>NC_142611.1:65054060-66304060 GCF_059453375.1 Lepisosteus platostomus | reverse complement strand
GTCAGATTATTCCAGTTTAACCATTAATGGTCTGATTAAGAGCTGATTTGGATGAAACCCAGAGACGATCAGGATCAGGTCATCTCTATCCTGTAGGTGTTTAGCTCAAGGTCAGTGCAGTCATGTGGCACGTCTGATTGTACAGCTCCCCCAGTTCTTACTAACCATGAGCAGTAGTATATTTCTGCTGCATGGGGGTTCCCTCATGAAGACAAATCACAACTCCTGCTGGGAAAGAGTGTAAATCAGGCATGACAGTGAAAAGCAACCCCCTGACCCCTTGCTCATTTCTTAGATTTTTTTGTAGTGATGTACAATTCTAGCAGTTGTAAAGCTCGTCTGCTCTCTTTCCTGTCCAAGGGCAAACAGAGGCATCAGACAGTTGCTGGGCAGAGGGGACCTGTAGAAAAAGCTCTTCGCTATACGAACAAGCTACCTGGCAGCTAGCCCATGCAAGATAAGAAATGAAGCACTCTTTAGCCATCCAGGCCATCCTAGAATGAGGGTTAGAAACCACATTCAGCCAGTTTCATCCATGTTTGCACAGTCCCTATGAATAAAACTAAACCATATGTGAAATTTGAAAAGTAGACATGTGCTTCTGATTGTGAGTGCAGTGTGGAATGAAAGAGCTGTTTCAATTGAGATCGGAGACTGTGTTTTATTCTGGCAGCATGATACATTTAAATGGATGGTTGTAATGAAATAATGTTCCAATAGGGAGTTCAGCAGGTTTCACAGCAGCCAGTGTGCCTTGAAGTACATTGCAGAATCACCTGTGCAACATGGCAGTGACACTTCAGGTAGTCACGAGGGGCAGCGGGCAGAGGACACACTGCGTTTACTTGGTCCCTCCACAAGAACATGCTACAATTCCTTGTTTCCAGGCAGTTGAGGTTTCAAATTCATTTAATCCAAGATGTTCACGTCAGGACGTAACAATGACATTGCCATAAATTTACCATAACCCTGTGTGGATGGTCCTAAACTCAGATGGTCCTTGAACTGTGCTGCTAGGGGTCTGATGGATCTGGCGGCCATGTGGTCTGCTTGCCGGGTCCTGTGGGTTTGCTGCAGTGCTCCCTGCCCCCCGCATGGTGACTCCGGCTAAGCCTGCAGCCGACACGACCAGGACCGAGGGGTAACCAGCTCCCAGAAGCCCCCCTACACCAGAACAACAAGAAGACAGAGGAAGCATAGCACATGTCATTGTCAAGACACTACATACAGTATACAGTATAGTGTGCTCTTTTTAGGTTTATTTTTGTATGTGGCGTGTGCAGCACCCTTTGTTAATGCAGGTGAATACGCAGTTAATAAGACAGGTAAGACTCCCATTGCAGAGCCATGTGATCTGTTTCAGGATTTACGAATTACTGGGATCTGGCACATGCCAGCAGCAGCTGCCGTGTACTTCAGGCATTTTGCTGCATGTGGAGTAAATCTGTCATGTTAAAGCCATATTAAAAATATCACGTTTCTGCTTCATCAGTACAATTTCTTGCAGCTGGTATAAAAATGTGGTGCTTTTTTCGAAAGATCTGTTGCACTGTATCTTCTGTTTTATTGTTGGTGCACATATCGTACAATGAAAATTATATATACATCAATTTATACACAATAGACAGACAGACAGAGACCTATAAACAGTCTTCCTGTGAGTCATATTTACTGAAACTGCATGCAACGCCAACATAGATGAACATGGACTGGATTGTCTCTGGTCTCAGCAGTCATGCAGCAGAGTAACTCATATCAATCAGCGTTGCAGTCAGCAGGTCATATCAGTCATGTTTCATGTTGGGGAAGTTTAAATATGAATACAATTATTCTGCGCTGGAAAAAGCGACCTTATCTCATTGTAAATCTTCCTTCTGTCTGTGTTGACACCCAGTGAGGTACAGTAGATTTCAGATGTAGTGCTGAACAGCAGTGAGGTCTGTTTCAAGTTGGACAGGGCACAAGTTCTCAAATGAACCAATGTTTTCTCTGTACTTTTACTATATATATGTTTGCATACTAAATGATGTTAGCAGTCCGTGTCTGTAACTGAGCTTCTGCTTCTGTTCAGAGTTAGATGGATCGCAGCGTTGATCGGTCTGATACTGGTACACACCTCTTTGCGTGGGCAGTGTATCTGGGCGTACCATTCTTGGCAATACAGGCACACCTGGATTCCCTGGCCAATAAACAGACAGGTCCACATGATGATGTTCCAGATGGGGCTCTGCCTCTTGTCGTTCATTGTGAAGTTGAAGATCACTGGGAAGGGAAGCAGATGTTGTAATGAGTTACCAGGCGCATCTGGGCGTATGCGCTCCATGTACTGTATGGTCTGTACAGTACAGGAAGTGTGCATGCCTTTGCATTTTGCAATGGATAGGGCAGAAATCAATTTGAGTGCTAAGCTCCAAGCTGAGCCAGGGATGGATGCCAAAAGAAATTACTCCTCCTGCGAGGGGATTTGGAGGTGTAGGAAATGAATGCCTCAGCATTTGAAAAGCAGGATGTTTGATCAAGCTCCTTTCACAAATGGAAGGAGTCAGTTGTCACAGATTGGAGTGAAGCAGATTACTGCAGCAAAGCCTGATTATGGGCAATGGCCAAAAGACATAGTGCTTCCAGCAGAGAGTGATTGGGGCACAGAAGCAGCAGAGCACAGGCAGATCTCGCTCTGTGCCCGCCCTTGCCACATCTGCTGTCTGGATTACTTTGAGAATGTCAGCTGCCAGGGCCCATCTCCGACTGTTCACGATGAGCACTGTAATTAAAAGTGATCACTGTTCCCTTCCTAGCCAGTTTGCATCAGATCTGACTGTGTTACGCAGGAAGAGAGGAGAGGCCAACGTTTGAGCACAGACCCGGCATATGTCAGATGCTGCCACTTGTCACCCTGGGGATTACTGCTCAGTTAAGTATGAGAACATCGGACAAAGAGCTCTGGTGCTCCACTGTGGGCAAACTGCCCAATCCCCAGTAAATGAATGATCTCAGCCCCCGGGGCTTGGAAAGCAGCAAAATTACTAGTATGTCTCTCGAAGTTAGAATCCTCTCCACACCTGGCAGAAGAGAGTCAAACTGAACCAGCAAAGGTTTAACTGGACGAAAGACAGCTGTCGATGTAAAGAAACACAGAAAACATGCTGGGATCTCCTGGGATCAAAGTTGGGAAACCCCCTGAGTTTTGCACAAAGGAAAGGCACAGTCCCACAGGGTGTTTTTTTTTCCCTGCCCGCGGGAGAGTCGGCGCACGCACGGCGGGCCCTCACCCCCGATGACGGCGAAGAGGCAGAACATGACGGGGTAGAAGAAGCCGAAGCACAGCGTGAAGACGTACTCGTGGACGACGGCCGAGATGATGAAGACCGACAGCGTGGCGGCGGTGCGGAACCTCCTGCTGAAGAGCTGGTGGAGAAACACCCAGGAGTGCGCCCCCGGGGGACTGTGAGCAAGCTTTGCACCCTTGCACAGGTTCCAGCCAAGCCCCCTGTCTGCTCAGTTTAGAAAGGAGCTCGGCTGGAAAGCAGGACTTTTGTGGGACAACCCTCAGTTGTCTAGCCACATCAACCCTCCCGGCCCGAGGGCTCTGTAGTGATTTTACACATCTTTCGCAAATTATCCCCATTTAGAGGAGTGGTTGCTCAATTTTTTCAGGGCCTGTAGTGAAATCATATATGAGAAGAATGACCTCCGGCTTCAGCTTGAGCACAGCGGGAAAGCTGGGCAGCGCCCGCTGCTCGTTCGCCAGTGGCAGGTTAGATCTTCCTGTCTGCCAGGTGTCCCATGGCTCTGCGGTCCACCTCCCAGGAAATGAACCGGGTTTTTTTTTTTACTTACCCACAGGAAGTCTCTGTAGGCGTAATGATAGAGCCAGTCATGCACAACCACGTTCCAGGTCCTGTAGTAATTGGCGAAGGAGGTAGAGTTCCACCAGTCCTGATGGGAGGGAAAAAAAAATAAGTTTCATTCGGAGCGGTTATAATCGACAACATCGTGGACATGGGCATGCTTTCTGCACGAGATTGAGCTTTCTGTAGGAGGGGCATGCTGTTAGTCAGCACTACCATGGTGCTTGAATGCACCGGCAAGACGATGCTCATACATCCTGCAGAAAGCCTTTGTTTGTGGCAAAGGTGCCAGCAACGCGGAGTCTGTCCTGGAAGCACAAGGACTACAGTCTGGACAGGACATCCGTCCATTGCAGGGATCTTAGGCACACACAAACACCACATCTTTGGAAAATGGGAGGGAACCAGAGAGCTTTCGAAAAAACTCACTTGGATACAGAAGAACATGCAAACGTCACACAGAAGGAGTCTTATTTTTGGAAGAGCTGAGAATGCTGAGTTATACAGTGCTGATCTAGCAGTCTACCTTGTCAGTATCGCAGAGGATGAGCAAAGCCCATGCCGGCTTTGTGCTTTGATTAACAGGACTTCTGGGAGGGCTGGCTTGGTTCCACAGGAGGTGGCTCACTGTCATTGTGTAGGGTTGGTGGGTCTGAAATTACGATGAGATTCTAGGCGAGGCCACTCACCTTGTAGAACATCCTGTCGGCGAACCGCAGTATCTCCGCGAAGGCGTTGAGCCAGCAGTGTAGGAAGGCAAAGAAGCAGAGCAGCAGGATCAGCGTCCCTGCAGGAGAGAGGAGGGCTGGTGAGCCAATCACCTCACCCACCGCGCCACAGTTCAGTGAACGCCCACAGCGCAGGTCGGCGTTGTGCAGAGTGGGGGATGGAAGCAGCAGTACCTGGCAGGGTGGCGTGGAACAGAGAGAGGACCAGCGTTCTGGTGCTGAAGGGCTGGTTGTTCATGTTAGTGAAGACCGGGATGCACAGGCGCACCAGGATGAAATACCCATAAAACAGACAGCCTAGAATCTGCGGGCGAGGCAGGGGGAGGAGAGAGAGAGACAGGTGGCTGACAGGCCTCAGACTTGGCAGTAGAGAAGTGTGAATCTGTTACTTTTCTTTATTGGTGAGAGACCTCTGGCTTGTTATTGTACACTCTAATAGTTTGAAATGGGTCTGTAGACTTACCTGAAAACGAAGGGAAAAAATTCCATTCTATGTAGTAGACAAGGCATTCTAGGTTAGTCTTTGGTGATGAAACACCACCCTCCCAGAAACATCAGAAGACCCATTTATTGGCAGTGTTCCTGTAGACCCAGCCTGCCTCCCATCAACCAGGCAGGACAGACTCGCTACACTGTCCATCCATCCGTTTCTAAATCGTTCCTTCCAATTCTGGATCACGGGGGAGTCTGAGGCTGTCCCAGCAGGACGCCAGACCGTCGTGGGGCACGGACACGCGCACGTGTTCACATCACATACTTTTTCCGAGAGGCCAGTTTACCTACTAGCATGTCTTTGGATGGTGGGAGGAAATTGGAGCTCTCGGAGGAAACCCACATAAATACGAACCCCACAGAGATAGCACCCCAGGTCCAGAGTTAAACCCAGGGTCCCATCGCTGCCTGTGCCTACTACACTATTAGTACTGTAATTCGGGCAGTATTACCCCGTTCTTCCAATAGAGGGCGCACTCTGCTAAATTTAAGTAAGATTTGACTCTTAAGAGGGGAGTATACGTTGCTGTTGTCATCCTTAATTGCATGATTCTCATGAATCTTTTTAATAAAATGTGTACACTGGCATCTGCATTAGTTTTTGGATTAATCTTTTTTTTTTTTGTGATAACACTAGATTAAGTATAAAGATCATAGATACTCTGTTAATGATAATTAACTACCACTTGTGAATGTTAATCAGGCACCCTAAAACTATACCTAATCTCATTAGTGTGGCATTTATTTATAGATGCTTTATTACCACCCTGTAGAACACCAGTCTATAATAAACTGATGACTCATAAAATATACATCAAACCTCTGGACCAACAGTCTAAGGTGTGACTTTGTTTGCTTAACCATAAAGTGGACTTTGAGTGTATTTAGTAGTAAAAATTAAATCACAAGTGTGCAGATCATAGATAACCTTGAAAAAATGAATATCTTACCTGTGCAAGCTTGACAGCTACATAATTCCATCTAATGTATGGATTCCTGCCATGGTACAGAATTATTCTTATTAATTTATTAAAGAGTAATCATTTGTAATTCAATGTGAATATGTTGTGCAAGTTGCGGCAACAGTTCAGTGACAAACAACCTATCTGTTGTATACACCCATAAACCAAATTCATTTAAACTCGGCAATTCAATTCCTAAGCAGTTATAAAAATTACACTGCCAAGTGTGTTATCTCATCTGCTGTACATTTAAACCAGTGGGTAAAAAATTGGGGAATCTGTTGCCTTAGCTTTCCCTTACCTGGGGTAGGACTCCCTGTAGATCAGAGTTGGACAGAACAGGAAATACAAATAACTGGAGAACTCTGGTAACTTAGGACATTCTCCTGTGTGAAATAAAGCACAGAGCAGTATTCATATACTTTGTTTTCTTTGTACAAAGATAAAGAAGCACTGTAAATGTTTCAAGGTCAAAAAAGATTGAGCAATGCGGTCAATAATTGGGGGTATAGAACTGTAACAGTCAGATTATATATACTGCATATGGTGTGAGTGTGTGGCTTTTAGCTAAGACGGTAATCAAGTTCTGCCCATTCGATAGACCTACCTGTAGCTAATCAGTGCAGAAGCAGTTTGATTTAAGATAAAGATAAACTACATGTAAGAGAGGAGAAACACTGCTTGAAGATGGTAAGGAAAAAGTTTCACGTCATTTTCATCTTCTCAACAATGTGGGACAGCAGTAATAGACAGTTTTCCGGATAGGCAGTTAAAGTATTCGGAATCAGCTCCATAGATCAACAGTGAATAAGCTGACGTCAAGGGACAGCACAAACTGAGAACAGGGGGAGATTCTTTGCACAAAGGGGTGGAGGAGTATTGAACAAGCTACCCTCCCACACACTTTGGAAACAAACATCCTGGCACCTTCTGAAGAAAAAAGTGGATATGATCCTCAGATCACTTAGTTACTAGGAGCCAAAACAACCTACTGGGCCAACTGACCCTGTCTCAAAAAGTGTGCAACTTCTCTTCTGTTCTAATGACTCCAAATAAGGCTCCTGGTGAGAGCACAGTCACAACTACAGATTTTAGCGCATAGAGTTAATGATCCTGCAGCAGTGCAGGCTCTGTGTCGGGCAACAGACTGGCAGAACCAACCTGTGTCATAACTCTTACCCTGCTTTGGTTTGGCTTTCATGATTTCTGGCACATTTTCTCGGATGAAGGAGTAACTTTTCATCATGAATCGTATCTGTGAGACAGAAAGGAGTTGACAGAATCTTTACAACAGCGTGGCTGCACAGTCCCGTGTTCTTGACAGACCTGTGAGCATTGCGTGATTTTGTGTTGTTCAGTTTTCTTTTCGGAACGTAAGGAAGATTTCTCGCCTATGGTTGAGCAGTTAAATTCAGGATGCCAATAAGATAATAGAAATAAAATAAAAGGCTCCCACACATCTAATACACAGGATAACCTGGTTCCTCCCACCACCACTTTGCTGGTGGGGTGACCCCATTTCAGAATCCCCCAGTATGCAGTGGGAGAACCTTTCCATAAGGATCAAGACGCTGTGGAGTGGCGCTGTCCCAGTGTGCAACATGTGTTACTGTATGCCGAAATGTGTGAGTATGGAACACGCTACCTAGCAATGCTGTTGAAGACAATACATGGCCTCCTCTTGTTTGCAGTCTGTTTTATGTTCTATGTCCTTAAGTTCAAACCTCCCTCCCTTGCCTTGCCCTTTGGAATCCAGAGGCAATTTCATATCTCTGAAGGGCTGCTCGTCTTACAGTATCTCTGCATGTGAATCAGGTTGAGGTCTGGTTTTATGGAGCTGGGGAGCCTGGAGTCTTGACAGGTCCCACAGATATCTCAAATATTAGATATCTCACACCAGGTTATTCAGCATCAGGTTTGACTGGAGAGCTGTGTCAGCTCGCAAGCTGCTGAGGAACAAGCAGGAGGTCATTTATGCGCTGAAGAGGTCAAAAGAAAGAGAAGACGCGTAATGTTTCAGCTGTAGAGCCTCCGACCGACTCTCCCGTGCTTTTGATTTTTCAGCGTGTAGTTGACGTCTGCTTGTTCCAGAAATAACTGGTCTTCCTGGTCTTTGGCGTTTGTCTAGGACTGGTGACAGACTTTTGGCAGACGGTAGGAGACATGGACTCTGCTACATGTACAGCATGGTGTTGAGGTAGAAGTGCACAGTCAAAGGTTGTGGCAGCCCACAGCGTAATAATTTTCATGGAGGAGGTAGCCATGTAGCGTTTTTTATTTTCAGCATGGCAGGCATTATCCGTGAAAGTGCGCAAAGGTAGTAACAGCCTGATTCTGAAATGCTTTCCCCCTTTCGCTGTCCATCTGAGACAGGGCTACGCAATCCCACAGGGTCACGGATCTCGTTATTCCCTTACCGACACAGGTCTTGGAAAGCCGGTCATTTTAACGATTTGGGATGCAGTCGGTTCAGGTAAGGAAGAGCTCGCGTATAAAGAAAACCCAAGGAAAGTTCCTGCAGCTCGCAAGGATCACATGTGAGCACCCATCATGTTGTTCGTTGTATAGCGTGGGTGCGTGTTTGTGTGACTGTGGCATCGGCGGGGCTCGTGCTGAGCCCAGTAACAGAGCAGACACCGCCAAGTGGAACTGACCTGCTCCAGGATGACGATGAAACGGGAGGCGGGGGGCAGGCTGTGCTGAATGACCACGTAGATGGGGTACACCCCCAGGACGCAGGCCTGGCAGGCCATCAGCGGGACCCCCACGCCCGCGGTCAAGGCCCTGCGAAAGCCGGACGAGTGGTAACACCCCCCCCACAGGCACAGCGCCTTGTACGGGATGGCCAGGGTGTAGCCGAACATGACCAGCCAGGCAAAGACCACGGTAGAAAATTTCCCGAAGGCGAAGAACAGCAGATCAAACTCCAGGACCAACCTAGGACAGGCAGACAGAAGCCACTGAGACTCCTATGTGCTTCTGTAGAACTGAGAGCCGTTTGTGAGCCTTCTGAAATACCATTTCTAGCACATTGCATAAGCACCCTGTTGCCAGAGCGCTATGATGTGACTGGCGTGGACGGGATTTAGAAAGACAGACGTGTCTTAGGAATTGGATTCATGTTTTGAAAAGGTCTTATCCTGTCCTGCTTCAGCACATTTTTAAGAATGCCGCAATCGAGGACAAACTGCGATTTCATGTCCATGCTGTGATCAAGGTCATCGCTCTCTGACAAAATAATCCACTTGCCTACGGGACCTGTACTCTATGAATTGTTTCATGTTCTGAATTAGATACATACTCCATAGGCGCGATGGTGCAGTTTCCACGTACCTGCCCTGGTCTATGAAATCCACAGTGATGGTGCTGATGATGAAGACGCACAGCACAGCCACGAACATGTGATAGATAGTCCTGATGTGGTTGATTTCGAACAGCTCACTGCGGAGATCAGACCCCACCCCAGACCCAGTTAGGAATACAGCGGAGATGGGATTGAGGACAGTACACCCTCTGTGTCTCTGGCAGGGCCTTATAGCAGGGCATCCATTAAAAACATTTTTTAAAAATGCTTCAAACAAATTCAAGAATTCATCTTGACATTTTAGGGGTACGCAGGCAATATCTTGACTCTTGAAAGAGCTTTGCGGATGTTTGAAGTCTTAAAAGTCTTAAACTTTTGCTTTACAAATTTTGCCTTGGTGCTTCTCCATTACCTGGTGCAGCAACCTTTGAAACGAAGGGATAATACATCTTGTGTTCTTTATAACCTCTGAGTGTCCTGTGATGAATGCACTGCTTTCATGGAACTTGAGCTGTGCATCAGGGTCCAGGGATGCTTACTTACTCTAGCAGAGATCTTCTCTCCACAAATACTTTCCCATCTTCCAGTCTCTGATTCCTGAAATAAACAAGAGCAGTCTGCAGTAGAGAAAACTGGATCTACTGTAGCTGAATCAGTGTAATTTTGTCAATAGCATGTATGCAGTACAATGTAAAATACTACCTGTGTGCCTTCTCCACTCCATTGGTATCTGCATGCGCTTTTTTGTGCCTGGCGTACGATTGAATGGACTCGTCTATGGCTTTGTCCACTAGGTCACTCATCTGATCCAGCAGCTCTGCCTTGATGTGCTGTGAGAAGGGTTTGTGTGTTAAAGTGAGTGATCAGAAGGAGAAGGAGAAAGACAGGCTAACTCTGCTAGGTGAGCCTTATGACAAACACAAGAGGTGTCCAGAATCAGATTTTGGTCATATTTTCGATTCTCTTTGCATGTAGGTTTCAATATCCTCTCTCGCTTACACTGAACTGAGACGACCCTAATCATTCAGTATCCTGTGATCATGGGGAGCAGCTCCTTACCTCCATGTGTCTCTTCCACTGGAGCAGAACTTCAGCCCCTTCCTTGCCATCTCCCTCCCCTGCAACACAAGAGCTGTAGAGCTGCAATCACTGGGTACAGACTCCACCTGTCACAAGCTCTGTGGCCAAAGCATGGGAATGTTGTACCTTCTTGAAATCGTGACGTGCAAAAGACTGGTTGATATACAAGTCTGGGCACTTGCCGAAAGTATATTCACCCCTGCACCTGGCTTTAGCATCATTTTATGCATTTAAATGACAGCTTTAAAAGTGTGCAGTCTTTTCTTTCTACTTTGGGCAATTTTCCCACTCCATTGTAAATGAAGTAGTTTGGAAGATTGCTACAGTTATTATTGTCATCCACAGTTTAAAATTAGGTTTAGCTTAGCTTTGTGTTCTCTGCTGTGGAGATCATTCTAGTTGTCCAAGTGGTAGTGCCTGCTGTGTTGGTACAGCGCTGCTGATTTGTGGCCCAGTGGCCCAGTTAATTTTTATTGATCCTTGTTGTTATTGATCAGGAATGGTCTGAGCTCTGCCTTCAGCTTTTCTTATCTCATACATCCATGGGGGTTTTAGACCTATACAGTGGTCACATGTTTAACTATCTCTGCACTTTAAACACAAGTATTTTGTTTCTGTTTTTCCAAGGATATCTTCATGCTTTTTACAAGAAATAGGAGCAAGGAACAGTGGAACTATTGATCACAGCAAGACAAATCAACCCTGATGTTTTCACCTGTAGTTTTTAGAAATCAATTAGAGTGTTCAGTTTCATCACTGTATTTTGAAGCACAAGGAATGCAGAGAGAAAGAGGGGGAAACTGCTTACTTCCTGCTGGGGGGCTCTCCTCTCCGGGCTTGGTGTTCCTGTGCCTCAGGCTGTTGGCTGTGTCTGGAGCCTCCATGGCATTTCTGCTAACGGGCTAACAGGGGCGCTGTTGGGAAGATTGGGGCCCTGCGTGAGATCAGGCAGGGCTGGGAAACCCAGCCGGCAACAGTTCAGCGACAGTCGCTGCCACCCCACCCCATTATGCCATGGGCTCAAAGGGAGAGTTGGTCAGGGTGGCTTGCTCGTCCTCAAGATATAAACTATAACAGGCGCAGCATGGTTGCCTGTGCAATCGATTGGTGTACAAGCACGTTTATATTTCCTATAGACCCTGTATCCTTGCAGAGGTGTTTTTCTCTGATTCACTTCTTTTTTTCCTTTACTAAAACAAAGCTGACTCGTGGACGGCATTAATGTAAGCACAGCAGAGGAAGTAGGGATGGCTGGCACGAATGAAGCTCGGACAATCCAGGGACGACCTGACACCCGTATGTGTGTTTTGAGCTCTGCTTCTCACTGGCGCAGATGTGGCAACTGATAGTGGCTTGTACCTCCCCTTGCCACCCCAGGGTGTGGTGACTGGCTGGGGTGGGGAGAACGACCTGACTGCTGAGTGTAGGATATCTTCAGCCCTTTTGAGAGCTCTTAGTGTAGCCTGTCACTGACGAGATTTGGAAAGTCCTGCTCCCCAGATGTGTAGATGACTGCCATAGTGATACTGAATCATGGTCCTGTGTTCTCAACATTTGTGCCCTGACAAATTAGATTGGCCTTTCGGCTGCCATCAACAGTTGCAAAACCGTCCGTATTCCCTTATCTAACATAACCTTTGTTTGTATCGTTTCTTCTAACGATTTCTGACTTCCATCAGCGAGAGCACCTGAAGTGTTTGCTGTGCTCAAGAGCTTGAAGGTGATCGGTCACATCCCTCGTGTAGAACCTGATGGACAAAATACCCTGACTGGAGATTCCCTTGTGTTAAACTGTTAAAGACATGCAGGTACATAAAACAAGGATTTGCAGGTCTAATTAAAACTTTAGAATGGTGTGCAAGTTGTTTTGTTTAAAAGAGGCAGAGTCACCAGCACTTTGAATACTCGAATGTCTTTTTTTTCTGTGCATCTTCATAAAATGAAATGACTTGATAGCTTCTTTCATACTGTATATGCAAGTACATTATATTCCTGTCCTGAGATGCAGAGGTGTCCCACAAACATCTATTTGCAAATGTGACTGATAAATCCAGTTCTGCATCTGGAATCCGAGTCATTGCTGTGTAAGTAGTAAATGATTATGGTTGACATGTTGCGGGACTGAGAGGTAGTTACTGCTGTTTTTTAATTAGCACTAAGTGAATTGAGAGTTTGGAAACTAGAGCAAAGCGGTTTAATCCTTCTATCGATACTGTGTGAACTGGAGCAACTGGGGTGCTGTACTGCACCTCAAAACCACAACAGCAGACGTCCTGAATGACCTAACCAGAAAGGGCATTCACTCCAGTACGGGTTGATCTCTGTGATCACGGGTTCGAGCCAGGTCAGCTGTGACCATGGTTCCCTAAGCTGTGATGCAGGGTGGGACTAGTGAACCAGGGCGACCCCTGTGGTCTCCGAAGTGCTTGCAGACATGCGGCACAGTCAGTGAGGGACACACCTCTCCTCCAGGGCCGACCCAGAGACATTAGCTGAGCAGCAAACATCAGTCCAAGCGATTCATGCGAACTGGAAGTGAAAGCTGAGAAAAGAGAGGGCATAGTGCTCCGCTGATCTCTCTCGCTTGCACGCTGCTCAAATGGAAATCCTTTTTATCTGCAGATCCCACAAACCCAGTCAGACAACCTCTTTAGCTCGAGGACGACTTTCATTTTTCTTTTTCCATCTAAACACTTGAAGAAATGAAACTGTAGTAAATGACTGCACAGTAAATGCTCAAAAGAAAGAGTAAAACAAGCAGGCTTTTAAGAAAATAATCCCCTCTCTCCAATAAATTGGTGTTTTTTCGTGCGCAAAGTCTGAGTGAATCTCCCTCTGGTCTGTACTCACCTCTACAGTATTCCTACTCTCAGACACTGATTGCTGGTTAAAACATCTGAAAAAGTAGGAACCATACTTACAAAATCCAACCGCTACCTCTGGAAGAGTCTTAAGTCGTTTTAGGGTGGTGTTAAATAGCAGTGTCTTAATTAGAGCAAATGGCCTTAACCCAAAAATAGACAGCAGCCCCAGACGTTTCACTAACAGTTCGCTGTGTGACTGGGCACTGGAAGTTGGGGCTGCGTGCTCTGCACTCTAGCCTCGCCACACCCCTCGGATAAGAGTGATCTTTGCTCTGCATGTCTTTGGCTCTGTAATAACCCAGCAGGAGAATATCGGAGCTGCTGTCCTGTTGTTATGGGGACAGGATAGCTCCTGTTAAACCCTATTTATCACAAACCCAAAGTCTGTTTCACCCACCACCTCCACAAAGCAAACTGCAAATACCTATGTATAAAGATTCTCTACATTTTAGCACAGCAATGAAAACATCCTAGATCTCTTTAACTCCTCAACAGCTGAGGACCTTTGTCATGTCATGTCATTGACCAAACCATTTTATACCATATGGTGTTGCGGGAAGCCAGAGCCTACCCAGCAAGCAACGAGCACAAGGCAGGGTACACCCTGGACAGGACACCAGTCCATCTCAGGGCAATTGCAAGCCCATCATACATGGGGACAATATGGAGCCCACAGTAAAGGCCAAGGGGGGAAATTTGGCCCAGACACTGGGAGCCAGGTACTGACCAGGCTCAGCGCTGCTGAGCTTCAGTGGGCTGTCAGTTGAGAGCTGCAGGGTGATACAGCTGCTGGCCTGAGGACCTTGAAAAAAACTGATTCTCCTGGTTAACCTGAAGTTTTGGGTCAATTAAGCCCTTAAGAGCAAAGGTGGAACAGCAGTCCTCTGTGTGACAGTGGGAAGGGATTTCCCACTGTGCACCACTAGAGGGCCCTCTAGCTTTCCCCTTTCTAATTAGTCCTGCGTGAGAATGTTTATCAGCACCTCCTGGGTCTTCATTAGATACCCTCTATGACATTCTCACGCAATCTCCCAGTGTTCGCCTCAGCAAATCACCTGTAATGGCTACATGGACACACAGTTTTCACTCTATTCAGCATAACTGCACTACTTGTATATATTGCATACACCGTGGACACATAACAGCTCTATTCATATTGAGTTTTATTCCATTTCAAAAAACGTAACCTCAGTTTTGTGATTTTTGTGATTTGTGATTTTTGTGTTTTTGTGAATTTTGTGATTTTTGTGATTCTTGTGATTTTTGTGAGCTTGCAGAAAAGACATTTCATTGCCAGCAACTACTGCTGCATGCTGTTTTGTTGTGCATTTGATAACTAAACTTTGATTTGATTTTGATTTGATTTGAAATCCCATTCACAAAACAGCTAATCCTGAAGTTCCTGCGAAGGTCAGCTTGCAGCGTGCCGCTGTGGCTGCAGTTTCCTTCAGTTCCATACTTATCCTGCGATTATCCATCCATCCATTTTCTAACGGATTTATCCAGTTCAGGGTTGTGGATGGGCCAGAACTTATCCCAGTGAGCAACAGGCACAAGGCAGGATACACCCTAGACAGCTCCATCACAGGGCACTCACAGACACAGAAGCACCCACTCACGTCCAGGGCCATTTCTTCCAGATACCAGTTAACCTACCAGTAGATCTCTGGACTGTGGGAGGAAACCGCAGCACCTGGCGGAAACCCATATGAACAGTGGGGGAACATGCAAACTCCACACAGACAGCACCCCAAGGCTGGAATAGAATTCAGGCCCCCAGCTCTGCATGGCAGCAATGCCGGCCACTGTGCCACCGTGCTGCACAGAAATAAGAATATGTATTTCAACATCAGAACATTCTGCATCAGGGCGTGTTGTTTGATCTGTGCTGAATGCCACATAGGCCCAGTTCAAACCAGAGATGCAAATACTTAGATTGTTGTTTTCGTCATTTTGTCTGAAAGTGTGCTCTCAGGTTTAAATGATGCGTGTCTTGTCCAAAATCGGAAAAACCTCACAGGCAGACAGTTCTCAGATGTATTTTTAGTCATTTCAAATGTTTTATATACAGTGATGTTCTGGTGTTTGTATATTCCACATTTAGAAAAGTATATCTCTTTCCCTAGCTGTCCTGATCTACACAGAAAAGTTTTCAGCAATATTCTGACACTTTAATAATTTGTGGTCATGCATTTTTCAAGACTCTGTGGGTTAAACTTGCTTGCTGTTTCTGATTTACTTGCTGAGCTGACAATTTGTGTAGGACTCCTGGCAGCAAAATTAGCTGGCAATTAGTATTTTGCATTAATCATTAATGTACAGATGGCCACACTTACAAAGGGAAGACAGAACATCTTTGCTTTCATTTTAAAGGCGGTTTAAATCTTTCCAGAAATAGCTGTATTCAAACATTTACAGTATGTACTCAATTTGTTGTGCATTTCAAGACACTTAACTGTATTGTTTGAATGCAGTTAATTAAGTGACCAGTGGATAACAGTGGATGCTGGAATATGTAGGCCTTACAGTAGCTCAGAGATGTGAAACTCTTCAATATTTGAGACTTCAGCTGCTGTGCTCAGCACGAGCCAGGATGTTGCACAGTTGATGCACTCAGATTTAATAATTGCCTCAGGATCTGTCATTTATTAAGCTTTGTACACATACACATACCCCCTGCCTCAAGTCCATGTTTATTTTTACACGTTTTCTCACCTTATAGTGGCTGTTAATATTACTTATCAAAGTAATACCCACGTGTTAATATTCATTTAAAAATAAACCAGAGCCCAGGCGACGTGTCGATAGTTCATCTTTATTGAAAGTGTTTCTTTTTGTACTTGTTAGCCGTTACAGAGCATGTTTACCGCATGCACCAACTATTGGACACGCTTGTTTAAAAAAAAAAACGGTGAAGTCTGAATTGTCCACTGGCTCCTGCTTTTTTTCTGCAAGCCCACACTTCTGTTCATCCTTCGCCCTTCGTCGTTACTGATTTTGTTTTGCTCTGCTTTGTTTTGTCCTCGAAGTGTGAAGTACCGAAACGCAGCCTCAAAATCCTAAACCAAATCAAACAGACGTCATCGGACAGAAATGTCCTGCTTCTGAACTTGACCCCCACTGCCCCCAATCTCGGCATTGCCCATAAACCCCTACCCAGCCACAACCTCTCCGCCCCAACACCGACAATGAAAGTGCGAAAAGTCAGTGAAACCTCTGATGACATGCATGTGACCGGATTAACGCTGGATTAAAATCACATCTGATCTCTGCATGTGACTGGACTAATAGGAGAGGTGAATTGAAAGCGGAGGCAGGGTTTGCGATAATTTCCCCCTCTCCTCATTCTTACTTGTCTGAGAGGAGCAACAGCTCATTAATAGGAATAGGAAGTTTTAGACATTAGAGGGAGGAGCCATCTCGGTACAGCTGACCCTCCCCATGTGTAAGTCTCACTCCCAGCTCGCATATCCCTTCGTCGACCTGAACCGGCTGTACTCAACCGCTGCAGCATTTTCCTGTCGACAGCTTCTGACCCACTTGGAATCAAAGCTCAAACTACGTGTTTATCAGCCCCAACCTGGATCAGCAGAGGAACGCAGAGGAGAGGGATAGTATTTTCTGCCTATACACATACGCCTACTTTGTGATCTAAACTGCTACAAGGCACATGAACCTCCTGTATTTCCCCGCAGAGATTCTGTATGTATTACATGCATGTGCCACTGGTTTTTGGGTTGCGGAGGCTGAAAGTTTGAAAGACGAGTGTTAAAAGTTTGCATTTTACAGATGTGGCTCGCGTAGGTCCCTTACAGACTGACTGGTAGATTCAGCTGTAGCAGGGAGGCGCTGTTGCTTGGCCACAGAAAGGCAGTGAAGAGAAAGCCTGACAGCATGTGCAGATTTTGTTTTTTATTCCGATATTTACTGCGTCTTATCACCGTGCACGCGGGCGTCTGCTAAGCCATGAAATAATGAGAAATATATGCCCGGGCCCCCCTCAGGCATCCCTCCCTGGCTTGTTCTAGCAGCTACGCGCTCTGACTGGCTGATCAGAAGGCAGCTGCTGAAGCCCAGGAGGGTGTTGCACGTCATGGAGGTCGGAGACAGCAGAGCTTCGCCGTCTGCCTCTGCGTTCCCATGGCGACACGGAGGGGCGAGGCGCGGGCCGTTAGACATCAGGGCTGTCCGGGCGGACCTGCAGCACGGCTTTCGCTGATGGGCTCCCCGCTTCTGCCCCTTTACTGGGGCTGGGGCAGTCGGTACGAGACAGCGTTCTGACTCTCGACTCTCAGGGCAGCCTGCTGCCATCTTTCTGGGGACCCAGCTGCTCTGGGGTGCAGGCTAGCACAGCTGCGGGTGTCCTGATAATCAGTTCACTGGGGCGACGCGGGACTGTGTTTATCCTGGAAATAACATCGCTGACACACCTTTGCAGTTTTGCAAGCATGTTCTTCCGTCTTAGTACGTCGGCAAATTACCTCTGATTTGGGGTCACACAGGGGTACAAGCACTCATGTCTGCTGCAGTATATATATTTTTTCACCTGGTCCAGACCCACCTGGGTTCTCAACTTTAAGCCTTTACATTTATAGCTCCTCCATCTCTCAGCCACTCTCCGTTATTGAGAAGGGGTCATCTCTTCCTGTTTATACATTGGCATTTGAAGATTTTAATTAAACCACTGATAAAACCCTTCATTAAATACAGTAAAATTGCCATTTGCATAAAAGACTAAACCTATCTAGGTAGTACATTCAATCGTAATAACGTACATGAAATAAAGAAATATGTGCAGTGCAGAACAAAGACATGAACTGAACTGAAAGAAATACAGTGTGGCATGTAAAAAAAGTTGCTACACAGTCACTGTGTGTTTCCATTGTACATTGATTCACAACAGAGGTACTGGACACACTGTCCAGTCCTTCCCACTGAGGGAGGCCAGACTGGACACACAGACCACATACCGACGCTTGCAGGACAGATAAAGAATAGGACAGTAAGAGCTGCAGGAGAAGTCTGTTGTAGTGCAATTTGTTCATGTACTCATAACAGTTCATTAAACTTCCGTTTCTTGCTTGTCTGTGCTAGTACTGTGCTGATACTAAGGTCAGGACCTCAGCTCTAAATTATGCAAGATAATTAAACTGTCTGGCAATCCCAGCGATTTATGAATGTATTCCTGTCACAGAGCTTCAGCTTTAGGAAATATGAATGCCTTAAGCCACATCTGTGTCCATTAATATTTGAGGCAAATGCCCAAGGCACCCCTCCAGCTCTGAGTTAGCTACTAACTCAGTGGTTTAAGTGATTAAAGTCCAATTTGTAACGAAGCTCTGGCAGTGAAACAGATCAGAAGAGCCATGAGTTGCACCAAGAAAACCAAGACACACTGCGCAGAGAGCAACATTGATTACAGCAGCAAGCAGCATGAGAGTGGTCACTCTTAAAAACATGTTTTCTAGTCTGCCACTTTGAGGCTGGCTGGCTAGGATAGCACACTGGAAGGATATCACATTCACAATCACAAGGTACAAGAATCTCAAAGACAGCTTCACGTGCCTACAGTTTAACAGTGCTGTAGCAATGGTTACATTACTCTAAGTGCATTTGAACCTGCAGAATCACAGCACTGATGAATCACGGTCATTGACCAGCACAGCCATTCACTCACAGCTTAACACCCTCCCTGCTTTACTGGTTGATAAGCAAAACTGCTAATTATCGCACTTCATTGGTTCGTGTTAGTGATAAAAAATACTACTGACCTACATTATTCATGGGGAGTATATATATATATTTATATGTATGTAGCATGTGGTTCTTATGTATAAATAGCTCTAATTAAGGCTTAGTTAAATTCTACAGGGTTATCTCAATCTCTGATAAAGGAGCTGCCACAGTGGGGCTCAGCACTGAGGTACTAGAGTGGTGCAACATCTGGGCCAGCTTTGGTGTGTGAACATCTGGACTGGCCAAGACTGCACATCTGGATCACAGGGCTGGGGGTGTTGCAGAGCTGCTTTAAAATGTTGGAAGGTATCTGTATTTAATGTTATTATACATAGAGGCGGAAAAGATAAGGATCCTTCCATTTTTCCCAGCTTGCTTTATGTATAGAAACAGAGATTTTTCAAACAATTGCTGAAGTCCAATCCCAAACTGAGAATGAAGCAGTACTCTGCAATACAGCCCCTTAAGGTTCCCCACCCTGCCTTCCAGCTGGGCTTCTAGCACGGCCCCCGGAGCCTGAGGTGAGGCTGAAGGGCCCTGGAATCACAGCTGGCCAAGCAGCTGGCAGAGCTCCACCCTGTCGACCCCAGAATGACAGCAGCGCCCCCTGCTGGCTGAACATGAACACAACGGGCGTGCTCGCTCACTCCTCCCCCATCACCTCTGGTAGAGCACATAATTCTCCAGGAGGGGCAGAGGAGAGGAGAGCGAGCACACCGCGGACGCAACAGAGACCGAGGCAGCGGCAGTGCCTGGCACGCTCTATATACAGCACAGGACATCTAGAGATAACTGGGATCTGGGGGTGGGAGTAGTGGGAGTTTAGCTGGTAAAGGGGGGGATGCACGATCTAAAGTACAGACAGAGAGAAAGAGGGAGTACAGTGGGATACAGAGGCACAGATCAGAGGAAGCTGGTTCGCAGCATGCTGAATGCAGGAGGCCTTAGAAGAGGTCATCATCTGGGAGAGAAAGAGAGAGAAGGGCGACGTGTGAGCAGTGCAGCAGGGTTAGTCAGACAGCCCACGTGCCCTCCGGACAGTTTTTAACCTTGGTCCTGAATTTCCTGTCCGCAACGTCTGGCTTTCTTTCCAGCTGCGCTCTCATGTCGGCTACAGTAAACCCCGCTGTACCTTGATGCTTTATCTGTTGCTGTGCAGGTATGTTGCTTTGGCACGCCAGCCATTTACCATGTTACCTCATGTGATTGACCTATCAGAAGTGACTGATAAATAAAACTGAACAAAACCTGAATGGTTCAGTCCAATTTCAAATCCGGTAATCAAAAGAAACATCTTCTTTGAAGAAAAATAAATGCTAATCCAACGCATGATGGTATCAAAACATCTCTTGGTGCTTGAACTCTGGGAAATATCAGTGGTTGGGACCACAAAAACCTGAGGACTGTGTGTATTTAATTGTGACTAGTGACACAAGTTAGAAATTCAAAGTACTGGAAATCGATTAAGTAGCTCATGAGCTTGTTTTTGTCTGTATTTTGTTGGTGTTGTTTTGCCGCTGCCAATAGACAGTAGTTGAGGAGGTGTTTGTCAGCTCAGTCACTGCGTCTTTGATTCTCCAGCACATGGAATTGTATCATTGCTTGGTGTGCGGTTTTGGTATTTTCTTTACTAGAAACCACCACCCACAATATTTATGATTAGTAACCCAATGAGCAGCATGCCTTGCCCAACACTCCTCCCTCCCACCCCCACTGAACACTCGCACCTTGGTAGTAGCCTGGCACTCTGTCCTAAAACATCGCTGACCCCCCCTCTGCAATAGTATTACCTCACTGGCTGTGGTACTGTAGCTGTTTCCTCTTGTCTGACACATACAGATACATGTATGTGCTGGTGCACGCTTGGTGCTGCGTGGGATGCAGCCCAGCATGCACACTCGGTGTGTGTGTGTATGTGTGCGCGCGCGCATGCCGTCAGGAACGGGCTCACCTGCACAGGTGCATTAGCTGGCGGCAGCCTCCTGCTGGATGACGTACAGTTTGGAGGGGTCCTCTGCCTCGCTTCCACAGTGCGCATCACTTCTAAAGACAGGAGGAGCACCCTGAGCCCGCGGCCCCCAAGAGGCACAGCCGAACCCCTGTGTGCCCACTACTCACACAACGCACACATTGCAGAGCGCGATGAAGTGTCATGGTGGCTACGAAAGCTCTCTGATCAGCCTACTTTATATTATTAAATCTTATAGCATGGTGTTCAAAAATAATGAATGGCTATACTAAATTTATAGTTATCCCCATCAAACCCTAGAGTCATCCAGTTCAGTTCAGATTCTACAGGAATCTTCTGCTCTTGCTATGATGAAGAGTAACTGGATTTCCCATCAAATAACAGCAACCAACTGCTTTTTGGCGACTCTGCCTTTTTCTCTGATGTGCTTATATGCAGATGCCTGTACCAGATTGATGTTAAACAAGTCTTCTTTAAAGTGCAGAGGTGTGAATTTGTTGATCAGAACAAAACCATATCTAAAAACTCATTTAGCAAAAACAAAACAAATGTCTCATCTTGTCTGTTTGACGCTCATTGCTATAGGCTTCTCCAGCCAGACCTCAGATATTGGGTCCAACGCTTGTTTATTAGCAGCTCAGAGGTGAATGGATGTGGGGGCTGAACTAAGATCACGTCAGCAGTGACGTTGGCAAACACAGCAGGAAGAGCCCAGTCTTAGACACACGCACACAGCAGCAGCACCCTTACCTGTTGTCGTTGATGTCTGTAGCATTGCCTGTGTGAAAGAGCAGAAAGAGAGAAGGGAGTGTCAGATATGACCGTCATGAAGAGAGCAGAGGAGCTGCAGGAGAGACCTCTGCGATCCACCTACTGTATCTGAGACACTGCACACTGTGCAGAGCAGAGGTTGTTAAAACAGCAAGGCCACATGAATTACTGAGTGAGTTAATCAGGAGAGAGGGGCAGACTGAGGGCTGTGTAAAACTTTGTGTGTGCGCATTAATGTTTACAAGCGTGTTTGCACTAGCGAACCAGCATGATCTTGTGTGCGCGTGTTCATGCCCTGCAATGAACTGGTGTCCTGTCCAAGGTGTGTCCTGCCTTACATTTCGAGCTTCTGGACTAGGCTCCGAGTTCCCATGTCCCTCACTAGGCATAAGCAGCATTCTGATGGACAGGGATGGATGAACGGATGAGTTTTCTGACATATTCCTAATCTAGTGTTGCAGTGTGTTCTGTACAAAGGGGCTCTGAGTTACACCACTGCTAGTGTTGACCAGCTCACCATTGTCCACGTTCAGCTTGTAAGAGTCCAGGCTGTCAGAGGAGCCCACTGTACCATTGCAGACCCCCACAGATAATCTGCACAGAGGAAAGAGAGAGAGGGGTCATGGTTTCTGCCTTTATGGCTTTGGACTCCCAAAGAGACTGTAGGGCTTGTCCTTAGAACGGAAGTGGAGAGCATCTGCAGTATCCACACTCTGTCTTTCTGAGAGCAGACCTCTACTTCATTAGAGGGGGACCCCCAGGGGAACAATTTAGCTAAGCCTGGCACAGGTAATGTGTATATTTGTGATTTTGGGAGGTGGGTGGAAAGCCCACTGAGACATAATAATAATAATAATAATAATTGCTTACACTTATATAGCGCTTTTCTGGACACTCCACTCAAAGCGCTTTACAGGTAATGGGGACTCCCCTCCACCACCAATGTGCAGCATCCACCTGGATGATGCGACGGCAGCCATAGTGCGCCAGAACGCTCACCACACACCAGCTATCAGTGGGGAGGACAGCAGAGTAATAAAGCCAATTCATAGAGGGGGATTATTAGGAGGCCATGATTGGTAAGGGCCAATTGGAAATTTGGGTTACATCCCAACTCTTTTCGAGAAGCGGCCTGGGATTTTTAATGACCACAGAGAGTCAGGACCTCGGTTTTACGTCTCATCCGAAGGACGGACATGAACATGCAGACTCCACACAGACAGATGCCCAAGACTGGAATCGCCATAACGAGGCTTGTGATCAGCTAGCACTGGCACGGTGCTTGTGCCAGCCAGGTGAGTTACGCACATTGTGGCCTGCGGGGGGCTGGGGGTCCTCTGGGAGCAGACTGGGAACCCCCCAGTCTGGAACATCACGTTGCTGTAGGTCACACCCTCCCCGGAGCGCACGTACAGGGGGTTTGTGGGCGAGCAGGCTGGGTAGTGGCCGGGCCGGATAGGCTTGGCTGAGAGGAGAGGGGGGAGAGAAAGCAGAATTGGAGGCCGGTTTGCACAATTTGCACAATTAATGAACCTAAAAAACATTCTTCACTGCATCGCATGAGACTACACTAGTGTTTAATATCACAATACTGAATTGTGTCCTATAGAACTTTGTTACATTGTGCCATACTGTAATGCTACAGATTTCTGTGATGCTACAGATTAACAGTAATATATTTCATAGTAAAGTATCATAGTATCATACTGTATATGGTGCTGTATGACACTATACTGTTTTATATTGTGCAGTACTTTCTTGAATGACACTCTTTTAGATAGCACTGTAACCTAAATTGGTATGCCTGAATTTATTGGGTTATGTGCAGCAAGGTATAGTCTTATCTTGGTTTATACTGTTAGTAATGTACTGTTGTATCCCATGGTGACTGACTGTACTGCACACGATTGTACTAAAGTGGGCTGTGTTGGATTCAGTCGTTGGGTTGCATGTTGTGCCAGCGCTGTTGCATGTGATTCTGTGTGTTCAGATGGCCTACCTATCTGTGCTGCGTGTGGCCTCCGGAGCGGGTTCTTGGACCTCATGACATCCTTGATGCGCTCCACCTCTTGCTGGTAGCGGCGGCGGTCCTTCATGGCGCCCTCCTTGGCCTCCTTCAGTGCGCCCTCCAGGGCCTTAACTCTCTCAGCCGTAGTCCGAAGACGTTTTTCCAGTTTAGGAAGCTCACAACGCAGATCTGCATTGTCGCGTACCAGCTGGGGGAAGCCGGAAGGGGGTGGGTTTCAAGGTTAAAGATCAGAGGTCAAAGGTCAAAGGTGAGCACAGTTCTCACAAAAGAAGACCGAGGATGAAAACTTTGCTGCCAGCTGCTCTTCCTCTGCTTTCCCCGCTGCCCGATTGGTCAGTGCATCTCCTCACCCCTGTACTGTAACTTTCTGCTGACATCTCCAACAGCCATTGTGAGTGGCAAACCTTTTTCACAACATCTTTGATGTTCCTATCCTTTCGTCCATTCCCTTTCCTTTCTTTGTCTCTCCTTTCTAATCAGTGCTGGTCAGTTTTTTCTTTTTCTTCCTAAATTTAGTCTTAGAAGGGAATAGCTTCTTTATGTCATCTTCCTGCCAATGCATGAACAAGAAAAGGCTTGTAAGTCCCCTGCCTGGTTTGTTGGCTTGACATCGCAATGGTTTCAGTGACTTCATGCCTGTGACCTGACACTGTGGCAGTGTTTGTTGCTGTTACCTCAGTTTGCAATGAAGAGCAGCATAAAATGGCTCGCACTGGGAAAGGGCATTGGATATAACAGTTTGGGAGATGCTGCTTAAACAAAGCCAAGATGTCATGATGCCTGTCCTCTGTACCGTGACCCTTAACACACTGAAACCATTTGTGGTTGGTGAGGAGAGATTTAATACCCGTCTTCAGGAGAGGATGTTGTTTTGGGAAAAAAACTAAACACCACATACAAACATGGGTCATACTTGAAATAATGGGCACTGTTTCTTTCTAACAGTTCCGGTACCAATTACTGTACTTGTCTGCATATACAAGCATTCAGCAACATTTTGTTATTCTGCACCTGGATGTGGGTTTAAAGCACTACCTGTCCTCTGACATATTGTCATAGCCTGTACAAAGAATTAACCTGAAATTCACTTTTAACCAGACTTCCAGATATAAAGCCTGTCCAGCTCTTGAAGGGTGCCTAATAAAAACTGACAGACTGAACTGAGGACGTACGATATCGACAGCATGTCAAAAGACTGCTCTACCCTGAAGCCGAGCTTCTACAAGGAAAGATCGAATCTGACCCTCTCCTCCCCTGAGCCTGCTTCTCCTCTCTCACACTCTTCTGGTGCATACATGTGATTGAAGCCAGAACAGTGCCAGAGCCATGCCAGAACAGTGCCAGAAGAGTGCCAGATCGGCGCCGGAGCAGTGCCGAACAGTGCCACACAAAGGCACTCTCGGGTGGGTCGGCTTGCGGGCTAATTCATTGGTGTCCCCCGTGTCCCCCTTTGATGTCTTGGTTCCCACAAAACAAACAGTGAAGCAAGCTGCAGACCCGGTGCCAGAGCAGTGCCGAAGCTGTGCCAGGGGGTTATAAGTAGTGTTCCGCAATGTTTGCTCTTTCTTATCTACCTTGCATCTTAACGAGAAACAAAGTCTTAGCCCTTTCTGAATTAGAAACCTTTGCAAGCCAACATCCCACCTCCCACACCAATCTGCCAAACTCGTAAGGAAAGGGTCCGGAACTACTTCAGAAATACTTGGTTTGTCAATGGAGGTTTGCACATTAAGTGGCTCAGTGACGGATCAACAGCCTTAGAGACAGCTCTGCTGGCGACACAACGAGAAGAGAAAATCTTCGGAAAACACGGAACAGTAGTTATAGCCAAGCAGAGAAGCGGGGAAGCGGACGGAGAGATGAGCTGTACCTTGCTGTAGCACTCCATCACCTGAGGAGGCGCTCTCCAACAGCATCAACAACAAGAATAACAGTGACACAGACAGCCAGACATACAGACAGCACAGGGACACAGGCGAGAAGGAAAACAGGGTGAGAGAGGGAGAGGCAGGTTTGGGGGCCACATGGGGAGCCGCAGTGTCTCTTGGGCTGAGTACCCGGCATCTCTGTCTTTGGCCCTGGTTTGGTGATTGCTCCTGGCATGCAAGACTGCTCTTGTATAGTGCATTTTCATGAAATGGGGGGTAATGAGATTAAAACCTTCTTTGCTCCAAAACAAGAGACAGAGGAGAGCTGCAGGGGATGTAGTTATGTCAGACAGTGGCGAAGGCCAGCATGCACATAAAAAACATTTTGGCTTTTATATCCGACAGCAGACAACGGCTGTGAGCTCCTGAATGGCTCCAGTAGTAAAGGCCCTAACTCAGAGTGCAGGCTGAGCTCTGTGGCCCAGATGTTGCCGGTTCGAGCCGGTGTCACGTCACTGCAAGTGGCAGAGCACCGCCAGTGCAGGACTAGAATTAATTATCAGCAAGCACATCAGTGACATCAGCTCCTCCAGTTGGCACTGACTCTCCTGCCAGGCGCTGTGGAGCTCCCAGCATGTCAAGGAGGAGCCAGTTTGCTCCTGAAAGAATCAGGAGTACCAGTTTGCTCCTGAAAAAATCAGAAGTACCAGTTTTCTCCTGAAGGAATCGGGAGTACCGGTTTTCTCAGGAATGGAGACAAAAGTTGTTACACAAGAGCCAAGTCTTGTAACAACAGGTGATATGAAATTGGGTGGGTGTGTAACAGTGGAAACAGAGGCATTGCAGGCCTCTGCGTTATACATAGAGGCCATTTTAATGGAAGCCCCTCATTCCAGAATGTTTCCCAGCAGGCACTTTCTTTTTCAGCCTGCTCCTTTTGCACTGTTTAGTTAAGGGAAATGCGGAGCCTGTCTGACTGTAACATAGCTTCCCGGTGTACATGAGAACACAGCTCTTTGCCCCTCAGAGCAACGTAGTATCAGTATGCAGTTTTTGGTGGCTGCTTTCTAAGATGATTTTTTTGTTGTGATTATTGGGCTTTATTTCTCTTCACTGTATTTACAGCCTTGTTGGCTTTTGTGCTGAAAGGAGAAGGAGAGCTCCTTGCAGTTGAAATGATGCCCCATTTCCATTGTTGACTTATGTATGAAGCTATTTTAATGCAACCCCCTTGCTTTGAGCTCATGTTTCATGTCCTCAACCCTACCAGTGCCCTGCACTCTGGGGGGAGCTCTGTTGTCCTCTGGGGAAAGGTGTCTCCGTTCGGCTAGAGTTTGAAAAAGCAGAAGGGGAGGGAAGACTTTCGGGGGAATCTCGTGTTGTGAGAGAACGCGAACCTGTCCTTGGAACAGAGCTAAGGTCCAGCATGTTGTTAGAGATGACGGGATGGGGGACGAGGCTCAGATCCCCTCCCATCAGACTGGAATGTGTGGTCACTCTCCTTCCGGACAGACGGTTGACCAGCAAAGCCCGCAGTCAGACAGGAAGTTGTCACATTGTGCTTCCTTCCCATGATTATGTACGCGCCCTTGTTCTTTCCTTGCCAGGCATGTACAGAGGCTCGCAAATGCAGAGACACAACTGTATTCACACTTTGAGCACCTTCCAGGACAACAAAAGCACATAGTCCTCTTTTCAGGTAAAGCCAGTTCGTATGTACATTGTGATCATCAGCTGCCCCAGGGACTTTTAATAGCTGCCAGTCGGATTGGATGACAAGCACCTACTCCACATTGTGGGCTAAGGGGGAAGGTAATGCTTGATTCCTTCAGCCTTGTTTCCTGTTTTCTGTCTGTCTTGCTGGATGTCAGCCAGAGAGCAGCTTGCTACTGTACATGTAATTTCGTTCTGCTCTGTAAAGCATCACATCTGATGCTTTACAGATTTTTATAGGCTTGTCTCTCTCCTCAAGCACTGGGTTAGTTCTCCATGGCTAGTAATAGCATCTGCAAGATCCAGAATCCTGCAGTAGGTCTCTGTGACACAAGGCTGAAAGCCAACCTGCCAACCGGCCAACCTGGCCCAAGTCTTACTTGCACTGATATAATAAACTGTCCTAGTGTGGAGTGAGTGTGAGTTTGCACTGCTGCACAGCCTGATTTCACCGGAGACAACTTCAGAGTTTAATTAGGCTTGAGAAAGCATCATCAGGAAGAAAGCAGGCAGCCTGATTACTCTTTTCTGTTTTCGTTTTCATCCGACAGACCAGTTAGTGCCGAAACAACCCCTTCACGCATCATGGGCTGCTATCAGTATCAGTAAGTGGAAATACTATATAATAAGTGAAAGGTTATCTTGCCCTGAACTTGCAGGCCCATTACCTCTGGTAAGTTTGCTGCACTTGTGCTGAGTGATGAGAATCACAAGAACAGCTTTTGCATGTTCTGATATCACCCTTACTTGTCTTCTGCTTCCTGAATCAGTTTTATAGGCGTTCTATGTTCTGTATGCTCTTCATCGTGTTCCATCCTTGTGAGATGATATCATTTTTCTCCTTCAGTTTTCTATTTGTTAAATTAAAAAAAGAGTTGATTTAGATTTTGGTCCTTTCCAGCTATTTTGGGGAACGGATGCATGAAAGGGTTTTGAATAATCAGCATGTCTTGAGGCCCAGGCTTTGACTTTCAGCCCTGTTGTCAGAGTCCGTATGTGGGCTCCAGCAGCCTGCCAGTGGCGCTGGAGCTAAGCGGGAGCCACTTACTGTGAGGCTGTACAAGCTATACATCTGCAGGGGATCGGGGAGACCAGCCTAGAGCCCCCGCACCACATCGGCGACAAACAGAGAAGAAACACACAGCTCAGACATTCGCTCGCAAACACTGCCTGTTCACTGCAGAGACTGAGCATCTTCAGAATGGACAGCCTGCGCCCTTCATTTTCATTGTCAGCTGTCTACCTGCTTGGTTATTCTTCTGTCTCGCCGGAACCGATTCGACTGATTTCAGATTCTGACTGGAGCTGTTGAGGAGTCAACTTAACACAGAATCTCCTGCCTTCCCTGTGGTTGAAGCATGGGGATTCACTACGGAGGTGACTCCTTCATTCAGAAAGCGGACCATCAAGCAAATGAGAGCTTATCTAATACTAACGCTGGATAAATAAAAACCTTTGGAGGAACTTGCCAGGATCATGTTATTACCTCCATAACATCTTCCCCACAAACTGTCTCTGGAAGAGGTTCCAATTTTGAACTTTAAGCACTGGTCTGGAGGGCTATAGTGAGCCCCGGGTAATGTCAGTGCACTAGCCGTACTCTGACAAGCCTCTGAAACATGAGCTAGAGTCCTTGAGCTTACTTACGTTGCACTAGTGTTTGCTTTCCAAAGCCTTGTCGGCTTCAGGATGTGAGCTGTGATCATTTTCAGTTTTGCAGTCTAGTTTGTACTAGTACAACCTTGGTTCTTCCATTCCATTCCATGCCTCTGTATGATCTCATCTGTAATTATTGCAGAGATCTCCAGCAGGTCAACTGAATACTGTCAGGGCCAATTAAGTAATTGAGACATTGTTTAGCGTTTTAGCCCAATCGTGGCAATGGACTGGAAGGGCCAAGGGGCCGATGCACTGCCCTTCACTGCCTTTCACTACCCTACTTGGGAGGATGCATTATGGGAAATCTCCACCTGGCAGTAGGTAGCTGCTCACCTGTTTGTGAACCTTTGTAAGCTGCTCCAGGTTGTTTTCAAGAAAGGAAATCTTCTGCTTCTGAGTGGTGCACCCCCCGCTATCATCAGGCTCCATCTCTGAACTCTGACGAGGCAGAAACAGCACAGGAAGTCAAAAACGCACCTGCAGTGGTCAAGGGGTGCCCCAAGATCCAGTCACCAGTGTCACGATATTAGTTCCCCCTCCTTAAGGGTGCTCCAGCCCTATCACTCAAGACTTTATTCCATGCACCTGCGCCCTATTCCCTGCCCACCTTAAAAGCCAGGCGCTGACGCTCTTCCGGGCTCTGCATCTGATTTCCATATCGTGCGAGTCCGGGACCAGGAAGCGCCTGGTCCCGTTAAGGTTTTAACCTCTGTTCCCGTTCCCCGTCCGCCGTCCGCCGGTTCCGACCCGGCCTTCGTGGTTTTTTAATTCTTGCTCTGATAGATCTCCTGGTTTTGGACTTACCCTTGCGTTTTGGATTTTCCCTAAGGACTACTCTCGGATTGTTCGCCTCGGACACACCTCCCCGTGCACCAGCGCACCTTGGACACGCCCCCCTGTCTTCAGCCCCATATTCCTGCATGACGTTTCCCCAGTGTTTCCCCAGTGTTTCCCCACTCCGTCGGACTGTGTCGTCCGCATAGGGAAAGAACTGTTCGTTACAACCAGGGGGTAGTGATTTCAGCCATTTGTGTGACTTAAGTTCTCAATGAAATAGTGAAACTACTTCTTCACAGAAATGGTCACCTTTACCACTCTTTCTCTCCTCCTGTCCTTCGCTTACAGGATAAGAAATAGAAATAACCTGATCCAGCTATTTCAATACTGTCAGAGAATACAGGTGGATATTGTATGTCACTGATATCTGCACCATCTCTGCCATTATATTCAGATTCGGACCCTATCCACTCCATCAGTATCCCCCTTCTCTAACGTTCCCAGTCCTTCTCTCTCCGGGAGTCAGCCCCCTGAGTACGCCGCACTTACTTTTTTGACTCGAGTCGTGAGGTCTTGAACAAAAAGCTTGCGCAGGTTGTGGAGGGTCTGGAGTTCGCGGGCCTGAGGTGGGAGGGGAGAGGAAGAGAGAGAGACAGTCAGGCAGACGAGCAGAGTGGCAGCTCAGCCTCCAGCCCAGCAAAACCAACCCACTGGTCAGTGGAGGACACCCAGGCGAAGCCAGGGGACCGGACACTTACCACGGTCTCCTCCAGCCCTTTAAGGTCCTGCTTGGACTGCTCGTGACGCTCATGGAGAAATCTGCGTAGAGACAGAGAAGGGGGAGGGCTTGACTCAATTCAATGTGTTTTTGCGCAATTCCTCCACAAGGACGATGACGAAGATGGAATGGCTTTGCATTTTGGCTCGAGCGAATCCAAAATTGCCCATTGTCTAAAACTCATACAAAAATGAATTGAGTCACATTTTTGTCACATATGCACATTTAACTTCTGTCTGGCAAAGAGCAGGCTGACTCTAACGGACAGTGTCTAGTGACGGTGATGGTGTGCTTACAGCTCCAGACAGCATAAATTGTATTTGGGTCCAGCTTGAATTTTTGAGTGGGTTTTTTTTTTGGGAGAGACATAATATGCTTCTAATGTTCTTTTTATTGGTGAACCGCATAGTTTATGAATGGATTATAATTTGTGTGAATGTATTCAAGTAAATAATTAGAATGAGTCCACCAGGAATATTCTAATTTTTAAATATAACTAACGTTTCAATGTATAGACACCTGATAGAATAGAGTGTTCAGTGACAGTACAGTGTATTTAGTGACCGTAGTCACAGAGCATTTGCAGTGAAAGTACTGTGTTTTCAGTATTGGTACAGTGTGTTGAGTGACTCTATAGTCTGGTCAGTATTGATACAGTGTGTTAAGTGACATACTGTGTGATCAGTATTGATACAGTGTGTTAAGTGACAGTGGTCTGTCAGTCTTAGTTCGCACAGTGACAGTATAGTGTGTCCTGTATTGATACAGTGTGTTAAGTGACAGTGAGCTGTCTGGCAGTTTTGGTGGTTCACACAGTGACAGTATAGTGTGTTCAGTTTCGATACCGTGCGTTGAGTGACTGTATAGTCTGCTCAGCATTGATACAGTGTGTTAAGTGACAGTGGTCTGTCAGTCTTAGTTCGCAGAGCGACGGTACAGTGTGTTTGGTGTCGATACAGTGTGAACTGTAGCGTGTGTTCAGACACACTCACGTCAGCTCCTCCAGCTGCATGCTCTTGTCGTGCTCCTGGCTCTTGAGCTTCTCAAACTCTGAGCGCAGCTGCTCCAGCTCCAGCTGCAGCTTCTGATTGCGACTGCGAGGCACAGAGAGCGGCTGGGTAAGGAACAGCTAGCGGAGGGGTGGGCTCACGACAAACCTGTGCCTTGCTCCATACGAGCTGATCGCAAATCTAAAGAGTACCTTGGCCATTAGTGCAAACCCACAATTATCCTTTAACAATTTTTGCATTGCTATTTCTCCTTGCTTTGAATTCTTCTAAATTTAAAAAGACGCAAATCTGTAGACAGAATCTTCTTTTTGGGAAGCCATGTGCAGGTATAGACATCAGGTACTGTATCTGCGATTTCAGAACAAAAAAGCACTTTCAAGCCATGCACAGAGCTGCAAAACAAGCTGGGAACTGGTAGCCCCCACCCAAAGAGTGCAGGAAGTGAGCAGTCGGGTTTTTGAAAGGGGCGTTTTTTCCGCAGTGGGGGGTACACTCACTCAGTGAGGTCATCGATTATCTTCTGCTTCTCGTTAATCTCGTCCCGCAGGCGGCCCAGCTGCTTGTGGTGAGACTCGCGGTGTGTCTCCATCTGCAGGTCCAGGGCCCTCTGCGAGGAGAGGGAAGCAGAGTTGCTGTACTTTTAGGAAATACCCTCCCCTCACACCTACACTAATGACTTTTCAGAAGAAGCTCTCCTTGAATAATTTAGCTTTGTTAGGCATTTTACCCTTTCCCCCCATAATATCACCCTCTTCTCTGCACTAATAATGCTGTGTATTAGGATTTATGCTCCCTCCACATTGTCCAATAAACAGCTGCTATTGCCTGGTGTCCTCCCTGCCCTATCCAATGGTTGCCCTGTATCCACAGTTACCTTCACGTCTCCCTCTTCCTCGATGTCGTTTTGCTTCTCATTCCTGGTCACTTCCTGCACGGTTTCTGAAAGACACACAAACCCACCAGGTCAGATATAGCTGTCATTCACTCACATTTACCTCCAGGTAAATACTAAAACTGGAAGTAATTACAGCTACACCCCTATGATCACCCATCTTAAGTTCACTTTCCGTTGTCAGCAATTGGTGTGCACTGGTTACCAACACGCAAGCAGTAACAATCCATTTTCTCCTGGTACAATGTATTGCTTTGCTATGTTAGTGTGCTAGTAGTGTACAGTATGTATCAGTGCATTTGATTGTGTGCATGTAAGTGTGTACAGTGTACAGTATACTTATCACTTTGTTATTATCAGAGCTTGTATCATTGGGTATGTGAATGGTTTCAGATGGAGAAGTCCATAATCTAGCAGGTTTCATGATATCATGAACAACAAAGGAGCCTTTAGGTGTAGGTATTCTTAGACTCATGCTTTTGGTAGTTAAAGGGGAACTGCAATGCTATTTTCATATTTTGGGTTAAGAAAGAATCAACATTGATGAGTGCATTTCAAACCACAATAAAACTAAAATGAATGCAGTAAAACCTCCAATTTACATCAAAAAATAGTTGAAATTTCTGGGTATACACAGCTCCATATTCTGCGACAAAGCAACAAAACATCCATTGAGATGAAGCATACATTGAAAACACGCAGGCTTGTGAATACATCTCTTTCAATCCAACATAAATGTTGCTCTCCACTTCAAGACAGTTTTGCCAACAAATACAGCTAACTTGTTAACTCTGCATGCAGATCATAATGGAACATTTCTGTGGTGAAATTTCTTCTCAACAACCTGTACTTATTGGCTCGTTCATCACATTGTTTTTACAATGACTAATGAGCAGGAAGGGCCACATCACGTTAAAATTCATGTAAACTTTCGCTCTCGACCGTGACCAGACCAGGGGTTTGTGGCAACAATGGCAACCATACAGTAGTTTCACAAAGTTCACAGCTTTGTTCTTAATTTGACATTTGTCAAATTTAATAATGGGTCTGAAAACCTGGGACTGCAGTTCCCCTTTAAGACCTCAAGTGAATTATTACCTAAGAACAGTGTAGCCCTCAGGAAGCAGGCTTGTGCACCACTGGTGTGCAGAGTGTGTGTAGTTACCCTGTGCTTGCAGCCTGGCCAGCTCCTCGCTCAGAGAATCATAAGAGTCCTCCAGCTGCCTCTTTTTCAGCTCCACATTCTGCATGTACTCCGTCAGAGAGCGGATCTTTGCCTCATGCTGGAACACAATGTGTACACACACAGTCAAGAGAAACCGCATGCACACAGATTGGACAAAGAAAGACTGAGACACTGATAAGACAAGAACACAGTGAGAGCATGGAAACACCACTGAAACTCGAACTCAGAGAAAGGAAAGGTACAAACACACTGCACTTGTCACGGACGTCCAAAGGGACTAACCGTGGGGAGCAGGAGAGCGGAAAAAGACCCATATGTGTAGCAGCGAGACGGGGAAAAGGCCCGGGCTCATTAGTGCAAAGAGTTCAGGAATGCCGTATACTGTAGAAACCTATGCCCTCAGGGAGCGGACGTGAGGCGCCCTGGTGCTAGGCGGGTCTAAGGACATCCGAACGTCAATGCTGAGCCAGGACAGAGTGCAAGACCCGGAAATATATAGCCCAAGGGAAAGAGAGGGACCGGAAGGACAGCAGACCTGAAACTAGGGACAGGACAGAGAAGGAGCGCCCTCTGGCTGCAGAGGGCGTGACAGCACTGAGACACTTAGTAATGGCACTCACACACACTCACTCAGTATAGACACACACACTGAGGCACGCAATGTAAAGGTCAGTAAAGACACACACTGAGACACTCAGTTAAGACAGAAACACACTGAGACACTCAGTAAAGACATGCTGAGACACTCACTCAGTAAAGACATGCTGAGACACTCAGTAAAGACATGCTGAGACACTCACTCAGTAAAGACACACTGAGACACTCACTCAGTAAAGACATGCTGAGACACTCACTGAGTAAAGACATGCTGAGACACTCAGTATAGACATACACTGAGACACTCATGCAGTAAAGACACACTGAGACTTATTCAGTAAAGATGCACACACTGAAACACTCATACAGTAAAGACACACACCCCGAGACACTCAATAAAGACACACACACTGAGACACTCACTCAGTAAAGACACAAACACTGAGACACTCACTCAGTAAAGACATGCTGAGACACTCAGTATAGACATACACTAACTGAGACACTCATGCAGTAAAGACACACTGAGACTTATTCAGTAAAGATGCACACACTGAAACACTCATACAGTAAAGACACAAACCCCGAGACACTCAATAAAGACACACACACTGAGACACTCACTCAGGAAAGATACACTGAGACACTCACTCAGTAAAGACACACTTAAAAAGCAGGGACACACTGCACTGGGACGCTCGCACACTCAAAGAAGTGACATGTGCACACAGGGAGACAGGAGGGACAGACGCGCTGCATACCTGCGAGATGAGCAGCTGGCAGGAGGAGAGCTCGCGGCCGGTTTCCTCCATCTTGCGGTGACACTCCAGCTGCAGGTTCTCCAGCTGCCGGCAGCGCTTCACCATCGACTTCACCTCCGACTTGATCTTGCTGATGTACAGGCGGGCCACCGTGAACTCCTCCTCGATCGCCCCGCTGATCTCCACCGGCTGGCCAGGAGAGAGTGGGAGAGGGGCAGGGCCATGTGGTTCCATCAACACGGTTACAAACTCTGCTAAAAAGTCTGCTAAAGCTATCAGATTTCATGTGGTTCTATTTTATTCCTTTTGCTGCCGTATGGAAAACTCAGCAAAGAGAACATATTCCACTGGGAAGCTCCTGCAAATACAGAAATGCGACCATGTGGGTATTGGGCTCTCACCAGCTTGATCTCTCCGTTGCCCACGATGGTGCTGAACTCGCTCAGGTCCCTCATGAGGCCGTTCAGCACCTCTGCGATGCGCTTCCTCTGGTGCGTGCTCATCTCCTGCATCCGGGTCAGCTCAGCCTCCAGAGCCATCAGGTGAGCCTGGGCCAGAGAGAGACAGAGTTGCAGCACGACGTCTTGATGGCTCAGCGAGAGCTGCTGCACAGGAGTTGCACACTGAAGAATGGCTAGATATCAAGAATCTTGGGTTTGTGATCATTGTGATCAGCCAGCGACTTCACTGCTGTCGCTTTGAAATACTACTGCATGCACGGAAAGGAGAAAGCTGTTGACTCTGACCATCTTTTGGGCCAGCTCCTCAGCCAGCAGTTTGTTCTGCAGGCTCTTGTCCTCCACCTCCTGGCTCTTCTGGTCGTAGTTGACGGCCAGCTCCTCCAGGGCCTGCAGGACCTCCTTGACCTCGGCCTTGGCGCAGTCGCTCTCCGTCTGCAGCCGCCCGAGCTCTGTCTGCACCTTCTCGCTGTCCCCGCGCGTCGACGCCAGCAGCTGCCCGGCACAACGACAGGGGCATGACTCAGAGTGGGGCACAGAGGCCAAGACAGAGCGAGACCGTGAGAGCAGAAAGGCCGAGAGTCAAAGATGGGCGGGAACAGAGGAAGATACTGGGAGGGGGTTAGGGCAGTGGGAGAGAGCTGGAGGAACACAGTCAGAAAGAGACCAGGAAAGAAAGACAGACTGAGTAGGCAATGCAGAAACCGACTGATAGACACTGAGCCAAACAGAGGCAGGTGAGAAACTGAGATGGAGAGAGGTGGGCAGGAAAATGGGGAGCAGACAGATGGAGGGTGCAGACAGACAGACTGACTGACGCCTTTGTACCTCCTCCTGGTCCAGCATCTGCTCCTTCAGTTTCTCCACCAGCTGGCTCTGCTGGTTAATCTCGTCATCCTGCGGGCAGACAACAAACAAACACAGCCCCACGTCGGACACTCTGCCAGAAGACACAAGAAGTGTTGCATTGTGCCAGCTACTGGGACAAGCATACCAACTCCGTGTGCGCACAGTAACACTCTTGAAAGGTAGATTTTCAAAGTTCTGTGAACTAAAGACATTTTTTTTCTACTCGTTCTCTGGTAACAATCATTCAAATGTAAAGGCAAGCGTGCTCGTTTAACATACAACCATTCAACGTTTATATTTTTGTTCTGCACATAATAGAGCAATGCAGCGCACTGCCGTCATGTCCGGTGTGTGTCCCCTGTTGTATCCGTTGCCTGCCAGGATGGGCTCCAGCTCCCCCGCGACCCCAAATCACATGGAGCAGTTAGAAAACAGATGAAGCTCCGTTTGGTGAAACTCCACAATTTTTAGCCTAACCTGAAAAGGCAGTTAGCGTGAGCCAACGCCAACTTTGCCAGCGTCATGTCAACATCACCTTTAATAGGCGTTTTGTTATGTCTCTTTGCGCACAGCACAAATGTAAAGGTTAAGAATGAGCAATTTAGAAATACACTCTAATGAGTGGTAAATCGGAAAGACTTTGGTCTGGACTTGCGATATCAAGAGGAAGTCAAATAAAAATTTCTGGAGTCAAATGAAAATGGATCCCATCGTGCAATGGAGCAAGAGCTTTGGGAGTCATCCTTTGAGTGTTTCCAAGTCGGGCTAACCTTGTCATCAAGCTGCTTGTAGAGCTTGCGGATCTCCTCCTCGTACTTCTGGCGCTCCTCCTCAGAGATGCGCACCACGATGGAGGAGGTGCTGTTGTCGACCGGGGTCTCGTCGCTGGTCTCCAGCTTCACCACCCCATTGGTCAGCTGCTCAGTCTCCGGGACGTTCTCCCCTGGTTCCCCCAGAATCCGCCCAGAAACAAAAGGATCAGTTCAATGATGAAAAAACCTCAGGCTTGTTACAGTTCCTTCAACTCTCAAGTCAGCCCTTGTCCAGCTGTGCACCTCCCTGACGTTGCTCGGATGTGAACCCACAGCTTGTGACATCCAGGATGAACCCTGGACTCTGAATGGAAGTCTTTACTAGTTGAGCTGCTTGAGTCCATATGAAGGTGATCCACCAGTATAAACCTTTCCTGATCCTATATCCAGATGGATTTGGTACTGTATAAAGCTCCTAGTGTACAAACCCTTTATTCATTCAACCCTAGATTAAAACCTCATCTGTTTTCCATTGGCTTTTCCATACTATTGAGTGTTTAGGGCTCTTGAATATCCAACAGACTGGGTTTCAGTCCTGGGTTTGTACATTTTTATTGTGAATTTTACATTTACCGGACATTGGAGTGCTTGGAAAGCAAACATTTATTAATTGGCAGCCATTTAGCTGCTGTTATTGGTTATTTTTTTGGAACCACCACTTTTGTGTTTATAATAAAGTATTTTTATATCTTTTGGATTTTGCATTCAATAAATGTGCAGTTTCTGCAGTGACTGACTTCTGTATTTAGTGGATGCAGCTGTAGTGCAGTACCGGTGTGGTCAGTGATTGTAGATGCACTGTAGTGCTGTACCAGTGTGGTCAGTGACTGTAGCTGCACTGTAGTGCTGTACCGGTGTGGTCAGTGACTGTAGCTGCACTGTAGTGCTGTACCGGTGTGGTCAGTGACTGTAGCTGCACTGTAGTGCTGTACGGGTGTGGTCAGTGATATTAGCTGCACTGTAGTGCTGTACCGGTGTGGTCAGTGATTTTAGCTGCACTGTAGTGCTGTACCGGTGTGGTCAGTGATTGTAGCAGTACTGCAGTGTCTGGCCTGTGTGGACACGTGATGCAGGTACAATGCAGTAAGTGTCCATTGATTGTCCACCAGTGACCCGGCCTCACCATTGCGCCAGCGGTTCAGCTCAGCCTCCAGCCTCTGGATGGTCTCTTTCATCGTCTTGTTCTTCTCCTTCTCCTTCTCGTACTTCTTCTTCCACTGCTCGGCTGTCAGCTCCAGGTTCACGGAGGCTGTGTTTCTGATAGTCTTTGCCCTGGGGGCAGGGTGACAGAGAGAGAACCAATCAAACAGATAATAGGGTTGTTTATGAAAAAACGATACAGTGGAAAGCATCGTAAGGTCCACTAGTTGGGTACCCTTTGATTGCTCTTTTTTTCAGAAACTTTGGAAACTCTAAAGCTGTGAAAGGCTGAGCTGGATCAGCACCAGCCTGGAAGACCACCAGAGGTACTGTCATGTGTGCTGTAGTGATGGCGACTGTTGGGCTGAGGGGTTTATTGGGTTTATTCTCTAAATGACGAAAAGGCAAAAAAGGCAACAGCCTAAACAACGGAGGGTTACCTCTGCCCAAACATCAGGGTAGACTTGGTCTCGGCCTCGTTGAAGCTGGAAGGGGAGCAGCAGATGAACATGGTGGTACGGCAGTTACCCCCCAGGGAGTCCTGCAGAATGCGGGTCATCTTGCTGTCCCGGTATGGCACATGGGTTTTCTGCAAGACAGGATTCAGAAGAGACTGCTCTTGAGAAAGAGCACCACAGGCAATTTGCACGACACAGCACCAACTTAAAGCAACGCAGGCAGTTCATTCGAGCGCCCTGACCCAAGATGGCAGATTTCCTGCGGCCCCTTGTGAAAAAATATGGCACAGAGATTCAGTCAGAGCCCCATGTGTGTTTCATTATCACAGAGTGTAGACTTCTAAATGAGAATAAGCAGAGCACTGTTGAAAGCTAATACGGTACTGGGTGATTCATATTTCCTGTATAATAACATCTGGATTGAAATCCTGCTCAAAATGTGTGAATTGATTGTTCTGAAGGAGGTTGATTCTGAGCTGAATTGGTCTGAAATGGAATCAGATGACATTCAACAGGGCTAAGCCCAGACCAGACTGAAGCAAGGCTAAAACTAGGCCAATCTAGGACTAAATTCATGTTGAGTAGAGGGCTAAACTGTATCTAATAGGCACTTGTTGGGCTCACCGTTCCCTCGGCCAGTGCAGAGATGACATTTCCCAGGGCAGACAGAGACTTGTTGATGTTCTTGGCCTCATCCAGAACAGCACCTTCAGCTCCAGTCTTACTGACCTAGGGGTAGAGAGAGTTGTCACTCTAGGTCAGGACCAAAGGTATTCACAGTGATAATGGCAGACTTGACACATCAACTCAATAATAATAATAATAATAATAATAATAATAATAATAATAATAATAATAATAATAATAATAATAAACTTTATTTTATATAGCACCTTTAAAGGTGGCTTCTCAAAGTGCTTTACAGAATGACAACAATAGTAATACAAAATCACCGGAAACTCTTACTTTTATCACTTCCTGTTGACGCCCTGGAGACAAGTCAACATAGCAAATAAATAAATGAAACAGACTGAAATGAACCAGTTTCTGTAACTAAATCCTTTGAACATTTATGGTGAAGGGATTGCAGTAAAATCTAATTAATAACTGGGAGTCAGAAAGGCCTTACTGAGAAAAATGATAACCAATTGAGAAATGAAATCAATTGCAGCCTAAACATTGTCTGAGACAAAGTTCGCATAACCATGTGAAGCAAAGCTGCAGAGTCGCGGCAAGGATGCTGAGTCACTAGAAACATCCCGAGAGATTCCCGTCATCTTTCAACTTTCCCCCTGATCGTTCGGTTCATACCTTCTCACTGCCCGCCAGATCCACAAGGTACAGCTTCCCGCTAAGCTTCTGCTCCGTCTCAATGTGCTCCTGCTTGATGTTGATGAGGAATATGCTGTGGCTGCGAGAGCTGTGCTCATTCATATCTGTCCGGGACAGGGAAAGAGAGAAGCAGAAGGGAAACACAGGAATGACCCAGGACAAAGGAAGGAGGGGTGGGGGGGGGAAGAAATTCAAAAGAGAAGTCAGACTTTGTTTTATAGGAGCCTCCAGAGTCACTCATGAAGACATTCTCCTGGGTGCAGGTAGAGCTCTGTGATCATGGGTTTGAGCTTGCACCATGTCCCTAGCCATTTTCCAAGAGAATTGGGTGGGATTAATTGGCCAGAAAACAGTGACCCCTGCAACCTCCCAGATGCTCTTAGGAATGCCGACGGTGCAGGACGCACCTCTGTTCCATCCAGCACTAAACCAACAATATGGGACTATGTTGTCTATTACATGTTAAAAGACAAGTGGTTTAAAGATAGTGAGTCTTCTTACATTTCCTCATTTCCCCTGTGTGCGGTCACAGGTTTTGTAGCTACAAGCCAAGATGTGAAAAATCACATAATTGCCTATTCCAAATGGGGTGGGTACAGAAGAAAATTGGTGATTCTCTATAATAAAATCCTAAAAACACAAAGAAGTTGTTTCACAATCAATGCAGTTCACTTCGACTTTCAGTGAAAGCTATGTAGCCTCTGTGGCTCAGTCAGTGGGCTCGGCTTTGTAAAACTACAAAGGATCTGGAACTCACTGGTGACGGCGACATGCCGGTTGGCTTTCCCTTCATCGATCACGTCCATCACCTCCTCGGGACTGGACACAAAGCGCTCGGTGCAGCCCTGAGTGAGAGACAGAGAGAGAACGGAGAGCATGAGGGAGAGTCTGAATTGAGAGATCAGAGCAGGACAGGCTCTGGATGGTTTTGGGTGACCTACCTTGACGTAGGGCACCCTGTTCTTATCCTCGTGGACAGCCAGATTGGTCTTGGTCACTGTAATGGAGAGACAGTAGAGTAGCATGTGAAGCAGACTGATCACCTTCAGTGGACATTGTTTCATCCATTCAGGACTTGTCTACTGGTGGAAGTTAACTGACCAGAATGTGGGCATTTTCCTACCCACTGATGACCCAGTGTTTTTTACCCAAAGTAATCTATTTGATTACTTTGATTCCAAAGTAATCTGTTTGATTACTTTATGATGCAGGAATAGGCTATGAAATGGAAGATGTTATTTTGATTTTTTGCCATAAATGCTGTCAGCTTCTCTCTAAAAGACCAATTTGTATCTACAGTTGAGCGGCATTGGTACATACCATCCAAAAGGTCCCGGATTTTGTCCATGTAGATTTCGAAGTAGGAGACCTGAAAGCCGGAGGGAAGAGAGTGATTTGAAATGAATAGCTGGTATGTCAGCTATATAGCAGATACTGCGGGTGTACAGCAGTTTCCTTTCAATTCATTAAAAACACCGCAAAACTTGGTGCTACATGGAAATGCAAGATTAGAATTGAGGAGATCCCGCAAGCACTACCTCTTATATATCCCCTTGAAAATATCCAGCTGCCATTACCTCAGACGAAATTTGAGGTTCATTTGGAATATGCACAGACTGATGGCTCAAGAGATGAAGCAGAAGCACAGAGAGGAAACATGACTGGGGTTGAACATTTTAAGTGGGAAGAGGCCCCATTGTCTAAGGACGTCAGGGTGTCACAGATGTAGGAGTATTAAAAGGTCAGGCATAAGCATTAATGCAGGGTGCTGGATTGTCACCGTTGTTATCACAGCTGACCTTGATGTGGAACTCGAGGTTCTCGTCCATGGAGAAAATGTGGTTGAATATGTCCTCAGCGATCCTGGGGATGATGCCCATCTGGTGCCTATCATGTAGTTTGCCCTTTGGCACAAGAAAAGGCAGTTAGGTTGTGTTAAACAAAAACGTCCGCATTGGGGACTGTAGCTATACAGAGCAGAAGAAGTAAACTCACAATGGATTGATACTGTACTTGTATATGTATTTTAAGGTATTCATTTCTGGTGGCATGTATTGTTAGTTTCCTGCTGTTATTTAGTAGGTTAAGACAGAACCAAGATCAGAGCTGTGTCCTATAGAGGGAATATCTCCTGTGACCAAATGCAATGACACTGGCTAGCTAGAACATGAGCAGCTGGCCCATTTTGAATTTTAGTCAGAAGGACAGGATTTGTGCAGTCATTTAGATCTGAATGATTCCCAGTTTGTATGATCAATAATTTTATTTTGTATTATTCTGGCAAATCTAGCATTTGGAGGAGCCATGAACTTTGATCGTTTATCTTACTTCCATGGTGTGGGTCTTTCCAGAGGAGGTCTGTCCATAGGCAAAAATGGTGCCATTGTAACCTCCCAGCACATCTACATTGAGAGAAAGAATGAGAACAAGAAACAAATTTTTACTTGAGGGGAGAATGCACTCCTCTAATTCCTGCAGTGCCTCTTTCCTCTCTCATCAATTTACACTGGCACTGCCAATTGTCTCTCCCCTCCCTCCCTTTATCTCCTCCCCCTCCATTTATCTCCTCCCACTCTCTACTCCTGCCCCTCCCACTCCTCATCTTGCCCCTCCCACTCTTCCACTTGCCCCTCCCATCTAACCCAACTTCCTACTCATGCCCCTCCCACTCCTCATCTTGCCCCTCCCACTCTTCTACTTGCCCCTCCCATCTCCTCCAGCTTAAACCCCTTGACCCTTCTACTCCCTCTGCTTGCCGTACCCCTTCCCTCCTTGTTCCCCTCCCTCTCCAGCTTCTTCCCTGTACCACTCTCTCCCCTTGTCTGTCCATCTCTTGCCTCTTCCACCCAAATCCTCATCCCTCCTTCTCTCTCCGTGTCATGTCTCTGCCACCATCATTCCACCACCTCCTGCTGCACTCTGCAGCTTCCCCCTCTCCCTCCCTTTCTTTCGTCTTCTGCCATCCTCGCTTCCCCTGCTCCACCCACCCTTTCTCCTCCCCTTCCCTCTTCCTCCCCCACTGTCTCTCCATCTTCTCCTGTCTGCTCTTTCTTCCCTTCTCCCTCTGGCACTCTCAGTCCCTGTCTCTCCCTGCCCTGTGTCACGGTCCCCTGCTCTCTCTGCCCTCTCTGCTCACACACTCCCTGTCCACACACAGAGGAAACAGAAAAAACAACAAGAAATGATTGCAAAAAAAAGAGCAATGAGCAACAAATGGAGCTGCAATGATGGATGGGCTCTGTGTCTGAATGCGCCTGCTTAATCCGGCAGACAGGCACACACATCTTTCACAAATCAAGCGCTCTCTCTTTCTCTCCGCTCTCTCTATCTCACTGACCGTCAGTCACAAAACCAGACTCAATTACATTTCGTACCCTGTCTGTGAATCCAATCACGGGGAAAGGTTAGGGTCGCAAAAGAGAGACTCGTCTCCATTTTAAGATCTGCGGACTGTCAGATCACGTTTGATGAGTTTCTTTTCATTTGAAAGTAAGAAAACAGGCACCTGTTCACACTATTGAGGTATTTTAAAGCAGACAGCTGTATATAAATCTAAGCAGAGACAGAGGGGCTATATCTAGTTATATTTGCTTCTAAACAAAGAAAGAATATTGGGTAAAACACATACGAGTGTCTCTCATAAAGTGGCGCAGAGTAAATTTACTTCTCTTGCTTGTTTGAGATCCCCAAATTCTCGATCAGACTGCTCTAATGGGTCTGATCTAACAGCAAGTTAAAAGGACACCTGCTTAATTTGTTTTTTCATTTTGGGGGGGAAAAGGAAGATGACGACAGGTTCAAATGGAACAAAACATTGAAATAGTAATGAGCTGGCACAGCTCATGGCCTGGTCTACAGGCTCTTCTGGAGAAAGGTCTTGTGTAGAGGAAAGGGGACTGAGTTAGAACCAGGAAAACTGTACAAGCATCTGTTCCCTGTGTATTCCTCTCCTGGCATAAAGAAGGGCCTTCCATTTTAAATGCAATTGGTCTTAATCTGGTTAGCCTTTGGGAAGATGGCTTTCCATCTAGGAGTCTGATCCAATGGCAAGTTAAACAAACATCCAATTAATCAACAGACAGCTGGAGAAGAATGATGTGCAATATGAAATGTTTGTCCATCAGACTTCCGCTTCATCATGTTTGTCGATTCCGCCAATTGCCGAATGGCCACAAAATTAGCAATTTAATGTGTTTCTTTAATTCCATTTTAATCTAGATGGCTTGACCGATTAACCTAGACGCTAGAAAGCTGGTTAGTCAGATCTGATTTACTTTAATTTTGCATGGCACTAAAGATGAAACATTTTCTTAAAAAAGTACAAAAAACGTGAAAATATTTGAAACTGTTAATTTTGACAATCTTCCATCCATCCACACACTTTCCACACATACACACACTCACCTTTCACAATCTGCTTGGCACAAGTGTTGTAGACCTGCTCCTGGGTGGTGTTGGTAGGAAACACTCGGTCAAACACATAGGGCTTCCCCTTTAAGAGAAGAGGAAAGGGCGATCAGAAAGTGAAGATGAAGGGAAGAAACAAGTTCTTAAGGCCTCCAGCGAAGATAGAGGGAAGCAGAGATCAGATGCATCAAAGAATCGCCTTTCAGAGAGGAGTTCACAGGCTCCTGAAATTGGATGCTGTTTAGTGCCAACCCAGTACAGGGGTATCTGTCCTTTTAAAGTCTGTGCCCCTGGGAGTTTTCTGAGCAAACCGAATAGAAATCCACCAAAACCAAAACAAACAAGCAAAACCGAACGGTTAGTATAAAGACCATGAGAGAACTGAGACAGCAGGAAAGGGGAATTTAGAGGAGTGAGCAGGACCCCCAGGGACATGCAGAATGTCCCCTATCAGAGCACAGTGCGTGACGGTTCTCCTTTCGTCTGTATTCAGGTCTGATTTCTATTTGACAGCTTCTGGAGATCTGATGTATCGGGGCCGTATGGTCATTGGCCACAGTGTCTTTTCGGCTTGCGATTGTGCACCAGGTACGGTCGTGTTGCAGTGCAGACCGCTGTAGCCCAGAGGAGAGTGCTTTTCTTCCAGACCCTGGGCTGCACAAAACAGTTCTGGTCAATAAAAATGAAATTAGTAGCCGGCTTCTGTTGTATACCCATCCAGTTTTGACACCGCCAGTTGTTTGAGACTCCTCACTGAAGTCTCGCTGGAGGTGCCTTTAGAAACCCCTTCATTAAGTTTGATTGTGTATTATCATTCGGTTATTTAGCTGTCACATTTACCCAGGGCACTCTGTATTCAAAACAATTGTAAAAAAAATATGGGCTGATATAAACAAAGAAAACCCTGTGAACACAAGAATTTAGGGTAGTACAATAACCAGAGTAAAACAAAGCCGTGAAATTATTGTGCCACTAATTTATAGAGATGCGTTATTACAGAAATGTCAAAGCCTGTAGGCTCTCCCCCAGTCTGAGCATGTGCACTCATGCAACCTGGCTGGAGGCGGGGTGAGGCTGAGAGGAGGACTGCGGTACAGTACAGGATGTACTGCCCGTGTGCTAGCAGTTGGCGGTGTGGGGCAGCCGAGCGTGGCCTGCGTCCCTGCGGAGGGCTTATCTCCGCGCTGGTGAGTCCAGTAGCCCGCTGGTTCTGTCAGTCCAGCTGGGAGAGCTGGGCAGGGTGAGGAAACAGGCTCTCCTCGGCAGTTCTCCTCCCATTTCTCTTCCTGTCAAGGCCCTGTCAGAGGGGAGACGAGGGCTCGGGCTGCAGCTGCATCTCAGTGAGGGGAGGTGGGGGGAACAGCCCTCTCTCCGACAGCACGGGGCCCAGACCGCGCGGGGCTGGGGGCTGGGGGCAGGGGGACAGGTGAGTGGGCGGTTTGGTCTTGTCTCCTCCTTTTCCCTTCACCTCTTTTCGTTTCCATCTTCTCTCTGCGGTTTTGGCCTCGGTAAGCATCACTTGGGCAATTTTTCCGTAAAGCCGTCTCTGAAAGAGGAAACGAGCTGCCCTCTCTTCCCGGACCCCAGTCCAGTGCGGCTGGTCAGTCACGTCTGCACGGAAACCTGTTCCTCATTTCCCCCTCCCTCGTGGATACGCCAGAGCACAGCCTGCACGGAGAGGCAAATCTGCCCAGCAGTGCCCTGTGTGCAGTATCCCATTCTGATATCTCCCTGGGGAGTCATCCAGAAGAGTAAAGCCAAGCAAGTCATTTCAATAATAATAATCAGAAGCAGAACAGTTCATCCTATTAATGTGTTATGCTTTGCTTTTACTGAAAAGCACCACACGCGTCCAGAGGTTTGCTGCATGCATAAAGGTGATCATGCCTTTTGGTGGAGAAACAGTCTTTTTCTTTACAGCACTGCACATCTTAAACCCTGCAATCGGACTCCTACACCATGCTTTAGCTTGTAATGCAAGGTGTCGGCAGCCCTGCAGTCAGGACCTCCCGCGGGCTGGGAGAGAAAAGAGGACCAGCTGCAGTTAATGGAATCTGAAAGCCTTTTAAGGACAGACCTGTGGACCTGGCTCCCTCCCCCGCCCCCCTCCTCGCTGCTCCCTGCAGCACATACTGGACTGAGACAAAACTCACAGGCCAGCGCTGCACCAGCCAAGATCAATGCAGCTGTGCTGCAGTCAAGAAATATATATTTACTGTGTTATCCATCCCTCTCTTTTCTAACTCTTTCTTCCAATACGGGGTGGCAGGGCAGCCGGAGCCTGTTCCGGCAAGCAATGGGCGCAAGGCGGGGTACGCCTTGGACGAGACACCAGTCCATCGCAGGGCACACACAGACACGCACACCCTCACATAAGGGCCTGTTTTCGCAGAGGCCAGTTAACCTGCCAGGATGGTTTTGGACTGTGGGAGGAAACCGCGGTGCCCAGAGGAAACCCACACAAACACAAGGAGAACATGCAAACTCCACACAGACAGCACCCCAGGAATTGAATGCAGGGCCTCAACTCTGCAAGGCAGCAATACTAACCACTGTGTCACTGTGCCGCCTGTACTGTGCTGCTGTATACAAGACTGCTTGGTGGTAATGCCAGTTAATGGGACGATACTAATATATGCAGTAATACGATATTGCCAGTTTAACAGTGCTCAGATAAAGGATTGTTAAATTTGATAATGCATGTGGAGATTGCTTATTAGTGCATTTCTTCAATATACCAGTCAGGTACATCATTTTTCTTATCTGTGTCTGGTCCTGAGTATGTTACTAAACGCATACTGTACACATCAAGTGCACTGTCCTTGCATTAATAAAACCTTAAGGCTTCCAAACTAAGCAAATGATTAAGCAATACAACATCATGAATGGGCAGGGGGCATAGTGTTCCTCATTTAACAGTAGGTCTTGTAGATGGTCTTTTTTTAAATTTAATAATCATTTTTCTAATTGGTTCTCCTGCAAATGGACTAATATACTGTAGGTTCTGTTAGGGACACTGTTTTAGATGGTATCACTGAGAATTATCACCCTATGGCAGGAGTAGATGTAAAGGTTCATGGTGAAATGGAACATGGATCTGAATACTGTAGAATTTAGACATCTGTTTGGATGCAGCAGAACTCTGTAGACGTGGGTTAGGTGCTAGGGAGCAGAAACAATCAGACAGGCTGATATTAGGAGAAAATAAAAATTTGATGTCAGATATTGAGAAGGTGAAGACTTGATTGTGTAAAAGGCTTTCAAAGAACTTTCTCTTTTTAATTTTTAATGACATTTTATCTGGACTAGAGGCTCACATGTTTTAGTAATCTATTGTATAGATTAATCTATCATAACTATCACTTACTGTTGATGCCTGGACAAGAGCCTGCACAGCAGATAACCAAATAAAAAAACAAACTTGTATTTCAGGTTTTTGTAAAGGAGATCAATCTTCAGAAAAGCCCTGTACTTGATTAACAACTCAAATATGACGACGAATATAAATACATTGTGTGAAAACCAACAAAAGATACAGTACAGACTACTGTACAGGCACAGAAGCAGCTTTATATGCTGAATCTAGTTCATGTTGCATAATGTCAGTCCACTTTAGAGCAAGAGAAGTAAACCACTGCATTAAAGAGGGTTAAGATATACTGTAGAGAATTTCTTTCATTTATCAATGCAGATCTGGGCTGATTGGCTTATTACTAATTTTACTGTTGTTTTTTGGCCAGTACAGCATATGTGGGTGTGCCAGTGTGTGCTGCATCAGCTGGTTAGTGGGTGACTGTGCAGGCTTTACAGCATGAAGTGCCATCTAACCAAACTGCCTCAGCAGAAACTCTGCCAGCCACCTCATCCTGTTCTTTATGCTCTCAGCATTGATGGAAAATCCCTGACTGATTGTTTGAGCCTGGCAGCGCAAGTGAGGCACAGCGAGCATATATTTTTGAACCAAAGACGAGACAGAAAGGTCCCCAAACTAAACACAGCAGAGGAAACGTGTGCATACCTTCCGTAGGCAAAGCGCGAGCATTGATTTGTGTGCTTTGGAATGGGTGCAGCGCTCAGAGGTTCTGAAATGCAGAAATAAGGGTGCAACAGCAGTCTGACACCCCCATGTCCTCAATGAGACCCCTCGTCATTTAGTGTTGTAGAATAGAAAACCAGGTATTAACATTTTCTTAGGAACCCCTTGGCATTCCAGCCAACGGGGAGTTATGTTGTTGCATGTGGAAGAGGGTGGCATGGTGACGCAGTGGTGAGCACTGCTGCCTCACAGCGCTGGGGCCCTGGGCTCAATTCCAGTGCTGCTGTCTGGGTGGAGTTTGCATGTTCTTCCCGTGTCCACGTGGGTTTTGTCCGGCTGCTCAAGTTGCTTCCCACAGTCAAAAGATACACTGGTATGTCAACTGGCTTCCATACAAAAGTGGTCTTGGTGTGTGTGCGTGCGTGCGTGCGTGCGTGCGTGCGTGCGCCCTGTGATGGACTGGTTAGAAAATGGATACTTGGAGTTGGAAGATGCCAGTGGGGCAATCAGTAATGCATCACACTTTCAGCATTTCGAAATTGAGCGAGTTCATTTGGGTCATTTCTGTGAGATGAGATGCACCCTCTTCTTTTTCAGTTCTGTTGCGTCTCTCTGGGTGTAACAGATCAACAGCTCAGTGCAAACGCTCAGTTTACTCACACGCAATTAGCACACTGGCATTAGAGCAGAAAACCTTGTTTCTATCTGCAGCGGCTCCCGGGGGAGGGACACAGCTGTTTGCTGCTCCCACTGATCCCAGCTGGAGTGTATTAAGCTATCCAGCCAGCTAGCGGAGAACAAACGGATTTGTCCAAGGCTGGAAAAAACACCGCCTCTGTCTCTGTTCTGTTCCCATCCCTTTTCTTTCAATCTGCCCACCAACTAGCATCCTCTGGAGCAAAAGAGGATTACAGATTGTAATTGCATCTCTGCCCACTTCCAGCTCCCCTTACGAATTAGAGACCAACCGCGCAGAAAACGGGAGGAGAAGGCTTTTACACAGCGAGCAGCAATAATCCTCAAGCAACCAGGGCTTAGAAAAGCAAGAACTGAAATAGAATTCACCGATTGGGAGAAATTATATTCTGAAAAGGTGGACTGTGCGGAGGTCAATTGAAAGGCCGTAGGCACAGCTTGCTTCAGCACCAAGCAGAAAAGCACCAATGACCTCTGTCGTTGCGGCTGCACCTTCTTTCAAGGAGAGCAGGAATCATTGAGCTGCCTGCACCCAGTTCAGCGAGATGAGCTCAATGGCCTCCTATCTTCTGCTCTTCTGTATTATCTGAACTTGCAGGACCGATGAGTTGACCCCGTGTCACCTCACGTCTCCGGAGAGCTCTTTGTGTCCACGTTAGGAGCATCATCCTTACTTTAAGGAAGGACAGGGGAGATGGAGCGTTGTGGAAGCCATTGCCGGAAATGGAATAAACAAAATGCTAAATGAACTGTATACTAGATTCAGCATATAATCCTGCTTCTGTGCTTGTACAGCTGTCTTGTTACACTTTTTCTAGTTATCTTTTTGTTGGTTTCCCACTTTTGTTTAGTATTCTTCAGTGTATTTGAGTTGTCCTTAACGTGAAACATCTCAGAAAAGCTGTGATGCTGTTCCTGGTGGGGGGTCACAAGAATAAGAGAACAAAGATAAAAATACAGCAACGCTCAGCTTTAATCTTGTATTATCCGTTTTTGCAGCCCGGAGTGTTTATTTGCCTTTTGTATAATGAAATCTAGAAATTTACTGTACCCTGAGCAGTGCTCTAATTTTGTCAGCCCCGAGAGGCAGATGCAGCCAGCAGAGCACAAAGCTGACAGACAGACAGGAGTGAAAAAATGTTACAATTGGATTTAAAAATGATTTTAAAACATGTGCATCAGTAGATCTGCTGAGGCACTTACAGTATGTAACTTGTGTTTTATCTGATTGTATCAATTCTTTGCTTGGGCCTGTTAGTTCTGCCTGTGAACTAATGCTGCCAAAAGAACACCCGATTTAGCGGAATGCGCTGCAAAAGTCAAGAAGTATTGGGAGTTGTGCACTTGGCACCACTGTTAAGACTGCAGTAGGAATAGTGCTATAATGGCCTCATCTTTTATGCAGCATCGTCTGCAGCTTTGTGTTTGATTTGAATATGCACATTAGAGGAATGTGTGAGGTGTTAAATATTCTTAAAGGTGACCATGTGCCCAACCTTTATAATGATCACAGTCTATACAATAGTAGAAGCATATTAGATGACAGCAAAGCACGGTGAAAGCGTGCTCATGCATGGCACAAACCACGGATGAGCATGACGGAGTGAAGTAAACACATAGTAAAATCATGGTAAAACCATGGTGATCCCTATATCCCTATAACCTTTTTTACACCTAACTGTAAAGTTCTTTGAGATGCTACTTTTGAAGGTGCTAAATAAAGCTTATTGATATTATTATTAGGAAAGAAACTGGCAGGTTCCTCCTGCAAACACTCATAAAGCCCGTGGCCTCAGCCTCCCTGATCAATGAGCAGGATGCTGTGCGCGTAGCTGTCAGGAGCTCAGCTCAGCTGAGCTCAGCTTGTGACCGAGCCACAGGTGCAGTTGCTGAGGTGTAAGGTGAAATAGCCACAGTGCTGATTGGATCCTGCATCTGGGGTGCTAGCTGATAATTCAGGTTTGCAAAGCTCTGTCCCCCACTGGTAAATACATAAAGCATGTGGAAAACGTTTGAAAAAAACCTTCCTGCTGTCCCACATGGAGAGCAGCACGTGTGTTTAACTACTGTCAGTAAACACAAGGGAAGGACACACTAAAATGTGCATTAAATGTGAATTAATAATTCCAGATTTCAAGACTCAGCTTTGACAAAACATCAAGGAGGCTGACACGACAATATGCTTAATAGTCTAATTACAGCTTTAATAACTCCCTACAGCCTTCAGGTTATGAAAATGATGTTCACTGCAATTAACCAATCCATCTGACCATGCAAGGTTTCCCACTAAATGTTCATTTCACAAGCTCAAAGTTTTGTTGTCCTTTCCTGTGAAATTCGAGCCCACCTACAGTATCCAGGTCTAGGTGAATAGGGACTTTTCTCCAAGCTCCTTCATGGCTGTGAAGTACAGTAGGCGTAATCTCTTTCCATTTTCTATTTGCATGTTTACTTTCCACTGTTGCCTGTGTGTCTGACTTCAACTTCCTAGAAATCCTGTGGCAGCATCACCCCGGAGTTGGATAAGTGATGGGGAAAGCCTATACAGCAACCAATTAAAAACTGAGAGAAGACTAATCAACATGCTTAGTCACGGAAGTGACAGAGAGGGGAATTCATTTTCTGACACTTCACCTGTGAAATGGGAGAATAATTAAAAGAGTTCATCGGGGGGAAAAAGAAGGAAATGCAGAACTTATTGAATCACGCACCAGCAGAATAGCAATGCACATCTCTGTGTTGAGCCTGTTCTTGTCATGACGGGACTCTATAAACCAGTGAGCAACTTGTTATTGCACACAGGCTGCTGGCCTGGCTTTCGTTCTTGGTGCTGAGTGGGCCCTGAACATAATACTCAGTTTTTATCAACTGATTGTCAACATTCACCCAACCATCATACTGCCATCAGCTTTTATTGGTAGGGGATGGCCATTTTACTCTTGTTAATTGTTTCGAACCAGCATGAAGAAGTAGTTGCTGAATATTTGTTAGCACATTACTCGGTGTTTAATTAAACACACTGGGAGTGGAAAAAAAAGAAAAAGGAATTCACCGTATCTCTTCCACGCTTTAAGTTCCAAGTTTTAAGTTTTAAAACTTAAAGTTTTAAAGTCAAAGCGTGATGTGACACACTGACACTGTCAAACAAGGTGGCTACAGGAAGCTACCGATATTGTATTGACAGTTTTCAGCGGCAGTCTTGCTGTCAGATGCGCAACAAATTAAAACACACACTACACGATTTACATACATCAGAAGAGTGGCTGTATCTCTTGTCTGAGGTTCTGCATATATAGTCCAGCTAGTCTCCAGGTAACGGAGGTACGTAGGAAAGCTTACGTACAGGTGAGGGAGCAGAGATATGCTAATGGCGAACCCTGAAGATTTCTCTTCAAGTGCCACTCCGCTGGACACCGGACTGACAGAAAGATCGATGTGCCCCGTGATACGTGTCACGCGGGACCGTCCCGGGCCAGAGCGCGGGCCACTCTGCGGCACTCCGTGACTCCTGCATGACAGGGAGAGGAACGAGCTGGGACTGCAAAGAGGCACTCTGCCCCAGCGCATCATCTCCGATCGGAATGAGGCGGCTCACCCTGCGGAGATTTATGTCGTGCCTTTATTTATTTATATAAATTGTTTATGAGGGAGTGCGAGGCTGTGGAAGGAGGTGGTGGTGGGGGGGGGGTCACGACAAAAACGCCGCAGGGTGTTACAGGAATAAGCTGAGCAAAACTGCCCGACAACAGCCGATCAAAGCCGTGCTCAGTGCAGCAGGTTCGAACGTGACGGACAGGCGTAGAGTTAAGCCTGTGGTGGGGCTTGTAACAGAGAAACCACGAGCAAGGGCGATAGACCATGACATCTCAAAATGACCAGCGCAGCCGGTTTGTAATGTAGAGAGTGGCAGGAGGTTACATTTGGAAATCAGAATTAAGAGTACATCTGTATTAGTTATACTCTTAGATGCTGTAACTAAATAGGTGTTTTTTTTTACCGAATTTACTGAATCTATTTGACAGACTGGCAGCCCCAGTCACAACAGCTGGAGCGCCGAACGGCTTTGTGATTTCAGGTTAGCGTTAGAAGCACAGCTCTGTTCTGGGTGACGGTGAGACAACGCTGCTGCCTCTCTGCTTCGTGGTGTCCTACAGTGTTTGACCGCTGTGCTTCGTGTCTACAAGGCCCAGGGGAATTAGACTGACTCACGCGTGACTGTTGTGCCCACTTGCAAGTCTGTTCAATTATTCAAGAGGAAATAAAAAGCTTTGCAAAGCTGGCAGTTGTCTCCCTCAACCTACAGTGCTTGGTCCTTGGTACAGCAATGGGTTTAGGATGAGGAAAAAAAGAAACATTTCTGCTTGAGTCTAGGCAGGCAAACCTAAGCTGAGTTTTTTTTTTTCGTAAGACAGGAGAGTCAAACTTTTATTTTAGAGACCTTGTTTTTTGATCTTCTGTCTCACCTCTCAACTACAATATTGAATCAATTGTTGCCTTAATGGTTCAGTTTGGTTTAATATGATTGTTAGCCATTGACTTTGAAAAACCTCTTAAACATCGTTATGTACTGCACTGATGTTTCTGACTCAGTGGTAAGGATGGAGACCAGTGGAACCAGACTCCTTGGAACTGCCAGGCAAGCAAGAATTAAAATTCTACACAACCCACACGTGACTGATGAATGTTTGTTGAAATGGTTTTTGACCTGTAGCTGCTGATTGTAAATGACTAATTTTCGAAATTTTGGAACATACTATAGATACTTCATTTGTGTCAAGACTCCAAACACCTAGTGACTAGTGACAGTGACACACACAAAAAAAAACCCAAATCCTCAGAAATCCAAGTCATTTTTTAGCCAGCAGAATTCAGAAAAGAATCGCAGTCTTTGGTAAATATTTTAATTCCAGTAGAAAGCAGAATAATCGGTAAGGTGGCGTAAAGTGATGTTCAGCTAGCAGCCATAAATTCCGAAGCAGGAATTGGTGCATTCAGATGGTCTTTTGCACGGGATGAATACAAAATGCCTATTATGATTTGCAATCTCAGGAATGCAGCACTTAGCATGGATGAACAGAGGCTGACAAATTGCCAGTTTTAAAGCGACAATTGCTGATAGCAGTAACCTTCACAATCCAGGCAGGGTAGGTATTTCCTTTTGTTTTTTTACTTGAGAGTGCCATGTCGCTGCTAATTCAAACTCTGCTCCATCCAGTCTTAATGGTGTCCATTAGAAGAATATGTGAATGGCACCGGATCTCAATAGTAATGTAGGTGATTTTTCCTCTTTTTTCAATTCCTCTAATCATTTTTTTCCTTCACCTCTTGTCCTCCCTCTTTCACCCATAATATTGGAATGCAGTTCCCACTAATTATCTTATCAAAGAGGGAAATTAAATGTGGGGGAGAGAGGAAAATGAATGGAATTAATGTAAGAATTAATGTAACTATAAAAAAGTAATAGAATTGTCCTTGAAGCTGGGGGGGTGGTGGAGGGAAACAATGGTGTCCAATTGGTGTGGAGAGATTCTCTGAGACCCCAAATGCATGCCAGGCGCAGACAGGACAAACTGGCATTTTTGTTTTGTTTTCCTATACGGTACTGGAAGAGCACCAAATAGGACAGCCATTTTACAGTTCCTATAAATACAGGAAGAAAAGAAAAGTCTGATTTGTTGAAGAATAAAAACCCGTAGACCTGGATGAGATGGCAATTCACTGGCTTGAACCACAGCTATTGAAGTCAGAGCAGACACCAAGGGCCAAACCCGGTTTAGATAAGGCTGCGTGTGCTGTCGTGCTAAACACAAATCCTGCAGTGTGCACCTGCAGGAAATGAAAAAAGCACTGTCCATCCCGACCCTTCAGTAAGGCCTCAGTGCTCTTGTCTTCTAGGTGGCAACACAAACTTGAAATTAACAATAACCATTTGAATCCTAAACTGAGTGCAGAAGCAGGGATCAGACTGATGTTTGAGGGTAGGGGCAGTGCACCTGAAGGGGACACAAGAGGCCCCACACCCTCTCCCCCCAGCCCACCTCCCCGACCTGCTGCTGAAACAGAGCACGACTGCACGTCAGCCAAGGGGGAGCAATGAGACCCATTACACACGCACCAGGCCCGGTAAGTGGCGAATCATTCTGAGCAGCTTTATTAGATTAAGATAACAAAGAATGGGGCTACTGCCACTCCATGCTGGAGAGCTAATCCTGCTCTTAGGCTTTTTAAAAGCACAGCGCAGAGTCCCCTGTTGCACAAATCTGCTGGCACAGCCCACGGTGTAGAGCCTGTATGCCATATTTCAGTGTCTTCCTCCACATTTGCAGGCCCACACGCTTAAAAAAGTACCCGCCATTCTTATGAATCCCTTGTTCTTTTTTTTCCTGCTAGGTTGGCGATGGTCTTATGGAGGTCTGTTTATAAAGCTCTTCTTGCATTTCCAGTCACTGTCAATGCCAAACTCTTCCTGCACTGAAGGCTGACATACTGTACCTATGTGGGAGTGGAAATGGAAGTTTCCATTTCTGTGCATCGCAGCGTCGTCTTCCAGGTGGGAAAGCAATAAGGCTTGGTCTCTCTCCCTCTCTCTACAGCCTCCCCACACCTCTCACCCACGCCTTCTCTGCTCGAGAGCCTGTCCTGGCCTACCTGCTCTCCTAGGTTTACTTACACTGAATAACTGTTACCTCTTGGATTATAAATATATCCATTTCAAATTGCTCACAGCTGGTTCATAAAAAAGAAGCAAGGAAGGCTGGGCCTCTCTGTTCTGGGATGAGAGTACATTTGTACAACATAAACATACAGTGGTGTGAGAAAAGTAAGTACACCCTTGTAATATTCTATGGTTTGATCAATTAATCATGTGCCCTTGTTTAGCAGCACCTGATTCTAATTACCTTCTTAACTGATATGGAATCAGTACTTACTTTTTCACACAAGGCTACTGAAAGTTGGCTGATTTTTTTTTGTTTAATAAATATCGACAAAGTAAAATTTGTATGTGTTACTTGTCACGGGATTAGTTTCATCTACTGTTAGGACTTGGTGAGGACTAGATGAAGGTCAGATATGTCTTAATAAGTAAAACCATTGAATCGTAAGGGGGTGTACTTTTTTTTCACATCACTGTATGCCTTATCCATCTCGACCTTAATTCCAGGGTGATCAGATTTGCCATTTTCTATATACAGTAATATGATTTAATACTCTTTTGGCTCTTATCTCCTGCCCAGCGAGTGAGATGCTGTGTGGGTCAGTCTGACAGCGCACGCCTGGAAAATTGGTATTGATGCCTGACACTGGAGCAGCAGAATTCTCTGAAGCGTGACTGCTGCTCGTTTCCCAGCCTCCTGACTCATCGATCTCCGATCGGCTCAGGTAGTGCAGGGTTAACAGGACAGCCCAGCTTTTGGTCTCGCCCTGGGATCTGCATCTACACAGAATCGTGGGTCGGGAGACTCACCCTTGAAACCTGGGAGCATGTTGATCCCCCAGGGGTACTCTTGCGTGACAGCCTGCCTGGGAACGGCACTGTGATTTTAAAGGCCACTTCCCGGCATTTTAAACGAAAGAAAAGAACAGAAATATCACAAACAACTCTCCTCCATACATCACTGTAAGCAAGTGTAAAAATAGATTAAAAATCCAGCTTGAGCTTGGGGACAGGCTGCTTGATTAGATTTATCTCGTTTTTTCATCTGTTAAGGCTCTGCACACCTCTGTGTGGGCAAACGTTTTACACAGCACAGCATGTTTACCGTATGATTTATTAAGTCATTGTGATTTTTCTTTCTTTCTGTCGTTAGTCCAGTATAGTTAGTCCCAGTTAGTCCCAGTGCCAATTGAATCAAATGTCATGTTATTAAATATTACACTTTGGAGAGACTTGGTCTCCCAGAATGATTTTCAACGTGCTTAGCACTGACCAGGTGACGCGCACACTGCCTGGCACCGCAGTGCTGAAACACACCCAGCTTGGACCTCCAGCTTTTAAGCTTCAAGGAAAAGCGGAGAGGAAATTCAGTTTCAATTGAGTTACACAAATGGCCACTGAGCCTCAGATTCTGCTGGACAGTGCCGCTGGAATGAGAGCAAGCCCCGTCTCTGCGCTCAGCGCCTCATGATAGCTCACGGCGCACAGAGTGCAGAAAGGCAGGTTTGGGTATGAGATTATAAGACAGGGATTGTGGGGAACACTGCGTCACTGTGTCTACGGCGTGTGCAGTCCCTGCTTGGGAATATCTGTGAAAGAGAGGTGGGAGAGAAATGCCAGAGCTGGGCCTGTGAGATGATCTTGAACGAGAGCAGCCCGTACCCTGTCAAGGTCACCTTGCAACATCATTTTCTTCCAGATTGCGTTCCTGACTGCTTCTTCTCCACCTGCTATATTGACGTGTAGACCCGTGCCTATGTAAACAGGACCTGCCCATGGGCCGGTTGGTGGGATTGAGGGGCCTGTTCTGTGGTCACTAGGAAATTCTCCAGATGTGCGTCTCTGGTCGGGAATCATCAGGAAGGGGATTCTGAGTGGGCCGCCAACGTGCAGCGCGGTGATGGATGTGTGACAAGGCATGCACAGCAAAGCTCGCTGCTCGGAGTCATGCATGCATGCACGTACGCACAGAGAGCCGACGAGACAGGCAGCTCTTGCCGTGAGGCAAAGGAAAAGCCGCCCCCATTTTAAACGTTTGGCAATATTGCATGAGCTGATAAGACGTAAAACCTCCCCTCACCTCCCCCCCTGGAAAACAAAAGGCCTGCCGTGTGGACCCCCAAAGATCCCTCCCTGCTCACTCAAGCAGGTGAAAAACATGTCTAGAAAATTTCAGCCCCCACGACATGTTGCTGGCATTAGCCCTAACCGATATCACACACTCAAATAAGCAATCAGGGTGCTGTGCATGTACTGACATATACAGTGACCCACTAGCATGTACAACACACCCACAACAGTGTGCGTGTTCGCACGGGCATGATCTCAGCATGACTCTTCCTGATCTCCGCCCGTCCACGCCTGTCTGCTGCTGCCCTCGTTCTCCTCATTGACCTGCACTGCTCCTTTTATGCTCGTCAGCTGTGCTTTCAGTCGAAGCCTACATCCCACTCACCCACGCCAACAGCAGATTGAACCTAAACCCGCTCTTAAATGCATTGAACAATTTCAGCTGCAGAACTGACCAGGGCTGCAGGACAGGTCTGGGCGCGGCCAGCTGGAGCCACTGAGGGTTACAAAAGCTGAGTATCGAGCCTTTGGCAGCGAACGATACTGCGGGAGGAAGGCCAGACTTCAGGTCCTTTTCCTTCCTCTTCCTCTTTTTCCTTTTTTGTTCGCCTGACCGCCTTTGAGCCGCCGAAGCTCGGAGTCTTCCGAGGCTCAAGTGGTTTCTTCTCTTGATTAAAAGATAAAAGCAAGCCGTGCATCATGATCAACGTCTACCGCCCTCCCTCTGCAGCCTGGATGAGCCTTTTGAATGCTGATTCAGGTGGTAAACAAGACGTCTTACCAACTCAACACGATCGAACTTGTGTTGCTTTCATTTTTTTTTCCCCTAGGCGATGGGAAGAACGTTTTATTTCTTAACTTGCGTCACAAAAACACAAGTTCTGGAATTAATTATTAAAGCCTTTCTTTATACTTTATACTTTATACTTTCTCTATACTCTATTTTGGCTGAGGGCAGAGAGTGTTTTAATTCCTACAGTATGAACATGTTAGTGATTGTACTTATATCTCTTGCTATGGATGTGAACTCTTAAAGTGCCCACAACCAGTGTGGAGCTGTAGTCATATACCAGGTCACTTTCTGAGAGGAAGGCACTATATCCAAAGAGCCATGCTGTCCGGGCCAGCGTATGACAAATGCCAACACAAAGACACATATGACATGATTGAAGTACTCTAGAAGCTACCTCAGTCTTTCAGGATTTCTCTAACCCTCCCACCAGTGTTGAGGCACACATGGAAGGATTCTGCTGTTCTTGTTTTGAAAGACAGTAATAAAGGCATTAAACTCTCTCAGATTGATTGTTGTTTGCTCATCTCAGTGAACGGAATCCAAATTAAGTTTTTTTTTAATTCATTACCAATTTGCTGAGTGTTTTACTGGAGCAGTTCAGGTGGGGTGCTTTGCTCAAGGTTACAACAGCAGTGCCTCACCTGGGATATGAACCCACATCCTTCCAGGTGCAAGTCTATGACCCTGACTACTGCAAAACACTACAAAATGGTTTTTCACAGCAGCGGAACCAACCCTGCCTTCACTGCTGAGAGCCAGCTGCTGCTACCACAGATTGCCAACATCAGGTCTTGTTGGCTCGTTACCACGATTATAGTTAGTTGAGCTTCTTTGCAGTATCCAACCCCAGTTCCATCGTGGTAAAAAAAATTGCCCGCATCACTGTCAGCAGGCAATTCTTATTAAACAAAGCAAACCAAGGGCACATCAGTGTCGCTGCAGTTGTCACTCTCCTGTATTTCTGTTGTTTGACAGGGGTGGCTTGGCTGGAGGTGTTCCTTTAAGGAATTCAACATCTAGTCCAGGGCTCCTGCCACACATCTGCATGCCAGTATAGCCAGCTGCCCAGGAGAAGCTTGCTTTGGGGGTCTGGGCAACTGACTGGCACACAGGGCCTCTGTTTTCTGGAGGACTAAAAATATGCAGAGGTCATAAGATCTGCTTTCGGCGCTCGGCGTTATAACAATAAGAACAGGGCATGCTGATGCAGCAGTTTCCACCAGTGGTGGCTATTCTGCAGCACAACCCAGAGCATCTCCCGAGATCATGTGAGCTGCACACAGCTACGCCGAACCTAAATATCACTGAAACAGCATTAATGCTGAAGACAACGGCCCTGCGAAACAAATAAGGAGGCAGACAATCACATCTCGCAGCACGGGAGGCCAGATTTCATTAATAATGCATGAAATCTACGACAAGAGAACAGAGGAGCTATAACGGTGCATTCTATATTCTATAGGGACGGAACTGACTATCATGCAGCCTATGCATGGTCCTCACTCCGACTTCTATGAACACTGCCTCTAGGGATTCAGGATGTCGGTTTAACACCTCGTCTGAAAGTGGATGAAGTCGTACAGTGTTGTTATGCAGAGATGAACGTTTTATGCATCCATTAAATTTAATAGCGTCTGCAATTGTGTCTGCAGCTGAGCTTTCAATACAGTGGCCACAACCCATGCGGGGAACAGTATAGACGTTTCCTGGAATGAAGGCTCAGGGAGAGGGCCTGCGCTGTTGGGGCACAAGCAGCCCCCCTCCAGGGCCCGTCTCGCATGTCCGCTCCTGCCTGTTCAAGGGCCCCCAGCCCCCCTCCCGCTCTCTGCACTACAGCAATGCAGGCCGGTTAGGCCAGGCTGTGACTGACTGAGTGATGGAGTCGCTGAGGGTTAACACACTGCTTTCAGCCCAGGGCCAGCAGGGGCCACTCATCAGTGCCTCCCCGTCTGCCTCTGGCTCTCTGTTCTAGCTCAGCCACAGATATGCACAGCTCAGCCTTTGCTGCAGATCTGGCCCCACTGTCCCATCTGTAATTCGTCGGAGCTGCGTCTGCATACCTGGCTGGCTGTGAGTGGACTTAGCCGTGCGGTACGCCTGCGTGAGACCAGGAGGGACTGTGTGGATGTGTCTTTGTGTGTGTTTATCAAAGAAGGCGCGCGTCTCTTATGGCCCAGGCACACTGAGGGGCTCGGAGCATGCCTCATCGCCATGGTGACGTCTCCCCGGAGGAGGCAGTGGAGAGTGCCGGGCAGGTGCAGCAGTGTAAGTCACCCTGAGACACTTTGCAATATACAGGCTCTTGAGAGCAATGGGATCATCATCACCTGCGTACGACGCTGCAGGAGAAAGCAAATCCTTACAGTGTGTTTCTGTAGAGAAACGCAGCTTGAGAGTTTAAAGCTGTACCTGCTCATAAAGGGCAACCCAACCCATAGCTGTTAGTTAGTACTAAAACATGGTGCATCTCAACGCATATACATGCAATAAAGCTTCTTTATCAGACTGAGAATTTCGATCTGATAAGACAGCTCTGTCATATTAAAATGTGCACAAACCTAAAAAAAAAACCCAACAACAAATGGATTGGTCCAGTTTTCCCAGAACACCTTGACGTCTGTGGGTTAAATATCAACATCCTGCAAGGGCGAGTATGCATCAGATTACTTGCAATTATTGCTGACTGTGCCTGTTCCTTTGCATGGTTTGTGTGGTATAGCCAGTCCCAGTATGGGCTGTGCTGGTTGCAGAGTGCAGTACTGGATAAGCCCTTCAAGTCCGCAGAGAGTGTAGAAGAGTGGCAGCCAAGCCCCGTATTTTACAGCCTCTCTAAAATGAGGAATGGTGTGTCTTGTGCCTTTATCAGCATTGCACCCCAGAAGCACAGTGTAAATGGATGATTCCAATGTTATTTAGCTCTACAGACAGTAATCCTCAAGACCACCGATAACTAAGCACTGCGCTAACAGCACCCAGCTTCTGTATGTTTGTTGTCCAACAATCAACATACAGAAACCACTTTTAAAGTGCTTTTTTCCTGCAGTGCACAGATTGCTCTGCCCCACCCCAAGACAAAAAAAAAAAGAATATATCATTACGAAGCTACAAAGCTAAGTTGGATTGAAAAGGATTTTTACTTCTTTCCTCCACTGTTTCATTCCCAGCTGGGCTGGTGCAGATCTAAGGGCAAACAGCTCTGAGGATCCGCTTGTAAACACAACACAACAGCCACAAAGTGAGCTCAGGCTGCACACCGCAAACGTCTTCAAGGAACAGTTTTTGATGTTGTACTCCAAGTCAAAACAACCAATGAAGGAAGCCTCTCGCTGCTTAGGAAGTACAACTCACGAATGGTAATTAGCTCTGTAGAACCAATTAACCAGCACAACACAAACAACACAGAAGGCAGACATTAGGTCATGAGCTGCAGGAGGAAGCTTGACTGGCGAATCGGAGCTCAGGACTCTCAGGAAGCGGAGGTGCTGCTCTTGTCAGGCTGACCACATGGATCCCCAACAGTGGAGGCTCTAATCCTGGGGTGCACATTCCCCCTGGGGGGGGGGGGGGGGGGTGTCTGAGGGTGCCAGACAGGCCAGGTTGGTTTAGAAGGTAACTTATTGAAAACACAATTTCAACACAAGCACTTACAGTAAGTACAACGGCTTTGTTTGATCAAACCTAGGTATTTTAAGGTAAAATCTTAAGGTGAAACTTGAAAAAGTGTCATTTTGAATGTATTAATTTTACTGCAACATTAAATATACATTTCTAAAAAACGTTTTTTTCATGTACTCTTAATTTGACTGTGAAGTTAAAATAAATGTATAAGTGCTTTGAGAAGCCACCTTTAAAGGCGCTATATCAAATAAAGTTTATTATTATTATATTATAGAATTCTCTTTCACTCTGCAGTGATGCTGGTAGTTTAGGTTTACAGGACTGGCCATCTTATGAGGTTCATGATCAGGGGAGTGAGACGAGATCTCGGGAACCAGAGGGGCGCAGGACTACGGCACAGGTGAGGAACTGCTGCCCTGCTTGCTAAGGCACTGATGGGGCCACACGAGTGCCTGCGCACAGCCGATAGCAGTGATCCCATTCCGTGAAAGAAAAATGAAAGCGAGTGCGGTCTTCAAGGGCTGGGGTGCGTGAAAAAAGAGAAAATTAGACGCAGACGCATTTGACCGAACTTTACGAAGCTTTAATGCTTTCCTTGCCGCCGACAGCCCTGCTGCTGGTGATCGTCGCAGGTCGGCGAGTAAATGAAACAAAACTCATCTATTCATCCTGCATCTCACGACAGGCGGCGCCTCGCCGCACCTGTCCAGCCGTATTTCTGTGTCATTACCGAATCTCCATTATATACAGGATATAGTTATTTCTCATTCTATAATGACCATTTATTTTAAGCGGATTTAAAAGCAATGGGAAAACGGAATGGGATTCATGGAATTCTGGTTTACAGATTTCGTATGGCAGGAAAAGCGACCATTAGTAAAAGCTTTCCCAAGAACATGCCACTTCATCTTATCGACCCGGCGGCTACTAATCACGTTTCCGAGGGAGGCTCGGCGACATACACTGGGATTGTAATGGAATATTCTGCTCGCCCGAGTCCTCTCGGGCCGGTGGATGATCACGTGCCCCAGCAGGCGCTGCTGCACCTAGAGGTGCATAGCAAACTGGCTTTTATTCTCCCCCAGATGTGCCCTTTCATTGCAGAACTGAGCGCTCGACTGGCCCTGCACATTTATTTGACTTTGATCGATGCGATAGTACGAAGGTACGGGTTTCGCCGAGGCGCGCGCCGACTGTGATTACATTAAACTGCCTCGCAGCCCAGTGCAGAAAGACCTTTCCTGACAAGGCAAGTCGTCCTGCTGTTGTTTCCGCTGCTTTTATTCTAAGAGAGAGAGGCGGTTAATTATTCTAGAAATGAAATGTATAGAATCGTAATGCAGAACACTAATGCAAACATGAAACTTGTTAAATTCCCCAAATATTTTCGTTCTCCCAAATGCACAGGTCACGCACTCCCTCATTACCGTACTGCAGTGGATAATATTCAGTAAACACTAGCGCACTCATAAAAGCTTAGACCCGCAGCGAACGTCCGGGGTGCTGCTGCACTGTAATTACTGATGTTTGTGGAGCCAAAAACATATTCCTCCGTGTTCTGGGGTGTGGACAGCGAGGTCTGGCGTGTTGACCGCCCATCCGCGTAAAATACCACCAACTGAGATCAAACAAACGAGGAAGCAGCGAAACTAAGTCCAAATAAAATGTCATTCTAAACCTTATCGAGAAAGCGAAATCCTTGAACGTAAGGTAAAAAAACAAACCCCGTAAAGACAGCAGAGCGATACCGGCACAAATGATTCAACCTTAAACCCATAACATCGCAGGGCTTTGGAGCACTGTACTTGTTTATTTGTAGGTTTTAAGATCCGTTCCCAGGCAGGTACAAAACACGGCACACCGGACCCTCCCCGGCGGCGTCATCTTTGAACAACAAACATGACGGGCAGCAAAAAGAAGGAAAAGGCCGGGAAGGGCGTACCTACCCCAATGATAACCGTGTCATCCCCGCTGAATTTCGGGATGAATTTATCTCCTCGCACGACCTCGGCTTGATTCAGCGGGCGAAAGCGGCACAGCACTTTGATATTGCATTCTGTGGAAGCATCGGCCATTGTGACGAATTCGGATGCGCTTTTGGAGACACTGAAGAATTTTCCTGGTGTTCTGGCCTTTTGAAGGTAGATCTAAAATCAAAACAAAACTGGGAGACAAAGGCTTTGTCCGAGGGTGCGAATTCCCTTTAGAACTGCAGGAAAAAATATAATCGGAAAAGCGAAAAATAAAAAAAGAAAGCCGAGCGCTTTATTGCATTGTCTACAGATTTTGCAAACAGGCTACACCGTGGTGTATGCACTACCGCGTTTAAAAACAGGATTTTCGTACTGGTCAGCTAGACATAAATATTGGTATCGACGTAAATCCCTTTGTTTAAATATGTAATTAATAAGAATAAAACCCGGACGGATTCTGGCAGGTCTGACTTGAAAATGTCGCTTATGAAAGGGCTAAGACGGAGCAGGTTGGCGCTACAGTCCCATCCGAGAACATCAAGCAGAGCACTACGGCAAGATAGCGCTGCAGCAGCACCGCCACTCCGCGCTTTATGAGGCGCGGGGCGTGTCCTGGCTCTCCGGCGCGGCCGTGCGCTCGCATCAGCACCACTCAGCGCCGCGCGGGGGGACGGGGGCGCCTCGCCGCTTCGCTGTTCGGACACAGCGTTGTTTGGACACGGGGGGGGAAGAAAAAGGACGGACATTTCTGGAAATCCGTCAACATGCTACAGTCTAGTTAGGCCTTATTGCCGCACTTTATTCGATAGTATAGTGCATGATACAGAATGTATTTTCAGAATTCCCGGTGCTTTATTATTAATTATATTATATTAATTCCCGGTGCTTTGTTATTAATTATATTAATTATTGGGCTGAGTTGGACAACCCGACTGTTTGTCACTGGTAGATGCAACCTAATATTGCTCCTTTAACGGCTAAAATAAATAAATACATGTTAATATAAGAGTGAGAGTATTTGTTTTAGGCATTATTTTAGGGGAAAAAGTCGGGGTATTTGCTACAACTTCCCAATCATCTGAGATCAAAAAGCTATGAGCCACATGGTCCGGGTAGCCTCCCTGCGTTTGTAACCTTTTCTGTGTCCGTAAACAAACATCTCGCTGCGGGTGACGCAGCACTGGAAAACACAAACGCCTGAGCCCCCACTGTCGGCCCCCGAGTCCGGGCGATTGCAGGAGCCTGCGGCTGTGACGTCACAGCCCGAGGTGGTGACTGGGCGCTTTCCCTTCCTGGAACCCGACCCACGTGGACAGGGAGCGCGAGCATCGATCTGGAATCCGGGAGGCGTCAGGCAGAACCAGGAGTGGGAGGGGGGAGGAGGAGAGAGGAGCCAGAGTCCACGATCGGTCCGTGCAGCTGGAGAGACATTTACTTTCTATTTCATTTCCTTACACCTGCGTGCCCTTTCACAGTTCCTGCCGCCTGTGCTCTGATCACTTCCACGTTACTTGCTATCTACCAGGGTAACCGCACTCCCGAGCGAAAAGAATGCAATCAGTTCATTAAAGGCACGTAGGTCTAGGCAGCTCTCTATGAATAATAGGAGGGAGGGAGGAGCCCAGCAGCGTCTGATGTCTGTTCAGACTCATGGTTTCTGCAGGTTCCTGTTCGAATATTGATACAAAACATGCTGCCATGATGACAACCGGCGTAATGTCTGCTTGCTTCTTCTGTATAAGCTTTTTCTGGACACTCCACTCGAAGCGCTTTACAGGTAATGGGGACTCCCCTCCACCACCACCAGTGTGCAGCCCTACCTGGATGATGCGACGGCAGCCATAGTGCTCCAGAACATTCACCACACATCAGATATCAGTGGGGAGGATTTTTAAAGACCACAAATAGTCAAGACCCTGGTTTTACGTGTTATACGAAGGATGATGCCCTTTCACAGTATATTGTCCACATGGACCGCAGGGTGAGTGCCCCCTACTGACCCCACTAACACCTCTTCCAGCAGAAACCTTAGCTTCCCCAGGAGGTCTCCCATCCAGGTACTGACCAGGCTCACCCCTGCTGAGCTTCAGTGGGTTTTGAATTGCTGAGTGATAGAGCCGCTGGCTATAAGAGGTTAGAGGTAACTAAAAGAGAACAAAAGTGGAAATAGAGAGAAGTGATAGCCCGATAATAAACTACAGTACATATTCTAAATCACAAGCTAAAGAAATATTAAAACATATTGTGTTGCAAAGTGAGGTGTCTCTAAATTAGATTTCCAAGGGTTTTGGGACTTCATTCAAACGGGACATTAAAATGGATTTCAATATTCTCAAGAAACTGGTTACTGTACTGTTCCCTTCAGACTGAACAAAGCTGAAATTCAAGTTTACAGATTCATTCTTAGTCCCATTACGGCCATAAACGTTGTAGGACTGACGATTCAGCATTCTTTGGCTGGAATGGGGGACAAAATTAGACCATTTGTTCTGCTTAATCTGCTCTAGATATACTGAAGTTGTCCCTGCACTGAAACTTGATGTTCCATTCTTAAGTAGTTTCCGGGATTATTAGGTTTTAGTTTTAAGGCCGCTGAATTGGAGTGTGTGTGTCTGCTAGTTGATGACGCCTCAGACAAATTACAAACACTGACATGAATTTAACGTTTGTAAATATTATTACTGTCATATCAGCAGAAGCAGATGTGACATTGGTACCACGTTTTTTTGGTTTTGAAAATCGTAGCAATGGATTTTGAAGTATTCCGAACGAAACATGACAACACTGTAAAGTACATTGAAACATCAGCTCCACCAAGAGGCAGTTTTTGAACTGTGGAGACTAAAAATAAAATCCATACAGATTAATACGCGTGTTTTCCGTAGATTTGACGGAAGGCCACAAAACTCGATACAGTACAGTGTTTCGGCAAGGGTACACAAAACAAACAACACTTCCCACAATCCCTTGAGGTATCGCATTACCTCATCCTTGTCTCGTCTCGGAGATAGGATCACGCGAGAGCACCGGCTTCTCGCTCTTTGACTACCCTTAGGAGCTGTCAAACCCAGGGAAAATAGCAGAAAGGCGTATTGTGTTGCGAAGGCCTTGTTATTATTTTACCGAAGGGAAACCTAAACCCTGTACTTTCGCTTGCAAATAGCCGTCGCCTTAAAAGCCGCACTTAACCGTCTTCTCTCTACTGGCGCTGCAGCCTCAGCAACAATGGCGGATCCCAAGTATGCTAATTTGCCAGGCATTGTAAGTAAAAAAAAAGACGGGATGCTGTATACCTTTATAGAACAATGAAGTGTTAATCTACTAAAAGCGGGTCGATCTTTAAACCATAGATGTGCCGGACGGGCGGTGGGGTTCGCCAAAAAGGCGGGTTGCTTTGTTATTTTGTGTTATAAACCGCACCCCAGTTTGAAAGACTGGATTCACGGGTCCCACAAGTGACACTTGACGAATAATGTCGAGAAGCGTCCAACTCGCTGTCTGGGTTTGTCGTGACTCAGTAAATCGAGACGACCGTTTTGTTGTCGCCTGTGGGAGTGGTAAGGGGGTGATTTTTTCAGAGTGGGTGTACCGGGTACCCGTGGCGCCGGTGAATACCGGGCAGTTTCAGGAGATGGCGATGGGAGCCGATGGTGTTTTTAACGGCCGAAAAGCGTTGTTCCATCAGAACCGTCACGTCACACCTGGGAAACCTATCTGCCCACCGGCGAGGTGGTAGTAATGGTCTTGTGTGTGATTGTCTGCAGCCATTCAGGCCTGCTGGTGATGAAAGCGGATTTGTTTTCTGGGCGTTGGCTGTGCTGAGGTCCGGCCAGCAGGAAAGTGCGTCTTTAAAAGACCCAGCAGCGACGTCGTGGCGGGACAGGGGTGGGAAAGTGCAGGTCACCCCAGTCCTGGTCCTGCTGGCCCCCAGTGAGTGTCTGTAGATGCTCAGAATCTCTCTAAATCACCCAACGAGTTGGGAGTAATAAGTTGATCCACTGAAGACTGTAACCAGTTGGTTAGCTTAGAGAGCTGTAGTGCAAACCCGAAGACATACTGGTATTCCAGGACCAGGATGGCCGGACTTGTACATGTTTGTTCAGTGATCGTCCATTACAGGAGAGCAGTGATGCTAGACTGCAATCTGGGAGGGTTGGTTAAGGTGGCTGTCCCACAGTTGTAAGTATAGGGTTCTCAATACCCATACTGAAGACCCCCAGGTCTTGGGCTTGATTGCAGTTGAGCCCTGTATTTTACTGAATCGTGAACTGGGCCATCAAGGTGCTTAATTAGAACCCTTGCAGGTTTGTTTCTTCTTTTTCTTCTCATAGGTGGAAGATTTTAACTTTTACCTTTCTTGATGATCTTAAAAGGCAACCTCCTATGCGATTAGGAGCCGAAAACCAAGAGTTGATATGAAACCTGATATCGTCAGCTGTAGGGCTCAGTTATTCACTCGAGTGTTGCGAGGGAACAAAAACCAGCAGGTGTGGGGGTCCCCCATGACTAACATAGGGACCCCCTGTTGCAAGACAAACGGTGAACTGCATCACCTTAACTGTTATCGTTGAATTCATTTTTTGTAATCTACAAAACTGACTTGGGGGAAAAAAAACAGTTATTCGGCAATGGGCAGACATTGCAGCTCTTTGGCTTTCCTACCCTGGTTCTGGAGAGCCCATGTCCTTCAGGCTTTACAGTACAGGCATCTTTAGTGGACACTATTTTCATTGAGAATAATTAAGACAAAAATAGGTTCAATTTAAGTGGCTGGCTGCTCTGTTGGAATGAGATCCACAGCGGAGATGACCTACGTTATCGCATACAGGAGGCCCATCATATCTTGAACATGTAGTACAGCTTGTTCCCCACTAGAGTGGTTTATGTAAACATGCAGAACAAATTAAAATTAAAATCCATTCACTAGCAAATCTCACAGATAAACCAGAGAGATATCAAGTCAGCTGTTCTTGGAGATGGGGAGAACAGAGACTATAATGACCATTACTGTCAGGCAGTGGGGAAACCTGAAACCAGGACTGATCTGCACCAGGTTTGTTAGTGCAGGAGAGGGCTTTTGAGAAGGTTGTTGGAATGACGTAATGACCTCTCCCTGACAAAACAGATGACTGTTTACTGTGCAGCAGAAATCCTTGGTTCCTGACCTGAAGAGCCGTAGGATCTTGTCTTATTTTATTCTGCCTGAGCTCTTAATGATTTCACTGAGTGAGTGACTTAAATGGTCTGTATTATAACAGTGTTCTGTCCTGTGTGACCCACGGAGGGTGTAATTTCCTTGTGAAAGCTGCAGAGCTTTCACTCTCTAGCGCCAGTGTGTGAGGATCGCCGTGGAGCATGAGCTGGGTGGTTATTAAAACAGACAGCGTTTCCTTGTTCTTTCCAGGCCTCCAACGAGCCCGATGTGTACGAGACCAGTGACCTGCCGGAGGATGACCAGGCCCAGTTTGAATCGGTGAGTCTAGTGGTTCTGCTCCCTGACCCCGGAGGACCATTCCTTCTTCTGGTTTGTCAAATGTACCGAGCCCCTCATTAAGTTTAATTTAAACTGAAAAGTTTCTTTAATTGAATATCTGGATTAATTAGACTTTTTAAACTTGTAGAATTGCACTTAGCCCCTGGTTTAAAAAATACCTGGTCTTGGGTTTACTTTCTACCAACAAATGTAGGAAATACAGGTTCTCTTTGGTCTCCTCTAACCTTATTTATTGAGTATTTGCTCCACTTGTTCTGTCTGAATAGCTCCTAATAGGTGATCAATGGAGAAACTGAGAATGACAGTGTCTCAAACATTCCCACTATAGATACCTTCAGTTTTGAGGGGTCTTGTTGCTTTCTATTCCCCACCCCTGAGTAAGAGGGGTTCTGAAACCCCAAGATTGGGATGCTGTGCACCGATGCGGATCACTAAAACCCCATCCAAATTTCATAGCGCTGAAGGGAACCTTTTTTAGTTTCAAGTCTAAACAAGCAGAGATTAGGTTTTAACATTAATTAGGAAAAAAACTTGGAAGTCAAACCAGAAGAGATTGAAGTCCCCCAGGGCCCGAGGTGAAAACCACTTCTGGTCACTGTTGGAAGGCCAGTGTGGTTCCTTCGTTCCACTCCGTTATTGTTCCAGCTGATCATTAAGTATTTAATTGATTTTCACCACTGGTCAGTTTGGTATGGAAGCCCATTTCCGCCAGGGAGTATGGTATCTCGCAATTGTGACTTTATCTCAGAATTGCGACTTTATATCTCGCAATGGCGACTTAAAAACTCAGAAGTATGACTTAAAAACTCAGAATTAAGTCGCCATTGCGAGATATAAAGTCGTAATTCTGAGAGTCAAAGTCGCAATTGTGAGATGCCATAGCGCGTTTTTTTTTTTTTTTTACTCCCTGGCGGAAACAGGCGTTTTAATAGTTAGGTGTATTCGGGTAGGCAAATAATTGCACCTGCAGGTCTGCAAACCCAGGGGTTCCCAATCTTGATCCTGGAGGTCCCCCTTACCCGCTGGTTTGCTTTCTACCTGAAGTTAGTTGTTGAACTGAAGCCTACATTGAACCGACAAGTAGCCTGATTGTAACCTGTGCAGATTTATTTTCGCTCATGTTTGGAATTCGGTGTTACTTATGAAGCATAATGGTTAAAAAGCAACATTCAGCATGTTTTAGGCCTGAAAACAAACAGTTAAAAAAATATTGTTATTTAGTAAATTAAGGCTCTGGTTGTGAAAGTGAAAGTGGTTGGAATAAACACCAGCAGGTGTGTGGGCCTCCAGGAGCAGGATTGAGACCTCATGTGCTAACATGAGGTTAAACGTCTGCTGGGACACACTGGGATCTGCAGTCATTTATTTTTTACATTGCTGAAGATATTCTTGGACCCCTGCAAATTTGGTAACTTTTTCATCCCTTTGTTTTCTTACGCCAAGCCAACAATAGCTGGCGACTTTGTATTATAAAATAAAATCCATGGCACTCCTCCTTTTTTCTGTTTTATTTTGTGCTCATGTCTTTGTGCATCCATGTGTCATAGCTGTGGAGCCTTGCTAGACTGGTGCTCCCAGGGGCATGTAGATTTCCAGTTGTGTTGCAGACGCATGATCATTGAGTGTGTGTGCCCTCTGCACTACAGTCTGTGCTGCAGCACTGCGACTGTTCTAGGGGAACAGTTACACTTGGGAGCGCTGAATGGCTGTTTTGCATGAAGGTATAAAGTGGGGGGGGATTTTTGCAGGTTTTGACTTTTTGTTTCTGGCCATTCTGTGCTCTTCCACTGGTTTTGATCCTGCTATGTTTGCTTATCAAAATCAAACTTGAGCAGTACAAATGTTTTTGTTGCAATTCATTGCTGTAGTTAAGAAACAGAGCTTGTTAACAGGAGGTAATTGGATCTCCTTGCTTTGCATCTGACTCATCTGCATGTTCCTGAACCCCCTTTTGCTTAATCTATTGATTAAAACATTAAGAGGCATTAACAGTGTTCTGAATGCTATTGTTTTGATGCCTTTTGGTATGCATTACTTGATTGTAACAGCAGCACTTTATGCCTTCATCACTAGAACATTGTTTTTTCTTATATATTGTACAAATTAATATTAAGTAGGACTTGTTTCACAATGCTGGGGGGTGGTGGTACAGTTTAAGGACTGTTTCAGCATACTTATCATTCCACCTTTTGCATATATTTTATATGTATAATGACAAGATGAGCAGCCACTGACAGGTGTTTTGTCCTTATAAGACTCACCAGGAGGGCATAGCTAACTTTGACCAGTGAATTGGGCATGTTCCTTTCCCAGCTTTGTGAAAGACAAGGGCTAATTAACATTAAAGCGATCACATGTTCTTCAAAGATGCCAAAACACTAGAAGATGTTCCCTGTGAGATATGTACTGAGAGGCTTTAAAAAAGCACAAAATGAGTATCAAAACCAGTAGCATTTGTTTCATTTTTGGAATGCCTCATACTATATGAATGTGTACGAACTTGTGTTTAATATGTTGAATTTGAAAATCCACAACCCTGTAGTCTGTTCTGCTTAGCAGGTTTTTGATTCTATAAAAAAACAGACAGGGGATTAACTGCAGTTGAGCACCGTTTTGAGCTGTGCACAGACTGGGCAGAAGTAAAATCAAAGCCCCACCTACTGTGATAACCCCATGGTTTGAAAGGAAAGTTTAGCCTCTGAAATGTCCCCCCCCTCCCCACTTTGCCATGCATGGTCATGTGTTGTTTGGTGTACTTGTTCAGTGTTTAAAATATTGTTGTGTGATGCACACTAACCCTAATAGTGTTCTCCCCCGTTCCATGCTGTCTCCCCACTTGTTTTGAATCCCTTCCTGGGACGCTAGTTTGTGCAAGTAAGACCCTTTAAGCTGCTTCACTACTGCATGACTGGGGTTGTAATCAGTTCCCACACGTGATCTCTGTGGTTCCCATTCTTGCCAATGTTGTTCAGCATGCAATTGAAATTCTTATTGCTATGATGTTCTGAATGTGTTGCCCAGCAAACTAATTGATTTATTTTAATTAATTTTTTTAAGTAATCTGATTTTTCATGCCAGATTTATTTGTTTGTTGAAGATCAGGTTTGCCTGTTCTTGTTCCATTCTTGTGTGTATGTTCATTGGGCGTTTCATAATGAAGTGGGTCCCAGAATAGAGTTTTGCTTTCATCCAAAGGTCGCCTGATTTTGAAGAGTCACGAATCAGAATCATTGCTTTCCGTACTGGCTGTTGATAAGGTGGTGGAGGGTGGCCTCTTTTATTTTTGAAATAGCTGATTAAGCTAATTACTTTTATGTGCAGTAGAATGGATATTGAAATGATAAGGAAGAGACAGCAGTTGAAATAGATCCCGAAACTGGCCATCCATTGCCCTGGCAACACAGGATCAGTCAAATCAGTTGATTGAAAAGCTGGAAGCATGGCTGGCAGCTAAAGGTGCTCTTTTCAGGTCCCGCCAACCAGCAGGGCAGGGCCTGGTCAGTGTTCGGACAGGAGGAATCACTGGAGAACTGCCTGGCTGCTGCTTCACTTTTATTTTTTCACAGACCTGGCTGTCTTGTTGTCCCTGCACCATGGGAGAGGAAATTCCCTGCCGTTGCCACAGCGTGCTGACTGAAGGACACGCTGTGCAGTGCGACTTACTACCTTAAACCAATGTCCTGTCCACATGAGCGTAGACTGCTTCCTGCGGTCCTGCTTAGTGCTGAGCTCTATAAATTATACATCATATATCTATATATAACATGAACCTGCTGGATGAGATCCTTAGATCAATTGACTACTAATTAACAAAGAGTCTAGGTGGGCCGAATGGCCTTCTCTCTTTAGTACCCTTTCTTACGTTATTATAAGCCTACACCAGAATTATTCAGAATGCGCCCCCACACTCACAGCGCACTGCTTTATGGCATTGAGCCTTCAAGCTGCTCGTGACTGATTGGATTGTACAGTGTAGCAGGTGGAGGTGCTCAGAGTGGATTGGAACAGCGTTGTGCTGAGTGCTCCTAAAGCACTGCCGATTGTGTTTGAGAAGTTAGTGCTCAGATCTTCCCCTGAGCACTAGAGCAGACAGCGTGTCTGGGACACGGCTGTAATTTAGGAAAGTCACACTCACTAACTTCCTCTTTTTTGGATGTGTGTTTCTGCTGCCACAGTGCTCCACGCTCCGTGTTGCTTGCCTTGATTAAAAACATGGGTGAGCTGCTTTGGGTCCTCACAGGCTGTTTGCCTCTTTTTAGGTATCTTTTAATATGCTTCAGGATCAGATAGAGAAAAAAAAGCCAATACGGAGGCTCTCGAGTCAATGGTGTGGTAAAAATTCTAAGGTGGACCCAAATTAAGAGGCGACCCTGCAGCCTGGAAGGAGTCGGGGGAGCCCATGCTAACGAACTGAAGCAGCTCACTGTTGGAGCAGTGCATTCTGGGTTTACCAAGGCTAATTGTGCGTATGACCCGCTGCTGTTGTGGTCATAAAAACCTCCCTCTACCTACCTCTGCTTTCTGCCCCCCAGTCTAACAGGAGAAGATAAAAAGGGGTGAATGAGGGTGAACAAATGAAGTCTGCCCTGCCAGGAGGGGACAGTGGCCCACAGCCGCTATGGTGCATTGCATGTGACAATAACTTCGTGTTAATCTCTGTCTCTCTCTCTTTCTCTCTCTTCCCTGCCTCGCTCCCTCTCTTTCTCTAACTCTTTATGGAAAACACGAAGGAGCTGGTAAGAGCCTTCCTTGTCCCATCCCGCTAATGCCTGTCTGTTCATCCATCTGTCTGTGTGTGCACTGATGTGATTTGAAATCCTCTCTTTCTTACTACCTAGAGACCCGTCCTCTACAGATTTGTCTCCTTACAGTTCTTCCGAGACATTGCCCTTAGGATGAATATTTCCTGGAGATACTTTACCCTCTGTTCTGAGATTCCTCTTAGAAAAGACCAGGGTGTCACTTTCCCCCTTTCTGTCTGTCTCCTCCCACTGCATTTGATTAGTGAAGGAAGTTTGCTTTACTGATCTCCTCCAACACTAATACCCAGTTTTAACATCCACATCCTCTGATTTAAAAAAAATAGTCCACTTAACACCAGAGATAATGGACAACGGCAGCCATTCTGTTTGTGCCCGTCATAGCTTGTAGCCCAGCCTTCACTGTAGCCAGCTGACTGCCATCACAGCTTGTTAGTGCTGTCTGGAGAGGGCTGACGTTTGCAATGAGTGCTCTCCAGGATAAGTGTCCATATTAAGTCCTATTGAAATGTATTGTAATGGTTGCTCCTGTGGTTTTCATTTGTAGTGCATTTGGAACAAAAACCTCAGCAAATAAAGAAATAGTGGAAAATGGTCTAAACTAACAACAAAACCTGATTGTCAGATTTTCTTGACATTGTCATTAAACGTCATTCCTGTGCTCTTCTGTCTTGGTCCTGGAGAATCTCTGCATCTGTAGATCTTGTTGATTAATTTGAGATCTTTGCAGGCTAAAGACTTGGTATAAAGGTGGCTTTAGACTCAGCCATTGACGGGTCAGATGTCAGCGGTTTAACTTTCCCATTGCAAGAGAAGGAAAGAGAAGAAAATGTGAATGTGACTGCTCTAGGCTCTGCAGCTGTAGAAGGTGCTTCGGGGAGGGGAGTATCTGGGAGAAGCACCCGTTTCAGCCTTTCTGAGCTGAGATGCAGACAAAAGGGAATGTAGGCTGCTCAGAATATAATAGCAGCAATTACCATAGATGAGTCATAGACAGAACCCCACCCCCAGCTCTCTTGAGACAGCCCTGCTCTTGGGGATTGCTGGTGAAGTTCCTTCCTGGCTGGGTTTGATAAGAATGGATGTGGGCACAGGTGAGATTCCCAGTGTTGTGGTGTTCTTTCAGGATGTTCAGACTGCAACACTTCCACTGATTGAGTGCTCCAATCACACTTCTGGCTTTACCAGTTGGTGACTTCAAACAGTTTCTCAGCAGTGCATTCATTGAAAGACATTATAGTGTAGCTTACTCCACTGACACGATCCTGACTGTCTTGTGCAGAACTTAATCTGCTTGAATACCAAGCAAACTATTTAATTTCCAATGAGGGCTTTCTTTACCTGAGCTGTTTTTACTGCAGTGAATGCCGCGTTAATCTTTAGCTATTTTAAGATGCCTTTCACAATAGAGTACTTATCTACAGAGTTTATAAGAAGGGGTTAAGAAAATAGTTCTTCAGGAATTGATCAACCCTGTCTGCTTCCTTATGGTTATGTGTATCCCCTTATATATTATGCAAAAATTATAGATGCCCGTAGATGCTTGCTCAACCCTTTTCTAATCATTTTGCACAATCGGGGTGATTCAAAAAAAGATGTCACAAATTGAGCATGCTCCTACAGTCTGCTTCCAGCTGTTGCCTGCTTCCAGGTGTGTTGCAGATGTTCCATCCCAGCGCTAGCCATGCAGAGAGAGAGATGGGCCGTGGGCTGGGATTAGTGCTGTGTGGAAGCATGTTTGACTGTGTGGGTGCTCGGGAGGGGTGGGAAATCTTCTCTGCAGTCGTCTCCTTAACAAAGGCGATGTCAGTGTTTTTATTTTGCTCTTTCTGTGGCTGGCTCTGGTTGATGGAGCATCTCTGTGTTAAGATGAAGCAATCCAAAAAACGCTCTTTTCTGGTCTTACCAGCGGCATGATGCCCGAGTATCGCTTGGTAACGGCAAGGGGCCAATGTACTGGCCTTGTGTGGGTACTGGTTTCACTGTGCCGAAAACCTTCCAGGGCTGCACTGGAATTCTGCTGCACACACAAAAAAACCCCAGAAAAAACAGGGTTAACCCAGACCTCTGAGGTTATTGGTGTGGGTCAGGTCTGCATATATAAATAGCAGTGGTTTGAGTGAAAAAGTGTTTTAGAGCAGAGAAATACTTTGTCTTCTCCAAAAATTCCCTACCACTATTTAAATGCTATTTCAGATACTAAGTACAGGCTTTGTACCAAACACAATATTGAATCAGCAGTTATTCTTCGCCCTGTTTCCTTACTTTCCTCCCTCTTAGCCTGCCACCGTGGTGTATGCAGACCAGAGCCACCCCTGCTCATGAGGGATCACGGGGAAACGCTGCAGTCGCGTGCTGAGTGTACTGAGTGTGGTGTAACGGGGCCTGTCTTGCAGGAGGAGCTGTGCAGTGACAGTGTGGAAAGGATTGTGGTGAACCCCAATGCTGCCTATGATAAGTTCAAGGACAAGAGGGTCAGCACTAAGGGCTTGGGTGAGTTCTTTGCCCTGCCTCTTACCTCCTCCGTCTTCATCTTCATCTTCTTGAGTCACAGCCACAGTCGCCAGTGTTGCCAGAGTGAGTGTAGCGTTTGATGCTCCGGTGCCACGCTAGTGGAGCAAGCTCAATTTTTGCTTTCTCTTGCAGATTTTTCGGATCGTATCAGCAAGACTCGTCGGATTGGCTATGAGTCTGGGGAGTATGAAATTGTAGGTATCTCATCACCTGGTGAATGAAACCTGCCTTCTCCTTTGGTGCCTTGTGGGGTCGAAGTTAACTAGCTGGGGGCTATACTGTTTGCTCATTGATCAATCCCGGTCAGCTTTAGCTTTCTCTGGAATTACAGTTATACTTAACTGCAGCAAGCAGTTAAGACTGGAAATGGGGAAGTATTTCAGGGTTGTACAGAGTTCAGTGGGTAATTCTTTGCTGGGATGGTACAGAATACTTTTCAACACTAATTTCTCAGTTGTCCTGTCAAGATCAAAAAGCCTGTGTCTGTGTGTGTACTTTATAGAGTATGGAGCTGTGCGGTTGTCCATTGTGTGCACACGTGTCTTGTTAACTCTGCTATTTGTGTATTGATGTATTTGGTGTTTTCCAGCTGGGGGAGGGACGAGGGGTGAAGGAGACTCCCCAGCAGAAATACCAGCGGCTGGTTAATGAGATCCAGGAGCTGACTGAGGAGGTGGAACAGATTAAGGTGAGAGACGTGAGGCATTTTTGGTTTTTACAGCTGCTTTCTGTGGTGTTGCCGTAGATTGGCTGTACACAGTACACAGGATGGCAAGGATAGCGGTGTCATTGTTTCTGCCTATTGCTGGTTTTTCTTCTTGATGCTGTACTTCAGCCAAAGCTGGGGTTCTTCACAGATAACTAAAGGAAGCCGGGAGGTCTTTTGCTTTGTTTGATCGAAAGGAGTGCTGACCTAAGAGGTCGGGAGGTGGTGGGAGGGCCCTGCGGAGCGTTCCTAAGGGAAATCCTGCCTCTCGCACCCATGCCTCATCTCTCCCCACTCCCCTCCTCTCTCTCTCCTTTTCTGCATAACTATTTCATTTTCTACACCCTTTATGCCTTTTCTCCAGACCTTCTCCCTGAGCACCACCCTCTTGCTAACTCTACAACATTTTTGTCCTCCCTCCTCTGCTGTTCTTCCTTTTTCCCCATCTCTATATTTTGACCCTTGTCCTCGCCATTTTCCTTGCCCCCCCCCCACCTCTCTCCCTTTAAAGCACAAGTCAAAACTAAAAGGGAGTTCATGTGGAACTAAAATCAGGGGGTTCTTCTTTACACAAAAGGCAGTGGGTTGTCGGGAGCTACCTGCCAGCCACGTTCTTGAAGCCAAATGCACAAGATTCATTACATCTATTAGATCCTGCTAAACGCAGCTGGATGAACAAAATGGGCTGAATGGCCGCCTCTTATTCGTAACCTTCTCTCTCCGCTACTTCCAGGCCACCACCAAAGAGTCCAGCAGTGAGGAGCGTCTCACCCCAGCAGCCCTGGCCCAGCAGGCTGCCCAGCTGAAGCAGCAGCTGGTGTCCTCTCACCTGGAGAGCTTGCTGGGTCCAAACGCCCATATCGCCCTGACCGACCCCGATGGTGCACTCACTCAGTAAGAAGGGGTGGGGGGAGAGGGGTCAGGGAACGAGGGGTGGAGGGTAAGGGAGAGGAGAGATCACTGAGGGAAGAAAAGGGGAACCAGAGAAGGCATGCTCATCTGTCTGACTGTCCATCTCTCCACAGGCGCCTGCTCGTCCAGCTGGAGGTGGCGCGGGGGCCCCGGGCCAAAGCAGGGGCCGGGGAGGGAAAGCCGGCAGGGCGGGGACCGGAGGGGGCAGTGGTGTATGAACTGCACAGCCGTCCGGAGCAGGACCGCTTCACTGAGACGGCCAAGGTGAGGCGGGGTGTCGGTGGCCACATGCTGGGCACTGTGTCCTAGGCCTCTACAGTTTTGGGGATCCTGGACCCTCACTGATCGAACTACTGTCACTATCTCTCTCTGTCCCCGTTTATCTCTAATATAGCCATATGTGGACCTAGCTGCTCCCTCTAAGTCTATGTTGTTTCTCTTTCTTTGGAGATTTTGGAGCTGGAGAAGCGTCTTGCGGAGCTGGAGGTTGCAGTGGGGTCTGGCCCGGAGAGACAGGTATTCAGAGCTCAGTACATAGTATTCCTAAATCCTCTTCTGTTGCATTTAAAATGCAAATGTGAAAGCAACCAATCAAATGGAACACTTTAAACTTTTTTTGTTGTTCATGGTAGATACAACCACCAGACACCTATTTCTGTACTTCCTGCCATTTAAAATGCAGTGCATCTAGGTTTTATCCTACCTAATACATGAAACTGGTTTACGATACCCTTATTGTAACAACTACAGAAGTAGCCAGTCTGGAGCTGAGCGTGTGCCAAGTTCAGCTGAGAGCATGGGGCACACTGATGGTTTTGTAGTGACAGGCATTGATGGCTGTTGGGCTTATTTTGCAGAGTTCTCTGACAGTGGCACTGCAGGGCGCCAGTCTGATGGTGAGTGTGCCCTCTCTGTTTGACAACGACCAGACCAATACTGTTCGTTGCAGTCGCAGCCGTTCTGTTTCACTGCTGTTCCGACTTAATTTGTTGCATCCAGATAGTGTTCAAATGTCTCAATCTCTCACCCATTGCCCCATCTCTTCACTAATGATCGTGCCTTTTCTTTCTCACTCCCTTCCCTTGCCCCGCTCTTCCTTTTCTCTCCTCTCCTCTCTCCCTCTCTCCAGGACACCATTGAGCTGCTGCAAGCGCGAGTCAGTGGTCTGGACTCGGCCACACTGGACCAGGTGGAGGCCAGGCTGCAGGTAACTCCAGCAGGAAGAGACAGAAGCTCGTCTTGATTAAAATACTTAAAGGATAGTGCTTCAATATAGCAGCATGCTTGTGTTTGGAAAAGTGCTTTCCACATTTAACTCGGCATCCTTGACTAATCCCATTTTCAATTAGAAAAAAGTGTTTTAATTTGAGAGCATCAGTCTCTTGCACACTGTCCTCCATGCATCACCCATATGGTTGCTGTGGAGGATAAAATAGTTATTTTAGACATATAAAGAGTGTAGGGTTAGGGCCTGTTTGGAAGATGCTACTCATCTGTTGTGTCCCCCCTAAAAAAGTTTTGATGAGTTTTGATGTTTTCAGCCTTAATTTGTCTTGTGAATCTGGATGCACATATGTTAAGTCTGCTGAGAATGCCTATGTATGTGTCCCTTACAGAGTGTCTTGGGCAAGATGAATGAGATCGCCAAGCATAAGGCAACAATTGAAGATGCAGAGACACAGACCAAGGTGAGAGGAGTCTGAAAAGGGGTAGAGAGAGGCTGGGGGAGTCTGGAGGGCACTGCAAGAGGGTTAGGACAGAAGCTCGTGAGTTGGGTATTTTAGAACAGGAAGATGCTTTTTTTTAATCAGATATTCCAAATTCTACTAATGCAGTTTTGAAAAATGTGCAGAGCTGCACAACCATGGCATTTTGAGTAAAGATTGATGTTGGTTCCGGTTTCCTGCAGCTTAAGAACTTAATTTTCAGAGTAGGAGATGGGTGATTAAAATTTGAATGAGAGAAAGAGAAGGGGGGGAGTTGGAGAGAAGGAGGCTCATTTAAGGCATTAGATGTGCCTTAGAAGGCACAGTTATTGATTGGGTTATTGATTTCATTGTGAGATTAAAGATTTGAAAACAATATTATTTAGACAGAGTCATGCTCGGGGCTCTGTTATGTCTGAGTATTTATTCTGAGGAGCACCTGGAACGGGTGTGACCATAAACTGAGTCCAGGTGCTCCAAGACTCCAGGTGACTAGTCTCTGGGGCAGCTGGAGGAGGGAGACAGGTTGATGATGACGCCCCTGGCTGCTGAGCCACAGCTAGCTTGGCCCACAGTCCAGCAGCCAGGGCGATCATGAGAGGCATTGCACAAAGGGAAATGATCATTGATTTCTCCCACCCACATGCGAGGAATCTTTCTCTGTTCTTTGTGGACCTCCTTTGCAGGGCCTTGTTCTTACAACTCCCCAGCTACAGGAAACCCACTCTAGTGTGCTGTGTGCACACCATTCATGGAGCAAAAACTAAAAACAGAATTAAAAAAATCTGTTATATTCCATATCCATATTCAGAGGAGCCAGCTGAGGTAACTGGCCATGCAAAATTAACTCTGCTGATGGCAGACAGACTTAGACATTTGGACAGTGGGACTGTCTGCATCCTTATCAATGGCTTTTTGTCTGGCAGCCATTAGCAGGTGGTAAAATGATGGTCACCATTTTGCTTTATTACATCACTTGAGGAGCACTTCCTGCTGCCTTAACCTTTGTCCGGAGTGGCGTTGACTGCGAATATGCTTTGTAACCAGTAAAGAAAGAACATTTCTTTTTGGACGAGAAATGCTTTTTAAAGCAGGGAACCCCAGTGATGAAAATGAGTGGCATAGCTCTCCAGGTGTTCTAGGTCTCTTTAAATCATAAAGTTATTACTCCCATGAAGAGGGGGTCAGCTTGTCCAGTTAAGGCTAACTGTCTCTCTGTGTGTATGTGTAGGTGTCTCAGTTGTATGATGTCATTCAGAAGTGGGATGCCATCGCAACCTCACTTCCACAAGTGGTCCAGAGGCTTGTTGCAGTTAAGGAACTGCATGAGCAAGGTACAGCAATCTTCTCTTCCCTCGTCTTTTTCTCTATATCCTTCTTCATCTCCCTACTCCACTGCCTTCATCCTTTTTTGTTTCATAACTACCACTGTTGTTCATCTCTCTCCTCATTCCTATGCCAAAACTCTGTCCCTTTCTTCTTTTCCTTTTTGCAGTTTACAGTTGTAATTTATTTAAATTGGATTTTCACTGTGTATTTTTTGTAAACATGCTTAAACTGCCTGGACTCAGACCTACATGTTTCTACAACACTTTGCCTGGAAGACATTTCTGAATCTCCACCTGTTCTTAAGGACTTCAGCCTCAGATATCTTGCAGTTGCGAGAGCTATGAGATTGTGAGATAGTGTCATACCTCTGTGCACCAGGTTTTTCGGTTTTCTTTGGGGGCTTTTTAAAAAATTGTCCTTGTGGTATGATGTTCCTGATCCTATGCTGGAGCTGTGGAATGTATGGTGATGTCCAATGTCACATGATGAGTGCCGACATCGTGTATCTGCTCTCTCCCAGTTTCTCTCTGTAAAGGAGCTTACAGGGGTCCCACCTCCTTGCAAGAACTAACACATGTTCCTTCTCCCCTCATAGCTATGCAGTTTGGGCAGCTGCTGACACACCTGGACACCACCCAGCAGATGATCAGTAACTCTCTAAAGGACAACGCCACTCTCCTGTCTCAGGTAAGCTCTCTTTTACGTCGTTGAATGTGGAATAAGGTGGTGTGTGAAGAGCTTGTTGCGTTATTCAGGAAAGGTGAATGACGTGGCCCTTGGTGATCTGTGAAAAGGTTAAATCACTTGGTCCTGTGCGAGAGGACAGGGGTTTTTCCACTCAGACCCATGTCTAGGTTCAGCACTATATCCACTTTCCTTAACTTCCAAAGCAACAGCGACCCATTTTCCTGTTCAGTCGCCTGTGATGGCTTTTTGATGGTAGGCCTTGTTTTCACCTGGCGGTTCCTGAGACACCCCTACCTCCAGAGCCGTTTGTCATCTGACTTGCTGCAAACTCCACAGTGACGGACAGGAGGGCAGGAGTCGGATGTTGCACTGAAAGAGGACAGGGCTCTGCGTTAACTAATCTCAACTCTAACCTGGCAGAGCTCAATCTCTTGGTGACAGTGAGCTGAGTTTGAAATGCCACTTTTGGGCCCGTGCAGCTTCTTCCCCCTCTGATCTCCTACCTCCATCACTTACCTCTTGTTTGCATGACATCAAGCTGTGTTTGATATGAAATTCCCTGAAACTAAGCTAGTGACAAAACAGAAACATGTGCTAAAGGGGCAGCAAATGTCAGCTAATAAGACTTGAGAACTTCACAGTAATGATGGATGGCTTCTCCATTCATGTGTCAGCCATAGTCAGGAATCTGGATGTCACACTCGATCCTCTGCTGTCTTTTGAGCCCCTCGTGAAAAATTTAATTTTTTCACCTCATTTTTTAATCTTGGAAATATTGCCTGCATTAGGCAGTTTCAATCAGTGTCCGATGCTGAGTACTTGATTTGTGCATTGATAACATCAAGGTTTGATTTCTGCAGCTGCTTGCTCTATGGACTGCCACACTATTTTCCATATATGGCAGTATGTCCAAAACTCTACAGCTGGACTTCTAACTCACACCAGACCCTGGCAGGATATCACTACTGCACTTAAATCTCTTCACTGGTTGCCTATGAAGTCATTTATTCGATGTAAGATCTTGTTATTGACTTTCAAGGCTTTAAAAACTCTGGCTCCATCATATATCTCTGACCTCCTCCATGTTTAAACTCCCTCTTGTTGGCTCCTTTCAGTTGAAGCTGGTCCTTTACTTACTGTCTGCAGGACTAAATCTTGGACTTGTGGTGACTGTGCCTTTTCTGTCGATGCTCTTTGTTAATGGAATGCTCTACCTCCACCATTTGAGTTATTTGGTTCTCTTCAAATCTAAACTCAAAAGTCACGTTTTTACCAGGGCCTATGTTTCGTTGCCCTACATTCTATCCTGTATGTTTTTTGTTTTGTTTTTTTACTGCATTTTGTTCCTATATCACTGTGTACAGCGTCCTTGGGTTTGGAAAGGTGCTTTATCAATAAAAGCTCTTCTTGTTCTCACACTCTGTGCAAGTGACTTTCATGGCACAGCCCTTGTGAATATCGATTTTTAACAGGCTCTCTTGCCGTTGCTCAGGTGCAGCAGACCATGAAGGAGAATCTGATCACAGTGGAGGAGAACTTTTCCAGTCTGGATGCCAGGATGAAGAAACTTGCTAAATAAAACGGTGAGGGGGTCCCTCTCACTGCTCGACTTCAGCTGTTTGCAAAACGGATTTCAACTACACAAGAGACCAAATCAATCCCCACTCCCCTCCCCTGAACGAGTCTCGTGCTCAAACCACATCGTTATACACTAATTCTCCCTTCGAAGACTGCAGAATCTGTTCTGTTCACCCAAAGCCTTTGTGGCGATGTGCCCTTGATCCCAAGGTTCAGGATTGAGATGAAAGCGAGAGCCTGCTTGCACTGCTATATTCCCCTGAGCTCTGTCGGTGGACTTAATAAAAGCGGGGCTCTGTGCTCGTTTTGTGGAGCCTCTTTGTTTTATGTGCTCACTAGCAGTGTTAATGAGGATGATGTATGGGCCATATTCACATCTCAAGTTAAGCACAGCAGAAATGGTAGGGAAACGTAGCCTTGAATCCTACCTGTTAGCGTTAATGGGTCGCTCTGATAGATAGAGTGGTTGGGGACTGTCCAAAGTGCTTGTCCGGGTCCAGTCCAAGAATGTTTCAAGTAACTGTTTGGGCTGAGCTAAGTTTGTTCTGAGTTTTTAACTTTTGCCAGTCTCAAGAAGACAATGCCTGAAGTCGCTGTTGACTGGATATTGAATAGTTCTAAAGTAAAATGTAACAGTCTAAATTAACACTGCTTGAAATAAAGGATTTATGTTCCTTGGGGGGTGCCTAACTCAGCTGACTGTTCCCCTCAAATGAAAAATGTACGTGTTGACAGTTCAGAATGTGCACAAGGTCTTGTATTCTTGTGAAGAAAAACAGCTTGTAAATATGCTTGTCTACCTTAGACTAATTTTATGTTCATTGGAGTGTTACTGCTATAATTATTATGACTAAGCCAGAGACTGACCATGAGAGCCTGGTCTTTTACTGGGCACTGCACTGCCTGTGCTGTACTGTACATCCGCTGGAACAGAAATAAAGTGCATTACCCGAGGCAGTTTGGGATTTAGATTTCTTGGAAGATGCCATTAAAAAAATAACCCACACAAACTGCTTTGTAAACATTTTTTTTTAATCTGTTAAATTAAAAAAGTCAACTCCCATATAAAAGCTACAGCTCACAATTTTAAAAGTATCTTCTTTACAAAAAAAATGTAAATATTAAAAAAGGGAAAAATATTTTACAAATTTCAAAAATTGACAAAATTGCAGTCTTAATAGTATACAAAACCAAAAGATAAAGCTAACTCTGTACATATATACAAAAAATCCAATAGTAAAAATTGCATAATTTGCTTTATTATTATTATTATTATTATTATCATTCTTTAAATACAGTAACTGTTGCCTGTTTTCCAAATCGCCGTCAGTCAGTTGTCCAATTCAGGGTTAGAAATCTGGCAAAAAACACCAAGAATAAATCTACTCTACTTCTCCTGCTCACACAACTCTATTGAGAAACTGCTACGTTCCAGGCCTGCATGCCACATCAAGGCGCACAGATCAGCCAATGCTAGGGGTCACACACTCGCCTCTGGGAGGCCTAGGCTTTTGTCCCACACCGAGGAGTCCATTCTCTTAGCCCTGTATAGAAATTTTCTTAGAACTCCTTTCCAGTTGTTTATGGAAACGATGCATTTTTTTTTACCAGTAGTTATCGATAAAGTATCAGGTTGGACACGTAACAGTCCTACAGGTAATTAGATTATTTGACCTATGGTATGACAAGATCGCTGGTGGAACAAAAGAGAACCCAGAAGACCGGCCTCTCCAGGAACTGCGGCCAAGACCCCTGGCATCCACCATCTGATACCCCAACACATCACGGTCTTGTCCGTTCTCATCTTACCACCTACAACACAAACAGCTGAAGCACACATTTCTGAAACCTTCAGGTGCTATTTAAATAAAAAAATCAGTATTAAATATAACACTGAATAATAAAACTTCTTTTGTATAAGGGAGTGCCAAGATGCTTTGCCGATAACTGGATTAGCATTATTAATTCATATGCCAGCGGCTTGTTGGGTTCACTCTGAAATTGCTTTTAAGGTTTTTCTCTTAGACCTTTGCCAGCCTTACGCAGGCTTTTTAACATCCTCCTCACTACCACTCCTACCCCACCCTCTGCTTCTCCATCATCCTGAAAAGCAATGTTTCAACAATGGTGCTCCATGTCGCTAGAACGGTGTGGCTCAAGCTATCTTTTTGAGCAGCAGACGGAGGCAAGGCTCTCAATGGCTTTAATTCATGATGGAATGAAAGGACTGCTCACTGGGCCCGTTGCCCAGGACCAGATTGGTTGAAAGAGGTGGAGAAGATGGGGAGGTAATGTTTAGGAGAAAGCAGGGGACTCTTTTACGGAGTTTCAGAAAGCACAAGCAAAGAGAGGATTCAAGTAAACCTCACACCAAAGGGACCCTCGGAGCTTTTTCTTCAAACAGCAGCAACGTCTTCTTTTACCCCTGAAGCAGCCTGGATGAGATCACAGAAGGGCTGGAGGGATGGGTATAGCCAGCGTCATCCTGCCACACGGAGGTCATGAGAAGGGAGGCACAGGCAGCACAGGGAAGGAACCTGAGGAACTGTGGGCAAGGGCTGCCCTATGGGCCCAGCTGCAGGGCACTGTGGGCATGCCAGGGCCTGGGGTCGACTTCTGATCAGCAGAAGACGTTACCTCATCACTCTCCTCCTTTTGCTCTTTACCGATCTCTCTGGTTTCTGATGGACCACCTGCAATGACCATAAAGAGTGCTGTATTAAGTATTGTATATTAACCTTAACATTAATTAAACCAGAGCATCATAAACATCATGCATGGCAGTTCCATTGTTCTACAAGACAGGCTCTTGTTCAATTCCACAGAAGAGCACATCTTTTTGTTATTTTATCCATCCGTCTTTGAAAATTCATAAGCACAAAACCTCCTACAGCTGGTGATGGCTCATGCATAACAGCATATAGCTGATTAAATATGAGCTGGTGAAAAATGTCATGCAATGGGAGTCTTAATTGCATTTATTAACTTTTAACCACTGCTGTGAACTGGTCTATTCCCAAGCCTTTAACATGTCCATGTTCAGATATGGGTTTATATAATAATTTATATAATACTCTACTTCAGCTGTAGAGGCACATTGGTCCTTGGTTCACCTCGTATTATTTCAAATTAACCTCAATTACTTGACGAACTACTAGTTATTGGTTTAAGTCACAGGTAATTCAATCAGGGTTTCACTCTGCACTCCCAGTTAGTCGGTGGTAAAGTGAACACTGGCATTTTGATTGTGAGCTTCTCACCATAGTCCCATGATCGCCTGTGTTCACACTTTCTGCCTCCCTCAGGTCACTGGGCAGCTTCTGCAGCCTGGGCCATTGAAACAAGAGAAAGGAAAATCAACTTTTAGAAAAGCAAGCATTAATGCTAATAAAAGGCTGCTATTCTTAAGACATGACAGCAACTTTGCTTTTTCTGTTCGATTCCAAGGCTGTGTTCCAGCCAACTGCTCCTTTTGCTTGAAGTGTTTAATCAAGCCACCACTTTATGTAACTGGCCTTGATGCAGGTAAAGATTAAAGATGGGCAAGGGCACAGTCTAGAGCAGTGGTTCTCAACCTTTTTATCAACTGGGCTGCACCCGTGGCTAAAAGCAGGTCTCGCGGGCTGCATGTATTAATCACTATTAGGCCTACCTTATCTGTGTGCATAATAGCTATTATAATTATCTATAATGCATATATATAATTATAGTAATATATAACCGTATAATAGCTATTAACCATGTGCATGTATATATATGCATAAGCAAAGTGCTTCTGAATTTGCACAGCTGATGAAGGACTTCCGTCCAAAACGTCCTGTTTCTCAAACAACCTTGTGTACTACACCATAACTTTTCCAACCTCTCTCTCTATATATATATATCACCATCACTGAATGGTTTGCCATGTTTAGTGAGTAGCCATGGCATTTTGAACATGGCTAGTGTCACCACCTGGGATGCTTTTAAAGTAGCTCGCATGATTTTCTGCGTGGCAAGAGCAGTTTTTTTCGAGATGACTTATCTTGAGAGACCTGTCACTTGAATCTGGTGGGTATCGCTTGTCAAAATCTTTGTGAGTAGTGTCAAAATGTCTTTTTACATTGTACGTTTTTCACACGCCAATAATTTTATTACAAAGCAAACAGAAAGGCTAACCATCTCTATCAATCACGGCAAATTTGCTCCTCCATTCTTCCAGTACTTTCCCACCCTCATCGCTGATGCTCCGACTCTTTTCTGTTTGCACGTTGCATTGTCTGTATTTGTTTCATTGACATTTTCTTCTTCTGGCCCATGTAGTTTTCACCCCTTAAAACAAACTTACCAATTTTTCTTTTTTTTTTAATCCGCACTAGCAGGCTACTAGCCCAGGCAGCCCTGCTGTGCGTGGGCTAGTCTTTGCACTCAGTGTGTTCTAGTGACGTATGTTACAGCCTACGTGCAGCACTTTAATGAAATTAAAGATTAGTGAAAATTAATCTGATCACCAGCGAATCTATTCAGAAATGGAAACACACTCTTAGTGGAGCGGTGAGTTCGATCTTTTTTTTTTTAATCGAAGGAATCGACTGCAAACAATTGTCATTTATTAAAAAGGGGTCGGACGTTGCGGGCCGCACTTTCGTGGTTGAGAACCACTAGCCACTGGTCTAGAGAAATCAAGCTTCCTTTCCCCTGTCCTAAGTAAGAGGGAAAAGAAAATACCATTTACCAGAATCAAGGCACACTGCTCATGGCTTTGTGTAAAACTGCTCTGACTGTTGGCATCTGTTCATAAATCTTAAAAATGTGGCAGTCTTATATTATCCGCTATGAAAATGATTCAGATATTGTTTTCTAATCTATGTATAATGTCCCGCACAATAATAATAATAACACAGTAATACCTAAACTGGGACTCAAGTCAAAGTGGTTTAGAAATCCTGAAACAGAGAGCTGTTCTCAGATCTGATGACCGTGATTTCAAGGATTAATTTAACATTCTCCACAACTTGTTTAAGAAGGTGAACCCCATTGTTTTTTTCCCCAATGGCTGGTATTCCTCATTTAGTAATTGTTTCCCATAATGCACTAATGTGCCTCACAGTACACACCAGCAGCAACAGCGAGGCTCGTGGGTAATCCCTCCCCAGTCCTGTCACAGCAGGCACTGGCCTCCCTGACAGCAGAGTATCGTCCCCCGTACCTCACTGGTACCCATCCCTCTGGGCCACAGTGACACAGAGACCAGAGTGATTTTACTCACGCTTGCTTCCTCTTTCGGCCTCTCCTGGCACCCCCTGTTCGCACAGCCTGCCCCTGTGAGAGAGAGAGTGCCTGGTCATGACAATAAACCCACCTCATCCTCTGCATGTCCTTCAACCATCCGAGTGCTATGGATCCTGTATAATACCTACAAGGCTTTTTCTTTTTGCATGAAAAGTAATCAAAACCAAGAAATATTTGGTTTGCAGCACACCTGTACAGAAAACTAGACATGTATCCAGACATATAGGGGTTTAAAGCAGAAGAACCTGATAAGCTGGGAGAAACTGGACATTTGAGACAATTTAGCCAATAATGAGGTGATATGGGTGCATAAGAGCTGAAATATAAATCCAAAGACAGCACAGGGCATTCTAGAACCAGAGCTGGTTCACGAAAAAACAACCAAAACCTCAGAAGTTCATTCTCACAAAAAACAGTTTTTAGACTGAGAACCACTGTCTTCTTAAAAACTAAAAAGACCTACCATGACTTCCTGTGCACCCACAAGTCCCAGACTGTGCCCTTCCTGGGTGCTGGGGCACAGAGCTGTCCCATTCATGCCTTCTCCTGGGTTGGGGTACATGGCCTGAGCCTGAGGGCTCTCCGACATCTCCTCGGAGACGCCCTCCATCTCGCCGGCGCAGTCCGGGGGCACGCCGTTGCTGTACGGACAAGCAGACGAGTCCGTCTTGGCTTCTTCCAGGGCCGCGGGGAAGGCCGGGCCCAGGGGAGGGTCACAGTGGACCCCGCCGGCACCGGCCTTGTGGGCAGCCCCCGGGGGAGGGGGTGTGGAGCCATCCTCACTCAGCTTGGGGGTCCCCCTGGCTGGTGACTGGGCTGCCTCCATCCCTAAACGGGACAGGTCCTGGTTGCGCAGGGTACAGGCACGTCGGGGGCTCAGGGAGGGGGGTCCACTGTTCTGGGGAAGGGGTGGCATGGTATCACCTGGGACCTGGGGGTAAGGACTGGGAGAGGGGGGTAAGGCACTCGGGGCCCCTGACTGTCCCCCACAGGGGCCCCCATCCGAGGCCTTCTTCCCAGTGACCTGCAGGAAAGAAGTGTAGATGGTTTCCATGAAGGAGCTGTAGGGGTCCAGTGGTCCGGAGCGCTGCTGGGAGCCCGGGGCATGGCCTGAGTTGGTTAGGGAGTCCTGGGCTAGCTGATTGGCTGGAGCTTCTTCCAGAGGGGCGGGGCTAGTGTTGTCTGATGTTTGGCCAGAGCTGTTGATTGGCTTGTCACCGCCCACAGGAAGAGTAGGGCCCATGTTGAGCTACAGGGACAGAGCAAGATTATATATACAGTATACACACACAGACACAATCAATATTCATCAGAAAGAATCAAAACCAGCATATCTGTAATCAGTAATCATAATAATAGAAAAAGCAAAACGGCAAGAGATATACCTGCAGACTGTTGAGCAAGCAGGCCATGGGGTTGAGGCCTGCAGCCTGGCCTTGGATTAGTGGCATGCCCAGGGTCGGAGCCTGCAGTGGGGGCAGCAGCAGAGGTCCAGCCCCCAGCATGGCCTGGAGGTTATTGAGAGCCAGGCTGCCGGAACCCAGAGCCGATAGATCACCTGCCAACACAGACAGCGTCAGTCAGCCCCACCCATCTTCTGCAGGGACAATCCAGCTCTGCTCCGATCAGTTCCAACACTGATGCGGCCACTTGCAGATCGGTACTTGAGATAATGTAGCATCGGCTGTTCAACTGGAAGAGTCAGACTGTGGCACAATTCTACAGGGGAACTGATCTAGCTAACTCGCGTATTGCAAACCCAGTTCCTGGAGGTTCTGGTGTCATCCCGTTTCTGTTCCACCCGAGCTCTCAGTTACACATCTTCTCTAGTTTATTTCATTCTTGATGTATAATTATAATACGCCTGTCCAGACTCCAAAGTTATGTTTTGGTCACTACTCCAAACATTCGCTTTCTCAACAAATCAAATCAACAAAAAAAAACAGTGTACGTCAAAGAAAATAATTAGGTTAATGGTTTTGTTGACCGCTGGAGTTGGAACAAAAAGCAGAAGTTTTAACTTCCCTTTAAGGTCTCTAATTGTTAAGCTGGTGAAGTGGAAAAGCTGCTGGCCACATTACTAAGGATTATTTTTCTCTAACCATCGTTTCTGAAAGTGACCCCAGGACTTGGCCAGATGATCAGCAAGTTGAATGGAAACTATAAAATATAATGACTGGATTTGTCATCAGAAGTCTGTGATTTAATTGAGAAACTGATGGGGTGGTTTATCTATATTAAGTGAGACATGGGGCATGTAAAAAGAAACATTTGCATCAGATGACTTGGTGTTTGGTGTTACTGGTCCTTGGTGTTACTGCTGCATTTTCCCCCTTGTGCTTCTCTTTACTTCTTTGTCTTGTTAGGATGCTCAAAATGACGATGCTGGAAATAAGCCTTATATGTGGTTTGCATAATGTTGCTGGGAGTAAGCATTATGCTGTAATTTATCTGGATATTCAGATATTTTACACTCAGATTGTTGGGCTGATGCATAGTCTAGTCTTTGTCCTTATACAACATTAAAATATTACCACTGTAGAAGACTGGTATTACAGTAACTTGCAGTCTCCTGACCGTCTGCCAATCCATATTTCAAATATGATATATTTACATGTTTCAAAGTAGACATTTTGATTTAAAATTAATTGCTTAATGTTGTTTACAAACAATGACGTGTATAGGGAACATGCAGAGAGCTGAATTGGCACATAATTCGGGCCAGAGCTAATTGGCTATATCACCAAGATAACAGGTCCCACAATATTAGACTTGTATAGCAATGTTCAGAATACCAGATACGTCACTAACAAAGCACAGCTCTTCTGCAAGCAGGACCTGCATGGTCCAGAGTCCCCAGACTGGACACATCAGCTGCAGGGACTAGTGGACAGTCTTTTTATCCAGCGTCCCTCTGTGACTGGAGCAGCAGCGTTCAGGCCTGTATCTCCAGACTAGAGCTCTGCACGGGCATTAAATTGAAGCCCGCGCCTGGACCATACCCGAGATCTTGAGACCCGACCCAACCGAGCCCGAATGGTACTGCCAAATTTGAAACCCGAACCCGGTCACTGTCTTCTCCTCTCAGAGCGAGTAGACACACATGCAGACACGGAGACCGGTCCTCACAGACGTGGTTTTACAGTGCTTTGCTTGGCTGCTATGGACTACACACGTACGAGAGAGGGAGAGAACGGGCGAGCGCGCAAAAACAGTTACGAATTTCTACGAATGAAAATAAATTTAAAACATTTAATAATAGTAATAATTCATTTTCACTTATTAGACCACAAACGCGAACTCGGCCCGAGGCCGAAGTTGTACGTGAAAAGTAGCAGACCTCTACTCCAGACCAGTCCGACCACAGCACATCTTCTTATAGCAGCGATTCCAGCCTTAGAGCGGGAGATCCCCAGTGCAGTGTTATAGGTCCCCCTAATGTGCCTTCTTCTGGAGCCAGGCAATGCAACTACTCATGTGACGTCCCCACGAAGGGGCAGAAGTTATCTTTGAATTAATTAATCAAATCGCCATCCCATGGTTCACAAATTGTTCTTTAAACACTGTAGATCTGTTGGTGACCTAAGAACCCTGCCAGGTGCTTGGGATATCCTTACCAGAGCATGCGGGATGGGGGTACTTACCCAGCACCCCGTTTCCCAGTAGGGGGGTGAGCAGCTGGGGAGGTAGGGGGCTGGTCTTGCCCGGGCCGGGCAGCAGGGCGTCGGCTCCCTCCGCGCCAGAGCTGGGCGCCGTCGTGGTACAAGTGCTGGACACCGAGGTAGAGGCCAGAGCGGAGCTGGGAGAAGTCACCTGCACAGCCGCGGGGAGAGGACAGGCTGATGACATCACGCCGCAGCGTCTGCAGAGACGGGCTACACCCCTCAAGCATTCAATACGGACACTCTCCCCCTTCGTGACTTCAGTTTGTCCAGCAGCTCTGCACACCTCTAACAACACTCGAGACGAAACGTACAAGGAAATGCAACTCAAGGGGTTTTACCCCAAAAGGTCTAGCAATGCAGAATTGCTAGACCCTTCTGGGGTCTAGCAATTCTGACGCACAGACGCACATCTGGACGAAGCAAGAAGCTCTGCAAGGCTCCAGAGCCAGTTACGTCTTCTGAAAGGGGTTTTAGACCTCCAAGCTCCAGGGTGCAAGACAAGCAAAACACATTCTTTCTCTAAAAAGTGCCAGACGGCGGTGGGTTCTGTGCCGCGGGCAGAAGGAAGAGGTGCGCGGCCAGGCGGCGTACCTGAGTGTGCGGAGGCAGGGCCTGGGCGTCGGCCGCACCCAGGGCCGCCGCCAGCAGGGCAGGGCTGAGGGAGAGGAAGGCGGGGGCCAGCGGGGGCGTGGGGAGCAGCAGAGACTGCAGGGCCTGCAGGGGGCCTTCGGCGGGAGACAAGCCCTGGAGCCCCTCCACGGGGGCGGCGCCGGACAGCAGGGCCTCCAGGACGGGGGCTTTCTCCATGGGCTGGGGCTGGGCCGCGCCGGGGCCGTCCTGCAGGGGGGGCAGCTGCTGCTGCTGGAGGAGCAGCTCCAGGTTGAGGTTGCCCAATCCCGCCAGAGGAAGCATGGCGGCCTGGTGCTGGCCGAGCAGCAGGGAGGCGGTGAGCAGAGCCTGGGGTCCCAGCTTGTCCCCCTGCTCGCCAGGAGCGGGCGGGGGATTCAGCAGGCCCAGTAAACCGAGCGGCACCTCCCCCTGAGGTCCCAGCATGGAGGGCAGCAAGTTCAACTGGGAGCTCTGGTTTAGCAGGCCCTGCTGTGGCTGCTGCTGCTGCTGCTGCTGCTGTGGCTGCTGCTGGGTCTGCTGCCCGCCGCCGCTCATCCACAGGCTAAGAGGCAAGGACCCCAGGAAGGGCGGGCCCAGCAACGAGGGCAGCCCGGAGCTGGCCGACAGCAGCTGCAGGAGCTGCTCCTGGCTCATGAAGGGGAAGGACTCCGCCAGGGGCAGCAGGCCTGGCCCTGGGCTGGAGGCTGGGGGGGTCTTGATCCCGGGGGAGCCTTGAGAGGCCTGTACAGTCTGTCCCCCTGTTGTGATGAAACAAACAGAAAGACGGGGCTTGAGGGTTGCGACCAGGTAGCTAGGACGTGCTGTGCGTCACAGCTAACACCTTTACTCTTGTGAAGAAGCACAGTAACTACAGAGTAGTGTAGATCACTTTCAACAACCGCTTAGTCCAATTCATGGTTTTGGTGACCGCAGCCTAACCCTGCAGATAAGGGCAGGACGCGGCCCGACGTGCACACACAGGGACAGGGGGCACAATCAAGGAACCCTAGTCAACTCAGCACGGAACGGAGAAACAGCCGATCACACGCAAACAAGAAAACACTCCCGCACAGACGTCCCGAGCTCTGGTGCCCTCACCTGCCCCGTTCGTGCTGGCTCCCGCGGGCAGAGCCTCGCCCGCCCCCATCCTGGGCACTGACCCGCCGGTCCCTGAGCTGGGTCCCCCCGCGGGCGCCGCGGAGGATGAAGAGGGGTGTCCCAACAGGCCCAGCAGCTGGCTGCCGATGTCCGGCCCCCCGCCGGGGTTGGGGTGGAGGGTGAAGAGGGGATTCTGGCCGGGGAGGGCGTTGGGATTGGAGCCGACGTTCGCCGCTTCCCCCTGGGACAAACCCAGGCTTCCGCTGTCGCTCACTCCGATGCTCATCAGAGTTAAGGCCTGCGCGGAGGGGGAGGGGGAGGACCTGTCCAATCCAGGCATCACGGGCTGGGATTGGGATTGGGGATGATGGTAGCTCTGGCCGTGCAGCTGGGAGGCATGCTGGGAATGGCTCTGGCAGGTGGCCGGGGCAGGCCACGCAGCTTGGCTCTGGGAGTGGGCCGGTCCGGACCCGAAGCCAGCAGGCGCAGGAGGGGTGCGGGACAGAGCGGGGCCGCAGGCGGCAGTGCCGCTCGGAGGCTGGGAGGCCGCTTGGGTGCTCTGGACGCTGAGCAGGTGGAGGAGGGCAGAGAGGGGCTGGGGGGCGGCCGCGCCCAGGGTCCCGCTCCTCCTCTGGGGGTCCTGGGCCTCCGGCAGCCTGGGGAAGGCGGAGAAGGGAGCGGCCTGGGCGGGCGGGGCCTGCGCCGGGTGGTGAAGGTGGTTCTCCGAGGCGGGGGGGGGCGGCGGGTGGAGATGAGGGGGACCCCTCTCTGCAGGCGAGGGAGGCAGCTCGGCCCCGGCTCGGCGGCTGTTCAGGTGGGACTCCTTGAGCATGCTGAGGACCGTGGGCGACCTCCGCTGCCGCTTGTGCCTGGAAGACTTGTCGGGAGGCGCCGGAGGGGTCCGCGGGGCGAGGGGGACCAGCAGGGCGCCGGGGGACCTGCTGGCGGGCGGGCGGCTCTGTAAAGTGCTGATGGGTACCTTGGGCGGGGCCTCTCGGCCCTGGCTGTAGGCGTGGCCCTGGCTCTTCTGGCTGGCCAGCTGGGCCTTGGCGGCGGCCGACAGCAGGCTGCTGGCGGGGAAAGAGGCGGCGTGGTGCTGGTGCTGCTGGAGCAGCTGCCCCGCGGGGAGGCCCAGGAGCCCCGAGCCGCCGGGGCCGGGGCTGGCCGCCGACGCCTGCTGCCCGTTCCGCCGCTCCGGCGCAGGCGAGCTGGGAGGGAAGGGGGGGAGGGGAGGCAGCTGGAACTGGCTTTGGTTGCTTTGGTGCTGGGGGTAGAGGTCGTGGCTGGCGCTGTCCTTGTACTGCTGCAGCATGCCCTCCAGCCTGCTCTTGGGGCTCGCGGGCAGCAGGGAGAACTTGGGGGAGCCCCCCGGCGTGGGGGAGTGGGCAGAGAAGGGCCTGGCGGAGGGCTGGGGCGCGCCGGCGAACGCCAGGCCGGCCTCGGAGGCGGAGTAGTGGCGGGACCTCTGCGGAGAGGGCGCGTCCAGACTGCCCGCGGGCGACGGGGAGCCGCTGTGGAAGGAGGGGGCGGCCTGGGCCGGGGGCAGCGAGGAGGACAGAGAGGGAGGGTTGTGGGGCGCGCCGCTACCGCCGCCGCACGGGACCTCCGGCGGAAGGGGGCGCCCCCCCTGACCGTGAGCCAGAGACGCCAGCGCCGAGGAGACGTGGCCATCCACAGAGTAGGGACCAATGCGCGGGGAGCTGGGGGGCTCAGGCGTCCGGTTCTGGGGTGTCGGAGGCCGGGGGTACCTCGGGGTCTGGGCCGATCCACTGAAACAAGAGTAGGGGGAGCGGGCGGGGGAGGGCATGTGTGTCTTTATTCCGAGTTCGGGGGACAGCCGGGCGTTAGCCAGGGCCCTGGAACCATTCGATGGGAAGAGCAGGGAGGGGTGTCTGGCAGGGTTCCCGGCGCCCGCGGTGCCCAGGCTGGGGCTGGCAGGGGGTGTAGGCTGGCTGGAGGACCGCTGTTGCCGGGAGTAAGTGCAGGGGCCCCCCTCCTCCCTGCCCGCCGGCAAGGCGGCAACCCCCAAACCGCCGCCGGCCCTCTCTGCCCGCAGCTCCGTCTTGATCTGGCTCCCCTGGGGGACCCTGTACTGCGTCGGCACAGGAGACTCCAGGTGATTGAGTGCGCCCCCTGCTGGAGAGAGAGAGAAAAAAAGAGAACAGCTTGATAGCCACTCTCCCCGGGAGCAGCTAACAGGGCTCCAGCCCCTCCCATCGTCAACGGCCGGCTCTCACCAGGGGGCGGCGCAGGCAGGGCCAGCTGGGACACCTCCATGCTGCGGCACAGCGCGGCCATCGCCACCACTTTCCGGCGATGGTTGCACAGTTTGGTCATGTCCTCCTCCGCCTTCACCTCCTGGGAGCTGCGCGGCCACACCGCTGCCCCTGGGTCGAAATTAAACACCTGGGCGGGGGAGGGAGAGACACAGAGGTCAGGGGCCACCACTGGAGGGGGAGATACTGCTTTCACAGACACCTAAAACAGTACCAGTCAGCCTTCCCATCCAGAACAGAGACCTCACTGCAAGCCCACAGAAAGCCACTGCAGAAGACCTGCTATCAGCAGGACAACTCAGAGAGCCGAGGCTGAATGATCCCAGTCCAACTCTGATGGGGCTCTGGGAACCCAGGTCACAGTCAGCTAGTGACTTCACCCAGGCCCCGTCTAGCACAGTCAGGACCATGGGGGAGGTGTACTTTACCAGTGAGAGTCTGACACTCAGCAACCCCGCTTTTCTGTTACAAAGCGACTTGTTTTAAGCCAGGAGGTGAAATGATTTGCATGCCCAACGAGAGCTGTGTGCCTGGCGCTCAAGAAAGGAAAGTCGTGCGAAGAACGCATCCAGAATGACACAGCGCGCGGTTTCCGACACCATCGCCGCGCAGAGAAAGCGCAGGCTGCGCTGACAATCCGTTTCTTTTCAAGAGACGGCACAGTGTTGCCAAACAAACAGGGGGCACGGGGGGTCCCCCACTTGGGCAAGGCAACCCTTAGCGTTTCGGGGTCTCACCTTGTGCAGGACCAGGGGGCACTCCAGACCACACTTGCAGGTGCCATCGGTCAGGAGGTACGCCCGTACCTCGTCCCCAGAGGACAGGACCGCTCCACTGGGGCTGTGGAAGAGAGAGGACATCTTTCCAGACCTGGAGCTGCTGGTATGAGCTGGAAGAACAGCAGTGCACCCGGCCTGACACGAGCAGGGAGAATCCAGAACCTCTGTCTTAATGGAAACGCCTAAAGGGACAGATAGATGAGGGGACAGGCGCACGGGCAGCAGGCTCACCTGATATAGACCACAGCTCCGCCCTCCAGCATCCTTTGCCAGCCAATAGGAACATGTGCTGTAGGCGTGCCTCCATCTTGGTCTCCTCCACCGCTCTCACTGCCTCCAGTCATTTTTTAGTCTCGGCTTTCCAGCACCTTCCGGGAGGGACAGAGACAGAGATAGGGAGAGAGGGACAGAGACAGGGAAAAGGAGAGAGGGAGTGGGAGAGGGACAGAGACAGGGATAGGGAGAGAGGGAGTGAGAGAGGGATAGAGACAGGGATAGGGAGAGAGGGACAGAGACAGGGAGAAGGAAAGAGAGAGAGACAGGGAAGAGAGAGAGGGGGACAGAAAGAAGGAGAATCTATTTAATGCAATTTTGATTTTTTTCTCTTTTTTCTGAAGGCTGTGCTTTACTCTGTGATCACAGTGAACACTGGTGGTATACATGGACACTGAAATAAATGTTGAACAATGCACTCAAGCAAAACCACTTCTTACAAAGACAACTAGTGTGTTCACATCATAGGTTCCCATCCTCTTCCTTGGTACAGGGAGCCCTCCATTCCCACAGGCAGTCAGTGTGAAGGGAGATTCCCACCGCACAGCAGTCTGGGACTTCAGGAATAGTGCAGCTTACAGGCACTTGCTAGCAACACATCTCGGGTCCTCTGTGTGAAACTGGCAGAGCTGAGTGCATTTTTAAACCAAACCCAGCAGCTCTGACGCAGCCTGGCACAGATCAAACTGCTACGCCTTTGGCGTGTTAAGGCCATCCCAGAGGTGACTGGGCAGTCCTACCTTTTCATCTTCATAAAGAGCTGGTCTCTGGCATCCATAGAATCAGCCCTTCGAAGCACATGGTTCAGGGCGGCAGGAGACGGAGGAACTCGGGCACCCCGCTAACTCTCCCTTTTCTTTAGGGTCTTTCGCCCCTTCTTGCTCTCGTCCGAAACTCGTCCTCTGCTGCAGGGTCCTCGGAGCGCTGGGAGTCTGGGGTGGGGAGAAGAGCGCTGTGAGCATGTTTCTGCCAGCACCCTCCCGCAGCTCAGGAAAAATCCTCAGGGCACACGCATTGGAATCTCCTACCGGATAACACTGACCCACACGAGCACGTCCCCCTCCCTCCTGCACACTGCCCTGTTTAAAAGAGCCACCCTTATCCTGGAACAAGGGGGTCATCGGACACCGCAAAACACGAGACTCAAGATCATCTCTGATACACGTCTCTGACAGGCAGCACGGAGAAGGTCCGAACCCGAGACAACGTCTTCACAACGACAGTAACTGCAAAGACACGGGCATTAATGAAGACTAGCAAAGCAGTCCTCACAAGTCAAATTCACTTTTCTAATGAACAAATAACAATAATTCCATACACTTATGTAGCGCTTTTCTGGACACTCCACTCAAAGTGCTTTACAGGTAATGGGGAATCCCACTATTACTACCAATGTGCAGCCCCACCTGGATGATGCGACGGCAGCCATAGTGCGCCAGTACTCTCACAACACACCAGCTATCAGTGGGGAGAAGAACAGAGTGATGGAGCCAGTTCAGAGATAGGGATTATTAGGAGGCCATGACTGGAAAAAGGCCAGGGGGAAATTTGTCCAGGGTAAGACTCCTACTCATTTTGTGGAAACACCCTGGGATTTTTAATGACCACAGGGAGTCAGGACCTCGGTTTTACGCCTCATTTGAAGGATGGCGCCTTTGTACAGTATAGTGTCCCTGTCAATATACTGGGGCATTAGGACCCACACAGACCACAGGGTGAGCGCCCCCTGCTGGCCCCACTAACACCTCTTCCAGCAGCAACCTTAGTTTTTCTCAGGTCTCCCATCCAGGTACTGACCAGGCTCACACCTGCTGAGCTTCAGTGGGCTGCCAGCTGTGAGTTGCAGGGTGATATGGCTTCTGGCATATCACCACATGATACCAAATTACATGATGATTATAAAGAACATATGAAATGTTACAGATAAGAGGAAGTCATTCAGCCCACTCGTGGCTAATTAATAGTTAATTGAACCAAGGATCTCACCCTGCAGTTTCATGAAAGACACCAGGGTACTAGCTTCACCCACACGGCTGGGCAGCTTGTTCCCTACTCCCACCACTCTCTGGGTACAGAAGAGCCTCTCCTGTTCTTGGTTTTAAATAGATAAGATAAGACTAATTTGGGGCTACTTTCACCCATGTCATTTCTGTGGAGCGGAGAAGAGAGAACGAGAGTCCGAGTCAGTCGATGAGGCCTCCTCACCAGGAAAGCAGCACAGATGTGCCAGAGGGACTGTGCGTCTGAGCGCGAGTGCAGGGGGGTGGGAGGTGCGAAATCTATCACCAGCACTTCGGGGCGTCTGCTCTGCCTGGTGGGGCCGTTTGAAGTCTGACAGAGCCCGGCAGCAGCCAGGAGGGAGACATTTGCCGGCCAACAGGACATGGCGGGAAAACGCTAAAAACCCAGACAAGAGGGAAGCAAAGGCAGAGCGGGGTGGGTGGGAAAAATAAGGGAGCGAAAGGAGATGAAAGTCAGAAGAGAAAACAGAGAGGTGGTGGGGGAGAGGAGAGTGGGCTGCAGGTGGGGGGGTGCGGATTCGTACGGAGACCAGGACAGCTGGCCAGTGTCAAGCTCCACCCACACCTGCGCCCCCCCCTTCCCACCACCACCCCCCCAGCGTCCAGGCCGCCACCTGACCCAGAACAGACCAGGCTGCTGGTGAGCGACCCGGGGTGACCCCTCGAAACCAGCTCTGCCTGCAGCCTCAGACACGCAGCTACGGCCAGACCTGGCGCTCAGGCAGTGCCTCTGGGTGCGACGTCACCCGCACAACAAGCGCCAACCTCCGCCAGCTTGCCCGCCGAACCTGACTAAACCGCCCTGCGCGCGCATAGCTCTGGGGCAGTCTGCTCCCCTCTCATCTCGAACCAAGTCCGATGAAAAGAGCACTACCACTCCCTTTGTTAAAATACAGCATTGCTTCAAAATGATTCCCAAATCCACGGATTTCCCCACTGTTACAGAGGCTCTCCCAGAATTCCCCCAAGTACCCAAACACGACCTGTCCCTTTCCGCTCCTCTGCTGCCTGACTGGTTCGCTCCGCAGCACAGACGTGTTCAGAGCTCAGGGGCCGCTCTCACGATTAACGAGCCGCGAGAGCTGAACGCACCCATGTTCCACAAGATGACAGCGCACTGCAGGTGAGCAGGTTACCAGCAGCCAGCTGCAATCGTGCCAGGCTCAGTGTCCATTCGCCGGTCACGCTCCCTGCTTGAGATGCAGGATTCATTCGCTGACCCGCCCCCCCCTGCCAAAACCTCCACCCACCGAGCCCCCCTCCTGGGATCAAGCGAACAGCTGGGCTGTCAAACACCGTGCGCATTCACAGAAACAGAGCAGAGAGAGAGGGGGGCAATGTCCAGGCAGTGAGGCTCACATGCACTCTACGAGCTCAGTTCAAGTCATTTAAAAACTCGGAGATCTCGAAGAGGGCTCTGACCCGGCTCAGGGGCTGCCCAGGGTCCGGGTGCAACTGACAGGCCTCACCCCTCGATGGAAATGGACAGGGAACGGTCTTCAAACTATTCGACCTGCGCCTGGAGAGTCCATCTAAATGGTCTAAATCTGAATCTTGCCGCAAGCAACTTAAAAAATGTGTGGCTGGTTACCTCCAGAGTATCTGGCAACAGTTTATCAACTTTCCTCAGAACGGTAGCACCACAACCACACACTAAAAACAAAAAACACACAAAGACGTCAATATAGTTCGCATCCTGACTGCCTTCTCGTCTGCCTTTACTCCCTTTCCAGCAGCGGGCACACAGACCACTGCCCACGACCTGGAAGGGGGATCAAGTACGGTCAGCCTGGACAGGAACACAACTCACACACTGGGAACTGACTCGCGGGTTCGGCTCAGTCCACCTGCGACCGGAAGGGCCTGGGGCTTTCTGCTTCCTCGCCAAGCACCTGGGCTCCGCTGCCAGGAAAACACCAAATCACTCTTGAAAATATCCCATAACCTAGAGGAAAACCTGAGTGCCGTCCCTGCAGGCTGTCTCAAAGCACTGGACAGGACTGGAAGGGTCTGGATCACTGGACCCACCTGAGGGCCATGAGGGCTTCAGGGGTGTCTGGGCACCTGACTGGGCCGCTGACAGCTGTCTGGGCGCGTGCCCTAGTGCCAGTGTACTGTACAGCGAGGTACGATATTTCACACCATGGGCGCTGTCCCGATGGACAGTCCCGACCTCTCCAGACAGGCCGGAGAGCCGGGGAAGAAGAAGACCGGAGCTGAAGGTATCTGGGATGAGCTGCCGAAGCCGATGCCCCTATGTCATCCAGGAAAGGGGTCACTTAGCTACTGGCCATCACACGGGCTGGACAGACCGAACGGCTACTCTCTGACCTGTAACCTCTCCTACTTTCTTTACGGAGCTGTCGATTTCAAACACTTGTCTTTAAAACCGGGAGATCGGGAGCGTTGGTTTGCATTTCTTGGAATATTCCCGTGCCTCTGCAACCAGGGAGCCAACATACAGCCTGGAAATGGTCAACCAGGAATCTTTGCAGAGGAGAATCAAAAGTGGGATACTTTTTCACGTCGAGGGCCAGAATCCTTGCTCCCTCAACCCACAGAGCACAGGCTGGGCTTCAGCACGGCAATGCACTGCCCGGTTCAACGCATAGGCAATGAAATGAGTCTCCTTACTCTGCCATTATTGTATCAAGCAATGAAAAAGCTCTCTTGAAACGTGACATGCTGCCAAACAGTTTGATTCCCTCCATAACAGTTCCATATAAAAAAACAATGCAGCCTCTGGTTAGTAAAAAAAACACAGAATCTAATAATAATAATAATAATAATAATAATAATAATAATAATAAACAACAATAATTTGTTAAATGAAGTTCAACGTTAAGAACACAATTTAAATATAATATAAGTTTGGGGAGGATATTTAACTTATTTGCTAAAAAGAAAACCACACGAAACGCAAAACTACCCACGTAAAGCAATCGATGAATCTGACCAACGGAACATGCCACACACAACGACAACTCTCCGGCCGGCTAGAGTCCCTTTCAAGAGTCTCATTTTTATAACGCCAAGTGCTAAGTATAAATACGATATGAATTCCATATTCTGCATTACAGCGCAAGGAGTCGTTGAGGATCACAAATTAACCCTTTGGCTCTAACGAGGTTAGTTACTTGCCGAAAGTCGGGGTTCTGCAACTGAAATGTAAACAAACCTCCAGCCGTTTTGGGGGTCTCCTGTCTATTCTCCCTTAGCAGCAACCCACTCTCGATTAAGTAAAGATTAAAAGCCACATTACTAGCGTTAACGCGAATGCCAAACTGTTTCTTTCCCTAGATCATCCGGCAAACAGGAGCAGGTCTGCTTGAAATACGCGATTTCTCCACACTGTAAACAAATCCAGTCTGCTCCGGGTGCAACACAGCAGCGCAGGCGACAGCGGCGGATCTGAAGTCCCGGTTCTGCACTTTCAATCTGAATTTCTCAACACGCTTCTGCAACCCTCGATGCGACGTACCTCCCTCGCTTTGTCGAAGTTTTTTTTTCCTGCCGGAGTGGAGTTGACAGACTTTTCGTTGTTGTTGTAGTGGTGTCGGTGGACGTTGAGGAGGGAGAGAGAGAAGGGGGGGCGGCCGCTGTCTTCTCTCCTTTCCCGTCTCCCCCGTCCTGCTAAAAAACAAAGAGCAATAAAGCTTCGTTTTATTGCGCCCGCTGCATTGTTGCAAATCACTTTAAATTTGGAAAGGTCCCGGGTCCCTTCGGGAGAGCCGATGGCTCCGTTCGGCTCTCTAGCCCTTGGCCTGGCCCGATTATGGCCACGCAATGTCTGTTCTGTTTTGATTTGGACTCTCCGGTGTAGCTTTAATTCCTGCTTCCCAGTTGCTATTTTTCCCTTGGATTCCGTGCCAAAAAAAATCATGGAGTTTCCTTTGGAGCATGCGCACTTGCCGAGGGACAGCCCTGGGAATTCCTTACCCACAATGCAAAGGGAGAGAAGACGTTTTTAATGTAGAAAAAGCTGAACGCCGTCTGGACTTCAGTGCAATGTGATCTTGCACAGAAACCGATCTTTTTAGTGTTACTCGCATATTCTGAGAATAGTAATGTGACGATAAGGAACTGTTTGTTGTGTTTAGACTATTAAATCTGTACTGGGTTATAATTGAGTTATAGTGAACGCGGCATCAAAAAGACCCGTATTATCTATGCACATTCATGTAAGGTGTACACCATGCGCAGTAAGCGGGCCTAGCGGGCGTGTCGTGTTACCTGCTCACGTATTACTAATTTACGTGGAAATCTAGGAAGAATAAAACAGAAATGGAAGATTAATTATTAATTAATTTTCAAGCACGAATTAGTTTTAGAATTGGGTCTACTCAACAGAATAATACTATAGTATATTGTAAAGTAGACCGATTCCTTGTATTACGTCTTGGTTGCATGTTCAAAATACGGATAATTTCTTATGCCCGTTTTACGTTTTTCTTCGGGTTCGTGTTTTGCAGTCATGTTACGAGAGGACAAGATATTAGAGTACAATCCAGACTTGTCGCAAGTAATCCGACGTCCGAGCTAACCAACATTAAATATACGGAATGTATCGAGGCTCCTAAGCCAACGATAAATCGCAAAAAAAAAGGAAATGTCGAAACGTTGTCGCCTGCTTCCTGTAACTGTTAAGAAGCATACGTTTAAAGTGCATTTTTCTGTTGCTTTTTTAATGCCGATTTATACAGGAAGGGAATTAAGCCGTGACGGTAAGATAGTCAAGAGACCTCATCTCCACCGCGGCGTGGAAGCTAGCGTAGGCACCGCGATAGCTGAGATGACACTTCTGCTGGTGCTCAGCCGGACCGCGTCTGGGCCGTAACACGTTTATCGACTGGGACAGACAGGATTTTACCTTAAGCGTGCATTGGCGTGCAAAACTCTTCCCCCGACTTTTTGTAAAAATACACAAATAACGCTGCTCGGTTTAGGGGAGAGCATTATTTCCTGTGTCCACTAAGGTGTTGTTTCTAAAAAAATAAAAATCGTATCATATCATCTGGCGTCTTAATCGTTCCTGTCCCGGATGCCAATCCAAACAACACCCCGGAGCGCTGAAGACACAACAGACTCGGACCCGCGGAGGGATGGACACAAGTTTTTTGACCTCTTCCGTTTTGGTGAAGCCACAAAACTTGTGGCGGACATACTTTCTCTCCCGGCCAGTGGACGAGAGGCGCAGGTGTGTACCTGGGGGGCAGACCCGGGCCGGACACACACACGAAGCGTAGCCAGCTAGCGCTGTTCCTAACCTGTTCCCAGATTTTTTTTGCAGTTTTGCCTCCTTTAAAAACAGACGTGTTTCTTTCACTGTCAGAATTAAAGCACCGCAGCCCGCGGTGCCGAAAGGAGAGCAGCGGGAAAAGTGAAAATTTCCAGGCGATTCCCCTCGCACCAGTGTGTTAAACCCGTACGCGTCTCTGAAGGGCGTGCGCGTTGACGCGACCAAAACAGTTGACATCTCTATCCCTTGTCAGAGACTGGGCTCTGTGGTTTTCTACCGTGAATCGTACGCACCCAGTGCCCGGCGGATACTTAGGTCGAATTTCACTTTAGCAGAGAAAACCCTCTTTTAAAGAATCCAGGTTACTGCCTTTATCAAGTCTTGCGCTGTTGTCCGCAAACACTAGTTTGTCCTATACTGCTAAACCGCTGTACCTATAAATTAGAGCTCTGACGTTGCGCAATTTCTGACAAGAGTTTTTCATTGGCGCAATTATAACAACCCGAACAATAAAGCTTGCAATTCTATGGGGGCATATTGGAAACAAACTGAAGGGGTGGGAAAAGTGACTCTTGTCACCGGAGATCATGTACAGATGTTATTATTATTCACCGACAGCGTCGCTCTGCAGAGGGACTCGGGTATGTGCCTGCTATTCGCTGCGCTCACAGCTCGTGCTGTTGCTAGGGGCCCCCCTTAGCCACGGCTTGCTGGTTGGTCTGCGCTCGTGCGGCGTTGAGGCGCGCTTTATCCAATTCAGGGTCGCGGGGTAGCCGGAGCCTATCCCGGCAAGCAAAGGGCGTAAGGTGGGGGTACACCCTGTACAGGACAGCAGCCCATCGCAGAACAGACACACACACACACACTCACACTGGGGCCAGTTTCCCCAGAAGCCAATTATCCTACTAGCGTGTCTTTGAACTGTGGGAGGAAACTGGAACACCTGGGAGAAACCTACAAAGAACATACAAACTCCACGTAAACAGACAGACAGCACCCCAAGGTCACAGCACTGCGAGGCAGCCATGATAACCACTGCGCCACCGTGCCGCCCCTGCGCTTTATCCAGGGGGGGAACGAGCAAAGAAATTTGACAGCTAAGTGGTATTTTTGAATACCTGGTCCACGTTTTTATTTGAATGAAAGATAACACATTGAGCAACGCGTATGTTTCATTTTGTCGAAGCATTCGGGAAGATTATAATAACAGCTGCATTAAACGCCTCGTTGTGCACTTAGCCCTAACTTGTTACCTGTTACACAATACTCATGTTCGGCTTCCTGTCTCATTCCGAGACAGATCGGGGGCTTTTGTAATGTTCCGTTTTTAAATTCATAACTTGTAAACAGTATTCTGACTAATAAAATGTACATCTATTTTCAATCTATTGCGATGCACAGTGTCACGCATTTGCTTGGTTGTTTTAAATAATTCTTAAACTATTTACTTCCTTTTCTGATGCTGAATGAGTTACGAAGAGCAGCGATTCGAACGCCGATTTAAGGCCACCGAGAAGCTGTTGGGTCACTCCTCTGTTCCCTGTGCTACGACATCTCCTCACATCACGGCAGAAAGTGAAGGAGTAAAGTTCGGGCTTACAGCTCCCACACCCACTCAGACATCTGGGGGGCGGGGGCGAGATCACCGCAGCAGCCCCGAGGAGAACAAGACCCAGATGTTAGCCAACATCTGGAGAGGCCGTCTTAAGGGGGCGGGGGCGACATGGCTCTCCCTCCAGAAGGATTGAAAGTTATTAATATCCCGACTGCAGCCTTCCAATAGAAACAATCAGATCATCTAAAAACCAAGTTCCACACCACACGGAATACAGTACTCAAATCCACTCCCCTTTTAGAGTCACATTCTTGAAAGCGTGACTTCTGCATGAAACGTTTCGTGCGAACAAACCAGTTAGCCGCACTTCACATTCCTACAGCGAAGTGTATGTACAGACTGATGATGGGAGTAAGCTGCCATTGCATAAAAATAAGCAGACAGAAGTCATCCTCTAACGAATAACTTTTAATAGCCCATGGTACCGTTCTGCTGGTATTCTTGCATTCAGATTTGTGATTTTTTTAACGCTGCTTAATTATTTAATCGTTGTAAATGAACTTCCCCGTGTGTTGCCGTCTGGCGTTACGAGAAGAAAAAAAAACGACAGATGACACCAGAAATAAAATTTTAAGTCAGAATGAGCCGATAACTCAATTTGTTTTTGCGATCGTGTCTGCGGTCCTGCCCGAAGCTGCCATTTTCCCGGAACTTGGAGGGAGAGCTTCTCGAGCTACAGGCGGAAATGACTTTGCAAAAGTACTGGTTTCAAAAGTAAAGGTTAGCTGATTCATGGCCACGGGGGACAGTGATAGGCTATTTGCAACTTTTTTTTACTATAAATACAAGCAATACAATAATAAACACAAAGCGTTATATTTTCTACCGGGTTACACTAAAAAACAAAATATAAATAATAGTACAGTAAAATAGCTTTTGCTCAGATTAGCGTTCATAAAAGTCAGTATATATTCAGGATACTTATCTGAAAACTTCAGAGTGCTATTGAAGTTCTGAGTTATGACCAACTTTTAAGCGCGCATTTGAGAAAGCTTGAAATTCATTATATACAACTCTTAAGAAACACTGCGATTGAGTAATGAATTAATTTTGTTGGATCAGGATTTTTTTCGGCGGGCGGGTATATGTCTGAGAGCTAGTTATCATGGCGACTACTACGACATAAAATTCACAGGCAGGGAATGAGGCTGCTTTCGGAAGACCACTGTTAGTAAGGAAGAAATACTCCCGGTTTTAAAACTGCGAGGTTTCACGGTGCTGAGAAGGACTCTAAAATCAGCACTTTTCTGCTGGAGACCCCCCGTCCCCGAAAATGTTCTCCCCAAATCCTCATTCCCACTTGAAAAAAATGACGAAAACAAAGGTTCTCATTACCAGCCTACGAGTAAGTTACACGCAATGTGGTCTTAAAAGTTTTAAACGCCGTTCAGAGAACGGCACCAAATCAAAGTTTAACAGGTCGTCTGCCTGCTTCTCCTTGGAAACCGGTTGCCAACGATTGCATCATTTCACATGACTCCCACATGCCCCGGCGTTCGTCCTAGGCGTCTTCTGACTGCATCACAACTTCTTCGGCACACAAACTATACAGCCCGCGACAGCTAGCAAGGTTAACTAGGCCCACCCCCTTCTTTGCCACACATCTTGGAGAGCTGAGCATCTTCGCCCTCTCATTGGATATCACTAAGCGAAAGTGCCCTCGAGTGCTGCGTGGAATGGACAGCAGACCTGTCAATCACAGCTTGACGCTAAGCAGTCAGTCTAGACTGTCACCTCCCCTGTTGTCTCAAGTGGTTTGGTTGCTCCAAGTATATAAGCATCGCCGGGAGTTTCCGAAATTCACATTCAGTGACATTACTGAACAATGGTTAACATGAGCTATCATCACTCCACACCAGAAAATAAAAATTCTCCGAACCACAGACAGTCAAGAAAGCGAAATAATAAAAGAAAAAGGGTGAGTGTTTTTGTCTATTCTGAATTCCAAGAACCGTGCAAAGGCTTTTTCGCTCTTTTCTGGACACGCTGTGCTAACTTTAACTTATTCCCTAGCGGTGAGGGTTGAGGTTGTGGAAAAAATACAAGCAGGGACATGTTTTGGCAGAACTCCCATGTCCGTTTTAGGAAAACGGTTGTTATTCCCGTTTTAACATTACGAGGTTTTCCTTTTTGTGTTGTCTTTTTTTTAATGACAACAATGTTCTTTCGAATGTGGCGAGTTGTTGGTTTTTAAGATGTTCGATCTTGTCTTGAATGTGAGCGTTAAGAAAAAGTTATTCTATTTTTAGTTACCTTTTTTTTCCACGTCTATACCTGAATTGCAACCTAGGAGCCAATTAATATTGAAATAATGTCAGTGTAATTCAAGCTTAATTTAATAAAACCTCACACTGTTTCAGTGTTTTGCTAACCAAGACGTCCGTATATCGAATGATTGGGACTGTCAGTTTATTTATATATATATATAAGTTTAGAAAATCGATTAGGCTTCAAATGTTCTAATTCATGTGTGTTCATACCGTACTGGTTTAGTACTACAAGTGAATTTGACTGTTAATTCTGCTTCCCAGGAAGCGTGATCAAGTAAGAGCCTCAGACTGCCTTTGTGTGTCTGATTCCATTACGTAATACAACCACCCGCACTCGATGAACAAACAAGCCGAGGAAGAAAATCGTCCTATTGAGACAAGGTTTCATTAAAAAAAACATGCATACTAAACCATGTTTCTCCGATAGTTTCTACTGCTTCCACTGCCTAGCGTCCAATATATTGTTTCTAACACCAGGAGTAGAACGCCGAGTTTACTGTTTCGGTGTGTACAGAAAAATAATTACATAAATGCTAAACAGAGAGGAGTTATTGTTGTGGTCGCTCTTCTCTGAACTGGTAACGAATTTGCCTCCGTGAGTTTGGATAGTGGAAACTAACTTGAGCCATGAGGGGAACAGTGTTTTTCTGTTCTTATCCGAGCTGAGTAAAGTTAATCAAGAAATAACACCATGGAGACAAATAGAGCGCCATTTAATGACAAAGTGTATAGATTTTTAAGAAACGTTTCAACTGCGCTGGTTCACCTGTGTGTCGTTAACGAGCTCCTTCCACCTGTGCCCCGTGCTCGAGCGCCTCCTCGCCGCGGGGTTAAGCGAGGGATCAGCGCTGTAACCCAGACGACCGCACGGGGGCGCTCGCGAGCGACGCCGATGTTTGCATGGAAACCAGCGTGACCTAAATTTCACAGTGGATTTAGCCCGGTAGGAAATAAACAAGTCCCTTGTCCAGCCATGTTTATTTATTAAAAAAAAAACATTTTAAAACGTCCCACCTGGAGTGAGTAGTTTTAAACAGCAACAATTTGAAGTATTGTCTGAAAATGTAATGTGACATAAAATATTAAATGTAACTTTGATGCAGATCGTTTTCTTGGTTATCATCTCAGCACATCACAGAATGCCTAAGCATGGGCGTGTTCCAATCAGTCCATTTTTATCTTGGATGCTGTCTGATATGTGTGACAGAAGCTGTGTAAATGTGTGTCAGCCTGCCCAGCTGTAGGTTTTGATTCTGCTGTAGGGGGTATTCGGATTCTTCTGAGTACAGGATATTAACAAAAGATATTTGTTTTTCCCTAGATCGTCTCTGACACGCCAACACCGCCGAATCATCGCCAGACTTGATTAAAAGGTGAATGGTGCTGTTGTTTTTTTAGGATAAGAAGCAAAGAGTTATGTTCTAGTACTTGTGAAGACTGGTGACAGTTGCTTACCTTTGATAAACCCGTATATTTTTTTTTCCACTTACTGAGCTATATAAAGGAGTAAGAGATGAAGGTGCGCTATGAGTTTTGAAGCCGCTTGCAGTATCAAGCTTTTTAAATGGGGCATGTTTTCAAAGTGAACGTAAGCCAGCAGGCTGCGCTGTTTCTCAGTCTCAATGCCACCCCCATAAGTGCACCCCAGCTGGTCATATTGTTACGTTATAACTTACACTTACACTTTTATTTAGCGTTTTTCAGGACACTCCAGTCAAAGCGCTATACAGGTAATGGGAACTCGACTCCACCACCAGCAGTGTGCAGTCCCACCTGCACCAGTACACTCACCACACACTAGCTATCGGTGGAGAGGAGAACAGAGTTGTACTATATTAAAACATCTCTGTTCGGACCGAAATTCGCAGACAAGAGGAGGTCATTCGTCAGTTCTGTCCCGTTTGCTCATTGGTACTTGATTGATCCCAGGATCTCATCCAGCTGTTTCTTGAAAGAAGCCAGGCTATCGGCTTCAACAACATGGATGGTTGGCTTGTTTCACACTCCCACCACCCTTTGTGTAGAGAACTTCCTCCTGTTCTCAGTTTTCAGTGCTCTTCCATGTGTTTTCCCCACTTATGTTCTTTAGTTTGTGTCGCTGTTCATTCTGAAGAAGTCCGGTGGGCTGACTCTCGTTTGTGACCAAGATTCAAAATCGCCTTCTGACTGAAGAGACTCGGGTCCTGCAGCCTGTCAGTGCAGGACACTCTCTTCAGTCTGAAGAGACTCAGGTCCTGCAGCCTGTCAGTGTGGGACACTCTTAAGTCCTGGTACGTGCCGAGTTTCTCCTGTGTGGACAGATCGAGTGAGCTGTTTTTGTCATCTTGGTGCAGAGCGCAGCGCGGTGCGACATGACAGCAGAGTCGATGACGTTCTCTCCATACCCCCCTGGCGTGGGGCCGCTGTGCGGGGCGGAGCTGGAGGCGTGGTACGAGGACCTGCAGGACATCCTTTTCTCCGACACGGGGGACCTGAAGAGCGCTCAGCCGGACCACTGCCATGAGGTCAGTGTCTCGCGGTGGCTGGGGAGGGAGGAGGACTTGGGAGCTGGATGTGTAATTCTTTATTCATGCCAGTTTCTTCAGACCTAGAGCTTGGCTTTCCTAATTACCTGCCATTGCAGGGCTTGGAGCCAGGTGCATATCTGAGTGCTAAATGTCTGTAATGGAGCATCAGCAGGAAGAAAAACTTGGGGGGGGCGGGGACAGAGCTGTTTGTGTTGCTGTACTGGTTTTGCCAAATGCTTTTATACCCAAAAGCGAGTTGATCTCCCTGAATGACGCTGCTCTCGTTCCCCTGCCGCAGAAGGAGCAGGAGTTCCTGGACATGCTGGAGACCTGCTCCCTCGCCTGGCTGACAGACGGCCAGCTGTGGGCCCAGGGGGAGGAGCAGCTGTGTGCAGCAGAGCCCCCCCTGCCAGCCGGCGCGGGCGGGGACCTGCTGCCCCCCGAGTTCTTCGAGCTGCTGAGCGAGGGAGCAGGGGAGACGGCGGTGGCGGAAGGAGAGGGAGCCCTGGAAATCGCAGGGCGTCTGCAAGGGCATCCCAAAGAGGAGGAGGAAGAGGAGAAAGAGGTGGAGGCAGAGCAGCAGCAGCAGTATGAGGAGGAGAAAAACCATCCCCACCCATCCCCGGCCTCCAGCGAAGAGGACCCCCCTTCGCCCGCGGAGTCGGGGTCCCCCCTGCTCCCACCAAGTGTGAGCCCCCAGGGCGGCAGGGGGCTGGCCGGGCACAAGAGGAGGGGGCCCCAGTCCTCGGGAGCCGGAGCCTCCAAGAAGAGCAGGAAGGAGAGGGAGCTGGAGAACGAGCAGCGGGCGCAGGAGCTGGCGGAGCAGAACGAGCAGCTGAAGGCAGAGATCGAGCGGCTGAGCGAGGAGGTGCAGCGCACCAGGCAGGCGCTGATCGAGAAGCTGGTCAACGCCAGGAAGCCCTAGAGCGCCGCACCCTGGCGGCAGGAAGGAGATGGGCGGGAGGGGGGCAGGTGTCGGGGAATCTGCAGGGGGAGTCGTTGCTGTCCCCATGGGGGGGGGGCGACCCTTCCCTGTCTGGGGTGCCTGCGAGGGCGGGGCCGAGTGACCGACTCCCTCCTGACCCTGTGAGAAATTAGCCATCGCGGGGCCAGGCCATCATCTTATCTTTGTTCCTCTTAACCACTTTTTTTTTTTAAAAAAAAAAGATCGGTTTACACTTAATTGCAGAGGAAACAGGTGGGTTTTGCAGGGCTCTGTGGAGGGGAGGTTGAAACGCGAGGGAATGTGGGATAGGTGAAGTAGCGGCCAGACAGAGCGTCCTCGTGCTCTCTCTCGAGAGGCAGAGGACAGGGAGACAGAACAATGAAGGTGTTATGGAAAGCAGGAAAAGGGCAGGGGAAATTTCCCAGCTTTGATCGCAGCAAGAGACGCAAACCTGGTTTAAAATCATGATTAAAGAGGTGGGGAAAACGCATCTGTAATGGAGGAAGAAGGGCAGGTGGCTCTCCAGGGCCTGCAGCATGGCTGTCTGAGGAAGCTGGGGTGAGAGCTAGCAGGCTGGGGCAGGGATTGCGTGACTATTGTTGACTAAATACCTGGAGCGTGTGAAGAACTGGGTCGGTCGTACCTCGAAATGCAATTATCTGTACACCCCTACCTGGTTAACCTAACAGTCAAGATTTCTTTTGTAACATATCCTACCAGAGTTTTTTCTTTTCCCCCCTTTTGGAAAACCGTCCATGTCCCAGAGAGAGACATCCCAAGTGATGGTTGAGACCAAACGAATGTCTCGGCCTGCAGTCGGGCAGTCTCTCTTGTGGAACGACTTGCTCGGAGTTCAGGGCACGTGCCGCTGTCAGGCTGCAGACTTCTGGCACCTTGTGCCCTCGAGACTAGGGCAGCCAGCTGTGCCAGTAAGCTATAGTCTAAACAGCACACCAGCCCAGGCAATTACAAATACATAACTTTTATACTCCTGTAATAGTTTATCTTACTCTGTTAATGAACCATGAAACTGTATCCTAGGTATTCGCTCTTTTCAATGTCTTGCCAAAGTGCTTGACAAATGTATCATTTAATGCCATTTAAAAAACATGCATGCTCAATGGCTCATCTATGTATCTGTTAATGTTACATTGCAGTTGGAACTAAAATACTTTTATTGTATACTGTTGTAAGCTATGCAACTTTTTTTAAATTAAAGTCTGGGTAATACATTTATGGTGTGTAGCTTTCATTTTTTAAATTTGTTGCTAAATATACATGGATCACAGATGGCAGGTATACATTGTTCCTGCAGGAACATCAGCTGCTGTATTGGTTTAAGCAACGATTCTTTTTCAGGACTAGCTGGGTCAGGTCATTTCATCTCACCTTTGCCTAAGCCAGGACCTAGTGAAGACTTCAAGTTGCCTGGGGGTAGCTGTAACTGCTAATGTAACTAAAATACCACTGAAGTACAGTACCCGCCCCCTCCTGCACCTGTAACTCCACAGCAGAACAGGTGCAGAAGAGAGAATATGCTTCATAACTTGAATTAAGAGGGGGTGGAGTTTGGGAAGATGCATGATTTAAGGCCAAAATTAACCAGGACACCATTTTATACCAACAGCTTCAAACAGGCTCTCCTGTGTTAACATGAGATCTTGGTTAACATCTCATGTGATCTCTTGTCACATTTCCTCTGCCTTGAGGCCTGATGGCCAGCGATAAGCACTGAGCTCACAAGATGGTACAATAAAAACACAAGAATCCAACTCCAAGATGGTTTATATTGAAACGGCAAAGTAAAAGTGGTCCTGAGAATAACAGATGGCCTTGATTATAACCAATAGAGCCCAGAATTCAAGGAGTTGTGTTACAGTATAAAATATTGATTTGCTCCCAGCTGAAGGGCATGTCACACTTTCATCACACTCTTGTGCACAAATGCTTCACTGAGTTGGAAAGGCTATGTTGATTTTTGAACATGGGGGAAAAAAAACTTACAAAAAGATCCAACTTTGTCCTTATTTTCTATTTTAAAGGCACTATCCCTCCCCCCTTAAGAATAAGCACTCAGTTTAAGACTATCCAAATGATGAAAAAAAGTCTTAGTTTGAACCTATTCTGAAGAATATTCTGAAGAAACCTATTCTGCATTTATGGATCTTGGCTAATCCCTTATCGCTTTGACACAGCAGACAATAAAATGAAGTGTAACCTGAATTCCCTATTTATGTGTCATTGGAGGAACAGAAAAGATATCCTGGTGCACTGAGTGACATGATAGAGTTGTCTGTATTGTAAAGAGCTGTGCATTTTCTGTTCGATTGCAGTAGCTTCCCACAAGAGCCTTGTCACTGCTCCTCATCATCCTCTTCTTCCTAGTCCCTTTCCCTCATTTTTCTGCTATCCACCCCTCCTTTGCCCTCCATCTTTGATCCTACCATGCCTAACCCAAACCCTTATACATCCTGATACCGAAACTGCTGACAAGGAGTGGAATGCCTCAACAGCATCCTTCAAAGGCACAGATACACTCTCTCTTCCTGTATGAGCCACACCCCCTTCCTCCTGTCCCCGCCCCCATCACCCACGACCCAATCAATGCCCTCTTCTTGCGCCACAGCCCCTCCTTTGCATTATTTCTTCTTCCCTTTCTGTGTGGGGGGCTCGGGGCTCTTGCCCTCTGCCAGGGCCAGCAGCTTCTTCAGCTCCAGGAGCTTGGCCACTTCGGCTCCGATCACTGACTTCTCTGCTTTCTGGCCCTTTAGGGTTCGAACGCGATCACCCTGCAAAAGAAACTGGCCTTAAAAACCTCAGACGACGACCTGACTCCGAAGAAGAAAACAGATACTGCTGTTTGCCATACAATCTTCAGGCAGCAGCAAAACGTTGTGAAAAACAGCTCTAGTTAAGTTAATAAATTAGTGGAAAGCAGGGCTGGATTTAAAATGGGAAGATCGGTATCTCTTGTATGTAGAGCAGACCCTAACCTCTGACCCGTCCTACTGAGGTCAAGCCCTCAACAGACTTACTCAAAAAAAGGTGTTCAGTTTCAAATTTCAAAATCATCTCATCCAGTGACTCAGCGTCCCTCACATCCTGCAGCACAAGTCTATGCACAGCAGTGCACAATCCTGATGCAGGTCCTACAGGTCTCTAAATCACCAGTGGCTTAAGAAAGGGGCTGAACTGGTCCTGTTAAGCCAGTAATTAGAGGAACTGGTTTAAGTTCCACTGACTTTAACCAGTTCCTGAAGCTTACTTACTCAAGTCAGTTTTGAATACTCCAAAAAACTTAAACGACTACCAGTTTTGAGGAAAGTTGATTTCCATTGACATTCCCTTCGTGCAGAACAACAGGTAAATCTGAGCTGCAGCTAAAGCCTGAGGCAACAGCCATCCCCCTCCAGGGTCAGGAAAGGTCACCCTGGTGTCCGGGCTGTCCCACTGCTCCCACTTCTTGCCTCACCTGCTGGGCTACTTCCTCCGCAAGGCGCTTGGCTCTCTCGGGGTCGGGCACATTCCCAGCAGCCTCAGCGGCGGGGGCGGGAGCGGCTGGTTTAGGGCCGGCAGGTGGTTTGGGATCTGTTTTGGGCTGAGCAGGAGAAAGGAAACAAAACAATCAAGACACAGAGCATGTTCCAACAAAAAAAGCAAGAACCAGCCACAAAGTCCAGTTCACTAGAAGTGACCACAGCCAAGAATCAGGCATGTTAAAAGGTTTATTGAGAGTTTAAGTTTCTATGATTTGTCCTAACCCGCTTGGCTGAGGGCTGAGGGCTGACCTCCTGGCCCCAGGACGAGGAGACTGGGACCCCCATGCAGAGCGAGGGGTGACCAAGGGGCAGCGGCAGAGGTGGAGGGGAGAGGGAGAGGAAGGGTGGAAATGACGTCAGGGTTGATTACACATTAAGGCTGATTGAACTTGGCTGTTGTCATCCTTCCTGAACTCGCGTAATTAACTCCAATTATTTTCACACAACACTCAAGAAACAAAATAACCCTGTTTTGTGAAAGGGGATGTTCACAGCAGGCACTGTTAATCAAGCAAACACTTCACGCGCACAATCAAGTTAGACTATAGCCATCAAACAGGGAGTGTGCTTCACCATGGGCCCTCAATGTCCTTAAAGTGATTTTAATATTTTGATAAGGACTTGTACAAAACATGTAAAAAGGGAGAACAACCCATGCACTGTGGAAGATGAATGGAAGGAATGGAGCAGATCTGCCAACTGCATGCAGTTTTACAAGGGAGAAGTTGACTGAATGCATCAAACATTTAAGGAATTTGTTTTACATTAAAAACAATATTGTGACAAAATCTAAAGGAATGCAAAGAACTGTCCTAGACACCACAGCACTACACTGCTGGGTAGTTGAGTAGTCAGAAAGCACTATAACATGGCCACCTATCAGCTCTAGCTTCTGCACGATGACATCACACACCAGCCAATCCCGGGCGCCAAGCAACGTGAACCGACCAATCAGAACCGCTGTAGCCCGGCAGCTCCAGTGCAGCCTGCCTGCCTGCTGGCTGTCTTTTGGCTCTATTGTGATCTGCATGGCGCTAGCAATTAGACTGTCTGGTTGTTGCTATTCTTGCACATATCCTACTCTAAAATTAAATATTGGAATCACAGATTTTTACATGCTTTTTCGGAGGCTGTGGATATCATCTACGTGTCCTGCACAGAAAGTGAACCCGCCTCCTTCAGGCACTCAAGTATGCGTATGACCCAAGGGCTCACTGTGTAGTGTCTAAAGATATCTGGGGAATTTTGATCAGCTGTTATTTGATGACAGACACAAACTGAAGGATAAGTTTTGCGCAGCAGCAAGGTGTTATAGACGTGGTTTCCATATTTCGGCATTCCTGGATTTTGATTTCACACAGGCAGCAGTCAGAGCACACAACACGACTTCCCAGTACCTGCTGGCTGCCTTCTAACTCCTCAGGCTAGAGGCAGGGAGAGGAGGAGGAGGAAAGAGGGATGAGAGAGCGAGAGGGGGAGGACGGAGGAGAAAGGAAATTAAGTTAGAAGAAAAGCTGAGGAATTCTGCTTCTTTTTGAAATATATTGCATATTTTACAGTTTAACCTGTGCAGCAGCAACATCAAAATAGTGTACATTCTTGCTCACAAGGGCCAGAGGTAGAGTGGAGCGCAGAAACAAAGGAGTCCCCCTCACTGCCCCCCAGACTCACCTGCTGTCCCCCAAATCTCTTCCGAAGGGACTCAATCTGATCTGCTTCCAGCTTCTGGAACAGCGGACTGACCTGTGGCGACAGGGAGACAGAGAGGGAGGGTTTAGGAGCATCTGTACAGAATGAGTGAAGGAGTGAAGGAGTGAAGGAGTGAAGGAGTGAAGGAGTGAAGGAGTGAATGAACGAGCACACGGAGAGGAAAAGAAGAGGATGGAGAGGACGAGTGCCGAAGAGACGTCAAGCTCCTCTCGCCCTCTGTTCCCACGTCCCCCGACCCCCCTCACCGTGCCGATGCGGTGCCCGGCGGGCAGGGCACAGACGAAGTCCCCCGGCAGCACGTTGCAGGCCGCGGGGGCGCAGAGCTGCGCCTGGATGGTGGCGCTGACGGTGGGCATGTAGGGCTGCAGCATGACGGACAGCAGGCACGCCAGGTTCACCGCCACGCCCGTCACCGTGCCCGCTCGCTGCCTGCAGGGTGGAGCACAGGAGGTCAGATCGAGCCGCAGACGAGAGGACAGCACAGCTCCACGGCTCCGCTGAGCTCAGAGGGCTCTGTGCCGGTACTGGGAGCCGCCCCAACCGAGTAAGAAAACCCCCGGAAGAGGGGAAGGGCCAGTCAAAGACAAGCTGCATGTCTCTGGGAGGTGGGAGGAAAGCTGAACAAGCCCAGGAAGTACATGTGAACTCCACACAGACAGGCTCCCCAAAGCCTGAAACCAATCACAGGTGCCGTGAGGGTGTAGCGCAAACATCCATGACCAGGCATCGCCAGTCAGGAGAGAGACAGGGTACGAGTCACACAGACAACAGGGGCAGAGACAGAGAGACAGGGTACGAGTCACACAGACAACAGGGGCAGAGACAGAGGGAGAGAGAGACAGGGTACGAGTCACACAGACAACAGGGGCAGAGACAGAGGGAGAGAGAGACAGGGTACGAGTCACACAGACAACAGGGGCAGAGACAGAGGGAGAGAGAGACAGGGTACGAGTCACACAGACAACAGGGGCAGAGACAGAGGGAGAGAGAGACAGGGTACGAGTCACACAGACAACAGGGGCAGAGACAGAGGGAGAGAGAGACAGGGTACGAGTCACACAGACAACAGGGGCAGAGACAGAGAGAGAGAGACAGGGTACGAGTCACACAGACAACAGGGGCAGAGACAGAGAGACAGGGTACGAGTCACACAGACAACAGGGGCAGAGACAGAGGGAGAGAGAGACAGGGTACGAGTCACACAGACAACAGGGGCAGAGACAGAGAGAGAGAGACAGGGTACGAGTCACACAGACAACAGGGGCAGAGACAGAGAGAGAGAGACAGGGTACGAGTCACACAGACAACAGGGACAGAGACGGAGAGACAGGGTACGAACAGAACGGCTCCTAATCCTACTGGGAGAGGGCAGAGGGAACTCAGTTGAACTGATCTCCTGTCATAGCCCAAGGATCAGTGAGCCAAAAATTCTCCATGTGTTTGTATGTAAATGTATAATGATGTGTGAGTACAGTATTGTAAATCTCTGTAAGTGCTGTTAATTGTACACGCTTTGGCAAATTCCTGAGTCATGCCAATAAAGCTCGTCGAATTGAATCGATAGAGTACAAGTCAGAGACAACGGGGCAGAGAAAGAGACAGGGTACGAATCAGGCCGATGACGAGGGTATAGAGAGAGACAGCGCATGGGGACTCGCCTCTCTGCCTCGTCTCCTTTGATCTTCTTCCAGGGTTCATTGACCTGGATGTACTGGTTGCCATGGCGAGAGATGTTCAAGATGCACCTCAGAGCCTCGCGGATCCTATAGAGACAGAAGATACGAGCATGTTCAGCGTGCCATTGATAAACACATTCACAACACAGCTGCACAGGAAATCAGTACACAACTCATTATTAACGCTGGTGTGTGTTGCTGTGTCAGTGGTCAGGAGTAGCGCGTGCTCCAGTGTGTGTCAGTGGTCAGCAGTGGTGTGTGCTCCAGTGTGTGTCAGTGGTCAGCAGTGGCGTGTGTTGTTGTGTGTGTCAGTGGTCAGCAGTGGCGTGTGTTGTTGTGTGTGTCAGTGGTCAGCAGTGGTGTGTGTTGTTGTGTGTGTCAGTGGTCAGCAGTGGTGTGTTGTTGTGTGTGTCAGTGGTCAGCAGTGGTGTGTGTTGTCGTGTGTGTCAGTGGTCAGCAGTGGCGTGTGTTGTTGTTGTGTGTCAGTGGTCAGCAGTGGCGTGTGTTGCTGTGTGTGTCAGTGGTCAGCAGTGGTGTGTGTTGCTGTGTGTGTCAGTGGTCAGCAGTGGCGTGTGTTGTTGTGTGTGTCAGTGGTCAGCAGTGGCGTGTGTTGTTATGTGTGTCAGTGGTCAGCAGTGGTGTGTGTTGTTGTGTGTGTCAGTGGTCAGCAGTGGTGTGTGTTGTTGTGTGTCAGTGGTCAGCAGTGGTGTGTGCTCCAGTGTGTATCAGTGGTCAGCAGTACCTGACTCTCTCCAGAAGCTGGATATACTGCTTCAACTCCCAGGACGTCACGGCCAGCAGCCTCTTGTCCTCCTCCTGTAGCTCCATGGCAGGAACGCAGCTCTCAAAGAACTTTGATACGAACATGGCAGCCCTGGGGGAAGAGAGCAGCGCTGACCCCAGCTGTTCCCTCACCTGCCTGAGCCCGCCAGGCGCTCCGCGGGCCAGGACGCGGCGCCTTACCTGTTGATGAAGTTGCCCAGGTTGTTGAGCAGCTCCGAGTTGTTCTTCAGCGCCATGTCGGCCCAGGAGAAGGTGCTGTCCTGACTCTCCGGCCGCATGATCAACAGATAGAACCTCCAGATGTCGGTGGGGATGCCCGTTTCCTTGGCCATGTCCCCAAACACCCCGACGCCTCGACTCTTGGAGAACTTGGTGTCTTCGTAGTTCAGGTACTCTGCAGGGGAGCAGAAAAGGGGCTGGCATCTCGACTGCAACTCATCTGAGATGTATTTAGCCCTGACGCGATCTGTTTCACACCTTTTCCCATCTTGCACCTGATTTTGGGGTTCTCTAATGCTTTGATTTGGTTGTGTGAAGCACATCAGTACTTAAGTGATGCTTTGCTACCAAGGCTGTGCAGCACAAACCAAAACACTGACATTTGCAGCTTTTCTCCAGAACTGAAAGAGTAGCTGTACGGACGCGCCGGACGCCTGCGACTAGAACAGGCCTTGCCGTGACCACTGTTCTCCTGCACAGCTGTACAGAGATTACATGCGTCTGTATACGTCCTGCAGCCCTGTCTAGTGTCCCCCCCCCCATGCTGCCGGGGGTTTCGAACCTGTGGCCACCAGGTGGTTGACCAGGGTGTAGTTGTCCTCGGCGCCCAGCAGGGAGCAGGGGAACACCACGCTGTGGAAGGGGACGTTGTCCTTGGCCATGAAGTTGTAGAGCTGTACCTGGGAGAGCAGATGGAGACACGGGTCAGCTGAGCACAGGCACAGGTATTGTTCCGACCCCAGCGGCTCAAAGACTTGGCAAAAAGAGCCCCTGGAGTTTGCGATTTTAGGGGCAGAAACTTGACATTTGTTCCCACAACCTCAGCACTTCTCAACCAGGTGCAGAGGATTTTGATCTGAATGTCTTCATTCCCGTTTCCCGATCACCGTGCTCGGCGTCTCTTGCACACTGCTAACTCCAGGAGATGGAAAAGTCTGCGCTTGGCGTCTACTGCACTTCGGGGTCAGCCGCAAGAATGAAGGTGCTGATCAGCTGCATCGCTTTGCTCACGCCTGGGTCAGCAAGGCTTGAAGAGGAGGGGTCTGAACACAACTGCAAGGCACTGAGAGGGCCCGAGACCAGCCACAGCTTGGCACAGCTGTGGGCCAGGCAGGAAGTGGCACGCCGTGCGGGTAGTCACCTGGTCTGGGTTCTTCCACCACTGCTCCCATTGGTCGGTGTAATTGGCCGTGATGGACAGGTAGCCAATCGGAGCGTCAAACCACACGTAGAACACCTGGGTAAGGAGGGGTGCAGACAGCGGCAGGAAATTAACAACCTCTCACTGCCAACGGAAAATGAGATTTACCCAGCAGTGCTTTTATTACAGCAGGGGAGGAGAGAGGGAGAGAGAGGACAAACAAACAGTTCACAGTCCTGACCTTGTCGGAAAAATCGGGGTGCGGGACAGGGGTGCCCCATTTGAGATCACGGGTGATGCAGCGCGGCTTGAGGCCGTCCCGGATCCAGGAGCGTGTGATGAAGCGGGCGTTGGGCGTCCAGTCGCCCGTGCTGATTGACTGGTCCAGCCAAGACTCCAGGCGGGACTCCAGCTGGGCGGGGCGGAGGGCCCCAGGAGAGGAGGGAGAGAAGCAGGGGCACAGATGCGTCACGCGGGAATATGAGGCAGCAGAAAGAAAAAAGAGAGAAGGAACTCCCGCAACCTGGAGTTTCTTTGCCTTTTCATTTCCAATTACTGTCTACACTTGAACAGCCACTGAGTTTGAGCCCGGCACGCAGAGCTACTGACAAGCACTGGGCTGAAGGAAATCTTACAAAAACTCATTAAGAGCTGTCTTAAGGCGGCACATTGGTGCAGTGGTTAACAGTGCTACCTGACAGTGCTGGGGTCCTGGGTTCAATTACAGACCTGGGGTGCTATCTGTGTGGAGTTTGCATGTTCTCCCTGTGTTCCCATGGGTTTCTTCCCACAGTCCAAAGATATACAGGTACGTTCATTTGCTTCTGGGAAATTTAGCCCTGGTGTGAGTGTCTGCATTTGTGTCTTCCCTGTGATGGACTGGTGTCCTGTCCAGGGTGTAGCTTGTGTCGCACCCACTGCTTGCTGGGATAGGCTTCAGCTCACCTCAGTTGGATAAAGTGCTTAGAAAATGGATGGATGGACTCCTTTTTAAAGCTCTACACCCTGTGCCACCCCCGCCCACACACACACACACACACACACACACACACACACACACACACACACACACACACACACACTCGTCTGTACCTTCGGCAAGTTCAGGAAGAGGTGTCTTGACGACTTGACAACAGGGGTCTGCTTGCACATCTTGCACTGAGGATTCTGGGAGAGGGAGACAGACGGAGGGTTACGGTTGAAGAAAAGGAGAAGGCAGACAGATCACACACGTCAGGCTTTGCTCACCCTCCCACCCAGCCCGGCCACGCTGCTGGGCATGTGGAGGAAGGGGCATTTCGAACCTGAGGCCACCGAGCCAAACAAAATTTGCTACTTAAGCCAACCCCACCATCTGCTACTTAAGCCAAACCCACCGGCTTCCACCCAGCTAGTCTATCTAAACCCCACGGTTCTCCCTGGGGGGCCAGTGAACTAATGAATCAGCGAGCGCTACAGCCCGCGTGCCCTTGCCTTCAGCTCCACGGCGTTGATCAGCTTGCCGCACTTGTCGCACTGGTCCCCCCGCGCCTCCTCGTAGCAGCAGAAGGGGCAGACGCCCTCCACGAAGCGGTCGGCCAGGAAGCGGGCGCAGCCCTCGCAGCGCAGCTGCTCCACCGTGTCCTGCAGCAGGAAGTCCCGATCCAGCAGCCGCCTGAAGATGTCCTGGGCGATCCTGGGACAGGGGCGGAGGGCCGGTCACTCTCGCGGGTCCCTCCTCCCTGCCCCCGCAACTACCCCACTGCCCCCCTCACTACCCCACTGCCCCCCCAACTACCCCACTGCCCCCCCAACTACCCTCCTCACTGCCCCTCTGCCCCCCCAACTACCCTCCTCACTACCCCTCTGCCCCCCCAACTACCCCACTGCCCCCCCACCTACCCTCCTCACTGCCCCTCTACCCCCACACCTACCCTCCTCACTGCCCCTCTACCCCCACACCTACCCTCCTCACTACCCCACTGCCCCCCCAACTACCCTCCTCACTGCCCCTCTGCCTCCCCACCTACCCTCCTCGCTGCCCCCCCACCTACCCTCCTCACTGCCCCTCTGACCCCCAACTACACTCCTCACTGCCCCTCTGACCCCCAACTACACTCCTCACTGCCCCTCTGCCCCCCCAACTACCCTCCTCGCTGCCCTGCTGCCCCCTCAACTACCCTCTTCGCTGCCCCGCTGCCCCCTCAACTACCCTTCCTTACTGCCCCCTCAACTACCCTCCTTGCTGTCCCGCTGCTGCCCCCCAGACTACCCCAGACCGCCCTCTGCTCACTCGGTCTGCTGCGGGGTGGTGGTGCGGCCGAAGTGGTCGAAGCTGATGTCGAACCAGCGGTAGATCTGCGCGTGCACGGCGTGGTACTTGTCGCAGATCTCCTGCGGCGTCAGCCCCTCCTCGGCCGCCTTGTTCTCCGTGGCCGTGCCGTACTCGTCCGTGCCGCAGACGTACAGCGTGTTCCAGCCGCGCAGCCGCCCGAACCTGCCCGGAGAGCGCGGGGTTAGGGGCAGACGCCGGGTCTCTCCGCCCGCTGTGTCCCAGCGCCTGCGCTCGGCTAACCCCCCCCACTGCCCGGAGGACTAACCCCCCCCTGCCCGGAGGACTAACCCCCCCACTGCCCGGAGGACTAACCCCCTCCACTGCCCGGAGGACTAACCCCCCCCACTGCCCGGAGGACTAACCCCCCCCACTGCCCGGAGGACTAACCCTCCCCTGCCCGGAGGACTAACCCCCCACTGCCCAGAGGACTAACCCCCCCCACTGCCCGGAGGACTAACCCCCCCACTGCCCGGAGGACTAACCCCCCCACTGCCCGGAGGACTAACCCCCCCCACTGCCCGGAGGACTAACCCCCCCACTGCCCGGAGGACTAACCTCCCCACTGCCCGGAGGACTAACCTCCCCACTGCCCGGAGGACTAACCCCCCCCACTGCCCGGAGGACTAACCCTCCCACTGCCCGGAGGACTAACCCCCCCACTGCCCGGAGGACTAACCCCCCCACTGCCCGGAGGACTAACCCCCCCACTGCCCAGAGGACTAACCCCCCCCACTGCCCGGAGGACTAACCCCCCCACTGCCCAGAGGACTAACCCCCCCACTGCCCGGAGGACTAACCCCCCCCACTGCCCGGAGGACTAACCCCCCCCTGCCCGGAGGACTAACCCCCCCCCTGCCTGGAGGACTTCAGCTGATTTCAACCCAATATCAGACACCCATCTCCTGCAGTCCTGCTTAAAGACTCTAACTTCATTAGTCTCTGAGTCTGCTCCATCTTCTAACGCCTGTGTCTGTCTGCTCGGGTCTCCTATACCTGCTTGTTTACTTCCCCTTATAACCATTTTCTGTTGTTTTACCGTTTTTTTTACACCCACTGCAAGGGGCTGTGAGATGCAATATTTAAAGGCACTATGTAAAATAATGTTTATTATCATTAGGTTAAAACTGTTAACTTCTAACAGTTAAACTTGACCAGATTTGTAAACCAATTAAAGGCTCAATGTAGCAGCTGAGCTCTCAGCTGGACGCACAACAAGAAACACGCCAGCTGGGATGAGAGCCAGGGCCAGGAAGAGGAATCTCAGCGGGAGGGGTGACACCGAAGCCAAGGCGGGCTTGACGTGTGTTTCCGGGCGCTCCGAGCGAGCCCGGGCCCGGCGCTGCCGTCGGAGGAGAGAGACCTGGCGAAGACGTCGGCGCTCAGCACGCAGCCGATGATGTTGCCCAGGTGCGGCACGTTGTTGACGTAGGGCAGGGCGCTGGTGATCAGCACGTTCCGGTCGTCCTTTCGGGGCAGGCTGGGGGAGGACACGCAACCGGAAGCAAACGCCAGTCAGTATCGGAGGGCGGCCGGGGAACAAGCCATCGCCCCCACCGAGGACGGCGTGGAAGCCAGGGGCACGGCGCTCCGGCCCGACCGAGCGAGGAGCTCCCAGGAAACAGACCTGGCAAACTGACAAGGAAGCCTCTCTACACAGATTTCAAGCTCTCGTGAAAAATGAGGAACCTTCCATTTCAGCCTCAGTTTATTGTACCCCCAGCCAGTTTCAAGACTGAGCTCTCCAATGAATCCTACACCTGCTTCTGCGAGACGACAGAGGCACAAGGACCCATACTGCTTATACTGACGGCTCTGTAGAGATGGATGGACATGTTCTTATGCTGAAGGGTATACAGCGATGGACTGATATTATTCTCACAATGACAGGTATTTATTGATGGATTGATAAATATTCTCATGCTGTCGGGTACAGACTGATGGATCAATATACGTACTTATATTGATGGCACACAGGTATCGGGCCCGTATTCCAAGCGAGCATCTTTCCTGGCTACACGGGAGCCCCAAAACTTAGTTTTTGATTTGCGCACGACACAAGGCTTGACAACAGCTCTCATACGGGGGCGGGGGGCTCTTTCAATATCCACATTGAAAACAGGACTTGGGCTCCGAACTGCAGGAGAAGGGGGGGAGTCTTGCTGATCGAATTGGACAGAGACACACTTGTGATGGACGGGGAGGTGTCTTATAAAGTGAATCTTACACAAACGCACAGACGGCGGTGGGGATACACTCACATGGGATGCTGGATCTCTCGGGGTTTGGGATAGATGGACAGTCCCTTGCACCAGATATCGGCGGCTGCCTGGATCTCCTCCTCTGTCATCGAGTGCTCTGAGCCTTCGCCCTGAAGGGTGACAACACAGTGGGCTGACTGACCACCGTTTCACTGCCCTCACCTGCTCCGAATACTCTACCAGCTCTCCTTGACCCGATTACATACAGTAAGATGACAGCAAGTGGAGACAAGAGGGCAGATCTTGTCTTCACTACATTTCCCAGAGGGCAACGGGGAGTAACTGGCCATCCTCAGTCACGTGACCAATTGGTAGAAGATGATTGGTCAAGTGGCATGTAGACTCAGGGGTCTCACGGTTTCCTAACCTCTGGCTCATTGGTGGTGGATTTCTCCGCGGGATGGCGGGGGGACGGCTGCCTCTGCAGGTAGGGCTTCAGAGCGGCGAGCCCACCCTGCCCCTTCAGGACGGCCTGGGCGGCAGCCTGGCAGGCCTGCAGTCCCCCGACTCTCTGGAACCAGCCCGTCACCGCCTGCAGCCCCCCTGGAACAGACAGACAGGGGTGCACACGGCACAGTGGGCGGGCAGGAAAAAGCACAACGCAAACCAGAAAGGCAGACCAGACATACCGCGCACTCTTACCTGGCACTAAAGTGGGATCCGAGAGGAAGGGGTACAGCGTCCCCCACAGGACAACATCTGCAACAGTCACAGTTTTCTGCAAGAAAAAAAATATTTTCACAAGCATAAATACTGGCAACCTCCTCCTATTACAATGTTATTTACTAATTTCTAACATGCATTAAATAACTTTCATTAAAGGTTTTTGTAATGTTATTCATTCCAGGCTTAAACTCTCTTTCCTCCTTGCAAAGGCTGTTCCAAACTCCTACTCCATAGTAATCGCCAGATACAGGTCTCCATTACGGTTTTCTCTAATGTGTCTTACTGAGGTGAGGTATGACGTTGCTGATTTGGTCAGGCTCTGATCCATGTGGCTCAGGTGCTTCTGGAGGTAACCTGTGGCCTTGTCTCTCATTCCCTGCAGCACCACCGTGTGGAGAGCCAGTGTCACTGCAGGCTGCAGGAACACAGCACAAGAAAAATAGTCAACACCTCCCCTTAGGGCTACTGAACACACAGCTCCTCCAATCCTTTCCACTACAGGTCTTCAGTGCAACCAGTACCTCCATTTTTAAACTGCATCCAGTCACAACTTACATACACAATTGCAAACTAATTCATAGCAAGAACACTGGAGCACAAGAAAGGCTGCAAATAACAGTAGACCATTCAACTCTACCTATCTCATTAGGATTGAATCCAAGAATCCCACAAGGCTGTTTCTTAAAGGATCCCACAGAGTCGAATCCAACAATGTGACTTGGGATCTGGTTCCACAATCCCACAAATCCTCTGTGTAAAAAATCGGGTCCTGTTTTTCTGTCTGGTGTATTGAGCTTAATTTCCACTTGTGTCCCTGGGTACTTGCATCGTTTCCAGACTCAAATGTGTGTATCAGACAAAACTTTTAAAAAATGCATTCCTCAATACTCTCATGAAATTCCAGGTCCCTCCCACTCTGGATTCTAATAACACTCTTCAGGTCACATGACAGCCACAGCAGCGAATCGCATAGGCCGCCACCTCTCACCTGGAGCTGTGTTCCCTCCCACTCCAGCCACTGGTTGGTCGCATCGCTGGCCTCCTGTCCGGTGAGCGTAAAAAGGTACCTGCGGCGACAAAGGCATTGCAAGGAGAGGAAATAATCCTTCCAAAGAGCCGCCTGCTACGTGAACGACCCGCCAATGCAACAATCATACCTCTGTGAGATGCGCGTTTATTTTTGGAGCATGAATGAGTACAGGTTGTGCAGCAGATGTTTCACTGCAGAAATGTTCCACCATCATCTGGTTGCAGAGTTGGCAAGTCAGTAGTATTTGTAGGTGAAGCGTCTCAGAGCAATATTTCTCTTGGATTAAAGGAGATGTATTCACAAGCCTGCTTGTTTACAATGTAATAGGGCTGCCTAGTAACTGTGTACATTCCACTTTTATTGCGGTTTGAAGTGCACTCATCAATGCTGGTTCTTTCTAAACCCTGAAACATAAAGATAGCTTTGCAGTTCCCCCCTAATTTATGGAGAAAACAGCCATTTCTGGAGAACACTGGGAGAAGACACACACAAGGTGCAACCCCCCTCCCCCAGTGTCCTGAACTCCAGCAGCGTCGCAGAGAGTTTTATAGTGCAGGTACAGCCATGGTCATCCTGCGTTATTACCACAGATGGGTGTTTATGAGTGACCATTACCAATGTATTGGTAAATACACATAGTACATACTTCCAGTTAAGGCACGTTGGCTATTCCTGGTGTCGCCTACACCAGTTACTCCTGACATGTCACATACACACATACCTTTGTTTAAAATGCACTCAAGCCAGGTCAGGAGTAATGACACCGGGCTGTGCTACACCTTACATGTTTGACATCTCTGTATAAATACTTATTAAAGCACCAGTATGAATACATTTCTGTATATCCTCTCTCTCCAGGGGCAGAAGGAGGAGAGGTGCACCGGGAATCCCATATTGACTGATCAAGAGGTTGGCATTGCTGTGGCTGGCGAGGGCACAGGCAGGTATGAACTCACTGGCAGATGGCGTTGGCTGAGAAAAGGTAGTTCCCAGAGTCGAGCTGCAGAGCTGGCAGTACGGGGCGGCTCAGGTAGGGCACCACTCGCTCTGCAGGGAGGGCAAACACAACACACAACACACACACACGCGTTACTGTCTCCCGGAGACACCCGCTGCTGGCCGCCTGGAACTGACCAGGTGTGCAGTCCGAACTCACACCCCTGGGACCCACGACGCGGACACCTGCGTACGGGCCCCCCCCCCACGCATGTACCGCACAAGCAGGGAAGGGGAGAAGGAACGGCGCGAGCCTTTGTCTTTGCACACCCAAAGGTGAAACAGCAAGGGTGGCCAGGACGAGGCTTTAACTGGCTCTGCCCGCTAGGAAACACGAGCGGTGTGAAAAAGTGCCCACGTCCTCACAGGTAGACGGGCATTAAGAATAGGTGCCCACCCAACCCCCTGCTCACGGGACAGGGCTCCCAGACTCTTTTACCCTAAGAGTTAAAACACCGTTTTCACTGGAGCTTAATTGAGAATCAATTGCTTCCTTAATCTCCCACCTCCCTTGGTTTCTTATCAATTTAAGGATAATAACATGGTTTACACACACACACACACACAATGTATATAATTAGGGAATATAATCTGATGTTGATGAGGGTATCAGAGGAGGGGTGTTTTATTCCAGACAGAGGGGGTCAGTGGTGTGCCTGCTGGACCTCCCTAATTCCTTAACGAGTTGAAGCTGGAATCCTCCTTCTTGACTAGCTGGTCATCAAAAATCCCAAGGCACTGTCCGTAAGAGAAGGTGTGTTGAGCCCGGGGTCTTGTTGTACAATCAGGTTATTTCGCCTGGAGCGGCAGTTTCTCTCTCGTCCCCCTGACCTGCTGTGTGTCAACCAGGTGGGGCTGCACCCCGGAGGGGGGTGAAGTGGGTCCCCTCCTGAATGTGAAGCAATTTGGGGTCCCGGGGATCCCCGGCTTATGAACAAACTGCTCCACTAAGCAATCAGCGCTCAGGAATTTATAATTACTCACAGTAATACATTCCACCTCGACTGGGTGCAGCGGAACAGGTTTGCTTTCTCTGTACACAGCATGACTGCACGCTCATAGTGTCCTGTCCGGCAGACAGCTCACGAAAGATACGACCAAAAAAATACGAGGACAGAAAAACAGACTTCCAACATGCACTTTATATACTGTACATAATGAATACACCCCCTATCATACTGCTTTTGAATAATCAAAAAAAAAAATCCTTTCGGTTTAAACTAAATGAAATGATCTGAATTCATTGCAGCCACTCGGCACCAGCAGACCAGGGGAAGGCTTGGGAGGGAGAAAGGACTACTGGCTGAAATTAGGGGGAGCTTTTCGGAGCTCAGTGCACGAGTCGTGTCATTCAGCCATGACCCTGGGGTTAACAGCCCTACTCTTACAAACAGGGCCCTGAGACCTTTCAGAACCAAGTGCTAGTAAGGCCTCATTTAGGATACTGTGTACAATTGCGATCACCGTGTTACGGAAGAGATATTGCAGCTCTGAGAGATGCAATCTGACAGGCTGGAGGAACTCAAACTTTTGAGTCTGAACAAAGAAGATTACAAAGGGACGAGACACACATATTAAACACCCTCAAAATCAACCCCACGGATTTGTTCAGAATGAGCAGTGAAACACGAACCAGGGGGCACACATGGAAGCCCTGTGGAAGTGCATTTCAATTTCAGAACAGGAGGCTCTTCTTTACATAAAATAGGAAGCAATTCGACTTGAGGAAGTTTCTGACATTTATAAACGTCTAACTTGTGCACCGAAGGTATGGACAAAGACGGCAATGGTTGATGATATAAGTCATTGCAACTGAAACACGATTCAATGGACGCTCGTGGAAAAGAAGAGAAAGTGGCTTTGAAACGGAAAACGAGGGGGGCTACTGTACACTAAGGGTTGCGGGAGCCTGTAACAAGCTACCAGACATATAGTCGATGCAGATACAATCACATATTTCAGGAAACAGCTTGTTGAGATCAACGGATCAATCAGCAACTAATGCTCAAACCATCTGAAATGGACCGAGTGACCTCCGCTGGTTTATAACGTTTCTGTACTAAAAGTAGCTTAGTCTATGATCTTACCTTCGTGATTGACGTGCTGTATTTCACAGATAACTCCAGTTACCTTCACCGCCGCCAGCACTTTCAAACAATGCGGATTGCCTTCACTCACGTATAACTTCATGATTTCGTTAAAACCTTCCAAAAACTTCAATCGAAACTCAACATAAATGAACGAGCTACAAGACACAATCTAATTCACTAGCTTTTCAGCACCACGCCAGGCATGTAACCGGCGACTTACTAGTAACGCTGATGCAATGAAGGCTCAACTACCGACGGTGTAGTTTTTCATGCTGGGGTGTAGCATTGAAACAAGCGAGGCGCGGCTTATGAATGAACTTCAGTTCCCATCAACCTCTCGCACGAGTCGAACGTCCAAGCGTCAGCTTCCTCGACGGGAAACCCAACGCACCCTCGTCACGTTACGGAGGTGAAGTTAGTAAGGGCCAAGGGTGGCCCATGTCACGTGATCCTAAGCGGTGACGCAATGTGTATCCAGTAACCTAACATCGGCAGTGCCTCAGCTCAAGCCATCTGCTCTACGAGCTCTTGGAGATAAGCGGTTCTCGGATTGGAGTGTCATAGGAAAAATTAATTATAATTGAAAGCCTGTAGAAAATCGAGGTAAGTGATAGATTTTTCAAGAAAAAAATAACAGTTAAATTGGAGATCTTTTTGCTTTGTAATTTTGTTTGACAAGTTTAAGTTGAAGAGTTTTTCAGTGAAAGTTGAGATTTTTTTTTAAATGTTAATGTGAAGTTCACCGTGCGTGCGAAGTGTCAGGTTTTTTTTTTGCCGCGCTAGCTGTATTCATGACAAGTGAAGACTAACCTAATTATTCTACTGGAAGTGCGGGCGCAATAAAATTTTCATTTTAAACAATTAATGGGATACGGTGGATATTTCCATCGTCGCTAAAGCCCCTGCTGAAAAGAGATAAAAAAATAAACCCTTATCACTTCTCAGCGAGTCCGTGTTGTTTAAGATTGTAACTTTAATCGTGATGTTGACATAACCGATAATTTATTAGTCGCGGAATCTGAAAGATCACAAATTCTAGTCGCCTTTAACCTCAGGGCTGACATCAGGATTTGACTTCACGACATTGATTTAATCTCCAGACACACGGCTCGCTCTGTTGTTTTTATTGCAGTAGGTGATCTTGTGCTATTTCGTGGAGCATGGCGCGATCTGGTACTTGTTGTGCATCATTAGTGCCGTGTTGCGCTCTTTTTTCACTCACAGTTGTACCGAGTTACAGCAGCAGTGCGCGTATTGTTACAGATGAGGGGATCTGGTGTGAAATTAAATCAGCAGCAGAACTACAGAGAGCCCAGTCCGTTGGGCGCTTGTAACCCCTTCAGCAACCGTAGGCGCTACTGCGGAAAAAAAGGAGGGAAAATGTTGAAAGTTCTCGGGGTACGACAGAGGAGCCCAAGCATATATTTGTTAAGCACCCCTTTAAAACTTTTACATGGGCACTGATGATGCGGCGAGGGCGGTGGGTCGGTTCGACCCGCACGCGAGTGGTCTCTCTCCGTGTCTTTTTTTTTTTATTTCGTAAGCGAGGGGGCTTGGCTCGAGCCGGGGTCCGCGTGAATTTCTGGGCTCAGGTGCATGTCGCCCACGGCAACGGGTTTAGCCGCTGCAGCAAAAGGTCACGCCAATCACATGTCGGCTGACAAATGAGAGGGATGCTCTGGGGGGGCATGGAGGCGGGACAAAGAGGGCACTGGCACTTGTGGAGGTTAGGGTCAGGTGCTGTCTGCCGCCCGCCGTGGAGCCAAGAGGCAGGCATACCGATGTGTTAAACACGTCGTGCAGACGAGAGGGGTTTTTAAAACAAGTTTTTGGACAGGAAAAACTGCGATTGCATTAAAAAAAACGCGAGAAAGGACGTTTCTCAAAAGTAACATCTTCTGCCTGAGTTTTTAGAATATGAATCCTTCTGAATGAGTGTGATTGTGTTATGGTTTCTTTCCCGACTCTGCGTTTTTTTTTACTTAGAGAAAGCAATTCCTTGACCGATTTATAGGTGGGATCAGTCGTTTTTACGATTTAAGAATGATTTAAATTGATGACCACGTAAAAGCTTCGTCTAATTGCACAATCGCAGCAGCGGAAAGCGGGTCGCGCGCGCTCGGATTCCCGCAGACGGAGCTTTTAGTTGAGGAAGAGCCCTCCAGGGTAAATCCATCTGAATACTGCAGCGCCAGTCCCCTCCTGACCAAACCACTGCGCTGTGATAAAGCAATAATGTGATTGAGAACATTTGTTAAAAAATACATACATCTGGCCTTCCGACAAATTTGTGAACACGGTCCACGCGGTGGGTGGCCGTCGTACTGACGCGGTGTGAAATTCGACATTTTAACTTTTCACCATTTAACACCTTTATGAAGTCGAGGTACTTGTGAAGAACGAACTGAGCGCAAAAACTCAAAATCCTTCTCTCAAAGCGCGCTGCAGCCGGAGATGAGATAGCTGTAAACGGTGAACTGTATTGCGCATTAACTGTCGAGGAATTTCCTAATCCGTTACTGACGGTGTTTTCAGTCCTGCCGTGGCATAAAGCTGCCTTGTTTTCGTCTGTACTGAGTGTGTTGATGCACAAACGCGAGTGTACAGGGGAGCTAACATCTTAAATGTAAAGGAAGAGGATGGTATTTATTTTGTTTCTGACACTCCGTTATTCTGCAGCTAATTTGCTTACTGCAAATTTTATGAGTGGGGACGTGGTTTGTTGGCATGGAGGAGGTGTGTTTTTCCAGCAGTTGTTTCTCCTTGAAGACCAGCAAGGCTTGAAATATTTACCACCCCATCTACAGTTGGTACGGCCTTATAGAGAAAGGGAAGTCTGGGCATGCACGCATAGCAGGGACAGGTAACTAGGGCCCTCTTGTCTCAATTCCATCTCTCATCTTCATTTGCTTAGTTGAATTCAATAAACAGTTGCTATTTTTGGTCTTAATCAACTGCTTATTCAAAAGTGCTGGGAACACTTGCAGGACCCCAAGTCCTTTTGAAGGCCTGGAGTTGCCCATCCCCGGTCACTAGTCTTGGGGCCAAAATGAGGCCAGACCTGCCCCCTAGGAGTCTTCCTGCTGTGACCATACCACTGTGCACTGGTCTACGAGAGCAACTGGCTCGCTACTGCTCCCTACAGGCTGAGGGAGGCGCATGCCCCCTCCTGTTACACCCCTGCTCACGAGCCGCATGCGTCCCCAGGAGGACCAGATCAATGAGATCTGTGCTGTATTAGTAATCCTGGCGCAGACAGCACTAGGCGCTGCATGTCTAAGTGACAACCCTCCCGCCACCAGGGACGCTCAGGCAGGCAGCCAAGCGCCCTCCACAGCCTGCCGCTGAGCTCCGGGGGGGGCTGGAGGTCTGCGGTTCTGTAATACAAACGCTGTGGAGGAAAAGACCAAACCGAGAAACGGAACGACAGGGGGGCTCTGTTTCCTGTGACTTTGAAGCGGGTCGTCAGTGTGGGCCTCTCCAGAGGCCATGGTCTTGGGGGGATCGCAGCACGCCCGTCAGCCGGGCTTTTCTTATCCTCCTCCCTCTCGCTCCGTCTCTGTGAATGAGTCCGAGTCTCCTCCCCTGCGCTCTGTCCTTAAGAGGGAAACAGTCTGATTTTAATAAGGAGGTGTATACAGTAGTTACTACATTGTGTAGCACTTACAAAGATGATTGTGGTGGTGTTTACACGAGTGGTGACGTGCAGGGTTCACGAATGCACGTTCTGTTCCCAGTGCACACAGAAAGCATGAGGCAGGAGAGACCTGCAGCTGGTCTCTTGGCCTGCTGTGTTTAGAGGCAGCACTGCGTTCAGAGTCAGGCTGCCAGTTGGTTTACCCCAACACAGCCCTGGGGGATGTCATATGGCGCTGATATAAATAGATAATATTATGGGTTTTCAACTAGATCAGGGCTCTAGTCCTGGTTGTGGTGGGGTCAGTGTGTCTCCAGGGTTTCCAGTCCTGCTCCTGGGGGTCAGTGTCTGCAGGGTGTCCAGTCCTGTTCCTGGGGGTCAGTGTGTCTGCAGGGTGTCCAGTCCTGCTCCTGGGGGGATCAGTGTGTCTCCAGGGTGTCCAGTCCTGCTCCTGGGGGGGTCAGTGTGTCTCCAGGGTGTCCAGTCCTGTTCCTGGGGGGGTCAGTGTGTCTGCAGGGTGTTCAGTCCTGCTCCTGGGGGGGTCAGTGTGTCTCCAGGGTGTCCAGTCCTGCTCCTGGGGGGTCAGTGTGTCTGCAGGGTGTCCAGTCCTGCTCCTGGGGGGTCAGTGTGTCTGCAGGTGTCCAGTCCTGCTCCTGGGGGGGTCAGTGTGTCTGCAGGTGTCCAGTCCTGCTCCTGGGGGGTCAGTGTGTCTGCAGGTGTCCAGTCCTGCTCCTGGGGGGGTCAGTGTGTCTGCAGGGTGTCCAGTCCTGTTCCTGGGGGGGTCAGTGTGTCTGCAGGTGTCCAGTCCTGCTCCTGGGGGGGTCAGTGTGTCTGCAGGGAGTCCAGTCCTGCTCCTGGGGGGGTCCAGGTGGACCAGTACAGAGCTGAGTCAGAGCTGGAATGAAAACTTGCTGCAGCTCTGGACCCTCCTGGACTGGGACTGGAGCCCAGAACTCGAGGTAGAGGATGGAGCAGATGGACTACAGCATGTCCAGCAGGTTACGCAGGTTCAGCTCAAGGAACCAACAGGAAAGCCTTCGCCTTGTGCAGCTGAGCAAACGATCAGCTCGATTAGGCAATTCAGGGCTCAGGAGGGAAAGAAAACTAGGCACCAGGTAGCCTCCGAGGGCGGGAGGTGTGCCGCCTGGGCACCTGGGCGTATGCGGCAGGTGTGTCGTGCCAACAGGGCACTTCTGCCGCAGCTGGAGCTGGCAGGTGGTCCTGATTCCTGCTTGCCCTGCAGTAGGAGCGACAGGCAGTGTGACAGGAGCGCAGGGGCCTCTCGCCTCCAGAACGGACCTGCTGGCGTTGTGCTGCGACCGGGGGAGGAAGATCCCTGAAGACGAAGGCCGCGGTGGTGCCAGGGGCAGGCGTGCAGACCGTCGGCCCCGGGGTCACAGGGGCGCTCCGGGTCCCGGCCCTCGTGACGGTGCCGACCCCTCTGGCGTGTGCACGCTCTCCTTCCGCTGTGCCGCGGATCGGCCCGCGCTGGGCGTCACGGCAGCGAGCAGGACGCAGGGCTGTTGCAGAGCCTGGCCGGGTGTGCGTCAGTGCGTTTCGACTCAAGACACATCTGACACCTTGAGCCTTCAGCAGAAGTAACAGGTTTCTTCCCCTGGCCTGGAATTGCACTGACACAGTATTAAAATTCGCTGTGCTGTGGGGTTTCCTACCCTTAAACCTGAGCGGAAAGCCCTGTGGGATTTTACCTGAAGGTGCGTCATGCCGCCGGCCTCAGGCTCTGTGCTCTAAATGTGAGCTCTGATACGAACGCGCCTTAAATTTCCTCGTAATGTGACAGAGTCACTGAGTGCCGAGCAGGTCGGTGGCTTTCCTGTTGTTGTGAGCTGGCTTTGTGTGTTTTATTTAGTGAGGGGGGGTGTGTGTGCAGAGGGAGGGGACGGGGACGGGGGGGGGAGCGTGGAGGGGGCAGTCTTCTGCAAAGCTGTGCAGCAGGAAGTCCGGGCTGCGGGTTTCGGAGAAGTTCTGCAGAGGTCAGGGCCTCTGTGACATCCCAGCCAGACGCAGGCCGCGCTCTGTGTGTGTGTGTGGGGCACACAGTGCACCCTTGCCATGACCTTGAGAGAGCCTAGACACCCCTCTCTCTCTCTCTCCCGGCGCAGATGTGCAGCGATCAGAAAGGCACTGCGCTGAGGGGAGGGCGGGGAGTTGACAACAAGGGACCAGACTTGTCTGTTCAGTTCAGTCGGCCAGTTTCTGCTACTGCCGTCTCCTAGTCCAAATCAGACTGGACACAGAGTGGACAAGCAGCCTTTGCTGCTGCCCCTGCAGTCTCTTCTGCTCCTCACTGATCACAGCTGCCTCTGCTCGCCTGGCTCCTGTGTTAAAGTGTGGAGACTGTGATGTAAATAGACTGCTGGACTCAGCTCCCTGCATATCCAACAGTTTGCAAAATCATGCTCCTCGGCTCTGAAACTAGAGACAGGGAGGCTGTTCTGCTCAAACTAGACACAGCCTCCTTTGCGCTGGTTGGACCTGGGAAACCAGCATGAAATACATACGAAATCCTTGCGATCGCAGCCCTTAGAAAGTGGCAACTTCCAATACCCAATCAAACCTAAAATGTGTCGAACCCGGGACCATGCTCATGTGAAACAGTAGCGCACCGCACCAATGCCACTGCAGAGTATATTGTTCACATGCCACGTCGTTCTTGTAACCTCCCAAGAGTACTGACAGATACTAAAAGAGTCAGACCAACGAGTTACATTATGCTCAGCAGGAAAGCAAGGACGCAAGTCTGCAGACAGAATGTGTGAGGATGTGCCTTTAGGGCTGAGAATGGGAGGCACTTATTTCCACAAAGAGTGGTGGGTGTAGGGAACAAGCTGCCCAGCTGCATTGTTGAAGCTGATTCCCTGAGAACCTTCAAGAATTGGTTGGATGAGATTCTCAGAACCATCTTTGTCCAGGATGAGATTGTGGGATCAATAAGCTATTCGTAACCGATGTAGTCCCTGGGTTCACGAGGTCTCTCCTCATTTGTATGCTTCCTTTGTTCGCTTTAGAGGAAAAAACATTCCTTTGCAATGTCTCTCATAGTCTCTAATGCGTCAGGTAATTCTGTGTACCAGGTGCTCAGCGATTTCCCTTATGAATAAAGAGCATATATTACTATGTGGGCATGCTTTTAAAATCAAGATCAGGAGGTACTTCTTTACACAAAGGGTGGTGGGAGTGTGGAACAACCATGTTGTTGCATCCAATACCCTGACTTCTTTCAAGAAATGGCTGGATGAGATCCTCCAGTCAGGACAGGAGGGATTGCTTTACACAAAAGGGGCTAGGAGTGTGGACCAAGGTGCCCAGAAGTTAACATGAAGTTTAAGCCGATACTTGGGCTTCCTTCCAGACACAGCTGGATGACATCCTGGGATCAAGGAGCTCCTACCTACCAAAATGGTCGGGTGGGCCGAATGGCCCCTCTCGTTTGCATCCCTTCTTGCGTTCTTGTGTTCTCCCTGCTTTCTGACTCCAGTCTCCAGCCACTGCCGATCTCTGCTGGGTCTAGCCTGGGCTATAAAATCTGCTGGTTGCTGACACTCGTCTTTTTTCGCTTGAGTAATTGTCACAGCCTCACACGCCTGATGAGCTGCGCTCAGGGCCTGGAGCTCGGCTCTTGCGCTTCGCCCCATTAACGCAGCGGGATTGATTTATATGTGCCTTTCCACAAACCGCACAGCCTGTTGGACGACTACAGCTGCTGTGCAGGCTGTGTGCTGCACTGCTTTGCACGTTTTTCACCTTTGCCAGGAGCAGGCCTGTATCTCTGTAACAGAGCACAGGTACTTGCAAGGGGGGTTTGCATGGCTGGAGAGGTCTAGTGGACTATTATTCATAGCCTTAATATCATTATTAATACGCTTATTAAGGGATGGCACAGTGTTTAGCATTGCTGGGGTGGTGTCTGCGTGGAGTCTGTATGTTCTTTCCAGGTTTGCTCCGGTTTCCTCCCACGGTCCCTGGGGTCCTGTCCAGGGTGTACCCCTGCGCCTGTCGCTTGCTGGGATAGACTCCAGCTCCTCCGTGACCCTGATTAGGATGAAGTGGGTTCAATACGGGTGGATGATGTTATTAGAGGGATTGGGGGGCAAATGAGAGCACGTGGGGTAAGAGCTAGTTTCCCCTGATCTCTCCAATAACTATATTTGAGCTCTTAATCTTCTACAAGACGCCCCCTGCCCCCCAAGCACGCAAACTCCCCTCTCAACCACCTCTGCACTGCTATAATCTCCCATTAACAGCGAAGCTCGTTTTGCTGCCTCTCTCTTACTGCAGGGTGTTGCTGTAACGCTTGGTGTAACAGAGGCAGCTCAGCGCCCTGAGCCGATTTGTTTTTGTAATCAGAATACAATACCAACACCAACATTTTCTGTATTTTTCATTTCTAGGTTTTTTTTTTAAAAAAGCAAAGGAAAAGAACTTAGCTTGAACCCGAAAATAATTCCCTGTTGAAACCATGACAGACCGGGGAGAAAGACGGCCTATCTTTTGGTAGAGTTCGTGGAGAGGATGGGCCCTTTATCAAGAAAACTTCCTTTTTTCTGAAATTCTGTTGCATTGTTTTAGGCAGGCGGAATTGGTCAGGGGGTTTTCTAGCCACTTTTCTGTAGCACTCAGCCTTGCTGAGTCTGCACTGAGAGTCTGAGTGCCTGCTTGCCGCAGTAGTGCTGATCTCTCACTTGTTCTTTTATTGTCAGGCTCTTTTCTTTCAGAAGACTGAGAAGCTGGAATAGTGTGTACGTATGTAGATTATATACTTACCCCCCCCCCCCCCCACACACACACACACACACACACACAGCTTCCAGTGATGTGTGCTGAGAACTTGTGTTGCAGTTGGTGGTTGTCTCTCTGTGGTCTGCAGGCAGTTTTGGTGCTGCTGAAAGCAGACAGATGACTAAAGAGTGACTTTGAGTTTTTCTCTCTAGTGTGAGAACCAGCTCTTCTCCAGCACCAGCCTTGCAGAAGGGCAGAACTGCACCCCTGGTTACTTTATAGACTGCTAAGGAAGCCAGCCCTCCCACTGGCTCTCTTTCTCATCCGGTTCCATGTGGAAAACGGGGATTTCCAGCCCTCAAGTCTTTGAAATGTCATACCTGGAAGCATGAGAAAGGTCCAAAACCAGAGGAGACATTGAGCACATTAAACCCGTTAGGCAGTCGTTAGTTAATTGATCCAAGGATCTCATCCAGCCGTTTCCTGAAAGAAACCAGGGTGTCACATGGTTGGGCAGCTTGTTCCATACTCCCACCACCCTTTGTGTATAGACGCCTCTAGACACAAAGATACGTTTTAAAACCTTATTTTAAGATATGTCTTAAATCGTCTTTAAACTTGATAAATTTAAAACTTTTCACAGTTTTAAATGTAGATCATGGTTGTACATTTTCAGTTTTAAATGTAGATTCTTCTGCCTTCTGGTTCATGTTTCACTGTGCTGAAGAAGTCCATTGCGTTGGTTCTGTCAGTGTCTTTGATGATTTTGAATATTTGTATATCAAGTCTTATCCTCATCGTCCTTTCTCTTTAAGGTCAAAACGTTTGGGTTTGAGCCTGTCAGTTTAGGATGTTTTTTCTATAACTTGGTTAACTACAAAATCTTGGCATTTGCTCTCCTAGATGTAAAGTCCAGTAAAGATAGGTGCGATACCAGTCTGAAAACGTAGGGGAAACAACATAAGAAAAGTCAACAGATGTTTCAGCTACTTTCTTTTTCTTGTGGTAAAATTCAGCATTCTTCTGGAGTAGGAGTCTGAGGTGTGGATTTTTGAGCGTCTGAAAAGGATTAAAAAACAGAAATTAAGAAAAGGAAGAAATTAAGAAAAGAAATCCCGGATCAATGAGGTATTTTAAGATGGTGTGCAGATTTGTGTCGCAGAAGGGCTGGTTTCTAAGAACCGGTTTTTCATGCAGTTATTTCACATCCTCTTGTGGCTTTTCTCTGTCAATCTGTCGTTGATTGTTTCTGCCTGAGGTGCTACTCAAATTTACTGACCAGAGCCACAGCAGCTCATCGGGCCTGATCTGGTCTTGGATCCTGAGCTCCTGTGACTGCCCCCCTGAATGGCATGCTGGTTCTGAACAGAATTACTCCAGCAATGCTGGGTGGACAGGACTTACTACAACTGGGTGGACAAGAGCAGTGTCTACAGTGGGGACTCGAACCCGCGAGCTGTTAGTTATGAGCCCAAAGGCTCGCTCCCTACAATGCGGGTAGTAACTTGCACAGTTCCCCTCTGAACCCAACCAAGCCAGATGACCACGGACAGAGAATACAACTGCAGAAAGTTCTGATCTGATCTGCTTCGTGAGGGTGACTCAGGGAGTCCGCACTCCTCAGATCCTTTACTGTGTCTCCCCTGCAGTGAGCAATTACCTTGATTTATTAATAACGCCACACACTGACACACACAGCACTCCGTCACACACTGACGCACACATCACACAGACACACACACGGCAGGTGTATGGCTGGCTAGCACTGCTGCCTTGCAGCTCCAGGGTTTTGTGTTCGATCCACGTTAGCGGGCGCTGTCTGTGTGGAGTTTGCATGTCCTGCCTACGATCACGTGGATTTTTCACGAGGTGCTCCGGCTTCCTCCCACGTCTCCACGACACTGGGAGAAAGAAGGAAAGAAGACCAAACGATAGAAAGAGAGGGAGAGGGCAATGACAGAGGGGAGAGAATCCGGGTCCGGGAAACAGAGAGAGCGAAAGAAGGAAGTATAGAGAGAGAGAATCAAGGGTGAGAGCGCGGGGAAAGGGAGAGAGGACGAGAGAGAGAGAGCCAGGGCCCTCCGTGGCTCAGCAGCCTGTGAGCTGATGAAGTAGGACAGCGTGCGGAGTGGGGGAGGAGGGGAGGGTCATGGATGAAGTGGAGGGATTAAGCTATTTAGCTATTTTCCCCTCTCCCGATGTCGGCCCTGTTAATGCGGACAATGGGCGCGGGCTCAGCTCGGGCGACTGCCCCCCTCTCCAGCTCTGGACCGGCAGGGGCACCGTGCTGCTCTGTCAACAGGATATGCGCTGAGATCAAAAGACAAGAAAACCTGACAGGATATCGAGAGTTGTAAAAGCGCGGCCACTTGCGATTCTCGATATCCTGTCAAGTTGTCGCCGTTTCGAGATGGCGGCTGCTGGAGACCTTCTGGGGCGCGGTGTCTTGTAGTCTGGGGCCTGCGGCAGGCGAGACGGGGTGGGGGAGCGGCCTGTTCGCGCAGTCGCCACGGGCAGGGGCTGGCTTCGCCGTTTCACACAGCGCACCTGTCGCCGACACCTCCAGGTCCACCTCGCCACTTTCACCCGCTGCCTTCCTTCCTTTAATCAGCCCTGATGGGGAAATCAGGTTTGCAGACAGGTAGAAGACAGAACGCCGTGCACAGCACGTTTCACACAGCACGAACCCATGGACAAATAAAACACAAGTCAGCAGCTTTCAGTGATCCTCACAATTTCGGAAGACTTATAAAGTGGGTGGGTGAGATGGATACACAAGATACAAGCATGAGGCAAAAATAAATAAAATCAGTTAGCAATCAGTTCACCAAATGAAGCAGGTTGATAACCGGATAAGGGAGTTCTCTTGCACTTGAACTGAGGAGAGGCACTGATGAAGAAACTCAGATTGCCTGGGCAAGGAGTGGTCATGACCGATTTCAACAGGGCACATGTGGGTGCTAAGTAGAAGGATACAGGAAGTGTTGGGTGCGAGTGAGCATGGGAGGATTGGGCCTGGGGTATCTGATTCCGCTCGGATGTAGCTGATAAAAGCGTCCGAAGCCCTGGAGCACTGTGCAGTGAAGAGAAAGTCTGGGCAGGTGTAGTATAAACAGTGGGAATCCACACTGCTGCAGGAGAGCACTGCAGGATTGATGTGATCTGCATTGTCCCCTGAGCAGACTCCTCCCAGCTGAATAACAGTGGGCTGAGGTGGGGGGGTAAATCTGCGCATGACAGCGCTCTGAACCCCATCACTGGACCGTGAAATCGGCTGGCTTTCAGCTCATAACCAGCAGGTCCCTTTCCCCTTCCCCTGACCCTGACAGGTCTTCTCGGAAGGGTCTATTTTTATTTTGGTACTGGTACAGTAGCTACAGTACATTTGGGGGGGGGGGCTGGTGGCACATTTAGTAAAATAATTAGGGGGGCTCTCCCTCTGCCCTCCCCTAACCCTGCTCTTGTTGCCAGCTGGCGGCGGTGTTATTGCCCGACCTTGCCACAACACTGGTCGGGGTTTGACCCAGGACTGGCCGGCTGTCGCCTGTTTGAAGATGGGCTGAACTAGACACCCCCACACCCTGGGGGGGCGTTAGTCAGAACGAGGGCTCTCCGGTTTCCTGCTCGACTGCGTCCCACGGTCAATAACAGCCGGGAGATTGATGGCCCGCACAGTTCATGACCGGGACACGTCGATACTGGGCAGGGTGGTTAATTGAATGGCAGGGCTGGAAGGGGGGGATCGTCTGCCTTTGTCACCGTGATTGACAGGCCACCAGGGCGCCCCCTCATCCGGTCGCCGGGACCCGTGGGTGCGTGGTGTGTTCTCAGAGTTGAGGCCGGCCCGGCTCATCCGCTCGGGCTGCTCCCCTGTGAAGCTGGACTTGCAGTTTCGCTCTGGTTCGGATTTCACATGAGCCCAAGCAGGAGGGAGCTGTTGAGGAGAGCCGGCGCTGGATTATAGCCACACTGCGGGGAATGAAGAAGGGGAGTGGGCGGTCTGGGGCATTAGCCTACTGCCCTACAAAAAACAAACCCCATGCCAAAAAAACCAAATCAGCAGGACATGTGCAGAAGTCCTTATGGAGCCTGGAAAGTATATTTTTCTCTTGTCCTAAGGAATGCTTCTTGCAGGCTCTTCCCCGTGGGAATTCTGCTGGGGTACAGGAGGATTTTTGAGGAAATCTGTAGCCCGTTCATTTCAGCAGTCCTGTAGGATTGTTTTTTTGTTTGGGCTGCGACATGGCTCATCTGACATTAATCTGACCCTTGACTTAATCTCGCCCGAGAGCAGGCATCCCACTGTGACCAAGAGGCAGGGCACTCCCCCCAACGCTGCCCACCCTTCGGAGTCTCCCGCCTAGAGCGGAAGACAAATCCAATAGGAAGCTTCAGGGAGTGTGAGGTCTTGAAAACCTTCCTCTTCACTCTTCTGATGACAGAGACAGCTGTTCCCTGCCCTGCTCCTGCAGCCCTGCACACCTGCTGGCCTGTACTCCTGCCCAGCTCTCTCAAACCTTAACTGCCTTTAGGAAATAGGATCCGTCAGAACTGATGAACCGTTTTCAGCTCAGGAACACGTTAGACTATTGCGCCTGCATTGATAAAATAAAAACCCAGATGCCTGAGCAGAAAGAAAAGCTGGCAAATTGTCCAATCTAGCAACTTCTCTTAATTCAATGAAGGCCTGATTGCAGTAAGTTAGATGGGCTGGACTGAAATGCAGCAGGGGTGAGGCTCTCCAGGCCCAGCTCTGTGAGCCCCAGGACTATGATATTCCTTTAATAATGCCTGAGTGACTTGCCTTCGCACGAGCTGGGCCGGTGGGACACTCCCACATCTCGCCCAGGGCCCCGCACGGTGTCTGACTCCTCCGGCCCACATTCCTGTTGCTGCGGCAACGTTTGTCCTCGACAGCCAATGGCCTTTCCCGGCCGTCACTGTCCCCTTTTCTGATTGGCTGCTTCATGCTTATTGGGCTTCCCAGTATTCTAAGAGGGCTGTGGGGAATCTGGGAGGAACTGACTCCTGATTCTGGTAGCACAAAAAAAAACTTTTAATTTCCCCGTATAATCTGAGACGAGCCGCAGGCTGAGCTGGTAAAGAGCAGAAGCCACGCTTCTCTTTCTGCCGTGAGTGTTGAGCCTGCGGGATGCCGATACTGGCGCTCAGAATCAAGCGGTTAAAACTGCTTTCAGTCTGGAGCTCCTACTTGTTTTTCCCCTGTTTAGAGATGGGCCAGCCGTCTTTGTAAAACCCGCTGCGCACAGCTCCACACGTCCACACTTCTGATGCTGCCGTCTCACAGCGAGACGGTCTTTTCCCCCTCGGGACAGGGGCCCTGCCAGGAGCCCGGAGCGGCCGTCTCCTCTCCTGTCTTCCCAGGGCGGCTGCAGGCGATAGCCCCGTGTTCAATCCGGGATCACGTTTTTGGACAGTGGCTCTCTCTCTGAAGCAGAAGTAGAGAGCGAGGGGGAAGCTCTTGATGCTGCTGTCCAGCCCCTCCCTCTGTGGCCGTCAGCCTGGGGACTGACCGCTGCAGCTGTATGCGCTTTGTGACTGCACGTGTGCACACATCGGCCACACCGAGATTTGTTCGGTACGTGCAAGAGAGAGAGAGACGTGCCGATGCAAGACCACATGGTTGATGTGTGGGGTGTCATGACTCTCCTTTTCTAGTGCTTGGGTAGTGCGTCTTTCTCTCTCCCTTTGTCTTGCACATACTTTCTCTCTTTCTCTGTTCCTCTGTTGCCCACCCTCTGTCCCTCTGCCTCTCTCTCTCTCTTTCTCACCTTTTCACTCTCTCTCTGCCTCTCCTTCCTCTCTCTTTCTCTCGTATCTCCGCTCCTGGCCTGCAGAGTAACAGTACAGCACATCTTGCCCCAGGCCTGCACAGTGTTGACTCCTCTGGTCCACATTCCTGTTGCTGTGGCAACGTTTGTCATCGACAGCCAATGGTCTTCACCGGCTGTCACTGGCCCTTGTTCCCGATTGGCTGCTTCATGCTTATTGGGCCTCCCTGTATTAGAAGAGGGCTGGGGGGATTTTGGGAAGGATTCAGGAATGCTCTGTTCTCTGCAGGAGACAGTACCCCCCCCCCCACACACACATACACGCACGCCAGATTTCAAAGCCCAGACCCCATGCCGTGTCTGAGTGTCTTTTAGTGTTTTGTTTTAATCTTCCCATCAATATTTGATTATCTGACTCAAAACAGCCACTGTCACCTCCCCTCTGGAATTAAACAGGGTTTCTGTACAGCACGACCAAAAGCAAAATACCCAAGGAAGGATGAGGACCCGATAATAGACTTTTGTTTGTGCAGGGAAGATTAGAGATAAAGATAGCAGAGTTCCTATGGACTTTGTCAAAGTGCTTTCTCAATTCACTCAGTATTCAGAGATGGAACTAACAAGTCCCAAATTCTGATCCTGGTAGGACCTGAGGAATTATTTAAAAATCTAAACAAATTATAGAAATTAATCGCCATGCCCAGTTGATAAAAAAACAATCTAAACTTAAATATTTGATTGAAAGGGTTAAAACTTTGAGCTCAGTAACTCTGCAGCTAAGTTGCACCAGTTTGCTAAAGGCCCAGTCCAGCCCAGTCCTGGTTCTGAAACCAGACAGAACCTTTATGCCATAATTGCCCTGTAACTGCTGCATGGTCCCTGCTGTTCTTTAAATCCGTACGGACCAGAGTAAGAATTTTGTTTTTGGAAGAGCCAAACCAAATGTTACTTTGTAGCTGATTGATACCAGGATCACATCCAGCCATTTCTTGAGAGAAGCCAGGGCTTTGTTTTCGAAAAACATGGCCGATGGCTTGTTCCCTGCTCCTGCAACCCTTTGCGTAAAGACGTGTCTCCTGTTCTTGGTTTCTTGTCTCGCTGTTCGTTCTGAAGTCCAGTGGGCTGACTTTAAGGGCTTTGAGTACTTCCGTCAGGTCCCATTGTGATCTTCTCTGTTCAAGACTAAAATGTCTTCGTTTTTTCAGCCTGTCAGTGCAAGACTTCCCTTTAAGTTTCTGGATGCATCTAGTTGATCCCTCTCTGGACTGATCCCGTCTCCTTTTCAGACCTCCAGCCTGTAGTCTCCCTCAGGAATTGAACCCAGAGGCCCCGAACTGCAAGGCAGCAATACTAATCAGCATGTACCCCCCCAGGGCAAACTGTAGCAGGAGATAACGACCTGTCTGTGTCGTTCTGGTGTTTTTGTTTTGCCCTCCACCTGGTTCCACTTGTGCGTCCAGCACTGTGGACGGGATCCGTTTTGATTTCTCTCTTTCTGTTTGCTGTGCCGAAAACAGCGGCCCCGCGCGGGAGGCTGGAACCTGGGATCGCGGCACTCCGAGACGAGTGAAACCGCCGTTATTGTCTGTTGCAGAGAAGCGGGTCTGGTTAAAACAAAGGCTCTTTGAAGTGCAACTGGAGAGCGCTCTGCACCTCGCCTGAAAGCTCGAAAGCGGTTTTTCATCTCCTCTGCATTTCCTGTTATTTAGTTGTTATAGTTACTTGAGATCTTGCAGCCTGTGACGGACTGGCGCCCCATCCAGGCTGTACCCCCCCTTTGCTCCCGTGCTGGCCAGGACAGGCTCCTGCTCCCCTGCGCCCCTGACTTGGATGAAGTGGTGAGAAGGGGGGGAAGATGAATGGATGTTTTCCAGGGTGTTTGGGGGTTTTTTTCTACATTTTTTAAGATCTGCTGAGTAACTGTTATAAGAACAGCTGTAAAATCACTTGGGGGCCAACTGGGGGAAGCAAATTGCCGTGGCACATTGCACCGAGGCCTGGGGGTTTTGCACTATTAGTGCTCCGAGACGTGTGTGACGCTGAATTACGCTCCCCTGTGCAGAATCAGCTCCAGGTGGGCAGGTCCCCGGAATACCGGAATAGGGGAGCCAGGATATTTGAGGAGAATCTGAGAGCGGGATTTGAAGCACAGTCCAATACTGTGATTTCCCGTGTGTTTTTACTGGAGCAGACCTTTGATAAAATCAGCTACTTAACTGCACGGTTCAATTATTGATGAGTTATCCCGCTGGTTAAAAAGGCATAACTCCGCGTGATCTGGATCCAGATCTGTTTGATTCCCCCCTCCCAGCTGGGACAGGGGCCTACTGATTAGCAGTGTGTGCTGGGATTGAAATCATTGATTTTTAACCCACTGTGTATTGTTTTAGGGCGTCATGGCGGCACAGTTGTTGGTTTTGCTGCCTCACAGCGCTGGGGCCCTGGGTTCAATTCCTGGGATGCTTTCTGCATGGAGTCTGTATGTTTTCCTCGTGCTTGTGTATGTTTCCTCCAGGAAACTGGTTTCACAGTCCAGAGACAGGCTGCTGGGTTAATTGTCTTCTGGGCAGAACTGGCCCTGGTGTGAGTGTCTGTGTCCTACAGCAGACTTGTGGCCATTGCTTGCTGGGATAGGCTCTGGCTCCCCTATAATAATAATAACTGCTCACACTTATATAGCGCTTTTCTGGACACTCCACTCAAAGCGCTTTACAGGTAATGGGGACTCCCCTCCACCACCACCAGTGTGCAGCCCCACCTGGATGATGCGACGGCAGCCATAGTGCACCAGAACGCTCACCACACACCAGCGATCAGTGGGGAGGAGAGCAGAGTAATGAAGCCAGTTCACAGATGGGGATTATTAGGTGGCCATGAGTGGTAAGGGCCAATGGGAAATTTGGCCAGGACGCCAGGGTTACACCCCTACTCTTTTCGAGAAACGCCCTAGGATTTTTAATGACCACAGAGAGTCAGGACCTCGATTTTATGTCTCATCCGAAGGACGGCACCTGTTTACAGTATAGTGTCCCCGTCACTACACTGGGGCATTAGGACCCACACAGACCACAGGGTGAGCGCCCCCTGCTGGCCCCACTAACACCTCTTCCAGCAGCACCTCTTAGTTTTTCCCAGGAGGTCTCCCATCCAGGTACTGACCAGGCTCACACCTGCTGAGCCTCAGTGGGCTGCCAGTTGTGAGTTGGAGGGTGATATGGCTAATATTGCTGTGTTTGGATGCCGCTTCTCTCCGCACCAGTCCGGTGTCTGAAGATTCCCTTGTGCTCCCAGTGGGATGGGAAGGTTTTCCCAGGCTGCCTGTCTCAGCCCCGGTCGCATCCACGTGAGCCGTTTTCCTGGCAAATTGGTGCCATCTGCCGGGGCCGCAGTCGCTCTCGGTGCCAGCCGGCACAGCACAGCCCCTGCCAGGCACGGTGCCGCCGTATCGGAACTCCTGACTCCTGCCACCCTCCGGCCTGTGAGCTGGGCCCTTGTTTCCTTGCCGAAACAGATGGGAGGGCAGGGAGTAGGAGAAGTTTCGGGAGCAGCTGTGTAAGAGTGGTGCCAATTCTTGCTCCATTCCTCTGAAGGGCAGCTGCACTTTCCTGAATTCTCACCTATTTTAACACCGAGGATCTCCCGAAGCAGGCGGAGAGGCGTGGCCTTGCAGGTGGCAGAGCGTGAGTCTTTCAATCTGCTTTAGTCCCATGCGGAACGAAAAGCTAATGGAAAAGGCCAGTTAATTATAAAGCCCTTGCAGTTTCTATTTTCAGGGCTCAGCTGCCCTTCTGAATTATTAGTGCTTCAGGACGAGCAGTCCCTGTCTAGAGTTCCCTGGTGCTGGGTCAGTTGTCTGTTGCAGATTCTGCCTAAACGACGAAGGAAGCTCCGGAGAGAGCTGCAGACTCAGCCTAAACGACACTCCTCCGTCCACTGAACACTGAACCAAGAGAAGTCAGCCTGTGTCCTGCTGTTAGTTACAGTAAAGTGAAATTGAAGCCCATTGCCTTGTTGATGAAAAAGATAATAAGGCACTGTTGTATGACAAATAAAGGTCAAGGTCTAATAAGGAGCGCTTCTTAATGAGCTATTTCAGTTCTGGCAGCTTGGGTTATAAGAGGAATGTGTTTCCTACATATGCATTGATGAAAACACTAGCTCAGGGGCCTTCAATTGCAGCATTTGTGCTCATCAGTTGGTCCTGTTTGGTAGGTTCAGTTAAGAAACCTGCCCTCACTTATCCAGTGTTTACTGAGCCTGTTACTCCTCCCAGCAGGCACCAGGGGGATTCGCAGAGTTCGGGAGGGAGCTGTTACTGTCTTGCAGGGTTACAGGGAAATCGGGGGAGTTTGTTCTTCCAGATCAACTGCTTAAGAAAAGTGGGGTGGATTTGTATGTTTTTTTTTGGGGGGGAGGGGGGCTGGCAGAGAGAGGTGGAGTGTGGGAGGTTTCCTCTGAATATGGGGATTCTGATCCTTTGCTTTATAACATCACTTTATTAACCCTTTACAATTTCTTGCATTAGGAATTGTCTTTTCGCATACCCCAGCTTGCTCTCCATGAGACACACACACAGGGAGAGAGCCTGGGGTCAGAGCGCAGGGTCTGCCATTGTACAGCGCCCCTGGAGCAGTTGGGGTTAAGGGCCTTGCTCAGGGGCCCAATGGAGTAGGATTCCTCTGCCGGCTGCGGGATTTGAACCGGCAACCTTCCAGCCAGAGGCGCAGATCCTTAGCCACAGAGTTTAGTAGGGAAAGAGAGGAGAAGATGTGGAAATGAAGGTGACGGATCTAGTTTGCTTTAATAAAACATGTGGGGGCAGCTGTTCCCCCACCCCCCCTTTTTGCCCGCCTCTTCATTGGCAAAACACCAGATGCCCCCCTTCCCCCCACACACACGCACGTCTGAGACCGAGCGCCGTGTGTGTCTGTGCCCCGGACACGAGACGCAGTAACATTCCAGTGTGCGTGCCAGGATGGGTGCTGTTGACCGAAACAACAAGGCCTTTCACCGCGCAGAGCTGGGGCGCGGGGGCTGGCACTGCCCGGGGCTAGCGTGCCGGCGGTCGGAAGGGCGCGGCCCAGTGAACGTTTCGTGCTCTGTTGCAGGACCTCGCTGGCTGGAAGGCCCGGCACGGCAGATGGCTCGCTAGCCCCCTGGGAGAGAGCCGGCGGCCGCGAGCGCGCGCCGGAGCCGTGAGCTGTGAGAGAGACGGTGAGCCCGCTGTACACGCAGCTCCGCACACGCTGGGAGTGTTAGCAGGCTTTCACCTCGCGCGTTAGTATGTCCCGCTACTCTTGGGATCGTTCGCCATGGCTGTCAGCTGTCACAATCACAGTGCGGGGCAGGAGAGCACAGTAAAATACAGGGCAGTCACATCCAGGGGAGACCCGTGTTGAACCTCAATCTACAACACGCCAAACTGCGTTCCCACACCGCTTTGACTCTCACAAGAAGATATTGCTTGTTTGGGAGAGAAGGGTTCCCATCACACCTGCTGGATATCATTCCGGGTCAGTTCCCCGTTATATCATTGCATCCGTAATGGACTTAATAACAGGATCAGTTTGAGATGTTTAGTTGTTTTCAGTGCCCAAAGATGTGGGAAGCTGACTTGTAACTAATGCCTTTCATAAGCAGCGCGAGATCGCCAGCTATTGAGAAAATAATCTCTCAAAGGATCCATTGAACCGGCTTGTAAGGATTTTATTATTATAACTGAGGATTCAATTAAGTAACGAGGTCAGCTGGAGTGACGACCCCCAGTGGGGGTCCCCAGGGCCAGGATGGGGGAGCTCTTTATGGGGATGGGTGGCTTGCATGAGTGTGCTGAGAGGGCTCGCCCTGTTATGGGCAGAAATAAAAGCGGTATCATAAGGGTTTGTTGTGCAAATGGACTGATAGGAATATGACTCTTTAATTAAGAGCATGAGGATGTAAGAAATGTAAAAAACGAGAGGAGGCAGTTTTAAGTTTGGTATTTAGTAGTTAATTGAGCCAGCTTGTTCCACGCTCCCACAACCCTTTAGGTAAAGAAATGCCTCCTGCCCTCAGTTTTAAATGCACTTCCACATCCAGTGGTTTCACTGTTCATTCTGAAAGAATCTGCTGGGTTAAAGACACAAGCATAGTCAGAAGCCTCAGCCTGCTTCCCGAGTGCTGCTGCCAGCCTATTCAGTGTTGTCCTTTGCAGCGTTCCAGAGTGCCCGGCGGCTGGCACTGACCCTCTGAGCATGAATGCCATTGTCCTGGACACTCTTGTCTGTGTGTCGCTCGGAGTGCCAGGCTGTCCCCTGCACACACTGGCGCGTGGCTGCCGGGTTACATCACTGCTGCCCTCCCTTGCCCCTTGCCCCGATTGGAACTGGGCGCGGTGGGTGCCCTCTCTACGTGGCTCCCCGCGCCCGCCTGCCCGGTGTGCAGGGTTCGGGCCTGGCGGCCACAGCTGCTCTGCCCCTCTCTCTGTCTTCGCTCTCTTCCCCTCTGTCGGCCCTCCCCAGCTGGACGCCCACCGGGCTGTGGGCTTGTCTCCTTCTCTGTGCCGGGTTCATTTCGCCGTGCTAACTGAAGAGGGCCGGGCGAAGCTGTGTGCTCGGTTCTGTCAGCTCGTGCAAACTAGTGATGGACGGAGCGGGTCTCTGCGGTATAGCTGGAGTCCGCGAAGCAGGCGCAGTGCTTCAGGGCGACCTTGGGTAACTAGTCACAGTCTGTCCAGTCTGTAGCCCTGTAGGTCACACAGCGGGACAGGCACATAGCAAGGCATAGTGAAGAAGTGAGGATTGCTTCTGCGATTGATGTCAAGCAGTGTCAGTGTTGGTAACGAATGGCCCCATCTGCCCTAGAGGAATGGGGGCGGGAGTAGGCGGTGGAGGAGGTGGATCAAAGCACGTGCACCTGAAATTTTCCTTTTTTCAAAAAACAGTCCGCTTAGGAAACTGCCGAAGTTCGACTTCCTATGATGATGCCATTCGGCTTGAGAAGACCCCGCCCCTCCTCCCCCCAGTCTGGCGATGATGTCACAGACGACCCTGCTCCTCCCTCCGACCAGCTATGACGTCGCAGGTGACGTCACTCCTTTCCTCAGAAGGTTGCTGATGTCACAGATGACTCTGCCCCGCTCCCATCAGCAGTGGTGTTGCTAGACCCCGGGGTATCGCTCTGCTCGTTTTCATTGCACAACAAGGGAAGGGCTGGGTGTTGAGAGATGGGAGCAGTCATCTGATCAGTCCTCCGATTTGTCAGTCTGTTAGTCGGACATCGGCGGCGTGCTCCCCTCTTCTGTCCTGCCAAACCGAAACTCGTCTCGTCGTGGTCAGGAGGCGATCGTTTACTATCAACCAGTGGGTGTTCGGCTCTGATAGCACTGCGGGCAGCCCCTGCGAGCCCACTTCCTTCCTTCCTGAGTGAGTGAGTGTTTGTTCCACTTGATTTTTCCGTTCCTTTTCACCTCCGCAGATCCTCAGATGCCACCTGCTACAGAGGAGGAGGTGGGGGTGGGGGGGCAGTGTGTTTCTTTTCCATCCTTTTGACATGCTCCCACAATCCTTTGGGTACAGAAGTGCCTCCTGCTCTCATCTTCCACATTTCCACATTACAGTGCACCGGCTCGTATCGTAGTACAGGCGCAGTGAACCTGTGGCAGAAGCCCAGGTGCCGGCAGGGCAGGGTTCGATGGTGACGCACAGTGTGGCCAAGCCCAACGCATGTTGTGAGTGCGGTAGAACCAGAGGACTACGGAGTGGCCACGCCAGCTGACCGTGGGGAGCTGCTGGAAGAGACGGCGGCATCAGGGCTGCGTTGTCCAATTTTCTACAGCATGTGTCAGGATCGGGCTCCGGGTCCATCGCAAGTTCAGACCAGTGGTTTTCTTCAACACACAAACTCTGCACAGGCTAGTGACTCAGGCATCAGGTCAGCAGGCTAGCTCTCCTCTGTGAAGGCTCTCTCCTTGCAGTCAAAGTGGTGAGGCTTTTTGTGCATTGTCCTGCAAAGGTTTAACAGAATTATGTATTTTATAGGGCAACATGGTAGCTTTGCTGCCTCGATGTACTGTGGCCCTGGGCTCAATTCTGGGCCTGTTTGTGTGCAGTTTGTATGTTAACATGGTTAATTAGTTTGTGGGGAAAACTGGTCCTGGTGTGAGTGGTTAGAAAATGGACAGGCATTTTATAGTGGTGACCTGTTGTGTCCAGCATAGGGTGAATAGCCCAGCAGTATGTCCTGTGGATTCCTGAGGACTTTAACATAGTAACAGGACAGGGATTTTCCTATGTGCTCTCCTGCTACAGAAGTGTCATTACATGGGGCCTGGTGGTTGCGGAAGGCAACAGCTGACCTGGCTAATGTGTTAGACCAGTCTGCCTCAGCGGCTTACAGGCAGGGGGTTGTCACATGGGAAGTCCACCTACGGAAGGCGCAATGTCTGGCTGCTACCCACATCTAATGCAGAGCTGCGCCGGGTCCTGTTGAGTGTGTGGTCATGTATCTGTAAAGAGATACTGCAATGTTTTGCAGCAGTTATTGTCGCTGGTGGTGGAGTAGTCCTTATTTTGGCTGAATGTTACACATACGCTTGCTTATCTGGGCTCTAGTAATCACCTACTCCATGGTTTAATTTGGGATCTAGGAGTTCCAGGAGAGTCCAGGGACACGAGTTACTTTGATCCCAAGCAGGAGTTCCTCGGGACTGGGACACAGTCCGCAGCCCCGCCGGCACCGGGGTCGCGGAGATCCGATTGCGGCGATGACGGGGCCTTAATCTTCTCGGCAAAGGGAACAAGCCTCCCGTCGTTCCCGAGCATCGGATTAGCACTCCGATCCTGGATCAATTTTTAGAACACAGCCGGGCTGTTTGCATAAGAAAACCAGCGTGACTCCCAGGCATTGTTAATTAGAACGCGAGAAGAGTAATTTGTTCTTTTTCGGGACTGTTGTATAAGACAGGAAGTCTGCAGCAAGCTCCGAGCAGGCCGGGGGGGTGGGGAGTCACATGGCGGGGGAGACTCGGAGGGAAACAAAAAATGTATTATCCCCCCTCGCCCCCCAGCCCTGCTCATGGAAGTGATTAATTAGTGCACTGGTTCTGGGCAGCTCTCTCTCTGTGTGCTGACACTCACTGCACTGCACAGCTCCGAACTGTCGGCCACTGCCCTCTGTCACATCCTAAACAGCCTGCCCTGTCAGGCCCAGAAATGTCAATATTCACATTAGCTGTTGGAAAGATTTGAGCGTGGCAACTTCTTCTTACTGCAGTGGAGAGTGCCTGTTACCATTCTAAGTTGTTGTGTGAAATGTCTTGCTTTTTGATGTTTTTGCTTTGCCAGTTTCAAGAAAAGAAGTTGCAGGATCAGGACTACTTTCCAAGCAAACCCGCTTCACTGTTTCTGTGAATAAAAAGCCCCTCCAAAATCCCCCAGACTACGTTTAAGTGGAAGACAAATTCGTTTTGTTTCTTACCACACCTGTATTGCGGCTCTCTTAAATTTGCCTCTCTTGCTTTTATTATTGCTTTCATCAGATTAGGAGGAAATTCTGCAACAAGCCCACAAACCTCCCCATGAATGTGCCAAACGTGCAGATAAACTTTCCGTTTTGTTGTTCTTGAAGAAACTGTAAGAAGAGAAATACAAAAAAAACCCAGCTTTCATTCATCTATTTTCTAACCACTTCTTCAAATTCAGGGTCACAGGGGAGCAACAGGAACAAGGCAGGGTACGCCTTGGACAGGACACCAGTCCAGCACACTGCAGAAGCAAACGCAAACACACACACACACACACACACTCACCCCAGGGCCAGGCAGCTTACTAGCATGTGGTTAGACTGTGAGAGAAAATCAGAGCACCCAGAGGAAACCCACAGAGAACATGCAAACTCCATGCCAACAGCACCCCATGTCCTGGATTGAAGCCAGAGCTTCAGTGCTGCAAGGCAGCCATGTTAACCACTGTGCCACCCAACAGCAACTTCCCTCAGTGTGGTTTCTATTAACAGATTTGATTGTGTTCTAACTGATCTCCCTGGCATGTCCTGTCCATGTGGTAATTCCACAGCTGACTAACATGTGCAGCTGTTTAACGCACAGTTGCTGAAATGCCATTGGTCGTTTGTGTTTCAGAGCATGGCCCTGATTGGCCGCCCGATCCAGATGTGCCCGAGCAGCAGCAGCAGCAGCAGCAGCAGCGGTGGCCAGCTGTGAGATGCTGTCCGGCAGCTGGCGCAAGACTGCACTGCCCTCGGCGGCCAGAGGGGGCAGCGTGGTGCTGGAGGCCCAGTATGACTACTCGTACCGGGCCACGGACGGGCGGCAGGTGTCGATGCGCGAGGGCGAGCGCTTCGTGCTGCTGCGCAAGGCCAACGACGACTGGTGGCAGGTGCGCCGCATGGGCGCCCCGCCCAAGTCGAAGCCCATCTACGTGCCCGCGACCTACGTGACCGAAGTGCAGGCCAATGTCCGCCTGGTGGCCAGGGCCTCCCTCACGCCCTGCTCACAGTCGCCCTGCCCAGGTAAGGACGGTCACTGAGTTTGTGTTGAAAACAACCCTGCAGCCACAGAAACAGGCCTCTTGAGTGTCGGTCCCCAGTCGGATGTTTTTCCTTCTGTGCATCAGTTTGTTTTTGTGCACCACTGCATTTTCTCCAGATGTGCAAAAGCGACCAGAGAAATCAGGTATATTATAAGGGACTTTGTTTTACATTCAAGAAAGGAGGAGGTTCAAGACCTATTGGCTTCAATGCCTTGCTAACAGCTTTCCTGTTAATTTCAATCAGTTCAGTTCTTGTTTTTGAGGTTATATCGCGCCTGTGTTCGAAGGTCAGATGTGTGCAGCAGCAGGGGCAGGTCAGGCCAGCGTAGAGCAGAGGAGTGCCATGTGTACTCTCCGGATCTCCCAGGACATGCACAGCACAGCAGACAACACCGCACAGTCAGACAGTACATTACAGAACAGTAAATAATAAAGACAATACTCAGAACAATAAATACAAACAGAACGATGAGTACGGGGTAGAAAGTCAGAGTGCAGGGTGGATTGAGTGCTGGGGCACTCCACAGTGAGCTGTTCAGGATGCCCTCTGCAGTGGGCTGGAAGCTGTTCTGAAGCCTAGTGGTCCGGGCTTGAACAGTGCAGTACTGCTTGCAGGAGCACAGAGGGGGGGCTCTGTCTGCAGCCGGGATGGCTGGGGTCCCGAGTGATGGCGTGAATCTCCTCGACGGAGGGTAGGTCGCACCCTGTGTGACCCAGCAGGGCCGTGGGGGAGGCAGGACTGACACCAGGGTCGTGTCTTCCTCTCCTGCAGCGCCCGCCAGGACCTTCTGCCGCTCCATGGAAGACCTCAACTCCACCTTCCGCGGCCGGGGGGCCGGGGGCCACTTCCCCACGCTGCCCTTCGCCGGCCCCCCTCCCTCCTCCTCCTCCGGCCACCTCCTGCTGCCCCCGGACCCCTCCGGCCCCATGGCCCGCAGCAAGAGCTCCAGCATGCTGCCCCAGAACCCCTATCAGGAGCCCGAGGCGGGGGGCAGCCCCAGCGGGGCCCCCCACACCAAGAGCTACAGCCAGGGGGACATCGTGGAGGCCCCCCGCAGGCACAGCCACCTGCAGGTAGGGCGCGAAGACCGTGCAGGAGGAACTGAGTCTCTTTAGTCTTGGACAGGGAAGCTTAGGAGGGACCTGAACTGAATATCCGGGATCTTCTCAGACACTGACAGAGCCAACCCAGCTGACGTCTTGGGAAGGTGAAACATGTGGAAAGTGCATTTAAAACTAAGAAGAGGAGGCACTCCTTTACCCAAAGGGTTGCAGGAGCGTGGAACTGGTTACTCAGCCATGTTGTTGAAGCTGCTACCCTGACTTCTTTCACAAAAATGGCTGAATGGACTCATTGGATTAATTAACTACTAACTGCCCAGTGGCCTTTTGGGACGAATGGTCACCTCTCGTTTGCAACCTTTCTCAGGATTTTATGCTTAACACACATGCACAGTTCCGATAAGCCACTTAGTCTAAATCCACTAAGCACCTGATTTGGTCATTGTCTACTGTTGCACACAATAGAACAGAGCCCTTCTGCATTAAAAGAAAAAATACAAACCTTGAATCGGAGACATTAAAATGCAAAGCACAAAACGGAGCACAAACACATCGACATCAGCCTGGGCTAGGCCTTGTACAACACATACACTTGTATGCAAAAGTTTAGGCACCCCTGATCAAATTGCCTCTTTCAATGAATCTCGAAGTGAAAAGAAGTTCACACAACCTCTGCAGGGTACAAACTTAAATATGATGTATTTCTGCACTTTGCAATGCTCAATTACTGTTTGTTTGCTGAATTAAACAGATTGGAAAAAATAAAATGGTGAATGTGGCATGTGCAAAAGTGTGGGCGGTGTGAGATTCTGTGAAACGTGCAATTTGACCAGGGGTGCCCGACCACATAGCCAAACCACGCTGCTCCATACTCCCGCCTCTCTTTGGGTAAAGAAGCACCTCCTCAGTTTTATGTGTATTCTACAGAGCCGTTTGAAGGCCAGGTGCAGCCCAGCTAAATGGCGGTTACGCGCCTTGTGCTGACTGCACCTTTCTGCCTCTCTGTGAAGAGGTGCTGACGTGTTCTGAAAGCAGTCGACGCCACAGCGTTTCCTCTCTGTCAGCCCGGCTCTGGTCCCCGGAAGCCGAGTCACAGCGAGGGGTGAGGCCCCGCACCCCCCTGGAGGGGCCAAACTTTCCATTTATCTGGGGATGGAAGGCTTTTGTTCCTTCCAAAAGACTGCTTTTAGCCCAGCTCTTTGCATACAAACAGCATGGAACCCCAGGTGATGCCTGTGATTTGAATACCCTCCCATTTAGGAAGGGGGGAACTACTTATTTTGTAATATTCACACAGCCTAGCCTGTCTAGTTTTAATGTGTTTACTTAATGCCCAATCTGAAACCATTTGCTGATAAGCAGGGTCTTTAAAGGCTGTGCTTGTTTCCCTCTTGCTTTGTGATGTCACCCAAAGTGGCAGCCAATAGAAACCAGGGATTACAGAGCGCTGCTGTCAGATGCCTGCGCTGTCTTGTGGCTGGAGTGAGTGGGTGGATTGTGCCGCCCCCTTCTGGATACTGTCAGTACTACAGCCAGTCGTCATAGTGTACCACAGAGGTTCACTTATCATTCATTAGTGAAATGACTGCATTATGTAATCCAGGCCAGATTTGCTTTAACCTCCCGATCTGGAAGAAAAAAGCTTTTCCCTTAGTGTTTCTGCCTGTTAAACCCATAGCTCTGTCTCCTATTTTTGAATAGGTGTCTGGCTTGTGTTTTGTATTTTGTAACCCCGGATAACCACCTCATCAATTGCATTTTGACTCAAGTTTCAGTTGAACATCCTGCTTCTTATCAGCGTTTGCAGTGCAGCGCTCTTCCTGTGTGAGCTGTTGTGCCTCCGCAGTCCTGTGTTTGGTGAATGCCCACCGTGCTGCTGCTGCTGTTAATCTGTTAATCTGTTAAAAAGACGTTGCCTGTCATCTGTCTGCACGTACAGTACTTGACAGTGTCCATGAAGGTCCATTCTGTCTGTAAGGACAGCTGCAGTAGAATCCTCCACCTCTCTCTCTTCCTCTTCTCTCTCCCCCTCCTTCCTCTCATTGACAATTCAATCCCTCAGTCAATTCACTCTCTCACCCCCTCACTCAATTCACTCTCTCTCACCCCTCACTCAATTCACTTTCTCTCACCCCTCACTTAATTCACTCTCTCTCAACCCCCACACTCAATTCACTCTCTCTCAACCCCCACACTCAATTCACTCTCTCACCCCTCACTCAATTCACTTTCTCACCCCTCACTCTATTCACTCTCTCTCAACCCCCTCACTCTATTCACTCTCTCACTCCTCACTCTCTCTTCCTGTTCTCTCATCGACTCTCCCTCTCAGTCTTGAATTGCGAGGGCTTTACCGGCAACACCAATGAATTGCAGTGCTGCCACAGACCCTCTCCCTCACCCTATTTGCTCTCGCTCTCACTCGCCTGGTTATCTGACCCTTCTGCAGACAGGAACAGGAGCTCACAGCTGTTAGACAGCCAGCCCTGACCTTATGATGTTGGCACTCGTGTGACCTGTGACCCTATGTGACCTGTGTGACCCTTGTGACCTGTGACCCACGTGACCTGTGTGACCTGTGATCTGCGCGACCTGTGACCCTTTTGACCTGTGATAAGCGTGGCCGGTGACACATGTGACCTTTGTGACCTGTGATCTGCGCGACCTGTGACCCTTTTGACCTGTGATAAGCGTGGCCGGTGACACATGTGACCTTTGTGACCTGTGTGATCTGTGACCTGTGACCCTTGTGACCTTTGGGGCCCTTGTGACCTGTGCTCTCGTGTCTCTCCAGCTGGGGGCCCAGCCCTACATCCCGCGCCACTCCCTGCTGGAGTCGCCCCTCTACAGCTCCCGGCGGCTGTCGGAGCCGCCCAGCCCGACCCAGCGGCCCCTGCAGGTGCTGGACCTGTGGGAGCAGCACCTGGACCCCGTCACGGGCCGCTGCTTCTACGTCAATAGCGTGACCCGTGAGCGGTCCTGGAAGCCGCCCCGCCGGGCCAAGGAGCGCGCTGCCAGCCGGGTAACTGCCCCCCCTCTCCTCTTCTTCCTCCTGCTCCTGCCCTGAACTGCCAATCCCTCCCCCCCGGACTCGTCCCGGCCAGCATCAGGCCCTTTCCTCAAGCCAGAATGTGCATTTTAACACGAGTAGATTCGCCAGTTAGTTTTGTAGTTAGTTCACCTGCCATGCGATCGCCAGTGGTGGTGTTGCATCTCGGCTTGCAGCGCCAACGCCTGTGCCCACTCTGGGGAGACTGAGGAAGGGCAGACGCACCCCCTCCCCCTCGGCCACCGCGCAGATCCAGCCTGACATGTACGGGGGAGAGCGCTGTCCTCACAGCAGCCCTGCAGGAGGCGCTGTCTTGCAGGAAGCAGGTCGGCTGACCCCAGCCTGCACTCCTGGAGGGGCCGAGTCTGGTAACAAACTGCACTTTTCAGCTGGTCTGATTAATATCTTTTGTTTTGTTTTCAACACGCTGCACCAAGCTCCCTGAAGTTCCTGGTGTTAGAGGAATTTGCATTGTCTCTTATTGTAGTTATTAACTTCCTGTCGTTGCTGTGCTGGAAAAAGTTCTCTTTCTGTAAAGTCAGGTTCCTCTTTTCCATCTGCGGCCGATTCCTCCCCTTTTAACTGCTCCAGGCAGATTGGAGACAACAGGCCCAGTCAAAGGCACCCCAGAATCAGACCTGGTTTTTCTTCTTGCGTCTTTCTTATCATAACTGGCTGTAGACTGCACCACGTGCTCAGCCCGCGGATCCAGACCTACACGCTGTCCCTTTGCTGTGCTGATAGGGGGCGTCTTTCCAAGCGCCTGTCTCCAGCTGATCAGCCCCCCCGTCATTCTCTCTCGCTAGAAGAGTTTGCAGTGACATACTGCACATTGCCTCCTCTCTCTCAAGACGCGTACAGGGGTACCCCACGCAGTGTGCAGGGATTCTGCCTAAAGCATGTGAGGGTACCTCTGGGAGTGTGCAGGGTACCCCCAGGGAGCATAGAGGAAGACCATGGGCCAGGCTGTGTGAAGGGGTACCTCCTGGGAGCGTGTATGGGTGTTGTGGGCTGAGTGAAGGGGTACCGTGGGCCGAGTGAAGGGGTACCCACTGGGGGAGTGTAGGGGTACCATGGGCTGATGAAGGGGTGCTGCAGAGGGTGTGTAGGACAGCACAGTGAAACCATGGCGAAGCACTGAGAGACTGGTCAATGGTGATAGAAACTGGGGGGAAAGAAAATCACATTATAAACTGCCACTCCAGAGTTCTTGGGCAATCTCCTTGACTGCGGTACTCATCCTGAATCCTGACACGGATTTCTGAAACTGCCCATTTGCCCCGACAATTCCAGCCGCGGCTGTGCCCTCACAGGCATGCCACACTTCTGTCAGGGTTGGGCGTTTCGCAGGGAGGGTGGGGGGTATGGACTCTAGGTGTCTGGAATTAGGGATCTAATTCATTGTTTAAACACTTTCACCCTTTCTGTTATTTTAGAATCCCTATAAACAAGCCTAGAACAAATAGATGTTTGTCTTTAGAGCCAGGTGTGCTGTTGTCTTTCAGGGTGATCAGGATGACGCTGTTCATCTCTGATGGATCTTTGATCTTTTTTTGGGGGACGAAATTGGTTGCTGATGGGTGGTGTTTTGAACTTGTATTTTTTAAATTGATCCCTTAATCATTCTAAACCAGTTGATTAATTGTAAAGGGAGACTCTGAACCTTTTGGGTCTGTGGTTCATGAGGAAAAAGATATGTCACCTCTGGATTAATTCATCAAAAGCAGAGCTATTTCCAGAGTAAGTAATTAGAAACATAAGCACTTGTCTGCCCTGCAGGTTCAGCCCTGTGACCCAGCTGTCACTGGTTCTGGGAGACGCCCAGAGGCGACTGTGACACGACAGAGCAGCGCGGAGGTACAGCATTAGCAGGGTTCTGTCGGGTTCACAGTGACATCATGTAGGGACACAACCCTCCTCAAATCAGCTGTAACTCACCCATGAGGCACTGTGGTGCTCACAGAGTTGTGTATAATTGGTCATTTGTATAAGTTGTGTTTAGTTGCCCATTTCAAATCGGGCTGTAGTCACACAAGAATTTTTTCCACTGATAAGCTAATGCCAGGAGAGGAGGCACTTCTTTACCCAGAGAGTTGTAGGGGTGTGGAGCAGACAGCTTGGCCATGATGTTGAAACTGATACCTTGGCTTCTTCCAAGAACGGCTGGTTGAGATCCTGGGGTCAGAGAGCATCGGCATGATCTCCCTGATGAATTGAGTCCTTGCTGTTATTTCTTCATCGCGGTGATGAACCTGAGTAGCTCCAGGCCGTTTAGAGTGAGGGAGGCTGATCTGTCTGTGCTGACAGCATGCTGTGATGCCAAGAATGCGTTTCTCTAGCGTCCGCCAATGCCCAGAACCCCACAGCCAGTCCCAGCATGCTTGGCGGCACGGCAGGGGGGGTGTCGGACAGGTGGAGCTCAGCCTGCTCGGCAGTCGCCACTGAAAAGGGAAGGCGGTGCGTTCCCACTTCCTTGACAGCAACCCGCATGCACGTACACACACAGACTCCCGCAGAGCAGGAAACGATTGTGGTGATTGTGATCGCCTCTCTGCCTCTCTCCCCGGCCGTGACAGGCTAGTCCTTTCCAGGGAGGAACGTTCCCTCGGGACTCCAACCAGCTTTCGTCCCCAAGTCAGGATTCTGGGAATGGGAGTCTGCAAAAGGTAAGGATGCTGATGGACATCAATGACAAAATTCCCGAAGACCCAAATCCTTCTCGGTAAATGGCAAGCAGCAGAGGTTGGGGAGTTTTTTGAGAGGAAGCCAAACTGCAGAGTGGAAAATAATTGACTGAAAATGTGTTTTTGTTTGTGTTGTGCATTAAGGTTTAAAATATTTCAACACCACTTGTTTCGGGACATTCTGGGAAACATTGTGTAGAAGGAAATGTTGCTGTAGTGCTGCTGGCCTGCAGTTCAGATCACTGTGCTGGTGATGACGCAATGATGATGTCGCGGTGATGTCACTACAGAATGTTCATTCCAAGAAGTTCCACCATCCCCAGGGTCAAGATCGGCTCTGCTACCTTTTTCTGTTGTACAAGATAGATAGATAAGACTTTATTGATCCCGAAGGGAAATTGATGTGTTACAGCAGTCCAGCCCAAGACAAGCAAAAAAAAAACAGACATCAGAATAGACGAAAAATTAGAATACGTACAGTCATACAAAATAAATATGAAATAAAATAAATAAATAAAAAATAATAAATACATAAGTGTGTGGAAAATATTATCATAGTCACTGTAAAAACAATGAAATATGTGCAAAATGTGCATAGGTATATACAGATTGAGTGTCCAAAAAAAGTACAACACTGGCTACTGTCTACAGTAGTGTGACCAAACTCAACACTGCCTTACTCCACAGGTGGTCATGTCTACAGTAGTGTGACCAAACGCTTGTTTATCACTTCTGGTTGATAAACAATATGTTCCAAGAAGTGTTCGGTTAATTTGATCAGTGTATTGCTTGTTGCTTGTTGCGTTTTTTGGAAGGAATGGTCCTGTAACAGATGATCTCTCTGTCTGATTGTCGGGTCTATCTGCTCAGCTGCCCCTGTGTTTATCGGTCTTTTGTGGTAAATGCAGTACAGTAGGAAAGAGTGCGGTTTGTGTGTTCACTACACAGATTGTGACATAGCTGGTGTTCAGATAGTGTTCATGTTGTGGGGATTAGCATGGCTGTAGCAGAGCTCTAGTGTACTCAGGTCCAGGGTGACTGGACAGAGAGATCAGTCACTCTGCACACCGGACAGCACTCCTGTCCTGGTTACCTTGAGACAGTGAACTGGCGTCTGTTGCCAGTGAACTGAATGTGCTCTGCCTTTGCTCTTGTGATGTACTGTAGCTCCCTCACCCGGAAATGAATGAATGAATGAGATCCATCTCTGTCAAAACCAAAACAGGGCCCATTAGTAGGCGCACTGAAGGAGGGGCTGTCCGTTTGCTTGCTCCCCGCCGTCTCCTCCACTCACCCCTGGGATACGACCAGCCTGTGTCCTCCGCTGGCCTCGTGCTGCCCTCCTGGCAGGCACTGTGTCCTGCAGGTTCCTGAGAACGCGGACAAGCTCTACCGGAGATTCTGGATTTTTGGTCCGTCTTCCCTGCTTGGTCTTGGATAGGCAGGAGTGCTTCAGTGGGAGTGGGTTCTGGCTCCAGAGGACAGCTGGTGCCTGCGGAGTGGTGGGATTTTGATTTCCCATGGTTCTGTGTTCTGCGTGGCTCGGCTTTGAAAAAGAGCGCTTAAGGCTGTACTTCTGTAGGCCTAGGTACAGACTGCCAGTGTCATCTCAGCACAAATCCTTGTCTGGGACAGTCGCAAAGAGCAGGGACTCCTGAGCACATGTCCCATCCTGCATCACCCGCCTTCATTTTTTACCTTTGACCTTTGAACCTCTCCTGCTACTTCAGCAGAGAGGTGTGGTCACTTCTGGCTGGATTGGGGCTGTACTTTTTTTAAAGGCTTTGTGCTTAAGAAAGGGGGCTGTTGTTACAGCTTCGGGGCGCAGGGGGTCACTAGCTTTGGTCTGGTAGCCTAACCCAGTCGCCCTCTCCATGTCTTTTTAAAGCCTCTGAGACCCTGCTTTCCCAGGGATGAACACACTCCTGGTTCGTCAGGGGTGGTTTTCATGAAATCTGCCTGTGAAGGCGCGGGCTGTTGCCAAGACCTTAAAAAACAGACCCCCATGTTCTCTAAGCCCTGTGTCTGAAACCCGAAATCCTTTAAGATGGAAATCTCCCTCACGTTGAGGATTTTGTCCTTATAACTCCCTTCGCCAGGCTTTGCACAATGCGAACAGCACGTCAGCCGTTCAGCTCTCCATGGAAAACGCCAAGTTCCAAAACATCACCAGGAGCCACACACACACAAGAGCGTCCAAACACAAAAACATGGGAGTACCCACATACACACATACTGTACATCGGTAACACCAGGACTGGGCCTGTGCTGCTGATTGTGTCAAGATGTTGGCACGGTCATGCATTTAGACCCGATGGTCTTCCGTCAGTTCATGTGAGTCAACACAAGGAAACGAGGAAATGAAAATAAGAACTGGGTAAAAGAGATGAAATATTAACTGCAGAAAACCACATGGTGAGAGCAGGCCTTTCAGTTCTCGTGAGCCTGCCGTGTCCTCGATATCCCGTCTTCAGTCTCATCTTGAAAACAGAGTCAGTGCTGTATTCTGTGAAACTGCAAGAACTTTACTGACATTGAAAAAAAAATTAACTCCTAATTCGAGCTCTCATGACTAATTTGTTTAAGCTCTGTAATGAGTCTGTTTGCTCCTGATACTAAATGAACTAATCTGAGAGATTAAGGAGAGGAATTCACTGTAATCCAATCCTTGTGCTCCCTTAAAGATCTGGATCCTCATTGGTTAATACATCATCGAGGATGTGGATCCTGATTGGTTGATAGATGATTGACGCTGATTGGCCACACCCCTCTCCCTCACATGCTGGTGTGTTGGGGTCCCTGTGCTGAGGTCCACACGTGTACAAACCCCATGTTCTCTCTCCAAAGAGAAAAGGGATCCAAGTTAAAAAAGGATCCGTGTTTTTTGTTTCTGAAACAATGTTTTTGTTCATCAAAATCCTCATACCGTAAATCAGCTAATTCTGGCTAATCTCCCCCGGCACTGTGCTGTATGGGTTTGTGAAGTGTGTCATTTGAGAAGCCCCCCCTCCTCATTTATCCTTTGGATAAGTAACCTTCACCACCCTGCTCCCCCCAAGGACAACAGATACATAAAGATCCTGCTGTATTATACGTTGTACCAATGTTTCATCCTGTTCCTGCCCATTAGTTGTGTAAAGACCCGTTGTTTCTTGAATGGCTCCAGTGCTGGGCGGGGTGGTGACCATGTCTCTGCTGCGTCACAGCGCCCCCACCTGGCCAAGCCGCTCCACTGCGCCCTAAAGGAGAGTTAGACCCGATCAGAACAGGGGGTGTGTGTCCCCAGTCGCGTTCCTGGGAACCCTGACCCTCAGTGACCCCCCTCTCCCCCTGCCACATGTGGGTTATCCGGCACTTCGTGGGGGCTCCTGGTGAGTGCCTGCTGTCTTTTTTTGCTCTTAAAGACCTCACGGCACCTCCCCCCACCCCCCCCGGGCCCTACGGAGGTGATTTCCAGTCAGGGAGCCGAGGAAAGACCCTGCCTCCCCTCGGACAGACCGGCTGACGCTGGCAGCTCGAACGCAGGCAGGACCGAGCAGAGGGCTGCTGGGAACGGCTGAGACCACCTGATGCGCCCCCCTTGACGTGGCTGTGATGCCCGGAGCCCCTGAGCCAGGCGCTGCGGCCGCTGGCTGGCCGCTGTGTCGTCGCTCCAGCCTCGCAGCAGAGACTGCCCAGAAAGAACCGAGCTCGGAGACAGACTCCCCTCTGCTCAGCTGCCGTGAGGAGCTCAACTGTGACGCAGGCCTGAGGCCTGGGGTTTTCTTCGGCGGCCGTGTCCCCTGCCCTGCTTGTGCACGCACGCCGGCCAGCTGGCTGACGAATTCCTGCAGCTCTGGCACCTGTTTTAACACGAGGGCTGGGAGGAGGGCGGGGGGTGGGAGCAGAGCTCATCAACTATTCTCGCCTGGTAATGGTTCCGTTCGCGAGCTGCATAGGAGGAGAATAATCAGCCTTGCACGAGCGCTGCACTTCCTTCTTCTCAAAGCCGCAGTGTGTAAAAGAGAGATTATCTTCCTCTTTGAAAGAGGAAATCTCTTTCGGAGCTCTGAGGCTGGGGCTGCGACAGGAGGCTGCGGGCTGCTGCTGATTGAGGCGCGCTGTCTTGTCGCCCCTGGGCATGCGACACCGGGGCCACTCACACGGACCCCTCTCACGCAGATCGATCCCACGCTCGTGAGCTGGGCTTTGATTGGACAGCATGGACCCGATGAGTGAGAGCCTTGTAAGTTGTGATTTGCTTCGTCCGGTAGATCTGCTCTCTCTTCCCGGCCTCCGTGGGGTGGACGGACCTGCTCATGTTTTGCACGGGGGCTGGGAAGTCTTTGCAGGGAGCGGCTCTCTCTCGGGATGGGTGGGGCCAAAGGTCACGGTCAGAGATTTGATCCAGATATTTTTAGTGTTTTTGCCTTTCTGTGTGTTTGTGTGCGTCTTTCTTGGAAGTTCCTTTTATACTTCAGTGCTTAGGTGCCTTTATGACAGCAGTTCTCAGCCCGGAGAGCGATGCCCACTCTTCCCAAAGTCCTTGATGCAAACATTTGAGTTTGACTTGCAGGGAACATTGTGAATCATAGAAGGGGTGATTAGAAAAGGGGTTTGTGTGTGTGAATTTGGGGGTGTTGGGGCAGGTTGGGCTGGCATTCTGTAAATTCTTTTCATGGTGATCTGTGGTCTGAGCAGTTCCAGAAAAGGTTGGTGTCACTGCGGTCACGTTAAAGAGATGTTTTATCGTTCTGAGTTGAAATGGAAACGGGCTTGGAGGAAACTGCACCCTGCCACTAGAGAAATGGTCACAGAGCCAACTCTGTTCACCAATGGTCACTTGTTCACCAATCAGATATGCACATTAAGCAATGATTTTGTGCAAATAATGCACAAGGGAAGCTAGGAAAATAAAAATCCAGAAAGCACGCAAACGCATATCAGTAGTCTTACTGTCCAGTTCTGTGCTTTTCTGCAAATGTTTCTGTGAACTTTTGTCAGGCGCTGTGTGTGTTTGTCAGGATTTCTGGTGTGGTCAGAGTTACAGCGAAGGAAGGTATGGCAACAGAGAAATTTATGGGCTGTGTTGCAAAATGTTTTTAAAAAAAAGAATTTCCTAACATATTAACTGCTTGTACTTGTCTGCCAAGCGCAGGCTGGTGTGACGTTGTGAAAAAGGTGACATTTTTAGGAAGCCATATAAACATATAAAAAAGAAACAGGCTTCTGCTGGTGGGGGGTGTGAAATCTCGCTATGAGTTTGCTGAGCTCGTGTGAGACTGTCCGGTCTGTGACCCAGGTAGATGGGTGGCTAAGGGCACAGTCCCCTGCAGTTACAAGCGCAGCATGATTCCACACAGGCTCAGGACAGCGCTGAATCGATTCAGGCAAGGGCTGCGGGGCGGTGTAGCTTTTAGCACCTCTCCCACATACTGTAGATGTCTGGTTGTATTCTCGGCGGGGACACCTTCCCTGCGGAGCTTGCGTGTTCTTTCTTCAGGCTCCCTGGCCTCCTCCCACTTCCAGAAGACCCGCCGGGTGGCCTGTTCCATGAGGAGTGGGAGAAGGGGCTCCATCGGCCCTGCTTCCTGCCCGGCGTGCTGGAGTCCTGCTCCGTCGTCAGCCCAACGTAGTGTCAGGCAAAGAAGAAGACTCCCGGAGAGAGACATGGGAACTCGAGAAGGACTCGCGGAAAAAACGCCCACGTGGGATAACAAAGAGAGAGGCTGGGCTGGAGCAGGGAGAAGCCCGCGGGACGTCTATGTGTGAGTGGGCTGGACACAGTCAGGACAGCAAGGACGGATCATCACTGGACTAAGGTCATGCCAAACTGGAGGGCTGGACACCAGGAGTGTCTAAGAAGATGCCCTGCGTAGGAGTCGATTGGATGAGCAAAACTGAGACTGGAGGTCATAGAAGAGTCTCAGGGAGGAGTTGATGCAGAATTGGAGGGTGAAGGCTGAAGATGGCGATGATGATGGTGATGTGTGTGTAGATGTTCAACATTTTCAACAATAGTTGGCCTAGTGTTAAAACTTTCAGAACATGCTGGCAAGTAAGCCCAGTGTGAAGGAAGAGTAGGTCACGTTAATTTGAAGTGCGCAGCAGGACTTTTTGACTCTAGTGCAGCTGGTACTGTGGACTGAGGCTTGGGCTCGTTACGGAGGGGCAGATCCAGTATCACGGGCTGAGGCTGATCAAGGAGCAGAGCAGGGGAACCGGTATATCGTCCATGGTGTGGACGTCCACTCTCGGAGCCAGACCAGTGAACTTCTTCAGAGCTAGCACAAGCCTCAGGGACAAGCAGGAGCTATGTCGAGGTGTATGTAGTATGGAGAGCAAGAAGGACAAAGGGTGGTGGGAGTGTGGAACAAGCTACCCACCCGTGTTGTGGAAGCTATTGTCATGGTTTCTTTCAATAAACCACCGGATGAGACCCTTCAATCAGGACAGTAGGCATTACTTTGCACGAAGAGTTGTGGGGGTATGGACCAAGTTACCCCAACGTGTTGCTATAGCTGAAACCCTGGCTGGATAAGATCCTCAGCTCATTGAGCTACTCAAAACCCAAATGATCTCTGATCTGCGACCTCTCTTGTGTGGCCCTGACCCATAACAGTCTACAACATGACGCTTAAAAAAAGCCAAAGCTACTGTAGCTAATACGTAACCGCCTCAGAAGGTGCAGAAAATATGTCTAATTAAGTGACATGAGAAAATGGTGCCGCTGAAAAGGAAGAGGAAGGCGGATGCACGGTTTATCAGTTACATTGCCGCGCAGTCTGTTTAAAAGGCGTTAAAGGCAGGTGGCAGTGTGCGTCCCTTGTATGAACGCAGTCACGGGGCTAAGGTGTGCTGCTCTCCTGTGTTACAGCTCTCCCCTGGCTCCAGCCCAGTCACCTACATCTACAGCGTGCAGGACGCCGACAGCAGCTGGGAGCTGAGCCAGGTAAGGCGCACCCTCACTCTCCGCCGGTGAATGCCAAAGTCCCAGCCCCTGTCTCCGCCTGCTCCTTTTCAGAGCACGGCACGGCCAGCTCCTGTCTCCACAGCCAGCAGGACAGTCTACGCTGACCCCTTCTGTGGGGATCCGGCAGAGATCGCCCGAGCCGAGCCAGTCTGAATTGCTTCTGACGTGATGAGGCAAATGTGGATTGAGTTATCCCTGAACAGCTTTAATTGGAATCAGTAGCCCTTCATTTATTTAACCTTCCGTTAATCAAAGAGTGAAATGCTAATAATAATGTTTAATGTAGGACTATATTGTAGTTACAAAGTCAAATATCTGTACTTTAGGTGTATGTTAGGGCGGCACACTGTTGCAGTGGTGAGCATTGCTGCCTCGCAGCGCTGGGTCCCTGGGGTCAAATCTGTGTGGAGTCTGCATGTTCTCTCCTGTGTTCATGTGGGTTTGTTCTGGGTGCTCTGGTTTCCTCCCACAGTCCAAAGGCATGCATGCAGGTAGGTGAAGTGGGTTCTAGGAAAACTGTCCCTGGTGTGACTGTGTTTGTGTCTGTGTGTCTGCCCATGATGGACTTGCGTCCTCTCTAGTGTCCAGCTCCCCCACGGCCCTGAATTGGAAAAGTGTTATTGAAAGAGATGTGATTGTGTCATACACGTGTATTACATTTTAGTTGCTGTTGAAATCTGTTCAACCTGACCTTCGTCTCTTCCTTACAGAATATCCAGCGAGCTGCATCCTCCGACGCCCTGAATAGCGCCCCCTTCAGCCCCACTGAGGCGCAGCTCCGGAACAGCAGTGCTCTGCCCAAGAGCGAGAGGCTGAACCACGCCCGCTCCATGATCCTGACCGAGCAGAGTGAGGCCAAGGTATGGGTCCCACGCTGCACCTCTTTGCTGTCCTTCCACCGACTGCCAGTCAAAACCCTGTCAGCCAGCACTTTTCAGACTAGGATATTTACACTTTTTTTTTTTTCCAGTGACGACTTTTTTAAAAGAGAAACCAAAATCTTGTATTAACGAATGTATTCATCACACCTGTGTAGTATTCTGGTACATCCTTTTGGAATATGAAAAGTTCCTCTAAAACGTGTGCCTTTAGTTGAAACAAAGGGCAGGGGGAACCTGATTTTATTTTATACCCGAAGCGCTCTTTGAGAATCCTTTTAGTCTGAGAAGTATTTCACGGCTAGGCTTTTTGGTGTTCCGGACAGCCGTCAGTTTGACAGGAACAGTGCTGTGGTTCGAGCAGTGACAGGGTGTATTGACCGCGTGTCAGCCACACCTCTGCCTTAATTGGTCTTCTCCCCCTCTCTGACATCAGGCTCAGGCCTGCTGTCCCTCTTTCTCCTCTCTATCCTCTCTCCTCTCTTTCTCTACTCTCTCTCTCCTCTCTCTCTCTCCTCTCTCTCCCCTCTCTCTCCTCTCTCTCTCCTAGATCTTTCCTCTCCCCTCCCTCTCCCCTCCCTCTCCCCTCTCTATCCCCTCTCTCTCCTCTCTCTCCTCTCTCTCTCCTAGATCTTTCCTCTCCCCTCCCTCTCCCCTCCCTCTCTCCTCTCTCTCTCCTCTCTCTCTCCTCTCTCTCCCCTCTCTCTCCTCTCTCTCTCCTACAGTAGATCTTTCATCTCCCCTCTCTATCCCCTCTCTCTCCTCTCAATTCAATTCAATTCAATTCAAGGTGCTTTATTAGCATGACCGATGGGTACAATCAGTGTTGCCAAAGCAAATAAAAATAATAAAATTAACATAGAACAAAACAAAAAATAGAAGTAAAATAAAATCTACAGACATGTTACAGACATTTACAACAAAGACATATTATATAATATTGACATACTGTAGGCAGCTGGAGCATTATTGGGAGACGGACTCACTGTTCCTCAGGCTGTGACAGGAGATCACATACTGGGCTGCCAGATCAACTGAGTTCCCTCCTCCCTCTCCCAGTAGGATTGGGACCTGTTGGGGTTTTGGCAGGTGTGGGAACTCTGGGATTAGATTTCTGAATTTCGGGAAGAATGTTTCTCTAATCCCAGAGTATCTGTCACAGTGCAGTAGGAAGTGCACCTCTGTCTCTATTTCTCCCTGCTGGCAGTGGGAGCACAGCCTGTCCTCTCTGGGCAGCCAGGTCTGCCTGTGTCGCCCAGTTTCTATGGCCAGGTTGTGGTCACTGAGCCTGTACTTCGTCAGGGTCTGTTTCTGTTTGTTATTTTTTATTTTGGTCAAATATTCAGCTAGTGTGTATTGTCTGTTTAAGGTTCTGTAGCATTCCAGTTTATGTTGTGTTTGTGTGTGTATGTCCCAGTGTGTGAGATATTGCTGTTTGATCTGTGCTGTGATGTGGTTGAGTCTGGGTTGTGGTGCTCTAGCAGTGCTGTCCTGAGGCTGGTTAGTGTTGGTGTGGCTCAGGTCGGTGAGCCTCAGGACCAGCTGGCTCAGGGGGCTCTGTTTTGGGCTCAGCTCTTGGCTCAGCAGGGCTTTGTGGTGGTAGGAATTTTGGTCGCTGTTTTTTAGGTGTAGCCAATACTTTAATATTCTTTTCTGTATGTTTATCAATAGTGGGTACTGGCCTAATTCGGCCCTGCACCCGTTGTTAGGAGTTTTTCTCTGCACACGGAGGATGATTCTACAGATCTCCATGTGCAGAGTTTCTGTGGGGTGTTTGTCCCATTGGGTGTAATCCTGGTCTGTGAGGGGACCCCAAACTTCACTGCCGTATAGGGCAATGGGTTGGATTACACTTTCAAATATTTGGAGCCAGATTCTTGTTGGTGGGTTGATGTTGAAGAGCCTCCTTCTTATTGCGTAGAAAGCCCTGAGTGCCTTCTCCCTCAGTGCCTTCACTGCCAGGTCAAAACTCCCGGAAGAGCTGATGGTGAGACCGAGATATGTGTAGCTGGATGTGTGCTCCAATGTGTTCTTGTTCAGTGTGAATTTGTACCTGTTTCCCTGAGGTCTGGCTTTCTTCTGGAAAACCATAACTCTGGTCTTGTCCAGATTGACTGTCAGTGCCCAGGTCTGACAGTACTGCTCCAGCAGTGCCAGGTTCTGCTGCAGCCCCTGTTCTGTGGGCGACAGCAGGACCAGGTCATCTGCGTAGAGCAGGAACTTGATTTCTGTGTCGTGTAGTGTAAGACCAGGAGCTGCAGACTGCTCCAACATTCCTGCTAATTCATTGATATAGATATTGAACAGTGTTGGGCTCAGGCTGCAGCCCTGTCTCACCCCGCGGCCTTGGGTGAAGAATTTAGTCCTTTTGTTTCCAATTTTCACTGCACATTTGCTCTCTGAATACATTGATTTAATGATGTCGTACACTTTGCCCCCTATGCCACTTTGGAGTAGTTTATAAAACAATCTCTCATGCCAAATCGAGTCAAATGCTTTTTTGAAATCGACAAAGCAGGCAAAAATTTTTCCTTTGTGTTTTTGGTGGACGTGTTTGTCTATCAGTGTGTGTAGGGTGTAAATGTGATCAGATGTGCGGTGATCTGGCAAGAAGCCAATCTGACTTTTACTCAGGACATTGTGTTCGGTAAGGAAGGCCAGTATTCGTGTATTTAGGATACTGCAGAATACCTTCCCCAGGTTACTGTTCACACAGATGCCCCGGTAGTTGTTGGGATCGAGTTTATCTCCACTCTTATAGATGGGCGTGATCAGTCCTTGGTTCCAGGCCTCGGGGAAACATCCGGCTGTCATGATGAGATTGAGGAGTTTGAGCAGGGCTTGTTGCAACTTTGGGCTGCTGTGTCTCAGCATCTCATTTATGACTCCATCATGGCCACAGGCTTTGCGTGGTCTGAGGGCCTGGAGTTTGTCCAGTAGCTCCTGCTCAGTGATTGGGGAGTCTAAGGGGTTTTGGTTGTCTTTGATAGCCAATTCCAAAATTTTGAGTTTTTCATAAATGGTGTTTTGGTCTGATTGATTTGTATTTGGGAGCTTTTCATAGAGATTTTCAAAGTATGTTTGCCAGATTGTTCCATTTTGGATGGCCAATTCTTCTGGTTTTGATTTGTTTAAGTTGTTCCACTTCTCCCAGAAACAATTCTGATTTAGTGACTCCTCAATTTCTGCAAGTTGTTTGTCTATGTATGTGTTTCTTTTCTTTTTCAGCGTGTGTTTGTAAAGTTTTACCATGTCACAGTACCTGAGTCGCAGATCTGTGTTGTGTCGTTGTCTGTGTTTTTCATTTGAGACTTTTCGTAGTGCATTTCTGATGTTTTTGCACTCCGTATCAAACCACTTTTCTTTTGCTTTTGTTTTTTGGTAGTTTTTTGATGTAGTTGTTTTTAGCTTAGATTTTGATGCTAGTTTGTGGAATAGGTGATTTAGTTTTTGTGTGGCCAAGTTTATGCCTAATTTGTTGGTTTGATACGGAGTGTTTAGGAATGTGTCCATCAGTGTCTGAATTTCCTCATGGCCCAGTGCAGTTTGGTATCTGTCTAGGCTGTCTGTGTCCCATCTGTATGCCTGGTTGAGGTCATACAGCTGGCTGGGCTGTGTCAGTGTGTCTCTGTGCTGGTGTGTTCTCTTCATGTAGAGTGTGATCTGGCTGTGGTCGGAGAGGGGAGTTTGTGGCCTGACAGTGAAGGCACTCTCTCCTAGATGTTTCCTCTCCCCTCTCCTCTCTCTCCTCCCTCTCTCTCTCCTAGATCTTTCCTCTCCCCTCTCCTCTCTCCTCCCTCTCTCTTTCCTCTCTCCTAGATCCTTCCTCTCCCCTCTCCTCCCTCCTCTCTCCAGCAGGGCTGGGGTGCCTGTGATTTTGTTGTTGTTGCTGCTGCAACAATCTGGATGTTTAGGAACAGGAATCCTTGTTAACAGCGTTACTGTGGTCACAGTGACAATTCGTCAGTAATACAGAAATATCATAGGAACAAGAAACAAGCCATTCAGCCCATTGGGCCTGTTTGTTAGTCAGTAGTTAACTGACCTGAGGATTTCAACCAGTTGTTTCCTGAATGAAGCCCGAGTATGAGGTTCAGCCATGAATGGAAGAATGGAGGTATGGGCCTATTCCCACAACTCTTTAAGTAAGGAAGACCTCCTTGTCACCCTTGAACGCTAACTGTATCCCTTTGTATCTCTGACCGAACTGCTTTGATTAACGGTGATGCTTGATTTAGTGGTGTATTAAACAAATATTCCCGTGTCTTCAGTTGTGGAACTTGTATTGTACAGTCTGGTATAGGCTAGCTTGAGCTGGTCTTAGAGACCACCAAATGCATGGAACAGACCACCAAATTCAGTGCTGGAAGCTGATGTACTTAGCTGTTTCAAAATGCAGTTAGACTCCATGATCTGATCGCTTATTGATCAGATCTCTTACTGTATACAGTATATAGTATCATTATTGCCCATCACATGTTGTAGATTTATTCAATTATGAGAAGCACAAGATCTGCGAAGGAGGTTAAATTGGTCCCATTAAGCCTTAATCGAGCTCTTTGAACCCTTGGCCCCGGAAAAAATAGTTGGGATCTCACACGGGTGCCCTGTTTGACCTCTTCCCCAGATGGCCCAGCACCGCAGAAACCTGTCTCATCACGTCCTGGGTGGCAGGGGCATGGAGCCCCTCTCCCCGATCAGCTCTCCGGACAGCTCTGAGAGCACCACCCCGGTGAGCGCCCCCCGACGCCCTCCTCCCACCAGCCGATCACGATTCGTGTTCTAGTGATGCCCTAACGCAGCGCACACCCTCCCATAAGCTGGGGCAAAGTCAGGTTGCTTTAGGGGTATAATGGCCTTCCTGCTGTGAGTACCCCTGTTCTTTTCCAGGATCCCATCTTTTTTTTTTAAAGACGCATGAAATGCATAGTTTCCTACGTGTTTGAGACTCGTGCCAACATTACAATTTGCTCGACACCTTGTTTCATTGTTTCCTTTTGATCGCAGGAGCTGGAAAAGGCCGGCATGCTCAATAAGACTAAAATTGCTGAAGGGGGCAGGAAGCTAAGGTGAGATGCAGTCCTTTCTGTCTGTGTCTTGCCGGTAATCTCACTCTTACAGGTGTTTGTCCAATTATCTGACCTTCATTAGATTAATGATCTGATATTTTTTGTCCTTCTGCTGCACATTGATGCAGGGAGTATCTCTGAGCTTGGCTGTGTTGCTCAGAGTTATGTATGTCAACATCTGCACTGCAATGTCTTTGCTCAGTCCAGTGTTGCACAAGGGCTGTGCGGGGTTATTTAGTTAATACTGTGTGCTGGGACTGTTGCTGCACAGCTGTGGTTTGTACAGTACTGTGCAGCTCTCTGCAGTGTGTTAGCCCTACAGCCTTTCCAAACTGGTGTTTTTCAGGAAGAACTGGAATGCCTCTTGGGTAGTGCTGGTGGGGAACAGCCTGGTTTTCTTTAAGGACCCCAAAACGCAGACGCCCTCCACTTGGGTAAGTCAGTGCGCCCCCTGGTGGAGATCCCTTGCCACAATCACAGTGCAGCCCTGTGGATGCGTACTGTATGTGTGCCTGCCAGACTGCAGAAGCACAGCTGCCTCTAACGAGTCAATGCAGCAGACTTCTTCAGAAACCATGAAACAAGAACCGGAGGGCACAAGTAGAATTCACCGAGCGGTGATCTTGACAGTGCCAGGCGCGTGTCAATGTGTGGTTGTTGTTGTGTCGTTGTGTAGCATCCAGGCAACAGTAAGCCGGAGAGCAGCGTTGACCTACGGGGAGCGCAGGTGCACTGGGCCAACGATCTGTCCAGCAAGAAGAACGTGTTCCGGGTAAGAAAGAGGGGGGGACGAGGGGGGCAGGAAGGGGAGCAGTGGGAGGGGTGGGGGAGGCAGGTGGATGTTGGGGAGGGGAGAAGAGGAAGGGGTGCAGGGGGTAGGAAGGGGAGCAGAGGGAGGGGTGGGACAGGGGCAGGTGGGGGCAGTAAGAGAAGCAGAGAGAGGGGTGGGACAGGGGAAGGTGGGGGCAGTAAGGGGAGCAGAGGGAGGGGTGGGACAGGGGGCAGGTAGGGGGCAGTAAGGGGAGCAGAGGGAGGGGTGGGACAGGGGGCAGGTGGGGGGCAGTAAGGGGAGCAGAGGGAGGGGTGGGACAGGGGGCAGGTGGAGGCAGTTAGAGAAGCAGAGAGAGGGGTGGGACAGGGGGCAGGTAGGGGGCAGTAAGGGGAGCAGAGAGAGGGGTGGGACAGGGGCAGGTGGGGGCAGTTAGAGAAGCAGAGAGAGGGGTGGGACAGGGGGCAGGTGGGGGGCAGTAAGGGGAGCAGAGGGAGGGGTGGGACAGGGGGCAGGTGGGGGGCAGTAAGGGGAGCAGAGAGAGGGGTGGGACAGGGGCAGGTGGGGGCAGTTAGAGAAGCAGAGAGAGGGGTGGGACAGGGGGCAGGTGGGGGGCAGTAAGGGGAGCAGAGGGAGGGGTGGGACAGGGGCAGGTGGGGGCAGTTAGAGAAGCAGAGAGAGGGGTGGGACAGGGGGCAGGTGGGGGCAGTAAGGGGAGCAGAGGGAGGGGTGGGACAGGGGGCAGGTGGGGGGCAGTAAGGGGAGCAGAGAGAGGGGTGGGACAGGGGCAGGTGGGGGCAGTTAGAGAAGCAGAGAGAGGGGTGGGACAGGGGGCAGGTGGGGGGCAGTAAGGGGAGCAGAGGGAGGGGTGGGACAGGGGGCAGGTGGGGGGCAGTAAGGGGAGCAGAGAGAGGGGTGGGACAGGGGCAGGTGGGGGCAGTTAGAGAAGCAGAGAGAGGGGTGGGACAGGGGGCAGGTGGGGGGCAGTAAGGGGAGCAGAGGGAGGGGTGGGACAGGGGCAGGTGGGGGCAGTTAGAGAAGCAGAGAGAGGGGTGGGACAGGGGGCAGGTGGGGGCAGTAAGGGGAGCAGAGGGAGGGGTGGGACAGGGGGCAGGTGGGGGGCAGTAAGGGGAGCAGAGAGAGGGGTGGGACAGGGGCAGGTGGGGGCAGTTAGAGAAGCAGAGAGAGGGGTGGGACAGGGGGCAGGTGGGGGGCAGTAAGGGGAGCAGAGGGAGGGGTGGGACAGGGGGCAGGTGGGGGGCAGTAAGGGGAGCAGAGAGAGGGGTGGGACAGGGGCAGGTGGGGGCAGTTAGAGAAGCAGAGAGAGGGGTGGGACAGGGGGCAGGTGGGGGGCAGTAAGGGGAGCAGAGGGAGGGGTGGGACAGGGGCAGGTGGGGGCAGTTAGAGAAGCAGAGAGAGGGGTGGGACAGAGGGCAGGAAGGGGAGCAGAGGGGAAGAAAGTGAGAGATGGAGGGGATGAAAGAGATGAGCAGAGAGTGCAGGAGTTAAGGAGACCAACAGGAAGAGAGAGGGAGAGAGGAGGGGGACACAGGCCCCTCTACGGATTCTCACCCCCGGCAGGTCGAAGAGCCGACAGTATGTGTATTAAACCACATTTCTGGACTCATTTCTGTCACATCTACTGGCCCTGTGTACAGAAAACCCAGATGGTGCCGGTGCAGATAGCAGCCCACAGGAAACAGATAGCACTTCTATGAGAATTATCAGCTGGTTGTCTCCTTTAAAGAACAGAACAGCACAGACAGCGGCCTGCGGCTGGTTGTTTCATCCCCTCGATCAGGGGGTCCTAGGCAACACGGGGCCCCTCCAGGTCATGATGTGCACAAACACAACTCTTATCAGCCCCCGGCATAACCCGACTTTACTATCTAGAGCAATCAGATAATTGAAACATATAGAAAGAAAACTTTTATTAATCCGCTTTGAAGGACAAGGAATAAATGACTTATAAACAAGACCGCAAGGCACACATTTTACAAAGAGAATGTATTTTAACATTGAAAGTGAAGTGGAAAAAGAGCTGGTATAACAATAAATCATGATCAAGGGGATCTTTGTAGAAAGGAAATGCAGAAATAAATATGAAATTAAGTAAGAAATAAAAAAAAAAGTGCTCTCAATCACAAGGGAGACGATATCAGTAAGGCTGGGCAGGTGGGAACAATTTCTAAAAAAAACGTTCGAGCAATCAGTTTGCCTAGATTTTCGACCTCAGGTATGTTTTAATCAACTTGAGCCCTGAAAAGCTCCTTTCTGCTCTGCTGCTGTTATTGGGAGAGAGATTGCAATCCCAAGGGCTACTGGTTGAATTTCCAATACCTCCATTTAATGAAATACAGGAGAAACCACGAGGAAAACAAGGCGCTTTAATGCTGATTACACATAATTGCTGAACAGTCTTTTGCACTGTACATTTGCTTTCACGCTGTTGTTTGGCCGGGCAGTGCCGATTGTGAGCCAGGTGACCCACACGGCGTGTGTACAATGACAGGAAACGTGAATCTGTTAACTTCTAGTAAAAACACCTCCAGCAGTCTGCGTGTGTAACATCTGGCTTGTCTACCATTCGCTGGTGCATCTGACAGACTCAAAACCAAACGCAGTACAAATGATTACATTCTTCTGCATATTGTGCACTATTGCAATGACCTGACGTGGTGTAGCTCTGGTCTGAGATCGCTTAGCCTGATCTTCTTTTCTTCAGCTTCAGAAAACACGACATTCTCCATTATGGCCGCCTTCCATTAGGATGATTGTCAGCCGCAACAGAAAGAGCCGCTGTAGGGAAATGATCGAGCCGAGCCGATTAACAAGATGTTGTGTTGCACACTGAGGGGGCTGGTGCTGCCCTTGATTACTCCCACATTGTTCCCAAATCTCGGGGTTAGTGTCGCTGCTCTCCTGAAACAATGCTGTGGGATCTTTAGCGACCATCTAGTCAGGACCGCTAGGTCACGTCTCACCTGGAGGACTGCAGTACAGTGAGCGAAGAGCGCCACCTGCTGGTCGACAGCCTAGTTTTCCGTAGAGGTCTCCCTTGCTTGTCCTGGTGATAGTGGGGGGGGTTGCTGTATCGATGGCCGTTCAGCTGTGGGCGGGTGGGGAGTGAGCTCAGAGCTGTACTGGTGAACCTGTTCCCCTCAGCTGCGGACAGTGACTGGGAACGAGTTCCTGCTGCAATCGGAGACGGACTCGGTGATCCGGGAGTGGTACAGCACCATCCAGAGTGTCATCGACCGCCTGGTGAGTCTCGGGTCCGGGGGGGGGAGGGGGGCCAGCCAATGGGCCGTTTGGAGGAAACAGGAGGGTGAGTGCGCTGTACCGCGGGTGACGTGCTCGCTCTGCGTTTCAGGACCGGGAGAACCCCCTGGACAACGTGCTGCTGTACTCCCTGCGCCGCGCTGGCAGCACCGAGATCCTGGACCACAGCGGAGACGAAGACGACATCCGGGCCAGCCGCAAGTCCTCTTGTTAGTGTCGCCTGACAGTACACCACATATCCTCACTGAGCCCCACCACGCCTCACAGCACCTCGCTGCACCCCACCACTTCTCACAGCACCCCAGTGAGCCCCTCTGCTCCTTACTGGCACCCTACTGGTCCTCACTGCGCCCCACTGGTCCTCACTGCACTCTGACCCAGCACCCCAACAGTTGGAGCAGCTAGGTGGAGGGCCGAAGTGAAATAGGAAAAAGAGCCTGCAGGGGCACAGAAGTGGAAAAAGCCTGCAAGAAGCTTGGAACGTGAGAGTGTCTCAGTCGATGTGTCTAAAACTCTTGAGCTACTCCTTTTCCTGGGAGCAGGAGAAAGTCCTAAAGGAGCATGCCAACCACCCTCACACGCACACAGCACAGCACATCGCAAGTCTCAGGAACAGCAGGTGTGCTTAGTGTGAAACAATCCCCATGGAGTACGCATCCCCAGAGCTAACACACACATACACAAGCCTCCTGGTGCCGTGATGTTTCTCAGGTTGATCCTGCAGCTGCTGTTTCGGATGCAGCCTCACCACTGGCTTCTTCTCACGCTGTCTCCCCCTCTCCCCCCCCCAGCAGTGCTGCGCTCCACCTCCAGCGCGGAGAGCTCGGAGAAGAAGCGGGTGAAGAGCCGGCTGAAGAAGCTGATCTTGAAGAGGCCGCCGCTGCAGGCCCTGCAGGAGAAGGGCCTGATCAAGGGTACTGCACAAAGGAAGCTGTGGAAACACAAGCACACACGCACTCACCATCACACTTCCGCAAATGCACAGATTCGCACACACGTACTCACACACACTCCCACAAGCACACATACTCGCACACACATACACCCGCACGCACATGCACACACATGCTCACACACACTCCTGCAAACACACATATTTACACATGTACACCCGCATGCACAAACGCACATGTACTCACACAAAACACACATATTTACACATGTACACCTGCATGCACAAGCACACACATACTCACACACTCCCACACACAGATTCACACACGTTTACACGCACGCACAAGCACACGCACTCACACACAGTCCCACAAAACACACATATTCACACACGTACACAAACACCCGTACTGATGTGAATACACGGAGGAGGCATCTAGGCCTTCCCAGTGTGGCTTGGAGCCTAGAGCCTGCCTGAGAGACAGCTGCTGAATCCTAGCTGGGATTGGGGCCCACATGGCCACAGTCTTCTGTCCAGCAGGGTCTCCTGGTCACTCAGTCAGTAGAAGCTCAGTGTGTGAAAAGAACTGAGCCCATGAACTGGAACAGCTGAGACAATCTTTCTGTTTTTAAGATGGAGTGAGTTTGATGTGACCTGGAAAACCTGCTCGATTGAGACCCTCGAAGTCAAAACCTGCAGACCCCTTACTTGCGGACTCTCACTGGCTGTGCTTTAGAGTGTTAGATCTCAGCAGGCGGATCTGCTCCTAAATGATCGGTGTGATCAGGGAGATCCCAGTGCAGTGTATCCTATAAGTAACCAGATGACTGGTCTCCTGTGGCTGCAGATTGCAGATTGCTGCAGATTCTCCTAACGGCTGCATGTCCATGACTGTGTCCCTGCAGACCAGGTGTTCGGCTGTCGGCTGGACGCCCTGTGTGAGAGGGAGAAGAGCAGTGTGCCGAAGTTCGTGCGGATGTGCGCGGAGGCCGTGGAGAAGAGAGGTGGGTCTCCTCCTCCCTGCACATCTGTCCCCGTGGCAACAGGCCTGGCTGGAAATCTGGAAAGCTAGAATAACCCATGTCATTGGTCCAAAAAACTTCTAGAAAGCGGCTTTAGTAATTCGGCAGCATGCTGGCGCAGTGATTGGCATTGCTGCTTCAGTTCCTGGGGTGCTGTCTGTGAGGAGTTTGCACGTTCGCCCTGTGTTCGAGTGGGTTTCCTCTGGGTGCTCCAGTTTCCTCCCACGATCCAAACACATGCTGCTGGGTTAATTGGCAAGTGGGAAAACTGACCCTGGTGTGAGTGAGGGTCCTCTTGCCCTGTGATGGACTGGCGTCCTGTCCGGGGCGTACCCTGTCTCGCAGGGATAGGGTCCGGCTCCCCCGTGATGCTGAACTGGGAGCAGTGGAGGGAGAATGGACTGGGGGATGGACATTAGCACTGCAGGTGGTTTAGGGGTCATTGCTGAAGCCCCCCGTGCCTGCATGTGGCAGTGTGCCAGCTAGTGCTCGTGCCACCGGACGCAGGGCTCTGACAGCAGGCCGATCCTGTCCCCGCAGGCCTGGAGACGGACGGGATCTACAGGGTGAGTGGGAATCTGGCCGTCATCCAGAAGCTGCGCTTCAAGGTGGACCACGGTGAGTGCCGGCCCAGGCGTGGCGTGTGTCGGGGGGTATCGGGGATGGCATGGGGATGGGGCAGGGCCCCGGCCCCCTGGCAGCTGTGTCCTGCTGGCCATGGTTGCAGCTTATCTAGTCAATTCATTTTTTAAAGAGAATTTAATCTCCACTGGGTTGAACTGGGGTCAGTCCATTCCCAGGGCAGTGCCGAGGCTGGGGTGATTCAGCCAGAGTTGCCCTGACTGTCAGCCTGGTACCTGGTAACAGGATGCAGTTTACTTTTCAATGTTTGGAGTATGACTAGTATCTCCTGATGGGATTCTATGCAAGAGTTGTTACCAGTTACTGTATAGTGTCTTCTACAAAACCATTCGTCGGCTGTTACCATGGATAATTGTACAGGAGTTGCCATGGATACCACACAGAGGTTGTTGCCATGGATACCATACCAGGTATACCCATGCCAGGGGCTGTTATCATGGACGCTATACAGGGGGTGGTCCCATGGATGCTATACAGGATCTGGTACCATGGACACAATACCTGGGCTGTTTCCATGGATACTGTATTGGACCTCCATCCATGGAGACTGTATAGCAGCTGTTTCCATGGACACTGGAAGCTGTGTGACCTGGGGACCCACAGTGCCCGCGGTGCCGTCCCGAGGCGAGAGGAGTTAACGGCGTGTTGGTCTTTGCAGAGCGAGCCGTGACCACGGACGGGAGGTATTTGTTCCCCGAGGAACTGGTCCAAGGTAGAGAGACGGGCCGAGCGACAGCACAGCGCTTCAGCTTCACGCACATGTCCGCTGGTACACGGGTGCGGCACAGGCCTGGTCATGTGGAACTCAAGCGGCTGCTGCAGTACTAGAGCAGCTTCCCAGCCCGAGCAGACTGACACTGCTGACACTGGGCTTTCAGACTGCAGGGTCAGTGTGTCTGCAGGGTGTCCTGTCCTGCTCCTGGGGGGTCAGTGTGTCTGCAGGTTGTCCTGTCCTGCTCCTGGGGGGTCAGTGTGTCTGCAGGTTGTCCTGTCCTGCTCCTGGGGGGTCAGTGTGTCTGCAGGGTGTCCAGTCCTGCTCCTGGGGGGTCAGTGTGTCTGCAGGGTGTCCAGTCCTGCTCCTGGGGGGAGTCAGTGTGTCTGTAGGGTGTCCTGTCCTGGTCCTGGGGGGGGGGGGGGGGTCAGTGTGTCACTGTGCTTTAATCCCGCACTGTGTCGGAGCAGGGTCATGTTGCAATCAGCAACCAGCCTTCTGGAGCAACTACATGACTCTGGGCAACGAGCAGCATTATGTTTACCTCTGTGGCCAGGAGTGGGATTTCAGGAAGTGACTTGCACTTGACCAGTGCCCTGTGCAGGCCCCGTGGTGTCAGACATGCTGAGCTACGCGCTTGTGTCCTCTCACGATGGGTCCCGTGAGCAGCTGTCCTCTGTCCTGTCCTCTGCAGGTGCTCTTGTGTGGAATATCACTGTGCTTTTTTTATTGTGGCGCCACCTGCTGGCTGGACATGCCTGTGCACTTTGTGTGCACAGCTGACAGAAACCTGTTGTGAATATTCTCAGTAGGGACACTGTAAACAGGTTTGCAACCACAGTAATTTCATGTAGTTTCAGCATCTTTTTACTGTTTTTTTAGTTCGCTACCTAAGAAGTCACAGGGAAATCTAGCAGAAAAAAGCATGCCCTAGTGGTCCAGGAAGAATTAATTTGTTAATTCTTGCTCATCACTCTTCTTTCTCCAGTATCAGTGTTAGAAATGATCAGACTAAATGAGCCATGTCCAAGAATAAAATTACAGTTATTTTTACATTTACTCAACAGGGTGATACATGAGTTCTCTCTGTTATCTCAGTATTACTGTTATGAGTGACATAAGAAGACTTACCGAAAGCCATTACCTGTTGTCCCTCCATTTTCAAACCAGACAGTAGTCCTTTCTTCATATGTGCCCATTTTTAAACTTTCTCTTTTAAAGCTTTTAAAGGTAATATTTACACTGTGTGCATGATGTGCCTGTATACAGACCATATAAATATGGCATCAGCACAGCACACTGTATATTAGATTAATTATGAGTCACTGGCAAGTGAGGAAATGGCAGGTGTGGCTGGGGCATCTGGTGAGGATGCCCCCAGGGCGCCTCCTGCTGGAGGTCTACCAGGCACGGCCCACTGGGAAGAGACCCTGAGGCAGACCCAGGACACGCTGGAGGGATCCTATCTCTCTGCTGGCCTGGGAGCGTCTGGGAGTCTGTTGCTGGGGAAAGGGCAGTCTGGTCCGGCCTGCTCAGCCTGTGACCACTGCAAGCCTCGCCAGGAGGAAGCAGCTAAGGAATGAGATGAGATGTTTTAATAGTTTCAATCCTGCTCTGAGAATGAGTTTCCACAGGTCCTGTAGGCAGCCTCATTGTTTGCTTTGTGCAGTGTTGTGTGGTGCCTTGTTTTTACCCATAATGCTTTTGGAATATTGACGAGACGCACTTCTGTCTGCGAAGCTTTCTCTTGACACCGTTGTCACACTGCCACTACGCCGTGCTCCTTCTTTCTGTGCAACCCGCTCTTTATCTCTGATGTGTAAGACACTCGATTTTAAATTGCGCACCTCAAAGGAACTGTGCCAATGAATCAATTGTCCACTTATTTATTCAAGGCTTCAGTCTCCCTAATGCAGGTGAACATTTCTGAGCTGGAGTGTTCAAAGTTGGATTGTTACGTGTACAAATACATCGAGGGCCAGTGACCATTTACAAGTGAAGAAGTTACACAGGGGTGCTAATGGTACCTTTTTAAAACAGTATTTTCCCTTTTGACATTAATTGTGTAACATTCCAACAACACATCAGTGCTCAATGTGAAATACTCTTGTTCATAATATATATATGTATGTATGTATATGATATATGAACAAGGAAGATCATCCATTTTCAGTCCTGGCCAAGGTGTATATTACAAATGAGATCCATGGATTGTAAGCATTTCACAACACTGTGAAAGAATAACAGCCCGTCATGTAATAAATATGCAGTAGGAATATTACACCACTAAAGAACAGTATAACATGTGAGTCACAATTTGGCATGCATTACATCTGAGAAGTATAATGCTATATCACAAATGCAGTTGCTTTGCACTCTACAAGATACTCAAGAATCCTGCTTGCTTGGCGCGGTGCATGTAACCCTGACCAGAGGGGTTTTGTGTGTCAGTATGCAGTGACTGACTGACCACCCACATTACCATAGATTACCATTTGGCCAGACTTTCCTTTTTTGATCACATTTCTTAACAGAGACACTCAGCAGCACAAGCCCCCAGCTGTGAAACAGGCAGTTAACGGTTAATGACAACGACAGCGCTGCTTAGTTACCTGGGGCAGGGCCATGTTTCGCCAGTCAAGTTAATTGAGTTGTTCACTGGTTATGCCAAGAAATAAAACTGCATACCAGATGTTCGTCATCATTACCCTGGTAGTTTCTTTTTTGGTAGTTTGTTTCTCCCTTTCATCTGTCCAGTAGAGACCCCTACTGGCAAACAGTGAGTACAGCAGCTGTGTCACAACAGGGAGGTGCGCCCTACACAGTTAATGCAATCGTGGTTATGTAGAAGTTCAAGTGTGATGAAAACTGTGGCTTCCCTATCTTCCCAGAAAAGACTGCATTTAAGTTGATAGACAAAAACTGTTCTTCTAAAATGTAACAGCGCAGTTTGTCTTTGAAAGATTCTCAGGCATGTATAGGGGGCAGTCGTTCTCCTTCACAGAAGTCGTCTTCTTGTGTAGGACTGTCTGCTGTCGCTCCGCTGAGCGGATGGGCTTTCTCTACTGCAAGCGGCCCTCTTTTTCTCAACTTCCAGCTCTAAAGCTGTTGCTGCTCTAAAGCCTGGCCTGCTGTTTCCTAATGACCGCCGGGCTGAGGAAGTGTTTGTAGCCTCACAGTCTTTCGTTGCCCTCTGTCTCTTCCTCTTCGTCTTTCTGTCTCCTTCCTCTCTGCTCTACTGTTCCTCTCCCCGTTCCCTGTAACCCCTCTCCCTCTTCTCCCTCCCTGTTCACTCCTGTCTCTCTCCCTATTCACTCCTGTCTCTCCCTCCCTGTTGACTCCTGTCTCTCTCTGTTGACTCCTGTCTCTCTCTGTTCACTCCTGTCTCTTTCTGTTCACTCCTGTCCCTCCCTGTTCACTCCTGTCTCTCCCTCTCTGTTCACTCCTCTCTCTGTTCACTCCTGTCTCTATCTCTCTGTTCATTCCTGTCTCTCCCTGTTCACTCCTGTCTCTCCCTCTCTGTTCACTCCTCTCTCTGTTCACTCCTGTCTCTATCTCACTGTTCATTCCTGTCTCTCCCTGTTCACTCCTGTCTCTCCCTCTCTGTTCACTCCTCTCTCTCTGTTCACTCCTGTCTCTATCTCTCTGTTCATTCCTGTCTCTCCCTCCCTGTTCACTCCTGTCTCTCCCTCTCTGTTCACTCCTCTCTCTCTGTTCACTCCTGTCTCTCCCTCCCTGTTCACTCCTGTCTCTCCCTCTCTGTTCACTCCTCTCTGTCTGTTCACTCCTGTCTCTCCCTCCCTGTTCACTCCTGTCTCTCCCTCTCTGTTCACTCCTCTCTCTCTGTTCACTCCTGTCTCTATCTCTCTGTTCATTCCTGTCTCTCCCTGTTTACTCGTCTCTCCCTCCCTGTTCACTCCCGTTTCTCCCTGTTCACTTCGGTCTCTCCCTGTTCACTCCTGTCTCTCTCCCTGTTCCTTGACTAATCTCCTGCTCCGTCCTGTCCCGCTCTTAGAGGAGAAGCTGAACTTGGATGACAGCGAATGGGAGGACATCCACGTCATCACCGGGGCTCTCAAGATGTTTTTCCGGGAGCTGCCCGAGCCCCTCATTCCCTACAGTTTCTTCAATGACTTTGTGGAGACCGTCAGTGAGTCTCTCCGACATCCGCAGCAGTTCTCTTGTACTCGGAGCAGTGTCGGGAGGAGGGAAATGATCCTGGGATCTAGATTAGAGTGATCTGCATTGCTCGATCATTTTGGAATACCGCTTCCTGATCCTAGTAAATGATCCGTATGGTGTACCACTTCCACATTTTCAGGGATTACATTAGGAGAAAGAGAAGGAATATATTATATATATATATGAGGTGACCAGGGGCTGTACATAGAAATCTCTGTAATTTTATGACAATTAAGTGCTTCAGTACATTCTAGGTTTTAATCAAAGTGCTTAGGTGCCGATTAGTTTAGATACCTGGAAAGTTTGAGATTTAAGCTTTGTTTCCTCCCTCTGTGCAGAAATACCTGACTATATGGAGAAGGTAGAGCGCATGAAGTGTCTGGTGAAAAAATTGCCGCCTCCCAACCACGACACCCTGAACTACATCTTGCAGCACCTCAAGAGGTAGGACAGGGCCCAGCCTGCAATCCCAGAGCTGTCCAGGCGGGGGAGCGTTCCGCTTAGAAATGGAAGGGCAGGCCCACAGCTGGGATTGGTGATCTTGAGAATACAGCAGTTAACGTTTGTGCAGAGCTGTGGCTGCAGCTGAAATCAAATGTATTGTTGGGCGCTTGCTGTAATATATACATCAGTGAGGTTGAAAAGATCATCTACTAAAATGGAAATTCTTTTGCCAGCCAGAAGACTTGACCATGTTTCCGAGACCCATAGCCCTACATTTATGAATAATATTTAATATTTATGAATAATATTTGAATAATAATAATATTTATTCATAATTATTTATGAATAATATTTGAACAATTATGAAAACCTGATTTACACTGTAGGTACCTGGGGTCTGAGTGGCAGATTATTAGCCCCCATTATCCTGGTTGGCAGCACTGATGGTGATGTGCTACTCATGTGAACACATCATCCTGTATTTTTATACCCACAGTGCTTTGCAGTGCATTCCGAAAAATCACTCTGCATGTTCGGGGCTCAGATTGATGGCGATAATTATTCCTTGTGCCGCACCCCGACTACCAAAAATAAAAAGCGATTAGTTTATTTTTCCTAAAGATTTTGTTGGCGTCCGGGGAAAAGCTGGAAAAATGCACCACAGGGGATTCAGGAGCAGAAGTGGGAAATGGATTTAGCCGGATTGTGGGTCCGGGGACCATGGCCAGAGGTAACGGGAAAGAGTCGTGTCCCAGGGTGCTGGTTGACATACCTCTCCGGTGGGTGGAGAGCCAGGCTGTTTCCCGGTGGAGCTGACACCCGGACAGGGGGCTGCGTGTCCCGGCTCTCTCGGAGGAGTTGTGGGGCGCCCGCTGGATGAGACAGAAACGCAACTGGAAACCCGTGCTCTGTACTCCCCCTCCCTCCCTGCGGCCCTGTGTTTTCTCTCTGCGCCTTTTTTTTTTTCATGTGGACGCTATGAGCAATTCCTCGGTCTCTGTGGTTGGGTGGGAATGTCATTTTTAGAAGAAGGCACCACCACGAGCCTTTAACTCCTTCCTCTCCGGCTGGAAATCCCAGCTCTCTCCAGGATGTGGCGCTGTCCTTGCGCACCCTTTGCGAACGAGCGAGAAACAGAAATGAATGCGCTGGATCAAGGGCAGATCAAACTGCTTGTTAAACATTTCGCTCAGTCATCCGGTTCCAAAACGGAGCTGCTTTGCTGGTGGAAATGAGAATCGGCATCTCCCCCCTCCCCTCTCTTCAGCGCTGCTGCAGTTCGAAGTGTCAGGCTTCCATTTAACCCCGACTGGAGCTCAGCACCACAGGGCTTTGGTTGGTGCTCAGAATTGTAAGCACTTTCAGTTCTGAATTCGTAGGAATTTCAGACTCCGGCACTTATGACTAATGCTGGTGATCAGCTCGTCTGTGGCTAGAATACTGAGGCCCGGAGACGTGCAGAAGAGAATAATCCCTCAGCCCAGTGCTGGGCCAAGATCAGCACAGCCATCTCAGGGATCCCAATGGGATGCCCAAGACCCATGCCAAGCAGCCCCTCTCCCGGGCGCAAGTAGCCAAGGAGCTTTTGTTGAAGAGCTCTGCCTGTCTTCCACTGGCAGCACTGCAGAGGCCCCAGGACAGACACCACACCTCCCCTCCCCCTCTCCCCTAATCCCTCGCCTGCTGCTCCCTGCCTCCGAGGTGCCATCCTCTCCCTCTAACGAGTGCCAGCCTGACAGCGCGCGGGGGGTTGTGGGGGCGCTGTGGAGTGTCCACGGGCTGCCATCTCCCTGGTGCTCTCCGCCATCCTCCTCCCCTCTTCTCCTCTTTCTTCCCACTCGGTTTCTCTGCGATCACAACTGGCCCTGTTCTCAACCCTGCGGGGACGGCTCTGTCCCGTGACGTCTGGTCACGGTCCCTGTGCCTGGACGGCATTTAGTTCCGCATTTCCCACTTCTGCTCCCAAATTCCAATTGACCGCCCATGGCGTATTTTCCAGCTTTTCCAAAAACGTATCGCTTTCCATTGTGGTAGGCCGGCAGAAGCGGACGTGCCTGAATGCAGCTCAAGGGGGATTTATTTGACCAAACAATTAACTGCTCATTTCAGGACTCTGAGAAACGCAAGTCAATATAGGGAGGGGAACGGCAAATTGTACTGCTCTGTCCTAATGGGTTTGTAACCTCAGTGTGCAGATGTTCTCAACGGCGGGCAGTCTGCTCTCATCACTGTGGCACAAACAGGCCCTTTTAGAATGACCTTTGACCCTGCACTTCCCTCTCTCCCTGTGTTCCCCGGGTGCAGGGTGATGGAGCAGTCCGACATCAACCGCATGACCACCCAGAACATCGGCATCGTGTTCGGCCCGACGCTGATGAGGCCCGAGAGAGACAACTCCAACATAGCCATCAACATGGTGTACCAGAACCAGGTGGTGGAGCTCATCCTCAGCGAGTACAGCCAGATCTTCGGCCCTGAGAGGCCAGACTTCCACTGACCTGTCCGCGGGGCGCGGTGTTGGCCGGCCTCCTCCGAACGACACTCGTGCGGTCTTCCGCCATCTTTCTTTTTCCCTGCTGTCTTGGGAAGGGACAGTAGCCGCAGGATTCGGCAGCCGTCCACCAGGACAGTGACTGCGATGGTTGGGCTGGGAGAGAGAAAGGGGCGAGACTTCGATGTTGCATTGGTCACCTTTACACTGTTTTCACTGGAGTTTGTAACCTACTCTGTCTCACGCTCGCTCTGTCATGCATGGGCTGCTCTCAAAGCCCCCTGGTGGTGAAGAAGACAGAGATCAAAACGTTGTACTAGCAGACTCCTGCCACTGAAGCAGGCCACGGGGACGCGAATCACGAGCTTCTCCCTGAAATCACTGTGGCTCGGGTTCCCTGAATGGCTTGGCGTTCCTCTAGGTCTGCGATTCAATCCCATAGTCCCTTGCATTCGGGGCCAGTGAGACACAGGAGATTAGAGCAAGTCTGATGCCGAAACGTTTTTTAAATTATTTTTTAATGTTTTTTTAACAGTCGTGTCTGATTCGTACAGGCTCCCTCGAAAGACGTGGCGTGGTGCCGGAGATTTGGCACAGATATTTGTACGAGAAGGGGCCGGTGGTGTGGGAGCGCTCAGGAGGGGAGGCTTGGCTTGTGTTTTCCCAGAATTCTCTTCCTTTGTAACAGGCTGTCTGCCGTGCGGTGAATCCTGGACTCACCTGTCTAACTGGCCGTCTTCCACAGCCAGCAATCAATGGGGAAGACATTTTAACACCAGCACCATAAGACTTCAACGTTGTAGTCCTCCAAGACAGGACTTATTCATGCTGTTTAATTTTTTTTGGCAAAAATGAAGCACTGTTTTATTACATAAATGTGGATACAGAAATGATGCATATTTTTTGCTTTTTTATTTGTTTTTAAAAAGAAAGGCATTCGTCCACCTCAAGCAATAGCATCAGCACTAGTATGAAACTGTGGTTTGTGTGTGTGCACGTGAGGGTGTGTGTGTTCCAGTTTAGTTCAATTGAACATTATCTCACTAAGGCACGGTAAGCCAGCAGGCTGTGAGCCAAATTCAGAGAACGCACGGCTATGGTCCTAGGACAATTTAACATAGGTCAACACCAGATTCTCTGTCCTGTTCCATTAAGAACGCTGTGATGTCACTTCCTCTGCCTCTGTTTGCCTTGTCCTGAGGTAGCAGGACAGTGCAAATGGCCTAACAGAGACAAGAAGATATTTTTTTTCTTTTGCATGTCTGCCCATGCTTACCAAAATTAGGGTTCTGAAAAAGATCAAAGCAACTGCAGGAAGATCAAGGAGTGCCAAACTGCAGTTATACAGCTTAAGAGTTTGGGAAGGTTTAATGTGATTCTGAGAAATTGTTTAGCAGTTGTTTAAAGTTGTTCATCTGCTGTTATCCCTCCCACTGACTGCACAACAAAGCAAATGACACTGGATTAAGAAAAGTTCACCTTCTTACCAGGAGTGACTGTTCTCCAGTGTCACTGTGTGAACAAAGGGTCATACTCTTACAGACAAACACGCAGGAAAGCCTTCCCTAACTATTGATACACATTAGATTCATCAGCTTTGTAAACAGAGACCTTTCTGGAATGGGTATGCATGATGTGTATGACAGTGAAGCCCCTATTTCAGAAAGTGCCTTTGAGAGTGTTGTTGGCTGTTAGTTTATGGGCACTCCTGCAAGCTAAAGATGTTTGTTTTTTTCCAATTATATTTAATGCTGAATCCTCAAAGGCGCTGACAAAGTGAACCTCCTGAACATCCTCAGTATCAGCGGTGATACATGAACTGGACGATGCAAGGGGGAACTACATGGAGGAGCATTTAAAACTGAGAACAGGAGGCGCTTCTTTACCCAAAGGGTGGTGGGAGTGTGGAACAAGCTGCCCATCCAAGTTGTTTAAGATAACACCCTGATTTCTTTCAAAAAACAGGATGAGATGCCTAGATCAGTTAGTTACTAACAAGCCACAATCCTCTTCTTGCTTCTTGCTTGTAATCATTCTCATGTTGTTAATGCCTGTTCTCAGGTAAACAAGGAGTTGGTAGGAAGAGGTACTTTCTAGTCCAGAATCAGCCAGTCCTGGTGACCCCAGTGTATGTGGCTCTTTGGTCTGTGCGGTAGACTTCCAGTTATTTAATTGAATCAGTAATTAATTGGTTAATAACACACTTTGTTTAGGTTGTAAAAATTTCCCTATACTGGAGAGCCCTGTACTAATCAGATCCCATCAGCAGAACAGAAGACAGGTCCCAGAACTGTACGCTGCTCTGGTGCCGAGTCCACTCGAGACCGCTGCGCCATGCTGACTAGGCAATGCAACGTTCAAGTGGTTCTTGTTAAATTTCTGGCGCTTACTACAACGCTGTGATCCTCTGCGACCGCTGCTTGGCTGAAGAAAACGCGCCAGGCGCAGAGACGTGCGGAAGACGGCTGGAAACGGGATGTGCAGTAGTTGACAGGCTCGACCCTGCGAGCCGCCGGCCGTGTTGGTGCACAGCCCCAGTGAGCCGGGCTCCAGCAATCGGAGGGGCTGGCAGCCTGGCAGTGCCAGGAGGGCAACACTTCCACACTTACGGAGCCTCTTGGTCGATTCCTCAGTTTTCAGCGGAAGTGATTAATGTCTGGGAAGCGCCACTCTGCCACGGGTCCTGCAGTGGGAGACAAGGAAGGGGCTGGGCTGGCCTGTGGGTGGCAGAGGGGCACCGGCACTGGCAGAAGGGGCACAGGCACTGGCAGAAGGGGCACAGCTACTGGCAGAGGGACACAGGTACTGGCAGAGGGGCACAGGTACTGGCAGAAGGGGCACAGGTTGTGGACAGCCCTGCGTCAGCCTTAGGCCAAACTGAGGTTTTGCGCCCAGTGACCTCTTGACGGTCCCTGCTCATCTGATCCCTTCGTACGGTCCAGCGTGGATTTTTCTTTTTAAAAATCTACCACCCCCCCGTCAAGAGAGCTAATGCGTACCCCATGCCATTGCTTGTGGCTTCGCATTGTGTGGGATGGTTTGGCAAACGGTTTCTACCCACCGCAGCCCAGAGTCAGAGCCCATTTGTTTGTTGCCTGGGGGCCTGCTCGCCGTTCCTGTTGCGTGTCGAAGCGGCTGGCGTCGGATGACCCGCGCTGGCGTGTCAGTGCCTGCCGCAGAGGCCGCCCTGTGGCTGACAGCCTAGTCAGGGGGATGCCGAAAGGCGGAGAAGTCCGAGCCATCGCGCTGGGACGGGGTGGGGCTGGGATTGAATGGGTAGGGGGGGTTACCTTTCTTTACTTTGCACTTCCAGGGCCTTTCAGACCCTCGTTCGGATTTCGCTCTGCCACGTGCCTTCTCTAAAATCCCCGGCACTTTCCCGAGAGCTCACGACTCAGAGGGGGGCTGAGGAGAAAAGATCCACCTCTTATTGTTGTTCTTCTCGGGGTTCATGCTCCGGTTCCAGTCGAAATGTCTTGCAGCAGGGTGGCCGGCGAGGGCAGTAACGGGCTCTTGGCGAGTCGTGCAGGGGGGGGTTGGCCGAGTCGGGCACTGCCAGTTTGACCACGACCCCAGAGGACTGCGGGCCAGGGTTCGCCCAGCGCCAGCGTGCAGCCCGGAGTGGGGAGGGAGGGCATGACTCGTCGACTCGAATGCAGTATCGTCTGCCCACACCCCCACCCCCCCGCAACCACCAACCCCAGAAACAGGGCAAACGACCCCCGGGAAGTGGACATCGGGTAGTCGAATGGGCGTGGTCTTCCCTCCCTCCCTTCCAAAGCATTTCGAAACGTTAAAAAGAAAAAAACAAACACAAATTCCCCGGAGGAAGAGAAGAAGGCGCTTGCAGGCGAAATGGTGGATTAGTACCTGCCTGGAGCTCCAAACCCGTCCCTCGCGGGGCCCTCGACACTGGGAGGAATGTGCGGCTCTCGGAGCCCTGTAATCGAAGCGATTTCTGCTTTTAATAACGGCGGAGGAGGAAAAAGAAATACATATGTTAAAAAAATGTGATTCCCCCCCCTCCCCCCGACACACACACACATACACCCCCCTTTTTGTGGCTTGGTAATTTTATATTGACTCTGCGGGTTTGGCAAAGGAAAAAAAAAAGGCAAATGTGTAAGGAATTTTAATTTTTTTTTTTTGCGTTTTGCTCGCGTCTCCGGGGGTGTTCTGTTTGCATCGCCAAGGCCCTTCTTGGCTGAAATCGCCGGGTCAGCTCGAAAAACCGTTGGAGAGGATCTCGAATTCCTTCTGGGTTTGAGAGAGGCTTATTTGTGTCTTTAAATTGGAGTGTCCAGTGTGTTTCTTCCGTGATTTCTTTCCCGCTGGGTTTGGGCTTTACCTCAGCTCTGCCAGCCATGCTAGAGCCTGGCCAGCCCAAGAGGACGCAGGGCTGCCTTCACAGAGCAGGGCCGACCGGCTGACATTAGATACCGGGCGCTTGTGGCCCAGGCTGCGATGACGTCAGCGGTAGGCTCTGGCTCGGCGCTTCCGCGGTGACAGGAGGCCGTTCCGCTATTTTAAACAAGTTTGGTTTCCGTGCTCATGTTTCTCCCTCCGTTGCGCCGTGGCACTGTGTTATATTGATCCAAGGGGGGTCCGCGTGCTTGACCGAGCTCACCACTCAGCCTTTTAATTTTTGCTCGAAAGTGGGCTGGCCTTCGTGGATATATTTCTGTCTGCCTGTGCTGTGGCCACGTCAACAAAACAAGACTCCCCCCCCCAAAAAAGAAGGCTCTCTGTTTCTCGATCGGCCCCAGGTCATCGGCAGGGGCTGGGGTTTTACGCCTTGAAAGCTGGGGATTCACCTAAGCGATGTTTCCCAGAGGGCTGTGCTGACTGTGGCTGAAGGCTGCATCGTAAACACCAGCTATGGCACAAGCCCTGCTCATGGCTTCAAAGACCCCATCCCCAATTATGAACTATGAAAGATCACTTAAGGTATGCGAGTCCTCATCTGGGCTCTGTGTGACTGTGAGTCTGACAGGCCTATTGGATAAGCAGAGTTTCTGGTGTTGCCTTGCCAACGTCCTGTCCCCAGTTCGAGAACAGGGGCAGGGCTGCGTGAGGGGCCTACAATCAAGAGACACAGTGGCTGAGCGGGGGATGTACCTGGAAGATGTTGCTGGTGGTACCTAAAGCAAAATGCACAGAAAAACGGAAACACATTTTTTGTAAACAGCCCCCGTGTTTGGTTTATCTGGCTGGTTTCGGCGGAACAATTATGGGGCAAGGTGCTTTGCTGAAGGTCCGGGGGAGGGGCTCGGGGGGGAGTGCAGCAGAAGTGCCGCCATCCATCCGCCTGCCTGGGATTGAAACCCACAACCCCATAGTCAAGGGGGCACAGCCCTCACCTCTACACCGATGCACAGGCCCCTAATGCTGAGTGTGCCTGCCTCAGTAAAAGGGTCTGTGAACAGTCACATCGTTCATGGAGTTCAGTCAGATTTATAACCATTGGGCCTGTTGCTCTTCAGAACCAGAGGTTTAGAACATAAGAAAGGTTAGAAACAAGCCGTTTGGGCCCATGTAGATCATTTGGCTTTGCATTTCTTGGCTGTATTAGGTTTGGGCTCAGCTGTATTAGGTTTTATCACTAACTCCACTCCAAAGAGGACTAGGAGACCTACATCATCTGTCTGTTTCTTTGACAACGTAAAGTGGAGAACGAAGAGTCCTGTATTTGTTTTGTTTTCTTCTTGTTTTCTTCTAAATTATTGTTTTTTTAAATTGTTTTGGGGTGTTGGTTTTTATATAGCTGTGTTTTTTTGGAGCCTTTGAGAGACCAAGACAAAAACTGCATACAAACAGATTTTGTACTGCATTTAAAACACACACACACAGAGAAAATGTTTTTTGGATTAAGTGAGGATATTAAAAAAAGAGAGAGACAGACAATCCTTCTTTACAAATGTGGTGGTCTGCCAGTTTTGTGTCTTGTTGTCATTTTTAATTTTTCTTTTTCAGAAACCAAAACCTCTATCGCTGTGCCAAGATGACATTTTTTTTTTGTCGACAGATTTTATAATATGTCTGTAACCAATATTATTTCAGTTAGTGATGTGGGCTCTTCACTGCAACACAGCATGTCAAAGTATATCCAAGAATGGGGACGAACCCCCTTTTCCTTCCCTCCTTTCCCTCGCTCGCTCTCCTTAATGATGATGTCCAGTTGAAAGGGCTTGTCTTTGAGGTTTTTTTCCCCCCACAATTCACCTCAGAATAGGAGCCCCATCCTGCAATTTTCTGCCAGTACTTGGTGCGTCTCCAAAACTCAGCCAGCTCCCGCACAGCAAGAACTTGAGGAAATCTGGAAACGAGAGGAGGCCATTCGGCCCATGTAGTTTCGCTGGGTTTTCGTTTCTCCTTGATCCCAGAATCTCATCCAGCTGTTTCTTTAAACAACCTAAGGTGTCTGCGTCAAACAACATGGGTTGGTAGCCTGTTCCAGACTCCCAGATATTACAATGGTTTATTCATGTTATAATAAAGCTGGATAGTTTGTTAACCAAAAAGCAATAATGCAATTCAGTTAATTGTGTATTTTTACATGTATCTTGGGGGACATACAAGACAATTACTTTGCGCATATTCCAATAATTAAATGTATTTTCATCTATTTTGCACTTAAGTGATTTGGCCTGTTCTTTAGTGTGAAATCATTTTTAATAACTGTTTAGACCTCAAGCTCAGAACAAGTATTAATTTATTGTCCTGAAAGATGTTTAAACCGACATCTCTAATGCAAACAAGCTCTAAAAACGACGGATTTCAACCCGAGGTCCTAAGACACAGTCCAGAGGATCTTCAAAAACGGTTACATTTTACCTTTAAGCCTAAGGGTGCGTAAAATAACATTCACACCTCTGACAATATTTGAGGCGGCTCTGTGGGCAAGTAATGTTTCTTTCATAGTGGAGGCAGTAGTTATTAGAATTATAAAAAACAGTTTATATCTTTCGTTAAAACCGAATCTTTACACTGATGGGTTGCATGAAATGGGATTCCAGAGTAAAAAACAACAACTTCAGTTTATATAAAATGAAAGTAGCTGCTGATTGGGTTGCCAATGGATGCAACTACCTCCGTAAGGGCGCCGTTAAACTGTGATTCAGAGCAGGTGAGGCGGTTACCTTTCGAGCGGAGGACCGGGGGAAGTTCAGGAGACTTTGACAGGAGCAGGCCGCGCGTTCGTTTACGTTTTTATCGTGAAGTTTGAGAAGGTTCTAGACACGAACAGCTAAAAAAAAAAAACTCATTGTATGAACAACAAAAAGCCGTTTCAACGTTTTATTGCTTACAGCACAACTTACGCGTGTGGACATCAGAGGACAGCTTCGGGTATCCTGGGCGAAAATCAATGTTGTGTGAGTACATTTTTTCCCCCTCTCAGTCCCTCAAAATCTGCTTTCAATATATCACCAAAGTTCAAAACGTAGCAAAATTAAAAATTACCACCGGTCACGTGAAGAGCCTGGCGCCTTTTTAAAAGCACACAAGCGGATTCTTTTAACTCGAAAATGTAATAAACGTTTCTATTCTAGTTATTTTGATTACATTAAGGTATTTTTCCATGTATTGCCATATTTTATTTGACTTGTTCCAGTGTATTGTATGTTTATCGTGTTACATCGGTAGATATCCTGGAGAGGAACGGACCTAAATGTTCTCCGTGCCTGATTTTTAATGGTTTACCAATTTTATGTATGTTCTAGAGACTATGTAATACTTAAATTAACAAATGAAGAAGATAGACCATAAATACAAACATATGTGCAGTACACTTAATTTTAAAATGGATTGTTATAATTCATATGAATGATCCTTTCATCCAAAAAAACTCAGAATTGTACCCATTTCTACAACCGGTCATTTTACTGAAGCAATCTGAGTAAAGTACAGGTACCAGGGTACAACATCCCGGATTTGAACCCGCATCATTCTAGCTATGAGTCCAGACCTCTAACCACTACCTGATTCACTGTTACAAAATTACTTCCTGAGTGACCTGCACTCTGCCTACTTTTTAAGAACAAAAGAAAGATTGCAGACCAGAGGAAGATATTATGCTCCCCCTTTTCATTTAGTGACTCGGGACCTAGTGTAACCTACAGAGAATTAAAGAAGGGCAATGGGCTTGTGGAAACTGTGCGAGTTTGGAGATACTAACCAAGCATTCCCTAGAAGCAGAGCCTCAGTGTGCCTTACCGGTAGGGGTTAAATGGTCATCAGTCAATCGAGCAAATTTGGTTTTTATGTAGCACCTTTCATTCCAGTTTCAATTTTCCAGAGCATTCTGGAGGCACTTTACATAAATTATACCTTTACAAAAGTATAAAAAATACAGTTCAACCATGTATAAATGTTATTGAAAGGTCGATTTTCTTATAATTTCACAAGTAAGCTTTGAGATGAGATTTAAAAACAGACCCCCCACAAAAAATACCCCAACATAGTGGTAGGTTAATTGCCAGCAGCCATATCCCCCCTGCAACTTACAACTGACAGCCCACTGGAGCTCAGCAGGTGTGAGCCTGGTCAGTACCTGGATGGAGACCTCCTGGGAAACCTAAGGTTGCTGATGGTAGAGGTGTTAGTGGGGCCAGCAGGGGGCGTTACCCCTGCAGTCTATGTGGGTCCTAATGCCCCAGTATAGTGACGGGGACACTATACTGTAAACAGGCACCGTCCTTTGGATGAGACGTAAAACCAAGATCCTGAACCTCTGTGATCATTAAAAATCCGAGTGCGTTTCTCAAAAAGATTAGGGGTGTAACCCCGGCGTCCTGGACAAATTTTCCACTAGCCCTTAGCTTCATCACTCTGTTCTCCTCCCCACTGATAGCTGGTGTGTGGTGAGAGTATTGGTTTACAATGGCATCATCCAGACCCAGGTGGGGCTGCACACTGGTGGTGATGGAGGGGATCCCCATTACCTGTAAAGCTCTTTGAGTGGAGTGTCCAGAAAAGCGGGTTCTGGGAAAATTGTTCCTGGTGTGAGTGATGGACTAGCATCCCATCCAAGGTTTACCCTGCCTTGTCCCCGTTGCTTGCTGGGATAGGTTCCGGCTCCCCCAACAATCCTGAATTGGATAAAGCGGATAGAAAATGGATGGATAGATTTAAAAACCTCAATAGGTATTGTAAGGGTTGTGTTTTTCCAATAATACCCTATCCAGAATTAGTTGGTGTGTGTGTGTGTGTGTGTGTGTGTGTGTGTGTGTGTGTGTGTGTGTGTGTGTGTGGGGTGGTGGGGTTCTTATTTTAATTTTAAGCAAGTGCACAAGACCACTACCACCACCACCCAACCCTTTCAGAAAAACCAGCAGCAGTTTGGTCTTCAGATCAATTGCTGAAGCCATGTGGCCGTGAGCTGTCACTTCCAGTAGCGCCAAAGTGCAACTTGCTGGTGAATCACTATGCAAATGGAGAGCAGAGTCAAAGCGCTGTGGGGAAATCAGATGAGACGACTGTCAGAGAGGTCATTTATGGTAAAGAGAGATCGATGTGGCTCTTGCCTCTGAGCCGCATGCCATCTTCTGAAAGACCAGAAACGCAGGCTGGAGAGAAGGGGAAAGAAAAGCTTAAAAATAGAGCACAAGCTCAGTGGCTCACTCTTACTAAAATTAAAATCTCGTGACTAAACATGCAGAGGTCGGGACTTCTGTCATGCGGTGATCAGAGTGTGTCTAGTGACCGAATTGAAAGTTACTAGAAAACTCAGTTTTCAACATTAGTCTTGAGGAATTTCCGTGGGCTCACAGAGAGTGGGTGGGTGGGGGGCGTGTGGACCTGATTTTGAAGTGAGTTTTTTTCTGTCCTGTAAAGTATTCTAAGTCATAAAGTCCTGGGCTGAGAGGACTGCCATGGCAGCAGTGTGGAGCAGACAGAGCTCGGGACTGGTCACTGGAAGGTTGTGGGCTTGGAGCTGGAGCGATTCGTTATTGTTGTGTCTTTGAACTTGCTGTGCAAAAGCAAAGCTCTCCAATTTGCCATTGTAAATGGGACTTCGTTCACAGCTGATGTACCAGGTAAAACAAAGTTTGAAAAAGTAATGAAAAGTCACAAAACTACTTGAGTGTACAAAAGTGCAGGAGGGCTTTCTATGATTTGGCTTGCTCTGTAAGCTTTACAGAACACATCAGTGGTGCAAACAAGCCACTTCAGAATAAATAGATTATGTTAGGAGGTGCACCAGCGCAAGGACCCAGGGACTCAAGGGAAAATAAAGTTTAGGACAGAAAACCTGAGGTGCATGTTTACACAGAGAGTTGTGGGAGTCCAGAACCAACTCTCTAGTCTTGTTTTTGAACGGACTTAGGGGATGGAAATAATTCTTAGATTAGCAATCACACAGGCACAATGGACCAAGGGTTTCAAGCTAGAAGAGCCCATTCTCGTGCTCTTATGTGAAAGCTTATGTTGCAGGAAGGTGACTGGCATGCAGACAACCACAGGTTCAAAGTCACCCTGTGACATATTGTGTTCTCCATTTTATGTATACCTGAATATACCTTCATGAATAGCCTGGCCCCAAGTCCATATACTCTATCCAGTTTAGAAAGCAAACACGTTTACAGATTTTGAGTTTATAAAGGTGGTAGAAATTGTTTGTTGCAGGCAGTGTTTAAAGTTTCCTCAGGCCCCTGAGAAGCAATATACACTTCGACTTCAGTCCAGTCTATTGGAACTTATCACCATTGAGGGCCACTGGTCTTATCAGCTCAGTAAGGATGAAGATTTGGTGGAATACAAGTATTGGCAGACTATATTTGTGAAAGTGTTTTGGTTATTTGACATTCTTGTTCTGCCTAGTGATACAGAGGACACAATTGCAGCATGATGTAGACAGAAAGAGTAGAACACATTGCCTCATGTTTCCTTTTATTTAGAAGGTATTTACACACAAATGTAGAAAAAACAAACCTAGCGCAGAAGAAATTAAGAATAATAAAAATACAAAGTGATACTGTTGCAAGATAACATTTAAGTGTTTATAAAATACATTTTTAAAGGTCACCAAAAATACTTAGAATTTATTATACAAAAGAGAAAAAACAAGTATAAAGCAACCGCAAATTCTTAGCACCCACTTCTTCAGAGTTGCAGCTATAGTGTGCTTTTGTACCCACGTGTGGTAAAATTAGACAGAAAGAAAGGCACATGCTTGCAAAAAGCATCTTGTCTTCAATAGCTTCTTATCAGTACAAGTTAAACAGTGGTATCATGCCTTCAGCATTGGTCCCCTCCATGTACAGACTTACAGTCGCAGATCTACACTCACGGCCTGAAATTTCACAGAATTTGTCAATGCTGGTTTGGACTAGCAAAATCTGGACCAGCTCTTGTGCAAATTGCTCTTGATCTTGCTAATTAACAAAGCATTTTCACGAAGTACGTGACAGCTGTGTGACTTGTGGCATTACAGCAGTGATCGTAGTTAGTCTGCTCTATGCTGGGTGTCTGTATTCCTCCTTTCTTTCTCAGTTCTGTGCAGGCCTGGATATCTAGCTGATGGGCACTAGCTTTGTTTCTGCCCCTTCCCTGTTTAAGGATAGAGTGTCCTGCCCTGCTATGATGTGCAGCAGAGTGAACAAGGTTTGCTTCCCTTTTCAGATACAGGTAAACATACAGTGGCTGTATACCCAGTAACCCCTCTGTAATCACTTTACAGCTTTAAGCTGTGTAGATTGTTGCAGAAGATTTTCCTCTTCTCTGCTAGTGAGTGTAGATAAGATTCTATCTGCTTGCCATAAGCGTGCATTAGATTTAAGGCATCTCTGCACCTGAAAACGAGGGTAGATCACAATAGCTCTTCACCACCACCCACCTCCCACCTCTTCCCAGCTCTTTACATGCGCAAGACAAGGCAGACTGCTCTTTGTTTGAAAGTATGCAGTTTTTTTAAAAAGGTTCCAGCATGTTAATTTGTTACATTCTAAGCAGAAGCAATTGCACTTGAACATTTCTTACAAAATAACAACAACAATAATATCAAAGTCCATCTTTCCAAATTTTAAACAGTGCAAAAATATCCAAAGTTAATCCACAGATCAAATTTATCTGTACTAAAATACTAAATTATTTGTGCTTAACAAACACTGCAATGGGATATAGAAAGCTTAAGATGGTGTGTAGCTTCTCCACGTAGCTACGTCAACAAAATACAGATTTAATGTAGAAAAAGCAAGGAATGTTTTAAAGTTGAAAAACAGTGGACTAAGGGTTTCAAAACCCATCTGTCCACAGTTAGATAAACAGTGCATTAAAGGTTAGGACTGTGCAGCAGCCCAACCATAGCTACAGGGTAATTACCTACCTTCATCATGAACAAAGTCTCCAATAATCTCTTAATTTGGAATTATAAATGGATAATTATGGATCCTTTTTATATCCTCCCATTTTGGAGTCAGCAGTCTCAAATCACCACTATAACTGCTTTACAGTGCTGTGGGTTGGGGGGCTGTGTGTGCTATCCTGAAGAAACAGGCTCTTGTTGGAGCATTCAGACAGTTTTTACACATGAGTAGGAGTTTAGGCATCCATTGGAGGAGTGCTCTCTCTCGCTGGTGACATTGCAAACCCACAGGTGCATTGCCAGCCTGAATGTACCTTCGCCAGTACGAGCTAACCCATCTGTCGCAGGGAGATGACTGTCCAGATTGGGACTGAAACCATGTTATTATTATGGTACTGGGTGCACGCTCAGACCTTTTTCCTGGGTGTGCACAGGGGTGGCTCACTGATTGGAGCCTGCTGCTCTGGCAGAGAGAGGGCAGCGAGCGCAAAGAGTTAAAAAGGAATTTTAAACAGACACCTGCTGTTGTACGTGATGCCTCAAAAATAGCTGAAAGGCAGGATAACATCAACATGAATAGCAACTTGACCATGAGAGGAATGCATACTCATTAACCCCCATTCATGGTATTATCATAGGGTGAGCATAGCTGGGCTCAGACTATGAAAACATATGTAACACCTAATTCGTAATTTGTGGGAACTGTAGGAAGTACACCTTGAGTGTGTCTCCTTCAGTAATCTCTGGAAGTGGCCATTTTCGTTACAATTAAACTCATCTCAGACCTTCACTGGACTGCTCTGTGACTCCTTGCATCTCTTCACTAGGCAAATGTACCAAAAAATTCAATGTCCCGCTTTCTGAGAGTACAGGTGTCATTTTGGTACGCCAACCACATCTTTACAATGTACCACGTTTTGACCTTATGCCACCAGGGTCTGGTCTAAAGTGCTCACCTTGTTCTCAGAAGCGGCACCTTTATTGGTTGAGGTAATTGGGCCCTCAAATTGTTTTTATATGAGCACTGTACTGTATGTGTTTTTATGTGTTTTATATGCAAGCCACTTTGAAACAAAAGCATCCTTAAGCAAGCTCTAAATAACACACAGATGGAGGTAGGTAATATTCCCTTTTGTAAAGAACACTCAATGTTTAATCTTTCTAAAATTATTTTTTCTTTGTGCACAGCATGCTCCGTTACTCTTTCATAAAAAAAAATAGTAGAATGAAAAAATAGCAAATCAAGAATTTGAACAAAATCCTTCCTTCTCAGATCTGCCTGGTCTGTAGCAATCTCGCTTATAGAAAATAGAGTAGATTTCTCTAGATATTTAGAAAATTTCTAAATTTAAAAAATTAAAATAAAATCCCTGGTGTGCGTCACAGTTTTGCATGATCAGGGTGTTTTTTTTCAAGAAAAAATCTGTTTGAGGAGTTTGTGTTTATCGCCGTGTGGCTGCATAAATTTACAATAGCAATGTATCTAGAGGGTTTAGCACCAGCATGTTTTATAAAATACTGATAAAGCAATACTCATGAATAAATAAAAGCCAATTACAATGTGTCCTACGTAGGACACACATTCTTGTCTTCCAGGAGCCAGTCCAGTAGTGTCTCCACACTTCATCCCACATGCTAAATGTGAAGCTTCTCTCTTTGTTCATTGTAACAGCCATTCTGCGGAAAGAGAGCCTCGATGGCAATCAGTCTTTTTTTTCTCTCCCCATCTGGAAGCAAAGCATATTTTGGCAGTTACTGTACACACTAGAGTTTAAGCGGTGCGATTGATGCTGTTTGTTCCACATTGACTTGATCAGGGGTTGTTATCCTAGAAGCAGTTTGAATACAATGTACACAGAGAGCATCTTCCAATGTACTGAACTTAGCAATGTGTTAAATGTATTGCAAATGTTGTTGTCTTAATTGATAAAGCCACGGCTTTGATCATTTATAGGCACTGACAGGGATTTATCATGCTTTTGTGCATGACGTGGTCCAAAGTCTTTGTAAACTTTGTGTGAGCCCCATAAAAAAAGATACCATTTATTTTTCAAAAGCTCTCTTTGGGAGAACTGTCCAATGCAATTGCTGGCCTTCCAGAAACACTGTGCTATCCCTTTGTGTCTTCTGCCTCTCGGCCCTGTTCTTCTGTACCATCGTCGGCAGGGCACAATGTTTTTTCTGACGTATTGCTGTCACTTTCCTCGCTGTTAGTCCTGTCCACTTCATGCTCTGTCTGGTGCCCGTTGTCCGCCGGTGCCTGCTGCTCATCGCTGTCTTCACTGCCCTGTTCTCCGTCCTCGGTCAAAGAGGACTCGTCGGTAGGCATCGGCTGCTGCTGAAGCTCTGCCCTCTGGGCAGCAGAGGAAAACACGTTTTGCATCACCAAAGAAGGAGACAAAGTCTCCGTTAGTAGCTCTTCACTTTGGGAGCCAGAGCCCAGATCGAGGGCAGCATCTGCAAAGTATGAAGGTGTGACCTCTAGTCGTAGCCCCGCCCTGCTGGGGGCTGTGTCCAAGTCCAGGCCGTCCTCTGAGTAGGAGGAGGATTCGCGAAGGGGTGTGGCTCCTGGCTGCAGCTCCTCCCCCATGGCGTCAGGGTCCATGTCTCTGCGGCAGTAGGCATAGCGGTGGTTCATGTGCTGGGAGTAGGACCCAGAGTGGGAGAACCTCTTGCCGCACTTGTCACACTGGTAGGGCTTTTCACCGGAGTGCAGACGAGAGTGCTCAATCAGATGGTGTTTGTGCTTGAATGCCTTCTTGCAGATCTTACACTGGTGCGGCCTCCTGCCTAGAACAGGGAATACAGGGATTAGATTTATTTTCATCTTTGCCATAATTTGCATGTTGCATGTTCAGTTCAATTTGTTGCGACGGAACAGGATATTAACGTGTGACTGTAATTGAAGTATGTACTGTATGTAACTGTGCTGCGGCTGAAAAGAAAACTGACCAACTTGCAACAGGTTGCAAGGCATTCAAGGGAACCTTAACTGCAGGTCTGGGGAAAACCTTTCTTCCAGGCCACTTCAGATGAAGTTTAGGACTGCAAATTACTCATTTTATAAGCACACTCTTTCGGTAATGCAATTGTTTTGCTGTCAAAGGGTGCTGTTCATGCTTCTTCTCACCCAGCTAGAAAGCTCTTACGCGCAGGCATTGGAGTGCATGTTATCTGAGAGAGGCAGCTGCAGTTAGGTCCTTACCTGTGTGCTCGTACTTATGGCGAAGGAGTGAACTGCTCTTCTGAAACGTTTTGTCGCAGATGTCGCAGGCGTAGAGCCCCTCTTCTGTTTTCTTCAGCCGCTTTCTGCCTGGGCCGTAGTCTCCCTCTGTGCCGTCATCAGTGAAAGAGAGGTAGTCCAGACACCCCCTGGTCATGGCCTCCCCCTGCCGAAAGAAAGGGGTTAATTTTCTAGATGGAGAGCTCTTTCCCTTAGGATGAGTAGGCTTGAGGCTGAAGCCAGAGCTTCTGTATCTGTGGCAGCAGAGATGCATTTATGACTGAGGATAAGAGGCACTTCTTCACACAAGGTGGGGGCGGGTGTCTGGGATGAGCTGCCTAGCCACGTTGTCGGAGCTGGTTTTCTGGGATCATTCAAGGCACGTCTGGATGAGATCCTCAGATCCGTGAACTACCGGAAAACCAAACAAGCAAGACAGGCTGAATGGCCTCTTCTTGTTTGTAACCATTTCTTAGTATCTAGTCATTTGTTGTTAAAGCATTCACCACAAAGCCTTGAGAGTTCTGTTAACAATCCAAGACTAAGTGAGAGTCTTGGAAACAATGTGGTGAGTCATGAATACAGCTTCTGGCTCTAGATTCCAAGTCTAAAAAGCTCTGAAGAGTGAAAATTGATGGGAAAGCATAAGGCTGGCTTCCCACGCATCACTGAAAATGTAATTTCCAGATGCAGATCAATCATTAAAAACTGAACAAAAAGAAAACCCCGGTAAAAGGTAGTAAAAAATGATGAAAACTCCCATTAGACGGACAGGTGTGAGGTAGTTGACTGTGTAGTCATTACCTACAAACTGGCACAGCTGGTAAAAAGCACAGCTGGTTAAAGCTCTTAATGCATTTGAACTCAAGTTCGCAGTCCACAGTGTGCTTCTTATCTGCTTCTGCACATGCTGAAGTGCATTTAAAAGTGAGAGCAGGAGGCACATCTTTACCCAAAGGGTTGTGGGAGTCGGGAACAAGCTGCCCAGCTCTGTGGTTGAAGCCTATACTTTGATTTTCTTCAAGAGTCAGTTGTATAAAAACCTTGAATTAAATAACTATTAACTTCCCAGTGAGCTACTGTAGGTTACAAATAGCTTCTTCTCATTTGTAACCTGTCTTATGTTCTTATGAAACTGCCTTGTTTTTTGCTGGCCCATCGGTAGATTAATTTTGCATCATCTTGTTCAGATTACAACTTTAAAAACCCCAAATCCTTGTGTCTAACAATCCAATTGAAATGTAATTATGGGAATGAGGGCGATATATACTGTAAGTATTTTCTATAAATCCTAATTGACATTACAACAGTTTTGCTTCACTGTTAATGAAGTGTCTTTGCATTGGGGATATCTCAGCAAGGTGTAGATTTTAACAGTGTGTGACAGGAAAGTCTTGGATGAGAGACAGTCTCAATGGAAAACTATTAGGATCCACAGGATTAAGCACAACTATACAGAATTAGGCACACCAAAATATAGAAGAAAGTGAAACAGCTGAGGTTGTGCTATTTTTTAGCTTTTAATCATTAAAATCGTGGAATTGTGTGTAAGTGGCAACAGTTTAAATTCCAGATTAATGAAGGGAGCTGGTCGTATGTAGACATATTACATGTATCTGATATTCCCGTTGTCAAAGCAGACAATGATTAAATGATGTTTTATATGGTAAAACCTCTGCATACTCTTAATACCGTTTTTTGGCTTTGATGTGCTAATGCCAGAAACATCTTTGAAAATGTGCCTGTGTTTGCAGATCAAATGCCCTTTGACTTGATGAAATTGCTTCCTCTGCTGCTGTGAAAGCATGAAAAATCTGCATTTCACTGTTAATGTGTGGGCTTTTTCTGCTTTATATTTTTACTTTTTAGGTTTCGTTCACATTTTTCTTTGTAGTTAGAAAGTGACAGTACAGTTCACGCATGAATCATGTTTCCTCAGGGACTCTCTGCAAGGCAGGTCTTTTCTCAAACTTACACGTCTGGAATTTCCCAGCTGAAGAATTTCAGTAAACACAGTAAATAAACACTGATCAACTTCAGTGAAGGCATCTCTGCCTCTTAGGGAATGCCCGCAGAGGTGAATAATGCTGTAACAACACTGTTACTTCCGGTGTGTGGATCTGAAAAGCACTATAAAGTTGCCAAAAACTCTGGTGATTCATTGCTATTTTAAGTATTGGGTGGGCTACTTAAGCTAAGGTTACTCTAAGAAACATAGCTTTACAGTCATTGCAGTTGTTTACACTTCAAAGAAACTTGCGGGGGCTCCTAATTCTAATGAGGTGGGTCACAATTAATTAGTTTCCATGCTAAATTAAACCACTATATTGAAAAATTCTAGGGTGATGGAAAAAGTGAATTCATTACAATCAAAGACACTGTGCACGGGGATGAGTGTGCCTCTTCTGTGCACAAAGCTGTGTGCTGCAGTCAATGAAAAATGTGGTTATAAGATGTACTGTAATAGTGCATCCTAATCAGCCCATCGGTGTTGGAATCTTTAGAAAGCAGGAGCTTTCAAACACCAATGCATCAATCTTGATTTAGCAGGCTTAGTGTGTTAGCAGGCCTCTGAGCAATGCTGACCATACCAAAACAGCTCAAATATATCAAATAGGGTTCAGGTCTGATTCCCCCTTCTCTGTCTCTCTCTTTATAAAAAGTGTCATTAGATTTCAGTTTTGCAGTGATTCCTTATTCTGACTGTTGTTCATCATCCCTCCTCTGGTTATGGGAAACTTGGTTATTCTTGGTTATTAATCAAAATTAATCAAATTAGCAAATGGTTGCCCATCCTGAAAGAAAAGGGTACAAGGTTGGACTATATCCTGGGAGGGGCACCAGTCCAATGCAGGACATATTGATAGTTTAGATCACTGTTATTCACTCCTCGTCCTGGAGGGTCGCTGTGCCTTCTGGTTTTCATTCCAATCTGGGTTCATAAGAACTTCATATGAATCAGTGGTTCACTTAATTGGTCCGTATTGGCACTGTTTCCATGCCTTTACTCATTGATGATAAGCTACAGTAGACTGTGGCCTTCCAGGACCAGGAGTAAATATCACAGATATAAAAGGTTGGAAATCGGACAGACTGAATACCATCCAGTTTGTAACCTTTTTTATATTGTTTAACCGTGTTAAAATTGCTACATTTTCTTTACTTGAAATCACAGAACTCTATTGTAATTAAGGGTGTTCGTCTTTAAAGTTGGTTACAACCTCCAGAAAAGTAGAAATAACCCATTTGAATTGCTTACAATCATTGCTTGTCTCTCCTGTTGGATTCTCTTTAGGAAGGACTCTGGGTCTGATTCAAACATGTAGGTCATGGGAGAGAGGAAGCCAGTCTTAGCTGCGGCTGGATTCAGTGGTATTGGTGGCAGGCCATCTTGTCCTGCATTTCTCAGGCTGGGGGTCAGGATGGAGTTAAACAGGGGGAAAGGACTGTAAACTGAGTGGCCAAACCCCGAGCTCCTGCTATACATCGCCTCATGGTGCGGGGGTGGCGTTTTCCTGGGTGGGCTTGCCATCTCCTTCTTTTCAATGGCCGGGGATCTACCGTTCCTGTTTCTCTCCTCACTGGGTTCCTCTCTGGACTTGGGCAGAGACAAGTCCAAAGGCTCTGACTGCAAGCAACCGGAGGTAGGGGTCCTGCAGGAAAAAACGGCCTTCTTAGAAGGAGGGGAACACAGAGCAGACCCCGCCCCGGGTGGCACGCGCCCTCGCTCCTGGTAGGGAGGAGTGGCTACCTCCATTGCAGAAGGGCTGCTAGGGTTAGCTGGGCTACCTCCTTCCTTGAGATGTGGTGGCCAGAATGCATGAGGGCTGAGGGTGCTTGGACATGTAAGAGTTGGGGACAGCATGGCAGCTGGGTGCTGATGGTGAAGTGGCCTCAGTCTGGGTAATGCTGTCCTGTCTTCGGAATAGCCATTGGTAACAGGGCCCAAAGCTACGCCCTCATGTCCTGGGGAGTGCCTGGAGAAGTTAAGAGGGGAATCATCCTTGCCTCTAGGACCTTCTGGGACCTCCATGGCCTCCCTGTTCATCTTGCACAGGTACCTCTCGTGCTGGAACAAAACAGCGGCACTGGGGAATAGCTGAGAGCACCACCTGCATGTCACCCCATTTGACACGCTCCCCTCTGACTCCGAAGACTGGCAAGATACCTTGTCCCTTTCCATCCGGGGCTTGTAACTCTCCTGGGTGTCGTTCCCATCCTGGGAAGGGTCTCTACCTGGCTGCACACCTCTGTCCTCTCCTCCCATGGAAAAGTTTTCTCCCAGTTCACTGTTAGCACTTCTCTGGAGCATCTTCTGGAGCAGGTGCTCGAACTTGCTGTGTGGATGCAAATAAGGCATTAGTGCGGTCCCCTTAAAAAAAGCATGGTGCGGGAATTCCACTGTGTCCGATCCCACGTCCCTGCTCCTGGCAAAAACCAGGCTATCCTGTGAAATCAAGTCCTCCATATGAGGCTTTTCCAGGGACCTCTCTTGTGGTCTGAAAACATACAGAGAGCCCAGGCCTTTCATGGTGTCTTTGGCGCCTGCCGCTGGGAGAAGGTTCATTGTGGGTGATGATGGAGATGAGTTGACGTTTTGTCCGCCATATGACTGTCCGTTCATGTTGCCCCCGCTCAGACACTTCTTGCTGCTGAGGTGCGAGCTGTAGGAACCAGAGTGCGAGAATCTCTTCTTGCAGTTGGCACATTCGTAAGGTTTCTCGCCTGTAGAGGGGGGGGAAAAAATATGTAATTAAGTCTTTCTAAGGCCAAATCCTAAGCCACCCAAAAAGGGAAAGGAAGATTTCAACTTTTCATATTTGTTCATTTGCTCAATCAGTCTGGTGCTGTACAGTATCTTTGCAAGGCCCGCATCTTCTTCCACACGCTCGCACAGCCCAAGCCAGGATCGGACCCAAGACCGTAGAGCTGTGGTGCAGCACTGTTAACCTTTCACCTCTCTGACTGGTGCTAGTTCTGTGAGCAGTGTGAGAGATGGCAGACGGCACGCTTTGGAGGAATTGACCCTTCCATAACCGTTGCTCCCTCTTTTGCTTTTACGAGGGCGATAGAAGCAATAAGCGTGGGGTGAGGCCACATTCAATTTTGATCGTAAGAAATGTACATTTTAAAATAAAAGCTATAACCTGAACTTACCACTGTGAATGCGAATGTGCTCTTTCAGGTGATGCTTGTATTTGAAGGCCTTTCCACACTGTGTACATTTAAATTTCCTGTTCTCTGTTGCTTGCTCAAACGATGGATGCTAAAACAGATGATAAGAAAAATGAAATATTGACGTGTTTGAGGCCTGTTGAAATGAGTGACATCTCATATTATGTGTACAGAAATCTACCAGAACCTTACCTTGCTCTGCGCCTGGTTGTGTATTAGCATGTGCCTCTCCATCTGCGGCCTGTAGGTGGTGCTGTATCCACACAAGGGGCACGCCAGATTGCCGCTGTCTCTCTCATGGCAAAATTTCACATGTTCGCGGAGGGACGCATCACGGCGATATGTGCGCTGGCAGAACGGGCACGCAAGAAACCCCCTTGTACCATCAGGACTCCCGGGTACCGCTTCTGAAAAAGCCAGAAGGATGCCCATAAAAAAAACTGACACCAGCATTAGATCGACATTCTGTCGCGTGCGGTTCTGCTGCAGTGATGTTGCTTCCATTGACTCTGACCTGTCTGCAGTCCTTAGGTACGTTCGATGGTTCTGTTTGCTGACTTTATGTAGTAGCACTGCAAGCGGCCATATCTGATCCTACATGGTGCTTTCTAAATGAAAATAAAGCTTTCACTAAATTAAAAAAAGCTAAATATCACCAAGGTAGTGAGAGACTCATCACATCTGTTACAACTCAGTATACAGTACAGTGAAGTAGCACTGTGAGGGGGTGGGGACTGATACTAGAACTTGACATGCCTTTTTTTAAGTCAAATTTGGTGACTGTATTTTCCTAATCCAGGTTTTGCTCTGTTAGTTTCATTTCTTATGAAATGATCTCTGTGATATTGTTTCTTAAATGCAGTGGGTATTGACCCCGTCTCAGTTTTATTTTCAAGCTACTATGAATTCAAAAGAAACATTAGTCAGTAGCTGAAGGAGTGACAGGTGTTACTTGTGCAACATCAGTCAGTGTTAAATGATTGTGTGGCACAGTGTTTCATTCATCGCTGTTGTTCTGTGCTTCCTGTTTATTTTCCTAAAGAATATACTTCTCGACAATTTGTACATCTGAGCTCTTTCTGTATTTGTATAAATCACAAATTGGTTGTTGTCCTACTTGCTGTTATACTGTAATTTCTTATCCACAAAGTTGAACAAAAAGCAAATCCCCATTTTATCCAACAAATGGAGGTTTTTGAATGAAAACTGGGGTTGCCATTTTAATTTATAAGAAGGAAAAACATTAAAGTTAGGCTAAATGTTTTTTTTTAATGTATACCTTTTTGTTTTATCGAAACGAATACTTTTTCAATATTGCCAGACTTTGTGCACTAAGAAGTCCCTGATGGTTTCATCTGCACGAAACCGTGATCAACCAGCAAAACAACATGCACAGAAATTCGCTTATACTAAAACTAGTTTGGGGCCTCTTTTTCATTCATGTCCTATAGAGGGTTCATGACATGGCCTGTTTATCTCTGTCACATTTGTCTTTGACTTGAATGCGGATTGTTCTTTCTATATGTTGTTTCATCCTATTGGCGTGAGAACTTTCTTCAGTGTCGCAGTATTCAACGAGCAGTGTGTGTTCTCCTTCCTGTTTACTCTTTTTGCAAACCTCTAAACACTAGAAGGTCACAGATATTTTCACACAATGATTTGCCATTTATAACCATCTTTTACTTTTTTCTGTGTTTGTTTTTATTCAGCTTCTTGTGAATTGGAGCCATTAAGCATCTGTGGAATGATAAAGTTCAATCTGGCCATCATCCATCGTCTGTACCGAGTGAGTTTTACATTTAAAAAAATTGCTTCATCTTTAGGGCTGTAATCCAAAACCTTCCGTCAGAATGGCAGAAAAATCATATTTCAATAATGGCGTATAATATTTTTGTAAGTAACATTGGTGGGAATTGGTGAAAACTGGAAAACTTTAATAAAATCGAGTAATTAGTAAAGTTTAGTATCAACCAAAAATGCAGAACACTATTAATAACCAACATCTACCTGTTGAAAAAGTGAACGAACTGGCTCTGTACTTTGTTTTGTTTTTTTAAATCTTTTTACAGTCAATTACAAGTGTGGAAGCAGGCTTGTAAATGTGATAGTTTAGTGTTTTCATCTGTAAAAAGGATATCATATCATTTATATTGCCAGTTCAACCACGAGAACTCTCAGAACTTCTATTCAAAATGTAATTTTCTTTGACGAAATTTGTCGCTGATGGCACTGATAAGAGAGTGTGTTTGTTAGGCTGTTTTTTTAGCCCTTCACCTGCCTGATCAGAAACGAGGCAAGACCAGGGTGTGTGTGTTCAGCTCTGGAGGGGAGGCCACTCCTCACCTTGTACCTCGGGTGAGCCATGTGCCCCTGGAGACCAGCTCCTTGGGGGCAGATCCTCGTCGGGGGCTGCTGGGTAAATAACAGCAGTGCCATTCTGCGACAGACGGTCTGGGGGGCTTGCCGGATTCGGGGCCTCCCTCAGCCTCTTCAGAAAGTCATAGCGCTCCATCTCCTCATCTGTGATGGGTGGTTCACCCTGACCTGAAAGACCGCACATACAAAAAGTCCTTTTTAGTGGTGGCCTTCTACACTGGATCGATTCCAGGAAGGCTTACAGTGAACATGTTAACCTGCAGTTCTGCTTTTGATAGTAGCATTATTAATCATTATAAAATAATTTTTTAAGGAGTTCTTCATGACTTCAGTCACACTGGTAGCCCATGGTAAAATCCCCAGCAATCTTAATGGTAACAAGCATTTGAATCGTGGTCTTGCTCTAGGAGTGAGAATAAGTAATAGTAATGATATTAAAAATAAAACTCTACCGGTTACCAGCTACTGAAATGTCCTTCTGTTTTAAGCAGACACCACAGTGGAGATTCACTCTCTGGCCTTCTGTGCATCTTTCTGTGGTGTCCCTGGCCAGACGGGGGACAGTACTGCACATGCGTCCAAAATGAACTGAGCTTCTACATTCATGGTTCACACCCCTAATCGAGGCGTGACGTTCCATTATATTCCTAGCTCAGCATTGGTTTCTGAATTGGCAATGCGACTTCTTAAGAAAAAACTTCAGATTTTGTGATCTTAGTTTTTGTTCCTGGTAATCACGTTGTTCATGGTCGAATGTCTACATACCAGCTGATGAAAAGCACAGGAGGACCACCTTGATTTTGAAATTAGTTTGCAGTAAGATGGTCTTTCTAGCGTGGCACAGCGGAGAGTGTCTCCGGGTTCAAGTTCAAAAGGGCAAAAACATGAAAGCGAAGGTAGAAGAGATCCCCACAGCAGGAACCCCAGGCCTCAGTTTGTCCAAAGACTGCCAAGTTTACTACCAATGTGCTTTAGTACATGAGACTTGCAAAAAGAAGGGCAACAGCAGAATTGTGGAGATGTATAAATTTAATTTTTAATAAAAAAAACAACAAAGTGACTCTGTTAAGGAAGTGACCAGTAAGAAGGGGATTTCTGAGGCCACCCACGCTGTGTATTTTGTGGGGGTGAGTGATGATAAGAGTCCTCCTAAACTCAGTGCGCACAAGCCTGGAACTCTATGGGCTGAAACGCTTCACTTTCACCTCCTCCACCACTCTTTCTCTCTGCGCCTCCTTCCCTTGACGCAGCACGAAAGAGTTGAGATGAGGTGGGTACACTGGGTTTGTGGCCGCCTCTTCGTTTTTTCACCTCTGGTTTTTCTAAAGTGAGAAGGCAGTAAGGAATAGGTTTGTCTGTCCCTCCTCTAGACTGTGACCACAGAAGCAAGCAGTTCTAAAAAGATCACTTGTTTAGAGCTTGATCAAACATGATAAATAAGCCCTCGTTTCCTTTACGTAGTTATTGTTTTTAATACCATCATATAATGCTGAACTGCTGGCCCTGAATGTTGAAAAGGTCATTTTTTGGATGAAAGGTACTGGAGTCTGTGGTCAGGCGTGAGGTGATAAAAGGGAGGGAACAGAGACGACTTGTCCTGTGATAAACATCACCCTACTGTACTGAAAAAAGGTTCACAAAAGGACACCCACTTGCACTTGGAGAAGATATCACATGTTAAAGTTGAACAATGCATGAATAATACTTTATCTGAGAACATTGTGTACGATTTTAGTTACCACGTCACAAAAAATATATTATTGTTCTCGAACAGGATCAGAGAAGAACCAGACGGATTCCCAGGCTTAAACTAATGTCCATGCCGACAGGCTAATAGAATTGAATCTTTTTAGAGTTCAGACTGAGGCCTTTATTCCAATATTTGAAATCTTAAAGGTATGGAAGACCATAACCCCATGGACTTCATTGCAAGTGACGAAATCCGCAAACTGAAACTAAGGGAAAGTGCACTCAGAAGGGAAACTCAGAAGAGCAGGCACTTCTTTATACAGAGGGGTGAGGAAGTATGGAACAAACAGGTCAGACGCTTGTGGAGAGCATTCCCTGGAAGAAATGGCTGGAAAAGATCCTAAGATCAATTAACAACAACCAAGCGCCCTCTGATTTGTAACTTTATGTGCTACAGATAATGACATTTGATAAGCGAGGAGCCTGAGTGGAGATCAGTCCTTTCAAAGCTAGCCCTGCCTGAAGGAAGGAGCAGTGCACATGTGAAGTGAAAGCATTTTGATTGTTCGTAGGCGACCCACAGGAGTCTTTGATCTAGAAATAAAGGCAGTAAAAGGTATTTAGAGACTTGGTTTTGATTTCAGTGTTGAATTTTGTTTGATGTGAAGGAATACGATTAAAGCACTTAAAGATTTTATTTTAGCTAGGCTCTAGTATAGTGTTGCGTTTGCCTGTCTTACTATTAAAACAGTACTTGAAGAGCCATTACGCTTTTCCTAGCCTGTTCTTAGCAATTAAATAAGGGAAGAAGGTAGTTGTGCTTGTAGAAAAGCCTGCATTGTAGGCTGAGCCATATCTCTCTAGGAGCAAGAGCTGATTTTACTGTGAATGGGGAAGTCAGCAGCAGTTTCTTCATTTTAAACACTGAGGTGAAAGGAGAATTCTTGAACCTTTTATTAGTCTTTTGTGCAAGTCGGCCTCAGAAGGTAAATTAGTTTAGCAGAAGGAGTGTTTTTCCAGGAACTACAACAGAGGAACTGTTGAGAGGGGAAAACGTGATGATCGTTGAGATAGCCAAAGGTTTTCTTTTTCCCTTACAAGACAGTTTGATATCAAGATTAAAATGCTGACCACGTGAGGTGTTAAAGCACATGAGCTTCAGTGCTGCGGGGCAAGAGGAAACACCTCCAGACACTCGTACTAAAGTCGCAGTCCAAATAAACAAAGAAGAAAGGTGCTTCCCCAGGCTGACGCAGTGTGAGGAGCTGCAGGACTCGGTTTACCGTAAAGGGCTTGTGGGATGGCGCGCTCCTCCTCCGCACTGCTCCCGGCCCACGGCTCTGGGCTCAGGCTCCGGCCCCGGGCACACAGCGCGGGACTAGGGGCCTCTGTCCCATCGCTGGCTGTGAGGCTGCTCTTCTCGTGACTGTCCGGGCCCTCCATGCCGGAGTGGGTTTCCTCATCTTCCCCTTCCGATCCCAGGGCTGTCAGCTTCTCGAAGTCTACTGCAGAAGGGACAGGACCCAGAGAGAAGGTGGTGGCGTCACACAACCCCAGCAGTGAAACTGACCGAAACCTAAACCCATCCCAGCTGCCAGCCCCGTGTGCTGATGTGCTGCAGCTGTGGACTGGACTGCTAGTTTGAAGCTGAAAGCGTACTGAAACCGTAGATTTAAGTCTAACGCAATACTGAAAAGGAACTATAAATGATCCCAGATATTGTAAAGCACCTATTATGCACCAACCCGTGCACAAAATAACTGGTGCCTTTGTAACCCAAAGTTATTTTTCATGTGCTTTATCTTCTGTGAAAACTGTTGTCAGCTCCCTTCTTGGGTAGTCGCTTTTTGTAAAATGCAGGGCAGTAGAAGAAGGGAACAAATCTATGGCATAGTCAACCCTAAATAAATTATTTAAAATGTAGTAGAAATCATATCGCAGCAGCTTTTACACATTTCTAGAATACATTTGCCAAAGTTCAAAGAAATATCAGTACAGATATTTTCCTGGAACGAAATGTTTAGACCTCCACTATCACAAGTCTAATAATACTGAAAGCGCTGTTCACAGAATATTCCGACGCTGAGCTGGAGCTGTCATGAACGGCAGCGCATGGCGGATTATTAGAAATAATAGGCACAGCAAGACTTGCAGCATGGAAAATATACAGATGGCTCTGACAAGTGCATGTTTTGGTGGGCAGAGTTAGTGATGGTATTCAATGATGGCAGAAAAAGGTTCCAAACCTAATCGATAACCTTGTCATCCTGCTTGAGAAAGACTCGAGACCTGCACACTCTGACCTACTAAGCTTCTAAAGCCATTCTTCACTCCATCTGATCTGCCTTGAGATTGGGGTTGCTGGAGAGGAATGACTGCCACATCACCCAGGTGGGGGCTGCACTTCCATTACAACTGAAGTGGATCCCCTCCCATATATAAAACACTTTGACATCCCCTCACATTTAAATTCAAGGAATAATTATCAATTTAAAGTGTGCCAAATGACCACAGAGATGTTCAATCAGGGGCAGCAGAGCTTCCTGCCGCGTCTGCCGCGGTCCTATACAGAGGCTCTCTTTGAGGGACCGCTCTGCCTTGGCACAGTATTTCAGGGGTATGCAGACCCCTGTGTGGTAGGTGGAGACCCCTACATTGGACACATCCTCCAGCCAGACTGAGAAGAACGCGCTGGTCTGCATTATGCATCCATACGCCACACGAAAACTGCAACGTCGCTGGTTTTTATTTCTGCACACCTACTCCTATCTCTCTCTCTCTGCTTCCCTCCTCCTCCCTCTCTTATCTTTTTTTTTCAGCCATTTGGCAACCCACAGTCTCCACCTTGGCGGTTATCATTTGCAAAGTCATATTTCTCAAACGTTAGTTCAAAGGGTTTTACCTTCGAGGGGAAAAATGCTCCCTATTTTTAGATAAGATAAATTGGATTATTTACATTTTTTCTCATTTTGAGAAAACGTCTTTCTTTCAGGATAAAATGTGGCTTAATTTCCTTTTTTTGGGTGGATAGCAAAGGATGTAGTCTAAAAATGTTTGGTAAATCGGCAAGTGAATGGTTTTGTTTGTACTTTGTACTTGGATGAAATTCCACATAATTTAATTTTTTTTATATATTTTTCAGTCGTTATGTATTTTAGAACTTCTTGCTGGGAAGATCTTTTACCCTAAACTTTCCATTAACTAAACCAGGCACTCCACTTTGTTGGGTTTCAAAGGGAAACGTTTTTTTCTTGTTCTAATTTTACAGCTAAGAGTACTTGCCTCTCTCCACCAGTTCGTTTCAACTTGAGGAAAAAAAGATGAGGCATGTAATTTAAAGTATGGAAATGGGCAGCTGATTTTCCCAGGAGTCCTGTACAAACTCTAAATAAAGTCTCTGAGAGAAATCTGGGACTTTGCTGGGTTTTTTAGCCATTAGTGAGAGGAGCATGGATAGAAACAAAAGGAAATAGTTTTTAAATTATACATCTCGGTGTAATTTACTGTGGCTTTCAGATAAATATTTATTGGGCAAAAAATTAAAAGATAAATTTAATACATTGCTTATTTTACGTTAACCCGTTCTGTTCCTGCTGCCCAAATGGGTCCCCAGCTGGAGCGGCCTGTTCTTGTAACACCCGTCTGTGACAAACCTATAGAGCGCCCTGGAGAGAAACTGCCATGACAATGCCCAGCTATGAGGGGCTAAACATGTACAGTAATTTTCCTATATTTCATATGTATAGACCTTTTTTTTGTAAGCGAGAATGCATCAATCAAAGCTAGAAAGTACATAAATGTAGATCTGACTAATGAAGTTTTTCAGTTATATTAAAATTGTTCTAATCAGTGATACAGTAGGTGAGCAAGTGACCAAGGTGTGTGTGGGGCCATCTGCATCTAGACGAAGAGAAACTGGTGCAACCTGAATAATATTTGTTTTTAAAGGTTGTGGAGCAAAGGAGCCAGCTGAATAACCACTTCATTGCTGAAGTGTTGCAAGTTCACTTGCACGTAGTTTCAGTATGAGTGTTCGCTTCAGACAATGCCTGAGTGAATGTGTCAGTATCCCTTCGAAGGCCACACCCATGTCATGGCTGGCAGTGAGGAGGTAACTGGACTTCCATGGGCGTCCTGCACTTTCAGCCTATATAATAACAATTTAACATGTTCATGTCCATGCTTTTCAAGGGAATGTACCTACTATTTCTTTATCCATAGAACAGGTACAGTACGTACAGTAGTCGGGAAGACTCTGTTACTCTGATATTTCTGTACCATGCAGAATACAGTGCACTACTATATCCACTGTAGCTGTTAAGTATAAAATCATCATTCAAGTTCATTTGCAGGGGAAAGGTTCAAGCCCAAAACCTGTTGCTGACTGACTTAGGAACGTGAAAGGAAGACGAGTCCCGTTCTGTCTTGCAGCGAGAAAGGCAGGCACTGGGCTGTACACTGTCCCAGGCTGTCTCTCGTGTGTGATCCATTCTCGCTGCTGAGTGACTCGGGAACGCAGTCACAAACACATGAGGGAATTGCAATGGCACACCTCATCCGTCAAACCCCGCACTCCTCCATAGCCTCCTTTACTCGAAATAAACGATTGCTCTTCAAGCATGGGCCGTGCACTTGCATCAATGCATCTTAAATGGCACGTTTGCCGTTTTAGGCTATAGACTGACAATATGAGCTTTTGACTGATTAATTTTTAAAGTTCAGATGAGATAACGGTGAAGTGAAATGAAATTCTGGTGCCTCAGAAGTCATCTTGTGTTGCTTGTGATTTTAGACTGCATTGACAGACTTGATGACTGAGATTTTCCGATCTTAATAAACAGCTGTATACTTTTTTTATTGTATGGGATTGCAATAAGTTGCGTTATAATTTTATCACATAAAATATACACCGGGGATAGTGCAGAACCAGAGCAGTGAGTTAAGGTACTGTATGGGGTGGAAATCTGATTTTCAAGTCATGTATTGATCAAATATTTGGTTCCCGTGATGATTAGACTCAGAGATGAAAACATCTCACAACACTTATGAAAACAGTGTTTACATCTATAGTGAATTTTATTTAAAAAAAGGATATTTTAAATTAAAAATGTTCCACTAAATTTCATTTTTCAAGCTTCCATTAAACACTTTTTCATTTAAGGCGAGCAAAGCCTGCGGCTAGGATAAGATTGGGTTTCTCAATGTCTCGTCTTTATTATAACATCGCTTTATTAACCCTTTACAATGTCTTGCATTAGGAGTGATCTTTTCGCATACCCCAGCTTGCTCTCCATGAGACACACAGACAGGGAGAGAGCCTGGGGTCAGAGCGCAGGGTCAGCCATTGTACAGCGCCCCTGGAGCAGTTGGGGTTAAGGGCCTTGCTCAGGGGCCCAACGGAGTAGGATTCCTTAGCAAGGCCCTTAACCCCAACTGCTCCAGGGGCACTGTATTAGACTGCATGCAAGGGCTACATAAAATATGATTATATCAACTCCCATTCTTTTAAAACTCTTTAATATTTTAAGTCGGTAAGAATAGTATGGAGAACTAAGCTAGGAAGGTCCTAGTTTTATTTTTAATGCTAAAATATATACATTTTATTTTTTAATATACAAGTCAAAACACTGTCAAAATTCCAGATATAATGGAGGTAGCATTGTGAACACTACTGTAGTTTTATTTCAGCAAATCGGACAGTCTACAGTAGTTCTGTACTCTGGCAGGAAGCAGTATTTTTTTTGGTTTTGCCCTTTGTCAGCGCTTGTGTGCTTCAGCATCGCTGTAACTGCAGTCTTCTGTAGTGGAAATGTAATGTCTACTACCGTTCCTGTGTGAAACTACAATGAGACACGGTTCACCTGCTATTGCTTCTATTGCTGTTGAATTTTTAGAACTAAAGGAAAAAGGTTTTGTTTTGCCATTGTTGTGGCAGTGTACTGTACAGAATGAAACTTTGAATCCGAACACTTCTGCTTCTGTGGGCCAACTGGAACCGAGAAAGAAGTCAGAGCTCAGCAAATAACATAACCCAGTATGAAGCAAGGTTAGCAGAATCCACCATGAGTTAAAATTACACGCCCACCTCACTATGGGCATTTAGAAGTTTCACTGGCTTTAAATTTGTGCTGAAAAAATGTCACCTTGAAAACATTTTATGTGAATAATCCCCCCCCCCCCCCCAGAAAAGCACAGTTTTACACATAATAGAAATACAAGATATAATGTGACAATCATGTGTAAACTAAGTTTAAACTCTCAGCAGACGTAACTACTGTAAGTATACGCTCAAACAATAATCATTAGTCATTCACAGACAAACAGAAGAAGCCAGATTAAAATGTAATACTGTAAACCCAATTCTGTTTTTTGTATCACATATCTGTATTATATACATTTATATTTACAATATATACATACATATTGTAGATTTTATATTCTAGTGATGAATTCTAACATTCTGATGACAAATATATTGACCAAATAAACTACAGGCATTAGTTTCCTTTTTCTTACATATTTTATTTTCTCTTGTTTTGATTTAGTCTTAGTGCAAAATTAGCTACCCAGTGCATGAAAAAATCCGCATTTAAGCAGGCACAAACACTTGGCGTTCATTGCAGAGTTACTTCGCTGGCTGCAGAGAAGAAACTGTGTTACCTGTAGCACTGCAGAAAACGTCATCTTAAATCTAATGCAAATGAGTAAATTATTTTTCACAATAAAGCGGCTTCGTTGCTCAGCACTTCTATTTCCCAAATATCCAGGTTGGTGCGCTAGAATATTTGCAGGAAGGACCTGCTGTATAGGCAACATACCCTTGCTGGTGCTGAAAACTGGGATCTGTACTGTGCATCTCCCATTCTTTGCTTTTTTTCACCCATTTGGTCTCAGATTTTTATCTTTAGATGGTTAGATTTTTCTCAACAAACCTCTGTTTCTCAAATCCTCTGTTTGCCATTGCAAGCCTTATTCAGGTGTAAAAGGCGTTAATAAAAAATATGAAATAAGTGAAGTAAGGAAAGATGGATACTCTTAGTGTTTGCAGCAGAGCACTCTTTGTGCAGATTTATTTGTAAAGTGTAAGCTATTTGAACACTTAATGGTAATACTTTGGGCTGTTTTACTTGAAGTATTTTGAGGAGGTTCAGCAAAGTTCATATGGTGTGAGTATAAGTTCTATAGCAGACAGACATGCTTACTGACGTGCATTTTATAATAAAAAAGCTTTAAAAAACAGGCAATAACTGGCATTTTACTTCGCTGTCTTAAAGTTCAGCTATTTTACTTGCCTTCAAAAACAATAAAGGCCTGCGACATTCATGTCTTAGCATTCTATGAAATTGTAATCTTTGATACAAATATTGCTTTATGTGATGCACGTATATATCGATGAATTTCATGCACATATTTCAATCAGTGGTTTACGACTTAACCACAATAAAAAAAAAACAATAAAAAGAGCAAATTATAGCAAAAAAAAATCAATTTGGTCTATAAACATTATAACCGACTAAATTGATCACTAGGAGCCACACTTTCATCTGAATAACACTGTGCTTTTTAAAATTAGTAATCCCACACCACAGCACACCTACAAGTGAGCGTGACCGTCTGTAAAAACCTGTGCACTGTAAAACACATGGCTGGCCTTTCCAGTATGAATGTGCAGTGATCGCACAAGAGCCTTAACTAGGTTAGCTACTGGACAGGTGGTGCAAAACACAAAACCTGTTCTGCATCTCCCAGCACAGAATTTTTCCCCCATGTCCATAGAATAGCATTCATCCTAGAAAAGGCCTTTCTTCTTCTTATTTCGCAATAACATAGCTCAATAGCTTCTTTTTTTGCTGTTATTTTTTGAGAGAAATATAGCCATTTTGATTTTAGAAATTAGATGACTTTTCTACTTATCAAAATATCTTAACAATAAAAAGGGCTTCCCATTCTTCCTTATAATTCATTCTTCCTTGGAAGCAATATTCACTGAGTCTGGTTGAAATGATAACTGATTGTTTTTACTTTGATCAAAATGAGTTCCTATTTGTTACATGTACAGTACATCCATTAAACCCCTGATTCACTGCAGTGGAGTCCATCTCGCAGCCCAATGCGCCACAACAGAGAATGATCTGATTCTTATGTAAAAATTAAAATGCCAGGCCTTTAACAGAGGGTTTATATGTAATTATTCAAATGTTAATTTATTCAATTTGTGTTGTTTTTGCTAAGCATTTGATGACCCTCTCTTTAAATGTAGTCAAATAATGTATTGGGGATGTTTCAGCTTTTCAGATCTGTGGAGCAAGCAACTTATTACTCAGAAGACTGGCGTGGATTTTTCCAACCAGTCAGAAAAGTCCCTTTTAACAGAGTTAATCTGTGGCAAATTCCAAACATTCAGAGCTGTTATTATTTAAAAATTATCGTCTTTAGTTCTTAAGTGCTTTGTTACATTCTTATTGCAAATCACAATATTGTAAACCTATCTTTGTTGATTGATTGATTGATTTAATTTTAGTTGAATGGTTGTGTGTTTCTCAAAATAATTGATTGCAGTTAATTTAAGGTAAATATGTGTATTGCATTGTCTGGAGTGAGGTTAACAAAAAATACTACATTTAAAAACATCCCATTTACACTTCCATTGAACTAAGAAGAAAAGACTTTCTTGTCTCAGCCATAGTGGCAATGGACCTGTTATTATGTTGCAGAAAGCTGGTAATCAAGACCTACTTTTTTCTATAAAGTCAGCGATCATTTTACATCTGCAAGTCAGCAATTTCTAAAAGCTTTCAGAAAATCACAGTCACCGATTCCAAACTGGCAACAAAAGCACTTCAGTGTAATTTCAGTCATGACATGAAATAGAAACATGGACAAATGTCACATTTTCGATGACAGATTGCTAGTCATTGACAGTACAAAATTAAAAATAATGTCATGAAACCTCAGCAATGTTAAGTGGACACAGCTGAGCAACTCTATCAGTAAATACATTTTGATAACTAAATGTGCTAATTCACATGTAAAAACATCAGCCTGGACCTCCAAATCAGTGCATCTGGTTGAAAGCTAAATGTCAGAATTATGTGTGGTTTGTTGTTCCTGCCTACTTACAATCAGGACTTAGCTGTCCTCATGGATGGTGTAGAAAAGTCCAAAAACCAGCTTGGCATAAGTATTTTTTTAAAATGTATTTGTTGCTCAATTTTGAAATGCACAAGAAGAACAGGTTAAGTGGAGCTCAACATGACAGTCCTTGTGAAAGGTAAATAATGAACTTCAGCATGTGTCACATTAGGAACTCAAGATAAAGCAACACTCAAATAAAAATGATGTATAAAGATTGCCTGGAATTGTGTCATAAAGCTCTTGCTTATGTCACTATCAAACGTGCATTATTTCTTGTGAATACAACATGCCTACACTTTTTTTGTTCTGCTACGGGACTGATTTTTTAAATTGATTTTTGTAATGATGGACCCCCCCCCCACACACACACAAATTGAAAATTGGGGTGAATTAATCCCTATTCATTTTCTCAATAGTGTTATCTGTCATTTATCTTCAAAAACATGGCCAGATCACTATGAATTTCTTCACCCAAGACAAAGTCAGTTCCCTTCAGAAAGAAATGTATAAAAAAAAAGAATTCCCCTGATTGGACCTGTTGAGCATTGCACAGGAATAGGACAGAAATCTGGAACGCAAATACATTCTGTTTGATTAGCGACCAGCAACTTAGTAAATTTGATCTACTGTATTAAAAATGAAACCAGAGTGCTGTGCTTGAGTCAGCATTGGCCAAGTAACACAGTGCAATTCATATATCACTACATACTCGGCAAAAATGCTAAATTAGGCTCGGACATGTAGTCCATAATTTAAAATTAATTTCTAAACACCTGTAGTTATACAGGGTGCTTATACTATGCTGTTCACCTTGATGAAGTTTCTCACTCCCTGTAATTGCTGTAGCCACATTCAAGCATACGAACAAAGCACTAGATAGCGTGACAGCTAAAAACAAACAAAAAAAATGCAGGAAAGGATTTGTTTTTTACCTTTTATGGATGTACAAAGAGAATGACAAAACCTTAATATTTGTGTGCCTGGTGCCTGCTCCCAGCCTTGGTGTAGCAACGGTGAATGTTTTACATTAAAGAAGAAAAAAAAAACAGCTATATTATTTGAAGCCGCTGTTTGACATTCTAGCTATGACTCAAAGCCACCACATCTGAAAAAACACCTCCCACTCGATCTTGCCGAAACGCTCGAAGGCCCAGAAGCCCTCCCTGTCCTAGCGCACATGAGGTGCACAGTGGGGTGACAGAGAATGCACCAAGGAAAGCCCCAGCAAGACCAGGAGGGGTGGGGTGGTGGGGTTTGGGGAAGAGGAGGAGGGAAAAAAATGATCTGGCCCATCACAAAGGCAAAGGAAAGTGTCTACGCCCAGATTTCTGTTTCCTCCTAGGTGGAGGGCAGTGGTCATTTCTGGATAACCAAATGAAGTCAGATCATAAAATCAGTGATCTAATAATAACTTCTGATGCAATCTAAAAGGCTCATCATAGATAGGAAAGTCAGATTTGTGTAGATGTATTTCTGCTTCGGAGAAATTGAGCACAACTTGTTTCACCATTGTACATGTAAGTCCACATAAAGTTTTGGTAAACTCTTCCAGAGCTTGGATCTCAAAACAGATACCTTTCTTGAATGATTTCCTCAATTTAGAGTTGCAACAAAAATACCCGTTTTGCACATGCTTCCTCCACCAGTAACCTGTGAGGATTGGAAGTGCATGCATTTTCTGCTTTTCTTTGCATCTAATGGCTACAGTTATAATCCGTAACACAGAGTGTTTGGGTTTACTAGGGGTGAATGCAGTGTGACATTAAATATATTACAACATTTCTGCGCTGAGTAAAATGGGAGTTTATTCTTCAGGATTGTGCATACCCTTATAGAACTATATGGGGATAACAGGCAGGTCATGAATGCTGCACTGACCTTATCAAAACAAGAGGCTGTACAACATAACATATAACTATATGTTACATAATACATGTAACATATACCTAAACTATAGCATTACCCACTGTATCAACATTTTATACAAATATTTAATTCCTAAATTGTTTAAACATACTGTATTATTTGCAACTCCTAAGTTAGTTTTATCCATGTATCATATTTTTATCTGGTAGTGCTGTTCTTTCCTGCTGCTGGTACGGATGCGCCATATGAGATTCTTGGATTAATTAGCTATAGAAAAAAACAACTGACTTATGTGTGCCCAATGGTCCCTTCTCATCCGTATTCTTTCTAATGAGTCAGCAGCACCCGAGTAACAGAATATAGGCTCGGGATCAAGCCCCTGCAGTAAAATAGTTCAGAAGAGTCACTATCACTTCCACTGCGCTGTAAAAACAGAGATTAGATAAAATCGTTTGGGTTTGGAAACATAACTGATTGCACACCCTCGTTATTCAGTGAAATGTGTAAAATATTTATTGAGTAAAAACATTAAATTCTGCAGTCTGAGAGTGTAAGTCAACTTCAAATTCTCTGAAATCAAAAGTGATTTCTGTTTAAAATCATGTTTCAGCTCAGAGCAGAGCAGTTCTAATCCGATGAACCTGTTGGCGAGTAACAAACAGGGAACCAATAGTATAAACAGGAATGTACTTCAGGAATTGCAGTGAAACGTTCCTTGCAAAACAATTCAATCCAATAAATGGGAGATAAAAGCATCTACAATCGCAGTACTGTATTCTGACCTTACTCATATTTCAACCCTTAATCTCTTTATTCAGTTCATTAAAACCAAATTTCAAATATGACCAGTTATTAAATGTATGACAATTTCAGTGTTTCACAATTGCGGCCCAGCTGAAAACAGAACTGAAAATTACAAAGGAGAAGCCCACAGAATTACAGTGCCTTTGTGTACGGCAGTATTCACATTGCCCACTAAAGCACAGACATCGTTCTGTTTGGTACACTGTGTAAGCGTGGGTATTAATGAAGGCGACGAGATCCACGTGTAATAGCAAATGAGTGTTTATTAAGGCAGGAACAGGGATTATGTCCATAAAACAAAACAGACTCAGCAATACAAGGACAGTGCTATGCATGTCAAGTAAAACAAATGTCTAACTATAATAAATACAACATACACTTGTAATAACCTCCTGGTTGAATTGCAATGTCACAAAGGAGGTGAAGTCTTTGTATGTTGTACGGGAGGTTTTGTGCAGTTTGGAGGACAAGCTTATCCCTCATGACATCACTACAACATTACAACATGACACATATTCAGGAAACTGCATGGGTCACCTTCACTGGAAGCCAAGAAAGCCCTGTCTGACTAATCCCAACTAATTCCTTACCTGCAGCAAGCACCACTTTTTCGGGAATCTTTGGGAATTGGGGAGTTGGCATGACATGACTCAGATGTTGCAGAACTGTGCATAGGTCATAGATCTCGACCTGCGCACCAAGGGAACACCTTTACCCCAGGTTAGGCCACTTGAGATCTCCTGATTACATCTAGCTTTAAATTTATTTGACGATTGTTCATCCTTAAGGTCCAGTAAGGGTGTTATAAAATTCCGATTGTTTCAATTTTAAAATCTAGTTCTGAAGTTAAGAGCTGCGATCACTTGCACAAGCTCCATAAAAATGTTGGTCTCTGCAAACTTTTTTTTTTCTCAAAGAGCACAAGGCTGCACTTAGACTAATATTGTCAGTGTGTGCATGTATGCATATAAACCATATGAATTTGTAAAGTGCGTGCACCATGTAACAGTCAATCTGACTATTTAAAGACTTGTTGCAAAAAAGACGATCAGATACTTTTGCTTGGTCTGAACAGATAAAATGATGGAGTTGATAAAGTGACGTCTTCGTGGTAGAAAACTTCCAGCACTTGATATATTTTTTAAAATTAAAATTCACAAGCTGAAGATTTGTTGTAGCAGGACTCCCTTATGACGTTCCTTATATTCGCGGCCAAAAGGATTTAATGATTTATTAAATGCGCGTTGCACACACCCCACCCGAAAAAAGCAAACGCAAAAATCTGAGGACTAGACGTGAATGTATTTTTTTCTGTTAAGGACATTTGCTTTGCAATGCAGCTTCAGGAAACGGGTGGAAAGCACTCTTGATTCCACATACTGCGACCAGTTTCTGAAATTGAGTAGGTCTTTCAAGATACAGATAGGATTAATAGATGGAATGACTAAGCAGGTCAATTTCATTTTTAAAAACAAACAATGGGGACTAGAAGATGTATTTCACATGGGTTTTTGAATATGAGGAACATGCTCGTTTGTAAAAAAAAAGAAAAAAGAAAAACCCTGAGTACTGGTTTGAATTAAGACTTGGTGTCATTCTCCCTGGTCTCTCTCACATTCCAAATGGGTCTGTTTCCCTGCAGGGAGATTTGTTTGATTTTGTTTTATTTATTTTCATCTTTGTTGCCCTTGTTGTTGTTTTGTTGTCTTAGATTTCCTAACGTCTGTGCTCATCTGGGGGGGGTGCTGAACTTTCAAGTGCAATTAGAAATTCCTCTCTCAACGAGTAGGTCTTGTTGTGCCAGAGGCAGTGTGCAGTTTTGAGCTAAAAACATCACCGTAGGGCTTTGAGAGGTAGCTCAAACCAGCTGTTTTTCATCACTGTTATTTACGTTGTTAGTTATGCGCTCTTTGTGCTCCTCTCTTCTTTCTGGGTTCTAATCAGCTTTTGAAAAAGAACGAATGCAGGGAAATTAATTGCGCGTTAATGCCAGACGGAACACGTGTACACCTACAATCCTCTAAAGCACAAGGTGCATCGTACAGTGTGCAAACTTGTTTTTCCCGCACACCTATTTAAATGTTTACTGTACATCAGCACCACACACCAAATCACATTAAGGTGGAAGACTGTTAGGGTTCTCGATTTGCAACTGATATGGCTATGGATTTCAGCTCTGGGTGCAGCACTGCTATCACATCCTCTGAGCAACATATTTCACTGGGGTTGCTCCAGCAAAACTCCCTGCTATACAAAAGGGCATACATTTACTGTAAGTTGCTTGGAATAAAAAGTAATAACCTGTTGAAGTTAGGAACAGTTTTAGGAATCTGTTGGATAATTAGCTACAAAAAACAACTTAACTAGATGGTTACAAATATGATGGTCTCATTTTATTTGTGACCATTTTATGTAGTCTTTAGCAGGACACTAAGTAATTTGATTTTTTTTCTAGAAATAAGATGCAGACCTTGCTACTTAATGTAAAGCATCAGTCACAAATGTGCTGCTCCAGTCCTACAGTAATATAGAGGTATATTCTCTACCTGAAATCCCTTCTGTCACATTGCAAGGTGCTTCATGATTTTTCAGTAAATGCTTCTATAAAAATGAAAGCCACTCGACCTGTGGAGCTGGGGTTATGGCGCTGGCTATGTAATATGATCGTTGGGGGTTCAAACTCCAGCTGGGCTCCTGATGTTGCGCCCTAGAGCACAGTACTTCACTTGAATTGCTCCAGTAAAATTCACAGCTGTCGTGTGCTCTATCAGTACCGTCCGCATCATGTTTGCAAATGAGAATGTGCAATTCACTTGCTTTTTTCGCTAAATGAATCTAGATCATTGTGCAAGCTCAATGATAAGGTCCGTGCTTTGTCACATGGAACTTGTCTGCTCGTCGGCTCTGAAAGGTTTTCTGCAGGGTGCCCATTTGTCACTGACCCCAGTGATGTTGTTGTACACAGGTTTAGGTGTACATAGTTGAAGAGGGTGCCCTGCTGAAAACATATGTGATTCCTCTCTGAACATGACTGCACCCAGAGAGAGTTGTTCCGTTGCTGTTTATTGCTGGAATGGTTAGCACACAACAAATAACAATGCAAGTAAAATATTAGCACAGGCTTATATGGAAAATGCTCATGATAAAATATGAAAGAACTGGACCCAGACGAGCTATGTGTAACACCTTATTGTAATGAAAAGTATCAAAAACGTAAAGGGCCATGAATCTTCACTATGTCACTCACTTATCTACTGTAGGATGCACAAATATCAGCAGCATTTCCTACAAACAGAGAAAGGTACTGTACGTTCTTTAAAAATAATAGCCCCTCAGTGGGCCTAGACAATGCGTCCAAGACCAGCCCCCCTGCGCACAACTAATAACGAGACCAAACCAGCAGCACTTCGCCTAACAGCGAACCAAGACGTTGCATCTGCACGGCATCCAGCTTCTGCTGACTGTTAACCTAAATGTCAATACGCTACACTGCCAGAACTTGCTGCAGCAAAAAAGCAATAACAAAACAACAAAAAAACACTGCTCAGCGTTTGTGAAGAGGGGGTTTAGTCAGTGTGGTCTCTGCTCGACAGAACTACACCGAGATCTCCAGCCACCAATTTTAAAATTGTCCCACCACCACCACCACCTTGTTCTGGTGATGACTTACAGAAGACGACAGCGCGACATAGAAAATTTCATCTGACTCATCCTGAATGGGCACGACCGCCTCTCTCCACCAGTTTCTGCTCTCTTTTCTCTCTGAAGCTCTTTATTCGCATTCCACTCCTCTGTTGATGATCAGATAATCCCACCTGTGCTACCTGACTTCACTGGATCCCAGAGTCACAGCCATCAGTGCTGCATCTGTGATCCTTCCTCGGCCTACCAGCTGTTGCAGGGCAAGCAGTTTCTCCTTTTGTGGGGATGAATATTGTTGCAGGACAGAATGAAAATTCCCGTGCTTTGATAAAGAGTTTGTAGTGCTAACTGGTCACTATAAGTACTATTCCTGGCTCATATTGAATTCTCTTTTAATTTGCAGTCTAAGTACAATTTTAGGTCGGATGAATGAAAGTCAATTAATCATTCATTTAGTACAAAAACAATTTTGAAAAACGGATGCTTGTAATACTTTGACATTAAATGTTATGTGAATCACCTCCTGTGGGCTGCTCATTTAAAAACTGATTCACTGCAACCTTAATTCCTTTCAGCAACTGTTCGGTTATTCAGCATTTAAGGATGGCTTTACAGTCTCGGCTGCACGTTATCACCCGATGCAAACTTCTCACTTATGGAACTGTATTTTGATCAAGAATTAGTAACAAATTAGTATTAGGAGACAGAACTGCAATCCCTTGTTTAATTAACTTAAATTAGCATGAAATTCTAAAATCAAGTGTGTTCAGATGTGGTTAATCCCAGGATGTTCTGTATTGGTCATTACGGTAATATGAGACACTGTGCCGTCAACACTGTTCCTTTAACAGGTTATATCAGTAGCTTTGAATCATTTGGGAGGACTGATTCAAAATGGTCTAATTAACCTAATGTTAACCTATTAACCTAAATTAAAGTAGGGTTTCCCCAAGGCTCAATATTTTGGAACAAGCCATTATAATCTTTAAAACCAGATCATGGAGTAATTTTGAAATTAAGAGAACTCCACATATGTGACTTAAATCCGTGCCCATTATCTTAAACTGCCTACTTCTGGCTTTGTGGTCATGTCTATGCATCAGCCTATCTGCTTGAATCCTCCTGTGTGCGCTTTGCTGTACCCCAGTGTGAAAATCTTTCTGCTTGTGTGGCTGTGTGGCTGCCCATGTACCTGTCAGTGTGCCTGTTGTTTTGTTTTTCTGTGTGGGTACGTGTCTGTGGCATTCCAGCAGTTTCTTTGTGTGGCACTAGTCTTGTGTTGCTATGAATCTGTCCGTCTGGCTCATGACCTGGTGCCCACTCTACGCTTTTCGTGCATGCACATATTAGCCTGCCAGAGCACTCTTCTGTCCCTATCCATGCGCTGGACCCTGCTGTCTGAGTCAGCGCCTCTAAACTGCGTTTGCTCTCGTCACAGTGCCAATGCGTGTGAATATTAACGTACGTGTATGTGTGTGTGTGTGCCGGTGACTGCCCTCGAGCTGGTCCTCCCACATATATTAAAATGACACAGCAAAGGAAAAAACACCTCTGGGGAAGTCCCTGTGTGGAAACGAGAGCAAGCTGCTTCTAACAAAACTCCACCGAGCCGCGAGACCACTTAACGGAAAAGAAACAAAAAACAAAACCGTAAATCTGCTAGTTTTCTTTCTTCTTCTTTTCCTTTTTCCCCCTCTTTCTCTCTGAAATGTGAAGGACACCACCCTGTCTAGGAATTTTACTGTACTGTACAAGCGGTACAAAGCACTGCGGCTCCACATCTGCTCTTGACATGTGAATGCTGTTCGGAGAGCTCATTGTGGCGAAGCGTTATTCGCAAATTGTAATACCTCCCCCCTCCTCCCCACGCGGGCCACTCTTCGCAGGGGCTGTGCTTCACCTTTACCGAGCTGTCCCACGCTCTTAACAACATTAAGCGTCACTGCTTTATCATGGTGAAGTTTAACCTCTTCTTCCCCGTTTCCACGTTCGCTCACTGCGTTCGTCATTTTTTTCCCCAACAGTTTGGCTTCCTTCTAATGCTGGGCATGTTTGTGCCACCCCCTGCCTGCGGGTTATGGGCTATACTGTAGCTCTGCTGGGGCGCAGCGGTAGAGATCGCCAGGGTGTGCTGTGGCACCTTCCGCCTTGTTCGGCTCTCGCCACCGGTCCTCTGTGAAACCAGCAGGAGTTCAGCTAAGTGCAGGGAAATTCCTGGTCCAGGTGCTCTTGACTCCAGGGTCTGCTGCTTTTTTTATTGCACTTCGGCTCTCTAATAATTGATTGAAGCCAAAATATAAATAATTTTAATATAAACTATACGCATGTAGTTTTTATTGACACTTTTTTAAGTATTTTCAGTTCTGGACACGTCTTAAATGTTGCTTTGTGTACTGTTGTACTGTAGTTTGAAAACTTCATCTTTACCTGAGTGTAAATCATTTAAAAAGTCTAATAAGTCAAGGTATTAAGAGTTGAAGCAACTTAAAGTCCAACATGCATACAACGTGCAGACTGGAAAGCACAGGCTTAGTCCTAGGTGACTGCAAGACTAGGACACTTTAATTTTGGCTGCAAAAGCACAAAACAGCCCATTTCTCAGCTTGTGTACATTTCTTTCACTTCAGACTTCAGTGGAAAATAGAAGGAAAAAGGATGAATTTTTAAATTAATTTGGCAAGGTGGGTTTGACTTATGAGAAAGAATCCTCGCCAGTCGTATGTGTAAGGCGTTTGTTGAGCACATGTACTGTACACTGACTTACACAACGTACGAGTAAGGTGCAACAATCACACTTTGACAAGATCCTGTTGAAATGTAATTGTTTTATTCATTGAGTAGCTGTCTATATGGACATGTGCAGAGATACCAAAACTGGTTGCTTTTTGGAATTACAAGCCATGTCTTGTTTTTAAAAGAAAAAGTTCTCTGCTGCTGAAAATGTCTTGCGCACTATCATGGGTAGAATCAAGACGTGTGAGCTATTTTTGTTTTTAATAAGGAAATGTCAAGAGAAAAAAAAAGTTGATCAGAGAGAGCAAAAACAGATAACATTTAAGCCACAATTGACAACAAAGTCAGTTTCACTTCCTGCAGTCTTGTGTTGGCAATTGGACCCGTCCTAATGCATGCAATCAGAGGTGGCTCATAAGGTTATCTCATTAATTTAATTAATCATAGCTGAATCGTATTAACCCATGTCTTTCCATGCTGTCATTTCTAAAGCATTGCATGGTTAGCAGCGATGAATTTTGATAATGCCAAGATGTTGTGTACGATAAAAATGACTTGATGCAATTCAAAATGGCAGTGTTCAGTCAAAAATAAAATGGTTTCTTCTAGCATTTTTTGATAGTATTATTTAATTGGCTTTTTAAATTAGCAGAACTAGGTGCTTGTTAGAACCTTGAGTTTGATTTGATGGCAATTATTTTTCATTGTTGCATCTACCCAGGACTAAACATTGTGTTTTCATCCTTTTAAAAAGCAATCACTAGAACAGTGCACTCTGTTACTTCAAGATAGCCGATTTACAACATTATTTATTGTAAATGTCTAGAAAATGTAACTATTGGACCACAGCTGAAAACTTAATCGGTTCAATTTTTGACTAGCCCTGTTATTCAACTGTGTGTTTGCTGAGTTGTGTAAAAAGGCACCGCAGAATAACATTTTGTCAGTTTGCTCCTGGCCAAAGGACTGGATCCAAAAAGGCTGAAAATGCCTGCAGTAAATTGGGACACAGGACCGATGACTTTGTTGCTGCGTTCGTGTTCTAGTTTTTCATCTTGTTTGTTTTCCAATGTGAGAACAGCCGAACGGGTGGTCCGGGCCTCAGTGGAGTGGAAGTGCCGGGGCAGGTGCACATGGGGGGGGCGCACGCTGCTGGCGCCTTTGTCTGTGTGCCCCTGTGGTGAACGGCCTGCAGAGCTGTTAGCTTGCTTTGTTTACAAAAAAGCCCCAGAAAGCCATTTCCATCCAAACACTGGGTAAATGACCCAGTTCTGCCCACATTATTGCAATGTCCATGGAATAGATACCAGCCCCTCCTGCATGATCATCTGCATCAAACGAGCTGCATCAGCTTGTTGCTGCCGGATGAGGCTGTGCGATGTCCCTGCTCCATTTTCGGGCTGGTGTTTTGTAATAGTTTTATTATCTTCATGATTCTGATGGCCATTTTAAGTTTTATAGGTCTCAGTATTGTGCTTCCTTCCCCTTTCTGCTCAGCATGTGATATGCCGTGACAACTTCTTAATTTTGGTCAACATCATCTTACACTGTTTTGCTCCAATTTTATGATGATTTAAATAGCTCTGAGGCCCTTACATGAAAGGATTCTTTACACATGACGAACCCATGACTGAGATCTGCCTTGGATCAGCAGTATTAGTGCCCTTTATTACGCTGATGTAAGAGCCAGATGATAAGCATAATGTTTTTTTTATAGTTCCTAAATATATATACTTCAGCAACTGCACCAGTGTCTCGAAACCGTGACATAGAAAAAAGAGCAAGATTTGATCTGTTTGTTTTTTCCAGCACGTCTGAATTTTACTCCTACAGACTGCTGTGTCAGAGATGATGTTGCACAATGTCAGCGAGAGTGAGTGATAGAGAGAAAGCAGCACAGAGCTAAGGAGACAGACCTCAGCCACCCACTCTCTCTCCTCCTCCGAGCCCCCTTCTCTCTCCGGTCCCTTCCCTCTCTTGCTCTCGCGCTTTCATCACTTTTCCTTTCCCTGTCTCTGAGCCCCTTCCTCTCTGCGATCCTCCTCTCCCTATCACTCTTTCTGTCTTTCTGTCTCCTCCTCAGCTGCACAGCCAACCTCGCTGCTCGCTGAGACTATCTGTTCCTTCCTTCAGCCCGAGTCTGCGGCTTCCTGCTGGCTCCCCAGGCACATGTCTAGCACTGCATGTTTGCAGCCCTGCTGCATTTCTAGTGCACTGCCTGGGCATGCTGGACTCTAGTCCCCTGGACTAGCCCTCCGATCACCTAGTTCCACTGCAGATTTATTCTCCGCCTAGCATTACAGTCATTTAAAAGCAGACAAGACAGAGCAGAAGATGAATTACCCATTACATTGCCTCTGTCTTGCTTTGTAATGACATAGACTACTTTCTACTAATGTGTGCAAGAGCAGTATAGTCCCACTGCTTTTAACCAGAGAAAATCACTCACAAGTGGCCTTGGAAAATACTAAGAACCATCAGACTGCATGCTGCCTGCATTTCTGGCACTGCAATGATTCACATGATTAATTTGTACAAACTTGATTTACGGAGAACATTTCTTAATTTAAATTGCCAATCCAGCCAACATAAAAGATGTGCTATATACTGTAGCCTATTTTGTGTTGTGCTGCAGATGGGAGTTTGTCTTTAAATTTTGCGGACCAGTACAAATTGTGTTGTGCATATTAGTCAGCAAGCTTATTAATGTTTTCATGATTCGATATGATGATAAAACTGACGGGTGTCATAGAAATTAAAGGTAGAAAATACACCACAAATATATATTTGTAAGCTGTAGGAGAGTGAAACATTAATTAACCCTTTGAGAGACCACTATTATATCAGATGGTGCACTTCAGCACCAGAGCAGACAGAGCGAAAAATAAATAGTCTCAATCCTCTGATGTGATGGTGTTACAGATTGGTGAATGTACTTTAGATCTGGTAACCTCACAAGGCTTAAATGTACATATATGTTTTTATAAAGGAACAAGTAAAGGTTTATTCCATGCTGAAAAAGTTTATTACCATCCCCCAATAGAGAAGGGTCTCGCATTATCAAGAAATGTAATTTATTAAATATAAGGTCTATTTCGTCTGCACCGGTACATTCTCTGTCTCTTACCGAGTTGCCCCGATCAGCACAAGATTAGCAATATGAAAACATTCAGTGCCTTAGATGAATGCTGCCACGAACCCCAAGAAAAATAACCTGTGTAAATGGAGAACAAGCCCACAAGATCTTACAGAGAATCAGGATCCCTTTTTCCTGCAAAGTAAAATGGTAAATCCTTATTTTTCTATTGACAGATGACAGTGAAAAAATCTAGAAAAGAGATTATTGGTGAACAATTTCTGGCCTATGTCTCTGTCTTACAAAATTCCTGATAGGCAGAGTGAATCTGTGATGGATCCTTTTCTCTAAACATCTTTCAAAAATTAATATTGACTGTAAAGTAGAAAATGGGAATCAGAAATATATTTTCTCAAAATAGTCTTGAATGTCACTCACCATAAAATACCTAACTTGGATTGTTCAGATCCAGGCAATTACAGACCAACATAAAATCTTCCCATTCTCACTAAGAAATCTAATGAGGTAGTCCTTAACAGTTACTGAGATACGTGTGGCAAAAAAAAATTTAAAACAAAAAAAATTTCAGTCATTTTGATGAGCTTGTAGTACAGAATCTGCTCAGAATCTGTTAAGAGTAACAAATCACTGATTAAATATAGACACATATTGTCTCCATCCTGGTTTTGCTGTATTTAAATCGATAGTCATTTAAATAGCTCACCTTAAAAGGAAATGTGCTGTTATTGTCTAGATAAGTCATGTCTAACAGGGCCTTCTCTTTGGTATGATATTTCTTATTTATATATGACCCGTTATACCAGATTATTAGTAAACATGATGTAAATCGTCATCGCTGTGCTGAAGATAGTTGCCCATTTTTGTGAGACCTGGGTGGATTAATGATCATAATGTTTAATGATTAGAACTGTTTCTTCCAATACAGGATTGTGGGAGAAGCCAATTAATCTACCAGCATGTCTGTGGACTGTGGGAGGAAACCGGAGAACCCGGAGAGAGCCCACTCACACACGGGGACAACATTCAAACTCCATCCCAGGTCCGGAAGTGAACACCAGGCCTCAGTGCTGCGAGACTGCATTAATAATAATAATAAATTTGAATTTTTAGTGGTAGTGTGCTAAAACCTGTTACACAAAAACATATTATGACGCTAAGGTACTGATTCTTTGAAAGAAGAAGCTTTTTATGTGAACAGGGAACTTCTGAGTGCTATCAGGATACCACACAATGACGAATAGTCACATGCATCAAAACATTTCAGGGTTTGTTTTTTTAATAATTTTGAAAGATTCTAAAAATACCTCTGAAATATACTGGACCTCGTTTGAGGAAAGCCAGGCAGGAAAGGGTTAAAAACGGAAGTGCAGAGACTCGAGCTGTTTCTTGTTTCTTTTTTGTTCTTAAGGGCAGGCAGTGTGGTAACGGGATAGAGAACAGTGAGAAGCTGGGTGCTGGCTCAGTTCTGGCTCTTTCAAGTGGTTTCCTGCATTGTTCTGTCATAAAGGTTTACCAAAATCATCTTGAGATGCTATGACAGACCTCCTGACGTCAGTATTCTTTTACAGTTTCTCCCACTTCAAGTCTATAAACAGTTTTGATATATTTTTTTAACAAGAGGAAGGGTGGGACTTTGAAGGACATAAAAAAAAGAGAACGGGGGAGGTTCGTAGTTGAAACATTTTGAAACATTTAAATGTGATTTGAAGGCCTTGATTACAGAGTGCAGTCAAGATGGCTCATCAAGTGACAAGCAGATTTCCAAGGCTATCCCGGCCAGCTCGGAGGTTTCTGTTTTTGAGGGCACAGCGTTGTGAAAACATGGCTTTCAGCGCGGGTTAAACAGCCTGTCATGTGTGCAGACACATTTGTAAAAAAGCCACTGACTAGCTTTGTAAAAAAAAAAAAAGAGGAGAAGGAAAGGAGACCCGCTCAACTGCCGCTCGGTGTCAGGAAACAAACCCGAGTTTCATTAGTGCCTGGCGATTCCACACTCTCCCAGCCCTGTCTATAAATACATACAGGACATGCAAGCTTTCTTCATGCATATTTTGTTTTTGCACATAAAAATGTTGCTACTTTTCTCTACATTGATGTGGTTTTTAATTTGTTTGAACCTCAGTGGTACTAGGAATGTTGAGACATGGCAAAGAGGAGAGAGGAGAGGTTTTTGAAGACGCTTAATAAGAAGCACGAAATAAAGATGTTCTGAGACACAAAACAGTTCCACTCATGCTGCACGTTTTACCGATCTTTATGAAAAAGCACAGGTTTCATTTTTATGGTATTAATTCACCACATTTCTTAATGGTAAATTAGTTTTGGGAAGCAGTAAGGAATTCCACCAAGAACATAAGAACTGAATTACTTTATGCAACATGCAAATGCTGTGTCAAAATGATTTAATCTTGATGAAGAATGGTTACTAACAAGAGGAAGCCATTTGGCCCATTTAACTCATTTGGAAAGTCCTCCCTTACTCAGAAACCTTGGATTTCTAAATGACATGTTGGATAAACAGTGGGCGTCAGAATACCCTCCTCTCATCTCTGACCTCTTCCTTTATTTCCCCTATTGTGGTCCTGCAGAAATGTAGAAACCTCAAACGTTTAGCTGTTCATAAGAAGTGACAAACACATCAAAGCCGCTAAAAGCTGTTCCTTCAAATTCTGAGCTTTTTCTTGGGCTGCACCTTTTAACATTGCCTTTTAGACCAATTTCCAGTCTTCTCTCCATTCTTGAAGAGTTACCTGAATACTTGATAGCTAACAATATCCTTAAAACGTTTTAGCCAGGATTTTCATGGAGTCATAACAGAGACACTTTTGTAAGAGTAAGTAATGAAGTCATGTACAGTAAATAATGAAAAGTCAAATGTTGTCTTTGTCCTGGTTTTATTGGACCTCTGCTTACAGAAGATCACTACATTGCATTTTAATTATTCAGATACCTAAAGGATATATTAAGCTCCTATACAGGTAGCCATATTTGTTAGTGTTTTTACAGGTATTTTAGAATTTTTTGTTCTTGTTAGTTTTATGTTTCTGTGCAAAAGTCTTAGAGATCAGACTTTGGACTTACATGTATGTTATCAGCATTAGAAATTTACGTATAGCCTTCACTACTGTTTTTTACTGTTGTAACTACTTTGACTGTTTATAGGTCAGATGAGCGACAACAAACCAAACTTGTACCTTTCGCATCTGTAATTCACATTCATCAGCATCCTCACAAATGTGATCACAACAACTCAAGGTCAACCATACATGATCAGTCAATATGAAATGATAACTATATCCAGATCTAATTGAGTCATTGCCAAGAGCTCCTTGCTTGTGTTTAACTTCATTTTTTCTTCTGTAGTAAAGCTAAAAGATTTCTACCTTATAAACTACATAGTACAGACCTATCAGGATAAATTGTAGCTTCAAACAAAACACCTCATATTTAACAACATGTGTGTACGTTTATGTATCCATACAAAATAGCTGTTATACACAACTGTGCTAACTATTGAGGCACTGATGTGTCAAGCTAAAATGAATCAAGATTTTAATGTAGTCTATTTCTGTGCATAGTGTAAACATTACTATCTCTGAGCTATATTAGAAAAACTCTTATAAGAATAACTAATACATCTTGCAAGCACGCATGAGCAAAACCCAGTCATCTATTTAAGCTCTGTCAGTCCTCTACATTCTAAGATTAAACATTAATTGAAGCATGCAGATTGTTAACTGGCAAATGAGCAGCATTTTACTGGCACTTGATAGAAGTGAGGAGTTTCAGGGTGCCGCAGTATCAGTCGCTGTAAATCATTTAGTAGGTGTGTGGTTACTTTCCACTGAAGATTTCTGCTTTGTAGCTTCAGCATTTCATCAAGGTTTCTCAAAATCTGCTCTACTGTACTGTTCAGTACTCTGATTCATGAGTTTTATCAACCTCCCTAGTCACCTCACTTGCACGGTGTTGCTGCTGGGATCACTTGTTATTCATACTAGAATTTGTATGACTTTATTGATGTCCATGCCTGACAAAGATGGTGCCTTTCACAGACTGATTGATTCATTGATTGATGATGATGAGGCTCCTGCACACCGCGTCAAGAGCTTTGTTTGCTGTGACAGCAGGCGGTGCTTTTTTCCTCTCCATGAGCCGGTCGGGAAAATGTACAGCTTTAAGCAGAGTCGCACAGAATCGTTACAGCGAGGCCACCTGGCTGTCTTATTCAGTTCAAGTCCACGGCATACATGGCACGGTGATCCTTGTAATTTGCCTGTGTTCGTTAGCCAAATGGGAAGAGGGATTCCCAAGTGGCGATGCCTGATTAGCCGAGAGCTTTCAGGCTTCAGGGGCAGGAGGGGTTAACAGCAGGGCTCCTACGAGGGCTGTCTGCTCCAACACTTGGCTGTGCTGTGAAAAAGTACCAGTGGTTGGTAATTCTCAAAATGTGAGGCTGAAAGAGGTGAATTGCCGTGATTTGTTTAAATGAAAAAGAGGGTTCCACTGTTCTGCTGGGTCAGCTTCAGAAAAGGAGTAGCTGACGTGTTGCAGACGTCATTATAGTCCTCTGAGATCAATGCCCATTCAGGTTTATTCATTTCTAAATCTGGGGGACAGCGGACTAAACCCGTTTTATTTTTCCCCCATCAACAAGCAGAAGATGAAATTGGAAGGAAATGTCTCATTCTCGGCTTGCTGAAGTTTAACAACAGGCTTGGTTAGTGTAGAAACCTGCAGGACAAACACCCTACCTACAGCTGCATCTGTCTCAGGGCAGGCTCGTTGTTCTAGACTACAAAACCAGCGTCGTGGGTGGTGTTTAATGGAGCCATACTGAGCAGTAATATATCTCTCTGTTTTGTTGTTTTAGGGTTGGCAGCCAGGAAACTGGTTCCAAATTTGCGGGGTTGTTAGTTCCTTATGTTTATCAAATTAACATAACCCTGCTGGAGAAGCAAGCGTCTTTCTCTGACACCTGAGTGTCTTGCAGCCGGTCCTGATCAGACAGCAGCCGGGGGTTCTGGGTCACCTCAGAAATAAGCAGTACTCTTTCCCAGTGTCCCGCTTACAGCCCTGCACACACTCAGAAGGAAAGATGCAACAATGGCAGTTCGCACTGAAACCGAGACCTGAATGTGAATTAAAATGCGTCTTTTTAAAAACAAAACCACAACATGTGATTTTTGGCGAGGTTTAGTTTGTCTGAGTATCACTTGCTCTGGTTCTGACAAAGTGAAAGCTCCAGTATGAGGCATCTTTGCTGGTGTTTCCCCACAGTTAATCTTTGAATATACCTTAATATTCATATATATATAATGCATATGTACATGTGTGTAGATTCCTCACTTGCATGCTCAGATTTTTTCTTGGTAATCATTTTCCATTGAAATATTATTCTTTTCTGTTCCACCCCATAGATCTTCTGTGGACCTCACTGAGGCTATTAAGCTGTGCTTTAGGGAGCTGGGTTTGTTTTGGGTAACCTGTTTTATTTTTTCTTTTTGCGTGTGTGGGAAAATCAGAGCCATGATGGTTCTCCCTAAGGGTCTCAGGCTACAGCTGGAATCTTGCACTGCTGAACAGTATCTTTAACTCAACAGCTCAGCTCCCTAGCCCATGTAGTCTAGCTTAGGTGTTGCATTCTGTGGAAGCTGGAAATGAAACCTTGCGTTGTCAAGTCAGTTGAAGCTCCTAAATGAGTGCTCGTTCTGGGGGATTTCATGTTTAAAAGGAGTAGATCACATTTAAAACATAACAAGTATAAGTATTGCTTATCAGCCCTTTTCTGTCCTTGCGAGTATTGAGTGAAAATGCTCAAAGCTTTGGAGCTATTATTGCACAATCTCCCCTATTTGTTTCTCTCTCCGCTGTCTGCAGCTGCCCTCGCAATTCCGCGTGTCTGTATGAGATGAGTCCACGCTACTCTTTGTGTCTGCGGGTATGGCAGTGGCTTTTCCCGGGTTCTCTCTTCTTCCCCGATTTAAGCAAAGTAGGCGCCACCTTCTGGCGTCATTCAGTATTACAGTCCCCCCGGTAAAACAGTATGCATTCGGACATGACTGCTTTTCCCCAAAACACAAGACCCTACAAATATTTGTTTTCATTCTTTGAAATTCGGAAACCATTAGAAACATTACTGTTAGTTAACAAGTCAGAGTTTCAGAAACAGCTGTAAGGAAAGGAGCTCTGATCGGATCTTTTGGGGGGGAGCGGTGGCTCTGTGGCTAAGGATCTGTGGCTGTGGCTGGGAGGTTGCCGGTTCAAATCCCGCAGCCGGCAGAGGAATCCTACTCCGTTGGGCCCCTAAGCAAGGCCCTTAACCCCAACTGCTCCAGGGCGCCATAGAAATGGCTGATCCTGTGCTCTGACCCCAAGCTTCTCTCCCTGTCTGTGTGTCTCATGAAGAGCAAGCTGGGGTATGCGAAAAGACAAATTCCTACTACAAGAAATTGTAAATGGCCAATAAAGTGATCTGATCTGGCCTTGTAGGAATGGATATGGATAACGCATGACCTTCATCCAGGGTGAAATACCTGTCCCTGCTCTTAGAAAAAAACAACTACTAATCTGGGAATATACAAAGGCCTCAGGGCACAGTTTCACCCACTACATGGTGAGTGTCTGTTTTTAAATGAACTGCGATAGTTTTAAAGGGGTTTCAGGTTGTGGAAAGATCCATACACTTGACTAAAGGCATGTCATGCCGCATGCCTGTGGGGCAGACTACTAAGAGCTGCTGACAACTGAGCTTGTTTTTCAGACATTATTCTTTTGAGCCAGGTAGGTAGAGTCTGAAGGCCGGCCTGCACGTAAATCACGCAAAGCACTTGATACCAGAGAGGAGCTGAAATGGTTTAGTATCCAAACTTGCAAAAATCCCTGGGCATTCACAGCAAAGAAAACTTCACACGTAAACAGACACAAGCAGAAAATATTTAGTGGAAGCGAGCTATTCAAAGCTGGGAAAAAAAAACCCGACGAAGCAAAATGACACAAATGTCTCTCGAGCCGAGCTTGGTCTAATTAATCTTGATGAAAACAGAATGAGAAGAGAACGGGGAGGAAAAAAAAAGCAAAAAAGAAAACTCTAAATTTAAGAGCGGCTTTGATGTATATCACAAAAGGAAACGCAGCCTTGTGACTGGGATTAGAAGAACATTAAGCTGAACCAGAAGGCCGGCTTGGTGATGGGACTTTGATGGGATCTTTGAAGTGGTTTGTGGGGATTGGAACAATGTGTGCCATCAGCGGCGACATCAAATCAGTCCCAACCGGGAGACGCGGCGGCGGCGGCGGGAGGCTGAGGGCGGCCGTGCCAGCACTCGTCATCAGAGCGAGCGAGGGAGCGAGCAGGCTCCACAGCCCGCAGCCGAGGCCCAGCCGCAGGAACGGCCCTCGGCCTCCTGTCAGACACCTTCCCGGGCGGCACGTTCCAGCGAGTGCGGGCCAGGGCTCGGAGAGGAGTTCGCACCCGTTTGTGATTAGTGAGAAACAACTCTTATTACAATCGCAGCAGTTTAATTTGATCTGCCCAGTTTTATACATTTTTGGGGGGTTCTGTCATGTTACGGTGCCTTTCCCCTTCATAAAGTCCCATGATTTAAAAAGAGACCCTTTGTTGTTCAGCACCTACTAACAGATGATTTGGGGAAGTGAGACTAGCTTGGAGTCAGCCCCACCACAGGAGAGACCTAACATCACTTTTTCCCTTTTGTTTGGCTTTCCTCTACATATTTTAGTCCCTTTCTTTATCCCTCTTTGCTTTTGGATTCTTTTGTTTTTGCTCGAGTCTGTTTTTGTCCCATTTCAGCTGTGGTCCACCCACGCCCCCCTCGTGTGTGCCGCCGTGACCTGGTCACTTATAGTAAACCATGGAAGTCTGGGAAGATGCCCCCGATAACCCATAAAGCACAATGAGAAAGCTCAGATACCTTGTTAGAAAAGTTAACTGGTTTTTTGTTTTTAAAAAAAAAAACCCACAAACTCCCACGTCGCCAAAGCAAATGACTCCTTCTTACATAAAATATTACACATCAAAAGGTCAGCGATTTCGTTGCTTCTTGAAAATGCCGTGAGCAGGGCTACAGTCTGGCTACGTGCTCTTGAAGGTGTGTGGAGGGGAGCACTGGGGATTTTCCCCACCCAGGTGGTTGTTGTCTTAAGATGACACCCCAAGGAAAGAGAGAGTGATGTTCATTCAAAAGGCCTCACCACACGGCCTGGCCTGTGGTGGAACACCGACCTCTTCATATATACAGTACACTAGCATATCCCATCCTCAGACATCTTCTTACTCATTCAGAAATAGTTCAAATGCAAAGTGTCTGTCTCTTTTTTTGACTGATGTAGCTCTGTTCAGCAAGTTTTAGACAACCGCAGTGGCCCTCTGACACACTTCCACGTTTGTGTGTAGTTTGTTCCTTGTCGTGTCTTGCCGCTGTGCTCGTCATTCCGAGCAGAGACGACTTAGGGCTGGTCTTAAGGTAAAATGGCGAACCGGGAACACCTTGTATTTTGCCCATGTTGCTCTTAAGGAAGTTTGTAAAAATCACAGCCCACCATCTGAAGTTCTCTCTCTTTGAATCACAAGTTGGGAAAACCTGTCCTGGATTGGTCCACAGCTTTTATCCAGATCCTAAGCATCGGGAAGTTTAGGACATCTACTCCTAACAGTTCAATCTCATGCCAGCGTTTGCACAAGTGTGACTGAGGATTTTAGTCTTGCTTGTCCAAAGTTACTGAGGGATCTCCAGTGAGAGAGTAAGGCATTGACGCTGCTTTGAAATTCTAAGAGCAAAAGAGACCTCTGAGGTTAAACTCAGTGCAGCACAGATATTGTGTTCAGGAACACTATGGTGATAAAAGCACCTCCAAAGGCTCATGCGCATCTACTGCAAGCACTGCCTGAGCCTTTTTGAAGCACTCCTCCAAGTTGCATCTGAGAGGGAAAGCATTAGTGCTAACACGCAGTACAGGGTTTTTGCAAGTCGCTCCCCAAAAGAATGACACAGACTGCCTGCAGATATGCTGCAGTGCCTTTATTTGAACTGCTGTGTATCTTTTCCTCGTTGTTGTTTTTGATCTGTACGAAACCGTGGATGGTAAACTCTTCGAGTGCAGGACTTGTGGGATTGTTCCTACAGGTGACCTGAGCAACACACATGCGGTCCCCTACCCTGTCCCCTCAGAGGCACTATCATGTGTGCCTTATTGTACAAAGCATCTTTAGACAGTCATGTTCAAGACGAGAGAGAAAAGAAACCAAAGTAATAATAGCGAAGCACAGTTTCAAAGGAAAGGAAGCCACACCCCTGATAATGTGGCTTGTTCATTTGGTGGGTTGTAGTTTGCTGGTCCCAGAATCTCCTACCATCATTAACATTACTGTATAGTTTGTTTCGGACTCCCACAACCCTTTGTGTAAAGCAGTATTTTTCTATTCTCCATAATTAACTATTTTGATTTTAATATATGTTCCAGTTGTCAGAGCTGTGACTTTGTATCCCTCAAGTTTTATATTATAAAGAAGCACTTCAGTATTACAAGATACCGATAAACAAAATAAGTACTTGAACAAAAGTCTCCGAAGGCTCGTCATCTAACAGTTATCAGTTAGCAGCATCAGTTAAAAGTAAACGTACTAAATTCTATTTAACTATTACTAACCAGTCCAAATCTGTTTTATAGGCATATTGAAAAGTAGCAGCTACTTATAGTGGATTTTCTGTTACAAAATTGAAATTTAGCAGAACAAATATAATGTATACTACAAATCCAAGCAAAATAGCAAAGATATTATTATTATTGTTGTTGTTGTTTATTATTTAACTATTTTAAATATTAATTTGTCCAGCGTTAGAAGTCAAACTGTGCATACTGTTTGCTTCACAACATTATATGTAATGGAAACAAATGAAACTGAATAAGCTTAATTGATTGGAAAATTGTAGTTTCAAGTCTATCATTTTGTTCTTGTCCGTCTTAGAGTGAACAAATTGGTAGAGTTTATGGTCTTAAACAGTTCAAGTTAAATTGTCTTGTTAGCCCTAAACCACTTAAAGGTTATTCTATAAAGCAGCCCAACATGTTTAAGTCATAAAGCCTCGTTAAGGTAAATGGTTAAGTGTTACATTTGACCCATTTGCTGAGCCAAGCCAGGCCCTTTGAGGTTAAAGCTCAGTGCCAACTTGGTATTCTTTACTGATGGGCTCCGAAAGAGAGGTTTAAAGGAGCTGTAGCTTCTGTTTAAGTCTTCATTACTTCTAGAAACATGGTTTCCACCGAAGCTAGGATGCCTTCAGTAGTAACAGAATTTGTCGCTGGCAAGAGGTTTCTACTTGGGAATTATACCTGAGAAGCCATCACTTTTGGGGGGCATGATACCTTTTAGACAAGCAGAAGGTGACCTGTATCTGACAGTCCAGCATTGTGGCAAGAACTTGCAATGAGTTTCTGTTTTAGGAATAAGGCTCTGGTGATACTGCTTAGAACAAGGAGCTGCGTCAATGTGCTTGCAACAAGGAAAAAGCAGAGGTTAATTCCATGCCAAAGAGCAAATGTATGGGCTGTATATATGAATCACCTGGGTAGTAAAGTTGTTAGACTTTCTACCTTCTTTTCTTACTACCTACAGATGTTTTGAGGGATAAGATGCATGGGAAAGTAACAATTTTACTTCTGCCAACCTCAGGTATCCTGTGTGTGGCTTTTATTGAACCTGACTAATTAACACCTCGATTGCATTTAATTTTAGTGCCTTGAATTTCGTCTGTAAATCGTACTTTCTGCACTAAAAACAGCTGATGCATATAGAGGAAAAAGAACATTCTTGTTCACTGCTGTGCAGCAAGCACATCCAGCTGGGCAGACCTGGACAGGGGTACCACTTGTGGAATCCCGTTCAGGGGTCATCTAATGACTTCAATCAGGGGACCCCAGTCCTGGTCCTGTCAGGATGTTGTGTTTGAACCACAGTTTTCTTGGTGTCTTCAAAAGCAACATGACCTGAAGATCTTGGAGAATTGGTCTAGTTAAACAGGTAATTAACCAATTTAAGTTAAGAGCCTAGCTGAAATGCAAACTTGTGGAGACACCAGTGCTCCAGGACCAGGAGTGGGGACCTCTGACATAAAACGAGTCTTCAGATGGCTGTTTGAGTATTTTCGTGGGGACTTCTTGGTGTCATTTTGGGACTGTGGTAAATGCTAGATTAAGGGAATTTGTGAGAACGCATTCCTTCAAACACTGGTTTTTAACCGCCAAGCAACAAGAGCCATCTGTGGGATAAACCTGTAAAGCAATGAATGAAAAAAGAATCCCTGTGTTTAAGTCACTCCTCTGTAGTCCTTCTTCACTACCCAGCACTGAAACTTGAAGGGGAAAACAAATGGTGCTCTGTTATGAAGGAAATGGTCCTTGTTTTTTAACTTGCCAAATTGTTGATGAGTGGTGATTTATTTGCAACATAGGCTAAAAAAGATACCACACTCTTTATCTTTAGATACAGTATTCTCAAGTTAAAGAAGTTCAAGTAGGGAGCTGCGTCAGAATGCATAGGCTGCAAAGGAAGGGGTAAAGGTTTATTTCATACTGAAAAGAAGAGACACGTTTTGGCTACAGAGCCTTCTTAAGGTGTCACGCCGGAATGTTGTGTCTCTTTTCTTTTCAGCGTGGTATAAACTTTTACCTGTACCTTTGCAGTCTAAGTTAAATGTTTATAATAAGGAAGGTTTAAATGCTAATTTTATGAGCATTTGGTTAGAAGTAACTCTTTCTTTAAGGTATGTGTGATCTGCAGTTGCACAGCACAATTGCTATAAAAGCATCAGTCAGGTAATTCAAGTGATGGCAGCAAACACTGTTTTGATAAACTAGTAATCACTGTAATCATGAAAGTGTGTATAATAATATAATATCTGATTCCACCTAATTAAATTGGTAGTCCCCACTGACAGTGCATAGGCTGAATATAAAGGAGTTAAACAGGGAGTCTAATTTTCCATCTGAAAAGTGGTTTCTATTACTTTAGCAAAGTTTAAAATGTGTTTTGAAGGATGTATGCTTAGAAATCCCTTTGGCATCTTTTTAAAGTCTGTTCCTTCTCATGAGCTGGCACTTGGACTTCTGAACCCAAGTCTGGTCTCAGTTCAGATAGTTTACAGAAATTTCTTTAGATCATTGCCTGCTTTGGATTTATGAAAAGGGTTAAACTGTTTACATGTCCAATTCAATTCCCTAATTGTCGATCATGAAAAATCAAATTCCAGGTGGACCACTGAGGATCTGAGCTCCAAATCACAGGTCTTCAAATCTAAGAGCTGAGATCTGGAAAAACTCATTAACTTGTTAAGTGGCTTAGGAAATAATTGGTCCACTTATGTCACCTGGACACCTTGACACTCTTAAGGAAGGGTTGCCTCTTAGTAATCCAGCACATTTCCTCATGTACCTAAACCAATGCACTTTCCTAATGCAAGGGGACCAAATCGGTTTATGGTTTTCTGTGCTGCGCTGAATTCTGTTTCACTGGTTTTTAAATCTTGCCATTTATACTGCTCTTCACATAAACTATCTTCAAAGGGGAAAGTTAGAATGTTTATTTACATATTTCTAGCGATTCCCTGCTGATTTACACAAATTTCTTTTGAATCTCTGGAGCCACCAGTATTTTGATGCTTTAAGTATTGTAGCACATGCATTGTCCAGTGCATAAACCATGCAATGGCAAGCTCCAGCAACGTCTGTTTATAAGGGTGGATTTGCTGTTTTGTCTTTGTACAGTAATTATGAAATCTCTAAGCTTGTTTTGTTTCAGTGCTGCAGAAATGTTTGTCAGTTGATCATGTATTTCTGCATGTCCTGCTGAAGTGGAAAGGTTATGCCTGGAGGTGCAATGTTTCAACCAATAGCACCTTTCATGCAATTATTTTTGGGCAGGCGTGAAAAAATTGTGTTGTTAGTGTGTTAGCGTGTTGGACTGAGGCTGAAGATAACAGCGGTCACTGTAAAGCAGGCAGAAAGACCCAGCTCACTGGCCTTTTGAGGAACTAAAAGCCACATTGGAAAAATAGTTATAGCACATTCACATAGAGAAATACAGTATGCTTCTTTATGTACTGTATATACAGTACGTGTTTAATTTTGCATTTCTTACTGACATTTTTATTCATCCATCCCTCTCAGTGGATTAACCATGAAGTTTCTTCATTAAAGAGAAAGGGTGTGAACTACATTAATGTTGAACTATTTAAGCACTGTAACTGGAATAAATGTTTTAATTACAACAATAACGCACAGATGAAAAAATACTGCCTTCATTTCAGGACTCGGCAAACTAAAATAAAAAATATTTTTACTAATTGCATCTTGTTTCTAATTCTAGTCACAGTTTCACAGATAGTCCATTCCCAAGCAGAGTTATTCACCAACTTAAGTGTCATAAATGTTCTGTTAATCTTTACAAACTAAACAGTCGATGTGTCTTAATTTACAGGTTTCTATGCAGCTGCATAAATTGGTATTCACATATGACCTGTGCCTTACCATTTGTGAGAATGAGTATCCCAAAATGTCCTAGAAAAGATCTCAGTGCTCATCTGACTATGCTGATTTGACGGTGTTACATTTCCTTTGATTGACTAAGGCCCCTGGAAACAGAGGACACCAACACTTTTGTCCAAAACGGTGAGAGATCTACTGTAAGTGAAACTTTGATGTTTAGTTGTTTTTTTTCTTGCTTGGGTATCTCGCCCCGCTGTCTTGGCATCCCTTTAAAAATAGCATCTGAAAAGCCCTCTCAACAACTGAGAGGAAATGACAGGGGGAAGTGTGCAAGTGGTGCACCTGTTCAAGCCTGCTAAACTTTAGTAATGGGCTTCAGTCCTTTGTGTGACGTCCATGTACTTTCCCACTGCCCTCCCCACCTGCTTTCATCAGCTTTGCTTTTTTCTGGAGCCTTAAGTGTGCCTGATAATGAGCTGTGAATGAGAACTTCTAAAAAAAACATTTTCAGTTTTATCATAATTAAGTAGGGAAACTACATGAAACACAAGCTTTTCTAGCTATGGGGGTCCATATTAACATGTATTGTAAAAAAAGAACATGAGAGAGTTTACAAATCCCAAGAAGCATTTTACAGGTAGTTGGTAGTTAACTGAAATTGAAAATAACATTTTCAATGTCACGAGCCAATTAAACACTGGCCTTGTTTAATTAGCTTTAATTCACTTCAAACCTGTAAACTGCTGTGCTATTACCAAGTTAAAAAAAACACAGTTCAGCCCACAGCCCGTCTACAGTAAAAAAGGATTCTGTTTAATAAGATGTGAAGCATTCTGTCATTCAGAGGAATGCAATCTCTCGGTCTCTCTCTGCCTCCTCCCTATCTCAGGTACTGAGTGGTGAGCAGTTCCAGGTGGTACCTGTTGATCGCAGGTACAGGGTGAGGGAGGATTTCCTTGACTCCTGCCCTCCCCCACGGCGTGCTTCTGTGAGCTCCCTCCCATCACCTCTCGGAGAAACACGCACCTGTGCTGAGAGAGACGGGCTCCCACACCTTCACTCACTCATGCTAACGTGTGCTGCTCACCCTACTGGCGTATGTAATGTTTTAGGCTCACCGGCTCAAGTTCTTTTCCTTGTAGCCGGTACTGGTGGCATGGGAGGAAGGCCTCCCCAAGGCCCTCCTTCACGTGGAAAGGGCGAACTCTGAGTAGTCAGTCAAACCTATCTTGCATGTTGTTGGGAGGTGGGATATAAAATGGCAAATAACCCCACACAACTATAGTGAGAGCATCTAAGCTCCACACAAATAGGCCCACACACTGGAATCGAACCCAGGGTCCCATGCCCATGTATAGTACTAACCCTCATTATGACATTGTCATAATGGTTTTACTCTATTGATGAATATCTGGGTTGTTAAAGCGCTGTCTTGAAAGAGGTCTGCTAAATTCTCGGTGTTGTATCCTCCACCTAAAGGCTTTGGCTGCATCTTTACAATGGGGATCCACTGGTATACTTCAGGTATGTAATGTAATGGCAATGTAAGGCCATTCTCCTTTCTAAGTGAGTGTCCCTGCCACCTATTCTTTCTGAGTGATATTGTCTAAGGGTTCATGATCCATCATTTGATATATAAGTGGAAGCTGGTGATATAAGCAGACAGACTCAATGCTGTGGAATCAGGATCAACAGTGAAACACATCCAGAGGACATAAGAGGAAACTATGGGCAAACTCTTAAAACTGAGAACTGGATTCACATTATCACATAGTGATAGTGTTGTGTTCGTCTGGAACAAACCACCCAGCTGTGTTGTTGAAGCTGATACTCTGGCTTCTTTCTAAAAATGGCTGGATCAATGAACTACTGCAAACCAAATCAGCTAGCTGTAGGCCCATGGACCTCCTCTTGTTTGTAAACATCCTTACAGTATGTTCTTATGTCTTCATAGTGTCCACTCTGCAGAACAGTAACTGTGCTACAGAATACCACAAGCAAATATCCATAGTAGAGGAACTGATGAATGTGCATGCCAAAAAACCCAAGTATAGTGCCTTAAGGACAGCCAGCAGTTTCTCACAATGACTTATTTATCATCTCGGGGATTAAGGAGCATTTCTAGTTGCTTTTGGTTACACTCCTTGTAGTATTCCAACGTTACCTTTGTCCCGTATTTTACAACAACAGGTTGAATTTGAAACTGAAGTAGGTATGCTACCTTTATGTTCCCCCACTTTGTGTAAACAAGGACATACTGTACAGTACAAGGCCAGGGTGCCATTGTGGGTGAGATAGGTGATATGTTCCTTCGCTAGAAAACTTCTCAGGTTTTTGTATTTTTTTGCAAATAGAATGTACTTCTTTTTTTATCTAAAACCAGAGATGGACCACAGGAAGAACATTTTTTTTGGCAGCGTAGCTTTTTGCTAACCCCAAGGAGGTGTCATAAATTAAAATTCACACACACGTGTGCACGCTCAGTATTAGTATTAGTAGCATGGAAGATGGACAGTAAGAAGTAACAGGTGAAGTCTTGTTATATTTTTTCTGCATTTGTGAATGCTATCAGTGTCCATGGTTGTCACTCATGACAGAATGGATTTGAAGATTTAACCCTTTTCTGTAATCCTGCTGCCTGGGTCTGCAATATGTTGTGACGTCTGAATTCCGTGTAGAACTTGTCAGAAGCCTTCTCTCAGTGGAGAAGACTGTTTTAGGGAGCAAATCATTGGTATAGTGTATGTAATAGAACCGGTCTGATTTTGGCAGGGTGAAGAAACTGAATTCCTTATTCAGAGAATGTGTAAATTCTTAAATGAGAGAAAATATTAATTCGTAACAAACAGCTGTCTGTGGAAAAGCACAAATCGCTTAGGCAAAATGCACATTTCTCTGCTAGGCTCTGTTGCTGTACCCTAACCCAGTTCTTTTCAGATGAAGTCCAAGGCTGTGAGGTATAGGCTTCTCTGAAGAGAAAACAACAACTTGGTGTGCTGTTTTCAGTGCACATACTTGTTTGTTTGCTGAGAACACAGTTTATCACACTTTGTAGTCCAATCCTGGTCAGATCATCCCATCACCTGGGTGACCTCCTCAGCAGATGGGGTGACACCATGGCTACTTTCAGGAAATAGCTAGATGAGATCCTCAGTAGTTACTAGCAGCCACATGGACTCACTGGATCGAATGACCTCCTCTCTTTCTTTAATCTTTCTCCATATAACAACCCACAATTCCATTTGTACCTCTCCTACAGTATATACATGTAGCATACATACTGTAGCTCCAACAAAAGGATCAAGTCTGTGGCTTACAGCCGCAGGGAATTGAACCAAAGAGCTGTTTGAATCATGACTGGGAATACTGTAAACAGTCCACTGTGGAGCCACTGTATTGCTGAGGACTACAGATAACATTACAGACATAAACATCAGTCAGACTGAACAATAAAGCCATAAACACTGACCTACTCTTTGCAGCTATTTTAACACTGAGAGCGAAGTGTCTGTAGATCACAGGGCTTAGGACTGTACGACAGCGCCACGGCCAAGACAGACTTCCCAGAGTTTACGGCACAAGTATGAGATCTGCCAAAATTTAAATTGTATTTAACTAGCATTAAAGTTGTAAACTCAGTATGATGTTTTACAACTCTGATCGTTTCTGAAAAATGAACAGTTTTCTACTACGTATATAGCTCCTATTGATAGTCCGATCAAAGAACTATGATCGATAGTGGTAGACATACCTAACCTAGCATGGCTTGTCAATGGAAATGTAGTAAATAATACCAGTTTCACTCCGGATTGATGTGATCATTGATCATTAATCACTTCATTTGCCCATCTCAATGTTATGTATACATTTTCACTTCACTTGTTTCGTTTAAATGTTTACAGCTATTAAAAGCTAGAAGACTCCACTAACAACTAGTAAAGGGTAACTACTGTATAGAATCCTTAGAGAAATACCAGGTTGCAGGTCATCTAAACGATAATTATAATGTAGCCTGTCCATAACTATCTTGGGCTTTCCCCCAGGTGAAGATATTAGAATTACTTGGGACTGATATGGATAGGCAGCCTAGACAATGATCCTTCAGAGACCAGATGCTGCAAACAGGTCAGGACAGGGTCACCAGTGTTCTTCTTCCTGTAGGGCCCTACAGAGAGCTACAGGATCAGTTGATTAGGTCCATCAGCTACACATTTCTTCCTTGCACAATAAAAGGACACGTTAGAAATGGACACTGCAGATTTTAAGTTGCAAGTGACAACAGGAAGAAAAAAGCTCCACTTTCCTGTCCCACCGAAGAGTGACAGCCCTCCTGTGGGGCCCGTTATTGGCTTTCGGCGTCAGCACTGTCACCACCAGCCCCCCTTTCTCAGAACTCCCCCACCCCCCCCACTGAGCCTGACGCCTGGGCTTCAAATGAACAGAGGGATCATCGTAAAACAGGGTGCCACAGCTTGCACTGCCCTGCGACAAACACACAGTGCCAGAGCCTGCCAGACATCTGCTCACCAGCTGCCGGCAGAGACTGGGGTTTGGAAATCAATGAAGAGAGAGGAAAAAAAAGATGAAATAAGCGCATAAAAGAAGAAATAAAAAATAAAAAAGAGAAAAACAGGGCTGGGGTTTCAAATAAGGAAATACTTTTTTTATTTGAGCAAACTGCTGTTTATCAGTTTCATGTTACATGGAGAAAGAAAAAGATTTGTGTGTGTTTATCATTTGTGTGGTTAATTCAGTGACGAAATTTCATTTTTTACATTTTTTTTTAAAATAAGGTCAGAATTACTCATTTACTTCCTGTTAATGTGAATTACTACCCAGAATCATCTCCTTGCCCTGCTGGGGGTTTACTGTACTATACTTCTGTTTTTTGGTTTTATTTTTTGTCTCCTGACAGAACGGTCCTGACCGGCTATTGCCCTGAAGGTCAGTTCTGTGTAAAAATGACTGTGGCTGCGGGAAGATGGGAAATTTGAACAATTTTGCAATAACCACAGTACCTCCATCTGATCACAGGTTTGCAAAACTGCTTCCCAGCACTGCAGCACAATCGTCTTTAGAAAGTTGAGTGCTGTAACTCTGGCTTTCAGAATTGTAATTTTCCTTGAAGGTGTATTTTTTATCTTTTATTTTATTACAGTTTGTGCCAAGTTCATTATGTTTTATCTGCTTCTACCTCACACTTGAGATGTTTTCCTCAATCCAACACACTGCCTCTTAACTCTGTAATCTGCTCAGTGTGTTTTTTAAATAGTACAAATTGTCTAATTAAAGTAACTCCGTGTGATTAGCAGTACAGTAACCCAAATATTTATCCAGATGCTTCAATCAGTGTTTTCTTAATTGCAGGAAAATATGTTGTACACACTTATTCCAAAAAGCCCATACTGAAATTTTGAAATTTACAACAACTGTTTTCATTTTGCTTGTATTCAAGACGGCACCCATCTGTATTGCATGTGCTTGAGTGAAGGAAAAGGAATCAAAAAATAAAACTTGGGAGTTTATTGATAAAGCTTTGTGGTCTCGGCAGAGCTTGTTGGTTCCCTAATCATTTAATCTTTAAGCGTCTACTGAATAAATTGAAGCTTTTTACTCCAGACTATTAATTAACCGCAGCTGATTATCCAGAAGAAAAACAACCCATAAAAATGTTGATTTCACATAGGAAAAGCAATTCTTGCTGGACTTCTTATCAGGGAGTCACCTTCACACTATTAGTGTTACTTTCAGACAATGAAGAGTATGTTTCATTCTGCAACAGAAATTCTTTAAAAACGTCCCCCTGCTGGTTCGTAGTTTGGGGATTGAGTGAATGTAATCTTTACATGCATGTTATGAACTGACCCTGGCCTCTTGCAGATAGAAGAGTGGGCCTTTTAAATCCACAGGAGACTGAACTATCCTCCTCACCTCTTGGGAAAGGGTGAGAAGGCCGTGGAGAGTCCGTGGCAAGTTAGCTAGTGTTTACAACCGCTCGGAAATCACTCTCTTCATGCTGGCTCGGCCACCTCGTTGATATGCAGTTGAGTTCAGCCATTCGGCGGCAGAAAACCTCTCAAAAGAGGCAGAAAGACGAGACCGAAGACCGGCCTGCACCCAGTGCTGGCTCTTACTTCTATTTCCCTGTCTAGATGTTATCACATTAACCATGCCTCGTTGACCTTTCTCTGTGTTCTCCTGTGCCGGGACTGATTCGATGTGTTTGCCTTGAGCTGCAGCGAAATAAAAAGAAATCTCCAGCTTGGATTTCTACTGCGATCCCCCCCCACCCCATAACACTTACATCAACCCGCCGGGGAAAAACTGCAAGAGACGCAGGACAGAGCCAGGAAAAATGGGGCATCGGCGTGTGCCACGCGGGTATTTCTGAGTTGTTTTATTAATCGAGGTTGTGTTGATGTTTAAAAATCAGATCCGGCTATAGAACAGATGAGGATTTTACTTAGTACAAATTAAAACAAATCTTACAACTCCCAATGCTGTGTGATCTGTTTAGGATCTTATGGATTGTGCTGCACCTCTAGCCAGGTGGTGGGGATATCCACTCCCAGTACTTGGGGCTTTCCATCCGAAGAATCCCTACTCGATTGCATCCGTGTTTCTGCTGGTGTCCAGATTCTCTCCTGTCGCACTGGGATCACAAAGGTTGTTGCTTCACAGAACATGGTTTTCTATTTAAAAATAAGTGTGTGCGTGGGAGTGGAATTTCTGCACTTTAATAATAGAGGTTGGTGGATGTCATATTTTTTCTTTTGTCTGGCTAACTTTATTGTCCCCGATGGGGAAACTTGCTTTGCTGGCAGGTAAAGAAAGTCTATCTGGTTTGTTGTCATCTGCTTTTAGAAGAACCTTATTCACAAGGGTTTGTCATGAGACAGAAATTCACTATTTTATAACGATTTAGTTACCTTAAAGTTCCCCCTGGCTTCTGGACCACTATACTTGCTACCTTTTGTATTTAACAGGCGCACGTAGGTGAGAAGCAGCCAGCCTGTGAACCTGTGACTGAAACTAATCGGTCTGTAGAGAGTCGGAGGAGTTTTTAGTCTGTTTTCGAGAAGCGACCGTTAGACGCTTTATTTGAATGAATGCACTATCAAAATGAGATCACTTGCTTTTCCATACCTTGTCTTCGGAAAGCGTAACATACTTGTTTCTTGCCTTCTGTGTGCTTTGTAAAATAGTATTCGCTGTTAACGTCCGAGAACTGTTTTACAGAACCGAATGACACCCGACAACATGTAGTTGTCTCGACGTTTTCGAGACCACAGAAGTTATTTCATTTTAGCTTTTGCGTACAACGAAGTCTCTGAACCTTAACTGTGATTTTTATTAAACCATCATTTCAGTTTCGAATTCAGTTTTGTGTGAACCCCTCGAATTCAAACACCTCGAATATTTCATCTACAGATGTGATTTATTTTGGACTCGACGTTAAGTGCGTTTTTCTTGCATTCAATTGATTAGTTTTCAAGGCCGTTCCCTCAGTTCTAACAGCGCCATGCGCGCTTGTGTTAGAAACATGTTTCTAAAAACATCGTCAAACCACTATGAATTTTGTAAATTTCGGATGAAGAGAGTACCGCCGCACAGCTGTGAGCTAAATGACTTTTGCTGCTATAGTGAACAGCAGAGATTTGTCGGTTGTATTTCACTGGTGACTTCGGTTATTGGCAAAAGAAAATCTCTACTCATTTCTGGAGATACCGCGCCAATGAGTGGGATACGACACGCACGTAAAGACAGAGTTTTTTTGTCACTCGGGTGCTGTCTGTAGTTTATTTGGGAAATCTATATTGGAAGTTTGGGGAAGCGTGTTGAAAAGAAAACAATGCAGTCTGGTTATCTTTCGTTTTTCATTGTTATTATTTTGTGGGCCACTGTGATTCTTGATAAACTTTCGATTCTGCTAACGGGACGAATGTGGGGTTCGGTAACGCGCTTTGTTCACGTACAGAGCATCATGCGGGCAGTAGGGTGGCCACATTACAATAGCCCCTGCCCGACACATCCGTCTGCACTGCCTGCACAGCGCGTTTCCGTCTGTATAAATACCGCGTCGCTCATTCATAACCCCGCAGTACAGTAACCCGTCTAAACTCCAGCTGTTCCGACGTCAGTCAAAACTGAATACACATGCTGGTTTTTGGTCTCTTCCTACGACCGTTACAGAGAAGTTAAGAACATCCTAGAACAGAAAGCAAGCACTACCGTTCGCCTACCGACTTGTGCAGTGTAAAGTCCGGTGCTCATAAGTAAAATCCCCGTAACGTTGTTTCTGAGATCGCCTACAGTACTTGCGATGCGGGTCCTTAGGTTCAGTAAGCAGAGAGGAGGCACATGGGCGAGCGGCAGCCGACTTCACCCCGGCCGGCAGATAGTACGGCTACATGGTTTCTTATGAACCAAAATAAAAGACGACAACGAGTCACGATGGAAAAGAAAGTCTAAAGTATAGTAATGGAACGACCGACTTGAAACATTCCTCCACAGGAGACGGGTCCGAAAAGCCTGTATAGAAGCGAAACCGTTATTTCCCAGATCCTTGTGCCCTGACAGTCGAGAGCGAGCAATTCCGTTATCTTTTCGGCTAGTACGAAGTTAAACAGCGGTGCCCTACCTTGGTTCCTCTTGGGGTTCGCCTGCTTTCTGCGCTTGCCCCTGCTTTCCTCCGCCATCCCGCGTGTGTTAGCTGGCCGGGCTCAAGACAGTTCAGCTGGTGAGAGAGGAGAAACGCTGTAGCGCTCCTCATCTCAGCCCTTCAGGGATTTTTTTTTCTGAGCCATGCTGCGACCCCAGATCGGCACAGAGCGCTCATTAGAAGGTGATGTCATTGGTAGGGGCTGGTCTTGTCCGTAAACTCGCAGGATAAGATTGTATTCGTGTGATGCAGAGCGCTTCGTGTGTTACACGCGGTGTGACAGCGCAGAGATGGAGCTTTTTTTTAATAATCAGAAGGAAAAAAAAAACCTTGCCGGGTAATTCTCTGCCTCTCTCTCTCACTATTTCTCTTCCTCTTTGCTGTTCTCGGCACTGCCACCGCTAATGCGGGGTTTCGCGCTGGGTAGGCTAAAAAAGTTAAAGAACTGCTAAGTGAGAAGTCGACTTTACTCCTGACCCAGCTGCACGGAACCCAAAACGTAGAAGGGAAGGTGTTTAGATGATCGGAGAAGGGGCTATTTTAGAACCGATGCCTGTTGGTTTTTAAGGGACATTCGTGCGCCTGAACATATGAAAAAGCTACAGGCGGGCTAGTACTGTACTTTTACAGGGCTCGTGTCTTTCTGACCCCTCGCCACTTTGTCTTTCGGTTTATCAGCCGCCCCCAGCTGCATCAGTCGAGATTGTCAGAGCGGAGCCTCCCTTGTCTCGCCCGGCTCCTGGGCTGCTGACGCGATAAGGCGGGGGGGGGGTCAGCTCGGCGCCCAGCCCAGCCCGACCAGCGCCCCCGGCCCTCACCCGTCCGCAGCCGGCTGGGACAGCCCTGCTGCAGACCACGGCTTCCTCGACACAGCTCGCCTCCACAGTCAGTCAGTCAGTCAGTCAGATGCGCGCCTTCACACTGAACACCCCTTCGCCCCTGTCACATTCCAAATGACTTTTCTTCTCTCTGCCTTCTGCTTCTTGCTCCGAGCTGGTAAATATCCAGCGCCCCCAGTCAGTCCATTGTGAAATGACCGTCCGGATATGTAGCGCCGCTCACGGCGCGAATTTCGACCTGTGCCCCATTTCTTCCAGCGATCGCATTAAGAGGTGGAATGTCCGTCCTTTGTGTTGAGGACTTAATGTTTTCCCCCTATATTTAAACACCTCTGTGGGTCTTTCAAAGACATCTTCACTCCCTCTTCACCGATTCACCTACTGCTGTTCCCAAAGTTTTTTCCCCCTCTGTATCGTTAGCTGAAGTCACACCAGAGATCTTCTAAGAGTAATGGTTATAAACCAGCAACAGTGGAATCATTAATTAACGGCTTGCTTTGTCGATAATGGAATTAAAATCACACTTTGCTTGATCATCACAGCAGTATGATAGCCATTCATATGGTCACTCATGCTAACGAGGTCGTTTACCACCATCATTTAATAAGGAAAATATCCAAACTTTATTTCTTAACCATCGAGAGGGAAAAAAATAATAAAATTCGAGGGCAGAGACTGTCTCTTCAGGGGCTCCGCGTTAACCCTTTGTCTCGAGCTCCCTGAACACTTGAGCACACTTGGCTCGTGCACCGTCTTCAGAAACATTTCACACCACCTTAAATTTACAGTACCTCCTGCTTGTTTTGAAAAAGAAAATTCAAACTTAATGATATGAAAAAAATGGACAGCAACTTGAGCTACTAAAAGACTAGAGTTTTCATGAAGAATTTACACCTACAAACTTTTTTTCTGTTTAACGCCTGCGTGCGTGTGTTTTGCCTTAGCGCTTAAACCAACTATGAATAGAGACGCCCGAATATGGAGGAAGCTCTTCTATACGAAATCAATGAAGAACCGTACAGTTGTTTATCACTTCTTCAGTGGTTGCTGTTGTCTGTTAAGAAAGTGTCGGCAGTTCGCCAATGCGCGGAGTTTTCCCCTTTATTCTACGCAGAGCCCAGCGGGACTGAGGAGTTTCTGAGAAAATTCAGGTTGTAGTGAGGCATCAGGCACGATTCCTCTACTTCGCTTTTCAAGAACTCGGGAAGTGTTACTCAGTGTTTTAGGGGAAAAACAGTTACAAACAGTTATCCTATACTGTGCTAATTGATACCATGAACACATGAACCTACAGTACAGGAACGGCTTTTTTTTATGAGCGGCAGAAGCCAGCTATCGCTTGCGGTGCCAGGAGAGAAGGTCTTTTTTAAATTAAAATATGCGATGTACACACACAAGCAACGAGTCATGTTTAACAAATGGTAACAAACCAACTATGTCAGAAAATCGCAGACACAAATGTCGAAAAAACTCGAGCTTGTCTTTCTTAATTTTTGGTCATTACATTATCTGTACTGAGAGTCATAAAAACCGCAACAAAATCTGCGGGTTACCATATACTGTAGAGCTCTGTGACCCTTTTAATGGCTCAAAATCTGGACTCCAGGTACCCCGGTTCTAAACCGAGAAAAGTTACAAGAACAGTAAATGCCATCCTGTGTGAGAGCCACTGGCAGAAGTACTGTACCTACTGTACAGTGTGCCGCCCTTGCTGCTATGAAAACGTCCTGTGCCGAATCATTCCTCGCAGTAAGGTACAGACACAATAAGGACGGCAGCCCTTTTTAACACAGAGATTGATTTTGTCGGAAAAGCAGACGTCTGTCAGGGGCTGTGCTGATTTCTCTGGAGCAGTGAGAGTGCCTGCATGTGTACATACAGCTCTTGACACAGGTACTGGAGACCTTCACCTGAAGCTGGCTGATTCACTTAACCACCTCGTCTGCCCCCTGCCATGATGAATGAGTGTTTCAGTTCACAGGCGGCTAAAATTGTACCCACAGCCTTGTCTGAATGTGAGCCGACAGCATCTCGAAAGCCTGTGTCGGTTTCTCTCCTTTCTAATAGTTTCTTTTCGCATCGCTGAGGTGCCGGGCCGCTGGGGAGTGCTGTAGTGTCTCCGCGTTCACACTTCAGCCAGTGGGGTACGCGGCTCTCTACAGAGCCATGAACTTTTTTTTTTTTTCCAATTTCAGAGACAAAAAGCGGCCCGACGTGTTTTCTAAGTTTTATTATCAATAACTGCCAGGACATTTCTAAGTTCGGTGCTCATTAGGCTCCGCTCAGTAAACGAGTGCTGTCACGAACGGAGAGCGACAGGCCTGCAGTCTCCCTGCCTGGGTTTCACTGGAGAGATGAGTCTCGACTGAGTCTGTGCTGGGTTACAGCGGACCGAGGGAGTTCAGTTATGAGCAGTGAGTTAACAGGGCTGCACTAGGGTCAGTGCCTTCCACAAAAACCAATGGGCAGTCCTTTTTCTCCTTGTGCGATGAAAAGACCCCCAGGTGCGGAGATGAGGGGGTGGAGGGGGGGGTCACTATCCTTTTGTCCGGTGAAATAAAATGCACCCCAGCTGGCCAGTTCAGCAGAGGTGTCTATTGAGCCCTGCTGCAGGAACCCCTGTGCTATTGATAGCCTGTAGAGCTGTCCGCAGAGAGCAGGGCGCAGGGGTCCTTCCACTGCCTGAACGGGAAATAAAAAGAGGATTCCGCATCTCAACAGAGGCCAGAGTGGGGGGATACCCCTTCCCACTGAGCCATTGTGCATCATCTGTTAGAGGTTCAAAGCTGAGAGCGTGGAAGGGAAGGAGGGAGGGGGATGGGGTGCTTAAAAACATATTAAGCAGAGTGAATTATATGCTCACCACCAACAAAAGCAAAGCTTTCACTGCATGGCTAAAAAAAAGGAGAAAGAGAAATGATTCTGCTGTCTTTGCAATTTCAGATCTGTATATTTCTTTCTTACTATTATATTTACTATTGTAATTCACAGCAGTGTTCCATTTCTATGCTGATCCTGTGTTACTATTGTGATTCTTCCTTTAATCTGTGAAATCTGAGACCTTTGGTCTTCTCTCTCTTCATATATATATAGTGCGTGTGTGTGTGAGCTCAATATTCCTTATGATTGGGTCATTTTTGGACAGGAAGACAGGAAGACTCTCAGTGGAAGTGACACATTAAGAGGTTAGGTGGTGCCCTGCCTTATTTCACAGGCATTGTGAGACTCAGACCTCAGCCCTCCTGAGAGCTATGAGTGCTGTCTGTTTGTTTGGTGCTCTCCACTACCACTATAAATTGCACCAGTTATTAAAAACCTCATTCTGGGCATGTGAAACAGGCCCTGGTGAAATGAGTCAACCGTGCCACCCTGCCAACACACAGCTCTACTAGTGCCACAGAACAGTAAGGCACAGCGCCATTGTCTGAATGAATGCAGCCCTTGGCTGCCAGAAACTAAATGACTAGGTCTCCACTGGAGCTGTAATACTCCCAATGCTGTTGCCATACAAAAGCCTCTGAGTCCATCATGTTATTAACGAGAATTTTATTTAATGCCTTTTGAAAAACAAAAGGAAGAAAAAAGGTTTTGACTTTCCTCAGTCTCAGTTCTTGGGGAGCAGTGTTTGAATTTCTGTAACCAGGATCTTAATCAAATCTTACTGGCTGAGCTCTTGTTACCATTTGGCCACTAGAGACATGGTGCATGGTAGTTTAATTAAGGTAATTTCCCTCGCAGAGCAAATTCCATCTGGTTACGAATATATCCGATCTGACTCTGTTGCCTGTCTTCTGGTTTAAGTGACACTTGTGTTTGGCTGACCATGATCTATTAATCATCTTATTATTTAACCTGCTCTTTAGTGTATTATTGGAAATGTGTCTGAAAAAAGTTTGTATCATGGCTTTGAGGTTCTGAATTCACACTAGTATGAATCACACAGCCTGTGGCTGGCAGACCAGGGGAAAACTGGAGGCTTCTGTGGGTGTTAATGGACTAACACAACTGTGTGTGAACTGTGCTCCAATGCTGGCCCTCCACACCAGGGGCTGAGAGCTCTATGCCGTCTTCATGACAGAACATTTCATGGGACAGACTAACTTTGTTTTTACACCTTTCACAACATTGTGATTCAAAACACATGAGTTCTCAAACGAGAGAAAGAGTGAGAGAGAGAGAGCAAAAAAAGGTTTGGAATGTTTCTTAATTCCCAAATGAGGTCAGCAGGGTAGTGTCTCTGGTGATTTAGCAGTGATGCAGGAAGAGGAGGTGGTGGGGGGAGGAGATGGAGGGGGGGGGGAGGTTTGTGGGGAAGGAAGGCCTGTGGTCAGTGAATCAGTTTGACTGTCTTTGTGTTCCACCCACTGTACAACAGTTGCTGCCATTCCACCTTTTGCCATGACCTCCTTTTAGCCCAGGGGAGCATCAGAGGCTTCCCAGCAGCCCCGGCGAGCTGAGATGGCTTGGGATGGGCCTGGCCATGCGACAGCCAGTATCGGGCATCTCCGGGCCAGCCTCTCAGCTCACAGGTTCACAACACAGGCAGGGGTTAATGCAAAAAGAACGCACAGGAGGTGTTCTTTTCCATAGCGCTGCAAAAGACGTTTCAAACACTCAGACCCCTAACGAGTAAAAAAAAAAAAAGAAAAAAAAAAGCAGTGAGCAGCAACCCTTTGGCGATTTATACTGGAGTGTTGCTTCAGATTGGATTCTGGGCTTGAAGCAAAGTTCTGGTTGGAAAACAACAAAAAAAAGAAGCTGATGGAAAGTACGACCACATCCAGGATTGCAGCCCAAATTGATTATATGTTTCCTTCAAAGTTCCAACGTCTCGTGAAATAATATTGCTGCCTGTTCAATCTAAATCGGTAAGAATGACCTACATTATCTCATCCTTTATTTTATAAAAAAAATGCTAAAAAGAAAACTTGATGATGTCTATCTCAATATTTCACTCTTTCTCAGCAGACTGTCTTGCTTTTCCTTGAATACAGTTTATCTGGAATTCATTTTTTAACCAACACCCACAAAAGGGCTCCCTCTAGTGGTTTATTTTCACTATGTCAATTCTGTTTGGGATTAACGCGCAAAGTTTTGTTACGAAGCTTTCAGCTCTCTGTACCTCCATCTAGCGGTTATTGCGGGTATCACAGTCCAATACTCCAGCACGATTGTCCTTTCAGGTTATCGCATCACATTCGGTAATTGCCCATTCACATTCAGCGTCACGGTGGCCTATACGGAGAAGCACCGGGTGCAAGGTGGGAGACACCCTGGATGGACTGCCAGTCAATTGCCAGGCACTCAGAAAGAACAATGCATACATTCACCCCAGGGCCAGACTCCCAGAAGTCAATTAAGCTACCAGTATGTCTTTGGACTCTGGAAGAGCACCCAGAGTAAACCTATGTGAATACAGGGAGAAGCTTCCTATGAATTGACAGCAATGCTAATCACTGTGCCACCAGGCCGGCCCCTTTAAGTTTACATAAAACCGAAATACTATTTTTGTAAGCATTTGTTTTGACAAATCACCCTCCAGAATCGTGGTACAGTTTCCTTTTTTCCCTTAATTCAGTAATGTGGATCTGAAAGGGGAGTTTTCTTTTTTCTTTCACTAGATGATTTGTCACTTGTGTTAATCACACACGCAGCCTGTTTGGGATGGGCGATTGTGTCTTGATGTTGGGGGCTAGCAGTGCCCACCCCTGTACCCACTTGGGGAGGATGTGTCCGCTGTGCTGCAGTGACAGCGCACCCTCTCACTGACATCACCGTGACCCACCCATCCCACCATGCCGACCCCCCGTTGTCAGGGCGAGAGCCGCTCGGAGCACACGCTGATCCTTCCCATCCAGCAAGACCCCAGGATGCTCCGAATCTCCCGCCATTAAAATGGCCAACATGAAGGGTGACATGTGCGCGCTCTTGTGCTTTCTGGAGAGCTGTGTGGCTCGAAGAGAAAAGGACTCCAGTGAAGAACCCATTTCGTTTGACTTATTTTGGGAACATAGCGCCGCGCAGGCCGCCTCCAGGGGATTCACAGGGTGAAGGCTAAGTGGGGTTTTGGCTGCATATTTCAAAGGAATTAAAAGGATGAACATGGACCTGGCAAGGAATCCTCAGCTTATAATTAAGACTGAATTATTCTTTGGTATAAAGATGGGTTTCTGTCTTTCCATTCTCTCGGCCAGAACTAATGACAGCCTCTGTCTCCCTCTTTTTTATTGTCTGCAGTACAATAACAAGACTTTCGTATCATGTGAGCCTGGTTGTTTATGTTGCTCTGCGCGGCTCTAAGATGTGGCCCCCTCTGAGGTTTTCAGTTTTTCAATTCAAGGCCCTTCCCCCCCCCCCCCCCCGCCACCGCCACCACCCACTCGCCCACCAACCAACCAGCCAACACCAGGACTTAATAATCAACTGCTGCACCCCCCTCCTCTGCTGCCAACACTCACACAGTGGCACACACAGTCTAATGCTCCTGGGCAGCAGTCAAGCTGTTTCCCATTGAGTTACTTCACAGATGGGGAGCTCCAGGCTCCATTGTAATCACACCCTACATGAGTGGCGACAGCTTTCCTTCACGTACAGTACCAATTCAAAACATTCCCCCAAATCAGAGAACCCAGCTCTAGCACTATTAACCCTCCACTTGACATGATCAGCTACATCTCTTTGGAATATATCTCTGAGTGAATGGAATTTATAACGCAAGTTCAGGAGCGGCGACAACAGCCAAGTTCAATCAGCCTTCATGTGTAATCAACCCTGACGTCATTTCCCCTCTTAGACATTATACACACTAGACACGATCCCCTTCTCTCCCTCACATCCCACCTCCTTGGTCACCCCTCGCTCTGCATGGGGGTCCCAGTCTCCTCGTCCTGGGGCCAAGAGGTCAGTCCTCGGCCCTCAGCCAAGCGGGTTAGGACAAATCATAGAAACCTAAACTCTCAATAAACCTTTTAATATGCCTGATTCTTGGCTGTGGTCACTCCTAGTGAAATGTATTTTGGTGTTCAGCAAAGCCAAAAGGTGCCAAACTGTGAGAGACGGTTTTGAAATTGCTCTGTCCTGCAGTCAGGAGAGTGTATTCCACTCTCACCTCACGTGTCTTGTCTTCCACCTCCAACATTGTTTTCCAGGACCATTTAATCAAACACGGCATCTCCTAGAGCTTTCTAAAACACATACATTTCTCTTAATTGCTTAATTGCCAAATCGAATGTACTACATACACAAAGCATTTAATCATTGCATGGTTTGTTCAACACATGTTGAACATCTATTTATTTAAAAACCAATAAAATACAGTATAATACATATGTATAAAAACATTTTTTTTTAAAGTTCACAAAAATATATCACTTGAGTACCTGTATGGGTGCAATAAATGCTGATATTATTAAATTCTTTTGCCAGCAAAGGGTTTTGTGAAAACTGAAAGATTACAAGCTATAGAAATGCTAATATTGCAAAATTACAAGATATTGAAAAAGTGACCTTCTACTACACGAAAGCCATTACATTCTATGTTACATCTTTACCCCCAAAACATCAGGCAGTTAGGGTTGGATTTTTTAAAAAGAAATCTACATGCTTTTCATGCATTGTTTTAATCTGCTTTTAATGTTGATCAAAGTCATCTTTGGTTCCCCAAATACAGAATTTAGCATTGCTAAAAAAACATCAAGGGTTAGCAAAGGGAAAGAAGACAACCTAGTTTACTTTAAAATGAACTGTAACCTGCATAGGTTAAATAAAATAATAGCATGGCCACTATATATATACACACTGTATGTAAGACATGGTACACTATGTTTTGCTGTGCGGGAATTGTAACCCACTTAAAGGTACAGAGGAAGCCGTTTTCAGCAATGGCTACATGAGTTTCAAATCTGAATGATTCATTTTTGTAGCCTGTTCTGTTACTGTAATTCAAATATCAATTATGAGACGGAGTTAACTAATCGGGCGTGTTTCGATCACTTTAGCAACATCGTTCCAAACTCAAGAAAAGCTGGTTCTAAAGATGCAGCTCATCCTTTTAGACCTACTCTTAAATGCTATACTGCAACGCCACACATAGGACAGCACACAAAGTATGGTGCCTATTCGTTCTGTATTTTTTGGTCTACAATGTATATAATTATACATAGTTTCATTACTAAAATTTTGATCCCCTGTGACTGTTCAGTGGCACGGTGTTAGGAAAGGTGGAAAGCAAGCCATCTTGTTACTGATCATATCAAACTGATCTTAGAGAAAAGAATTGAAAGATAACTGTGAGAAAGAGTCAAGGACTCCATTCTGAACTGGAATGAAAGTTGGATTCTGAGTACAATAGCAATGCACCTAAAATTAGAGTCAGATATGTGTAATTTACACTTGAGGTACTCAAAAGTAGCTTTTCAGCAAAGTCCCCCTTTTGCTTTTTTATGACATATTTAACATAATACATTTTGAGAATACTGCTCAGGTTTTGTTTTAGTGTTCTGTAGCTTTTCTAAGTTGGCAGGCGGTGTTGTATTTGGGGTGTGCTGCAGAAGCGTGTGTTCATAGTATGTATAAAGGCCTCCGTTAGGAATGTGATTCCCTGCGTTGAATGTGGTGTGAAGTTAGAGTTTTAAAAGAAATTTAAAAACATTTGCTATGAAGTCACTGAAAGCAAAGAAAGCTTGGCAATTGTAATATGTCAGGATAAAAAGCACACCAAGCCGAAGTGAGTTCCTGTTAAGCCTTCCCATTTTCTGGGCTTAAAAGTAAAACCCATTCCAGCTTACGGTTACTGTGCACATATAAAACATGGGCAATACATGATTACGTAAAACCATGAAAATCAGCCAGAAATGATGGTGAGGGGATCACAATGATCATTGTGTGCACAGAGCACACTCCAGGCCAGTGCTGTGTATCCATACAAACCAGGCGTACATTCTGCAGGGGCACTGCAATCAATGTCCATGTTTAATTCAAGATCCAAATGCTTGTACTTGTCAAAGGCATATCATAAAGGTTCAGATAGGTAGCATATGTCAATTCTGTGACAAACTTGATCTTCAGAGTCGCAATCACATCTTCTCTTTTGTACCCAAAGTTGCCTGACTTTCTATCGCCCACACCTGTCTATCATATTGGCACAGAAGTATTGCAGTGCCCAAGGAAGGCGAAGGCACTTACTGTCACGTCTAATGGCACTGAATCATTCAGTCAGACACGCAGTCCAAATTTTTTGTTTTGTTTTTTTGCTTTCAAATTTCCAGTCTGCATTTTCAAAACTAACAAATAGCCTCTCTGTCTGTACCTTTAAAGTGTCATGCTCATTGTGCTGAATTGAACAAGAGCTGAAGAGGGAAGCGGTCTGGATCAAAGGAGCTTATAAATAAGGGCCTGACTATAGATACGGTTTAGATTTAATTCTGAATACTCCATTTGAACATGGGCATCTCTCTGTGTGTCGTTCTGTATTCAGGAATTTTAGTTGCAATTTTTAAAGTCTGTTAAGGCTTTGCTGGGAACCCCTTTAATGCAGCAGTCTACTGTAAGCAGTGTAAGGCACTGCAGGCAGGCTGCAGGAGAAGGCACATGAGGCACTGTTTGGAAAATTCCAGCACTTCCTCAAATCTTTTAGGTATTTTTAAATACACATTACTAATCATTTTCTGCAATGGTAGGATCTTCATATAAGCAGTATGCATGTGTTATTTTAATTCAATTAAATGTAAACACCACCTGTCACTGTCTCCCTCTAAGTTTGGACCCTAAGATAAAAAAAGTAAAAATCTCCTTGAAGCCACATTGAAGGTAATGTGAGGCTGTCCAACAGGCACCTTTGGTTTGGCTAGTAGTTCATAAGATAGTCTCTCTGTGGCTTAAGTCGTTGTGTGCGTGTAAGTTTTTAAGGCTTTACACAGCCTGCCATTTCTATGACAGCGTGTTGAGATACTTGTTCTCTCCAGCGAGAGATGTCAGGATGGAAGTCATGTCCCCCACAGCCATGTTGGACAGGCCAGACTGCAGGGTGAGGGAGTTTCGTGGCGTAGTAAGGCGTGAGGACGTCTGAGACGAGCCCTGCACAGGGTGCGGACTAAAGGAGCCGGGCAGCATTGAAGAGGAGGATTCCTGGTCATCGATGATTGCAGCAAAGTCTATCTGCGCATTCTCTAGGTCCAGATTGTCCAGAGTGTTTGACATTTGTACAGATTCAGAATACGCCAAAGAGGCTGACTTGTTCTGGTCCAATTGGCCCATGTGCTGTTGGTTCATGCAGATCCCTTGCTGTGACTCTTGCCTGTCAAGCTGCTTGCCCACATCTGGATGCATCTGGATCTGCCCAGAGTAAAACATGGCAGGAGTACTGTTATTAACGTTACCGCTAGAAGGAGGGCCAGGATTTATTTCTGGATGAGGTTGGACTGGTGGTAAGCGGATATTCCTCCTGGGGCTGGAAGTAGCCTCATGCCCTGGGCTGAGATGAGGTGGGCTACCCAAGTACCCCTGCTGGTGAGTTAGGCTGTTTTGTCGACTCATTGGTTTGCGCACTTGTGGTGGCCTAGGCACCACATCCTGCCCATAGCACTGGCTGTTTGGGCTTAGGAGGTCTTTGGAGTGCCCTGAGCTTCCTCCCCCATTGTGTGATGAGGGACTCAGAAGATTTTGGTTTTGGTAGCCCATGTAAGCACTCCCGTTATATGGCTGTTGCTGCTGGGGGCTATGCTGCATCAACTGCACAGGACCATCCAGCTCCATTTTATCTGCCATAGGCGCCTGAGGAGGAGGGAGGGGCACGCCCATTTCACCCCTGTCGTGCTGCTGCTCCCACATAAGCGCCTGCTGGGACTGCACATAATTCCGCACCATCATCTCCTTCACATGCATCATGGGAGTCTGAGACCGCCTCCCATCACGCAAGGGAGATCCACCCACCATCCCCGCATTGTTGAAGGAGCCTCGCTGCTGATTGTCCATCTGCCCCTGGAACTCACAACTTGGGGCTCCAGATCTCATCATCATCTGGCCTGGCTGCCGGTAGTTGTGTGGGGGTGGCATGTGCTGCTGCTGCTTCATGTTCCGGCAGGGGTTGGAAGATTGGTGGGAGTGGTGGAACTGCTCCTCAGGTTTTATGGCCTGCTGATGCGGTAGCTTCTGATTGTTGTTATTGAACATGGCCTGCTGGTTGCGGTTGTTATCTGGACCAACAAGACTGGGGTGGCTCCGTGTCGGCTGTTGCACCACAGTACCTTGTTCTGGATACTGCCTGCTGCCTGACGCCATGCTTGACTGCATCCCATGTTGGTTGGGGTGCTGGTCCATGCTGGCTGGGTTGGGTTCACACCACTGTGTGGGTATGCTCTCATTTTCATTAGTTTGTCCAAGGTTTTGGTACTGAAGATTAGAATGGCTCAGCTGGCAGGTGGTCATCCCATACCCTGTCTGCTGTATCATAGTGCCAGCCATTCCTCCCTGATGCATGGCCTCCACTTGCCCAACCTGTAAACTGCCCATTTCTCTGTGCTGATTGTGAAACAGCCCTTGACCTTGCATGTCTACTGCTTGGTAGCCTTGCTCACTGCAGTTCAGGTTCTCGTGACCAGGAGACAGCTGGTTTGAACCCTGGTGGTAATCGAGGTACCCCATGCTGTCAGTTGGATTCATCATCACGTTGGGATTCCTTGGCTGGTTACTGGTAGAGGAAGGTTCAATAGATGCTATTGCTTCCAGCATGACGTTCTCACTGATCCTGGGTGGGCGAGGGGAATACATATGCCTGAGGAAGCTGGCTTCTGACCCTCCAAAATGCTGGAGGGTGGTAGTGGTGGCATTTCGTCGTCCCATCATGGGCATGTTGACATTGTTCAGGCTGTTGAAGCGTTGGACTTTAGGCACAGACTGCTGATCGGTGCCAGACCTTACTGGGTCGCTGGCCCTTCTCATCCCGTTGCCAGGTGCCTGGTGTGGATGGATGATGCCTGTGCCATAGTTGCTGTAATCGTTGCTGCTGTTCCTACGGTTGATACCCTGCTGTAGGAATGGTGGCACAGGCTGGCCGTGGTATTCACTCATGACGCCCATCCTAGAGTTGGTCCCATGGGGCTCCATATTGGGCAGAGGCGTGGGTGGGGGCCCACCTGTGGCCGCAGCATATTTTGCCTTGAGGCTGTACTGCTGTGCTGGGGTAAGGTTGGGGAGGCCTGGCAAACCACCACCTCCTCCCCTGCACACGGCCGCTTTACGACTGGTCTCGGGAGAGAGGGGGTCTTCTGTGTCCTTGCCCGTTAAGTTTTGTGGGTACCCTCCCATCTGCGACACTTCACTGGAGCGGCGGCTGGAGAGGTAGGGTGAGACCATGGAGGAGCGCCGGCTGACCGTGTAGGCAGAGCTGACGCTGCTAGTGCCACTGCTGCGACGCTCATTCAGCTGCCCGGAAGCTCCTACGTCATTACTGGACAGCTCCATCACTCTCCGGTTTGACAACATTGGTGACGGGCCACACATGGACAGCATCTCTCCTGTGTTACCTGAAAAACAAAGTATAAAGAAAAAATGATAGGGAAACAGATCTGTTAAACTCACAGGGTAAAGAAGAGGAGGATTTGAAGGCAATATTTATGGACAGAATACAGATATTCAGTGATCAGCCAAACAAATACAGTGGTGTTAATTTTTCAGCAGTTTTGGGGGGCAATCTGATGTGTTCTGGAATGAGTGCAAACCGCTTACTGGGGAGTGCTGGAAGTTTGGCGTTACGGCTGGGGGGCGTCGGTCGGCGAATGTGCTTCAGCTTGTCAATTTTCAGGTTCTCGAGCCGTTTCAAGGCCTGGGCGGACATGCCCGCTGTGCCCACTCCTTCCCCTGCCACACCCTCCTCGAGGGCAGTGAGGTCTTCCAGACTGCCGCCGGCATTGGCATTCATCTCCACTCCGCTGTCATTGTTGTTGGCACTCCCCAGAGGGGATCTCTCACTACTGCATGATGACTGGCCTCCAGGGCTGGGCTGAGACTTCTGAACCGTGTGGACAAAGAGAGAAGCAGCTCCTCTTAGGAATGAAAACAATTTCCTGGCTCAATACACATTTGTACTTGATTAAAGCACTTGTTTTATTAGATCTTTTGGCTGCTTTTGATGAAGTTGAATGTATGATTCTGTAAAATCACGTGTTCTCATGTTGGCCTTACCGGTAAACTTTTCAAATGGTTTATTTGTAAATGAGTGACTTTACGTCTGAGTTGGATACTGCATGGAGTTCCTCAGGTTTCCATCCTTGGTCACTATTTTTTTTTTATTTTTAACTTTTTATTTAGCAATGAAATGATTTACAAACAGAACGCGTCCAGAACAGCAAAATAAATGTTTCCCTTCATCTTTCATTTTTGTTACATTATGTATGTACAGATAAAATAAACTATTTACATTATGCCATAAATTTTTATTGAAGTACTCAAATTCATGTGTCGCTCCCACTACAGATGGCAATAACCACGCACAGTTACTGTTTGCTAAAAAATGCTTAAAAGAAAAATAGCTATAAATTGTTTGAAATTATATTGAATTACCACTTAGTTTTAATTAATCACTAGGAAGTTGTTATGGACCTGCTGTGACCCAATCAAAGTTTCATAGACCCAATGTTTGATAGAAAGCTCTATCATCTACCAAAATAATCTGGTGTTACACTGTACTCTGATCTCTCTTTAGTTTCACTAAATGTCTTCTGTTGTTAAAACAACATTTTGCAATCTCAAACATACTGCTAGATTATAAACTGTTCTTGACATTCGGATGGTAGATACATGTGCTTGTTACTTTACTGCTCGATTTAAAAAAGCATTTTCTGGTATCTCCTTTACTAAAATCAGAAACTGCACCTTGTTCAAAAAGCCAATGTGAGACTTCATTCTCACACTAGGCACTCTCAACATGCAACATCAAATCTAGGACTAGGATCTTTTCTCGGAGCAGATCTTTAAAATGACTATGTTAATGCACAGAGCTCTTCATCGTCGCGGTCTATTATATCTTCAGGACCAATATATTTGACTTGTACTGGTAAGCTCTCCAAAATCTGCAAACTTTGACTTGCTTTTGAAAACAAAACACATGAAAACACGAAGGCCTTTGCAATTACACTTTTCGTTTATAGAATTCTATTCCAATAGATTTTGAGCAAGGGACGTTTAGTTCTTTTTAATCAAAATTGAACTCATTTATAGATGACATTTTTAATCATTGTTGACTTTGTTGTGTGTACATGATGATTGCTTGGTTTTGATTTTTGTGCAGTGCCAAGGGGAAGCTTTAGTATGAAGAGTGATGTATAAAACTAAATTTGACTTGACTTGAGCTCTAGCCCTGTGTGTTTTTGCAGTGTCCTGTGGAATCACTGTAGAGATACTAGTATAATACCATACACTCAATTAGCCTGCATCTGCCCAAAGGGACCATTTTCAGTCTTATCTGCTCTAAACACACACAGTACTATTGACCAGGGCTACTCAATCTATGGCTCCTCCAGTCCAATACATCCCACGCTTTTTGCTTCATCCAGAATCGTAATTGTTACATTGTCAGTCAATAGGATCAATATAACAATGAAGGTACTCGATGGAGCAAAAGTATGCAATGCTTATATGGTTAAAAAGCACATCTATGGCTTCGTAGTTTTCTGTCTAAGATTTTACGTCACTCACTAGCAAGATGTCTGGCACGAGCAACTTGCAGTCCTCCCGGCGGCCCTCCTCCTTCTCCAGGTGTAGCTCCTGGCCCTGTCCAGAAGCGGGCAGACTGGCTCCTGGAGGGCGGGGCCCCGTATCCCCGCGGTGCTTCTTGGTGATGTGCGCCTCGGGGCCATGGACGGTTTTCACATGCTTGCGGAGCGAGCTGGGGTCTGTGTAGCGCTTGGTGCAGCCGGGGATCTTGCACACGTAGGGTTTCTACACAGGCAAAGGAACTTCTAAAACCATGGAAGCTACTAGGTGCCTGTGCCCCTGTATTTTTGCTTAGACATGCGGTAGTATGTCTTAAACTTTGATGCTTGAGCTTAATATAATTTGCCACCCTTAGCTGGCAAACGCATTATAGTTGGCAGGTGGTATTTAAGTAACAATTCTTTTGAAGCATGTTTTCTTTCCCAAGAGCCTTCTTTCAAGGCATTTATCACATAAGCGTTACTGAAATATAACCTCTAGACTTGTCCTGTGGGCTCTTTAATATAAGAGCTGAGAGCGGGCTCTTCAAAGGAAGAGAGTCCTTGCAATGAAAAGACACAAACCTCGTTGGAGTGGGTTCTGTTCTGGTGCTTGGCCCGGTCTGAGGCGTTGGAGAAGGCCTTGTTGCAGCCCTCGTGTTCGCACACGTACGGCTTCTCTCCGGTGTGAGAGCGCAGGTGAGTCTTGAGGTTCTCCAGGCGAGAGTACGCCTTGTTGCAGCCTTCGAACTGCAACAACACAGGGACACAGATGCTCTTTTACAGCCCTCAGAAGCCAAAGAGATTAATCTAGGTTTTACAGTTTAATGAACAACTAGTCTTGTAACTGTCGTTAACCAACTTTCCAACGTCTCTTAATTCATTAATTCATTTTTCCTTCTTTATATCTTTCTTTCCGTCTTACCTAATTACCTAAAGTCCTCCTAAAGCTCCACAGTTAGCTCAGTGGTGTTTTTAGCCTGGCTGTACCTGTCCCTAATGCTCTTACTCACAGTGCATTTGTGAGGTTTCTCTCCAGTGTGCCGCCTCATGTGAACAACCAGCATGTACTGGGCCTTGAATGGGCGCTGCTCTCGTGAACAGTCCTGCCAGTGGCACACAAACTCCTTCTTCTCCCCATGGATGTGCTCATTGTTGATGTGCTGTGGACAAAATGCACAGTCTAAAAGCAGAGCTTGCCAAATTTACAACCTCGGGGACCCATAATCCTGCAGATATTCTACATCTCCTTAAACTCTGGATAATTATAAATTGTTCTGTACACCTGTGCAACTGAGGTTTAATCAGTTTATCCCTACTCCACAGCCTTGAGCTTTTCTTCACTGTCATAAAGGGAGTTAGGAAAACTACAGATGTGTAAGACAGGAAAATCACTTAAGATTTGCACACAGGCTAACTTGTGCTACTTTTGTCTTTTAAAGTTAAAAGAAATTCTCTATATGCAACTGACATCTGTGTCTAGACCCTTTAGCTTTCCATCGCAATCAATGCTCAGACATTTTTGTAGAGTAGAAATTGTTTTGTTCGCTTACTCATTCTCTGGCCTGTACCACAGTGGCACTAATCCTGGTCTCTGAATTTAAAGGCCTGCTAGACTAGTTGTTGCACTAAATAGCTGCTAGTGTTGTCTTAGCACAGGGTAGGTGTGACAATGTAGAGAGGGCACCCCATCCTCCTCACATGGACAAGCTGTTCCTGGGTGTCAAACTCCTTGCTGCAGGCCTCCCAATGGCAGTTCGTCTCGTACACAGCCTCTGGCTCTGGTTTCCCGTCTTCTTTCTCCAGGTCTTCCCGACCATCCAGCATTCCCATCAGCGGGTCCTGCGTGGCACAGGAGAAACACGTCAGCTCCAAGCATATACTGTACACACGGGGCAGTCCGGAATGCCACATCTGGAGCTCACACACACACACAAGGCAGGGGGCGGTGGGGTGGCTCTGTGGCTAAGGATCTGCGCCTGTGGCTGGAAGGTTGCCGGTTCAAATCCTGCGGCCGGCAGAGGAATCCTACTCCGTTGGGCCCCTGAGCAAGGCCCTTAACCCCAGCTGCTCCAGGGGCACAGTATAAATGGCTGACCCTGTGCTCTGACCCCAGGCTTCTCTCTCCTCGTCTGTGTGCCTGTGTGACTCATGAAGAGCAAGCTGGGGTATGCGAAAAGATAAATTCCTAATACAAGAAACTGTATATGGCCAATAAAGTGATGTGTACCTGTGTCCCAGTGGAGGAGGGGCTGGGCACGTCCCCCTCTGATCTCTCCTCCAGGCCCTTCACACTCAGGCTGTCCAGCGAGCCTCCCATCACTGGCTCTGTTTTCATCTGAAACCATACAGCACAGTCCAGTTCCCACCATGCTTTCATCAAACACAAGACATGTTACACTGACCTCCACTTGTCTCATTTTATTTGTCCTGCACTGTCTAATATTAAATCAATTTCTGTCCCGTAGTATTTTAAGTACTTAAATAAATATGAAATACTTAATTGAATAATTGAAATGTAGTTTCACAGGAAGTGGCACACAAGTATTTATCTCAAGACAAAACACAAAAGGTATAGAACAGTCTCTGTACTTTTGAATCCAAAAATCCACTCCAGAACTTCCAGTGCTTTACATTGTATTTTTAAAAATAGCATTGTATAAGCAGCTGTCTCCCTAATGTATAATTTCAATTTCTCACATGTAAAATTCAGAGATAAAAGAGAGACCAGCGGAAGAAGAGTGCTTTTTTTATGGTGGAGCGGTGCTGTAGAAAACAAGGGAAAACGTGTGCTGGCTGTTCATTTCCCCTCATCGTGGCCACATGGCCGGCAGGGCCTGGGCTACTCACGTGGCAGTGCTTCGGGGGGCAGTGGAGCCGGGGGTTGTGTGACAGCAGGCGTGGAGGGGGCTGGGGTCCGTGGGGGGGGTGGCTGAGGGGAGGACCAGGGCTGAACATTGAGCCCGGAGGCTTGGCTTGGTGGTTAATCGAGCAGGAGTATCCCAGAGATGGGCTGGAGGAGGGAGAAAGAAGAGGGACTGGTCAGTCCGCTTAACAGTGAAACAGCACAATGGCGGAAACTAAAACACTTCCTAACTTCCAGTTTTGTATCGCCCTGGCGGTGCAGAACAGACCCACAAGATAACCAACAACTGGAGGTCAAGAACCACTGTGTGTGAGAAACCTTCCCTGGAGCTTTGAGTACTGTGTCAGTAGAGTAATTATATCAGCACTTCTATTTTCTGATACCCGCTCGCCTAGCGATGTCTCACACTGTCTATACATCTCAACAGTGATGACCTCCTGTGCCCAGCCGGGGGGAGTGAGGAAACGCAGACGGGCTCCTCCAACCCGCATACCCACTGAGCCATGTGTCCTTTCATCGAGGCCACAGTAAAGTGTGGGAGAGGTGGGCTTTTTCTGTAGCGCACATCTCACCTGCCCGCTCGGGCGCTCGTGTCTGTGCTGTGCTAACGCTTCTCTTGTGTGCGTGTTTCTGGGAGGCAGTTCTGACCTCATGGCACCCACAGACAGGTGCCCGTAGGAGCCGTTGGCAGACCCGCAGCGGGCGTTGATGTAAGCCACCAGTGAGTTGGGCGAGGTGCGGATCATGGTCTGCAGGTCCACGCTGGCGTCGGAGAGGGGAGAGATGGACAGGGCACGCTTCTTACTGAGCTTCAGCATGGAGCGGGGAGTGGAGAACCGAGATCCTGGGAGAAAGGCAAAGAGGGGGTGGAGAGGAGCTTTGAGAGTACAATTGACAGGATGCACTTGTTACACAGTAGTGTGGTTTGTTTCAGGCTCCCTCTGCCCATTGAGTAAAGAAGTGCCTCTTGTTCCAACACTGAGAACTAGAGGTCGTTCTCGTACACAATGGGCTGTCGGTGTCTGGAACTAGCTGTCTTATCTACCCTTTGTTGTTGAAGCTTATACACTTGCTTCCTTCAAGGAGCTTGAAGTCTGCTTGAGATCCATGGATCAATCAGCTACTAGCCACCAAACAAACTAGATCAAATGGACTCTTCTGTCTGCACCCTGCCTTACAATCTAATGTTCTCAGTGTGGACACAGTAAGAGGTTGAGGAATCTGAGAGGATGAATGAGAAGAGAAGGAAGATAGAGAATAGAGAAACATAGCAAAAGGTTGCTGAAAGGCAGTGTTATATCCACAGTATGCATTTGTAAATATAGAGTGAATGAGAGTATTTACAGTATATAAAAAAGAGGAAAACTGCCAGCAAACTGCCCACTATAATGAATCTGAACCAAATCGCCCTTATTTGCGATTTATTATTTAAGGGAAATCTGTCCAGTGATGGATAACAGTGGCACAGAAAAACACCTCTTCACTATCTTTGTAGAGACGGAAAACCTTGTGAACTGTGGGGATAGAAGTTCTGTACGTGCCACCACTTTGTCCTGAACACTTGTACATTGTGCTGCCCCTTACCATCTCCCGAGCCAATGTGTTCGCTGTCGGCTGGGTTCACCCCGAAGCTGTGGTGGGTGGCCATCAGGTTATTCTGGTTGCAGTAGGGGCCTCCGGTACCTCCTGGGGAAAAGCAGAGACACTCTGTGATGAAGCAACCCCAGCGCATCGTTACACCTCAGACTTGGAGATTCAGTAGACAAGATCAAGACTGGAGAAAGACGTGGCAACTGAAATTATATCATACTTTTTGGGGGGTGCCAGTGCTCACAAGAAAAAGGACTGTAACAGGCATGTGGTTCCATAACTTTGTTAAGAGAATCGTTGTGGATTCTCCTGGTAATGAGCCATAATGAGATGAGTAGGTGTCATGTTCCAAGAGCGGTTGTTTTACTACAGCCAAGATATGACAAAAAATGATAAATCATCCATCCATTCCAACCACCTTCCATTTCAGGGTCATGGGGGAGCTGCAGTCTATCCCAGCAAGCGGCAGGTTCAGGCGGGACGCCTGTCCATCACAGGGTAGACACAGGCACGCACAGTCTTTGGACTGTGGGAGGAATTTAGGCACCTGGAGGAAATCCACGTGAACACAGGGAGAAACTCCACACAGACAGCACCCCAGGAATTAGACCCAGGGCCCCTGCGTTGTGAAGCAGCAATGCTAACCATGCCTCGCATGACAACTCATTTCAGATGTTAAACCTAACTCAATTCTAATATTTCCGACTGCTGAACTGTCACCATGTTGTCCTATTTTTAGCAAGGTGCAGTATGAAGGGGGAGCTGGGAACTCTCTTGTTGCCAAAGACTAGTTGAACATCACTCACCCTCAGCAGGAGGCAGGCCACGGGGTCCCATCATGCTCAGTGAGGGGTGAACATGGGGCGACCGCAGATAAGGGTCCATGCAGGAACCTGGAGTCATGGCAGGGGGCATGGGGTTGAACATGGGTCTGCTGGCTGCAGGCTGGCTGCTGTGGGGCGGAGGGTGGACCAGAGATACATCAGAGTACACAGGGCTGCCAGATGGAGCCAGACTGGAGAAACACACACAGTACAAGACAAGTTGGCACATTAGCACCAGGTTAAAGTGTAATGGCACTCTATTTTAAATGCTGCATTTCAGTGGAGATGACAGTTAAAATATTCTGTGATTGATACAATTAATTTGGATTCTTGTGGCAACACCCTGCTTTTAAACTGATATTTTCAGCTAGAATTTCTAGGCAAACCAGCAACTCAAAACTACTTTTATATGTTAGTACAACTGCTAAACACCCATTGCAACTTGACCAATTACTATCATAAGCCGCTTTGGATAAAAGCATCTGCCAAATGAATAAATGTAAAGTTAAATGCTCTGCAATGCAAATTCATCGTCTTTGCGATGGCTTATTTTCCCCACTAGAGGGGGTTAGAAGTTTGCTTTGCAATGTGCCACTTTCACCACTAGAGGGAGTCTGACTCTTTCTCACAGATGTGATGTAATTTAAGACAGACACACAGACTCAGCCTCCTTCCTCTGTGACTGCATCTCACAAATGGTGTGCATTTGGGTCATTATGAGAGGGAGGACAGCCTCAGCACCACATCACTTCCAGCATTTATATAGTATAAGCCTGCAATAGAGCTGCATCAGCAGCCACTGTATGGCTACCCTTGCTGTCTGGCTGGATTGCTGACTCTGTGATCTCCCCAAAATGTCCTTAGCCCTGGGGACAACATGCTCACAACTGTGCTGTCCATTTTACACCCTGCTCTCTTGATAACCCTTCTTTCATGGAGCATATTTGTGTATAGGTCTAGTCTTCTCAGTGAATGGCAAACTGAACTAGACACTTGCAGAGCGAGTGCCAATGTGTTGCTAACTTTGTTCATCCTATGAAAATATAAACACCCTTAATAAATCACAGAGCCCCACTGCCTGTATATATATAAATACCTGAGTGCATGATTGCACAAATGATAAAATAGCTCTCATTAGAACAGGATATAAAGGGATCAGACTCCCAATGCATTGTTGTATGCTTTTAGAGTATATTAAGAACTCCTATGACAAATTATTGTGCATATGTGCGTCTGTGTGTACATTTCTTTACACATGCTTTAGATATAAAGTGACCATAGTTTTAGAAAAAAATATTTTCCATATGCTTATGCATGCTATCAGTTCTGAAGAATACTGTATTTAAAAGCCACACTCTTCTGGAAACCAGTTCTTCTATAAACCCTTTGAGATTTCTGCAGAAAACCAGGAAGAAAATTGTCGTCTTCTTAAAAAAAAGTCTGCCAGGCTGCTGTCGTGAAAGCATTGCGTACTGCAGCGTTTGGGAGCAGACCGGAGCTCCTCGTTCCCTCCTGCTCTGTGCAGACAGAGCCTTCTCTCTCGTCTGGCCCTGCCTGCTTGCCTTCCTAGCGGCCGAGAGCTGTGCACATGGATTAGGTGAAACATGAGTCAGGGTGCAGTCATGCACACCAGCCCATGGATGGGCTGAGCCAGGACATAATTAGCAGCTGTCATAAAGCGGGCTGACATGGCGTTCTCAACCTGGGTGGCATCAGGAGGGAATGAGAGGGGGGAGAGGGAGAGGGGAGGGGCAGGAGGAGGGCAGGACAGGGCCGAGCTATCCATCTCTCCGCAGAGCCAGCACGGCTCTCTGACAGGTCAGCCCTGCACTGGCGGCCAGGGAGCACCATCTAGCAAGACTGTATCCCCTGTAGAGCAACACTTCTGATACATTACTTTGTTCTGGTGGTGCGAACCTACCACATTTCCCTCCTGTAAAATATGGAGGAACCTTTGTTTCATATGCATTTAACTATGCCAGTCTAGAATATCTTCAAAACAACTATAAATGTCCCCAAAAATGGTTAAACAAGCAGTAAACAAGAAGAATGATCTATTTATTTTGATGTTTTTTTTTCCTGATAGCATTGAGACCACAAGGAATGGATCAAAAGAGTTCTCAGCCTGACAGAGGCCTGCAGGGTGAAACTGTTTGGGATTGTTCACAATCGAGACATCCAGTATGTGGGTACAAGCTGTGAGTCCATGTTGACTGTATCTGTTAACTCTGAAATCGTAGGCTTCGAAAACGTCACAGACGTTTTCCATGTATGTGCACTGTAAAGCTGTGGTTTTTAAAATGGAAGTGAGGAGGTGGTAAAATACACAGGTTTTTCCAAAACGGTGATCTTGAAAGCATGAATGATGCCTGTATCCTGTTTTCCCGAGTTGTTCTGAGACTTACCCTCTGGCTGGCTGACTGGGGCCAGACTCATAGTGATACAGGCCCTGGTGTGGCTGCATGTCAACTGGCATTGGAGCTTGGAATCCTGGGATACTGTCGTCAAGCCCTGGAGGACCAAACACAACAACATTAGGCTAGGGCTTTATTGATAATTGAAGTACATGAATGGATTATTATACAATTATCTACAAATGTTGATAACTTTATCTGACATTTGAGTCAGAGCAGATGTAGCTACACGTGTGTAGCCTAAAAAGTCAAAGCAGTGATGAAGCTAAAAGAATATGTTGAATAATCCTGTTAAGCGCTAAAATTTTTAAATAATATTTATTATACTGTATGAATATGTGAGTGTGTGTGCATGCTCATGTTGGTTGTTGAGATTTTCTGTGGTTCCTATGAGAAGATGACTTGTAGGTGGTACAAAACCTCTCCCTGAAGCACAGTCCTTTAGGACTGGACCGTGGGTGGGATGTTATTATATTGCAGGGTACACACAAGCAAGCATATAGGATAGGAACAATGCAGAAACACAATTTAAATCAGCCAGTATCTCTTTGGGAAGATGTAGGAAACTGGAGCACTTGGAGATAACCCGTTTGCACTGTGTAAGACCATGCGTACTCCACACAGATGGATCTCCAGGCTGGAATTGAAGCCAGGGTCCTGGGGTTGTGAAGCAGCAGTAAAAGATGCCACACCACAGTGCTGCCTTATGAGAGATGTAAGACTTTCATCATCTAATAATGTCTAATTTACTCTAAATCCCAACCTAACACAATATAACACAAGGTGACTAACAGGCAGCTAACACAGGGCTTGCAGTGGGTTTTTATTGCTCTCCTGCTTGTGGCAGCAACACCTCTGACCCTGACTTGTGTTTGAGTTGGAACACTTACAGTATCCTTTAGCACATTGTCTAACTTAACTGTGCTAATTGAAATTAACAAGGACGGTAAAAGAAAGGACAGGAAAGAAAGAAAGATCCTGTACTAAGTCACGGGAGAATGACAGACCGGTCAGTGTGTAATTTGAAGACTGGATCAGCATGCCTTAATCAAGAGGAGATTTTTTTAAATAGACCTTCTGGAGTTGGCTTCTCTGGGAATGTCCCAGGTTTCACTATTTTTAATACAACACAGGATTAAGGGCGGAAAAGAACAACTTCCTCACGCTAACTCATTAAGGAAACAGTTATTGTTTTATTGGACAACAAGAAAAGACGTGTGGGACTTCTGATCCTTGCAGTGTGTATGCATAATTTACCCTTGTAAGCCACAGAGCACTTAGAGTGGCCTACCTACTCATTACACTAAGTGACTGTGCTAAAGGATGTATAATACACTTTAAAGGAGATATACCATGGAATACAGTTTGTTTACAGAAGTAATTATAATGCCATAATACGCAGAGTGATGTTAAAACCACTTTTTAACTTGACTGAAAAATGGCACAGTATCTAGTCATTTAACTGCAGTTAATTTTCTTAACCTTTTATTGCAAAAGACTGCAGAGTAGCTTCTCATTATGTAAAAACAGCCCTTTTGATGAAAGGCTAGCAACATGCAGACACGTGCTAACCACACTCATTCCGAACATTTTTAAACTTGGGGATTTTGTAACACAGATACAGACAGTGGGAGCATAGGTCGCTAGTTTTTTTTTTTGTCAAATTGAACTATGAGACGTTGGTGAGCAAACCTTTTAAAAGCTGGATTTTAACTCCAAACCCCTTATCCTTACAAGTGTAAGGTGAGCACTGAACGGCATCAGTGTTGTGTTAAGAAAACTATTCTGTTAAGAGAAAAACAAGCTGTCTGTACAGCGAGCACTAAAGTAAGCACTGCAGCTGTCGTGGCCCAATAAATGCCTCCAAAAGAGCCTCCCAAGCCCACAGAACACAGGCACACCTGCTGCGGGAGTCAGAGAGCCGTGTGGTTACAGGGTAGCCCGTCCATGCTTGCCACTGTAGAATGGCAGTGCCCTGCCTGTGGGACTGTGGGAAATCTCTGCCTGTGCCACTGGATGGAATTCAGCTTCTCCATGAATGTCGATGGCCCTTGTCATTTGCACAAGCATGGCCCAGATGATTGATCTGGTTCTTTAATTGAGATGATTGATTAACTTCTGCTTAAAATGGCTTAAGATTATAAGACAACACTGTCTTTTACTTTAAAAAAAAACACATCGCTGTTGTCGAAGCACAAACACAACCTTTGCTGAAGAATACCATGTGAGAGTGAAATCGAGTTTGTTCTGTGTCGTTGTAGAGGGGACAGGTCTGCCCTACGATGGATCGTTTTTAAGAAGTCTGCCTTGCAGCTCAGACAAGGGAATTGCAGTCCTGGCTGCAGGTCACAGGGCGTTAGAGACTAGCAAGCTTAAACGTCTCCATATCGTGGAGAATCGGATCGACTACGCTTTCATGTGGCTAGGCCAGCCCTCTGGAATCCCCTGTGCCTGTGGTGATCTCCCAGCCACAGGTGCCACGGACCTCTATTTTAAGTAAATATTTAATGGCAAATACAGACCTGCTGCTGAAGCATGCGGTACATCACTTGTGGTGAAAGAGCGATGTTATTTTAAAACCTTCACATTAATCACAAGTTAACTAAACAATCTTTTTTCTCTCTCTTTTGTTTGAAGAGCCAGGTTTTCAAAGTCCCTTCCATTTCCTGGCGTCACGTAGGAGCTCTGAAGACAGTACCAGTGCTCTTGCAGCGCACACCAGTTTCTGCAACTGGAAACAATTTGGGAAGGCACAACCACGCTTTGTTAAGAAAGCCCTTAGAAAACCTCTGGGTTCAGGACACAAACCTATGTCAGGCGTTTCTGGTCGCATGTTGTTATTACTGTAGGTGACGCACAGCTGGATGTGCTTCAGCATCCGGCTGTCCAGCTGTTGAGCTTGTAGACAGATGTTAGTAGAAGCTGCAAACAGCAGCAGTGTTGGTGTATATTATGACCTTCCTGTAGCTGTGAATTGGATAGTTAGACAAAAATGAAAAACAGTTTACAGGGCATTAGATGACAAACTAGTTTTTAGAAGTCTTCCCATACGCTCATCAACTCTTGGGATGTTCAGCTCCTGGGTCCTGGGTGCAGGTCCAGGCTGGGATGAATCTGTATGGAGCTGATGTCTTCTCCTAGTATCCATGTGGGCTTTTGCCAGGTATTCCTGTCTCCTCTCACTTTCAAATACACGCGTGCTTGGTGAATGGGTGTCTCTAGATTGTTCCACTGTTTCTTGTGTTAAGACTGTGACATATGTCCCATCTAGGGACCTTGTTCCTCGTGCCTCTGGGTTAAGCTGTGGGTTGCTATGCCCTCTCTGATATGGTTGAATGGATACCCATCCAATTTAAAATACAGAACTGGTTTAAGATGCGACTCCTAAGCAAAGTTTCCTCTGCAACTGAAGAAAGAATGTGGACAGTATATGCAATCGCTTTCTAACTAGCATCATCTCCAGATCTTGACAGATTGTAGGACTGGGTCTTTAAGTTAAGGATGCTGCACAGATGATCCATTATAAGTAAAACATGCTTTTTGTGTGCAACATGTTGCTCAGTGCAGTTAAACAGGCTGCACAATTCTGCTGCAATACGGGAGTTACTACCTTCCTCTTTCCCTCTGCCAGCAACTAATTTAGTTGAAATGGTGAGGACTTTAATACGGTACAAGAAACAGCACAGTTCCAGAAATGGCATACAGAAACAGGATGAAAAAATTTGCTCAAAAGCTCAAAAGTTGTGTTTTGTTGTATATGACACATGACTCTACGCAGGAATCGCCTTCTTCAAGACACTTTACTGATGACGGTAACTTTTTAAAGCACCTGTCAGCACCTGTCGACCAATGAACCGCACCCGTTTGCAGACCCCTGCCTGCCAGCAGAAATGTAGACGATGACGCTACGTTTGGCACAGCTTATTTACACTTCAAAGTAAATAAATGACTAACGCGACCACTTCCCACTACTGTTCATCTGTGTAAAGGTGCACTTTACAGAGCTTTGTGAGGAGAAAGAGCCTGTCCTTTCAAAGCCACATATTAGCCTTCAACACTCAGTATAAACAAGCAGTGATGTGCAGCCGGAGCCGCAGAGCCGCTAGAAAGTGTACAGCAAAGGATGTCTCTGCACATTTCAGAAGATCGCTCTATTGGCAGAACAGGACCAAAACCAAGGATACAAGGGCATCGTTCACTTATGAGCTGAAACGCACTGAGCACACAGGGGTTATTTGATCATTTTCTCTGTGCTCTCGGGCTTTTATGCAGAATGAAATCCCTGCAGAATTCCCTCAAGAGGAGGGAGCCCTCATCGTTTGTTGCTGTGTCTTTTAGCCTCGCAATCAAACCTGACAATCTTGGTGATAAAAGCTGACTGAAGGCGGCTCTTAAACTGAGCTGAATTGTAAAAGCACAGTGCTGGAGAATCAGTGATTACACTCTCCCCTCTCCTGTTGTTGCAAAACAGAAAGCGGATCCCAGACGACTCATTTTGGAGATTCGCCCCGTCTCTGGCTGATCCCTTTCTGCGTCTTGTCTTCTCTCCGCCTCCTGTGAGCGCGACAGTCGCTTGGCACTGACAAACAAATGGCGTGGAGGCAAGCAACTGCAGTGAACGCAGAGACCAACTTGGAACGGGCGAGGGACATGCACACGGAAAGGCTGCTCAGAGGCCTCCCGTCTCTCTCCCTCTCGCGAGTCCCGCTCCTGCAGTCTCCCCCCGTTCCTTCTTTCTGTGCAACCCGCCCAGCCCCCCTTCACCCCTCCCGCAGAGTAAAATTACAAGCGAGGTGGGTGTTCTGGGGTTTGTTATGACTTGGAAGTCGATAATGGCTGATATAATGTAGCCAGCCATTCCTAATGTGGCTCAGCCTGTGGGGGATTCTGTTTTGTTTAGTGCAGAGGAAGGCAGGATTTTGGGACTTTGGCCAATCAGAGGGCAAATTCTACCAGTTTGCTCTTTTCTTCCCTCCCCCTGGTGTTTTTCTTCTCTGTGGTGAACTAGGCTTTTTAAGATCCCTTTACCCAAGTCCCTTCCCTCCTCCCATCCCCCCCAAACCTATAATCTTCTGCAATCCACCAGTTCTGGGGTGTCCTATATAGAGATTAGGGCTTTGGTTGTTACAAACAAGTGTGGGTTTTGATTTATGGGTAACTTAGTATTTGTTCTTTTTTTGTTTGCTGCTAAGAACATTGTGCTGCTGTTTGAGCTATAAAACCCAAAGCAGACCAGTAAGGAGCTCTGTTTTTGAACATGGGCTATTGTGGTGGTGAGTCTCCCGACACACAAGCATAGGCGGTTAGCGTGCTGGGAGAGGCAGAGCTACAGCACTTACCACATAGCCAGCAAGCACCGGGCCAGCGATGGCACGAGGTCAGTTTGGGTACACTTTGGTGGCAGCTGGCGAATTGTTGGCGAGTTTTCAATATCACGCTTGGCCCTCATTAGTGGCCTGTTTTCAGTCTCCACAGTCTCCTTTTATACCTATTTCCTGTTGTTATGCCTATTCAAGTTGAGATTGGTGTCTTTAAGAACAAATACATTTCGGGGATGGAGGATAAACCATGTTGAAAAGGTGTGCTGTAGAGGTGGACATAGGAATATTAGAGTGTTAGGAGAAGAAAGCAGACAGCAGGGCCAGTTTATTAAACAATAATGAAAAAGGATCCCAGCTGGTTTTGAAAATGTACGTTAGGCTGAGTTTCAGACAACTCTTTGTGAAATGGAGTGCTTCCTATTGTGAATCCCGCATTCCTCTTCCTTTAATTTCCACTTAGAAAGCTGTGCTCCATATCCTGTGGTTTAGCTTCAAGTGTATCTCCCCTGGGTTGTCTTTATCAGTATCAGTGAGGATTTTGAATACTTGAATTTAACTTGTCGGGCCTTTTCTTTGGGACTAAAGAGACTGAAGTTCTTTGGGCCTGAAAAGTGCAAGTCTGAGGGCAGTTAATTTTCCTAGTGAATTACAGCTGTTGTGTCAAGTTGCACATCTGTAGTGATCCACAGCTGTCTACCTCTGGAAACAGCTGCACACAACTCAGAAATGTTTTTTTTTGCTTCTTTTTGGTTATTTTATTTTGTTGCTTAATTGCATTTTGACAAATGCAGAAAATATTTGCTTTTACTTTACTGTATGCTTGCAAGCGAATACACTGCTAAATATAACTTAATAGGATATTTCAATTAAGAGGGAACTCACTTCATCCGCCAGTGAAGTGCAGAACGGCACCAGCCTGGACCACAAACAGCAGCCATTCTGCACAGCAGATCAGGCAGACAAGGGACATTATTTGGTTTCACAATTGTCACATGGGAGCTGAAACCTATCCCAGTAAGCAACAGTACAAAGCACCCAAGGAATTAAACTCAGGACCCCAGCTCTTCTGGGGAGCACTGCCAACCACTGCACCACCTTCCTGCCCTAGGTATTTTCATATAAAATAAAAACGTCACAAAACAAGTCACTGTGTGAAAATTTCACATCCTGTGCACAGTGCCGGTATTGTGACGAGGTCGACACTGACTGCACTGCACTCCTTGTGTAGTGTGCAAACTCCAGGTGAGCGCAAGGCCCAGGTCTAGAGGGAACCCAGTGCACCACCTTAGCCTCAGGTGTCCCGGTTTGCATTTAATACCACAAAGCCAAGTGGTCTTTCTACACCTGTGCTGTGGCTTTCCACTTAGAGATGTTTTAAACACCCCACTCCTGCACTCTTTCCACTCCCCTCCCTTTCAGCATCAGTAGGCTAAAGCACACAGCCCACCTGTGAAAGAGATTGGCTTTCGGTGTGTGCTGTCACTGTGTAACCCAGCCTCCCTCAGAGCTTTAACACCCTCATCCAAGTCCACTGTTAGCAGTGGTCCTGGTTCTGCACCCGTCGGCTCAGCCCATTGGACCCTGGAGCAGTTTCACATGTGTTTCATCCATGTTCCATCCTCTCTGCACTTTCTGAGCTCCTGTTCTCCAACTTTAATTATGCACAAATTCTTTTAGATGTAATCAACCTGCACTAATGCTTTGTACATGACTGTAGTCAACTGAAAATAATGCATGTTTCTGTTTTTGTTTGAAAAAATGTATTGAGCACTACAAATTCCCTACTGTTAACAAAGTCAGAGCACCAGATCAGACTGCAGTGTAAGACCCTTCTGTTGTGAGTGATATTTCAAAATAATCTCCATTAAAAACAACAAACAAATCTAGTTCTGAATCTTTTAAACATCAGATGGCTACCTTCTTTTTATAAGCTGGTTTATTCAAGAGATAAGTGCAAAAAAAGAGAAAAAAAAGTGAATGAAATGTAGACAGACTAAGCCACCCTGAAGAGAGGGCTCACGGCTCACTTTCTTAACTTGGGCAAGCTGTGTGTAAGATAAGATAAGACCAGATCACTTTATTGGCCATATACAATTTCTCATAGCAGGAATTTGTCTTTTCGCATACCCCAGCTTGCTCTCCATGAGACACGCAGACGGGGAGAGAAGCTTGGGGTCAGAGCACAGGGTCAGCCAGTTATACGGCACCCCTGGAGCAGTTAGGGTTAAGGGCCTTGCTCAGGGGCCCAAGGGAGTAGGATTCCCCTGCCAGCCACAGGATACAAACTGGCAGCCTCCCAGCCACAGGCGCAGATCCTTAGCCACAGAGCCACCACACCGCCCCATTTAAGCTTGTTAAGGAAAATATCTATGTAAAGTGTGGGAGTGTTTCACTGCTGCATCCACTATCATGGTGTGTTAAAAAGAGGGGGTCACTGGATTTGTCTGCAGAATTTTACAGCAGAAATCCATCAAACGTAACAGGATGTACTTAAAAGGTCATGCAGACATTCTTTGTGGCAATACCCTGTGCTAAATAGGAAGAATCTCCCTTTTTATAGAAATGTAATTTTTCTGTTCCCTGAGCATTTCAGCTCCCTTCATGATCTCTGTCTCCTACCCCCTCCCTCTTATCTGAAGCTCCTCTTGTCCCTCTCCAGCATCCCTGCCTTTGCTCTCCAAACTTGATCTCCCTATCCAAGAAACATCTCCCATTGCTCTTTTCCCCGCAGTATCCAGATCTTTCCTTGATCCATCTTCCATAGCTCTCTTCCCACTCGTATCCCTGTCTGGCCACGATCTGTCCATTTCCCGTTACTCCTTTCCCACTCTTTATTCCCTGCATTCACCCTCTTCCCTCTTCCCCTGTCACATGTTACCCTCTCCTGTTCTCCAGGCCTCCCACCCACAATCCTTCACATACCTGTGGTTTCCCCCCCTCCCCCCGCCTCCTTCCACCGCAAGAGCTCTCATTCTTTTTTCTAGCTCCCTCTTTCCTCCTCTCCCACGGTGTCTCGCTTTTCTTCTGTCCCCCTTCTCTCTCTTGCCTCGCGTCTCTTTCCCCCCCCTTTTCTCTGTTTTTACACCTTCTTGCTCCTGGCTGGCAGTGCCCAGACCACAGGCAGCCCTTTGAAGTCAATCTGTTGGGAGCTCTGGAGGACAGCTGGACAGGGCTGATGTGAGGTGGGGGTGTCGTCAGGGCTCTTGCAACTGTGAACCGGTGCGTTTCCACAGCTGGCACACAGCTGCACACAGCAAGAACATCTCAGAAGAGCTTCATCATCCTGTAGCCATGTTAACCCCTGATACACCAGAGCTTCCCAAATCTCCCCTCAACCTCACAACCAAGTCCTTGAACCCTTTTGCCTAAAATAGCACTTCCCTACTGCACTAGAACTGACACTGACCTGATAGAGCCTGCTGGCAGAGCAGGGCATTGGTTCAGCACCGGGTTGTGTGGCTACCAGTGACATACTGTGGGTTATCAAAGAATTACCTGAGAATCTGCTTTATTGTCATTTTGCAACAAATCTAGAGAGGAGACTATAAAGTTTTGCACTATTATAGCCATATACAATTAGGATATTCAAAAAATAAACTTGAGAAATATTGAAAGATAACAATTAAAAAAAAAACTTTAATACCCAATGAAAAGGAAGTAGTTGCATCGACTCCCTTGATATGTGGAGCCATTATTTGACCAGTACGTCAATTGAAAAGAAAATGTCATTTCAAATGATGACGTGGAAATGTTGCTCGTTCGTGCAGCAGTACCTTTCCCGGAGCGATCCGAGAGCAGTACATTGCTCAGGCGTACAGCAGCAGATTCCTGTCTGGCAGCTGAACGCCCAGCACTCCGACTGGGAGTCCAGAGCTCCGGACTCTGGTGCCGCTGCCCCCAAACCTACAGCTCTGGGCGAGGCACAGGCTCCTGATCCTGGCATGGCTGTGCACTGCAGCACAAGCCCCACCCTGACCGATTGTGCCATTGGAACAGACTAAACAAACTGGTGGGGCTTGGCAGACGCCTGTGGGAGTTAACACTTGTAGGTTTACCAGCAGGTTGGCATATTTCAGGTCAGCACTTTAGATTGTTCCATATTATAGCCACGCCCTCTTAACACACGTCTTATAAAAACCAAGCAAGCCTCCCCAGTGAGACACAACCGAAGTTAAGGAGTCTTTCAACTCAATTCAAAATACTTTATTCATCCCAGGGGGGAGACACCCCAAAAAACATTTCAAAAGAGCTTCGTCCTCATATATCCACGTTAACACCTGACAGACAAGAACATTCTATAAACCTGCACTCAAGATGTGACCTCAAGTGCTGATGGCAAATGAGGAAGGCGATGCTCCCTTGGATGTCTCAAATCCCAGGGGTCTCACTGGGGTCCTTTAAGGATCAGCTGGATGAGATGTGTGGATCAATGAGCTTCTAGAAACCAAACTCCTGCTTGCATCCTTTCTTATGCTTTATGTGTTGGTTAAAGACATCCACCTTTACAGATGTATCAAATATATAGTCTTGATGCTTCTATTAAAAGGAAAGCTGCAAGACCACCTATAGGATTTTTGATTGCGCTCTGCCTGGGCTATACGGCGCATATACAGTATATAGCTGCAGGAACAGAAAAACAGGGATCGCTCCAAAACTCCTGCGTCTCCCAGCTCAGACTGCAGGCAGGGCCAAGTCCTCAGGGCTGCACTGCCTATTGCACGCAGCCACATGTACTCAGCCTCTAGTTCTTGTGTGGTCCTCCAGAGTTCATAACTAATATAGCATTTACTTTAATATACAGATGTGCGGGGAGCAGAATATCCGGCTGCATTAGTTTTAATTTGACAATAACGTGACCTCATGCTGGGGTTTTGGCTGCTCTGCCCAGGGCTGCCGTGCGCAGCGTTGTGTGAAGAATGGCCTGCTGCTGATCGAAATGCTTTCCTAATCAGGGAAAAAGAAGATGAACAACAAGCCCTCTCTCACATTCTTTCAGAGGCATAGTTCACTTATTCTTTAGACTGTGAATATTTCCTACTTTCAAGAATGCTCTGCATGTCCTTCCCACCCGATCCTAGTGCAACACCCCAGTGCTTTAAGATATCAAACTGTCTTTGGCTCCCAATTTGTTAGCCTTTTTGGAAGCCATGTATTTTCAAAAATGTAACTGCTTTCTCTTACTTTTACCTGCGGCTTGCCTGCTGTGCTATTTCTAGTGCCCTGCGGCCACACTCCTTGAAAATCTCTTTCAGAAGATCACAATTAAAAACTGCCTCCATACAAACCCATAACCAATTTCCAGAACCTAGACCTCATAAATAAAAAAACTGACAAACGTTGGTAACCAAATGCAGAAATACATCAAGGGAGGGATTGTGGAAGCTGGTATTAATAGGTGATCTCTTTTAGTAAGCAGTGGGAACCTCCATTAGTGCATGGAAGAGCTTTGATCACTTCCCTGGCTGTCTGACCAAAGAGTGGCTGTCTCTGAAGATTATAGAGATCCCTTTCTGTCTCTGTACAATCCACACTAGCTTTATTGACATCATGGCAGGTTACACAGGTGTTACCAAAGCATTTGTGCAAAGGATATTAGTAGCTGTTATAATACTTTGCAGTACAATGCAAGACATACAGCAGTACTCTCTTCCATCCCACTCATCCTCTTTATCTCCACCTTCTTCTGTGCCCTGCTCCCCATTGCTCAGTACTTCTCAAACACCTGTGAGCAGTGCTGTGTGAAAATGTATATGCTCCCACCACCCTCTCCCAGCAACACGGCTTGTAAGGAATCCCATTGTTTTCCATTATACAATCCACCGGGAATCACAGCAGGCCCCTAATTAAGTGGAATTTGCATAACTGAGAGGCAACAAATCACCTAATCAGTACTTAACAAAAAAGGATACATGAGCCAAGCGAGAATCTGTTTGTGTGAGAGAGCAGGGATAGCAGTGTATACCCAGATTAAACCTGACTACAGCTCTTGTTACCTGAGTGCCAAGTGACATGGTTTTAAGTATAGAAGTGGAAATTAAACACATTTAGTAAAGCACTTTTAAAATTCTGGAATTATTTTTGCCACTGTTTATTTTAAAAAGCGCATTAAAATAGTCTTGATTTTCAATGCTTAGCACTGGTTTTGATTACTGGCTGTCCTTCGTTGTTCTGACTGTTCTTTGCTTTAGTTTGTGTACTCTGCAAGGATTGAGTATCGTTGTATACAGCTCCACTTAAGTAAATCCCAAGAATGACAAGTATTTTCATCTCCCCTGTCAGAAATCCAGATAATGTTCTTAAACAAAGTTTCCTTTTTATGTTTGAACGGCTGCACCCTGCATTGAGTGATACTCAGGCTGCACGCAGCTTTCAAACGCCTGTGTTCAACAAGACAGTTGTACAGTGGTTTTTGCACCCTGGTCATTCCTGTGCAGGGAAGCAGGGCAGGCCATGGTCCAAGCTTAGAGGGCCAGGCACCAGAGCTCACGGTGAACTTCCAGGATCAGCAGCGTACAACTCTGGCCTTTGAGGGCAAAAAAGTCTTGGGCTCAGGGGGGTCTTAATTCTTCTGTTGTGTTCAAACGGAAAATAAGCAGTCCAACGCAACCACAATATTTCTTTTCAGCACTCCATTAGCACGATATTAGAGTATTAGAGTTGTCTTGTTTACTCGGTAGAAAAAGGCACAACAGGAGAAGAGAAGATTCTTACAGTAAATGATTGTTTAACACTCATTTGGCTAATAGTAATAGAACTGCAACAGGGCAGGTTATACATGAAAGATATGTGGGGGAGAAAGAGATCTTCCGGTCAAAGGACTAGAGGGATTGCGGGACTCAGAAAGGATCATCAAGCAAATGAAATCAAGTAAATTCCATGCTGAACAGTAGAAAGAAGAAACACAGTGTTTCAGCTATTGAACCTTCTTCAGGTGTCAGAAACACCCACCTCTTCTTCTCAGTCTTCAGGTAGAATTTTTTCCTTACACTAGTGGAAATGTTTTCATCCAGTGAACCTGTAGAGGTCAGACTACAGCACGTAGTGTCTCGGTTTTAAAGACCGGAATCGGATCCATTTTTGCCTAGAAAGAAAAGCTGTGGAGAAGACTGGGAGTATCGGAAAATACACAGTTGGAAAACATACTGCTGGTGGGGCTTTTGAATGGATTAATGAACCCAACAGCCACACATAAACGTCTGCACATCCTTCGTAGTATTTCAAGGCATTATTAGGAAAAAATGCCAAGACTAACATCATGGTGCGTTTCTTTTTGTGTCTTACTAAATGTGATCCAGCCACTACAGCCATTCTCACAGGAAGAGTGGCACACACATGCACAGTTGTGCCCCAGCAAAGTGCTGCCCGTATGGCCACCGCACGGAAATCTCGGCAAAGTATGGCAGTGATCAGGGAGCAGGGTTTAAAAAAGAAATGCTTTAGAAGAAGAAAGAAAAGGCGATACGAAATGGAAACAATCTGTGAGGACTGTGCTACTCGTCACTGAGCCGCAGTGGAGTCTGTGTGTGGCAGACCCCGCCCCCCCTCCCCCTTTCTACATCACCGGGGTCATAAAGAGAGAGAGAGAGAAAAAAGACGGAATACCCAAAATCTGGGAGAAGGAGAAGAAGAAATCTACCCATGCTTCAGCGCTCCCATTGAGAGCAGAGAGACGGAGCCATTGTGGACTTGCTGTTCTGCTCTGTATTGTCTGGCCTCATTAAGGTAGAGGGGGCAGAACAGGAGAAGCAAATCTGCAGTTCCTTTTTCTTGGAGGGGGGGGGGGACTTTCTCAACTCTTGCAGTCGAAGGAGAAACACAAAAACGCGCGGGTGTTACCCGCTATGCTCCTCGCTCCAAGAAAGCTGTGCCTCCGAGTTGCACAGAAGAAAGGGTGAGCTGTACCGTGAACCGAAGTCATGTTGCAGCCCTGGGTGATCAGCCGTTAGGTTAATCATCATGCACAAAAGTCCGCTTGCCCTCTGATCAGAAACAGAGGCCTGAATTTGCCATCTTACTTTGGGATGGGACTTGGTAGAAAGAGTGTAGCCTGGGTATTGCTCAGGGCTCCAGATTACTGTCCAGAGGGCCACTGGCTCAGATCTTAGGTGGGGCACTTAAGCCAAAGTATTTTACCCTAATTATGCCAACACGCCCAACCAGGTCAATCAGAACCAAGACCTATCTAGAAACAAAACAGCTCATTGAAAGATGCTTTGGAGAAAGATGTAAAAAATGTCAGCCAAACGAATTATTTTTAATGTACAAAGTTTTGTGTAGATGGGTATTCTTGAAAGGCACTATATACAATAAAGTTTGATAGCCTTTGTGAGCTATCTGGGGAGAAGTGATACAAACAGGAGATCAAGGATTCAGTCTGCGGACGTAAAAAGCAGACTGAATAAAAACGAACAACGCATACTCATTTAAAACAAAGATACGCCATCTTAATGCCTGCCTAACATACTCAGGAAAGTGATGTAAGATAACGGCATAATGTCATCCATGCTTTTTAAATTCCTTCCCCCTCACAGTCTCTTGTTACAAACCTAGAGAGGAACAGCCGATTCTACCGCCTTTGCCAGGCCGCGTTATCCGATAGGATTTTCATTTTTACCTCGGAGGAAGAAATGAAAAGACACAACCCGAAACCTCTGTAGCCTCTTAATCTGCTCTTTCCTCTCCATCGCTCTCCAAAAAAACGTCCAATAAATGAAAAGGTTAAACTCTCCAACCACGCAATGGGCCCAGCAATAGCAGGGGGCACCTGAAGAGGGGCAAACATTTACCAGAAAAGATGAGGGAATAATAAAAAACTACAGTTTGCGCAAGACTCTCTAAGCTGCTGCAAGTAGTCTGTAGGGCCCTTGTGAAGTTTGTCTAGTAATTGAGTCAATTGTTGACCTCCTGTTTGGCCTGCCTCTATATGTCTCGGGGAGGCTAGGAGAATAATTAACGCACTTGCTCTCCATCATTCTCCCTGCCTCCCAGCACCCCTTCTCCCCCCTTTCTCTCTCCGATCTCGGAGGTAATTGTGCTGGGAGGCAAAGACAGAGATTTAAGACCAGAGCTGGGGTATGCGTTTGCTACTAGAGAGGCTTAAACCCTTTTCAGAAACAACCTTTTTTCCTACCCCTCCCCTGCCCTTCTCCCTCTCTTCCTTTCTTCTTTTGTGAGGACCGTGGGATGAATTTTAATTACGCCCCTAAATGTTCCCCCCTTCCTTACTACCACAACCTCCCGCCTAAAACGTCTTTAGCCAAACCGTTCCCTCCACTTGAGGGGAAAATAATCTCTGAGATTCTGTTTGCATCTGCAGAGCGGGCTGTTTATTTGCAACTGAACGCGTAGCCTTACAGTATCCAAGTGATGGTCTGCTAAAGAGATACATGACACAGTGGCTCGTTCCTGTGTTAAGAATAACAAATTAAGTTTCTGGTAACCTATTGGAAGACGACAAAGAATACCGATATCTCACGCTGATGTCATGGGCAAGTGTTAGGGGTTTGAAATAGGAAAACAATGCTAGTCAGTGTTACCTGACAAATAATATTCTCAGGCATGGTTCTAACTCCACTTTTTCACTGGAGTTTTAAAACCCTCTCTGGCCATGACAGCTTCTCTTCATAATTTAAACCCTGTTGCCTTTCACAGGACTAGACAAGGCAGGACACTGCACGTAACCTCAAATGGCAAAGCCCTCACAATGTAATTCTGACCTTATGCAGATTTCCGCAAAACTGCAGAACTTTCCCACCTCTCAACACCCCCAACAACCCCTGCACCCGTTCAACCTGGTGAGACAACAATCCAGCCGGTGTCATGATCAAGGCTCATAGGGCGTACAGAGCCGGGTCTGGAGACCCAGACAGTTTTTTAATTTTTAAAAGACGTAGCATCATTCCTGTCTCGCACTCCCCAGCAGGCAAGTCTGGGTCGTCTTTCTGATGAATCTGCTCTACCACTGTGAAAATGCAGCCTGTGTAGCTTCCACTTTCACTCACACCACCTTTAAGACTTTTTGGATTCATTGATGAGACTCAGTGATTGGCTGCCCTCATTAAAAAAAAGCAAGGTGACACTTCAGCTTCAGCAGCTCCTTTGCGTTTCACAAGGATGACGTGTCATTGCTGTGTCATTACAGTGGATTGTTGAGCTGTACTGTTCCTACCCTAGCGCAACATGAGGGTATACAGTACACAAGCTAGACACTCAGAAGCCTCTCTCTCTCTCTTTCTGCTCTCTGGAGTGTTTGTTAGGAAATCCTGAGCAAACTGTGCTGTTTGTTCTTTCTTTGTCAATGAGGGTTTTTATAGAGTCCCACTGTTGACAAACGTAGGGCTACTGTTGGTCTGGTACAAGCAGGATAACACTGTGCAAATATATAAATGTACACACATATACACACGGACTCATACCACACACACACAGAACAATCTTGGCAGTTGTACCCTGGGTCAAAAGTAAGGGTGCAGACGTCTCTGTGAAAACACTGCACTAGCTCCTAGAGCACTGAGAGAAGGGAATTATGTTATTTTGCCATCTGAACACAGGAGAATGGCAATTGATCATCTGACTACACAGTATACAACAGGTGTTAACATATAATCGCAAAATGGAGTGTTATTATTTGGTCCGCCTGGGATAAAAGATGTTCCTGTTTTGTTCTATCCACCTGGATCAACACCTCTCTATTCTTCAGTTAGCATCCCAGTAGCCAAGTTGCATGGATAAAGGCATTACCAAAAAGTATTTATACAGTATATATCAATAATAAAAGTCTTAACTGTTTCAGAATGTATTACACCATATATATAGTATTTAGTGTAGAATATCCATACACTATATATAGCATTACACAATGTGGCAGCACCACATAAGAGGAGGAGATAGATCAGCAGTGTTTTTGACCATAAAACATTTCAGGTGGTGTACTTACTTTTTCACCACACCACAGATACAAGTGTCCTTAAAAATGAATTCATCACACACATCTACAGTATGTAATGCTCCTTAAAACTTGTGTATAAGATTCACAAATTAACTCTGTAAATAATTTCCTATTTATCCCTTTGTGGATCCTTTAGCAAAATAGAAATGGATGTTACAGGTGTTGCACAGCTCTTGCAAATACCTTTTATTAAGTATTTATCTTCCGTGATCTCTTTATTACCCCCAATCTTTAACCCTGGAAGCTCCCCAGCTTTGACATTCAGATGGCCAATTAGTCTGGACCCAGGTCCCTAAAGGGCAGAGAAAGGAAGTGCCATTGATGATCATGGGAGTCCATGGGGGGCCAGGGGAGGCTGCTTCTACACAATGAGCCCCTGGCTGAGCCAACGCTCTAAATATCAGTGTCCCCCTTTCACACGTCATTTCAAAGTCTTGTAACCCCCACTGCCCCTTCCACCTCTTCCTCCAGATTGTAGCACAATGAGGAGAAGGCCCTGGTTTGCCTGTGAAACACCTTGCCATTGTGTAGTGGGACACAATGATGACATCTCACTTCTGCAGAAAAACTTCCTCTGTCTCCCTAGGGGAGCACATGGGACACATCCGAACAAAGGAGGGAAGCAAGGGAGGGGGTCCAAAGAGAGCTCTCTGAACAGATTAGTACACACACCAAGGACTGAAATCTGATCATTATCCCAGGAATCTGATCAACACTCTGTGTTTGAATCGCCTGTGTGAGTTTTCACATATCTACACAGAGCTAGCTCTCAGAAAGAGATATTCCATCACCGAATTGGGAAGTGTGCTACCACAGCGACGCTTTCAGCTGTTATTCTACTGAGAAGAGTAACCTACACCTGACAAAAGTGCCTGTCATCGTGCTTTTCAGCTTTCACTAGAAAGCAGCAAAATCTCTGGAGCTGGTCTGTTGTTTTCTCTGATTCTGCATAATTGCAACTCAGAACAAGCAAGACTCTGGCATGCATGTGAATGATTCATATCAGAGATGTTATGCTAATCCTCCATCATGAGACGGCAAAAGACTGGAATTAGTAATGTAATTCTAGCTCTTGTATTAAAGGATCCTTTAGGAGCAGATTCATACAGAGCATTGCACTATTGTAGGATGGTGCAGATACACCATCTTAATGGCTGCCTAACATACTTAGGAAAGTAGTTCAAGTAAGTAGCCGCATCAGCAATTTAGGCTGCAAAAGACCAAGAAAAGGTTGATTCCATACTGAAAGAGAAGAAAAGAAACAACGTTTCGGCTGTGGAGCCTTCTGTGTGGAAGCATGCCTCACACCCAAAAAAGGCTCCACAGCTGAAACGTTGAGTTACTTTTCTTCTCTTTTCAGCATGGAATCAACCTTTACTTGTTCCTTTGCATACTTTAGGAAAGTCCTGTGAGATTATGTCCAATTATGTGCAATTGTGAGGTTTTACAAAACAGCTTTGTAAACTGTAAAACGTTTCACAAAACCTGAAAACGAAATCTCACAATATATTTGTCGTGTTAAAATATAAACCTTTTGAGCATCAGCATTTTTCATTATGCCATGTATGAAAAAAGTCCGTTGAAATCCAACCTTCTTCCAGCTGCCTAGTAAATCCATGCCTCGATCCCATCTCCAAGTGCTAATATCGCTAATTGTAAAAAATAAAAGACAGAAAATGCAGTGGGAAGGCTTGGGTTTTTTCCTGGATGAACATTTGCATTTTAAATGCCTGGCCTAAGTCCTGAATGAGGCACATTGCCCCTGCTGAACAAGTCTTCCCTTTTTTACAGGCCCTTCAGTGCTGGCTGGTTGCTAGACAATGCGTTTCGTTATTCAGGTTATGTAAAGACCCTCTCCTGCATTACAAAAGCCAATCTGGGTGTCTGTTGTTGGGCCTCTTAAGAGCTTGGGTCAGTTAGCAAGAGAGCCCTGATGGTACACTCCAAATTTTTTTTTAAGCGAAAGTTTGCTCTGGCTGTTTACAGAGAGATGGGCTCTGAATTATCCCTGAGTGCTGTGGTGCACACAAGCAGTGGGCGACTCCTTAACTTGAGGTTAAAACAACTTGGTCGTTGACCAACAAGATGTCTGCTAATACGCCTGAGGTACTTGTGTGCGGAGCGAGCCCTAAGCTAACATGTTTAACAGAGCAGAGCAAAGGTGGCAGAAAGTCATTAAAAAGACGAGCACAACCGAAGGGGAACCACAACACAGCTCTGGGGAGAAGCAGCTTAATCGTGGTCGAGGGCTAATGACACACACACAAACACCGCCATACTGAAAGAGATGACAGGCACTCAGTTTAGACTGCTGTCTTCTACAGAAACATTACACTGAAGAAGGCAGGGGTCGCAGTGGTGTTTACCCCAATCTCTTCTCCACGAAGCACGAGTTGTCATACACTGCTCAATCCTTTTCAGGAAACTAGATTTGTAGATTGTTGAGCAGTACTTTTCACTTCTGAGGCAAAGCGCCTCATCCCTCAGGGCAAGAAAAGGTAACTCGGCTTTCTCCCAGTCTGGTATGGCCGTGGTTATACTACATGCCTTCTCTGCAGCACATGAAAAGGCCACAGGCCTCCCAGCACTCTCTTTTAAGAGCCGAATTCCATTCCATTGCCGACTCACCATGGAAAACAGCGCTGGGAACATGACTAACAGGCAAGCTGGTTTATTTCCCTTCTAAACTGGGTGGCCAGATGTCCAGTTTCAAGGCCTCATGTTCTCTCGTTTCTTTTTGTGCTGCTCCTGAACTGCAGAATTTGGCCATCTTAAAAGAAAAACAGGGATTGTAACAAGATATTCCCAAATGCCATTTCTATACACAGAGTCTTCCATTAAACAATAAGTACTGTAGATACATACTACACCACACTAACTCAAAGTCAAACAGGAACAGAGCTGTACGCGCTGTAGTATGGTACTGCAATATCAACCCCAGCAGCCCTGACTGAGCACAAAACACAGTCAGTCCCAGGAACTTTTCAGCCAAAAGGAGTTTTCAAGAATATATTAGTCATCTCTTGTCTGGGGGGAATGTTTGTTGAACACTGTGAGCAGTTTCAAAACAAAAGCACTTTTTGATTTCTACATTTGTAATAAACAGGCACTCAAAATTCTGTGTTGTATGTGGATCCTCCCCGTTTCGTTCTCTTGGCCAAACTTGGAGATTAACTTGGGGACTCTCGGGAGCGTCTAAGGCGGAGGGAAAAGACATATCAAGCTAATCTATGACCCCATGACCCATCCACCCTCTATATCCTGCCTCATTATCCTAACTTAAAAAAAATATTATTCAACAGCTTCTTATGTTGATATGTGTGAGATACATGTGTCCCAACTTTGGATGCACAGTTAATGTGCACTTGCATGGCTTGTGTGTTTTAAAGTTATTTAATGGAAAGTTGCAAGAGGAGCGTCCCACTCTGTATCTCGGGAACAGATCCTGGCAGTGCTGTAGAAGACCGCACACCCTGCCTGTAAAGCTCTGTGAGATTGAGACAGCTTTTCCCTGTGGTAGTTCAGGCAGGGACACAGGCCAGGGCTTGTGCTGTTCTGCTCATTTCCTTATGAGCCACAAGCTTCCCAGCATGCACCTGCACTTCTGCGTGGTTTCTAGGCAGACACCCCCGGGGGTACACTGGCTGACAGGCAGGTTGCACAAAGGGAGGCAGTGTACTGGTTTTGGGGATGGTACAGGGACAACCACCATGGTAGGTCTCTGGCTTCCCAGTATAAAGTCACCTTTCCAGATCATGCTAGACCAGATCAGTACTGGATATCCGGTTTCATGGTTTGAAAATATGGATTGCATAACCCTGTTTTGGGAAAGCAAGATCCAGCCTCTTTTTCCGAGTTGGTATTTTTTTTAAAATAGTATCTTGCAGCCTACATATAACTGTGTAAGCTAGGCACAAAAGGTTTCAAACACACATCGCATATGCAACAGCCTTGGCCCCCCATTTCCAGCACTGCAATCTCTTAGACAAATAAAAGATTACATTGTGTGTACAGTGTGATGCGCTGCTGTATCTCCGGCACATGATTGGACATCTCGATACATTACTGCATTCTTATTGCAGCAGGGGTTACAGTAAAGCCATGTAAGCTCTTCTGCGTAAGACGAAAGACATCTGTGCCTCCCCCTGCGTTGTAAACCCCGGACTAGTTTGCTTCCTGAGCATTTTTGCCTCCACAGGAAGATCTCTCCCGACAGACTGATGGGTTCCTCCTTCGCAGAGTGAAGTGGTTTCTGTGTGTGGATGCAGTTTCTACACATTACGCATCATTAAGCGCCCATCCTGTAATCAGTGTTTTTTGTTCTATTGGAGGTGTATTGTTGTTATATCCCGTTAAAGACCAACCCAGCTGTCTGCTCTGATAGACATCCTTGTCAATCCTCTATCAGCACTGTAATTCATTTCCAGCGAATGCACTTTGATAATATTCTGTGGCCTGTTGATGGTTGTGTTTTTAAATAGACAGTTCGTGTCTTGCTCACAGCTCTTGTGTTCTGGGTTTGATTTCTCGCCTGAGGAGCCTTCTTGTATGGAGTGTGTCTGTGTGGGTTTTCTCCAGGTGCTCAGTTTCCTTCTCAAACACACGCTGGCTAGGTGAATGGGTGTCTCTAAATTGCCCCTGTGTGTTTGTGCCAGTCTGAGTGTGTGTGCACTGCACTGTTCTGGCAACCTGTACAGAGTGCTTTCCCAGCTTGCACCCTGTGCTTCCAGGATAGACTCTGGGTTGCTGCAGTCCTTGCCAGGAATAAACGGGTTTCCATTGGAAGCATGAATGGAATTACTGTATACTTGGCTGCACCATGTCATGACAGTACTGCCCTCATACAGTTACCACATCAGCTTACAGTGATCACAGTTTGTGCCCATCTGTCCTCTGGTGAGCAGCAGTGATGTCACTACATTCTGGTACCCACTGTCATTGTCCATAGGTATGAGCTTTCCATGGTCCTATATATGCATGTCCAAAATTACTACTATTACTACTGTACATAGTTTTTTACAGCACAGTTATTGGAATGGGTCAGCTAACGTTACAAGCATCCTGGACATGATCTCAGGGATGAAAAACTGCAAAAGAGCTTCCTTCTCTAGAACGGAGAATCTGGGGCTGGGCAGACAGGATCTTTCCAGCCCCTCCCCTCCAGGGAGTGGAGCTCACCTGACCTCAGATGGGCCCCCCGAGCCACCTCTCAAGCCAGCTGTGATTCACACGCCCTCGGTCCTTGTCTTCCATTACAGCTTACAGCGCTCTCACAATGTTTCTCCAACCTATCCCCTCGGCTTCTGACCTCCTCCCCCCCGCACACAAACACAGGCTTTGTCCTCAAGCATCACCAGCCCTGGAACACAAACCTTCCCCACTCACACAGAGCTCATTCCAGCTGTAGCCAGAAAAACCAAAAAACAAAACAGCAGGCTGAAAGAGAGAGACACATGCATAGTGAATATCAATAAGTACATGTTATGTACTGTATCTTGGGGCTCATTTACAACACGCAAACGGTGAATGTTGCACACTGGTGGTGGAGGGGAGTCCCCATTACCTCTACAGCGCTTTGAGTGGAGTGTCCAGAAAAGAGCTCTCTAAGTGTAAGCAATTATTAATATATGGTGGTTCAGTGTGTATCTCATCATTGTATGTTACTGTGTTTCAGGGGGAGAAATGCGATCCCTCTGCTAGTACAACAGGAGAGCACTATCCCTTTCCATGTAACTGCTTGCCTCCTGTTCAGATTAACACACATAGCGCCTATCAGCAAGGAGAGTGACATGGACTCTTTGATATGTTTAAGTCAAATCTACACTGCTTCCTATGTGTGTGTGTCCTGCTCTCACAGCAATTTTTTATGCAGCTGGTAAAGTTCACTGGTTGCATCTCCAACATGTTTATTCTGAGCTGGTGCCTGTTGCATCAAGTGACATGAAATTCTCTCTGTTTTTGCCATTTCTTTCTCTGACAACAATACAGCATTGATACTTACATTATGTAACTTTGCTAGAGATGATATAATAGAATGAAATGAGGTTAAATGCATTATATTAAGATGACGTATTTTATTAAATCTAACACCCGTGCTGCACATGGGCGGCAGATGAAATGTCATGCCAGAGTCTATCTGTTTTGAGATGTTGCTGCAGGGAGAACAGCCAGGGTCATACAGTCCTTTGTACTTCACCACTTCAACAGTACGTTTTAAGTCATTCATCTTCGAAATGATTCTATAAAACAATAGCATCTCGAATACCTTACTGCTCACTTGGCTGCTCACCTCATCAAGCGGTCATCCACTTCGCCAATAGGGTCTGGAATGACCGCACACGGAAGTCAGTGTCAGCACTACTGCAAGCATCCCATGGTTCTGGGGGACCACTGGGTCATTGGGACACCCAGCTGGGAATGTATGATGAAAAACGAAAATATTGACATTAGATTATATTTTATAGCTAATGCACAAGTTTGTACTTGTTCCACTTAATGCTCATCGTAGCATGAACATAGACTTGAAGAATGAAGAAGAGGAACAGGACGCAGTGCCTCACGCTCTGCTGCTCGAGAGCCAGCAGCACCGGCCCCAGCAGGTCTCGCGGAACCAGAGCAGCACACAGACGTCAGACACGCAGGAAAATGTGGACGAAACGCAGCTCGTCGAGATCTGCCGAATCTGCTGCTTTTCTTCTGAAAAACGCCGTGATACAACCAAGGAACATTCGATGCCTCAGATGCTTCAAGTTCTCAAAACAAAGCAGGCCACACAAAGTGGGCTGCCTGTGCGAAGATGGCAAATCCAGGCGGCTCTCACCGCAGGCTAGCTCAATCCACGGAGCCTTCTCCAGCGTGGAGTGGATCCTGCATGCATGCCACACACAGGCAGGCGGGATTCAAGCCACCCCCCACCTTTCTCACTCCGCCCCAGGACGGCTCCTGCCCCTGGGGCTCTTTCAGGTGATGTGTACAGCCCCCCCCGCATCCTCCTGACAGTGTGCCCTCGTCAAGTTAAGCTGTTAAGTTTGTTTGTGGATGTTTGTAGTCTTTCAGATGGGAGAACGGATCTCCTCAGGGCAGGGAGAACTGTGTTCTCAGTGAAGGTTTTCAAAGTAAGTACGTAAGTATGGATATTCAGGTGGAATCTCCCATTTCCTGAGACCCCGCCACGGTAAAGCGTGGTCTTAAGGAGGATTTCTGTCCTGCCATGAAGACATCTCATGAACTTAGTAAAGGTATTGTTTTTTTAACTTAAATTAAAAGACAATCTGTAAGGAAAATGCTGCCTGGATTAACACTCTCTTCATTTCACAAAACTACCACCCCTTTTCTCTGTCCAGAAATAATAGCAGCACAATAATCAGAAGGTAAAATAAGATATCCTTATCAATTAAAACTGAGCACCAAACCTAGTGTGTCATCCCAAGACCCCCCCCTTGACAAAAGAGAGGAAAAACCTTCGGTCTCCAGTTTAAATACAGTCCAATCAGAGAATGTAAGCAAACACTAGTTAACAAGAAGTTCATTTGGGCAGCACCTTCACTCTGTACTGTTATTTTAGCACATTTACCCATTTGCCAGCTCTCAATATCAGTGGCTCTGCCCATTCCACTAGACAACGAGACTCGGGAAAATTGCTTAGAAAGATCCAAAACTCACCCAGAAACTGAACTTTTGTGCGATTTAAATTTCGGTTTCTCGGTAGTTTGCATTCATTCATAAGATCTTTACAGGGTCCTTAATGTGAAGTTTTGCTTTACAAGATGTGCTTTGTTAACACATTGCCATGTATTCGCTTCTGGGCCAACTGCAGGAGCCAGTTGAAACCTCAAGGCCTGTCCTCAAGATCTGGCAAAAGTAGAACAGTTTTTGCAGGACAACGTGAACAAGGGCTAGCTGCTAAGTGGAACTGCTGACACACGACCAAAAGGATAAACTTCTCTCGGAATTGTTGCCAGCTCCTTGTAGCATCTTGTCACGTCAAGGCTTTGATGTGGCCACAAATGAATGTATCCTCATCCTTAAGTACAAAATCCTTGAGTGGGAACCTGTTAGTATCTGTATCAGTTCAAACTAGTGCACTATAAGCACTTCCAGATTGAAAGAAGCCTCTGGAGTCACAGTGCATTTTGTGTGGGGATTCCCACAGTGCCTGCTTATTGTCTGCAGCACCAGCATTCTCAGGTGGAATGTCAACATTGTCTGCTTACCTTTCTCTGTGTTTGGCCAGGTGTGTGTAGGGGGAAAGTCAGCTCGGCCTGCAATAATCACTAGCAAAGATAAAGACAATGGCTTTCTTGTGTGGGTGAAACACCAAATCAGAATGCAGCAGGCAAATCATCAAAGATAAAGACAATCTCTACGATTTGATCATTTTCAATTTCAGTGACATCGAGAGCTGCCAATCAAAACAAAACTCCAGGATCATGTCAATGGAGGAAATTCCTTGCTTGAGAATCTGTCTGTGCTCTCTATGAGTAATATGCTCAATCTAAATAGGAAAATATAAAAAAATAAGAAAGAATACACAGCAAACAATTAACTTTCTGAATTGCATGGAAGAAAGTTCAATGAAAGATGCCCATTTAGATGAGAGATCAAATACAATTTCTTGCATTAGGAATTTGTCTTTTCGCATACCCCAGCTTGCTCTCCATGAGACGCACAGACAGGGAGAGAAGCTTGGGGTCAGAGCACAGGGTCAGCCATTTATACGGTGCCCCTGGAGCAGTTGGGGTTAAGCAGGGGCCCAACGGAATAGGATTCCTCTGCCAGCTGCAGGATACAAACCAGCAACCTTCCAGCCACAGGCACAGATCCTCAGCCAGAGAGCCACCGCACCGCCCTAAAGAAACGCACTATGCAGAGGATGGTTTCGTCTACTTAACTCTTCAGCTCATGGTCAAAGTTTTGAAATGGCCTCAAGTGTGTGCCAGCAGTAGTCCAAGAACATTATAGCACAAAGATAGAACACACACTACCCACCTCCACCTCCCCACCCCCACACTGCAGTTTTCACACTACTGTTCACTCCCTTCCTCACCCCCCCCCTTTAATGATACCCCAACAGGTGCCCTTGGCTTTAAGGACCAAGAGGACTGTGCCTCTGCAAGCATAAAGAAGAAAGAATGAGAATGAGAGAATGGCCAGAAGGAGGAGAGTTCCTTGAATCAACAACAGCTGCAGCAAATTGTCATTCCAACATTTGGTCCAAGCACAAGTAGGACAGAGCCCCGTCATTACTACCAGTGGGGTTAGGAGATCAGGCCAGGCTCACCCAGCTGCTCAGCCTGGATAAGACCCTATACGCTGACTGCCTTGGCCTTCCAGCTTTGTGAGTCTGTACACCACCAGCAGTAAAGAAACATCAGTTCACGACGGTGGGCTGTCACAACAATAACAGAGACCACGTACTATAGATAGGAGCACGCTTGCACCTCCTGACATACCCCCCTCCCCATCTTAACCAAAGCCTCACTAAACTAACATGGAGGGCAAAGCCCTCGTTGGTCTTCCTGATAACGCACGAAGGAGACCAACCTTCATACACCTGTTTCTTTTACTTGTGGAAGCGAGTGTCAGTCTGTGTCATTCAACAGAACGACGTCTTATTAAATGTTAGCAGCTTCTCGTTACACATGTGGAGACTAAGAACAGCTCAGATCTCCCTAGTAACTTATAAGCACGGCATAAACAGCATTTTCCAAGAGTGCTTGGCATTGTTATTACAACTGCTTTCTCCGTGCGTAAGCTCCTGTTCCTTCCACCGACCTGCCAGTACCACCCCCAACATCTACAGTAGCTCCTTTCACTCCCTCAGCACGCCCACATCCCCACACACAGCAGCTCTCTCAGCCACACGGCAACGAGCCATTTGCGCCGGCGCGCACACTCGCACTAGCACCGGCCAACCAAAACAGAGAGGTGAGAAAGAAGGAGGCTAGGTGGTGATTTAGGTTACAGCTGTGGTAGCACAGTGTGTGGCCCAGAGGCCTGGCCCAGAGGCCTGGCCATCTCTGCCTGGCCGAATGTGCTCATGTGCAGTGTCTTCAACCCACACGCTGGATGGGTTTTCATGGGTGCCACTCACTGATCGAAGGGTTTGTTGATGAATTGTTTGTGATACCTCCTTTTAGTAAAATAGTAGACAGCTACAACAGGTGTGGTTTACACCTGGAGATGTTTTCTAGGTGCATTCAAGCTAACGATTTGTGTTTGATTGAGATAGATGCTAAGTAGGTTCTTTTGGGTAACCCCAGAACCAGGCAACTTTTGAACCTCTTGCAGATTGGAGCTGTACATAGTGACACTCTTCCTGTGTAAAACTACTTCTCTGGGCTCCCAACCTGCAGCGTAACTAGAGTGGCCCTTCCAGTTTAAGCTGCCATATGGTCCCAGAACATTGCTGGTTCTAGTTTTGTCATTAATCAGCTTTCACACTGGATGATTGTGTCTTCAAGCTTTTGTGGCTTAAGTGGCTAGAGGCTCTTGCACTGGTTGTGATGCTGCTGTGGTGTCCTTGACCAAGGTGCTTCACTCCAATTGCTTCAGTAAATCATCCTGTACAGATGTACACATGGCTAACTCTCCAGGTCATCGTTCTAAATGAGAATTTGTTCTCAAATTAACCAACTGAAACCAGGATTCCCACAGCTGCAGCACGCTGATGTCGGAGCACTGCTGCAGTTTAGTAATACACACTGAGTAATACACTGAGACTTGCCCAGCTGCATTGCTCCTCCAATTCCTGCCAACATCTGCTGTGGGCATTTGTGCTGTAGAGGCAAGTGTGAAAGGTCTTATCCTCCTCACACTAGTGTGAAGGTTCATTAGCACTAAAAGGCGAACTTGTTAACAGTTTGCGACTTCAGACCGGGATGAGGTGCACGAGCAACAGGCAACTCCAAATTTAAAAAACAACATAGCCTGTCTTTGAATCAGCAATCGCTATATCTCAAAGCACGTGACATGCACTAGGTCATCATTACCTCCACACTGTTCCTCCTGTATGAGATAACTAACATCTCCGTGAAGTCAGCACCTGTCATGCCACTAACAAGCTCCTCAAGTAAAACCAGGTATCACTAAGGTCATAATTGTGTGCATCAAAAACGGACACGGCAGGAAATGTTGTATTCCTGTTATGAGCCCACGAGATCCCATGAGATCTCAGGTCATTCACACGTTTGCATCATTAAATAATATATTTTTTTAAATGGTCTTGAACAGAAAACAGTGGGAGACATGGGCAAAAGGGGAAAAAAAGCTTGAAGACACAAATGGCCAATACCAATTTAAAGGGTTGTAGCGGCCAATCAATCCCATTCACCAATCCAATCTAACTGACTCATTATCAGATCATTTCCTTTTCATTGACACTATTTCGTCCTCTCTGCATATCCATAGAGCTCAAAATCTACTTTCTGTATTTTAAAATTAATATCCATCATTATTAACTGTTATCTTCTAAAACAGCTGAAATTACAGAAGGCAGAGCACTAAGTGAAATGAGCAACATAATGCTAAAATGTCTAAGACTTCTGCGTAGCAGTGTTTGTATATATATGATGCCCATATAAATGTGCATATAGGGGTTTGTACTTCGAAACGGGATTTATTTTCCAATTAGTTATTTCTTCTTTTGTTGCTTGGGTAATAGTTCAGGATACAATTTCTCAGCACACACTGTGCACCTGGGCAGTGGGCTCCAACAGCCCTGCTCTGAAAGGGTTAATGCAGAGGAATGGAGAGAGAGGGCTCGATTTTCTTCAAGCCTTGCAAAACAAACATGGGTTACCAGATAGGAATGAGTGGGAGGCAAATTACAGCTTATCAGATCTCCAGCAATGGCACACATCTCCATCTGGAAACATCCATTCCTTCGAAAACATCTGCATTGATATTGCACTTCTGTAAGGTGACTCTGCTAGCAAGCAACATGAAGAGATAAGAGAGGCCACATTGACTGCAGAGGCCTAACACTTCCACGGTTGTCTTAAAAACACTGTAGTTCACGTACCATCTGCTTTAATCAGAAAGAATATGATCTTACACATGCAATATACACACAGTGCATCTCTCCGGACTGAAAGTTTGCCTGGAAGAAAATTGGTCCCAGTGATAAAAACAGTTTCTCGCTGATGCAATAATTTTCAGGCTAGATGTACGTTCATTGCTTCCAAAACAAAAGGGTTTATTTGTCCAACTGCTTTAATGATGATGCTTTGCTTTATCAGTTGTGTGGTCTTGATCAAGAATTCTATTAAATATTAATGATGACAGAAAGAAATTAGAATCAGAACAAGCTGATTCCCCTCTGGGATTTAATGCTTACAAATCCTCTCACCAAACTGAGATCGAAGGCCAGTAATAATATTTACTTTCTTATGCTAAAAAATCAATTACAATACACATCCACTTCTTTAATTTTCGGTATATAATGTACAGGGTTTCTATCACAGCTAGTTAAATGATAGGCTGTTTTCTTTTGTTGTCAGAACTACTGTCCTATACGCAGGCCGGGCTACAGCAGGTTGAGCACACAGTTCAGAGCAAGATAACAAGAAGCACCTTCTGGATGTGCACACCTGCTTCCTCCTCTGCTTTTTAACTATTACAACCAGCCTCGGCAACCAAGCAACTTTGTGAAGCTCTCCGGGTTTAGCTCCGAGACTTGGAAAGCACGTAGAAAAAAAAGGGGAGAGAGGGACATTATGTGCATGTCAAGAGTGAAAGAGAGAGGGGGTGGGTGGCCAGTCAGGCAGTTAGCAAGGTTTTCCACAAGGAAACTGAAGCTGGAGAGAGCAGTCTGGAGTTTGCAACATTCCCCAGCTCCAATCCTCCTGCTCCCCTTCAGCCCACCCAAGTAGCAGCCCATAGGCATAAATCTGAGAGCTTGACTCACTGAGGATTTAAAACAATCTGCGTCTCTCTCTCTCCTTCTCCCTCCCCTCCCTCTCTCTCTGCGTAGTTGTACGCCTGCCAAAACTCCCAACGGTAATGAAACGAAGCTCTTTGGCTGCTGCCTGCCAATGATATTATTTTTATAAAGACTTAATTAGGCTTGTATTTTAAATGCAGTGAATGAACACACGCAGTGTGTGTACATATACACGTATGTATGTGAGCATGTTCGCTGTTATATACTGTACCATGTAGGACAAATTCAATTAAAAACTCCACAGTGCTCCCTTTGAAAAACAATTAGTGTTGTTGTTGTTGAATGAGCTCTGTACTGCTCTCATACACTGCTGTGTTTTTAATATGAAACTAAAAAGATAAACAAAAGTTTTGGAGGATTTGCATTGCAGAATGCAGCTGTCTTCCAAACAAAATGAGTTTCCTATCAAAACTAACAATTTCAGTTACATTTTTTGACTGATTTATATTATTTAGTTTCCATACTGTTCATGAATGGTTCAATATCGTTTGAGGAAAAGGATACCAGAATCTGTCTGCATTACTTCTAGATTCTGAGGTTAACGGAGTTAGGAGTCCCTCAACTCATTCAATCAGTCAGTGGTAGAAGCCGCTCCAACTCAGGAATTAAACTCCCCAATCAAAGGCTTTCAGTCACACAGTCCTTCTCACTTGGAATGGCAGTGCACTGCAGGACGTTATTGGGGATCTTTGTACTGCTATGTGAACTATGGTGTTTAAAATGCATGGGAATAGGCTATCCCTGCTCAGGACAGCTGCTAGCTCAGGAATCTTGATTAGTTGTGTTCTTAAAAGCACTGTACTGTACATGTAAATGTGTAAACCATGAAATGATTTCAGCTTCTACAGCACTCTGTACTCACAGGGAGAACTCTGCAGCAAAAGTAAAATGAGGTTTTTAGAAACGTGGAACATAAAAAAAATGATGAATTTTAAATTATACAAATGGGCAGCTCAGTGGCACAGTGGTCAGCGTTGCTGCCTCGCAGCACTGGGGCCCTGGGTTTAATTCCTGGGGTGCTGTCTGCGTGGAGTTTGCATGTTCTCCCTGGGTTCACATGGGTTCCCTCCAGGTGCTCCAGTTTCCTCCCGCAGTCCAGAGACATGCTGGCAGGTTGACTGGCTTCTGTAAAACTCGCCCTGGTGGGAGGGGCAGTGTGTTTGTGTCCAGGGTGTGTCCAGCTCCCCTGCGACCCAGAATTAAATAAAGCACTTAGAACACGGATGGATGGGATTGTAAAATAAGACAAAATACAGTTTTTAGCATTTTTGATTATTGTAAGGTACTGAGGGGCATAAAGGTTAACTTTAAAATGATTAAAACAATACAACATATATACCCGCTGGCACATATACTGCTTCCTGCCACTGAGGACCACACAGACACTCCCCTGAGAGAGCAGCACTGCGGCTCCCGACCTGAGCCCAGGCTCCAGCCATGCCAGGCCTGCAAAGCAACCCCGCTGCACTTCACCTCAGTGGAAACAGACAATGCTTCTTCTTGACCATCTGAACGCACTTTTTTGGTGTGGGAAAACCGAGATGCAAACGTCTCCCTTCCGCTCTTGAAAGGAGCTCGGATCTTCAGGCCTCTCTCCAAGCCAGAGCTCCAGCGCAGTGCAAGGCGGCACGTCGTAAATGCAGTTGTTTACAGTCTTACAGCTTATTTTTCATTCCAGCTTGATTTGGGAGGCTGTTTTATTTCTCCACAATCCAGCAGCTGTAAGGCAGACTAGCTCTCAGAAGGGATAAGTTAGTAAGTAATGCCTGGGCCATTCCTGTGTTTTTCTTGGACTGATTCACTATGTCATTTTCACAGAAAAGTTCATGCATCAATTTCATCAACACGGCGAGACGTGTAAAACAACATCAACACTGTAATATACGTAGAGATGTTGTTTACACTGTTGGTGCATGACTAGAATAACTGAATTACACCAGTTAATGCACAGCAAAGTGGATGATAGATTTGTGCTATCTCAGGCCCTTGGGTTAGGAATGTTGCTGGAGAGTTTTTACTTCAGACAAAATTATCCGGGCTTAAAACCCTTAAAAAGAAAATAAAACCGATACAGGGTTTTGATTACTGATAATGATCAAATCATATGTTGCATCAGAAGATCACTGCATTGCATCAGCTTTACAGCACTACACAATCAGAGAGATGGAAATCCTCCACATCCCATTCAGCATTAGTTTCCCTTGTCACTGGTGCATGGAGCCAGCTTTACGTTATATTTATTGGGATTACCTTATCCCTTATCGCAAGGACTGCTGCTTTTATTTCTATTGAAAAGTACACCCAACACGAAGCAGGAATGGTAAACCAAAAGGTCCTGTAATTAAATGCAACGACTGTGGCTGGGAATCCATGAGTAACAGGCCCAGGGTTGTTCCAACGGTTCCAGGAACAGGGAATTCCTTGATCCATTCCTCCTGTGTTTTTTAACCTTTCCTTAAAAGCAAATCCAATAACATTGCAAAGTGCGATCGATACCTCAGTGTGTATCACATGTAGTGTCGGCACTCCAGGGCATCAGGTAAAGATCGCCCTCACATGCGACTCCCATTATCCCTTCACCTGCTTCCCATTATCGAGAGTTTCTTCCTAATCAGTAACACATGAGCTGCTGTGAAAGCCACCCTCATGCAAAGGGAACAGGAACACGGGCTTGATCACAGGGATGAGGGCCCTGCCAGAGAACACGCCTGTCCGCACCAAGCCTCACTGCAGTCCTTCCACAGGCCTGAGCACTGGCAGATGTTCTGTACACACACGGACGCCAGGGGAGACACAGGTCCATGCTCTGTGAAAAGTCTGAGGGACAGAGGTGCGAGATTGTTCGGGTCACCTTGCCACTTGAGTCATGCCACCATCTCTCTAAAGTTTTCATTTTAATAGAAATGAAAAACATTTTTTTTAAATCCCCAAGCAGCTGGTTTAGATTACAGCGCACTGACGTGTAGTTTACAGTGACAAAAAGTATCCTTCCCCTGCTTTATCGGTGCCAGAATATGAGAGAAAGAGATCGCTGCAAGACTGAATATTCGTAACGTTTTCAAAGAAGTGCTGTTTGCTTTGGAATGAAGCTACTAACAATTCCTACAGGAAACAAGCTGGTCTACCTAACAGAACATGGGGGAGGGGGTTACGGCTGCTCGGGTATAAAGCACGCTAGACACAACCCCTTCTTCGCTGTGGATCAGGCATCCTTGTACCTCGCGCTGATCTTACTTCAGAGGGTGTGCTGTTTGATCTGGAGTGCTCTGGAAAACACAAGGTTCACAAGGGCATTGGGAGGCAGTGTGTAGGTGGGATGACGCGCTGGATCATAGTGAGGAGATTGAAAGGCAGATTAGAGTGAAGATCCAAGGGTGGTATGAAATAGCTGTCATTCAACGCAGAGCAAGAGAGAGAATGAGTGTGTATGTGTGTGTGTGTGTGGGGGGCAATCAGGAGTCTACCAGTTGATTTATTTACTGCACACACTGCTATTTGTGTTCTGTTTGGATCCCATAACTGTTTCACGAGGTCCAGATTCAGAATTGTTTATGAGTGCTGATCCAGAAGACAGAACAGAACATTGATGGAAAGTATTACCGAAGCGTACAGTAGGTGAGAAGAGAACTAGGAAAGGCTATTTGTTATGAACTCTTGACAGTACAACTTGAGGGGGATCACGTCTTTGCTCGTTCAACTTGGAAGACTGAAAAACAGTTTCTTTAACCGCCTAAAGGAAACTAGGAAACATTAAAAATTCCTGAAAGCAAGAAGAGAATTCAAAAGGGGGTAATCTGATGATTTGAAAAAAAAACTTTTGTTGTTGTTTAGTTTGCTTTTTTTAGCTACTACTTCACTTTTTCACTCTCCCCCTACAGACCCAGCGCTTGACCTAGGAAAGTCACAGAAAGCAACTGATTTTTTTTTTAAGATCTCACAGCCATCCAATGAGCCAGTAAACAGTGGAGCTGCAGCCCCTCTTGTGTGGAGATGAGACACAGCCTTGTTAATCAGGAGAGTTGAGCAGCACTGCCAGTGCACCTTGCCCTGTCCAGACAGCCTCCAGATTACTGAGCACTCCTGAGCCCAGATGCCAACATTACAAGCCCACTAATACAGCACATCCAACACTTTCAATAGTTCTGCTCCGTGACTGCGGAACTGGAGAGACTAAGTGTCAAAAGAAAATAGGAATTTTGACCTGGTACAGTATTACATTGTAGTTTTCAGGATTTTGTCCTCTTTCGGCTGATTATGTTACTCTTTCAGCTTTTAGAGAAAAAAAAAGTGACTATCATTACTGTCACTGTTAAATTTTTATTGATGGCAAAAGTAAGAAACCAGCTGCAGTTTTGGTGGCATGGAAAACAAACACTCTGGTTTGAGGTCACAGCCCAATTTCTTTCGCCCAGTAGGGGGAGCTGTCTCAGCACACCAGGAGGTTTAGGAGGTTTAGCGGAGAGAGACACAGAAGAGGAAGATGTCTCAGAAAAACAGCTGGCAGCTGGAATGGGGATCCGGGGGGGGGGGGAGGGGGGAGGGTGGACGGAGAGCTTCAGGGGCTGCTGGGTGATATGAAGAAAAACAGGGAGATGGGCAGGGAACGCAGCAGACTGAGAGAAGGGAGAGAAGACGCCAACAAAAGACACACAAGAGACAGCGAAACGCGAAAGAGAGAGAGAGAGAATCGGACGGGAGATATGGACTAAACCACAGGACCGGAGAGACCCGTTTTTTGGGGGCAGGAGAAGAGCGCGGTGGCAGAGAGGTGAACGGGGGTGGGGGGTGGGGGCGTTTCAAGGAAGAAGAATGAACCAGCTCTTTCTTCCCTGAACTCCCTGCATTTCCAGCCACGAAGACTAGAGGAAAAGAGTGGGGATTCCTCTGCGGGAGCTGGGGAGAGGGGTCTGAGGGTATTGTCCGCTCCTGTCCGCAACCCCCAACCCTCCTTTGACAGAGCGCATGGGGCTAATCGGCATGGATGGACAGCTGCTATTAAAGCCACATTGTTTCAGGTTCACGGGGTCTGAAAGAACCCGATTGAGGGGTCTGATCCCTCCGACAAGGACCCCTGCCGCAGAGTGAGGGTGGTCCGGGAAACGGCGGCCCCTCTGCTTTGGTGCGTTTGAGAGGCGGGTCCTGGGGAGGGGGGCAAATGTCACATGATCATTTTTCTTTTTTTGAAGAAGGAATCCCCCCCACACACACACACAAGCACTCATCATCCCTGCCTTTTTTTCTCTGCTCACTTATCTAAATCTCTTGCTGGTTTTTTTTCATCCATTTGTTTCTTTCCAAAGTGCGTCACTTTTTTTAACCTGTTAATAAAAAGCCCAGAGGGGCTTTTCATCTGCCTGGTTAGGCTTGATCACCAAGCCTTGTGCAGTACAGGAGGAGGAAGGTGAATACTAATAAAGTTTTATGAGAAAGCATACAAAACAGACATACAAAATGGTGTCACAAATAATCATATATGTCTCATATATGATCTCCTTTTCGACTTTCGGACAAAATATCGGGCATTTCAATAAAATCGAAATTTGGCTTCTGAGCATGAAACCATTATTCGGGTGCCGTTCTGCTCTGCCCAGCCCCTGCCAGGGTTCGATCATGACCACTTGCTGGCCCAGAGCACAGACAGCATTACCCCTCAGACGGAGGGTAACTCCGAAGGCCTGGGTCTCTTCCCAGGGCAGAGCTGTGCACTGTCTAGGATTCAAGGGGGTGACGCCGCCTGCAGCAGTGGCTCAGTGCCACTCAACCTGTCACACTCGCTCTGGGATCAGGAAACACTTCTGCGGGCTGTGTTCCACCGAGTGGTTTCTCATACCTTCGCCCTTGAGTGCATGTCTTTACGTCGTGTAAGAGAGTCTTTCACACTTGTGGAAACCACAGGCCGAGGGCGCTTGGATTTGAGTCTCTGAAATGCTGCCGGATTCTCAGCTAGTTCAGATAACTTCTTTGATAGCCACCACTCTTCCTTGTTTTAAACAAATATCCCCGTCTTGACAGGAGGCGAGCAGAAAAAGCGTTCCCAAGTACACACGAGCCGGCGTTTTTTCCTTACGGCACCTTTCAATGTTCACAGCAGACCGAGAGGCGGAAGTGAGCCTCTCTTCTCCCACAGTGGCTCAGAAAACGACTCGCCCTACCTGCAGACACCACACTGCAGCTAACAAAATCCACAACTGCAATTATCTGCACTCTTCAGACAGAACACCTACCCCTTGGGGTGTTTTTTTTTGTTGGACAGAGAGGTGTTAATTAGGGTTAATTGCATACACTAGCGCACACGCTACCCTATTGTTTCCCAGCGCTATGAGCCAGGGACACAATGACCTGCCTCTGAATGAGCTGGGGTTCAGAGCGCCGTGCTGAAACGGACCTAGACGCCCTGCGGGTAGGTGCAGAATGCCACAACGGCTCTGGGAAATCTCCTCTGGGTGTTTCCTGCTTCCCCTTGAGGAGTTCATCCATCTTTAGAAAAAGACAGGCTGAACAAAGCAGTCGGTCACATTGTCTTCTGGTTTCGGTTTGTCTACTTGATTCCCGTTCAGAATTCTTGCCAAGCAAACTAGTTCTTAGCTTTTCCACGCGGAAGTGGAGAAACTGCTCTGATAACCCTGTGTAATCTGCAGCTTCCCGGTGACTTAGGGAAGAGGTTTTCACTTGGCAATATGAGAGCACCTCAGCTTTCCTCTGGCTTTGAATGTACTTAAGGGACGTTCGCAACCTGGCGGTTCAGAATTTCGGTTCTGTCTTGGCTGTCGATCACAGGCGAGGACTCTTGCACGTGCAAGTCGAAGCTACACAGTGCAAGCCAGGTCGAAACCGCTGAGTTTAGATTCTATCTGGGATCAGTACTCCGATGAAGAGGCATGAAAAGCACAGGATAAATGCAAGATGTTTTGTGCCATTTCAGTGCCATTTCTTTTTCAGCCAAGCATTTTCATACAACTGCTGCCATCAATTCAATATTCAGTATTGAAAACAATATACTTTGTTTTCTAATGCATTTGCAGACGCACTGGTCATTGGTGTGGCTCATGTTATAGGGTTCCAAAAGTTAGTTTTTTTCTTATGTCATTTTTTTGCATATTTTTAGATATGATATGCATCTCAGAGACATCCCTGCATTAAAGAATGAAAGTCATTATTGTAAACAAGCTCCTGCACTATGCCATGTTTTCCCAAGCTTTGCTAAAATTGGATGAGGGGGTAGGGGTCAGCACATGTTGAGCTGTCTGGCCATTCAAAACAGCCCTGCAAAGGATCATTCATTACAACTCAGTATAATTTAATTCAGACCCCTATGCCTTAATGGAGCTTGTTTCCAGTTTGCAGACTATTCCACAATGGTCTTGCCTCCCTTTGCAATTACATTGGTTGAGGTGAGGATTAAGGCCCAGCACTGTATTCACCTACATGAAAAACTAGCTTGTTGCAGTAATGCTAGACTAATCTGACCAAACTAGGGGTAAAATGAGTCTTAATTAGGTTAATTACTAAGATTAGTTGAGATTATGCAGGTTCTTTCATTCCAGACGTGTCCTAAGCCTCTCTGTGCTTTTGCTGTAAGACGTTTCTAATATTGGAGACAAAGCAGGCCTGCACCATTAACTCCAGTCTCTAACCCTTTATTAAACACTTTAAACTAACCATTAGGACACAGTGTAGGCTACCAAAGAATACTGCAGGCAGAAAGGTTGCTGTTCATTCACTGGGCCAGTGACCTCACGTTTCTCACACACACCTTACCATCTCTGCAATCTTCCTTCTACAGAGCATAGAGATGCGCTCCTGTCACAGATATATACTGTTATGCTTTGTCTCTTCCTGCCCTGACTGTATTTACTGGCCTGAAATCACATTTCTTCAACAGGCTCCAGCTGGTCCAAAATGCAACAGCCAGGACTGAAACTGGCATTGCTCCACATGAATGCACCAGTCCCCACCTGGCTTGCCAACACTGGCAACCCAGCAGCTTTAGAATGCCATTCCTGGCTCCTCTATTAACGTACCGAGACGTGCCACAACATCAACCCTGATTGGACCTCTGAGGTGCCAACCCAGTCTCAGACCTCTTTCCTCTGTAGGCAACTGCACATTCTTGGAATTCTCACGTGTTTCCAACTCCAATGCTAAAACACGCGCAGCGCTGTTGTCTTTTTTAAAGGTCACTCCAGCGATCTAAGAAATCGGAATGGTTTGGAAAACACACGTGAATGCGCAAGAGTCTACGCTCTCCTCTGGTAAAGGAGACAAGTGACTCATTTCTGTACTACCTGAGCACATTGTTCAAACAGCAGGCACTGGGCCTTTGCGAAGAGACCAGGCAAAGGAGCTTCATCTTAATATTTGGAACTGATTTTGTTTTCTTAAGTGAAGTTTGTGCTCCATCTCAAGAGCTATCCACTAGGTAACGTTACAGAAGACTTAACCTTCTGCTCTTTCAAATGTGAAGACACACCCATCCTCTGTGACGGGCCTCTCATACACCACCTTCCTCATATCCACAGCGATGCTGCTCCTCATGAGGACTCTTTTCTGTTCTGCTATGTCTCGGAAGCTTCTGAATCGAGCTGATACAACTCTGGCTTGTTAGCTTAATGTAATTCATTTATGAACCTCAGGACAATTAGTTGATTGCAGCCTCAGCTGTGGCCTTTGGCAGCCTGAGTCTTACTAAAGAGCTGGTCTGTGGAAAAATGAGAGTGACTGGTGATTGAATGTTTGCTGCAGAATATTAGTGCAGACAGCAGCTGTTTGCCCTTAATGAGCATTATCAGCCTCCAGGAGTACTAAGAAATGTCTTCAGCTAAGTTGTTTATCTAACAATTTACACTGTACACTAAATGAATAATTGCCTTAATTTCTACAGACCCTGTAGGATGTCAGTACACTCAACAAGATCAACGTGCTGGAGCTTCAGTAACAATATATTATATGGGAAACAGAATAGACCTACGCAGCAGTGCCATTCTTCCGGTGAGTATTAACCTACTGTACAAATTTGATATCACAGAATCTGATGTACAGATATCAAGCTCTAGTTTTAAAGGACAAGAAATTCAATTGACACAGGACTCCATTTTGTGTAGAGAAAAGCTGTGGAAATGCAGCAGTTGCTTGTCTGTCGCGACCTCTGAGCAGCCAATAGAGCACATTTATTAGGTTACCGGCGCAATTCGAACAAATAAACCCTGCATTACTGCTGAAACTTGAAAGAGATACACCGGCAGGAAACACAAACAGGGAGGATGAAGCTAACCTGTTGGTGTCTCGCTCAGCTGTCCTGCCCTGGAACCCTGGCCTTACGCCACTGACTAAGGCTGTGCTGAGACGAAGGGGCTTGGCGGTGTCCGGCCCGGCTCAGCGCGAGAAGAGAACGTGTGCTGTGGGAGCCCCTCCCGGACTCGGACAGCGGGACGCCCTCCTGTCTGCGAAACCGCAGGAGTGCAGCTGGCTCCTCCGGCACGGGCAGAAATATTGACATCTCTCCGCTGGAGAGGGGCAGCACCCCGGCAGAGCAAGGGAAGCAAGCTGCTGAACCCTGGCTCTTAATCTGTTGCTCTCTGACTGGGGTGTTTCGCCATATTTCCATCCAGAAACCCCACCTCACTCCAGAAGTAGGAGCAACTTCTCACGATCAGGGAGGTTCACAATCGCTCTAAAACTCGATTTCAGTTCGGTCAACCTGCTGACAATTTACCCCAAGCATATGTCCTTCTTATATTTTGTGAAAAGCATGGATAAAAAAACAGAACAGCCCGTAACATCAAAAGTGTTCAAGTAACCAACTTTTTCGGGTACTTCTCAATTACTTTGACCATTTTCTTTTACCATCAAGATACTGGATTTTTTTTTTCAATTTGCAATTTATGCAGGATTGGCAGATTGATTTTTCAAGTAAATAGTACTGCCTACCTTAAATACACACAGGTATTCTGAACTGAATAGGTGAACTGCCTTAGCAAACTCCAAAAACAGGAGCAAAAGCTGGCTGTGATTAGGACTTCTAGTCCCCTTCCACTGGAATTTGAGCCAGGATAAAACCAACAAGCTTCCCAGGAATACTTTAATTCGTACCACTGACAGGACACACGGCCTTTATCCAAGGAGCACATCATTAACAGCAATAACAAAAAAATCAGAAAACTACCTCCGCTTTCACATCAGGGAGCCTGCAGTCACTCGAGACGAGGCCAGGTCAGCTCAGAGCCGTGATGATAAGAGGCTGGGTGTGTTTTTCGCAATGCCAATCACCAGTCTGTGCTTCCCCCCTCACCCCCAGCAGCGTAGTATCTCCACACGCTGTTGGCTCTCACTTGTGTATAGTTACAGTATGAGCAGTATCTCACTGCACAAATCCTTCAGCATCCCAAACTGACCTTGTCCGAAACAGTTTTTTAATGCCTTCGGTTTTGCTGGGGTAGGTAGGGGAGGAGGGGGTGTGACAGAACAAGTTCCTGTAAACTGCAGCATGTGGGGAGCCCAGTGTAAAGACAATGCTCCACAGCTGCCTAGGGATAATGCCACATCACATTACAGTAAACAGCTACTGTACTTCTATAGGACAGACAGACAAAGTAGCAAGTCTGCAAAATGCAGAGAGCTCATGACCTGGAAGGCGCCCTTTAGATCTGTCGTGTCTCCGTAGTGCATATATAACATCCCTAATGGTGCTTCCTTTATATATAGCGCTGCTAAGTGACACACCAGGACCTCAGCAGGAAGCCTTCCAGCTGAACAGACCTCCTCCCCCTTGCTGATGTCTCTGAGATAGCTGAGCCCCGAGAGAGACCTCCATGTGATCAATCACCGCCTAGGACAGGACAGGTGAAGCACAATGGAGCACATGTCAGCCCCTTCTCCTGCAAAGAAAGGTGGTAAGTCGCACACCTCCACTTCCCTGCCATCAGTAACTCACGCCAGGCCGGGATCATTAAAGAGTGCCTGCCGATATGCTACATTAAGCACAGCTTTGGAAAAAGGCAGAAACATGCTCGTACTTTTACAAAAGGAATGTTTAAACCAACTACAGAGAGTCTGAAATTAGGAATTCTGAAAGATCTGAGAGTCTTACAGTCTCATTGGATTATCTTATTAGGAGAGAATGTGTGAGAAGACGTGAGGAAAAGGTATACTAAAATAATAATTATAGTCTTTATTTTATAACGTTCATCTCAGTGCACGGCATTTGGAAAATAAATGGCCTCCTCTCGTTTGTAACTGATGTTCAGATCATAGTTTTTTTAGAGGGAGCTCCAGAGTTCAGGGGAATAAGAAAGGACCGTGTCACCCAGACTGCAGAGGCCTGTGGGAACACACAGCACCAGAATCAGAGGCTTTTATTGGGAGGATAAACAGATAAAAGATCAGACTGATACAAGGGAGCCCAACCATTCAAAGCTTAAAAAGTTAACCAAATGAATTGAAAGTCAATATGGAATTTGACTGGAAGCCAGCATAAAGATTCCAAGACAACAGTAATATGATCACTTGAACCAGATCTGACTACTGCTTTATTTCTTGTTAAGTCTTCTGTGAAAACTCAGATGCTGTGGACTTGAAACGCTCAACTAGTTCCCGTTTTTTATTACACTTTGGATCTGCAAGAAAGAAGACTTTCGAACGGATTTACTTTACTCCAACAACACCAGGGTTAGAAGAGTTCGAACTGACAAACTGACAACAGTGGACCGCTGCTCGTCTCCCGTTTCTTCTGGATGCAGCTATCCCAATCAGAGAAATGAACATTTCAAAGTTTGTGCTCACGAACCAAGACAAACCTAAACATCATTTTCCTCCCTAACCACCAAATGTCTTTTTTCTAAGCTGGTGTCAACACACATCCCTGTGACTCAGGGTTTTCTTCTTGTCGATTTGTTTGGATCTGTCTGCAGTATTATAAACAGGCTGTTGAGGTTTACTGTGTTGGAGACCTCAGTAACCACAGCTCCAAGCTGCGAGTTGACAGGCTGGAGCGCCTTGTCCTCATGGCTCTGGAAGCTATCCTTTCCCAGACTATCCTCCTAGCCTTATCTGTGCTGTAAGGAAGAGCTGATCGCTGAGCAGAACCTTGAATTAATTCATTAGCAGAGTGGCAGGCAGGGCTCAAGTTAAGGGGTCAATGGTGAATTCTCTGACATTACTCAACTTTCACTGTCGGAGAGGACATTTCTTAAGCCCGAGCAGTCTCACAAGGGAGCTGCCATGGGGGTCTCATGACTTGACATGACTTAAACTCCTGTGCAGCATTCTGGATGCAGCTGCAGGAACTCAGGTCTGCAGCAGGCAGTTAATACAGAGCACAGACTGGGACGGACAGAGCTGTCTTGGAAAAGCCCATATTATTATTTTTTTACTGGAAGAACTTTAATAGGAGTAGGTACCTGTATGTAGCGCGTACAAACCACTATAAGCAGAACCCCTCAGCATAAAATAATTCCAACAATTGCTCTACAAAGCTCATCTGATACAGTAGTGCAGTTCCACTACTAAAACACAAACAGCACCACTGGCATTATTGTAAAGTGACCAAAGTGTTCTCTTTTTGTTACTAAAGGGGGGATTCTTACATGATATCCTACACTGGCTCTGAGCTCTCCTCCAAATTAGATTTACACATTTCAATTATGTAATTAATTCACAAGGTCCTGCAGTGTGATGAGAAGAAATACTTAAAATGTATGAGCTGGACAGACATCTGGTTGTAGTCTATTTTTCTGTTACATTGTTCCTGGTGGCCATTGCATTTAACAGTCAAACTCTGAACCTCTGACAGGAGAGACTGGATCCCCAGTTCGCACTGACCTTTCCTAAAGCCAGACCCACATATACAGCCTTGAGGAGCTCGAGGTGTGTTTTTGTCCGCTGTCTGTAAACACCAAGGTTTCATCTGGCCACCTGGCCACTAAAAAAAAAAAGTTGCTTCTCCACAGCATAACCCAGAGAGGCAAGTTACCTTCCAACTCTACAAGAAACCACATGAACGGCTGTACTCCAAACACACACACACACACCCTAACCCCTCCGAAAGCAAAGCAAAATGCCAACGCGTTATTCCACTGCTTTCGCTGCCCGAGCCCAATGAATTCCAACACGGACTAACGCAGTTAAAATCTCAGCCCTTGTGCGGATCTGATGGCCCGGAGCAGAGAAACTGTGTTTTTGTGTGTCTGCGGGCAGCCATGAAGCCAAGCCCATGTGATGCCTGCTCTTCTGCCTTCTCTCAGACGAAGATCTTGGCCATGCTGGGGTACTGGCAGCGCTCCCCCACCACTGCCAAGGAAAAGCGGTTTCTTTTGCAAGGTCTGTGTTTTTTTTGCTTCTTCAAAGGGACCCTGTAATGTCCAAGTTAAACATTTTAAGTCAACGTTTGGTGGGACTTACCCACTGTATTTAATTTCATTTTCCTAGCCAGCAGCTACATAATATTTTTATATACAGAACAAAAAAAAAAAAGTCAGCCCAGGCCCTTATGGTATTTTCTGTTTTTCTTGGGGTTTTTTTCCTGTTAAGATGGAGACACCTTTCTGTATTATTCTATTCTGCTATTTTCCGCCATGTGCGCGTTTTCTTAGGATTGTAGATTCTGTTGATTTCCCTTCTGGTTTTGCTGCTCTTGGCCCTTTGGAGAAGCAGCCCTTCGTGCTGGTCATTATCCTGACGTGTAATATCAAATAATGAATACAATCCAGAAATGAGTTTGGATTTGGAAATGATCATCTGCATATATATTTCTGTTTGATCTGTTTAAGCACTCAACTTTAGGGACAGATTTTTGTAATACATTTTATTACTTAATCTAGTTCCTACATCAAGTGTTTTAAATTTTAGCAATAATAATTATACATAAATGAATTTACAGTTATTTAGAATGTTTACACCACAGGTATTAATGAAGCATTTTTGCAGGAACAGTTTCAGAACTCACAGTGCTAAGTATGCCAGTACTTTATCAAGAGAAATCAATACTTCGCGGGTTTTGTAATTGCTGGTATCGACGTCTGTTTCACGCCCTGATTTCAGCTCGTATCGATAACACGAACCATTCGCGCTTGTAAGTGCTCCATTAATTTGTCTTTAATTTTAATTAAGTTCTGCAAATGACAAGGTTCGCCGATCTCTAAAAATTAAGAAAGAAAACAAGTGGGCCAGAAAATCAGTCCACTAGATCTTACGTGGCTTCGCTAGCTCGTCTGTAACTACTATCCCAGCAACTACACCCGCCGCTCATATGCTACCAATAATACTACGTAGCTGTGTCCCACTACTGAAAAAAAAAAACTTTTGTGACTCTTCACGGAAATAAAATTAAATATATATAAACTTGCTTTTGTTAAATTCTATTTATTTATTTTCTTTGCTAAAATCTCTAACAAATCCACTATACGAAATGTGATGTGAAGGATATCAGATTTTAATATCTTTCCGTGCGTTATGGTCCATTCAGAAGCGCCGTCTGCTCTCGCAGCTCGTCTGCATTGTCGCAAATAATAGCAGACGTGCTTAAGGATTGGTATGTAAAGCAAGAAAGATATCGCAATTAGTGCCAATGTGCGAACAAATTACTGATGGGTGTACTTAATTATTTTGCATACAAGCAGACATAGATTTAAATATTTTCAAAATGAGTCAAAACGAAGAACATATATTTATTTTTTTTGCGCATAGAAAGTGTTTGCTCGTACAGGAATGTTTGTCTTTACTAGTCTTCGGCATGGAAGATATTTCATGTCATTTCACGGGCATTATTTCTGTTCGAAAGGAGGTGAATTATTTGTTTGAAAAGTTCTTCGAAGTTTATGTTCAAAACATCGGCGGTTCATTCTCTCAAAAACCTGGGAGAAACTTCGTCTGAGAGGTTCTTTGAACTCGTGTAGTTACCCATGACCTACCATTTATAATTATAGTCACCATTAATAACCATAGAAGCCCTGAAAGTTCTTTAATTATTATCGCACAACAATAAAAACAATAACAATACTAAATGCCAAGAAAAGCTAGACAACCTGTAATTACGTCGTTTAACGGTGGTCTTGACAGATCTCAACATTTGGGAAAGAAATCTGCCCCCTACGGATTTCAGGTTACAAGTAACAGCTGTTCGGCTTCTAAGCAAGAGCTCTCTAAGGAATTCAAAAGTCATGACACAGAAAGTTTACTTCTGAATGTATGCTCTATATAAAATCGGAACGCTAAATCGAAGAAGGACTGTGACTGCTAGAAATTAAAAAACTGCGTCGTTTCTGACCCTACTCAGAGGTGTCGGATTCTTTCTTTGGAGACATGGAACAAATGGGACCGAAAATATGTTCTTGATTTTTAAAATTAATTTCTGAGTGTATTTTTTAACAATTCTGTACAAACCAAGAAACAAAGTCAGGTGGCAGCGTAATGAAACGACCAAATTGTACACGCACGACAACATGGGGGAAAAAAAGAAACAACTTAAACTGTCAGACAGTTCAGTTCTGAAAGCATGTCGAACAATTCGAATAAGTACCCCTAAAAATCTCGTCTGAGAAAAGTAACCCACAGATCTGAAGGCAGATGACGAAGCCTCGGCAGGAAAGAAAAAAACGAGAGACAAATCGGATCCTCGGTGATTCTTAGAACCCAAAAACATAAACAATTATTACCTTCCCAATAGGAACAAAATGCAGCAAATTGCAAAGAGAGGCTGAATTACTTGTGTGCGACGCGCAACAAGCTGTAATTTCTCAAATGGTTGCGGCGTTTCTGGTTGGGTTGTGCGCAGAACAAGCTCAATTTAGTGTAACGCACAGAAGATACAACACTTAAGAAAAGCACTGCGGAAAACGAAGACAGTTCTCTGTTCTTCACCCCCCCTAGACTTTTTAAAACGCGTACATTTCTTTCCAGAAACATGAAATCCCATTTCCTCTAGTCCAGAATGGACAACACGCCGCAGACTATGATTAAGCGAGGAAAACCATTCACATGTAACTCTGTCAATTTCTCAACGCTTCTTAATACCCCTGGATTCTTCTCCCCTTAAAAGGGAAGTTTTTTTTTTTGACTGTGTATCGCTGTATGGGTGCGTGTTTACATATCCACAAGTGTTTCACCACTAGAGTATAATAAAGACGTGTTTGTACCGCTGATCAAAACGCAAAAATTCATGTGTGAATAAAACACTTCTAATGCGGTTCTAAAGCAACACCTTGCTGTCTAATAACATCACTTGGATAAACACTGGGCATTTATCAGAATCCCCACTTTTTTTTTTCCAAATTATTTTAAAATTCAGTGACTGCGCTGAGCCTGGGTGTGGAGAGAAAGAGACTTGTACCTTTTACGAAAAGTGGGGAACGTCTGCATCGGTTGGTGGCCTGAATTTGATCCCAATGAACTGATGTGTTTCCTCGGACGGTCTTCCCCCGGGGATTTTGAGAATTTCCAATAAAGCTCCTTTGATTCGGAAGACCAGATTTCGGAAAACAGAGGGAACGTTATCCACCACAAAGACAGGACCGCGCGTTCCTCCAAAACTCCCTCTCCCTTCTCCTCAGCGGTATCTCCTCAAAAAGTTTTCCGCCAGGTCCCGTTCAAAAACACAGCGAGGGAAGACGAAATAACTCCCGTCATTCGGCTACTCTCTCCTGCAAGCCGCACAGACCGTAGCAGCCTGTGTGCAATCCATTCTCAGACTCAGAGGACCACCCCGAAACAGGAAGTTAACTTTTTGTTTTTCTAAAAAATACTCGTGCTGGTTGGCTGCGGTTATCCTCTTCCATTGGCACCGCTTTTCTTTCTTTCTTTTTTTTGCCGACGCGAACCAAAAAAGTCTACCCCTCTTTCTCCACTGCGCTCCTTCTGATCTTGTTGAGATTGTTTGTCGGTGCTATTTTTTTTAAAAAAGGAAGTTAAACTAACCAGGGAGTCGCTTACGGCATTAGGATCCTTCGTGTTGAAGTTCGGTTGTGTGTGTGGCTGAGGATGCTCTCAGACTCAACCTCCCTGATGCACAGCACGCTGTCTCTCCGGTCGAGAGGAAACCGCAAAACCCGGACTGGAGTTGCTGTGCCAATACGGGACGAACAATCTTCGAGGTGCGATACCTTACGGGTGGAAACCTGTGTTTTCTTTCATTCCTAACATTAACGCCACATTCAAAATGTCCAGACTATACAGTAGACATCCACATTGTAAAATAACTAGAAACCACCGAATATTGTGTGTCCTTGGTCTCACAATAACACATATCTGAAAAAAAATAAGAACAGTTACACGTGAGAGATCGCTTTATTAGAGAGATCACTTTATTAGCCATATACAATTTCTTGCATTAGAGAAAAAGCTATCTGGCCCATCTAGCCCCTCGGTAATAAATTGCAATTTGCTGGTTTCATTACATGAAGTGACTCTCAGTCCTAACAGCCTGTGAAATACTGTTTTAATCAAATGAGGCTGAAAAACGTCACGCAGGTACATAAATGAAACTTAATTAGCCCAGATCAAAACTTTAATTTTGTTCTATATACAATCTTTTGGTTGTTCTTAATATGTTCTACCCTGTGGCTCAAACACCTCTGAAATCTTTTGTGTGTGTACAATATACGTACAAGAACGCCAAAACAGAATCATTTGAAGCCACAGACTGAAAAGAAAGGCTGTATTAAGGTTTTTGCTTCATTTAAGTACCAGAGTACCCAGAGTCTGGTTTTAATATATTAATATCCTGCAGCATGTGAAAATAATATAATTCCATTTATTTAGACAGTATGTTTCATTCCAGAGATCTGAAAGTGGCTCCTTCCTCCCGTCTTTTTCCTAACTGCTTCTTTCAAGTCAGGGTCCTGGGGGAGTCAGAGCCCATTGTGGCAAGCAGCGGGCGCAAGGCAGGATACACCCTGACAGTACGCCAGTCGATCGCAGGGCACTCACAGACCAGTTTTCCCAGAAGCCAATTAAACTGCCAGTATGTTTTTGGGGCTGTGGGAGGAAACCCACACCAACATGGGATGAACATACAAGCTCCACGCTCATAGCACTCCGGGTTCAGAACCGGACCCAGGGTGAGGTAGTGATGTTACCCTCCAAGCGGTTCACGTGTAGGAGCAGGCCCACTTCATTTTGGAGGGCAGAATTAGGAACGGGAGTATGGTCAAGACGTAGTGAAGCTGCCATGATTTGTCCCAGCCAGGACAAAACTAGCCGCAAAAAGAAAAAAAGAACTGCTTGTTCTTTAACGATGAATGCAATCACTTTTCTGGTGTTTTGTTTACATATATAAGAGCAGTTTGTCTGCTACTATTCTTTCTAGAGGTAATACAAAGTTTAAATTGGGTAGAAGTTTGGTGCAAAATATTAAATAGCTCTTTAATATTTGAGCTAAAAGGTGAAAAGGTCATTTTCAACGTTTGTACAGTTACGCACATTTAGATGTTTCGCTGCCACTGGGACTGAAGGAATGCATTTGGTTTAATTTGGTTTTCAGGTGAATTAGAAAAAGCCTCCAGTGTTTCCTTAACATGGTTCACTACTTGTCCATGGGTTTTGGGACAGGCCGCCTGGCTTTGGCCTGTGAGCACACAGTAACAGCCAGACAGTGCATTATCCACTGTTTTAAATACACTCTGATCTGCTGCAGTTTTACAGCAATTGACTTTTCTGCTTTCAGTTGTATATATTTTTCTTGCTCTTTCAAACTACAGGCTCTGCGCGACAGCTTTGTGTGCAGTGGTGTTTGTAGGCGCTCCATTTTTAGTTTCTTATCTCTCCACGGTGGTTCTGTTCTCTTTCATGTGATGCTGTAAATGGTCTTTCAGGCGTATTATATTGTAAGGCACTTTTGGCAAGCTTCTCCATAAACAATTCTGTCACTGTTAGACAAGGTGTTCTTCACGGGTGATGATTTATTGCCCCTGTTAGACTTTTTTATTTTTGGTTTGTGCCTTCTTATTTATATACACCCCTGACTAATGACTCTCTTTTTGTGAATTCTGCGTGTGTGTCTAAACGTGTGTATGGGGTATCCTTCAAGGGGTGGCATTCCATTGCTCTGTCTTTATATTCTAACAAATCAACTCCCTGTAGTCTTGTCTCCTCCAGAATTAGCTATGGCAATGCCGAGCTTGGCTGCAGCTCCTAAGACTACACTGAGCAAACTGTAGAACTTAAAAAAAAATGGGCAAGTAGGATGCTAAGTCCCGGGCTGGCGCTCATATTACTCTGCACTGGTTTCAAGAAGGATCAGGAATTGATTTTACAATCTTCAGGCATTAAAGACTTTAAAACATCTCCAGCTTGTGCTTCAGTTTTCTCTGTTGCAATCTGTCCTGTTGCAAAACTGAAACGATCTATTGCCTGTTGTCCATCTCAAAGATCAGGTGTGAGCAGTAGAACAGTAGGTTCTCCTTTATCTACAGTCTTAGCTCCCGAACACTTACACAAATTCTTCAAGTATCTGCCGCTTTGTATGTATGGGCACAGAACTGTTTTTTAATGGGCCTTTAATTAATACTTGTTTTTTTCACTTTGTCTTCACTTGTATTATTTCCCAGTTTTTCTGTATTGCACTTAATACATGTATTATTATTATTATTATTATTATTATTATTATTATTATTATTATTATTATTATTACTAGGTTATTCAGTGTTCTTAACTCCACAAACCTTTGTTAGCAGATTTGGATTTGTGTTCTCTCTCTTCATCTGCATTAAATTTCCTGTGTGCATTGCCTAGAACATGCAGGCTGGTTTTTCAAAGCATGCAGCTCCTGCTTAAAACCATGTGGACCACATTTTATGAGGGGCTAATACAAAACTCAGGAGTAAGCGGATGTATTTTGGACTGTTTCCTTTTGAAGGTAATTAATAATTAGTTCTTATTGCACTTGAAGCTTTTTGAAAAAGTATGTGCATGTCCCTAGAAGTATAAGCATGTGTAATGGCTATTGGTTTAGCAAATATGGATAAGCATAATACTGGCATTGAATTAGAATTTGGCACAGACTTGCTGCACACCATGATCTAAGTGTGCTGATCTGCTTTCTAAAGGAAATGAAAACCTGTTGGTTTTTCGTATTAAGGCGTCAGCTTTCTCAGGCTAAGTCTTTCATGTGTTAAAGACTTTGAGATTTAATATATCCAACCATTGACTGCCAAGCATTCTAGGTTCACTTCTAAATGTGCAGGTCTGTTTTTTTTTGGTAGGATGCATGTTTTTCCTTCAGTGTAGCGTCTTGAATTACCTGGAGCACGGGTCACCAACGCTGGTCCCGGAGTGACTGAATCCAAGCAGTTTTAGGGGTAACCTTTCTAAGGACATGGGTCAGTTTGATTGCACTCATCTAAGCAGGTGATTTGTAAAATTAAGAAACTTGAAATTGAAATTGAAATCTCAATACTCTTGAGCTATTGTGGACTGTTTCTCCTTTAAAAGAACAACTTACTTTGCCTAATCTTCTGCAGCATCTGTTGTGCCAACATGCACATGAGAACCACACCATCAACACTGTGGTCTCCCTGTGACATGGGATATTAGCCAAGGAATTGAACCCTGGGCCCTTGCAGTAGCAGCACTCAAATCAATCGAGCTACCCAATCTCTGTAGACATCTTTCTCTATACTACATCTTTCCCTATCTTTCTTAAATGCACTCTTACTGTAACGCAGAGTTACTGTGTGTTGTCGGCGTGTGGATACGAAGAGTCCTCTTTTGTGTGTTAGAATTACTCACTCCCAGACCGTGACCATCTGGGTCATTGCCAGGGTCCAGGTATCGGCAAGTAGAAAGGTTTTGCCTTCCTTCATTGAGCGATGACGGCAAATAATAGAAGCGGATGCATTGCCAAACCTGGATCTCACAGTTGCGCTTCGAAACAAGCAAAAGAAGAGAAATGAGAATGACGGGGATAAGGACGGCCCTAGAGAGGCTCCACTGTCGCAGGTGCCCTCTCTCGGTGCACGTTGTCCTCTGCGCTCTAGCTATTGCGAGTTCAAGCCAGGGTAATGGTTTGGCCTGGAAGAGGACTGGGCTGCAGTCGGCCCAGTAACCCCCAGCGACGTCTCTGATGCCTGCGGGCTCACGGTGATGTCGACAGGGGAGGCGCTTTGCCCTGCGATAGGTACTGAGCCTTCTCACCACCCCTGTGGACACGGTAGCGCGACAGTTCAGTGGGTCGGCAGGTCAGAGAAGCCTGCCTGCGATTCTTCATTCTCCCCATTTTGGGACATTCCTACTTGAGTGGGCATATAATTGAATCTAATTGGCAATTCCGAACTTGCAATGAATAAAGTGAATTTTTGCTACGTAACACAAATGTCACCAAGGTGATATTCATCCATGCCTTTTTAGCCTCTTCATCCAATTTGGGGTCGCACGGAGGCAAACAACAGGGACAAGGCAGGGTACACCCTGGAGAGGACGCCAGTCCATCGCAGGGCACACGCACATACAGTACACACCAGGGAACTTTTCAAGGAAGCCACTAATTCAAACAGCATGTTGTTGGACTGTGGGTGGAAACTGGAGCACCTAGAGGAAACTCAAGTAAACACAGAGAGAAGATGCAAAGAACTGACCCCAGGGCTCCAGTGCTGCAAGGCAACAATGCTGACCACCATGAGTAACATACTTCTTTATATACAAGCCTGAAATCCCTCTGTGGGCCCAAGGTTGTTGTCACTGTTTCGTCCAGGTGGTGAGTCTGGTCTCACACCTATCCAACAGCACAGCAATGTTGTTAGAATGGAGAAGGAAGACAAGCGGCTTCGCTTTCTAACAGGGATTCAATGATTTGAATTGACTTGGATAAAAGCTTCAGAACATAACAAGGGGCTCTCCTGGAATATCAAGACTATTCAAAGAAAATTGTAGAAAAATCCTCATAAATACATTTCAATGCAATTATGCCAATTGTTTTGAATTTACCAGAAGAGCATCTCTAAATGTAAGCCCTTTCCATTCAGGCCAGGACATTCTAAATCAAGATACTCAAGTTTCTTTTGATGGCTGTTCTGTATAATAAAAGGCTTATGTTGGTGCCAGCCAAGGCTTGTCTGAAGCCTTCTCCTGCTGTAATTGAATTGGACACACCTGTCTTAATTGGCTAATTAGAATCCTATGGAATAAAATTCCACAGGTGAAAAATGGGTTAATTTGATTGGCCCTTTGGATAAAGGAACATTCCATGGCAATTATCAATAATTAGGATACAACAGCAGTCAGGGGGTATAGAGAAGGAACTGTGTCAAAGTTCATGTAGTTCAGGGAAATACTCAGGGGTAATCTGAACTGGAGAGAGTTTAGATGGTATCAGAGAATTTATTTTACTCCTGTACTTTATCAGCAGTCAACCTGCAGTCTTAAATGCAGTTAAAGTTTGTAGTAAAAGAAGTATTTAAGAAAGTTAACAGAAGAAATGTGCAAGTAGTTTGTTTGTAATGGAGCGGATTTAACGAATGCATGAACGATCCTGAGTGATTTTTTAGCATTTTGCCTCTGCTACGCTTCACTCTATTCCTGGAGTTAATGTGAATTCTCCATAGTCTGTGTAGAATGGTTGATTAGTGCTGATTTATAGTTGGAAACTGGGTGCTGAAGGTTAAGCCATGTAAGGTCTGCCAGTAGGTCTGAGAGAACACAAGGGACATATACTTTCCTATTGACAGCAAAACCTGGCCATTTATCAAAGGGATGAGCCAGGGTTAGTGTGTCAGGGTGTTCCTGGGTGTGTGACTAACAGTTTTTAAGAAAGAGGAATGGAGTTTGTCAGGTATTAAGAAGTTCCAGCTCTTCCATGGGATTGTAGGAGTCTTTAGTCTATCCACAAGGGAACTGAAAATTTATTTTCTCAACTAATACTTCTGTGATGGACTGGTTTTTGGGACTGAGCAGGTTTCTCCAAAAGGAGACAGCTGGCACATCCTAGGAGCCTGAAGGGGTTCTGCAAGCCAAGACCAGTGACAGTCACTGAAACGCGCACTGCTCATCTGGTCATGTGCTGTCTCTAGGTTTCATGTCTCCATTCACAACAGGCTTGCAGCTATCGGGTTTTATGCTGTTATTGTTTTCAAACTTCCAGTTACACATGAACTGGGAATGACCAGAATTCCTAGTGGGTACCAGGAAGTCAAGAATGTCTGTTCATAAAGAAAGCAAGTTTGCCAGCCTTTCCAGAGAAAAAAAGATATGCAAAGTGAGAAAGGGAGAGGGGAACAGGGTGAAAAGAAGGGGTAGAGAGAGGAAAGGAGAGGAGTGGTTTAAGATGGATAAAGAGAAACCAAAATCTAGAGGAAGAGGAAAAGGGTGAGTCAGAGAAGGAGACCACAGTATCCATGGGAATAAGTTAGGCACGCATATTGTGATAATATTGAAATAATACTTTTATTGGAGTGATGTAAGTTAACATCTATATTTAGATTTTTTATATTTTTTCTTGTCCTATTTATTTTCATTTTTGTATACGTACCACATTTCATGTAAAGAGGGGGGCTGCTCATATTTCAGACACCTTAGAGACATCTTTCGGTGTGTATAGTGATTTATCTTGACACTTTCTATATAGTGAGGCACCCACTATATGGAAAGAATTTGAGGATACAGGAAAAATGCAATGCTGCCCTCTATTGACAGCTGTGCAGTCATTACACTTGAGTATGTTTGAATATGACTGGTCCAAATTTAGCCAAGAATAACTACTGCACTCACTGTACTTGCATAAATCTGCACATATATCCTCCTAGTGCTAACACACACAGTCTCACACAAAGAAACAGTCACAGAAACATTTGTGAATTTTGTAGCAAAAGTCAAAAATAGAGATTAAAAGTATCCCCTTTGTGATTATCTTGAACTACCCATGTTGCACAACAGTGCCAACACATGAGTCAGCTGGGATGCATACGTTGCACGCTGTCAACTTGGAGATCAGAGTCCAAAGATTATGAAAGATTCACCTACTTATTTCCTATAACATCTAAGCAATGTCCAGGACCTCAGCTGAACACACAGGCTCTGTGATCGGAAGTCATGTGTCTTAGTCATTAATATCAGTTTGCATCACGACCCAGCATATTTTTGGGTCTTGAGTAAGTGATTTTTCTTCTCTGAGTGGAAAGCAATATCCATTAACATATCCCTCGGATATACACAATATCCATTTCCCCTGCAAAAACTTCACAGATAATCTTACAGTTGAATTAATCTCACAGTTGTGAATACTAAGCCAGGTACTTCTGAACACATACAAAACGCTGTCGAGTCTTTAAAAGCCTTCCCATGATATCATGTTGCAGAAATGTTTTGCTTCTGTTGAGTCCTCCCAATTTGCAGGTTCTACTTGTACGGTCCTCTGGCTGCAGTATAAAATGTTTGAAATGTTGTAAGCTAAAGGAGGCCATCTCTGCGCTACTCACTCACAAGTATTACTCCATCTCACTCGTTGCTACTAGCTAATCAATCCCAGAATTCTAACCCAGTCCACATCCAGGAAGCAATTTTCAAATGTTTGTAAGTTTCAGAGCCCCCATAAGTCCTTTTGAAAGGTATCTGGTTATTTAATGCAAAGCCTCAACTTAGGAGCTCATATCCTTGGCTCTGTGTTTGACAGTCCTTTGAGTTGACTTTATCAGTCCCAGAGTCCCAGACACAGGCGCACAGAAAGCAGAGAACACATTTGCAGTGCATTAACATTGTACAGCAGCACACAGATGCCTGGGACTCATGCACTGTGAAGCTGATACAGTCACAGACTTTGTAGGTATAGAGCATGCTACCAAAGAACTGGGAGGAGCTCTGGTAGAGAAGGGAGGATTTCTACAGAGAAGTGTTATGTTACATCATCCAGCCCAAGGCCATTGAAAAGTTACAGTCATAGCCCTCTCCTCACCCAACACGTGAGAAGAGTGTGATTAGGAGAGATTTTCAACGAAAGCTCTGAGTGCTCTTAGCCACCCAGGGTGGTTGCATATGGTCACACAGCTGTTGGAGCCATATGCCAGGTCCGGTTCCTGCAAACTGAATGGACTCCCTTTCACCACGTTTCATTCATGTCAGGAGGACAGGAAACTTCAGAATGGAGAGGATTACTGTCATGCTCAGATAGGAAGAGACATGCGCTCTGTCCTGGCAAGGGGGAATAATGATCTATCAGTTGATTTCATTTTCCTGTCTTTATGATCACTTACCTGCTGCTACACTGCCAGTCTGTGCATCTGTCTTCCTGTGAGTTTATGTCTTGTGTTTTATTTTGTCAGCATTACACAAAATATTCTTCTGTCCTTTTTCCCTGGGAAAACATCAGGGATGTTTGCCCACGCAGTCTGTCCACCCAGATCCCAACTGATGCTTTTATTCTCGCTCAATAGCTGGTTCTGTGGTTCTGCTTTGTTATATATTTATTTAATTTAATGCTTTGTTTAACCAGATTAATCAACTGAGAACCAAGTCTCATTCACAATAATGACATACCTGGCCCAGAGTTTCACACCATTGCAGCACAGAAAGCCAAACAAGGAAAGAAAGAAAACAACCAATTTCAGATTTAAATAACACACAAAAGACGTGATAATGCAATTTATTCTGGTTATTAGCAATGACTTGTGCTAAAAACACTAGTTGCTATGGAAGGGTAGGTTTGATAGAAGTGTGACAACTCATTTGAGGTAGGCACAAGGTACTGTGATAAAGTGTGTGGATATGAAGGTATTATCACAACTAATGATCAGGAAATTAATTTAAGTGTTCAAAGAGTAAAAGATCATAATGATGAGTGTGATGGGTTATGCCAGTGATAAACCTTCTGACAGAACGGTAGAAGACATCAAGTTTCCTTTAGAGGCCAATCTGTAAACATCATCCCCATAGTCCAAGAATATACAGTATGTATGCAGAACTGGACTGGTGTGTACCTATGGAAACATGCATAACAAGATTTGTTGTCATAAAGGAAACCAACTCTAGTTTGTAATATCCTATGAATATTGTGAATGATCCTTAACTTTCCATTTCAAGCACTAGATGCCTAGCAAAACTACTGTGATTATGTGCTTGTAGTACACATAGTAGACTTTAAACTTTAAGGAAAAATACAGAAGTAACAAGGTCACAATGTGCAAAACATTCTACTTATTTTAGGGATGCAAATCTTAAATTGCACATGCCCATTAAGCTGCTCAAAGCCAATACCAGGCTTATTGCCTGGGATTATCTGAATGGCCTCTCAAGTAAAATGTGCAGTCTATTCATAGATCTGCGGTGAAAATAAGAGTTTGACTACATCACTGGCTACATTAATGCAGTGGGTCCAACACAGTCAAAAATTGGATACAGATTTTTTACAGTTTTCTTTTTAGGGTTTCCACCAGCATGTGCTGCATGAAATAAAATTCTTAAGTCTTTGCTTGAGGCTTTTTAAGGGGTCCATGAGCTTTCTGACGATAGGCTGCCAGCTGGAGGTCAGGTAGCAAAAATGCAAAGCATGCTGGATCCACAACTGCGTTAGATGGCAATAAGCTGGCTTCTTATGAGACTCTGCTGCTACTGAATTTATATTTTGAATAGAAGCTGATTTGCATCTTTTGCATCTCGAAGTCATTACATCTCCATAGGGAATTGCAGAGTTGTAGAGTGATTTCACTAGATGCTAACCCTCCACCAAGTTTCACATAAATTCAGGGAGCTTTATTGACATGACTGAAGAATCACAGCATTGCCACAAGCCATTCCAGCCTCACATTAAGTGCATGCTTGCTCGTTATAACAACGAGTACAGGTACAGGTCAGGGGCAGCCTCAGTCCTTCGCACCCAAAGGCAGCAGTGTGCTTGCTCGAAACCAAATCCTGACCATCATCTGCATCCTGGTGTTCACGAAAGCCATAAGTCGCAAGGTAGTGTCACAGGCTGACAGCCAAGGGGTGCAATGATGTAGTCTGCTTTATGAAGCGATGTCATTTCCATGCACAGTCCCATGTGTGGATAAAATGTCATTTCCATTTAATCATTTTCAAGATAAAAATGGCAGTCTATCCGTGGCATCTTTGGGTGCAATTGTTGTCACTAGGTGGTCGATACTGGTCATCTGCAAGAGCAGTGTACCTTTGGCATAGAAAATCTCCTTGGGGGATTTCTTCCAGTTCTTCCAGTTTGTAAATGTTCAAACTAGACAAGATTTCTCTGCGAGATAGTGCCCTAGTTACCTCCAGCTCTGCATTACAGACATGCACGAAGATTTGACTGGACATGAGCCATCTTGCAGTACATTGTCAGAGCCGTGTTGGTTTATAAAGATACTGACAACACACCTACTTGAACCCATGCTTACTTAATCTAAGAAGGAACTTGGAAGAGTGTCTGTCACAATAGAAAGACGGGTAACATGAAAGCAAGTCCTTGCCTTCTGTTTAAAATTTGATTTGCAATAGAATTGATGTAAAGCCTTTTTTGGAGAACAGACTGGGGGTAAACTCTCGCTCCCCCCACCCCACCACTTGCAGTTAAGTACTCCTTCGTGTCCTTAACAGCTTTTCCTAGAAATCCGATTTCTAGGACCTGGGAAGAGGTGAGTGGGGTGGAGAGAGCTGACTGGTTCATCTCGGGTGCTAGCCTTCGGTGTGGCCTGACACAGCTCCTGGCAGCTGGGAGGACGCACCTGCCACTGAGTCCAGCATCTGCTGGGAGCTCTCCAAAGTGCTGCAAAGAAGGCAGAATCTGCAGGATCTCTTTTTCCATACAGATGGCCCGGGGCACATGTTTCAGTCTCATTGGCTTGGGGTCCCTTGTTTCTATAAATACGGACACACACACAGAAGCGTATAAATAGGTGCTCAAATCAAGCACAGCTCCACCAGGCCATGCAAAAAACCTGCACACATCTCCGCAGCACCCATCTCCACAAAGCCCGCACAACAGTCCCCTGTGGAAACAAAGGAATCTTAGCTGCCAAGGACTTGAACAGGTAATACTAATCCAAGCAATATGTGTCCACCTTATTTCCCTTCTTTCACCTGTGCAGACAACTGCACCTGTAGATCTAACAATCTGTGTATTTGACACAATTCCTGTTATGTTGTAGTGGGTTTTGCTTCCTTGCCAATTGCAAATATTTTTGTTTGATTGCATACTTTTTTAAATCTGTATAACTTTTGCACGGATTGCATTTCTCTGTTTATTATATGTATAGGTATAATTGGATAAAATCATTCTACCAATAATTTTATGAGAATTTTCACTGTAATTATCTGTGTTTTGTGTTCATAATTTCACTGGACTGTATTTGAATGCAAGTGATTTATTACAGATGAAATTAAGAGGATTGAATTGATCCATTTAAGGTATCTCACCTGTATGTGTATCTTCTGTACTATCCCATTCCTTTACAAAAACAAATCCCAATTTAATACTGGAAGTCAGGCAATGTGTTTTAAAAGGTTTGTCTTTAAATATGATGAAATCTGGTAAATGATAAGGGCAAATTGATGATTCTGCAGTGTTTAAATTGGAATTTAAGTGGATATTGATGTAATATTGAGGCAGTCAGGTAGAGATCATGTTGAGCTAAGTACAGTCATTCCCTAGGTATACTTTGGAATTTAGTTTAGGAAAGCTGAATTGTTCAAGGTGTTGATGTTTTACAATCAATCTGCATATTAATATTCTTTTGACTACTGACAATAACTAAATAGAGAATCAGAAATCAATTTTGAATACTTATGTTAACTTAATTTGCTGTAATTCATAAATTAACTTATTTGGAGTTAGTAACTATGAATGGTGTTGCACAGTAAAAAGCAGTAGGTAAACCAATAACAGAGAAAGTGAAAGAAAGTTTTTAATAAATTCCTGTTAAATTTCTAGCAGCTTAGTCTGTGATGAGGTGACATACTTTAGTGGTTAAACCTCTGAACTGATGATATGATGACTGACAGGTTATGAGTTCAAGTCCCTCTTTCAAGGCACTTGACCCCAGTGGCACCAGTCCACCCAGCGGTAAAAAGTGGTGCTGGGGTAACTCTGTTCTGGGCTGCCACCCCATCACACGCTCTCTTAACCCCACAGAAACCAGAGCTCTGGACTGATGGGGCTCTTATATGGACTTTACCCCACTTTCATTCTGTAATATTCAAATATAAATACAGTAGTACTACAATATGAATCATTCATTATATAGGATAAAAAAACAGCTGTACAAAACACTGAATTCTAACCTGTCCAGGTTATCCTCACTTTAAAAAACATCTAAAATTTTTTTGTTTAATTTAGTTCTGTTTTATTCAAAGAAAATTCTGCACTGTTTTTTGTCTTCCCAAGTAAAAAAACACACGTTAAGAAAGTACAGTAGATTCTTTAGACTGGCTTGATCATTTCCCTCTGTTTCTGTGATCGCTTTCTTTTTGCACAAACAACTTTGTGAAAATATTATGAAACACATCAAAACTAAGGGTTGGATTGAAGTAAGTGCTGCAGCCTCAGAGCTCTTAGTTCCTGATTTGATTGTTGACTGGGGAACCTCAGGTGTGGAGTTTGAATGCTCTCACCTCATCCATGTGGGTTTCTTCAGTTTCCTATCAACTCTCATAGACATAAAGATGTCTCTAATGATCTCTGTGGGAATAAACTGTATGTGTGAGAGAGGGAAAAGCTTTCAAAGTGCTTTGATGACGCCAATAATTAATTAAATTGGCTTTTTAAATTTGTGTTGGAATGTGATTGTGTGCGTGACAACCTGTAGACAAAGTCCAGAGGTGGCATTGAGCCACATGCATCTGGTTTTGGAGTGTCTGTTACACCACTGATGGCTGGCTCTGGCCCCAGGGAGCCACAGTAGTGAATGCATCACAGATGTATCAGTAGCCGCAGTGGGATATACTGTACTGCATAGACCTGGAAAGGGTGATCATATTGACTAGCCCATGTGTCGCTCATTCAGAAATCCAGTGTGGCCTTTGTAACTGACTGCCACTGAGTATTCCCCAAAACATGACTTGGATATGGCTGAGTTCTGCTGGGTTGACATGGGTTTGAGTAAGGATAGTTTCCCCCCATGAGCAATCCGTGCTGACTGGCTGGGCACCTGTGACAGTGCAGGGCTGTCAGTGAGAGCTGCACCCATTCTCTCCTCGGTGCTAACTCTGCAGTAGATGCTGTGGGGCTCACAAGGCGACTAGAGCCAGGTGTATACAGAGTGTATATTTCAGAGAATGTGTAGGCCTTCATATCTGCAGTACTGATACATGGGCCTCAGCTTTGAGCTGAGCCGAGTCACAGTTGCAGCTGGCATGTTTGGTAAAAAAGGAAAAGCAGGTGTCGATTCTAGTTTTTTCTGTACTGCGTTCTGTCTTTTGTAATGGGAATGAACCAATGTTGGAGGAGCCCATGTGGCTGGAGGCTGAGAGGTACCAGTCTAAATCTGACAGTGGACAGTAATTTATAATTGCCCTGTGTGTAACATGCAATCTACTGAGTAATCTACTGCAATCTATTTTCCATCTATGAATTGGCTACATCACTCTGTTCTCCTCCCCACTGATAGCTGGTGTGTGGTGAGCGTTCTGGCGCACTATGGCTGCCGTCGCATCATCCAGGTGGGGCTGCACATTGGTGGTGGTGGAGGGGAGTCCCCATTACCTGTAAAGCGCTTTGAGTGGAGTGTCCAGAAAAGCGCTATATAATAAGCAATTATTATTATTATTATAATTATTACTGAGTGTGGTGGGATATACAGTACCCATAGTGTACATAGCAGACAACTTGAAATGAACCACTGTGGATAGTTTATGCTGATGGATTTGTGATTTTCCCCAAGCGCTAAGCAGAGACTGACCTTCCCTGACTTCAACCAGCTGTGGGCACAGCTGATAGATGTGGAAAGACTCAAGTGAAAAAATAACCTCAAACGGCAGTCCTTCCCACTCACACATTTTTCATTGAAAATTGCAGTTAAACGTGTGTGCCCTAGGCAATAATTAGTTAACAACATTCTTTTAAAAACTGTATTTTAAAGTATTCTTATTGTAATTCATATTTTATAGTTTGTTGCTCTTTCAGACTTGAAGAAAAGAAATAAGTTCACAGACTCAGAAAAGGAATACTGGCAATCTGATACGAATTACCACAGATAGCCAGCAGGGAGCAGTGCAATACCAGAAAGACTAGGGGCTGTTCTTCTGCAGCTCCGTAATCACTTTTGAAGTCAGGTGAATAATAGATGACATAAAAATGTGAGCTACACATGTGCAGGATTGCGTGTTCAGGTTTTGAAGATCCACACAAACGCCTGCTTTGCAGCCATGAGCAAATGACTAATATGACATTTAATTTGACTCCAAATTTTTGGGAGTTTTAAATGTGTAATTTAAAAGTTCTGCAGAATAGAGTCGCTTAAATTCAGGTCTCTGCACTGAATGTTCGTGCCTCTTGTAGTGATTTTCAGTTTATTGTGCAAATCGCAAAAATAAAAACATTATCAAATCATGTATCTTTCCTAATTAAGTATCGTGCTTCAGAGGCTTTAAGCTTTATGAAGTTGAAATATACATGTTCCAGAATCATGATTTGTGTTTTTTTATGGCTGATGTGTAGATTTCACACATAATAGATCTGTTAATTACATGATGTTCTCAGTGTTAAGATAAAGTATTAGTTTAATTCACAAGATGTCAGAGTGAACAGAATTGCTGACATTTGTTAGCCAATTAACAAAGGTGAAAGCTTTCTGTTTGAAACAGTTTTTGAGATTTTTCCTTTAATTTTATCAGGCAGGTGCAAGTTCATCTTCTGCTGCTTCGCTCTCGCAGGTTCTGGGCCCTCTGGCTGCTCTAATTGTTTTCATTCTCTCTTCTTCTAATCACAGCGCCTGGCAAAAACCAGCAAAGGGAAGGGAATGAAGGGGATGAAGGGAATGAAGGATGACGTCATCTGGCCAGGTATGTGGTTTAGAAACCGATGTTTAAATCTAATGTTATTTAAACAAAACTTGTTCAGGTGAATGTGATACTCTTAGGAATGTTATCAGGTAGTTTAAACTTTTCTATACAATGCAGAATTCTACACTAGCCTTGATCCTGCAGAGGCCGTGGCCCTCCTGAGTAATTCCTGGTGTAAGACCTGCTGGACTGTGGCCCTCCTGGACCAGGGCTGGTGTACAAGCAGGGACAGCCTCCTCATTCAGTATGTGACTGGAAGCTTAGACTGACTTCAAGCCAAAATGGAATAAGGCACAAACAATTGTGATGCCGCAAGGGGCTGGGTACTTGAGGGGTGTTTCTTTCCCAAAGGACTCCTAGATTTTTTTAGAAGCTTATCTGATAGCATCGCACAGATCACAGGAGAGCAGATGCTGGCAATCACAGAAACAGACATCAGCTGTGCACCCTGCTCCAGGCCACATATATAGACTAATGAGGAGAAGACGTCCGAGCACATACTTTGCGAGACCACTGTGTTAGCCTAAGCCCAGCCACAGGCTGAAATATTGTTAATCCAGTCTCCGAGTTAAAGTATCTCGCCTAAAATGCTACAGTCTCAGCCTCAGGGTTGAAGAGCAGCTTTATTGCCATAGCGCAGGCTGTCTGTATTTTTTTTCATTATAGCCCTAGGCAAAAACACCTTGACCATTTCACTAAACTAGCTTTAGGACTGTGATATTTTGCCTCAGTCATATACACACAGTGCAGGCTGCTTATAGACCAACAGGAAAGAAGATTGCAGATTTTAGTAGCAACGCACACCCGCTTGCGCTACTTCCACAGGCTTCCTTGAACAGGACGACAAACACTACTGTATGTCACGGATGTCGGAAGGGATAAACCGTGGAGAGGCAGGAGAGTGGAAAACGACCCTATGCGAAGCGGCGGATCGGGGGGTTAGCCCGGGCTCAGCAGTGCAAAGAGTTCTGGAGTGCCGTATAGAAACCTATGCCCTCAGGCCACGGACGGAGTGGCGACTTGGTGCTAGGCGGGTCTCAGGACATCCGAACGTCAATGCTGAGCGAAGCAGAATAAGTGACCCGGAAATATATAGCCCCAGGGAGAGAGAGACCGGAAGGACAACAAAGGACAGGAAACTAGGGACAGGACAGAGAAGGAGCGCCCTCTGGCTGCAGAGGGTGTGACACACTACTATTGCTGTGCCAGGTACAAGCTATATTCTACAAATTCTAGTCTATAAAACACTGTTAAAGCCTTCTGTGGGGCAAGTATTTGTGTTTGGGGTCCCACCTTGAACCTGTGCCCATATTGTGAGCTGCCCCACACAGTATTTTCTATTGATGTGAAAAAACACTTCAATGGGAAGGTTGAAACTAAAATTAGCAGTCTCAGATATTAAGTAATATGGGGCTATGGTAATGTTTTGCACAATACTGATGTCTTGCTGTTATATATATTCTCTCCTGTTTCCTGTTCTCTATAGGCTCTGTGGAAACCTCAGACCACCCAGGTGGTGTCCTCTGGATCAACAGTAATTGAGAATGGGTGATTGTAGCCACCACTGATCATGCTGCAAGTGTCCTTGCAAACAGGTAAAAATCACACAGTCGAACTGCTACTCTTGTGTAGCACAGGTGCAGTCAAAACCAGGCAGTGAACCAATACAATACTCATACCGGCCATGGAGTGCTGTGCTGAGACTACCTAGACAACTGCTTTAAAAAAAGTTTAAAAAAGTAGTAATGCACAAAACCAGATAGCTGGTTTTTGATAGAAAAAGTGATTGATTAAGAAGGGTAAAGGGCATCATCCTTAAAACATAAGTCACGTGCACACGTGCACACCTACTGTTAACCAAAACATGAGCTTTCAGTCTGCAAACATGAAAACATGTACAGCAGCTATTACTGCTGAACAAGGTGCATCTGTTCTGTAACACAACAACTAAGCCTGGGCACATGGCACTGCTTCATAATGGACTTAAACAGGCTAGTTTGTTGCTAAGCAGAATTACCATCCAGGAAGATGTGCAGACACCTCCCTCTGAACCCCCAGCACATTTGGGGGGTTTGTTCTGCTTGCTAGCAACTGTAAAATATGCAACTCATGCCTTGATATTGAAGATTAGTTCTGCTTTTCCTAAATGACCAGGAACCTATATTTCAGTTGTTCTATACCAGAAAGACATTTTATTTAATTCACAATTTTTTCTCTTACAAGGAATCATTCTAGATTGATGTGATCCTGGGTGCATCCCAGCCAGCACTCTTCCTACCGTGGCCAAAGAGATGACACTGAGAAACACTCCTGTGATGACCAGATGACTGACCTTGTAGAAAACAACGTTTGCTCCATTTGCCAGAAGCTGCTGTGTTCTACTTAGAGGCAGAGTGCTTAAACAAAGGAGGAAAACAGCTTTTGCCATTGCATAAAAGACTTACAATCAGAGTCAGACGAACTTTCCCGAACCTAGCTTTCAACCTGTCACACAAATTACTGCCTGCTTAGTGCTGCCAAGGGAAAAGCTCTCTGTTTCCATCGACAGTGACTGATTAAACATCACCATAACCTTAAAGAACTAGGTCTCCCAGGAAGGCTTGTGGTAAGAGACGAGGGGTTTAGGTAAAACAACAAGGCTGTGACATTAATTCCCTGAGCTGTCAACCTCCCTGGGTCAGGGACTAATTAGTAGCCCCTGTCCTGTTTGGCCCAGTCTGCTGTTTGATTTTCCCTTTTTGACCTTCCTGATACAATCACTTCTTATGTCTCTGGGCATATTGGAGCTGACAGGGAGGACAAAAAAAGAAAAGCACAGGGAAACCCAAGAAAGCAGATCTGAGCAGGTCTGGCTCCCTTTCCAAATATTTTCTAGTCTGATCGTAGTTTTTCTTCATTCACGAGGAGTCACGCTGTAGCTCTGTGCCATTTAAATATCAGGCTTTTGTGCCACTGATCTCTCTGAGCTGAACACGTTTCCTAACAGAACAATAGCAAAAGATTTGTAAGATTTCTGGACACCTTCACTACACAGACTCACTGTCTGGAGGAGAGGCAGAGTCCCACAGATTTGTCTTTCTCCTGCAGGTTTTGTGTGTCTCCCCTCTGAGCCCAGTAGTTTTTCTGCCTACGCTGATGTACCTGTGCTGTAGGAAGCAGCCTAGCCAATGCAACAGCAACCAGCGTCCAGGCTGTTCTAGTGAACAGAGTTGCATACCTTACCAATTTCCACCAATAGTGCAATTCACTCACATGTTCTCAGCTTTCAGCTCTCTGTGCAAGGATTGGCTCCCGTGCATTTCACCAGTGCAGTTTTCTTCCTCCCTGACTCACCCTGTATAAGTCACTAGCTGCTTTTCAGTTGTGTGCAAAGCAGTGCGCCTCATTCCTGGTCCTGTTGAGACACCGCCCTCCTGCAGGGAAGTAAGACTCTTCAATAATAAAGAGTGGTGGTGCGGTGCAGTGGCTCTGTGGCTGAGGATCTGCGCCTGTGGCTGGAAGGTTGCTGGTTTGTATCCCTCGGCTGGCAGAGGAATCCTACTCCGTTGGGCCCCTGAGCAAGGCCCTTAACTGCTCCAGGGGCGCTGTATAAATGGCTGACCCTGTGCTCTGACCCCAAGCTTCTCTCCCTGTTTGTGTGTCTCATGGAAAGCAAGTTGGGGTATGTGAAAAGACAAATTCCTAATACAAGAAATTGTACAACTTCTTGCACAGTAGCATTTGACTTCTGATTGGTTTTGCAGGCCCTGATCCTACATGTATCTTTGTGATGCTCCTGGAACAGCCATGTGGATAGGATATGAGGCATCAACCCTCTTCTGACCTCACCTTTATAATGCCTGATAACACTGAACCTTCCTGACAGTGCTAGATCATAATAGATACAGCTAATGGCCACATTTGTAGGCATATACAGATCACTGTAAGTTGGCCTGGAGGCCAGCTCTGGTCCTTTAGAGCCTTTAGAGCTTCAAGCTCATCTTTTAGTTTTAAGCCTTCAGAAATTGATTGATTCAAATTGTAATTTGTCAGCTGAACACTAACATTTAAGAACCTGAAAAACCTTCAGATGAGTTGAAACCTTTCATCCCACTTATTTATTTGGTTGTTAGTTCTTTAATGACTCACCTAGCCTAGGCTCTCACACACATTCTGGTTTTCATTAAAGCTGAGCTTTTTACTTCAATGAACCCTTCACAGTACGCCATGCTGTGCGATCAGATGCAAGGCTTTCCCAAATGTCGACAGAGATTCCTAGGCTTTTCATGGAGTTTTTTAGACTGTCCTTAAAGCGCATTTTGGGTCTCCCAACTGGGTGCTTTCCCTCTGCCAGGTTACTGTACAAGAGCTTCTTGGGAAGACGCTTGTCGTCCATGGGTAGAACATGTCTGGCCAACTGGCCTGATTCTTCTGCAGCAGGGTGTGAATGCTGTGCAGACCTGTGCAGGCGAGAACCTCTGTGTCAGGGATCTTATCACGCCACCATGTGGAAGTGATTCAATTGTCTGGCATGTCTGCTGTAGATGGTCTACATTTTGCATGCATAAAGCAACGCTGAAATTACTATAGCCTGATAGACTTTCAGCTTTGTGTTGAGACTAATACCTCTATGCTCAAAGACGTTGGCTTGCAACCTCCCAAACACACTGCTGGCCTTAGCAGTTCTGCAGTTTATTTCTCCATCTATGTTCACATGCCTGGATAGATTACTGCCCAGATAGGTGAAACTATCTACGATGTTGAGTGTCAATCCCTTCACTGTGATGCAGGGTTTCTGATAGGGGTTGGCTGGTACATCACTTCTGTCCTTTTTATACTGATTGTGAGACTGACATTTTCGTATGTTGCAGAGAACCTGTCCATGCTGGCTTGCATGTCCTGCTTGCTGGCAGCATTGAGTGTGCAGTCATCGGCAAAGAGAAAGTCCCTGATGACTGTCTCCTTCACCTTGGTGACTGCCTGCAGGCGGCATTGGTTATACAGCTTCCTATCTGTCCTGTATCTGATGTGGATGCCTTCCTCATTGTTGCGAAAAGTGTCAGACAGCATGGCTGAGAACATCATGCTGAACAGTGTCGGGGCAAGCACACACCCCTGCTTTACTCCTTTTATCACAGGGAAGGCTTCTGAGATCTCACTATTATCCAGCACATGAGCCATCATACCATCGTGAAACTGATGTGTAATGGTGATGAACTGGTCAGGACATCCGAACTTGGCCATTATCTTCCAGAGTCCATCCCTACTGACAGTGTCGAAAGCCTTAGTCAGGTCCACGAAGATGGTGTACAAATCCCTGTTCTGTTCTTGACACTTTTCCTGAAGGTGTCTGCCCGCAAAGATCACTTCCACTGTACCACGCCCTGCGCGGAAGCCGCATTGACTCTCGGGGAGAAGATCTTGCTCGAGACGGTGGACAATTGCTGTTGCACCTTCCCACTCCTTGAGTACCAATAGCTCCATTCCAGGTCAGGTGGTCTGTGCCCACACTCGCATTGAAGTCACCTAAGAGAATGTGTTTCTCAGACTTCGGGACCGCTGTGATGAGAGTGTCCAATTCTTCTTAGAACTTGTCTTTCACCGCTTCTGGGTTGGTCATAGTGGGGGTCGTAGGCACTGATAATTGTTAAACACTTGTTTTTCCCAGAGGGAGTTGAAGTGTCATCAGTCGGTCACTGATGCCCTTTGGAAGATTAGCGAGTTTTGGAACAATGTGGGATTTGACTGCAAAGCCAACACCTGCCTCCCGACGTTCCTCGCTACTGCATCCACTCCAGAAGAAGGTGTATCTACCGCTACGTTCTGATATTTGTCCCTCACCTGGTAGGCGTGTTTCACTTAGAGCTGCTATGTCTACATTGTAGCGGGCAAGTTCTCTAGAGACCAGTGCTGTTCTTCTTTCTGGTATATCAGCCACTGCATTGTCACGGAGGGATAGGACGTTCCATGTACCGAGGGTGAGCACCGTCACCTTTTGTTTCTTCATCTTTGTAATTCGACTGTAATGAAGGGATTCCCTCCAGCCGCGGTAAGATGGTCGGGTGAAGATGAAGCAGGCTATGTTTAGGGCTTTTATTTTTTAGCCCCTTCCCCAGGCTAAGGAGGTGAGCAGAGTGACCATTAATAAGGCTGCTCAGTCACTCAGGGGGCTGCCGAATTCCGGTGCTGCTTCCGTTCAATGAAAGACTACCCTACACCCTGACCCGCCTGTGTGTAGGTTTGTGGCTGCAGCTTGAGCGTAATCCGCACATGCTGTTTCGTCACTCACCCATCGCCACAGGACTTTCTGTGTGACAATGTGTTGAAGTCGTGACTTGCGCTTGACTTTGATTATTGTGAGGAAGAGTTGCGCAAAGTCTGCCTCGCTCTCTCATCCCGGCCCATCTGGATCCAGTGGCAAGACGATGTCAAGACGGCTAGAGATGAACTAGGATGCAGGAGCTGCCGGAGGGTGACAAATATGCCAGCCGACTGCCTTTGGGGCCCCACTCTAGATTTTACGTAGGGGTTTATTCCCTTAGCCTTCAAGGCAGGGGTGCTATCTCACCTGTAGCTGGGGGATTGGTTCGTGGACACCAGGGCTTGACCACACATCGGTGGGCCTGCATGCCGCATGTCTAGGAGCCAAACCTCCTCCGAGTCCCTTGTAGTTGATCCTGAGGCTGCAAAGTGCTCAGTTTCCAGGTGCTGCCACTAGAAGGCACTACATACAGTAGGGCTTGCTAGTGGAGAGGCTATGTACTGGCAGGGAAAGACTTACACACTTGGCTTTCCTTCTCGCATTGCTGCTAGCCAGCGGTGAAAGCTGAAAGCGAGAGATGACAAGCAACTACTGACTACGCAGTCACACTAGACGTGTCACACCAGCCATTGAAACACCCAATTGTGTACTCTAGTGAAACAAAACCTACCCAGTGTGTGGGTTGCCAGAACCATGACTGGGAACCCCTGACTTATAGGAGTCAGCTTCAAGCTTGTGACTAGGGACCTGTTTCCAGACTCTCAGTCTTAGTCCTGGTCTCCCTTCAGACACTCTACACCCTTGAATAGTCCCCTGAAACTCCTGTGGACACTATACCCCCATGAACAGTCTCCTGAAACACTCTTGGTCATTGTACCCCCCTGAACAGTCACCTGAGTCTCCCTTGGTCACTCTACCCTCTTGAACTTTACCTCAAGTATTCCTTGGCCACTGTATCCCCCTTGAACAGTCCTCTGAATCCTTCTTGGTCACTGTATCTCCCTTGAACAGTCCCCTGAATCCTTCTTGGTCACTGTTCCCCCTTGAACAGTCCCCTGAATCTCCCTTGGTCACTGTTCACCCTTGAACAGTCCCCTGAATCTTTCTTGGTCACTGTATCCCCCTTGAACAGTCCCCTGAATCCTTCTTGGTCACTGTATTTGCCCAAGTCTTCCTTGGTCACTGTACCCCCTTGCACTGTACTCCAAGTCCTCCTTGGGTAACTCTACACCCTTGATCAAGTCAGGTTCTCTGAGTTGACTCCATCAGTGCCTGAAATATAGTCAATATTTTGAGGAACCTGTATAAGCATGGGATTGTGGCTTTCCAGAACCCCACTGTTATAATCAGGGATCCTTAATGGTGTGTATTTTCAACTGCCAAAGATAAAACAGGTGGGAGTAAACCCATAAATGATGATGGTAAAATATGATGGCTTTCATTGTTCATTCATTCATGTGCAAAAGATGTAATAAAACAAAAACTACAGCTATAAATACGGTGGGAAAATACAAAGAAATCCATCTGAATAATTTTAAGAAATGGCAAACCTTTTCCGTACTTAAGAAATGCGCCACCTGCTGGTGAGTGCTCTGAGTTAAAACTACCTTCTGACACTTCTAATAAATCTGCAATGGGGAATATCGTTTTAGCTTTGGGTTGAACGTTTCTAGGACTGTAGCGCCACACATGCAAGTTTTGTACCCTCATTAATGATTTTTTTATATTGATTAAAACTTTTTTTAAATGACATTTTTTTCATTTTTGAATCTTTTAATATGCCTCATCAGTAGACATTGTCTACATTAAAGTGGAATAGTGGAATGTTTTTTTACTGTTCACCCCAATTTTGGAAGCTGTGATTTGTTCATTCTTAGCTCTATGGCTATACTGTACAAGTAGAATAAGGAAGTGCAGACAGCTGCTCTGATATGCCCACCTGTAGAGCCATTCAGGTTTGGGTGTGCTGTGAGCTTCACAGTGCCCCCCCCCCAACATCACAACCAACCCGCGATTTGCTTACAGGAGTTGCCTTGAGCCAAGACAGCCCTGGCCAGCTAATACCTGCCTCTGCCACTGGAGGAATCCCAGTTACAACTAGCTGGTGAGACACGACTCATGTTTAAGGGGCAACATCTAAGTCAACGCCATAAACAGGACTTTTAAAGGCAAAAAAAAAATTTGGAAGTGCAAAAAAGGGTCATGGGTCACTATACTGAGATGGTTCAGAGCATGCTCAGAGATGACTGCTGATGACCTGTAAGATGCTATAGGGCTCCTGCAAATACATGCAATGAATCCTTCTAAAAATGTTTCTTTCTAGGGAGATGACCAAGTAGCAAACATTTCTTGAAAATATAATACGGACATTGAAACACAGGCTACCCCCTTGTTTCAGTATGGGACAGGGACAGAAAAAGTGTTCTGTTAACGCAAATACTGTGTCCTGGATGTGACATTTCAGGAACCTTTCTTTTGCTTCAGGCAGAAGACAGCACATCAAAACTACAGCCCATCAGACTGACCACACACACAGGTACTAAGGACCAAGCCAACTGGAAGACCACAGGGCCTTCTGGAGCAGCCCAGCTTACAGGTTCAGCACAAGACACAGGTAAGCAAAAGCAATTCAGAGCCATAAAAAACACAAAGCAAGCTGCCCTTATGGTGGTACCCCCACAGAGAGGTACCAAAAACAGAATAATTCAATGAAAAGTGAAAAAAGTAAAAGCATTATATTATACACACAGCCAGTACAGGAAAATCCCCACTCCAGCGGGATCCAAGAGTCCCCAAACCAGGCAAGCTTCTTCTCTGAAGAGACTTCTCTGAGCTCAGCACCCACAGCTGTGCTGATGCTCAGCCATGCAAGGCAGAAGGCAGACACAGATGAGAACCAGTTAGTGCCGACTGTAGGAGGCTCTTCACTGCACACAGGTGCTACTTCATGAAGCAAATCAACAAATCCCAGGACACAACTTCAAATCTTTCAAGAGGTCCTCCATCTGTAAGATACGGATGACAAAATCGCGAACTGGCCCAGGAGACACTTTTTTGTAGCCCCTTTTGATTTGTGTTCGATTAACCATATCACTGGGAGTCCCTTTGAAGCACTCATTTGGAAACTTTATTATTGTTGTTCGTGGGCAAAGAGGCATTCACAGCCATGAGAAGACGACGCGAGCGCTGTTGCTTCTCTGCCCGAACACTGCTCCCTCATTGGCTACCTGCTCAGTTTGGAGCCACTGGCATATGCCAGTGTCCCGTTAGACAAGGAACACACAAGGAGCATGTGTTGATAACCTAGTGACAGATCTCACTCACAGCTGGAACGGCACTTTACCCACTAGGAATCTGGTCAGGCTGACTGACGATCACAGTCTGATGAAGGGCACAAGATTGTATTCAACCTGGGGGGTCATAGTGTGAAACGCAATTAAAAATGCCTAATTGGTAGGTTCACTGCAAGGTGCAATTGATGTCCCCTTGATGTAATGCCGAGGGATATATAAGGAAACTGGGTCTGGCCTAATGAGATTAGCCAGGAGATTTGCCAGTTAATGGAAGCGAAGGTCTGGCCTGAACGAGTTTGTGTGTGTTTAACATGTGTTTTGTGGGGGCACAAAGGTTAGGATTAAGCCTTGACAAGACGCACAGTACAGGGCGATTGTAATCATAGACTGCTTATCCGTTATGTTATGGCACTGCTTCTGAGAAGAGAAAACAACCGAAACAAAGGAGCTTTCTGCACTCCTCCCAGTCAGTCATTCCAGGCAACACAGAGACGCGCAGCTCTGTTCACAGGGCAGAGACAGCGAGCGACACTGGCCGGACATTGACATATACCTCCATGACTTCTGAAATGGATCCTATTTCTCAGTTTGCTAACCTCTGTCCTTTGCACCTCAGCAATAATGTGGATGTTATTAATGCACACATTGAGAGGGGTCCATTAAAGAACTTCCAATTACAGGCTGGGGTCTTATTCTCTTATCTAGGTCACATCCTTTTCTCTGATCCCACTTAACTGCAAAAACGTTGCCAGAAACAAACCCCATGAAAAAACATCCACACAGAGTAAAGAGATAGTCTTCATCAAATAAGTATATTTTATGTGATTAATTAGAAATGCAGAGTTGTTATTAGACTAATTTACTAGCTTTAACTGTTGCTTTATAAGCATACAAAGTCCTGACATTGTATAGTTTATAATTCAGAAATGTTATTTTCATGAATTACGAATTCTGTTTGAAATAATTTGCACATTTGGGGACAAAAGGAAAACAGCTCAATTCAACCAATCTTTGGTGTCTGAACTCAACAGCTTTTCCTCAGCTTAAGGGTGAAAGGTGAAATGTCCTTACACTTCAGCAGCCCTAGGTCAGGCGGCAGTCAGGAGTATAATCAATGCAAATACATTTGATAGAGTGTGAAATCCAATTTTGTAAATGAGCCCCTACCGATGATGACCTTAATTACCTCGACCCTGCTGATCTCACAGCCATGGAATTTTAAATACAGTTTAACCCAGAAAAGCTGAACAGAAACACCTGGGCAAGTTTTACTGTGCTTACAGATGGCAAAATCAGGGTCTTTATTTGATTGTAATGGATTACGAGCAAGTAAAGAGGTATAATCGTAATTAGACATACTATCTTTATTTCGGAGCACAACATTATGTTTGGACAGAGCTACAACTGATTTCCCATTAACCCCTTTCATAAAAAATGAGACTTTCCTTCACCTACCTGATGTCCAGCCCTGTACACTACCACAAAGAAATCCTTTGATTTCTTTTAATATTTGTACACATCAAAACCAGGAGCAAAGAGTGGTGTTTTTTAAGTTTGCCACAGCTGTGATGCATATTGTTGTGATTGTGCATCAGGAACATTCACTGGTGCCTAAACCCTAAGGGGATTTGGGGGCTGTGCTTGGCTAGCAAGGAGTTAGGAGGATTACCGTTTTAGTGGTGCTGAGCTCTCAGTGTGTCTCTAGGTCAGTGTGTCAGTATATCACTGAGTCACTGGGACTCACAAGGATCCAATCACTTTACCATCAGCAGCGTAAGTCCTAATTGTGCTTGAAAAAGTCACAAACCAGTGTAGCACTAGGAGAGACAGGGGAGGTGTGGTCTCGAGTAAGGAGTCTGCAAACAGCCAGGTTATTGTTTTCCGAAGGAAGTGCACAATATCAGATAGTTCTAAAAATGCAAAAGTTGTTTTAGAGTTTCTTATTATGGGACGTATGGTCCATTTTCCTATTCTCTCATAGAGATACTGTACTTTTTATGGAAATAGGGCAGCTTTGCTGTACCATCAGTATCAGTGTTTTTATACCAATGCATGGCACAGATTCTGTCATACGGAATTTGGATGCATTGTGTCTCTTTAATATAGGTTCATGCTGCCTATAAAGCTGCCTATAGCCCATAAACCAACTAGACACAGGTTTAGGGATGAAGGATGAGAGAATTCTGAAAAGTGCTTAAACTTCATTGTTTATTAGTTGAGACTGAAATTAAGAGTAAAGACAAAAAGGAGCAGTACATGTACTACTTGCAAGAGAAAATTTCTGTGAACGCATCGTTCAGAGCACTGACTCAGTGCTGATAATAAGTAATAACAGTTACTGTAAAATAACTACAATTCAGGGTTTTGCCCAAATGCTCTAACACAGAGCAAAATATTACAGCAATCACATTGTAATCCTGTGTATAAAATTATATATTGAACATGGAAGTTGAATGTAGCAATTGCATTATTACTGCTTCTGTTTAACATGCTTCTGACCGGAAATCATTCATGACACAGGGGTAATGTCAATCTCTGTTGGCCACCATTAAATAAACCAATCGATACTCTGAGAAGCTCCTAGCCAAAACTTGATATACATTTCCCCAAGCTGTGTGGTGTTAAACACACAAACAATCAAACCCTTATCTGTCACAAGGGATTCTATGGGGTTATGTTTTGGAAAGAAAGACATAAAATTCCGAAAAGCACTTCGGCACAAGCTTATGAACTCAACCGAAATCCAAGGGAATTAATGGAAAAACAGTTTTTTTTCAGCACTGCGGTGTATTTGCGTTGCGGTAAAAGGCGATAATTTTGCTGTCTCTATGTCCCTGTGACAGAGTTTTCTGTGAATCAGATAAGTTTATAAGAAAACGAGACCGAGGGACAGGTGACGTTGCACTTCACAATGTAATTCAGCGCACTGTGCAAGGGGCAGAATTGTACAAACAGCTGTGCTCTGGCAGGGCCTGTGTGCGACAGACCTCTCCAGATGTGATCCTGTGGTGATCAGGTATCTTGGTGACACAGATAATAATCGTGATAGAATATGCAACTTAAGATCCTTATAAAAACAGCATGAAACAGTTCATCATCAATGGCAGACGCTAAACGATGAAAGCACAACATTCCAAATGCTAAATAAAGAACTGCTCATTCTAAGGTCTAACATGAGCAGTTCCAAAATAAATCCAGGTAACACAGGAAAGTCATAGACAGTATGACATTGCATGTGTAAAGAAAAACTCACAAAAATAGTAATAGAGATATGGGACTGGAAACAAGTGCTGTATTCAGAATCCCAAAATGTACAAACAGAGTGAACCCAATGGGGGATATCATGCTCATCAGTGAATGAAAGCCTCAAAGTGGAAATTCAGAGCACTTACTTTCAGGCTGTGGATATGGGAGATACTTCTTTACACAGAGAGACTGGTGTCTGGGACAAATCACTCCTAGCTGTGTCGTTGAAGCTGATACCCTGGCATCTCTCAAGGAATGCCTGGCAGAGATCCTTGGACCAAAGTTAAAACAAGCAAAGGTTGAGTCGGTTGACCTCAGTTATTTGTGGCCCTTCTTTATGCTCACATGTTTTTAAAAAGAACCTTGAACGAGTCCAGAGTAAATACTGAAACCATACCTACAATGGTTCTGGGCGGTAAACTGCAACGCAAAACTGAAAGAATGATGTAAGAACGGTCTGCGTGTCTCGAATGTAAAGTGTTCAAATCTATGTTACCGTTAACAGGTGGGGTAGGCCTAGTAAACTACTACCTACGTGAGGCAGGCCTGGTTAAATACTGGCTCAGTGAGGCAGACCTGGTTAAATACTGCAAAGGAACAAGTAAAGGTTTTTCTTCCATGGTGAAAAGAGAAGAAAAGAAACAAGCCTTCTTCGGGTGAGAGAAAGAGAGGAAAGTAAGCAGCTGATAGAGCAGGGGACAAAAAAAGCCGGGAGTGGTGAGGAGGTGGGAGCAGGGGGGAGGCAGAGTGGACACTCAGGTGGTGTGAAGTCCAAACCTGCAAATAAAATCAGGGGATTAGAAGGAAACGAGTCTTTCGTTGAGAGTAGGGGGAAGGTGTGATCTTACTTTAAGGGTAATTTTGGTTTCGGATGTCTTTCTGCAATAGGAGTCCCAAAACCCCTCTGTGAGAACGCAGGCAGAGAGATCAGTGTGATCATGGCCGTTAGAGGTGAAATGAGAAACTATGGGCTTGGAGAGATCTTTCATCTTTACAGCCCTGACATGTTCTCTGAAACGGTCTCTGGGTCTCCTTCCCGTTAACCCAATGTAGATGGCTGGGCATTTACTGCAAGAGATGCAGTAACTAAGGTTGCTGGAGGTACAAGATGTCATCTGAGTGATAAGGAATTGTCCAGAGGGGCCTTGAATGAGCATGGTATTGGATATTATTTATATATAATTGGATATTATATATACATAGAATGGCCAGCAGGCATATCCCCCTGCAACTTATAACTGGCAGCCGACTGAAGCTCAGCAGGTGTGAGCCTGGCCAGTACCTGGATGAGTGACCTCCTGGGAAAACCTAAGGTTGCTGTTGGGGCAAGCAGAGGGTGCTCACCCTGTGGTCTGTGTGGGTCCTAATGCCCCGTTGTTGTTTTTGTTGTTGTTGTTATTAGTAGGTTCTGGGGATGGAAAGGGTGTAAGAGTGGTAAGGAAGAACCAATGGAATGTGGTTGTGAGGCCAGGAGTTCCTACTTGAGTTGTTGATCCGAGGGCTGTTTTTGGCTCGGGAGAGGGCCCTGTCAATAACGTGGGTGGGGGATCCTCTGATGATGAAAAAAGAGAGCATTTTGAGGGCTCTGGGATTTGGGAATCCATGTTGTCACTGCAAAGTCACCAGAGCCTGAGGAACTGTAAAAAAAGGGAGATCATTTTAGTATGCGTGGAGTGAAATGAGCTGTACAGCAGATAGCTGTGCGAATCTCCGGGTTTGTAATAGACAGAAGCAGAGGGTTGCGGATGGTTAATGGATAGGGTTATGTCTAGAAACGGAAGAGTAGTTTGAAAGAGAAGTTAAATACTTATTTAAATACCTAGTTAAATACTGCCCGACTGAGGCAGGCCTAGTTAAATACTACTCGATTATGGCACGCCAAGTTCAACACTACCCAAGTGAGGCAGGCCTAGTTAAAGTAGTTCAAGTAGGGAGCTGCATCAGCATGCTAGGCTGCAAAGGAACAAGTAAAGGTTTATTCCATACTGAAAAGAGAAGAAAGGAAACACAACGTTTCGGCTATGGAGCCTTCTTCGGGTGTCACTCCCAAAGAAGGCTCCACAGCCAAAATGTTGTGTTTCCTTCAAGCCTAGTTAAATACTTCTCAGGTTAAATCCTAGTCTTTCAGGTGGCTTTCCTTGTTTAGCCAGGGGTAACAATCCTAGCAGGTGCTTTAATGTCGAGGCTGTGCTCGTGAGTGTCTGGAGGGTGGGACAGGAGTGGCGCCCAGCTATAAAGACTGCAGTCCTTCGTCAAACCGGAGTCTTACGTCCCGTCATGAATTTGAGATCATCCTTATCGAGAAATATCAGGGCAGCTTCTTGTGCCACCTGCCACGAGCTTATGCCAGGCAGCATTACCTAAATCAGCAGACTGCTGCTGTCTGGAACACCATGACTCACATGGACAAACACAGAGGACAGGCCAGCGCCCGAGGTCTAGAAAAGTACTAAACTGGGGGGTCAATGAATTTTCAAGCACAAATGCTTGAACAAATGCAAAATATAACATGAAAAAACAGACGATAACAGCAGATAATAAAATACCCCCAAGTATTTTTTTTTAAAAAGGTTTAAATAACTATTAAACGAATCAATGAGAGCAACCCTTTTTAAATGATTAGATGAATTATCCTGTTTGAAAGAACGGTGTAAGGAAAAACCTTTATAAATAAACGAGTCCTTGTAAAAATAAACCACCCTTTGGGAATATGTGGTACACCGTAATGAACTCTAAATGGGATGTTTTAACAACATTGTAACATTTGGCTAATCTTTTTAGCTGTTTTTTTTTGGTCTTTTAAATGTTTTAATCTCTTCTCTTTTCTAAAGCATGCAGCAAAAAGCATGCACTTTATTCAAAGAATACTAATTAATTGGGGTTTGGCAAAAAAAAAATATTTTCTTAGCCATCAGTATAAACTACATATGCACAAATCGGTTTTTAAAACACTGGCAGCTCAAAAACACGAAAAAAATCCATCAAGGTTTGTACCAGCCTTTTACTTACGGTAGTTAGAAAACATTGCATAAGTTTGCGCTGAGTGAAAGTCCTAGAAGTTTTAAGGACTTTTGTTTGAAAACTCTGCTTATAAAAATAGTGGTAAAACGTGTCATTGTTTTACAACTGTCTTGATTCAGAGAGTTATTTTGCATTTCGTATTCTGTTCGCTTTTTGCAATTTGATAGTGTAATCCTGTTTAAAACGAATGAAACAAACCTCGGTATTTTTCCTGTTTTATACGACCTTAAATATTGGAATTGTAGCTCTCAACGTAGTGTCCCGTTTCGCTGTTTAATGTTAAAGCGTTGAATTTTTTGGTTGGAAAGCAATATTTTATTTTTATATAAAAATAATTACAATTTCACGTATTAATGGTTGAGTGCAGTAAATAAACCGGTCGACAAGTAAACAAGGTGGGAAAATAAAATCGCGGTTCATTCCTTTTTCAAAACACGAGGCAAAAAAGACAATATTCAGTAAATCTTTTTTTAAAAGAAAACATGCGTAAAAGAAGACACGACGCTCACAACCAGGCAATATTTTTTTTTGCCAAAATACAGGCAATACCAGTCTCAATAAAACCTGCGCCATTCGTTCAAGAAAACCAAAATATTATGGGATGCAGACATTTAGTTCTGGCGTGTTGAGCTTTTCTATGTCATAAGACTAATTCATTAAAAACTCTTTTCCTGACATTGTCTAAGTATCTTGTCACTCTCCGTTAGGGATAATAAAATACAATTAAACAATTACAGTATAGCGTTAATAATAATACTGATATTTGATATGATTTAAACTAATACTGAAAAACAGAAATGGACCACAACAAAGCACGATCGGTTTTGAGGAAGTGTCGATTCTGCACGCTGCTGGGTTGGGGGTTAACAGTTTTCTTTCGGTTTTGGGGAGTCCCTGAAAAGTTTCACAGGACCTACACTTAACCTCAGACCCCTCGTTTTTACTTCGTCAAAGAAAACGTCCGCCTGTTTCCTGCCCCGTACTCTCTTCTCCCTGAATGTCTTTAAAACTAAATGACAGCCGTTTTTCTGTCGGTGGTAAGTTTTGTCTCCCAGAGTAGCAGAACTACAACCGAACAGTTTTGGTTAAAAAAAATACACATTTGATAACTGAATGTTGTCCAAATCCTCGCTCTAATGTATTAACAGGCGCGAATAGCGGAATAACGCCAACCTTAACGTTTTAAGACGTCCACATATAAACAGGATTTGGAAACGTAAAAAACAGGTAATTCATAAATTATATTAACCTAATTTGTTTTTCCTCATAAACATAAAACTCCTTTCCCTTTGTAAAACATTTAAGAAGATTGCCTTAACGTGTAATTTTTTTAATGACAAATCGAAAAGCATGTGCCTGTTCTTCTAATTAATAATTGTATTAACCTCGTTCATCACCAGAATCCAGTTTTTCCCTCATTCAACCGTTCAGTTTTATGCTGGATTAGGTGCCCCTTATTCCCTTTTGCCACAGATCAAGGCATTTGCATTAACAGTTGAATTAGACAGTAGATGCTGTTTGCTCACCAAACACAGACAGTCCATAAAGAGCACTTAAACTATTTGTTCAAGTAAACATGCCCTTTGTCTTTCAGACACTATCGATTTTGTTTCATGAAGAGAATAGCCCTGCCTGACTGTTTTGGTCTAACAGCTGGCAAGGTAGCAAAAGGCAACAGGGTAGACTGTATTTTCAACATCTTGTGGATGCAGAATTCATACAGTACAATGCTAAAGCAAAAGTATTATTGAAAATGGCAGCAGTTTTTAATGACTTACTATATTTACCACGTTTACCAAGTTTAAAAGCCAACGTTTGAAAAACATTTTGGCTACATGAATGTGGTGTTGGGTGACATGGTTGCACAGCGGTGTGTATTGTAAGGGGTGGGGACCCAGGTTCAGTTCCTGGGGTGATGTCTCCAAAAACATGCTCTCTCTGCGTTCGCATGGGTTTCCTCTGGGTAATCAAAGTTTTCTCCCATAGACCAAAGACAGATTAATTGGCTTCTGGGAGAGCTGGCCCTGGTGTGAGTGTGTGTCTGTGTGTATCTGCCCTGTGATGGACTGGCATCCCATCCAAGGTGTACCCTGCCTTGCGCCTGTTGCTTGCTGGGATAGGCTCCAGCTCCGCCGCGACCCTGTACTGGATAAAGTGGTTAGAAAATGGATAGATGGAATGGGGTCAGCTATGCCTTCTTATCGTATCATATCTGACTTCACTAGATAGCAAGAAATAACCAAAGCGTTCAATCTGGAGAAAGTAAACTCAACCGCTCTGCTTTAAGTAAGTTTAGTAAATTTACCAAAGACACAGTCCCCTTTCCAAGATATCGTTCTCAGTTGCTCATGTGCTGGGCATGGCCTTACAAGTCTGCCCAGACCACCTGATCTCTTTTATTTTCTGAATGAAATCCTGGGGCCCTGGTTCAGCTCCAGACTGGGGTGCCCTCCGTGTGGAGTCTGCACAGTGTGTGCCCACAGTGGGCACAGTGATAAGACACTTTCCAAAAACAGGCCGGCCTACGAGAATCGATGTCTCTAGGCTGTCCTTGTGAGTGAGCATGTGAGTGCGCTTGAGTTTGTGTCTGGGTGTGTGTGAGTGAGAGTTTGTACACTCCCTGCAGCGGAGTGGCATCCCATCCAGGGTAGAGGCCTGCCTCGCACCTGGAACCTCTGCAGCAGGCATTTGGGTTGCCGTGACCCTTGTCAGAAGTAAGTGGGTTTGTGATAATGGGCAGATGGGCTTTTAAAGGTGCAGGGTTGAGTTTCTATTCAGCAATGTGTTCATGCTGTTGTTAAGCTACCGATGCCACGTTGTTTTTGTTTAATTCTCACTTCGAGTCAGGAGGCCTATTTAGAGGTGTGGGGAACACACAACTGCTGGATTTGTAACTGGACACTGGTACAGCTTTCAGCCAAGACTCCCAACACCTTATGCCATGTGAAAGAAGTCTTTATTTATTGGAACACCAAAACCATAGCACACGTTTGTTTTTGTGCAAAGGATGATCCTGGCAAGTAAAGTGCAGCGTGGCACAGAAGTGTTCGTCTTTAAGAGCGGTGTTGAAGCTGCCCGGCTGCTGTTTGACGTTCTCCTGCTGGGCCTGGCTTACTGCCAGCTCATTAGAGCAGGAGGTCATGGTGGATTATCCGTCTGTATGAACAGCGTGAGAGGGGATAGAGACGTGTGCTACATTGCTGTAATGAAAGTACGTGCTTACTGTACGTGGAGTTAGTGCACCGTCACCCATGCCTGCATGACTAAGTACTTTCACTGTTTAATCAATAAAGAGAGCCCAGTGTTTGACCCATGGTGATAACCATATAGATTGACCCCTAGAGTTCAGGGGAGGGTCAGGGGTTTTCCCAGTGTCACTGCTGCAACCAACGAATACTTTTGCTGACTCTGATATTGGTCACATACGCTTTCAGAACCTGAGGCATGTCGAGGAAAAGGCAAAGCTATACCACACCACCGTCTAGGAAATTCAGAAGCCTAAGAGCTGAGCTAAACATCTTGAATTCATTATGTTCTTGAAGAAATACATGTCTGAATACATTGATTAAATACTATGTTGCCCATCCTGTTAGACGCATTACAAATCATTCTTGTGCATGGGCTGCTGTAAACACACTTCTGTTTTTCGTCATTTGTCTTGGTGTCTCTAAATCTTTACTGTGGGAAAATCCAGATTAATTTTTCCCTTATAAAAGAGAACAAATGCATTACAGTCAAAAATATTTATTTGTTAAAAATAAAATTTTACAATATAATTATGATGTACAGTACATAAGTCTTTTGCAGTTATAAAATTCAAAGCAGGTCAGAAAGAACCAAGGGTTGCAAATTCTTCATAAAAATACGAGAATATGGTCTTCCATCAAATTATTAGATCTCTTTGTTTTAAAGAAGAAAATAGCCACAAATTACTGAAACCTCGTGAGAATACACAAAAATACATACTTGACCAAAAGGCTAGTGGCATTCTTAAATTTTTCAGTAAATAAAAATGTCCCCCCCTCATACTAACACAAAAACACAGTAAAATACTGCAATTGTAAAGCATATCTGAAAAAGTCCTATGTCCCCTGTGGACAAACCACCCACTGTGGATTGGTAGATGTGTTGGACTGGAAGTTTGCCCACAGTTTACACAGAGGGCAAACTGAATCGTAAATCTACAAACAATTCAGGTTCCCACAACGAGTATTGCAAAAATCTCCTGCACATTTTTTTGTATTTATTGCTCTTGCTTTGAGACAGCCCCTTAAGAAGCACGGTTGGCAGATTTTTTCATTGTACTTCAATTGGAAAACATCCAGTTTGTACTTTAGCATGAATGAATTCATGTCCAAGTCTGGCTAAACCAGTACTGCCTGCCTTCTTTGTTAGGAACGTTTTCTGCTGCACAAAGAGAACTTTACAACAGCAGAGGTGAGAACTGCTCCGAAGTTGAGGTCTCCACGCTACACTTTGTGGTAGAGGTCCAGAAGTTTGGTCCTTCTGCGCAGTTAGAGCCCTCTGCATACTCCTATTCCAGTAAGATGCAAATTCTAAACAGTTCTTTCCAGCATAGAAATATTTGTTAGCAGATTGATGAACACTACTAACAATTTTTAATCAGCTGTACCTGGTTGTGGTATGGCACGACTCGAGGCGGCTGTTTCTCTTTATTGACAAAAACAATACTGATAAATAAAGTGCGCTTGCATTCATTATTGGCTTGTCCTTGAAAACCCTGGCTGCTAAAAAAATATTCATGAATTTCTAGCAAGCTGTGTGAGAGAGTAATAGGCAGTAGGTGAAAAAGAACAGCAATGGGCAAAAATTGTTGATTCAGCACTGTGCTGAAAGGAATGGAAATGTGTCCTCTCTACGTCAGTAACAAGTTTCACTGTCTTAGACTGGGTGGATACATTGTGAGGAAAGAACACTTGACCCTTCAATTCTTAATTTCCTGCCTGTCTTTGTAAGCTTGTGAGCTGGCCAGATGGGGGATAATAATTTATTGTGGGTTCCTTCTTACCATGAGACCTAAACTAGCAGATTCAGATTGCCAGCAGGGCAAACAGTTTTTTTTTTTTGGCAAAGGTCAGCCTGGCTCTGAAATGGAGACTGAAAGACCTTCGACAGACAAAACCCCAATGGACTGCCTCTCTTGCTTGTCTACACCTAGGTCAGGAAGTGCTTAAAAAACAAACCAAAACACACAGAAAAAAACACATAACATGCAAAAAGGTGCAAGTTAACAGGAAGTGCTTGCTATTTTTTTAAAGAGGCACTCCAGTAGGAGGTGCTGTTGGAGCTTTTCAGTCTCTAAAGCTTTGATTCTTGGTAACTTCACAGTCTGCTAACACACATACACAACATTCCCCTTTGTTACTCCGTCACCAAGATTTATACACATCAAAGAGGGCATTGGTGTGTTATTCTATCCACTGACGTTGTCCTGGGGTTAAAACCCAATTTTCCATGTCACTTATCTTTTGGAAGTTAAATAAAATTGTTTGTTGAAATCTGTTTAAATGAGGCAATGGCTTCATGCTTCTTTAGGTGCAGACATTTCCCTAAGTCTGTCTTTATTATGTTGAATCACAAACATCCCGCACATCACTAGTCCCTCACTTCAATGTAGGACTTTTGCAATGTACCTGTTTTGTTTCTGAAAACCCTGTTGCTGCAGATGCACAGGAGGATTCACTGCACAACACCACACGGCTTGGAAAAGTTAAGCTTTTTCTCATTCCAGCAGCAAAATATCGACTTTTTGCTTTTATGCAGCATGAGGTGCCCTGGAGAAATCATTCAAGTTTACAGATGGCTCTCCCATAGTCAGTTGCCCTGTTTTGCTTTCAAGGTTTAGAGCAACATTTTAAAAACCATCACCTGCTTTTAAAAGGTTGCTTTACGTCTTCAGATCAAAAGGATTTCCGGCAGAACAGATCAAGAAAACTGTGAAAGAGGTAAAACATCTCTTTTAAACAGGCTTTCAGCATGTGATAATGAGGTCTCCTTACTGCTGTAAGGCGGTGCTGAAATGGAACGTGCCTAAATGAGACATGTGCTCCCCATCTGCCATAGAAGACCACAATGGCTGATATTACCCCAAATGTCCCCCCCCCATGGCAGATACAGACATGCTTCTACCAAGCACCTATTGACTGTCATCCTCCAGGACCTTCACATTTCCTGAGGCTGTGGCAATAGCCAAATGTTTACACACGCTGTTGAGTAATACCACTGAGTTCATACCGGTGAGCCCTGTTGCCTAACTAAGGAGATGTGTAAATACAGTGCAGTGGGTATTAGAATAATTTTTCAAAAATCTATACTGACCTTGGGGATTGTTTGTACACCCTGATGCTTAATTTCTAATCTTGCACTGTTGGTTGTGCCAAAACACTAGAGAACAAAACACAAAAAAACATGGAGGCTGATGCACTAGTGATCCATCACTACTTGCTGGGATTACTAACCTCCTCCGACCAGCTTTGCCATTTGAAGCGGCTCTCTGTCACTTGTGACCTCACTCAGATCCCTTGTTTTGGTCTACTGGCAGTCGTCGAGGAACAGAAAGACTTTCTCACTGGATGACCAATTGGGAGACGCTTTGAATGTGTTCGATGAGGGACAGTCTTTTGGAAATGGTCTAGTCTGATCCTGCACAACCTCAGCTTCTGTCACCCCCCTTTCACCTGCTAGTGGACCCCAGAGAATGGGCTCACACTGGGAAAGGGGCTGGGCATTAACAACTATTTACAATTGGAGGACATAATAATTCTTTAGTAGTGCTTTTCTGGAAACTCCAGGTGCTTTACTGCCAATTGGGACTCCCTTCCACCACCACGTGTAGCCCCACCTAGATGATGTGATGGCAGCCAGAGTGTGCTAGTTCGCTCACCATGCACCACACATCAAGAGGACCCACACAGACAGCAGGGGGAGTGCTCCCTATTCGTCCCGCTAACACCTCCGAAGGAAGGAGAAAATAAACTTAGAACGCAAAACTGGAAAATAGCTGAACTACTATCAGGATGGCTTCTTTTTGTCACTGCAAGAGGGCTCTCCGTAAATGAAAGTTTCTGCTTATCTCTGTCCTACAGGAGCCAGCCTGACGTGATCTTGAGAGATTAGTTATGAAAGTCTTTTCATGATCTTATCCCCCTCACATCACCCCGGGAGGGTGGGGACATGTTTGGCACGTGACAGAAGTGCACCCTTGCTCCGTGGAGAGTAACAGAGGATGGCGCGTCCAGTGTCTGATTAAATGTTGCACAAATCTGGCACCACTCTCCTCATTATTTTGCCCTCAAACTAGAGTATATGCCATCAGGAGTTACGTTCACCCACGTTTTGACTAAAGAATCAATAATGCCTTTTCATGCATTTAAATTGCATGAAAAAGTCTTTCATTAGACCATGCAAAGCTGTATTTTTTGGTGCTGAAATACTGACTGAAAGGAGTAATCCCAGACTAGGAGCAAACATCTCAGCATCTTCCTCCAGGTCTTTCTTTCTTTTTGGATAGAGCACATAACGTGAGACGATATTGGAACCTGTTGAAGTTGGTCAATACTGTCCTGTTCCAATACAGTCTCAGGCTACCTGGACATCTGGCTTTCACGCCTACATGACCTATTACTCAAAATGGGGAAGAAGGCACATTGGGCTTTGGTTCAGTCTGGACCCATTGCCACCTTCCCACTCTCCTAGCTCCTACCTCGCTGTACGCCTGGTTTCAGGTTCGTTTCTCCATTGGCACGTCATGACTTTTGACTTCTGGTAAGGCCAAGCTTCACAAGGACAGCACATCAGCTGTGCCACCGGCGCGACACAGAGAGCTCCTGATATGTGAACACGTAAGCACCTTCCTAGATAACGCTCCCAGTCACTGGCTCACCTTGGAGAGCATGTGGGACAAGCAGGGCAATAGAGCATGTAGATAAGACCCCTTTGCTACCAATGTGGCAAAGGTTGGAAATGCTCACTTGTCCCTTTCAAAAACTGCGTCTCCACAGCTGAGAGACTTGCAACATCCCTCACTGAAAGGTCCGTTTGATTCCAGCATCCCCCCGCCCCCCTTCGAATTGTAAATTTTCAAAGCTTTGTAATTTTCTGATTCACAGTTTCTTTCTTTCTGACCCTAGCTCTCTCGGAACTCACAGCTACCCTTTTCCCTTGCTTCTGACATGTAACACGATTGCTCTGTAAAATAAGCCATGCCTGCTTTCAGTCTTCCCTCTCACATCTACAAAACATGTATGCTCATGTAGTCTGTATGACATACGGAGCTGGAAGACACAGGGAGAAAGCAACAGCTTGCCTCTGTGAGCCCGGTCTTGTCACCACAGCCCTCTGCAGTGCCTGCACTGGCTTTATTCTCTCTGTGGGAACCTGCCTTTATGTTTCCAGCCAATAATGTTTTAATGAGCAGCCAAGTCCCAGAGTCTCGCGTACCTCCAAATCTGGGTGCCCCTGAATGAGCCCCACCACCTTTACACCCCCGGGGTACGATTTACTGTCTCTCTTCCTTTCCGTGAGCTGAAAATCGCACATCGGCCGCGGAGAAATGTCAAAGTTCTAAATGTAACGAGCCCTTAAGCAAGACGTTGCAAAGACATGATGAAAGAACATCAGTCTTTGCATGGCTTTTGACCATGCATGTTGTTTTGTTTTTTTTAAAAAAAGAAGAAAGACAAAGTTTCAAAGCCTCTGCAAAGACCCCCTCCTGGAATTCCCTCTGGCTTGTCCAGCGTCCCACAGGCATCCGGGCTGGAGGTGCCTGAAGATGAAGGGGACACGGCGCTGGACGCTCGGCTAGCCGTGGGAATGGGGGCGGCTGAAGGTCCGAGGGGGAGGGTGGAGCCCCGCGGTGGCGTTTGCCCGCTCTCTGGCCTCGTCCGCCTGCTGGACGAGACGGGGCCCACTATGTGCAGCCGCAGGACTCCACGATCATGTCGGGGATGTCCGTCTTGACGATGCTGTGCGTGGAGTCGAAGTAGACGATGGAGAGCGGGCGGCGCTGGATGGGCACGCAGCAGGAGTTGATGGCCGTGTGGATCCCGTTGGCCTTGAGCTGGTTGAACACGGTGGCGTGGAAGGAGGAAGCGATGCCCGGCGCCCCCGCCAGGTGCTGCGGGCACTGGCCCATGCAGTAGTTCATGTGGTAGCCCTCGGGCGCGATGATCCAGTCTTGCCACTGGATGTCGCGGAACTTGATGTAGAAGTCCTTCTTGCAGCACAGGCTGACGTTGCTGCCGCAGCTCAGGGAGCGCCGGCGGATGGCGTGGCTCTCGTCCCGCGGCCTCACCTGCGCCACCAGGAAGGGCTGGTGGGAGGAGTTGCCCGGGCTGCCCAGCACCGCCAGCTCCTGGCACCCCTGGCACTCCAGCTCCAGCCTCAGCCGCTTGTCGCCGCTGTCGAAGAAGGCCTGCACGCCGCGGGTGACGGTGAAGGTGTGCCAGCGGCCCCACTTCACCTCGAACTGCTTCTGGCCCAGCAGCGTGCGATTGGCGCCGGCGGGCCCCGCCGCGTAGACCTGCGCCGTCGCCTTCCCCCGCGGCGCCTCCGCCGCGCGCACGTACAGCCACAGCGTGGACTGCAGGATCTGCAGGCTCTGGCCGCGCTCCTTGGAGAACTGGAAGGCCAGCCCGCCGCGCCCGGCCGCGCTGTCCGCGTGGTCTGAGGTCAGAGGGGAGGGAGAGAAGAGCCGTCAGGCGGGTTAGTGACCCCGGGTTCTCGAAAGCACGCCGGCCTCGCATCCCTCCATCCGTTTTCCAACTGCTTCACCCCGTCCGGGGCCCGGAGCCCATCCCGGCGATCGGTGGGTACCGTGGGCACAAAGCGGGGTACACCCTGGACAGGGCGCACACACAGACGCGCTCGCGCCAGGGGCCACATTCCCAGATGCCAGTCAGCCTACCAGCAACCACAGTACCTGGAGGAGACCCAGGCGAATGTGAGCAGAACATACAGACTCCACACAGACAGCAGCCCAGGAACTGCTGCCAGGCAGCAATGCTCACTGCTCTGCCCCCAGCAGTACAACATCTGTGTTGTGTCGCAGTTTTCACACGATTACAATGTCAGCGGTGTGGTCCCTCACAAAGGGACACACCCTCTTAAAAGCTTGTGCCGTCGTGCACCCCCACACACACAAAGAACAGAAAGTCCTCAGTAGTGCCAAAACCGACCCCTTAAAGTTTCTTTCAAAATAAAAATCTACGACTTCGTTGAGATAAAAAACGGTGAGGAACTTGCAGCTGTTAATGGCTTTACACATCAGACGATATATGAGTTTCCCCGACCGTCGCATTTCACGGCATTGAGAAAAAAAATATGTCTCGGTAGTAGGAGATTAGAAGAAGTAGTTCGAAATAATACAAAGCGGAAGAGAACACAACCGGTCGTATCAAGAAAGAGCCTGATAACGGTTTTTGAATGTTTTTGTCGGTAGATCATCATTGACGAAGCCGACTCTCCGGTCGGAGTGAGTGCTTCGATCTGCGCGCAAGCACGCCGTCCAGTGTGTAAAAGGTCATCGCGTTTATCCGCTTTCACATGTTTATGTGTTTATCATTTATTACAGTACGGTACAGTAAGCAGAGCTTACGTCAAGACTGAAACTAGTAACGACAGGGGGCGGTTAATTAAACCACTTATAACGCCAGGTCGACATGACCGCATTAAAAGAAATACAATTTAATAATAATAATTATAATAATTGCTCACACTTATATAGCGCTTTTCTGGACACTCCACTCAAAGCGCTTTACAGGTAATGGAGACTCCCCTCCACCACCACCAATGTGCAGCATCCACCTGGATGAATTTCTGTTGAAAACGTGCACTTTTATTACCGTACGAGAGATATACTCGTCAGCTGACAGCCTTAAATTTAAGCTTTTCCTGGCAGAACCTTCCCTGGCGCTGAAGACTTTAATAAGCGTTTGTATTCAATTCGCTTATAAAATGGACAGCGATAACGAACTCGGAAAACCATAACGACTCACGGCTGTTCGGTGGGTGGCTAATGTTTCCGAACAGCTGTTAAAGTTGAGGCAGTTCAAGAAAGATACTGGACTCATTCGTATTGTTTTTTTTTAATTCATTCCACTGCTTCGAATCGTGTCGTGGGGCTCCACATCCTGTCTGGATCCGTGGAGAAACAAAGCGGGCAGAAAACCCGCAGTAGTGCCGCGTGGGATTCCTCCAAACGAAACTTTCTGTGTGTGTGTGTACTGACAACCGAGACGCATGAAGGACTTTTCTGCCACCGGTATCCACTCGTTTACCGGAAGCTGTCCTGTCGTGACCAGGGTCGTGCTGCCCAAGAGGCTTAGGGTGCGAGGAAGGACCGAGAGCCCAAGACTGCTCTCGACCCAGCAAGGACGTCCGATTACCGAAGGGCCACGGAGAATGACCGATCCTGGCAGTCAAAGACAAGTATTAAACGAACAGAAGTTAAGTGTCGGTTCCAAAACAATGTACGTTGTAGTTAATTGCAGCCTAGTCCTGAGACTCGGTGATCCCAGTCACCGGGATGTTTTGTTTTCAAATTAATTATCCCTGTTCCTGGGCTTAATTGGCCCCCAAATCATAATTTGTTTCACGCTTTACGACTGATGGCTTGTCACTAATGTTTTCTTAGCAAACAAAAAGATCTATTAACATTATCGGCCTGACAGAGGACAATAGTATTAGACACAAATGTGACATTTTGAAAATTGTGCAATATTACACACCGTTAAGACTGCATTTAGATCAATATTTACTAATAATCCACTCTATAAAAGATACGGGTCCGTAAACTGACATTATGTGATATAATGAAGTTAATTAAAGTTTGCTATAAACATTGGCGCCCTTGTTTAATTCAGTCTAAGAAAGATTTTAAACGCACTGCGCTACTTTATTTTTTCTGTCTGCGATTCGAATCTCATGTGACAACCGAGGATTGCGGGTTCAAACCCGGCATGGGGAGCCGCTGTTACACCCCCTTCAGCAAGGAGGGCTTTTATCTCAGAGTGCGCCTCTGTATGAATGGGTTTCCAGGCTTGTAAATAACGAACACTTTTTTCTCGCTCGACTCAACATGGTAAAATAAAGGAATAAAAAACGGTACACGTTTGCCTTTCCTGGCTCTGAAGACTTTGGATGCGTCGACCGGAAAGGCTTGGTCAAACGTTTCCTCAACGTAATGGAATAAATGCTAAAGTCTTGCTTGTTTGATTGTCTGGTCAAATATGTATTTCCCGTGCTTTCAACTCATAACAAACAGTCCCCGTTGTAGAAGTCTCTTATCAGAATGACTAAATGACTAATGCTTTTTTTTTTTCAAGTATTGCAATAAACTCTGTTACTCACCCGTGTCTGCAAAACTAACGATCTCGTACGCCGGGTCTCTAGTCTGCGCGCTCTCCGGAGTGTTGCCCAGCTCCAGCGTGCCATCCTGCCTCACTCTGCCCGCGTGCAGCTTTCGGAGCGCCGTGACCAGCGCCGCGCGGGGCACCGCGTGAGTGATGTTGGGTCGCTCCTTCAGGTGCAGCTTGCTGAGGATCTGCTGCTTGGCGATCTCTGTCAGCAGCTGCTCCTCGGAGCCCTTGTCCAGGGCTGGCATGCCGCAGGACGGGCAGCGGGACTCGTCGGCGCCGTGCTGCTCGGGGGACGCGGCGGCCAGCCCCTCCAGCACCGCCAGCGCCAGCAGGAGGAGAGCGGACAGGCACCAGGACTGCATTTTGCTGTTGCCGACCTTGTAAGCGTGGAGCTCTGCGCGGGGTGGTAGCAGCATCACTAGGGACAACTTCGGCAGCATGGATTCGAGCCGACGGCGTGGTTCCGTTTTCATTCACAGCCCCACCGGTGCGACCGAAAGCGGGCTGAGACCAAGCCGAGACCACGGAGTCAAAACCTAACCCGAGCTGAGAGCCGACGCGAGTCTCTGGGTCCCGGGGGCTTGTCAGACACGCTGAGTTCCTCCACACCTGCAGCCGCGTCTTGTCTGCCCGGGGCGTGAAAGATCTGGGGTAATCCACACCAAAGGTTGTGACACGTTCGAGGAGCGCACCAATGACCATCTCAGAGCAGCCGCCACTTGACTTATATATGTAAGAGCGGAGGCGAGGTCATAAGACTGTCTACTGTACCCTCCTGTGAGGGAAGATGCGATCCCCGCGGCTCTGGCACGGGGATGATTCAGACTGGCCCGTCAATCAGACCTGGGTTACATGTTGGAATTCAAAGTACAAAAGTACTTCTGTTTGTATCGCTTGCCCTTCGCTTTTTTTTTTTTCCACTTTCTTTCCAAAGAGTTGGTTTTGGAAAGAGAGGGCAGGCAGGCAGCACGTGTGTCGCAAACATGATGCAATGCGTACCTGTGACTCTGGGAAAAGTGACAATTCCCCCAGGGGTAATGAGCACAAAGGTCGTGCAGCCCGGCGCTGCGAGTGACTGCAAGGAGGCGGAATCGGAGATAAGTGAGATGAAATCACCGATCCATAAACCACGTCGCCTAGAGTTCCTGGCCGGCGTCGCCCGTGCGGCTGACGTGACCTGCGGCAGAGCCTCACTGGCCTGCTGCGCTCTCTGCATGCCGGGCTGTGAAGCGATGGGGTTCAGGAAGGGTAGACGGGTTAGACTCAGCCTGGGTGATGTCCACCTGACAGAGCTGTTGCGTCTGCCTTAAGCAGTGGAAGACCGTGGAAATGGCATCCACTCTCCTGTATTTTCTTGGGGTTTTTTGTGCTGGGTGTCTCAGGCCCCAGGTGATAAGGCCTGTGGAGAGAGGCAGGGACAGCGGGACAGGAGGGTGATGAGCTGCCACCCAGGGGTGCGGATGACACTGGTTCACCAAGAGCTGTGAGATTGTAGCAGGTCACGCCAGCCCCATGTCTTCACACTACATCCACCTCTCTTGCGGTAAAGTGGGGAGGACGGTCGGAGCAGCGACACTCCTGCTGGAAACGATCCTGGAGTCGTGCCACAGCCCTGCCCGCCATGACGGTGTGCCACCCTCTGCCACAGCACCACTGCTACCAGCATTTCTTTTGCTGCCATTTACCACCCTGACCCGCGGTGCTCAGGTGCTCAAGACTGGGATTGCGGCTGTCGTCCCTGCAGGGCACGGGCGAGGGGGCACCCGCAGGACCCGAAGGTAAGGGAGCAAGAGCTGACGGGGGGGGTGCACCGATGACGTCATCGCTCCCGAATGCCATCACTTGATGATGTCACCACGAGCCCACCGGCACCTGGCAAGTCACAGGCTTTGGGAAACCATCTTGCTAGGAAGCCCAGAAGATCCCTGCCAATCAATGCCCACCTCTCCTTGGTAGTGCTCTGCCATGCTCTGTGGGTCCTGAGTCTGAACCAGGGCTGTACTGGAGTGTGGTTCCAGCACCCATAGTATTGAGCCATTTATCACATAGTACCCATCCATAAGAACTGCCCACAAGAGGAACAATATTTAGAAGCAAGCTATAGAGTCATAGACTTTTAAGGGTCTTTAACATCTACTCGCTCATTTGAAACATGAGTATCTTTGTCCCTGAATTTTTAGCTCTTACAGAATGAGGTGCAGCACCTGGAAGAGTTGAGACAGGTCTGATTTGGAATACACCCCAGTGTCCAGCTGAGTGTGTGTGTGTGTGTGTGTGTGTGTGTGTGTGTGTGTGTGTGTGTGTGCTTGTGTCACAGGGCAGGTGTGGGTGACTGCTATGGTCTTGGATGAGTGTTCTCTACATGAATGACAGCTTGAAGGGAGGGACAGGGCACCCAGTAGAGAAACACAACAGACGCTACAACCTGAAATCAGATATCCAAATTTCCACACAGTGTAAAATCAACTGCCTTACTGTGTAGAAAAAAAAAACAACAGTAAAATTTAAAAGCAGTCAAAAACATAAGAGGCACAGTATACAGTAAGAGGCACATTGCAACCAGCTGGGCTTTGGGTAAATATACTGTAAATATTTGTATTATGTTGCGCGGCTGTTGCACTTGTTTGCACAACAACGTTTTTGGCGCCGCCTTGTGGTTAACAAATAAACCTTTTTCGCAATGCAGACAACAATTCCTACAGCGCCTCAGTCAGAAAGATACACTCCTTTAGTCTACTTCCACCTAGTGGAGAGAAACTAGGTTTTAAATTAATTTAAAGGGGGGAAAAACCACTACTACTACGGGGCTTTTCATTGAAAGGTTAACTTCTGACGGAAACGTCTCGTCATTGCTTTCAAACGTTCATCACCACGCGCTTCAGGTGTAGCTGAACGTCAGCTCTTTGAGAAGATATCGCCGTTTTTCTTCATGCAGAAACATCCATCTGATCCATTCCAACATCATGGGGGAGCCAGAGCCTATCCCGGCAAGTATAAAGTGAAAGGTGGGACCTGGACTGGACACTCCATCACAGGGGCACACACACATACAAAGACAGACACACTCACAGCCAACTTTCCCAGAAGCCAATTAACTTACCAGCACGGTTTTGGACTGTGGGAGGAAACCAGAGCACCCGGAGGACACCCAAGGAGAACGTGCAAACTCCCCACAGATCTGTACTTGAACCCAGGCCCCCAGCGCCGTGAGGCAGCAATGCTGACCACTACCCTGCCACACCGCCAGCAGAAAAGTCTTCAATGTTCCAGTATGTTTTCCTGTCACACCAACATTTCTCAGCCAGCCACTAATCCATCATACTCAATGGGCCCACATTTGTAATGCAAAGTATTCTTAGAGGAAGAATTTCTATTGCATGCAGTGTATCCAGTGTATTTCCCACTGGGACACGTTGCTTTCAGGCATTCACTGCTCTCTGCACTTGATCCGAGCTCTCCCTTGCTGCAGCGTCTAATCATCCGACCTCGTTTATCTGAACCCTGTCACCGGCGTTTGGGGTCGGACTGGGAGGACAGAATAATGGGGTGGGCTGCCATCTACAAGGAAAGGAAACTGGACCACCCGGAACCAACATGCATACTCCACACAAAAAGGCACCCCAATCTGGAATCACACACCGGAGCTGAGAGGCAGCAGTGTGATAAGATAAGATAAGATTTTATTGTTCCCTGAGGGAAAATGTTTTCTGGACGCACAGCACTCCTGTACAAGAATGCAAACAAAAAAAAAGAAAAGAAAAACACTGCACCTTATTCTATTACAAAAAATAAGAAAAACATTGCACATCACTCTATTGCACAGGTATAACACATACCCACATGTAACATTTATAACACATCAGAAAACATATTGCACTCAAGTGGGTTGTGATGCATCATGCCGCCATGAAACAACTAGTCTATTTATCTGATCCTTGGGACAAAGTCTGTTTTTTTTTTCCAGTTCCCTTCAAAATACCCCTTAATGCAATTATTTTAAGAAGAGAGCTGCCAAAGATCGTGATGACTGTGTCTGATTGAGAAAATGAGTAGTTCTGTGCTGTCCTTGGGAACTGTGGGAATTGATAAGTCTCTGTCTCTACAGTAGCAGGCTGACACCTAGTTTGTTTGCAGAGCCTCAAAGAGGCTAAGCCTACATCTGGTGGGACATTTGGTGGGACAGGTCAATTCAGGACCTTTCTACAGTGGACTCACTGCGTTACCGTCCCTGCTCCACCCGGTGTGGAAGAGGGTGGAAGGCAGCTTTTTGTGGCAGATTCTTGCATTAGGTTTTCAGGGACAGACCGCTATGGAGGAGTCCAGTCTCCTGGTCCAGTCATTAGGAATTTGTCTTTTTGCATAACCCAATTTGCTCTCCATGAGACACACAGACAGGGAGAGAAGCTGGGGGTCAGAGCGCAGGGTCAGCCATTGTACAGCGCCCCTGGAGCAGTTGGGGTAAAGGGCCTCGCTCAGGGGCCCAACGGAGTAGGATTCCTCTGCCAGCCGTGGGATTTGAGCCAGCAACCTCCCAGCCACAGGCGCAGATCCTTAGCCACAGAGCCACTGCACCGCCCCATTTAAGCTTGTTAAGGAAAATATCTATGTAAAGTGTGGGAGTGTTTCACTGCTGCCCGGCCGCTCTGCCCCACCCTGCCACCTACAGCTCCCCATGCAAAGCATGAGAAGGTGGGAGACTCAGGGCACTAGAATAATAATAATAATAATAATAATAATAATAATAATTGCTTACACTTATATAGCGCTTTTTCTGGACACTCCACTCAAAGCGCTTTACAGGTAATGGGGATCCCCTCCACCACCACCAATGTGCAGCATCCACCTGGATGATGCGACGGCAGCCATAGTGCGCCAGAACGCTCACCACACACCAGCTATCAGTGGGGAGGAGAGCAGAGTAATGAAGCCAATTTATAGAGGGGGATTGTTAGGAGGCCATGAGTGATAACAGCGGATGGGGAAATTTGGCCAGGATGCCGGGGTTACACCCCTACTCTTTTCGAGAAACACCCTGGGATTTTTAATGACCACAGAGAGTCAGGACCTCGGTTTTACGTCTCATCCGAAGGACAGCGCCTGTTTACAGTATAGTGTCCCCGTCACTATACTGGGGCATTAGGACCCACACAGACCGCAGGGTGAGCACCCCCTGCTGGCCCCACTAACGCCTCTTCCAGCAGCAACCTTAGTTTTTCCCAGGAGGTCTCCCATCCAGGTACTGACCAGGCTCACACCTGCTTAGCTTCAGAATGCTGCTGTGGTCTAGCCGGCTCATGGGCTTCTGGGTTGGAGTAATCCAAGGGTCCCCAAAATGCAGATTCTGGAGAGACAGATGGTAAATGGCAGCACCACCACCACCACCACCCTCGACCCGCCCAGGAGGTGGATCCCAACTGGGGCAACTAACATCACGAGAAAGGTTACAAACGAGAGGAGGCCACTCTGATCATCAAGCCCATTGGATAGTTAATAGCTCATTGCTCTGTGGATCTCACCGAGCCATTTCCTGAAAGAAGCCAGTATGTCGGCTTCAACAACTTGGCTGGGTAGCTTGTTCCACGCCCCTACCACCCTTTGGGTAAAGAAGCACCTCCCCCCCACCCTCGGTTTTAAATGATCTTCCCTGTAGTTTCCACTTGCGTTTCAATGTTGATTCTAGTCCCCTCTCATCCTACCAGTTCTGTACAGACGAATAAGTTTTACCAGGCAATTTCGAGGCATTTTAAAAGCCCCTGTCAAGGTGTTTATTTGGTTATGAAGAGGCAGGAACTTTGGCAAAGTGTCTGCCCAAAATTGCAGCCAAAGATGTACAGTACAAGGCATCACCAGGCCTGTCTCTGCAGTGGTAACCTTGACTACAGATAATAAAACACAAACCCAGGACACTCGACAGCTCAGGAATTTTCCTGCCTGAGGTCTTCCGGTTCCAGATAACTGGGTCACAGGCATTAAGTCTTAATTAAACCCCTGTTGGCCAGAAAGTGTAATCCAGACTTATTCCTGATCCTGCAGTTACAGCACTTGGTATGATGTTCTTCTGTCGCCTTGGGAATTATCCCTGATCTGAAAAGATCAGATATTTCTAGAATGTTTGAAAGTGTGTTAGTGATATCAGAACTAGAAACGAAAGGCTTTTACTTCATTAGTGTCTGTGTTAACAGGTTTTCTAATGACCATATGTCTTCTGCTGCATTTCTGTTTGTCTTTCTCATTTGCACTTATATTTACTTAGAACTGTTTTCCTTTAACTTATTTTACACCTGGCGTAAAGCGCTTTGAGATGCAACTTTTATAGGTACTGTACACAATGAAGTTGTTTATTATAACCAGAATCCAGATGTAGGCTCTTGCTTTAAGTCCAATTTGATTACAAAGGGCGCAGAGGCGCAAAGTTTAGCTGCGGGTCACGAGTGCCATACTGCGCCAAAAGGCAGACATCTCGCGGAAAATCCCAATTTCGATTTTTCCTGTTCCATGCGCCCGACTGGCTGATCACCCCGGGGTTTTAGTAAATGAAACGCTCTGTGGATCTCAATGAACCTTCCCGTGAGCATTCCATAAAATTACAACGGATCAAGTTCGCTAAAACGCTTTTGATTCTACCAAAAACATAATTCAATCACGAAAATATAATTAGTGGTACGTATTATTAGCAGCATGATTGTAAAGCAGAGGGGGGTTATTCATGAAACTGCTTGCATCTCAGATATGTCAAAATAATGAATATATTTAAAGACCCCGATTAGACTGAAGTTACGTTTTCAATGCAAATATATTTTCAGATCCATTTTATATATGTAAAACACATGCATCGATGCGCTTCTCTTGCAAACCGCAGGGGAATATGACGTAACGGGAGACTTCAAAAAACCAATGAGGCGCCGAGACGAAGTACACAGGAAATGCTGACGTAGATCACTTGCACAGGAAGCGGTGACGCGCTGCGCAGAGAAGCCGGAGCCGAGGGGAATGGTGTTTTCTTTCTTTTCTCTTTTAGTTTAAACCCGGGGCTTTATTCTTTAGTGTTTTTTTAAAGAAACATTTCATTTTATATATGTATAGTTTCTCCCTTTTCCTCGTTTTACCTTGCTTCCCACGGGCGATTTAGTTGTGTCGATTTGGAGACGGGGGGGGGGGATAATATTAGGCTTTTTTTCATTTTTCTTGGAGACAGGCTAGCTGTATTTTTGTAATCAACTTGCTCCCCCCAGCTCAGTACAAGTCGGCGTGATTGTTCGATTTATTTCGCTTTTTTCCGCAACCGAGTGGCCACGGACTTGAGAAGTCGAGGAGCCGAATGAGACCGACAATTTCTTAAAAGTTCTTCAGAGAGAAAAAAAATCGCCGAGGGGTTCGGGTCGTGTTTTTGTGAATGAGGACGCTTTTCCACGGTGAGTCGACGTGTCTTCCTCTTCTCCCAAGCCGTCTCGGGTGGGAAGCGATGTGGGGTTTCACCTTGGTCTTTTCGACGGGGGTCGGAGGGCGTCTTTCTCCGCGGACAAAACCTGCGCGACCACCTGTGTGTGTTTTCTCGTCATTTTCATACCACTTGTGGAGGCACACAGCTCGGCGCTCTCGCCGAGCCCAGATCCTTGTGAGCAAAACGGAGAGAGACCAGATCTGATTTTCTGTTTGCTTTTTAAACGTATAAAAATGTCATCCCGCCTCAAAACGCAGATGATGGGCATTTTAAAAATGTGAGGAGAGGTGGCCCGTCTGCTTAGGCCCCGTGTGCTGTGGGCGTACTGAGCTCCAACTTCACGCTTTACGGTGTAAAGCTTGTGTTTGTACAGTAACTGGTTGGCTGGGTGGGGGGGAATTTGTGTTTTTAAGTGGAACTCTTTCCCGTGTCCGCTTTGTAGTGTGCTCGCAGAAATATACATATACGTATGCAGTGTGTATTGTGGTCTAGGTTACACTTTGAAGACGTTTTCGAAGGACTGGTCTCGGGTAGGGCGTGCAGTTAAATTAAGGCGATATCTAAATGTAATTTGCTTGATTATAGCGCAATACTGGGGCTAAGGATCGTGGGGAGCAGCCGTGCCATCGAAGATACAGAGCCTAATACGGCCAGGGAGTCGGTACTGTGTTGTGGGTGTGCACTTTCGGTACTGAACAGAAATCCTCACGCCGGTATCATTCCTAATCCCACTAATATTCCGCTTTGGTGGTCGTGTTCCTGTACCGACGACGTGTTCTGCCTTACTGTAAGGACAGCGTCCTGCTCAATACCACTTCGTCCCGTTAACGGTAGAGTTAGCGTCTGAACCTTTTTTCCCCCCTCGATATTAACCCCCCCTCTATCAGGATGGTGGCAGCAGTGCTGCAGAAGCCGCTTGTGCACTCTTCCACTCTTCGCCTGCCAAAATAAACGAGTTGTAGGCTTGCCTTTTCATCTTTTCTTTTTTTTTTGTGTGTGTGGGGGGGTCGTCACGGTTTTTGTCTGAATTATTTGGAAGCTGGCGGATGCGACGCTCGGATTAGGCCACAGCCGTGCCGCGGTGATGTTAGTGGGGAGCGCTCTCTTCAGACAGTCTAACCCCCCGTTTTTCAGACGAGTTTCACGGAGTGATGAATTACAGTTTTCGGGGGGTCGCGTTTTCGCTTCCCATCCCCCTTCTCCGTCTCTCCTTGCCCCCCCGAGTTTAAAGCCCAGCGGTGCCCTGCCAGACCCCTTTAAACAAACAACAAACTACCCGCGTCCTCCTCCGCCGCCAGCCGGGCACGCAAGCGCAGTGCGGGCTGCAAACCCGCTGAACCGGTCACTATGCCGTCTTCGCGCTCGCAGTTCCCCTGGATCGCTGCTACAATACACCGCTCACTTCTTGCGTGATCGTCTTCCCCAACCCCCGCAACCACACACACACACTGTAAGTAATCGTAATTACTGACACTTATACAGTCCTTTTCTGGACACTCCACTCAAAGCGCTTTACAGGTAATAGGCACCCCCCTCCACCACCAACACCAATGTGCACCAGTACTCTCGCCGCACACCAGCTATCAGTGGGGAGAAGAACAGAATGGTGAAGCCAGCTCACAGATGGGGATTATGAAGAGACTATGATCGTTTAATGTCAGGGGGATGTTTTTTTGGCTAGGACGCTGGATTCGTAATAACCACCTCTGTCTTCCGTCTCACCCGAAGGACGGTGCTCTTTTACAATATTGCGGTCACCATCACTGTACTTGGGCATTAGGACCCATACAGACTGCAGGGTGAGCGCCCCCTACTGGCCCCACTGACACTTCCAGCAGCAACCTTAGCTTTCCCAGGAGATCTCCTGTCCAGTACTGGGCCAGGCTCACACCTGCTGAGCCTCAGTGGGCTGCTAGTGGTGAGTTGCAGGGTGATATGGCTGGTGGCAAATGTGAACCGTGCTGGTACCCAAACCTACCTGCTCACTCTGCCACGGTAGTGTAGTTTCTTCAGCCTTCAGGTATTACCACAATTTAAAATGTCTCCCTACCTGCGGTCCATGTGGGTCCTAATGCCCCAGTATAGTGACGGGGACACTATACTGTAAACAGGCGCCGTCCTTCGGATGAGACGTAAAACTGAGGTCCTGACTCTCTGTGGTCATTAAAAATCCCAGGGTGTTTCTCGAAAAGAGTAGGGGTGTAACCCCGGTGTCCTGGCCAAATTTCCTATTGGCCCTTATCAATCATGGCCTCCTAATAATCCCCATCTCTGAAGTGGCTCCATCACTCTGCTCTCCTCCCCACTGAGAGCTGATGTGTGGGGAGCGTTCTGGCGCACTATGGCTGCCGTCGCATCATCCAGGTGGGGCTGCACATTGGTGGTGGTGGAGGGGAGTCCCCATTACCTGTAAAGCGCTTTGAGTGGAGTGTCCAGAATAGCGCTATATAAGTGCAAGCAATTATTATAATAATAATAATAATTATTATAAATAATTTTGTCTCACTCCTCCCCCCGTCTGACCACCATATCGGCCGACACCCTCTCGTCCACCCCCTCCCTGAGCAGAAACATCCGCTTGCTTACAGGTCACCTGTGTCCCAGTTTACTGCCGCTTAGAGAGAGCTGCTGAGGGCGCTCGGCACCTTCCCCGCGGCACGCCAGCCTGGCGGTGTGGCTCTTACTGTGTCGCGGCCGCGGCGTCCCGGCAGGCAGGAGGCCGGGGGGTCCCTGTGCCGGGGCAGACGTCCGCAGCTGCGGGGGCGTTTCGGGGGTGCTGATGCCGGGTGTCGGCCCCTCGCGGTTCGTGGGTGCCTGCCGTCCTCGGTTTGAACCTGACATCACCGCGGCGGGCAGCGAAGGCGGGAGGTTGCACTGTTTGGCGTGAGTGAGTGGGGGCACATGGGAACTGGGCAGAGGCCTTGCAGTCAGAGATTCGGGGGGGGGGTGTCGTCCCCCGGCAGGAGAGGAGGTAACTCGGCTTATCTTTTGCGCTGTCCCCGGGGGGGCCGGGTGGGGCCGTGCCCTCTCCAGCTGGGACTCCCCGCCCGCCTCCATGTCCGAGCTGCTCGTCTGTGGGCGTTGTGTCAAGGGGGGGGGGCTGCGTTAACCGGTCTTGTGTTTCTGGAACGGGGCCTGGGGTCCCGCCGTGTGCCGAGCCGAGAGGCCGCTGGAGTCCCGGGGGCGGCAGGCAGCCAGCCTGGACTGGGCCGGATGCTGCAGGAATGCCCCCGGGTAGCTGGCACGCTGCTTGTGAAGAGCGGAGTGGCTCAATGGAGAGCTCGCCTCCCTGCTCCCGTGCGCGTCTGTGTGAAGGGTGTGCTGGTCGCACTGTTGGGAGCGGGTGACTCACACACTGCGAACGCGCAGGGCCGCCACCAGATGAGAGCAGGACGGAGGTGGGCTCTTGTACCTCACTGCCGATTCTTAATGGGGAATGAGCTCTATTTTATATGCAGCTGACCCCCCCCCCCGAACTCCTGTACATATGTATGTGTATAAAGGGTTGATTTCAGGGCAGAGAAAATACTGAAGCGCCAGACTGAAATGCTGTCTGCTTGGAACGGCTTTGAGAAAGGAGGCCTGGTTTCATTTGCGGGGCTGAGAGGTTGAGAAGGCCAGGGTATTTTGTTGTATTTTTCTGCTTTCCAGGGAGGGAGAGAGGGGAGAGTTGTGAACCATAACTACGGAAGTTCCCTCTGGTGTTCACCATGGCAGCTGGCACAAGCAGCGTGGCTTCAGTGTGCCAGAACAACAAGCAGAAGTTAATACTGCGCTTGGAGATTCAGTCCATCCATTTCTGAATGCTTTATCCAGTACCAGGTTGTAGGGGAGCCGGAGCCTATCCCAGCAAGCAACGGGGGCCAGGCAGGGTACACTCTGGACGGGACACGAGTCCATCAAAGGGCACACAGACCAACCACAGACATGCACATACTCGCATGAGAGCTGATTTTCCCAGAAGACAATTAACCTAGCTGCATGTCTTTGGACTGAAGGAGAAAACCCATGTTAATACGCAGAGAACATGCAAACTCCCCGCAGACCGGGGACCCAGGGCCCCTTCCACTGCGCCACCGTTGCCCCTAACTGATTAACGCATTAGAGCTTGCTAAGCCTGTACTGCATCAGAGCTGAAGGAGCTTGTAGGAATGCAGTGACTTTGGGAGGCTATCATGCGCTTGTATCGTATGGTACGGAGAGGATGAGCTGTAAAAATGGAACATAATCCCACGGTCTATCTCTAACTCTTGCTTTTCAACCCGGGCCATCGCCCAACCTCAGCCCCCCTTTTAGTTGAATTCTTTTATCTTCACCCCCGATGAAGCTGGTTTCTGGTAAACGTGAAATCTCCCGCTCGGTTTTAAAGAGCCTAGCAAAGCTCATGTAAGGGTTCGAGTAGTTACTGTACCTCATTATTCTCCTAAACCTCACCTCCCGAACACACTATAAGAAACGCGCTGGGCCCCTCTCCTCCCTCCCTTCTTTTGTCTTGCTGGGTCCCTCCTGCAGCTGTCCCTTGGATACTCCTGACCTCCTGCCCCCCCCTCAGCCAGGTACTGACCCCCAGCCCAGCAGCTGCAGCCTCAGCCTCTTGCACTCCTGACCGCTTCTGCTTACTGGCGGGTGTCATTTCTCACGAAGGGATTGTAAGGTGTTTTGGGGGATTTTTTGGTCTTTAACTTTAAATTGTTCTTTAAATTATTGTATTTTAAGCTGTTCTTTATTAGTAAGGTGGTTGTTGGCTTCTGCATGGCAGACGGCCTGGTCTGTCAGGTGTGAGCGATTTGCTGGAGGTGAAGGGTGAATAGTGATGGGCTCTGAATTCAGTCTGCAGCAAAATTTCGCACTTGTTAAAATACATTTCACAACAGTTCAAATTGGAGTCTGAATTTATGAGACGAACAGAGGATAAAACCCAAAGGAATGACTTAATGCTTGATGAGTGTTTTAAGCCAAATAAGTGTGAAAAGTCTCACAGGGTAAATATGTATGGATTTCTGTTAATAAATCTTTTTGATTTCTACCAGCAGGATTCTTCTCCCAGTTATGGACCTTTTTGGTTTTGTTTGTATTGTGGGATGACTACCAAATAAATCATTGGAACTTTTAGGTGTGGTGTGCCGGGCAGGACAATTGAAATATAATTGACAAATGGCTTCACCCAACCTCAGCTTCATCGAGCCTCGCAGAAGCCACATCTGTGATGAATGGCTCCCCTTTCTCCAAAAAGCCCCATCAGCATTTTTTCCCCCTACTGCTTGCAAATAGTTAAAAATCAGCTTTTGGTAATCTCGGTTTTTCATCCTTGTGAATAATTCAGTTTCATAGTCAGTGAACAGAATTAGTGTAATTTTTTTTGGCAACCCCATTACCAGTGATGGATATTGCGGAGTTCTGTGTGTTACAGCCCTGGCTTAATGATTTATATGAAATCAAAGCCTATGGATTTAAATAGACCTTCCTGGCCCTTCTTCCACTAGTTGTTTAATTGCGGCGATCGTGAGGGGTAGGGGAGAGGTGTATTTCCATATTCTTTTATTCCATGTGGTAGTTTTTTCTTTGCAGGTTGGAGGGGTGGAAATAAGGCTCTCATTCCAAAGCAATCTGAGCCCTGTCAAGTTGTGCCTGCTGTCACGTAATTTAAAAGCGGTGCCTTATTTTGAGGAATTATGCACGGCCCAGGCTCAAGCACAAAACCAGGGTATGCGTCTCCAGTCCTAGAGGGCCAGTAGGTCTTATGATTTTCTTTTCACCTGAGCTAGTTGGACTCATTGTTTATTAGATAAGTTGAAGCCTCTCCTTGTTCTTAATGTCCTGGAGATTTTGGAGAGGGGGTAATCTTCTGGACAGCGACCTTTGAGGAGCTGAGCTCCCCTGGGTTAAAGTCGTATGAAATGTACTGGCTTTTTTGCTTCATTAATATACCTTGCTTTAGAACCTGCAGCTCTTAAGATCTGAAAAAGATCGAGCTGCTGTACAATAGAAGTCTTATTTCATTCCCCAGGTGAAGGGTTCCCTTGTGGTTGCAAAACCACACACAGGTTTCGTCTGTTCATTTCTCCGGGTCTCCAAAGAGATGATGATGGGTGTTAGTGAGTGTACAAGAGCCTTGTTTCACCAGAGATTAGGATTGTCACAGTAACATTTTACATTGAAAAGGTTAAATTAATGTGACATATGATTGTGAAAACGAGGACATTGTTTTGCTTGACTATCGTCCAGGTGGAGCAGGCTGCTCAGGCTTGCCCTCAGTGTGGTGGAAGGCCTCCAAGACTCCTGGTGTTACTCAGCTGGCTCGTGATAGCCAAGGATCAGTGGGATGTTCTTCAGTGTCACTGGGGGCGTGCTGGCTGTGATCAGTCATCAGCACAATGTGGATTAGCCCCCGCTATCTCTCGGGGGATTGAAACGTTGATCTGAATTAGGGTCAGATAATGAGTCCTCTGGTGTGTGATCAGTGTAGGTAGGGTCTGCAGAGTGGACCTTTTCAACCCGAGGATACGATTCGTGTTATATCCCCTGATGCTCTGCCCTTTGAAGCTGACTTTTCCATCAGTCTCTAGGGCTGGTCATGAACACTAAACAAGCCCATTCACTCCAGTGTCCAAGGGAAATGAACAGCGTTGTGCTCGGTTGTGATTTTGCGTCTCTGAATAGATCCTGAGATTGTAAGCGCAGTAAGCTGAGGGAGGAGTTCTGTCTGATCGGTAGAAACGAGCGACTGTGAACGGGATTCCTCAGCGATCTTGTTTTGATGGTTTGAAGTTGTTGAGCTTTCTTCCCCATGTGGGGTGGGGGTGGAGGGAGAGGGACTGATGAAGGGGAACAATAAGGAAAGTTTTGAGATCAGCCCCCCCCAAGTTGAGACTGCGCATGCATTATGAAATACCTGTCTTCCGCTGGCTTTGATTCATGAGGTGGTAGTGCAGGGTGAGGAATGAGCGTTCCTTGGAAGCTGAATAATTAAAACAGCTGTGTAATGGCACCATTAATTAGGCGATGGAAAGGTTGAATGTTTAATTTCATAAACACTCTTTCTTCTAGTACAGAGCCTTGCTTTGCCACTTCGAACATGTGATCTTCTGGGATTGTGAAGAGGGATTATTTTTTAGATGTTTAGGTAACTGAAGCAAATTAAAGGAATTCAGACATGATATGGTAGTTTTAGTCAGCTGACCATTAAGAGACGATGACTTAGGTTGGCAATCTGCAAGATGGTTTCAGTGTTTTATTTTTGTGAGTAAGGTAAAGATGTTAATAACAGAACTGGCAAGACTTGTATTGCAAAGTTGGATCCCGTTCAGGTTTTATGAGCTGGGTTGTTGAAGCCATTGCCAGGTTCTGTATACCATTGTGAGTGAATGAGATTTGGAAAGTCAAAGCAATTCAGTAGCTTTTCTGATCATTAGTACTAATTTGTAGAAGAGCGTGCAGCTTGTAAAATCTGGAATGGATGAGACCACTATGTAATTGGAGCCCTGTGTTTTTCCATGTGGTACTATTTAAAATAACCCTGGTGCTTTACGCTTGCCTGTCAAACGGGTCTAAGTGAGGACCATGCGCATCTGCTGTGTCGTCGGTGCTGCAGAAAAGCGTTTGTGGGGGTATCCCCTTTCTGGCACGCAGGTTGTGGGAGAGCGCTTGGCTGAATGGCTTTTTAAAGATCCGGTCTTCTCAGAAATGTTTGAAAGCTAGTGCCCTGGAAATCCATCCGGACAGGTTAAAAAAAAAACAAACTTGGATGAAAACATTTCGACTGAGCCTCCAAAGACCCATTAGAGACAGCGGATGGGTCTGTGCTTCGCCTAAGTTAGTGTGGAGAGCGTTGCTGCTCTCAGCGTGCGCTTCTGCGGCCAATCTCCAGTCTCTTCCTGCCTTTAGCTCCATCTGCAGTAGCGGGATGTGTTCCCCACCCCCCATTTGCAGAAGGATTCCAGGTTTGCCAGTTCTATTTATAAACGGCGCGCTGGCGGAGCGGCGCGCTGGCGTGTCTGCGGCAAGCTTCTCGGCCTGAATTATTGATCGGCGCTGGAGGTGAGCGGAGCCTGCTGGCCCTGGTGCTGGGCAGAGCCCGGGCAGGGCCGCGTGCCAGCCGCGCCACTGGGCAGAGCCGCGGCAAGGGCGCATTCCTCGGGGCGGTCGAGAGCGCTTGTTCCGAATTTAACCCTCTCCGGGCCATCGGCGTCGCCGCGAATCCCGAAAGATGGGAGGGGCTGCCTGCGGCTGACTTGAGTGATCAATAGTCCTGTGTCGTGGAGGTAATTGAGCTGATTGTTCCTGCGTTTGTCCCCCTAAACATCAGCTTTTCCTTTATGTCTCTCTTTGGGATCTTTCTAAGAAACAGTTGGAATGAGATCCTTTCGTTTTTAACAGCCAGGCCAGCACAACGGCCCCAGGCCGCCTCTCGTCCCTCTTCTGAGTGTTTTGCATAACAGGACCGTCCACTCCTGGTCCTGGAAGGCCGGGGTGTCTGCAGGTCTTCTCGATCTCTTTAAACCTGCTGAGCATCTTCACCTGGACCAGTTAAGCCAGAGCTGGTAGGGATTGTGGAGAGTCAGGGCTGGAATGAAAACCCGGTGCAGTGATTTCCCCAGGACTGGATTAGCCTGGTTCCCCTGCTGTTCCTCTCATGTTCTCCTGGAGTGCCCTTAATGGAGAACCACAAAGCCTGTGCTGGATCAAACGGGTCGATCAGCTGGGCGATCAGCTCGGTGACCAGCTGGGCTGCGCGGGGGTTCCCCTGGAAAGGTCACTTCCTGGTGTTGGCTGGCATGGCCGGGGGGAGGGGGGGGGTCATGTGGCAGCATGTGATACTGTGCAGGGAGCCTCCGGAATTATCCCGCTGCGCTCGTCACACTTGGATGTGTGTGTGAGCTGTGCACAACACATTGTCCTTTATTAGTAGAAATTAATCTGAGTTTCTGTTGCCCCAGCCTGCTTTTTTGTCTTTCTACTCCTGTCCTGCTCTCTGAGCTTTCTTCCTCTTTTCCCACTTCTCTATCTCCCACTGTGGGGGTGGGGGGTCTTCATCCTGAGCGCTGGAGCAGTGTGAGGTTCGATGTCTTTCCTGCTTTGTTTGTTGATCCTCTGGATCCTTTATGCACGATACAGATAGTGCAGGATTGTGCCCGGAGCACAAGGAGTAGATACCGATATTGCATTCAGTATTACAGCCCCACAAACTCTAACAACATAATGGTGTATGCAAATGTGTGAATTTGTTTGTGTAGCCCAATTGTACTCAAAATGTTACCTCAAATTCATCATGCAAGCTACTGCAAACGGCACTCTGCCAGGTCTGTTGCATGGTGAAGTTTAGATTGCTATGGTTTAAAAACTGTTGTGGATATTTGCTTTAATTCATGTGTTCCTTCAGTAGATCTATTGCATCCATTAGTTGGGAGGATCTGATAGACATGGCAGGCTGGGTGGGGCCTATATGTAGCAGGAACCTTCCTTTATAGTCTGTTTGTTGGTTAGAGACAGCAGATCACAGCCTGAGATTCTTTTTCATCAAGTTGATCAAACATTGCTTTTTGATGCTTGTCCTGACTATGTTGAGATGGGAAATGTAATTACACAGTAGGGCTGAGAACACACACAAATGCACATATATACAACTCATCATTTTTTCCCCACACTCGTCTGTGTTGCTTGCATCCTTTGACAAGACTTGTCACCTTAGTCAGCCTGGGAACCTCTGTGCAAAGAAGTCTTTAGCTGCAGGAAGGGTTAGTCAATTTAAAGTGGCTCAATTTTATTCATTTGATCTTATTTGTCCTCTGAGTTAAGGATTTAAAGGTATGCTTCAAGAGCTGTTATGGACTGGCATCTTAAACTTTTGTTGTGACACTGTTTTTGCTGGGTTGAGGCTTTGAGAAGGAGGGTGAGTTCTGAGAGAGAACTACAGCGTAGGGTGTTGTGCCACCAGAGTAACACTCCCCTGTTCTATTCTAGAGTAAAACCTATCTTTTTAAATAAGATCACTGACCCTGGTAGCCAGAGAGCCTTAAAGCATCACAGGGTTTCTCTGCGCTGAAGCCACACAGGGTCCTATTTATTCATCTGATTCCCCAGTTCCTTCATTAAGAAGGATCTTTCAAGAAGCTAACGCTGCACTAGAATCAATTAAACGCTAATCAGCTGTTAGAGCCGCGATGTAACCCTTCAAGAGTTGTAGGCCATCAGTGGGGTTAACAGTGTTTCTTTAAGCGAACCATCCAACGTGACCCTCCTTTGAAACCCCAACGGAATGTGCTGGCTGTCAGATTTTTTGATTGGCGTTCCTTATGCGCATTTTTAAGTGAAAAGGCGGAAGAAGCGTTTCGGCTTGCGTCTCAAGAGGGGTCATCCTGAGTCGGTTTCCCTCTTGAGTGGACCTTGCTGTGCTGAATGGACCTGTCTTCTGGACCGTGGTTGCACTGATGAGATGTTACACCAGTTTCCTGGTCATTAATGGTCCGAAGATGCTGTTTGTAAGAGTAGCGGTGTCCAGGCCGAATTCCAGTCTGTCCTTGTGCTTCCTGGGCTCCCGGAAGGTCACTCCTGGCTGTGGTGGTGGAGCTTGGCCTGGTGGGTATTATAAGGTGGCCTGCTGGTGCTGTGCACATGTAAAGGATTTTTTTTTTGTCCGATTCTCATTTCCTCGAGTGGAGTAACGACTCCTCAGGCTTTCCCCCCGTGAAGTTTATAATTGACTAATGCCCTAGTTGTTATGATGCCAACGGAGTTGTGGCGAACTAGATTGTGTACTTCGTTTGAGGTTGAGGATGTTGCTGCATAAGTGCTTCTCAATACGACCCCCCCAAAAAATCTTGGGCTTTACATTTCCTTTCGTCTGAGCCAAGAAGGCAAATTAAGACCCATAAATTAAACCAGAGCCTTGTAATTTAAAATAAAACAATCGTGGGTTTGTCACCGAGGCCTGTAGAGGCCTCAGTGGTGGGGATCAAGGTGCTGTTGTAGTTAGTTTGGGACACGGAGAGGGACCCGGGTCTAATTTAGTCGCGATGTTTCAGGAGCTGCTCACGAAGGCTGGCGGGCACCTTGCGAGCCTCATTAAAGAGGGGGAATGGGAGGAGCGTTGTGGGAAAGGGAGGGTTCAGATGCGCCTGCGTTGCCTCAACAGTGATCCTGGCCCTGGGAGTCCGAGATTGAGTAAACTGTACATCAGCCTATGTTTTATTCACTTTGCTTATTATTAGTAATTGTCCCAGCAGGCAGCTTGGTCCAGGTCTTGTCTTTGCCTTTCTCTTGTCTTGTCTTTCTATAATTCCCTGCTTGTCTTGTCTGCCCGTTGCACCATCAATCTGTTCGACTATCTAGGTCAGGGACAGGCATCTGTGCATCCTCCAGACAGTCCCTTGACTTTGTTCCTACGGCATCGCTAGTCGCTCCAGGTAACGGCACAGCTTCATATGGAGTGACTTTAATTAGGCATGACTCCATTCTCAGATGGTGGGACAATCTGTAAAGGAGTTGGTCATTAACGTGCGGTGGCTGACATCACCAGGGCTAACCATGACTTCTGTTACTTACCCTCTCGCCATGTGTGTCTAGGGAGCATACCTTGCTTAATTGATGTTTGAAGAATATTCTGCGGCTCCAGTTAAATGCTTGTAAGGTGTTGTGTACAGTACCACTTTTATAGAATACCATAAAGTCCAGCCGGGACCGGAATCACAAGGTGGGCGGTTTGAGATTCCAAGTGGGGAAAATGGTAATCGTCTTGTTTTCCAATGTGTAAGAGCTGTTCGAACGTTGATTACGGAAGAATATTTGGCAGAGGAAGCCGTGGGCTCAGATTGTATGAAGAGTGTGGTGGTGCCTGAGGGTCATGGGTGCACATGGTGCAATTTTACTTTCTGCTCTCGTGTGGAGTCTGAGGTGAGATGGAGTCTGGGAGCTGTGCTTGGGATAGAAATTCTGGTAAATCTATTGTCTGTCACTGGGGTCCAGAACTCAGTGCTTTTGCATGCATGTTCTGGTGAGCGCTTTGTATGTTTGATCTGATAAATCCAAGCACTTGCCATGCCCAATCCTCGAGATTCTGGCAATGGGCTGCCGTTTGTCGATGCTCTGGATTAGGTCCTCTTTCTTGACAACATGACAGGTGGGGCTCCTAACCTGTAGTTCACTTGTTCTTCGGGTGGCCCTGCAGGCATTCTGCGCTCCGCAGTCGTTGGCTAAGCGGAATCAGAAACGAAATATGGGAGCTCATTGGTGCAAATTAATAAGTGAGGGAATGAAAAGGTGAAAAGAACATTCAAAACGGATGTCCAGTTACCCACCAAAACCATTGCACTGAGTGTCACAGCACGGCAGTCTCCACCTGCAGTACTGTACTGCCATGGAGGTACCTTGGCAAAGCTTGTGACTTATGGTTGGACTGTGATCAAGAGTGGTCATTGGATATTTAAACTCGTAAAAACGCACAAAATGGAAGGGCGATATTGATGCTGATGAGAGGGGAGACCTCTGTTAAATGCAAGAGAAAAATCTTCAACAAGTGTGTTTCTCAGCAAACATGGAATAACAATGGGGCCGTTCCTACCCCAGGTCGACAGAGCGGGGTATCAGATGGTGACTGCCCAGGTAGTGATCAAAACATCTGGCAGAGTCTGTTACTGTGGGCTCTGTTTAGAAGGCTTTGCAAAACGTGCAGGAGTGACCCCAAGCTCTGCTTCTAAGCCTTTGAATAAAATGTATTTTTCAGAAGAATGTAGTGTCCTGATCCGTTACTCGTTTTGCTGCGCAGATTGTGAATCCCATATTGCTCTCCAGTGGTCAGATACCTGGTGCTCGGGCTTGGCTTCGGTGTTGAAACTGCGGAGTAACTGTGACAGCGTGAACAGGGGAGAAAAATGGTTTAGCTCCTGGTTGTGTACCAGCTCTGCTAATAGAGCCATCTACAGCAACCCAGCACACTTAAAAAAAAAAAAAAGTGCAGGCATTGCACTCAATATTGTGTGACGAAACCAGGGACGTTGGGAAGGATTCTCCTGATTCACCAATTACACCGAGAGAGCTGAGTCCTGATGCAGTCATTGCCCGAGTGGAGGCGGGCTGCGGTTTCTAAAAGCATTAATGAAGAATTTGATGATCTGACAGCCTGCTTGTGTGCGTGCGTCCCTTGGCACATCTCCTGCCTGGGGACCAGGGTTAGAGCCAGCCGGACCTCGCGGCCCGTCACCCTGGCGCTTGTACTGCCACCCTGTCCGGGGAGGGAGAGCGTGAAAGAGAGTGCGCGCACAAGAGAGCAGGGAGAGGGGGGGGGGTGGTGGGGAGAGTGCGCGCGCGGGGGATCTCTGACACTCGTACTCCATTCAGAAAAAAGGAAAAGAGGGGGCCAGAGAACGAGCCGTCCTCGTTCACAAAATCCAGATCCACAACGCAGGAGAGAGAGAGGAGGAGGAGATGTGGGGGGGGGCTGGGGTTGAGGCAGGCAGAGAGCGAGCGTGTGCAGTTACCCAGACTCACACTGGCAGCCGTGCAGCGGGGAGATGGAATCCGTTCCGGCTTTCCTTGAGATCAAAGTGTCGTCAGCTTCTTCGTCGGGAGCCTTGTGGCGCCGATTGATCTGAAGAGCGACGGGAGCTGAACTTGTCGGAAACCCCCTGTGCGGCTGAAAATACAGACGCAAGTAAGGCATCGGTCCCGTTTCGAATGTGGTTTCAAAGAGGAGAGTCCAGCAGGTTCCTCCCTGGCGGGCTGTGCGTGCCGCTTGTGTCCGTGGTGGCAGAGCCTTGCTCAGGGATCACCGGTTTGATTCTGCTTTTATTCTGGGGGGGCTGAGGGAAGAGTTTGCCTGGTGGAAGGCTGCTGTAGCCTCGTCCTCTGATGGTCTGTGCTTTTGCCCCTGATCTGAAAAGCGTGCGGGCTGCCTTGAGCAGCACCGGCGTGCGGATTGGGACCGCGCCGAGAGTTGCAGAAGGAGCTAATTGAGTGTGATTGCAATTATCCCTCTGGAAGTGCCTGCTTTCAGAGGGGGGAAGCCCGGGGAGAGGGCAGGAAGGGCTGGGGGGCGTTGGTTTTGCTTAGGTAGACTCTTTTGGGCTTAAATCGTTTGCAACTGCTGTGCTGTTTAAAAAAAAAATCAGCTTAAATACACTGCTTTGCAGAAGGCGTGTGTTCCCCTGTCCTCTCTTCATTCTCTGTGCACGGGCTTGCCAGCTGGAGGAGGGGGCAGGAGGTGTGTGGGGGGTGCCTGTGTGGTGATCAATAGTGTGTCGTGACTTGGGCAGTGAAGGGGGGGGGTGTCTTCTGTACAGAGGAGGGGGGGGGTCCTGCTCGATGTTAGAGAAGATGGATGAAGTGCTGCTGGTCATGTGTTTTTTTTCCCCTTTCCTGCGGGGATAGCAATGACGTAATCAGGAATCCCCTCTAAGTGCGTTTTCGATGAGCCAAGCGGGAGCGCGCGCGCGCGGGAAGAGGGAGAGCTGTTTCCGTCCGGCTGCACCGGGAGCCCACATTTTTGGATGGGTGCATTTTTTTTTCCTCCCCATTTTTATTTTTACCCAAGTGGCCTTTCCCTGGAAAATTTTGCTTTTTAAAATTTGAAATCCCCCCCGCCCCCCCCCCAGCTCCCCATGTGCACAGATCCCTCCCGAAGGAAGGATTCAAGCCCATTCAGAAATGCGTGCGGCCCCCCCCCGCTGTGCTCGGCGGCTCTTTTGGGAGCAGAACGTGCTGGAGCCGTCCCACATCCATCCTCGCGCACGGAAGAAAGAGGCTGCTTCTAAAAATAGCTCCTCTGCTCTAGTGGCCGTGCAGTGCTTTTTGTTGTTGTTGTTGTTGTTGTTGTTGTTGCTGCTGCTGCTGCTGCTGCTGCTGCTGCTGCTGCTGCTGCTGCTGCTGCTGCTGCTTCTTCCCTGGTGTCCATGATCTATTTCCTGAGGCCTGTTTCGTTCCCCTCTTGTCCGGGGGCTGTGGGTCTGGGCTGGAGCGGTACCGGCGCGTTCAGGCTGAGTGCAGGGGGTCGTGTGTTTCCACAGCAGCGGCGACGGGGGGCGGATTCGTCGGCCGCGTCTCAGCACTAGCGCGTATAGAAACGTTTGCCCTTTCTGCTGCTGACGGTACTCAGCTCCCCTCCGCTGACAGTAAAGCTGTTCTCTGGGGGATCTCCTCTTTACCAGGCAACCTCTGTAGCATCAGTTGAACCCCCCCTCCAACAGGTGGAATTGTTGTAAGGTTTCTGAAAATTTACAGCAGGCACCCACCTCTCAGATTGCATCCCAGAACCTTTCAATTGCAGATTGGCTTGATTGTCATGGGAGCTCCATCAATCAGTCTTTTTCTGTAGCGCTCTTTACAACATTTTGCTGAACAATTCTGTACGGCGCTGTGTATCGGCTAGTGTAACAGTTTCCGAGTGGGCAGGGCCGAGGAAACCTCCGGGGATCCCAGGCTTGGTGGCTGCTGTCCCTTCCCGACGAAGAGTTTCTGACTTTTTTTCTTAAGTGGGAATTGTAGTTTTGCGTGTAAGGTTCCCATCTGTTTCCCTACTGTCTGTAACATGCAGTGGGCTTCAGTCAGGGAGACCTCTTGCAGTGCAGGGGTGTTTTTCCCTGCTGTAGTCACCTTGCTCATCCCATTAGTGGAGGAGTGCCCCCTCTTGGCAACCGGGGGGGGGTTATGTTCAATTGATCCAGCTCAGCTGTCAGTTACTCAGCTGTGTGTTAAGCTGGTCCTGTGTAGTGTTTGCTCTCCCTAATTTTGAGCAGTAACCAGTTACTGGAAGCCTATAAATCCATTTTTTTTTATTCTAGTTTTCCCTGCCCTGCATGACACTATATGGGTGCTGGTGCAAGCAGGAAATGTCGGGGTTCTGCTGTCTGTTTCCCTTTAGCTATTGTGCATTTAAGTGGAAGCGCACCACCAACCCCCCCAGTGTGCATGCACACATTGTAAATTAGGGCAATGGATGGTTCTGCAGTTTGCGTCACAATACAGGCTTCAAGCCCAGCCCCTGCAGCCTTTCTGGTGGGGTGGGTGATGCAGGGGTCCTGGTTGGAGTGGCTCTGTGGTGCTGAAGCAGGGACTTTGTATTATCGCTGTGGGCTGTTCAGACAATCACAGCTGTCGTCGTCTCTGCTCTCCAGTCCTGCGAAGGGAACTCTCGTGGAACTGAACCAGATCCCTCTTTTCTCAAAGCGTTAAAAGAGCTGTCCAGGACAGCTTGAAGTGCTGGGGATTGTTTATACAAAAGTGTGTTAAACGTGGAAGGGAGATTATCAGGTTCCTTCTGCAGAGCAGCTTCACCTGTTCCAGGTATTCTCAAGCGGCTGGCCTCTGGTGCAACAGTACAGCCCAGAAGCAGGCGATTTTAAAATTAGCCCTCAATGCCAAGTGCCTCAGCCACTTTGAGGTTTTTAAGTTTATCTTCATATCTTTTTGAAGCATAGGGGGGGGGGAAACTCGTCTGGCTTGCCTGCATGGGATTGGACATCGGAACGACTCTTCCTTGACGGCGTGACTCCTGGAGTAATCTCGATGTATGAATAGTCCAGAGTCATGTTTCTCGGGGCCAATCACACTGTCCACGCATGTCCTCATACCTCTAGAACTCCATCACTTCGCTTCCACCTGGGCGACTTCATGTGTTAGCAGCTGTGTAATCGCAGGATCTGCTGATGGAACATAAGACCTGCGACCTCCTTCAGACCCTTCCTCCACCATGCACACAGATAAGATATTAATTGTTTCTTCCTGGAGAGCATCACCCAGGTGGCCAAGGGCTGCTGGTCTCCCTTTGAATTCCAATCAGCCGGCTGTGTGCGGATGGGGGGGGAGAAGGAATGTAGGCGAAGAAAAATCGATGGGGAGACTGTTGGCGTAGCCTGATTGTTTAACTCGGGCGATGTGCTGCTCTCTCACTCCGCACATACACTGGACACCTCGCCGCTCTGCCCCCCTGTCCCCTGCTTTCTGGGCTGCACTTGTGATCCTTGAGTTTCTCAGGGGCTGGCCTTGGGGGGGGGTCCAGTTAATTCTATAATTCAGTTCTGATCTTAGCAATGCATCTGGGCTGAACCAGGGGACAAGTTACATGATGGCTGTTTTACTGCATGAATATATGAGAACTGGGAAAGAAGGATTTGCAGAGTTCTTGGCAAAGGGAAGAATCCAGGTACAGATTATACTCCCATTGCATAGCTGCTGGATCCATTTCAGGTTTTACCAGGCTGCAGTGTACACGCTGTACTCCTGAGCCGCAATCCGTTCTGTTTAACATTAGTCTTAGCAGTTTTACAAAGCTACAAGCTTGACTGCAGCGCCTTCTGAACAAGGGCCTGCACCTGAAAAAACACGGAGTGGATCGAAATCTTTGGGACTAGCTGGAGTCATGTATTCCTGCCAGTTCAGGCAGGCGTGGGATTCAGAAATAGTTCAGCACTGTTATTCATTCATGGTGTGGAGAGGCAAAACCGCTCAAGGTGCTCGGTGAAGATGTTAGATTTTATTGCTTTATTTCGTCCTAGTGAGGGAGGGGGATTGCGGCTTTACTAACAGGTTTACTTGTGTAATTACCGAAGTAACAAGCCGGCCGTCCTTAGCACCAGCAAGAGTTCCAGTAAAGTGGTTTGATCTGGTTTTATTTTTAAACGCATTCTTAGCTGGTGATGGCAAGCTCGGGAGGCGACAGGTGTTGGTCTCGCTGTCGGTGCGCCGCACGATTCCTGCACTGTTGTGACATTTAACACTGGCTTTGATCTCGCGCCGCGCGTTGGGTGCTGTTGGGGAAGCATCCTTTACATTCAAGCCCCCTGTGTGTTCTCAGCAGTGTGTCAACTGTGCGTATCTTGTAACCACATGTCTGGATCAAGCAATGCGGGCGATCCCTCCGTGACGCAGTGCTTGGAGCAGCAAACTTGGCTTTCGAGTTCCTCTGGGTCTTCGACTGCCAGCTTGTGCTGGAATCGATCGGCTGTTGTTTTGGCTTTGTGGTGTTTTTGGGGTTGTGCACTCTGCGCGCCTGTCCCTCTCTGTCCCTGCCTCCCTGACAGCCACTAGCTCTCGGCTAGCCTTCGTTCTCCTCTGCCTTGACCTGCAGGTTCAGGTTACAGCCCTGTAAGGCCATACCTGCCCTCAGCCTAGACTCCCGGGCACATTTGCCAAGAGACGGATGGGAAATCGAACAGATCAAGGTCTCGGCGTCTCGGGTGCCTTGTGAAACAGTCCATGGTTCGCTGGATGCCCTGCCTTTTCCTTGCCAGTGTAGCATTAAAGACAGTGAACAGTTTTCATGCCTCCTGTGGGCTGTTGCGGACATGAACTGTTGCTTAATGTAACATCGGTGCCCACCGTGGAGGACCGCTGGCCCTTCGTTAGTGGTTTTTCTCCGGGGGGCGAGCCTGTGCAATCAAGCATGTCAGCCCTTAGTCTTGAGGCAGCGACAACTACTATTTATAAAGTTCTGATGCTATTTGGTCTGAATAAAATAAAGCAAGAACCCGGAATTAGGGGGAGAGGGGCAGCAAAAATCTATATTTGTTGTGGTGAAGTACAGCCTGGAGACCAGATGGTGCAGAGCCTGGCGGCGTCGCCCAAGTCGAGCCCTCGTGATGCACGGAAAGATGGAGAGAAGAAGGAGCTTGATTTAGTGTTTAATTAACAGGAATAGCAATTACTCCAGATGTCTGTTGTCACCTAGCAGAGAGAGCGAGCCTCTCCGCAGAGATTGCGCTGACCTTGTCTTTGCTGTGCGGTGCTTCTGTGTGCTGTCAGTGTGGTTTGGGGACAGCACGTTAGTAGCCCTTTTCATAGCAACAGCACGCAGGTCTCCCTGCTCCTTTCCCCGTCGTTCATCCGGGTCTCGGGCAGAGATATAGGTATTCCTAAGGGTTAGGGGAAATGCAACAGCATGTGACCAGTATACAAGAGCAGGGACTGAAGGAACAGTAATGGTTTTCGTGCCCATAAAGGACAGAGTGGCTCCTCGGAGTGGAGTTGGAGTTCTGGTACAGCCTTGACAAATCATTGAGTTTGATAACGCGCCCACGATGCAATGTGTACTGAGCTGCATCGGACCCAAGAGAGGCCGACAAGTGCAGCTGTCATCTGACATCCTGGCCACAGGGCATCTTACTCTCTTATGATGTGGTACCATCACCTAGCTGTAGGGGCCTGGTATGCTGCTTCCTGGCAGTAATTGCGCCTGGCTCTGCCTGGTCGATGGTTCCCACTGGCTGCTTCTCATCAGATCTGTTTGCTGTTGAGCTGCAGCATGCCGGTGGGGCCACTTGTGGTAGAGTAGCTGACAATCATTTAGACAGCTCTCCTGTCTGGGTTTTTTCTTTTGCCGTTTCCTTACAACACTGATGGTCTTAGTGGAGTTTCACGCCGTCGATGCATCGGAGGCATGCACGCACCCCCGAGCAAAAGAAAAAACTCCTGACTCTTGTGCAAAGCCTGCTCCTCATCTAAGGCTGACCTCTCGAGGACGGCACACCGTGTTTGCAAGAGTCCATGGGGCACTGTGGGCGCTTGATCCCACCCTGCAAAGCCTCATTCACAGTCGGCAAGCAACACGATCTTGGCTCGAACCCGCGATCCTACAGCTCCGCCCACGCTTGAGTGAGCACCTTTACCAGCTCACTGCCTTAGGCAGCCCTGTCATTTCTTGTTTTGACTGTTGTTCACACCGTTTCCTTCTGGATTCGCACCTTCAGAATGCAAGCACCAAAATAAATTGAAGATTGAACCTGCCAAGGCTGTCCCAGTAAACAGTGCTAAGAAAAATCAAGTCTAGTGTGGGAGCACCTGACCTGCAGCTCTGAGTAAGCGGGTTTGTTTCCGGGACTCGGATTTAATTGTGCCCCTTCTCAGCACAGTATGAGTCACACCCGCTAACACTCTGATTGGTCAGTTTTAAGCGCATCTGTGTCGGTCCTCTGCAGGCTTGTGGGAGAGCCCCACATGGGCCCACTGCTCGTCTGGGAGGGGCTGTCTGCCTGCCCGGATTGATCCGTCCTTGTCACTGTGTGCCAGGAAAGCCCTGTGGTGGATATCCCTCATTAATTCTTGCCTGGTGATGCTCGGGAAGTGTCTCTTCAGACCCCTCTCCCTGCTTCTCCAGGCTCCGTGCTGGGAGAGCAGTGCGCTAGTTGACCTGGTTTGTTCTTGGATGGGGACTTCTGTGACGCGTTGCGAATCAGAACACGCCTGTCATAGACCAGGTTGGGCTGTGCACGTTAAGCAAACTACGTGGAAATTTACAACTTCTTTCGGGTCCTACAGGCCTGTGTTTGGATAGGTGTCTATGTGTGAGTTCGCCTGACTCCAGATGAGATGGCTTCCACTTTTAAAAAGTAGTCTGCTTCTCTGTTGGCCTATATACTTGTGCACTAAAAGAGTTATTCATCCAATTTGGGAATTTAAAATGTCATCTCTGGGTTACGTATAAAAGAAACGGCCCTTCTTTAAATCGTTAGTACAGTTTGCAAGCAGTTGGTTGTGACTGGAAATGAATGTTAGCCGAGACGGTGTGCAGCATGTTTAAAACAAACTTTTCCATGATCTTGGGTCCACATTCCTTAACCCCCAGCTCTCACTGCGGCGTCCCCTGTTGATTGCTGTGAATCCTAGAATCTTCCTCTACTCTTACCTGTGCAGCTCAGATCCCGTTGATTGGATAAGCCAATTTAAGTGTTTTTGCACTGCAAATATTCGGCTCCTCGTTACAGACTCAGTCCAGGTCGGAAATGGATAACGAGGCACTTGGAGTGTTAGGTGGATGTGTGTGAGTGAGAGGTACGTTCTGGGATATAACAGCAGTTTTTTTACGTTTAACCCTTCCTCTTCTGTAATTATCTTGTGCCCGAGATGCCCAAATGAACCATGTGTCGCTTCTAACATTACCTTCATCTGTTTTTGTACAAAGTAGAGGGAGGGGCCTAATTTGAGCTCGAGAAGATGCGGGGGTTATGTGGAGGTCACTGAAAGCTTCATCCGGTCACAATAGCTTTGTTTTCAGTGCAAATCCAGCCCCTCTGCTCAGCCTGGTTTTGGTGCGCTGGTAGGCACTACAGTAACCGTCTTGTTCGAAATGCATTGAAGAGGGGAGGAGGGGGGAGGGATGGGTTGTGAAGATCTCCTGTTTTTCTCTTGGTGACAGAGCCTGTTGCCATGGAGCTTGCGCTCCTGTTGGCTGAGAGCATGTCCTATAGGAAAGCAGCGTGGAGTATTTCATCATTGAGATTTTTTTTTTTTTGCCCTCTTCACACCTGAAGCATGGAACATGTAAGGCTACAGAAACTGCAGAATGACTTACAGCTGGAAGAGTGTGAGGGTGACACACTTACCACATGGCACTTTGGTATGTCTTTGCTGCATGGATTTTACTTTGAAAGGCCACGGCAGTCAGGAGCTTGAACTTGGACGCTCTGTAGCCTTATTCAAGGTGCACTTGTCAGTAGTGAATCGCAGAGCAGCAGTAATCAATGTAGAATGTCAGACAGCAACAGGTTGACTGTACACCTCTGCTGTGACATGATGAATCTTGGGTACAGGGCTACTTTCTGAATCTGCAGAATGTGCAGCTTCCATGCTTGTACTGATGCAGAACTAGACATGGAGTACACCAGCTCTCGGTTTTACCAGATGCCTGACCTCTGCTATACTCTGCCGGGAAGGAATAAATAGAAGAATGCATCATTGAAAGTCCAAGTCCGGCCACGGCAGTGCAGGGCTTCAGCGTGTCGCTGGTACACGCTGGAGTGCAAACCTCTTATGTACCTTAATGGTTTGTTCTGTAGCAGGTTTTATTTTGCCCTGATTGCTCTCTGTCAGTTGCCCCGCACAGTCTCTAGGCTGGCACTGTTCGACTGTCCTGTGGGGTCATGCAGCTGATTTCCGTGGAGAAGCTGGGATGCCAGGAGAGAAGTCTGGGGGTGAGGGCAGCGGGCGTGCACGTTTTGTGTGGTGACATGAGGGCACCAAACCCGTCGAGTCACTTGCTTTTTTTTTTTGTTCTGCTTGTTTCTTAATTCATTCAAGTCCCCCGCTTCTTCCAGTGCTCGGCATCCATAATTCATCAAGATCAGGATTCCCCCCCCCCCCCCCCCTTTTGGAGCATTAATTATTCATGGGGGTCACGCCAGCGTTTGTTTTCCTCCGCAGCATGGGGAAGTACAGGGGTCCGTCCCGGGCCCGTCCGCTGATGGCTGACATGCCGGCGAGGGCGTTCCCATGGCCCCTGGCCTGTCTCGTACCTCAGCTGTTGTTGCGCAGGTTCTCCTTGCCTCCCCCCCACCAGAATGTAAAGCATTTCTTTTTTTAATGCCTCTTAAATTGTCAAGGCTGCTGACGCCATCCTCCCCCTCTCAGCCCACACTCAGTCCTGGGGGACGAGGGCTGACTCATTCTCTCTCTCTCTCTCTCTCGCACTCTTTTACAGTTCTCCCTCAACCTTTCCATCTCCCTGCCTCTCCTCTTCTTGAATTCCTATCTTGTCTTCGCACCCCCTTCACACTTCACGCTCCTCCTCTTACCTCTACCCCTCTTCACTTTGGAAAATCGTTTTTTTTTTTTCTCCGTCTCATTCGGTCACCTCCCCCCTCCCTCTTTCTCTCCTTCACTCCCTGCGGAGGCTGCCGTCCGCTCCGTGCGGAGCCCCCCTGCGCTCCTCGGCTCCGGGGACGGGGGCAGGGAACTCGGGCTCCCCGGGGACCGAAGAGCAGGGAGCAGCTGGAAGGAAGACCAGTTCAGTTAATCACTGAACTCGGCGATGACGTCTCTGGTCGCGGGAATCCCAGCAGGCTCTGGGGCGAAGGTGGCCGCTGCTGTGCGTGTGCCGCCTTCAGCCGAGCTGTTGCCTCTCCTTCACCCTTTCACCTGTGCTTATTTTACCCAAGATGCAGTGGAGTAGATACCCGTCTGCAAACAATAACGGACTGTGCAGTGTTTCCAAAAAAATATTTTAGTTTCTTAAAACTGGAGAATCAGCTGTTCCAATTAATGTTCTAATAGGTGACATTAGATGTTTTTTAGGACTGGGGCAGCTGAGGACTCAAGCAACCAAAAACTTAAGCACCCTGTTTTCAGATTCCAGGTACCTAGGAAACTGGCCTGTTGGGCAACGAATATTGTTTGTAGTTGACTCTTATTTGCAACCTCGTTAGTCCTGTTTAACGAGAGTGGTGTTGGCTAAAGGTTTTGACATGTTGCAGTTCTTTACTGTGTATGTCATGTCTGGCCAGACATACCAGGAAATTCCAGTCAGGAAGTATTCTCCTGGTGGGGGACTGTTCCTGACTGGGCTTCGGGAGCATGAAACAGATGGAGAAAACTGGTAGAACCAGTGAGAGGCGTAGATCAGTTTCACACACACATTTACAGTTGAGACAACCTCAACTGGTTGTCCTCTTGCACTGAATGGGATGGGGTGGCAAATATTTCGTACTCTTGTGGGATACGTGCCCATTCCCGGTGGTTACCTGTCCTGGCTGCTTGGCAGGGGACCTGCCTAATGGTCAATGAGCCTGCTCCCAGAGAGCCATGGTGTCTTATGCCAACCAAGGCTTCAGTATACTGCAACTGGTTAAAACATGAAGTGGCTTTGTTGTGGCCCAGAGTCAGTAGAGAGCTCTGAATCACCTGTGGAATCAGCCTCACCAGGGTCAAGCTGGGACAGCCCTCACGCCTGATGGGTTATTTTCTTACCTTGATTTGAGCACGAGCTCCATAGACTAACCTGTGGACTTACTCATTAAAGCATTTGCTATTCTGCTTTTTAAATGCTCTAGTCCAGAGCGACTTGAACCCTCAACCTCCCCGTTAGGTTGCCCAGAACCCCGAGCACAGCTCCGCACTGCTGCCCAGTCACGCTGGGAATAGCCTAGCTTTTCCCGAAGGTGCACTTTAAAACCTTTCCGAGCCTTGTTGGGGATACGCACTCATTCCTGGTTCAGCCTGTCCTTGCTGCTTGCAGAGGACTGCCACGTTGTACAGCGCTCATGTCGAGGGGTCCTAGTATTTTGGCCAGTGGGCTTATGACCAACAGAGAGGGGTTCCGTAGCCTGAGGACGGGGCGACTCGTCTGTGCACTGCATCAATGATGGAGGACACGCGTCTCATTGCAGCGCTCTGCCGGCTCTGCTCAGCCTTGCAGCAGTGCAGCCTGGGAAACACCCCGTGCTCTAATAAAGACGCTGAAGCGTGCGGTGGAGATGTGCAGCTCCCAGCACTGTCAGATCCTTCTATTCTTTCAGGAGAATAATCTTAATGGCCGCCTCGTTCGAAAGGAGGCGAAGGGAAGCCTGAGCCGCGCAGGGGAGCGCGGCGAGGCCGGCGCTGAATGAGCTGTGAATTAAGCTGTCATGAATGAGCCGGCCCGCCTTTGTTCTCTTCCCCCTCTTTTTTTTTTTTCCTTAAAAAAACTGAGGGACGCTGGGTTGCCATGGAGACGGCAACGTCATTCACAGCTGCCTCTGCTCAGTTGGGGGGAGAGATGGGTATATTATTAAATATAAGTCCGGGAGCTTTGGAGGACTGAGCAAGGGAGAGATTTGGAGGAAGAGAGCGCTGCATTAAATCTCTCAACCCCTCTGTTCAGACCTGTGTACTGCAGCTTGGAGGGATCCGTTTTGAGACGGGAGAAGGGGCCTCAGTCGTTGAGGTACAGGTGTCGAGGACATGTGGCCTCACGTTCAAAATCAGCTCTGAAGGCTTCTGACTGTCTCCAGCCCATCCTGATGTGATCGGATCCCACTCAGTCTATTTTACTGCCAGAGTATTCCAGTTCAGTAAACCCTCCGTTATGTAACGGGTCGACGCCGGTGCCCATGAGGTGGTTACGGATGTGGAAAACCCCTGGTCCTGCTTCCCTGGATCTCCCCCTGTTCCGGAGCTCTGTTGTTGGTCCGCTGGCAATCCAAGATTGCCCCTGATGAGCGGACATTTTTTGTTGATTTTTTTTTTCTTTATGTTACACTTGCCGCCGCTGAGCTGACGCAGTTCAAATATAGTGACTCTCTGCACTGCTCCCCCTTCTGGACGTACAGAGGAGTAACATCCCCTGTGTCTCTTGAGAAGTACCAGGGGGAAGGCCATGAAATAGCTCAACCTGAAAATAAGAATTGCTTTTATTCCAAGAGGACTTGCGGCTACAGAACCCCACTGTACGGGCACTGTTCAAGACCTCGAGCTGTATCAACTTCAAGCCCCCTTTCCTCCCCTCTGCAGCGCCAGTACTGAACCCCAAACTGAACAAATAAGACGCGTACCCTAAGAACCTAAGAATATTATGTCATGGACGAGAGGAGCCCATTCTGTCAGCCCGTTTGGTCGTTACTTATTGTTCCAAGGATCTCATCCATCTGCCTCTTGAAGCAAGGCATGGTATGGGCTTCAACCACCCGGCTGGGTTGCTTGTTCTAGACTCCCCCCAAAATTAAAGTAAGGTAAAGTGCCTCCTATTCTCAGTTTTAAAAGCTCTTGCCACTTGTGTCTTCTGGTTCGTTTTACTGCTGAATCTGAATTCCAGCGGGTTGACTTTGTCAGAGCGTTTGAGAATTTTGAACACGGGTCCCCTCATAGTGACCTCCGTTCAAGACTAAAAAGGTTCAGTTCCTTCAGCCTGTCAGTGTAGAACCTGTGGAATAGAAACGATTTTAAAGTTCTCCCTAGCCGCTGCCCCCCAGTTATATTTTGACCAGTTTCTCTATTCATTATGCTTATGCAGGTTGTGTATTAACCCCCTTGTCTGAATCAAGGTGGATGTGCTGGTTTATTAACTGTCGCATGCCGTCGTGATGGTCGGTGACATGTCTTCTGGTTTCACTTGCGTGCTCGTCCAGCCCGGTGCACAACAGCAAGGATTCGTCGGTGAAGCAGCTCATTCAGTAGCAACCGAGGAAGCACTTGGAGGAGGAGGAGGAGACTGGGGCTCGAGTGATTTCACAGAGGAGGAATTTTTATTTTTGAGAAAATGTGCTCTGCATGGAACGGATTGCGTATGAGTTTAATAAAGACACGGGGCGCCTCCCTGCGGGTGCGAGCGTGTGCGGGCACGTCACCCCCCCCTGCCCCCTGAGCTGTGAGTTTCTGGTCCTGCAAGTCCGCATGTGGCTGCAGGGCTCAGCTGCGGCTTCCTTCGAGGAGTTTCTCCGGGCACGAGCGAGAGGGCATGGCAGCGTGGGACATTTCCCAGCGTTCACCGAGTCCTGTCCTCGTTTTTCTTCCACCCAGCGCTGTCCTGATCCTTTTTAGCAATCTTCTGATTACTAAAATGAGTGGATTTCAGTCCTAGTCTTGATCTGGAAACTCTTGCTCTCCTGACTAGTTTTAGCTCTAGTGAATAGGTATGGATGGACTTACTATCCGAATGCAACTTGGATGATTTTTTATATTTATACATTCGGGTTTGCTGAAACAGTTTGGTTAAGGTACAACAGCGGGGTCCCCCAACTGGAATTCGGACCCCATGAACCCTCTGGCCACTCCAGAAAGCACGTGATGTTGGGGCACATGATGGATAACCTAACCGAAGTGATAACGTTTCCAGCTGAGCGTTTATCAAGCGTCCGTGCCAGGTAGGCACATTGCAGGGAGGAGGCAGGAGTCACGGGTCTTCAGGCTCTTTGCTGCTCTTAAACTGACAGTTCAAGGGACTGCTCTCCACACCAGCTGACCCGCCCATGGGTCCCTTCTGACTGCGGTGTCATCCTGTCTGCAGCCAGATCCAGTCCCTGCTGCTGCAGGAGCCATCTTTTCTGATGTTGTACCGACGTTGTAAGGTGGCAGTTCTTTTTTTTTGCATCGCTTGGGGGGAAAAAAAGGGATTAAGCCATCACCATGCACTGGATCTTTTCAGTTTAATGGAGGAAAAACTATTCTTGCTTGGAACTTTATCAGTGCAGGTTGTCCAGGGTCCTGCAGCACAGTTACAGTGAAATGGCTCCAGGTGTTATCTGGTGTTCTCTCCCTTGAGAGGTGGAACAGGGCAGCCTTGTGTGCACTTACTCAAGGACAAGCGGGAGTATGGGACACACTATCCAGCCATGTTGCTGAAGCCAATATTTGGCCTCCTTTTAGGAAACGGCCAGATGTCTTTGGATCATGAAGCTTTTAACTACACTGACTTCCAGACAAGCTAGATAGTGCTGAATGGCCTCTCATTTGTCTTATTTTTTTATTTTTGACCTTACGATTAATTAGGGTTGAAACCATACTAGGCAGTATAAGTTTCGAAATCGCGCAGTAACAGCCCAGCATGCTCCGAGAAGAGAAATTCAGATAAAGAAGCAATATAATTGTAGCCATTTATTAAAAATATTTAAAGAATTATTTCTTTGCTGTCTGAATTGCAGGTGTTATTCGAGCGATTATTTCTGTTAATCGTTTTCCGTTGAAAGCTGGATATCTGTTTAATACTGACCTTGTGGGGGTTTTGCATTGGGAGCTGCTGTATTTATTACTTTTGCTGAGTTCCTGACAGACACTTGAATCGGAATTTTGCTCATCTTGCCCAGAGAGAATTTTTCACAGTGTTTGGTTTCACCGTCTAACACACGGGTATTATTTGCTTCCATTGGGGGATATACCTCAGAGGGAAACCTGAAAACACTTCCTTGTCCGGCAGCAAGTGTAGCACGGGTTGCTCTGCTGATCGCCACAAGTTTGTAACACAAGTAAAGTTCAGCTCTTGAATGGGCTGTGTATAGTGTAGAAATCTGCACCAGCGTGTGTCGCTATGCTGCTGCAGCTGGGTGTGATCTGTCTGGTGGCTGTTAGTCGGAGAATATTTTGTCTGGCCTTTTCACAGTCTGTCTCCCTTACAGCTCCCGATCTCATTGGTATTCTCCAGACTGGCGCAGCATCTTCACAGAGATTTAGAGTGTCTCACTGTTGCTGTATAGAGACTAGACTACTGCTGGCAAAGAGGTGTTTAATCCATTCACTGCACAGTCAATTGAATTTGCATTCAAGCTTATCTGATGGGAAACCTACAGGAATACTCGATACTGGAACATTAATGCAATGAAAGGGGAATCTCAGTCGAGACATGTTTTAAAATGCATCAAAGCATTTGCTTCTCGTGCACTTTGATTCACCTGAAAAGTTATCTCCGAAAAAGCTTTCGAGCCACTTGGCAAAATAGAAAAGTTTTGTTTTTGTTTTGAAGTTTTAATAGGATGCACTGTTTTTTTTTTCAAAATTTTTAAAATGACGAGATATTGTGGCTGTACCCACCTGATCTGGAATAGCCAGTTGTGTGTTTTTCGTGTCGGCTCAGGGATATTAACCCCGTGACCGCACACGGGGGAGAATGAGGAAGCGCAGGCAGGTTCCTCTGTCCCACTCTCCTTCCCGCCACTTGTATTCTAATTCACATCACAGGCAGCACCGCCCTGTGCCAGAGGGGCAGTGCCGATTGGAGGAGAGGCACATCCCTCACCAACGGCACTGCAAGCACTCAGAAGGTGCGCCATGCCACCAAAAGCCATACAACCCGTTTGTCCATTCCCGCTGTCCTACAGCATGCAACGCCAATTATAATCCAGTCAACGCCAGTGAGACTCCCGTTGCACTGCAGCTCAGTCTGCTCCAGGTGTTATGAGCTGTGTGGGATGTTGAGTACTTAATGACTGAGTGGATATGAAGGGCAAGTTCAGAAAAAATGGGGTGTGATTTGGACCGAAACACTTGTTTGTAAACTTCCCATTTATGATTGCAGTTCTTTGGGTTTAGAACTATGGTATCCAAAAAGTGTATGCCTGTGGCGTAGGGTAGGTGTAGCAGGCAAAGCTCCATCTTCTTGGCTGAGAGAACACCTTAAAGCCTAATAAAAGACTATATGAAAACGGTCTCTCCCATTCTTCCAACTGATGCAAACTCTCCTGAAAGGTGCTGGGCAGCCCGCGGTGCTCCAGGAGGTGAATGGCGCGGACAGGGGGGCTTGGAGGAGACTCCCGCGTGCGGCACGGCAGTCTTAAACGGCTCGTTTTGCTTCACGGTGAAAAATAAACGCTGGCTTCGGATGTCTTTTTAAAAAAACTTACCGTTTTAACCCTAGAGAAGGAAGCCCGAAGACCCCAGTCAAAAATTTTGCAGCCTCTATTGTTGCTGGAGTCAATTATCAAGCACCTTGGTACAATTATTGTGTATGAAACAAAACCTGGAAAGGAACTAATTGCTATGCAGTTGGTGTCCAATCGTATCGCACAGTGCGACAGCGTAAGGGGGTTGTTGACATGTGGGTGGTTGCTGACATTCCCAGCATAGTGGAAGGCAGGTGCCAGCATTGGCCTGGCTGATCTTTGGGATTAATTGCTCTCTCTCGCTCTCCAGCAGGCCTGCTCTGACGCCGCTCGCCATGCCCGAGGAGTGACCAGGTGTTCGGCACAGCGCGGCTACACCGGTGGTTTTCATGATATGGAATGCAAGTTAACCACGGCCCAGCCGAAGAGTCTGCTGTAGACGGTTCCCCCGATTCTTGAAGAGCGTGGGCTCTGTCGCATTAGAGTCGATTAGAGCTACAGGTGATGATCCTTTGCTTCCAACACCCCCCCCCCCCCCCACCCACTCTAAACTTCACCCTCGGGCTTTTGAAGTTGACACCCTCTCGTGTCGGCTTCAGAATCCTCTGGCTCACCTATAAGGCTCTGCATTGCTTGGCACCTCAGTACCTGTCTGACCTACTATCGTCATACTCCTCACCTTGCAACCTTCATTTGTCTGTTTCTGGTCTCCTGTCTTTCCCCCAAGCCTGTCTACACTCTGTGAGTGACAGGGTCTTTTCCTGCTATGCCCCAGAGCTCTGGAACTCTATCCCTGAGGATATCAGGGTGTCATCTTTCATAAGCTCTTTCAAATCTACACCCAAAGCTTTCCTTTTTAGAAGGGCCTTTACTTAACTGGTTCTGTTATTTACCCCTTTGCTTCTGCCATTTTCAGTACACCCATCTACTGTCTCCTCTCATTGTGTCTTTTCATTGTGTATATCTTGTGTATTTTTTCTTTTTCTGTCATTCTTTAAATCGCTTCGAGATTTATATCGCTGCTATATAAATTATAAATTATTATAGTCAGAGATTATAATTACGTGCAAGTTATCCTGGATTAAGCTAATTGATTTCATACTCGGCGATACAGGCTCCAGATCCACCATCCTGATTTAACGTGCTCAGTTAAATAAAGTAAGGACCTGGTTTAAAGCACCTAGTGTTAATACCCCAGCTCTGTTCTGGTGAAAGACTAACTGCTTCGTCTTCAGAAAGCTGAAGGGCTGTAAGATTTCAAAAGGCTCCCCCATCTCCCTCCTGTATAGTCAGAAGTAAACAACCTTCTTTTTGTTGATGTTGGTGCAAAGGGTCATGATCCTCATGATCCTGAAGGTGAAGCTTGTTATAGTTAAAGATCTTCAGGCAAGCTGGTGAAAGCAGGGGCCTCTGCTGCAGTCGAGTATCGGAAAGGGGGAGCCAGGCAGGAGCTTGGGGGGTTCAGATGCCAGGTGATGCAGGGCGCCTAGCGCCGATGGCCCCAGTGAAGCCCATTGTGTGAGAGTGTAAGGCGACAGGCGGCGGGTGCTCTTGGTGAGAAGCGCGACAACCGGCTCCGCGCCGGTGGCGTTCAGCCGGGTTTCCGAGTGACGCCGCCGCGTCTCTGTGCCGGACAGCTTTGGCAGCGGGACCCAGGGAGCTCTGGCCCCCCGGCGCGGCGAACATGTCCAGCAGCGGCAGCCCCCACGAGAGCCTGGACATCATGAAGGAGAGCGAGCGGAAGCTGGTGGAGGAGGCGCTGGGCAAGAACAAGCTGGCGGTGCGGGCGGCCGCCAAGGAGGGGTGCGACAAGGAGGGCGAGGAGTCGGGCACGCCGCAGGACACCCAGGTGGGCACGCAGTCGACAGGGATGGGCAGCAGAAAGGAAGTATGTAATCGTAGAATTTTACTATTATAATTAATTTATGAGGATCCGTAGAATTATTCTCTTTGACAGTATAGTGTTTTCCGTCAAAAACTCCTGGTTAAATACCAAGGTGGGTAAATAGTTTTGATAGTTCCTGTATTTGCCCTCTCCCACATCGTCCTCGCCAGCAGCTGCTCGTGCTGGAAATAGAAAGGAACTCTGAAGGCACATGCGAAACGGGGAGTAGCAAGCATAGACTTGTAAAAAAGTCATTCTGATTTAAATATCGAAAGCTTTATCATCTCATGAAGCAGTCTCAAGTGTCTGGTTATTCTTTACATTAGGCAGTGGAATTTAGGATGGTCTTTGGTTTGGCCCAGGGAAAGTCCAATGCCAAATTTTCTCCATCACAAGGAATTTCCAACGTTTTGTACTTTTTATATTGTGTATATATATATCTTGTTTTGTTCTATAATGAGGGAGCTCTTTTCTTTTAGCTGACAGTTCAGGGGACTGTATTGAAGTTTAATGTGTCAGAGCCTGTGTGTCGTCTCACATTGATTAACGCGTCTTTCCTCTGCAGCGGAGAAACCAGAACCACGGGCACGGCAGGAAAAGGGCCAAGGTGAGATGCTCTGTTCCTCGACCCCGCTGATGCTGCACGGCAGCTAGTCAGCAGCACTGGTGACCGTACAGCGCCTGGTGCCTCCTGTACATTCCTGTCAGAGCCGAGGATCAGCAGACCAGCTCTCCCGAGCCACGGAGGAATGGAAGACGCCGGCACGTTCTCCAGATCGTGCACGGCCAGAATCTGCGCTTCGTTTCCTGCGTTGTTTCGATCCCCAGTATGCCTGGCGTTCCCAGGGGAAGAGCGCGGATCGCGCGTTGCCCATCAGGGAGTCCCAGTGATATTCTGCTGCTTTTGCACAATTCTGCAATTCCACTTGGCGTGCAGACCCCTGGATCCAGCTGTTAAACTGGACCCCCAGGTTTACTTTATATTTATTTTGATTATCTGAGCAACAGACGTGATGATTGGATATTTTCTCCCATGGAAATCATAAGCGGATGTCGAACTCCGTCCCTAACTAAAAATGATGCCGCTTCCTCCTGAAATAGATTGCCACAGGCTGCCTTGCCAGTGTTCATCGCCATTATGTTGCTTTTACATAATCACGACGGATTTAGATGAAGCCATTTATAGGCACTGCACATCCGTGGCCTGAATACCTAACTCCTTCAGCCATGCAACGCTTTCAAAATTAACAGGAGATTACCAATAATGACAAGCCCTCCTTTTAAACATGGGTATCGTTCAGTCTGTCACATGCATGATTTTGATTCAGCTGCGGTGATTTGTTAATCCACGCTGTCGGAGGGCGCTGGGGTTTGCCCAGCCTGCAGATCGGCCCGAGGGCGTTTGCGTCTCGTGACGGTGACTGTGGTTACTGTGCATGTAATCGAATGGACTGTTGCTGCAACTGTGCTGTTCTCCTTTCGCACAGCTGACCTTCATATGTCCCCTCTGCCTTAATCTGGGTTGCTCCTCGTTGGAGAAGGAACACCGCATTTCTGCAGTGACCTCCTGCGCTATATATAAACTTGCACTACTTGGCTGACATGCCAAGTGTGTCAGCATCGTGGACCGGGAACGCTAGCCAGGCCTTGCCAGTTCGCTTCTGTCTTACCGCCATGGTACAGTCTGAGGCGTGGCACTGAGTGATGTTTAATTAACGATGACTCGCATGGTTCTGGGTCGGGGTACAGTGGGCAGCGTTCCCTCTCCTGGCCTTTCATCTGGATCCTTGGCAAGGTGCAGCTACTGCATGAGGAGAAAATCTTCTGCACTCTAGTTTCTGATGATAGATGTCAGATGAGCTTTCCCTGTAGTTCTGTTACACTTTCACTGTTTGTCCTGCTGTTTGTTTTTATCCATGTTAACTTCCCTTAATGAGACAACAGCTAAGCGTAGTGTCTAATAACCTCTCTGTCTTTAATTTTGTGCCGTAGTCAAATGCCAAATTAAAGCTGGTGAGGAGCCTGGCGGTGTGTGAGGAGTCCTCAGGACCTTTCTCAGGAGACGGCCCTTCAGAATCACAGGTACCCTTTCGGGGCAAAGTGGGGGGGAGGGTAACCGCTTGAGAGAAGAGCATTATCAAGAGCTTACAGCCATTGTGCACAGGGGCAGGGAGAGAGGGAGGCTGTTGTGCTGAGGGAACAGCGCACTGTATTCTTTTTGTAAATGAGCCCAGTGAGAGCAGGCTGGGACAGGGAGAGGAGGTCACAGCCCAGTCTCAGTATCTTAAGATATATTAGAAAACATAAAGAGTTTTATCGGCCCTTCATTGTGGACATGAACGATTTCTAAATGTTTTTTTTAAGTTTAAATGACAAAAGGTTCTTTATAGCTGTAGCCCAGTGTTTCTCAGCCTGTTCCATCCCACAGAGAATTTACTGCCCTTTTAAAGGTCTCCTTGAACGTACTACTAATTTGGCAAGAGGTCCAATTAATAGAATGGAATTAATACTAAGGGAAGAATTTGCAAAATTCCCTGCTTTTTAATTAATGTGCTAAGACATTACTAACTATGCCAGCAAAAATTTTAACACAAAGTTACCTCATTTAATTTATATTAAAATCAAAATTCTGTCCACCCCCCACTGGGAATCCTGCAGTGGTACTACCCTCCTCCTGAAAGGATCGCACTGCTTAACACTAAAACTAGTAATTCACTGGAAGACCAGGTTCACCCAGCTACACCCTCTCTGCACACACACGTCACCAGCCTGAGCGCGTTATTATGAATATCATTAACTAGTTATAGTTTAGTTAGTTCGCCTCATCATCTTGGCAGGAATTGGTGATCCTGAAACTCGGAGCTCGTGTTCAGATTCTTTCAGATCTCCCGTTTCGAACTTGAAAAATGGGACTGGTGTCACACGAGATTCCCACGTGAACACTCACGTGTGTAGACCGAACACACTTCGCACACTTTGGCTACACCTCAAAACCAGTGTATCAACTATTTTATATCATTGATTCATTTTATTTTTCATGCACTGCAGAATTCTGTGGCGTGCCATTTAATTTGTAGAACAGCACTGCAGTTCTGCCTGTTGAAAACGCTGCTTTAGCCAGAAATCTGCTTTCCTTTTTGTTAGCCTGACTGAACAGAACTTTTATTTGCTTTCTTGATGTATTGGTTTGAGTTCGTAAAGGATGCTCAGCAAGTCAAGCTTTAAAGCTTTTCTTTAGCAGCAGAATCACCCAGGTCATTTCTGTGGAGGTGTGTGGTGGTTTATTCCAGTCTTTTAGTTTTTACTTTCATCTTGTGACGCCAGTTAAAAAAAATCTAAGAGCTGTGTAAAACGCGCTGTGTTCCCCCATGATTGTGTTATCGTGCCGAAAGGTCTTTTCCTTTCCCATCCGTCTCGGTCTCCTCTCCCCTTCAGGACATCATTCAGCTGCACATTAGCTGCCCTTCCGACAAGGAGGAAGAGAAATCCTCGAAGGATGAGTCGGAGAAGGAGGAGAAGGAAAAGAACAAGGACAAGGCTCCTCGAAAGATGCTGTCTCGCGGTAATAACTCCATAACTCCAGGCTGGTCCGTCTGTGCCACCGCAAGGTCACAGCACTTTACTTGTGTGATGACCTGTTAATTAACTCCGTTATCCAATTAAGTGCGCTGAAATGGATTGAAAGTTCTGGTAGCCGAGCTTCTCTGCTCTGTAGCGATCAACAGCATTTGTCTCGATTAGGTATTCCTGGAGAAACAGGAATGTGCTTTGTACTGCAGCTCTGCAGGGGGGAGTCGTAGCTGTTCGTGATTAAGTAAAGGTCCCATGTCCTCACCAGGGCAGGAGTAGGGAGACATTGAGAAAGATTCTACATCCAAGCTGGAGACTTTTTTTATTTAGAACAACTTTTTTTAATGTTGGAGAAGTGGGTTATAGTATCACAGTGGTTGGCATTGCTGACTTGCAGCTCTGGGGTTCTCGGCTTAATTCTGGATCTGGGGTACTGTCTATGTGGAGTTTGCATTTCTTCCCCGTGTTAATGTGGGTTTTCTCCAGGTGCCCCAGTTTCCTTCCACAGTCCAAAGACATGCTGGTAGGTTATATTGCTGCCGGGAAAACTGACCCTGGTGTGTGTGTATGTGTATGTGTGCGTGTGCGCATCTGTGCCTTGCGCCCTTTGCTTGCTGGGCTAGGCTCCACCTCCCCATTGACAAGAAATTGGAAGAAGTGGTTAGAAAATGGATAGATGTTGGCAAAGAGTCTTTTGATGATTGTTTAAAACCATTCATGATCTCAAGCAAGGTTCTGCAACCCTGGTCTTGGGGATCCCAGTCCAGTAGTTTTGTAGGTAACTGTTAGAAGTATGTAGGAATTGACTGGTTTAATAATGTAATTGCAGATAAGCCAGGTAAAAAAGTAAAGAAAACTACAGTTGGGTTAAATATCTGCATACTCTTCGACCCTCAAAGACCATAGTTTCCTTATTTAAGTGATAGCTTTTGGGTGGTGTGTGTAAATATCTTAGTCTGTGCAGGGCCAAGAGGATGTGAAGAGGGCAGTATTACTTTCAATACATTGTAAAAGGCATCATTGGAAATTAGAAATAGCCCTGGTCTAATTCCCTGGATTAAGTAAATAATTGTTGGTAATTGGTCAATAGCTTTGTGTTCCCGGTCATTAGAAGTAGGTGATTTTGTGCGATTCGGGAGGTTTACTGGACTGAGATTTCAGTTCTCTGACAGCTGCCAAAACTGAACCTGCTTTTTGATTCAGTCTAGGCATCAGATACCATTTTTGCAATTTCCTGTTGGCATGCGAGGTGACATTTGGTTTGATCGGGTTTTCTCTTTTTCCACACATTCTTTCCTTAGACTCCAGCCAGGAATACACCGACTCGACGGGCATTGACGTCCACGAGTTCTTGGTCAACACACTGAAAAACAACCCCAGGTAACGCCCCCGCATGGGTCTGTGTCTTAAACTCTCTTTCTGGGTGCAGGTTTTAATACTGTTTTGTCTTGATTCAACTTCCTGGATTGGATCCCAGCAGCTGGGGGTGAGTTCTGGAGAGGAGCTGACGATGGGCAGGAAGGTGGGTTTTGGTGGGTCCTGGAGAGGTGGTGGTGATTTTCCATATGGCTGAATGGACTTGCGCAGGCTGAGCTTGCAGCTTTCTCCGTGACTGAACTCGTTCTTCTGTAGTAATGAAAAGAGACCGTAAGAAACCGTCTCTGAGGAAGACAAGGAAAGGGAATCCACCCTCTGTTTCCAAGGGGGATTCAGAACAGATGGTTGCCTCTGCCGAGTCTTAGCTCATGTGTTCCTTTTCTGCCCTGACAGGGATAGAATGATGCTGCTAAAACTGGAACAGGATATCCTGGAGTTCATCAATGATAACAGGTGAGTGAAGTGCTTCTACTGGAGGTGAGAAAAGAGCGATTCTAGCCACCAGATTCTGCTCAGACTCCAGTTAAATCAGATAAGTTCACTTTATTAGCCATATACAATTTCTTGCATTAGGAATTCATCTTTTTGCAAACCCCAGGAGTCACACAGACAGGGAGAGATGCTTGGGGTCAGAGCGCAGGGTCAGCCATTTATACGGCGCCCCTGGAGCAGCTGGGGTTTAGGACCTTTCTCAGGGGCCCAACAGAGTAGGATTCGTCTGCCGGCTGCGGGATTTGAACCGGCAACCTTCCAGCCACAGGCGCAGATCCTTAGCCACAGAGCCACCACAGCTCTTATTTCCTCTTCTCACTCCCTCCTGCTTTGTTCTCTGCTTTTTCCACCTTTGCAGTAACCAGTACAAGAAGTTTCCTCAGATGACTTCCTACCACCGGATGCTCCTGCACCGGGTGGCTGCGTATTTCGGGATGGACCACAATGTGGATCAGACCGGCAAAGCCGTCATCATCAACAAGACCGGCAACACGCGCATGTGAGTCAGGTTTTCCAGATGGTACCAGGGAGCAGTACTGTAGGAGAGGAGGTGGTGGAGGGCAAGATTCCCCAGGGGGTTATGTTGCTCTTAGAAGATCAGACTTACCAGTTAGACAGCACGCTAGCAGGGCTGGAGAACCCTGGACCTGGAGGCCTGTGTCTGTTTCTGTCTTTCATTCCATCGTGATGACTTAACCGGACCAACTGAGTGGAAAAGAAGTCAAACCACCTGCATTTTTCCAGGTCTCAGTTGGGTGCTAATTGAAAGGTGCCTCTGAGACCTGCAGAAACTCACACGTTTTTAGAGCCCATTTGTCAAGGTCCAGGTTACAAAAAATAAATAAACTGCATCTGTCCATCCTGCTGATCTATCAAGTGTGTGTATTACCTTTGTGAGAGTAGCTAGTCTGTTGAATTTCCTTGGGACATTTTCTAGGTTTCTTCCTGCTTTGTTAATTTGTGATATATAGAGCAGATATGCTTTTACGTTCTCAGCAATGTACAGAACCTTAACTTCTTGATCCATCAGAAATGTGTGGATTAGGCCAAGATTGGTGTTCTTCACATTCAAAATGGTAAATGGATCCCACATGCCTGTTGTGTGTGTGTGCGTGTGCTTCCCTAATTTCCTCTCTCTCCCTGTCCTTGGCAGCCCTGAGCAGAGGTTCTCAGAGCACATCAAAGACGAGCGGAACATGGACTTCCAGAAGAAGTTCATCTTGAAGAGAGATGACACCAGCATGGATAAAGACGACAACCAGGTATGGGAACAAGTAACTCTCACTTCTGCTCTGATCCCTAAGAGCATGCATGTAGACGCACCAACCTTTAAAGTTAGAAATCTGTACCGTTTCGTTCTGTTAAGTGCTTTGAGGGAGATTCACGCTGTTCTTATACAAGTGGGAACTCTGCAGAAGTGCATTTAATGCTCAAAACAGCAGGCACTTCTTCACTCAAAGGTTTGAGTAAAGAAGAGAGTGGGGGTGTGGAATGAGATATCCAGCAATGTTGTGGAAGGCGATACCCGGGCTCCTGTCAGGAAACGTCAGGATGAGATGCTGGCATCAGTTAACTAATACCAAATGGCCAGGTGGCCCAAAAGGCCTCACCTCGTTTCTGACCTTTCGTATGTTATGTTGATCTTGGGGCATCCTTCTCGGCTATGTCCGAGTGCGTCGAGAGCAGTACCGATTTCAGTGCCAGAGCCTTTCCCCTCTCCTCCAAGTGAAATGTGCAGTCTTGTACACAGATGTTTTAGGAAACGTTCAGTGGTGCAGTGTTCTGTGCTATAAAGCAGATTTTAACCTGCCCTGTGTCCCTGCTGCTCTTCAAGTAGTTGCACTAACGATTCATGCTGTTTTGGGGAGGGGCTCCGTTCCTTAAAGTCAGTTCCCCGGGAGTTTTACAGGCACGTTTCCACTGCTCCCTAACCCCCTTTCTCTTCCTGCAGATCCGAGTCCCGCTGCAGGACGGGCGCAGGAGCAAGTCTATCGAGGAGCGGGAGGAGGAGTACCAGAGGGCGCGGGAGCGGATATTTGCTCGGGAAGTAAGTAGGAAGCTGGCGCGCCCCTTTTGCAAAATCGTAGGCCTGTGACTATTCTTGTTGCTTTCTGCGCTTTGTGCTGCCCCTGTAGAGAAGTACCTGAAACGTTCTGGTACTGATCCGTTTAAAAAACAACTACAACTGTGCAATGAGACTAAAGCTCAGTTCTTTTTCAGCCCTGTTCCATGAACTTCTGTAGGTGTCTCAGTCATGAAGCTGATTTAATTCAGTAAGGGGTTTCACTTAAGTCACTGAGACCTTGGCTGGAGCAGAAGACAGAAGCCTGGTTTCGGAGGCCAGTCCTAAGAGTGACTGGAGTCATGTACTTTTCTTTGTGCTGGTTCTGTGGATCAGCGCCAACAGAGACTGCTGGATATACACTTACTTTTGAGGAAAGGTAGAAAAGCTTTTTAATAATTTGTAGGTCTTTTTTTCTTTTCAGTCATCCCAGAATGGATACATCAATGACAACAGGTAAGCACTTCAATAATGCTGCCCTGTCTTCCAGGATTGAGTGATACAATAGATCTCTTGAATCCTACATTAATAACACTACTCTATAAATCAAATAATGACTGAACATCGTGTCTCATCACTGTATGTTAAAGCTCTTTACACAGGATTCTCTTGAATCTGGCCTTTTGGAGCAAAATTGTTATGAACATTTGCTGAAAATGAAATACCTACTGCATCTACAGTTCCAAGTGGTTAAACAGGTGTCCAATCTGTTGTTTTTTTTGGGGGGGGAAACACTTGTCTTGGTTTTCCTGACTGGTTTAACATGAAGTGGTCTGTCAAGTTCAGAGACAGCAGCGTGGCCAGACATGTGCTGTAACACAGCAAGACTCCACTGGCAGCATGTCTGACCACATCTCTCCCATTCACCCTGGCCGACACCGGTCTCTCAGATGGGATCACTTGCAAATCCAAACTGCCTTTGCGTGAACCTTTTTCTTTTCAAAATTCTCAATTTGTGTTGTTTTTGGCCAGCACCTGCCCCCTTTTCATAGATGCCTTTCAGGGAAAATGACCAAAATAGAAATAAAAGTAATGATTCTATATGGTCAAAAGGGTTTCCATATTAGGAAAACATTTTCCCCTTCAACCGAAGTGCCAGTTGGATGCTGGAGAAGCTTCAGTATTTTGCCTGCGTTGCTCAGTCATGGACCCTGAAACTGCAAACTCAAAACTGCACAGTGTCTTGCTTTATTTCTGAAGGGGGGGGGGCAACACTGTTTCCCCCCAGTGGTAATGCCATTTTCTTTAATGTAACCAACAGACTCTCCATTGAAGGCTTTTCCTCTAGCTCTCAAAAAAGGAGACAGATCTTTAGGTACCTGTGTGTTATGGTTTGCCAGTCACGGTTCCATCTGCTTGGACACCTGGTGTCGCTCCATGCATGGCTGATTGTGGGATATCTGGCTCCGTCATTGACGCTCATATGTCGCATTTCCAGTTTTTTTTCTCCTCCCGTCTTTCCTCCAATGGTTTCACCTCCACTTCACTTTCAGGCAAATACCGCCCCACCTCGGACACATGCACTCATTCCCCCTGCAAGGAGTAGATCCACAGAAGGGGAGGGAGGGGGGGCTCGATCCAGTGAACTTGACTTTCAGGCAGCCTGTTTTGGACAGAACAGGGAACTGGGGTTCTATATGTCCAGCTCCGACATTCTCTCGGCCATTACTCATGCACCCCAAGACCATGAAGAGCATCGTGCCCGAAGGCCTGATTAACACACCTCTTTGCCAACCCAATGGCGAATCAAGAGGCACTGGTGTTTGAGCTGTTCAAGTTTGCAGGGCTCCGTCTTGTCCTCAGCTGGTATTTTCAGCATGCCCATCAGGGGTGGAAATATTTTCTTTACCCATTGTAATCTGACCCATTCCTGTGCCGCAGGGCTCTTGTATGTAAACCCTCGCTATCACAGGATGCCTTGTGCTTGGTACTGTATTCTCAGTAATTCCATCTAAACACACAAATATCAAAATCACAGCTGAAACAACATCAACTTAAGCCTTTTCGCACATCACTATTGCACCCCTGATTTCTCAGGTGCTTGTTTTTCTTCCCCATCTGCTCAACCACACCATTTTGCACAGCTAAAAACAAACTAGCTCTGCCTTCACCAAGTTGTTGAGGAGGTCCATCTCTCGAACCCAAGGCCCTGTGGGCTGCTCGAATTCTCTCAGAAATCATCTTTTGCACCCCTTTTTGTCCATTCTCCAAATGAAGGGAGGTAGCTTGCTTTGAAGTTCTGATCCTCTACCTTGGAGTGCCATTGGCTTCGAGGACAGTGCTGTGCAGAAGCTTTAGACCATAGAATCCATTGCACCACTTCAGAACACAGCAGCTAAATGGTGAGGATTGAGAGCTTGCACATATAGAGGATAGACCAGGTTATCAGCGCAACATTTGCTCAGTTTGTTTGCGTACCATTTCTTCTCAGTTGACCAACTCAGTGCGGAGCCCTGGGCTTTTATTTTCTATATGGATGATATTTTTCCGGCAGCCAGTGTGTGTTGGAAAAGGGCCTCCATGGATCATCAGGCTTATGGATAGCCGGCCTCTGACTTGTATTAGGCACAGAGGAATGCCATCTCAACCCCCTAGATAGATGCTCTTAAATGCCGTTTGGTCTCACACAGGCACCTGTGAAGGAAACAAGCAGCATTGTGATCGTCATGTGCGTGCATGGGTAATGGATGATCTGTGTTCTGTGTTGTGGAGGTGCAGTATCATGGGGTCTGATTGCAGGGGAACAATTTAGTGAATGCCCGGGAGAGTGCAGTACGATATTTTAATGATTTCGGATTGTGGATCCATGCCTCTGCTGCAATGTCAAGTGAACACAGTCCTCATAATGTTATCCGGCAGCATGTACAGGGGCAATAAACCCTGTCCTGTTAATTTCAAGAAGGACCTTTAAGATTTTTTTTACCGCAATACAAACTGTGTTTTGGGCACAGCCCAGAGAGAGCCTGTATGCATCTCTCAACATACCACATCACTGCCTAGTTTCATGGAGAATCACACTCTTTAAGAAGCAAAAAAACAATAGTGTGAAATTAAGCAGGATCTCATTCTCTGCGTTTGAAAGAGGCCACGACTCTTTCTTTAAATAGCGCACCATATAAATAGCACCTGCCGTTAATTACAAGCTCTGTGAAATATTTATTAGGCTGCACTGGTTTCAGAACCTCAAGGCATTCAGGTTCTATTTCCATACAAGGATAGAATATATTCTTATCAGTTATTAGAAATTCTGTTATGATCTCAATTTCATTCTTGCATCTGAACTGCGAATTCACCTTGATCTTTGTTCATTTTTTCCACTGGGAAAAAAAAAGACTTTACTTTCATATGCAAGCACCCTTTTTAAAAAGCAGGGTGGCCTTGATTTTTGTGTGGAAGGATCACTCGGTGTTCAGGATGCAGGCAGAGGTGAAATGAGCTTTTAGACCAGAGAACACCCTCTAGACTGGGGTGTCCAGTCCTGGTCTTGGAGAGCTGGTCTCTCTGCAGGCTTTCAAGATCTGTTACGCGGCAGGACCTGAGGTTTTGAAACGAGCTGTTAAACTTGTCCAGTCGAGCCGGGATTAACTGAGTTGGGATGAAAACAAGCTGCAGACACATCAGCCCCCATGACCGGGATTGGACACCCCTGCTGTCGAGTGGTTTTGCTTTTCTGAATATGGTACATCCTTAGCCGTTTGTCAGTGCTTGTGCCCTGTTTGGACTCCCTTTTTTCTGCTTAGATGCTTTAGCTACCCAGGCTAACTAGCTCTTCTGAAAGGGGAGAGTTCCATTATGACTGATGTCAGTAAGGGTTGGGCCCTGATGACAGTGTAGCAGAACCATAAAACAAGATTCCCTGTAATTCTGGGATGAATTAATAAAAAAGGCAATGTATCCTTCACCCGTTTTTCAAATAATGATTTATGATCATTATTTGTTCCTAGTAGGCCAAAAAGGCAGTACCCATTACTTTATATGTAAAACCTTCAGACTCCTTCCTGAAGTCTAGAAAATCATTACTTATTTCTGCCCTACCAGAGCACTGATTAATGAAAGTAAGAGCACTATTGCTTGTTGCTTGTTTTATGACAGTTGCTGTAGAAAGTGTGTTGCGGGAGGTCAAACCGAGAATTGAGTGTTTCGTTCGGTTACAGACAAATGCGCCTTCACTGTTTTGAAAATCTCTGTGTGAGTGCAAAAACAGCTATGAAAATGTGTGCTTTTGTAAGATCAACAATTCGAAAGCCAGCTGTGTGAAAATTAAGGGATGAGTGTATTTGCTTACCCCTTAGGCATCGTGCCAAGAAGTTGTCCACTCTGCCACCCCACCGTCTCCTGATGTTTCATCAGGTAGCTGATGGACAGAGGAGTGTTTTTTTTTTTTACCAGACCAGCTTGGTTCAAGGGCAGGGGGGGTTACTAGGAGGTTGGAGGTCCCAGGGGAGGTTGTGCAGTCTGTTTCGTGTTGTTCTCCAGCCAGGATGTTTGGAGCTGTCCGTCAGTGCAGGAGTGTGTGTGTGTGAGGAAGTGATGTTGCTCTGGCATAGAAAGTGCACATCGGTTGTCGGTGTGTGTGCGCGGGCGGCTGCTCTCTCTGTATTAAAGCCCAATCCACTCTGCCCGATGACAGCAGTCACGCCGAGTTTTGACCACAGTTCAAGGCAGCACGTGATGCGTTGCAATTCCATCGTAAGGAATCAGCCGATTAACTTCTGAGACCCACTTGCACATCTTGTTCACATTGGGCAGAGTCTGTTGGCCTTTGTGTCAGGTTTGCAAGGTGTGTTCGCCTGCTTGGTCTGCAGTTGTGCACTGTTGTCGTGGAGCCCAGTCTTGTTCAGTAGCTGTAGCCTGTTTGCGTGATGCCCCTACTTGCTGTCCGCTGTTTGGTTAAACCCTGTCCCCTTCTGAAGAGTACCTTTATGTAGACACGTGGGGCACAGCTTAAAAATGAAGCACACGTTCCCGTTGGCAGAGCTCATGTACTGTTCCTTGAGCAGTCCCCCCCCCCCCCCCCCCCCCCCGAAGAGCGTCTTGCTTGTTCTTTTCTAGGGTACCTGCTGTGCGTTCTTTCCATGTGTTTGACGCCCTCCTTTGTAACGTCTACCTCTGGCGCTGTTGCTTTTCTGCATGCACGCAAGCCTCCTCCCCGTCTGCGTGTTTCTTGTGTTGTACGCGTGCGGTTTCCTCGTAGCTGTCGCGAATGAGATGCTTGTCCCGGTGCGGGGCAGCAGCTGGTCCGATGCGTGCAGTGTCTGGGCTCCACATCTGTCTGTGTGTGCCAGCTTGTTACCTGCGCCTAGGCCCCCCCTCCACCGCCGCCGCCTGACCTCCCGTGTGCCTGTGCCCCCGCTCTGCCCCGCAGGGGGAACCGGGAGAGCTCCAGCCGGGCCTCCAGCAGCCGCCAGAGCAGCACGGACAGCGAGCTCAAGTGCCTGGAGCCGCGACCCTGGAGCAGCACCGACTCGGACAGCTCCAACCGCACCCTGCGGCCCCCGGTCACCAAGGCCAGCAGCTTCTCCGGCATCTCCATCCTCACCCGGGGTGACAGCATTGGCAGTGCCAAGGGGGTGCCCGCTGGCTGCAGGATCTCCCGCACAGGTGTGCACTCCCTTCCCCACCTTTGAAAGAGACTGCTCCCGATACAGGTCGTCTTGAGCCCATGCAAGCAGGGACGTGGTGTTAAAACATATGTTATCTAGTCTGGATACAAGTGTCCTGGTTATTGCTGTAATTTCTCACTTGAAAGCTAGTTTTTGGGTTGAAGCCCATCTCTCACGTGTTCTTTATTTTGATTTTGAAATGCCTTCAGGTGGCATTAATGCACCTGACTGATTATTTCCCTCTGCATAGTTTTCTGTAGCCGAACCCACAGTTACAGTGCAACAGCTACACAAACATTGATTTCACTGCCCTGTTTTATATAGCTGCTGGGGGCAGGGTGTAAGGGTTATTTTAACCCTGCATAATAAGGACAATTCTAGGTCCGGATTATCTGTGGAGAGGATATTGATGTTCTTATTTGAAGAAGCTTTAAAAGCCTTGTGGTATTCTACACAGTGGTCAAATTAAAACCCAAGAGGACTTAAACGTTTGTATGCCTTGGGCAGAACCTGGAATAGAGTTATACAAAATAAATCTCACCATATCCCAAGTGACTCAACCAGTATTGGGATTTCCCAAGTGGTAGTGCACTCCTGGGGTAGCGTTGGAATTAGTCTGCCACGGTCTTTACTGCTGGCATTGGAGCCACGGCTCTGGCTGCTGGCTGTGACATCAGTGAGAGACGCACTAGTCCTCCAATTGGCATTGACTCACCTGGACCTCACAATGGAGCTTAAGTGCATCAAAAGCAGATGAAGGGCAAGTTCCAGAAGAGCACGTTTCTGTGTTTCCCCCTTTCATTTTAATCTGCAGTGTGGTTAAAACATTATTTTAGGTGAGATTATTACACAATATTGGTATCATATCATTAGAAAAACAAAAATCTAAAACATGTAATAGATGTCAGCTTCAAGCATTTTTCTGATGTGTTTTTTTTAAACATGTACTACATAATTCTCATAAGGAATTGATGGATGATTTGGGATCTAATTGTACCTCTAGACTAGAAGAGGATTTGACCAGATTGTCCATCAATGTGTCGTGTAACACTGACCTCTACAACATGTCCGCGTTTGTGTTCTAGGGCTCCCTATTACCACCCCTGATGCAGTCACCCCGTGTTCAGCGCCCCAGCCACCCCGCAGCCTGCTCCCCTGCCCCTCCAGCCAAGCACAGCCCCAGGGACAGCAGGCACAGCCCCCCCAGAGCGCCCTGCTGCCCACCCCTCCGCAGCCTCCCATGAGCAATCACATGATGGCTCAGGTGAGTCACGATGTCCCTGGGGGGCAGATGGGAGGGGGGGTGCTGGTTTTAGCAGTGTGTAGGCAGCCGAGGCTCCGTCTCCTGCTGCTATTGCTGAGGGAGAGAGAAGTGAGAGTTTTTCTTTGCAGGATGAGTAATACGCTCAGGTGTGTTTTGTAACCATTGCAGGATGGAAAAGGTGCAGTGTTTCTTCTGGTTGGCGTGTCATGACTTAGCAGTCATTTACGTACTGCTCTGCATGGTTAAATAATTATGCTCCTCTGGTCCTGCAAGGTACAAATGCTGTTTTCTTTTCTAAATTTAAGCAGTTTCACTGTTCAATTTTGTCTTTTGCATGTGGCGTTGAATTTACAGGGTGACGTCTGCCTGGAATGAAATGATTGCATTATAATTAGTTTAATTTGATTAACCCCCCAGATCACTGCTTTTGTAGACCTGTTTTTTTTCCATTGGATTAATTTTTAAGGGTTCTTAATTAGTGCGTTTCCAAGTCAAGATACTATAATCTGAAATCCATCTCTTAATTTCTGTTCCTTCCTTGTTCTATAAAACTGCCCCCCTGCTCCTTTGTTGCGCATTCCAGTTGTTTCCACGTGCAGGAATCCCAGTGGGGCTGTACAGTCTGCTCCTAACTGAATTACTTCTGTGTCGTCACACAGTAACAGGATTTCAGGATGCCAGCGGCACAACAGCCCCTAAGTATTTTTGCTGCAGAGAGCAATCTCGCTTCATGCTGCGGGTAGGAAAGGGATGAACACCCTTATGTGGCAGAGTACGTGGAAGCCAAGCAGAGTCATATTCAAAACTCATGTACCCTCACGTGTTCTTTATTTTCCCCGTAATACAGTGACAGCATGTTCAAGTTGAAAACAGTCTTGTCAAAATTCAGCAGGCTTATTTGTCCCTATTAAGGAACGATTGATGCCGATATCCCACCTGGCCGTTCGGAATTGAATTTCGGTTTAACTTTTCCCCAAAAAAGAGTGATGCAATAGATCAGAATGGTGCAACGGTTTCATGAATATGGATGGTCTGATTGTAGTCTTTCGAGAGCAGGAATGACTTTTTCAGCAGCTCTTTTAAAAGATCGCTGTAACCGAGCTCTCCCTTTCCCCCCCTTGTCTGCAGCCGGTGGCGTCTCTGCAGCCCGTGGCGTCTCTGCAGCCCTCTCCGCAGCCAGTGCAGTATTCCAGCACCTCCTGCCCCCAGGTCATCCTGCCAGTGTCCCCCCCCCAGCAGTACAACATGGTACCCCGTCTGCCTCTCTCTCTTACTCTCTGGTCTCTCATGCTGTCTCATGACACGCCCCCTCCCTTCCCCACCTCCCATACATTTCCTTCCTTTCCTCTCTCCTCCTTCCCCTTTTTTTTCCCTTGACACCCTCTGCATGGTCACTTCTCAGACTCAGGCAGCGTTTTTTTTCTACTTCTCCATTTCAAGCGTCTTTTGAAAGGCTGGCTGAGGCGTTCAGGTTACTCGGCTTTCTGCCAAGGCCTCAGCTTCACTCGCAGGAGCAGTAGTTGAGAATTTTTAGGAAACAAGAGAGGGGGATACAGCAGAAGGGCCTGAACAGGTAGTTTGCATTTTTCTTTGGTCTTCTCTGCTCAAGGCTGCCTGGGATCGCAAGCCAGAGTTGACTAGCCATTAGAACTGGGTTGTCGAAAATAAAGGCGAGTTCTAGTGGTGATCCAAGGTGACGGCATTGATTGTCTCCTAACCACCTAAATAAATCCATTACTCATAGGTTGGGAAGCAGCTATTTGCAGGCACAGTTGAGGTTAAACTAGGTTAAACTAGGTGGTTAGTATTGCCGCCTCGCAGCACTGGGGTCCTGGGTTCAGGTAGTTCCTGGGGGGCTCTCTGCGTGCTCTCCCCATGTCCCTGCAGGTTCCCTCCATGGTCCAGAGGCATACTGGCAGGGTAATTGGCTTCTGGGAAAATGGGCCCTGGTGTGAGGGTGTGCGTGACCCAGCCTTGCGCCTGATGCTTGCTGGGATAGACTCTGGCTCCCCTGCTAGCCCTCAATTGGAAGAAGGAGTTATAAAATAGATGAATGCGTAGATTTAACCTGGGGTAACAGCAGGGTGGGGAATTCCACCTGTTCCGCTGTGGGGCTCAGGAGTATCAGTGACCATGGAAGCTGTTACCTGCAACAGTGCAGCCAACTTAAATGTGCAATAAGAACCGACCTATTTGCCGATGTGAATTATGAACAAACAATATATATTTATGGGTGTAATTTACTTGACAAATGTTGTAAAATTATAAATATCCTTAATGTCATTATGCTGAGCTGCTTGTGTTCCTTTTGCAATGTTAGGTGCCTGAGTGGTTTCCAAAGCCCTAGTTATCAATCCTGTGCTGCCTCATTTAGGCTAACTAATGTGGGGGCTGTCACTAGTCGAGGGGTACAGAAACTAGTCTCGTCAGTTCTCATATCTGCGTGCTTTCATTCCCTCTCCGCCTCTGCTCCCATCTCTTTCAGACTGAGGATTTGGGTCCGCAGTTCAGTCAGATGACCCTGAGCCGGCAGGGCTCCAGCGAGGCCCCGGAGCCCCCATCACTGTTCCAGCCTCCCTCCGTCCTGCCCCAGCACCCTCCGCCCCAGCCCAGCTACATCATGGCCTCGGGGGCCCAGCCGATGCCCGCGTCCGCCTTCCAGCCTGGCTCTGCCCACGCTCACCCCCCACCCCCTCCGCCCCCGCCTTCGCAGCCTGTCCTGCAGCCGCCACCGCCTCCGCCACCCCCCCAGGGGTACATTCAAACCCCGCCCCCGCCCCCTCAGCAGGTGGGTACCCCGCCGACCTTGAAGTCTGCTTACCTGCTCTTGGAGCCTCCGATGGGAGTGGGGAAGGAGGAGGAACAGCCCTCACCTGTTTCCCTCTTCTGCTGTGGGATGTGTGTTTCAGATTCAGGTGTCCTACTATGCTCCGGGGCAGTACCCCACTTCAGGACAGCAGTACCGCCCGCTCTCCCACCAGGTGTCCTACCCGTCCCAGCGCTCCCAACCCCTCGCCCAGCCGGCGCAGCAGTCAGGTGAGCAATCGTGCCACAACACGCCCCCAGCTCTCTCAACCCCTGACCCAGCTGGCACTACAGCAGTCCAGTGAGCGAGCGAGCGCCCCATACCCACACCCCCAGCTTTCTCAACCTCTGGCCCGGCTGGCACTACCGCAGTCAGGCGAGGTGAATGATCGCCCCATACCCATTCCCCCAACTTTCTCAACCAGCACGAGACGTCTTTCTGTACTGCTCTCGTAGAGGGGCAGGAGCCAGTCTGGAAGGATGCAATAGTTGACATGATTAACACAAGCAATTAAAAAGACTGAGTTTTGTCCCCGTCTTGTCAAGGAATGTAGCCTTTTCCAATTGGTCCCACATTGATTAGTTTCATAGTTTAATTTCAAGTCCCAATCAAATGTCAAGCTCTTTTGTGAGTGTTATTCCAGATTAGCAGTAAGTAAAACCATAAGATCTGATAAAAAGGTTAAGTCCCCCAGGATTTTTTTTTTTCCAGCAGGTTTACTAGTGAAAAATACTTGTCTGGCAACACTACTAACCCTAACAGTGTCTTCAGCTAAATTTTCTGAGGGTAGCATGGTGGTGCAATGATGAGTATTGCTGCCTCTTAGCCCTGTGGCCCAAGGGTTCAATTCCTGAGGTTGTCAGTGTGGAGTTTGTATGTACTACCCGTGTTCATGTGGATTTATGGTCAAAGATGTGCTGGTAGGGTAATTGGCTTATGAGAAGATTGACCCTGGCGTGAGTTTGTCTACGTGTGCCCTGCAGTGGACTGGCGTCCTGTCCGGGGTATATCCTGCCTTCAGCAGGCTTCAGCTACGCTTTGAATCCGTAATGGATAAAATTGTTAGAAAACGGATGGATTTTCTGTGTTTGCTGAACTGTAGAACTGCCCAAAGCTTCAGATTATGAAGGCATATTCTGCCATTTATATAATTTATCAAGCACAACAAATGGACGGGTCAGGAGGCTCCTAGAGTTTGAAAAGGACCAAATGCTAAAGAAACCACCTGCAAGTTAAATCTTAACAAAACATATCCTTTTTTCCTGAAGTGACATTCTTTTTAAACCAAGTTCTGAAACTTTTGTTTTTGCACACTATTCAGCAGGACTCCAGACCATGCTGCCCAATCAGCAGCAAGCGTATCAAGGCATGATGGGAGTCCAACAGCCACAGAACCCCAGCCTTCTCAACACCCAGCGGGGCAACATGGGAAACCAGATGCAAGGCATGATGGTCCAATATCCACCGCTGCCTTCATACCAGGTACAAAGCAAAAATCCTCTTAAAATCCTTAGTGAACAGAAGTACCTATCTGCCCCTTTTCCTTGCTTCAGTTTTGGGCAGAGGGTGCTTTTACCCCCATAGACTTCAAGGTTTTCAGCCCTGGAGGCTAAGAATTAAGGGACTTAAAGATGGTTTAGCTTCATCTGATGCTGTGAAAAAAGAATCATAGGACTTCACACTGTATTGTCTCTGTGCAGCATCAGTAGCTCTTCACCTTCCTAGATGGTCCTGGTTCTACTAGAAATAAGGGGTTTTCTAACATTTTGCCATCGAGTCTGTTTTTGTAAGCCCAGATGGGGTGACAACTGCTTTTGTCACCTAAGAGAATTTCAGACAGGGCACATCTCTTAATATTTACAGATTAAAGGTAACTTCATCTTAAAGGGCATTAGACTGTTCTAAGTTTGTTTTTGAAGGCCGTGGGCACCCGTTGACCACTGTGTGCCTGTCTCTCCTGCGCCAGGTGCCTGTGGGCAACGAATCCCAACAGGTGGTCCAGCAGACATACCAGCAGCCTGTGATGGTGCCTGCCAGCCAGTCTGTGCAGGGGGGGCTGCCAGGGGGCGCAATGCCAGTCTACTACAGCGTCCTCCCCCCAGCACAGCAGACCAGCACAAGGTGAGAGGCCTGGGGGGGCTCGGATTGAAGAGAAAATGGGCAGGTGGTTATTAGATACTGCGGAGAAAGTCACGTGCATGCTCCCCCTCCCCTCCATGCTCTGTCACTGAATTCATTACAGTTGCAACAGAAGTGCAGGGGAAACTTGCTGGGTGTAAGTGGGCATTGGTTTGGGATAATAACAGCCTGTACGATTCAGATGTGCTCGGATTGAGACCCAGTAACCCGGCTGTCCTTGCCTACCTGCTGAAGGTCCTGGAGCTCAGTTGTGTTGTTGCCCTCTGTCTTTCAGCCCATCGGTGGGCTTTCTGCAACCCCCCAGCTCTGAGCAGTACCAGATTCCACAGTCCCCCTCTCCCTGTAACCCGCCACAGATACAGCAGCAATATTCAGGTGAGGGCGGCTCTCTGCGTGTCTGCGCGCCTCTGAATGTCAGCCTGTGCTTGTAGCCTGCCTGCCTGCGTGGGCCACAGCCTGTCTGCATTTCTCTGTGTCTGTCTCCCCTAGCTGTGTTTGTCTGTGCCTTGCTATGTTTTGAGTTTGTCTGATCAGTTTTTAAATGTTTTTTTCCCCCCAATCTTGTACGCCTTGCTCAGATAGTCTTTGTTCAACCTTATGAGGTTGTGGGAGGGCACAGCTGGGGCTCTGTCTGAGGATGGAGTGAAGAGCAATGATTCACAGTTCATAAAACTGGGCAGAGTGCACCACCCAGTGCCAAGAAACTGGTACTACATGCAATCATGCAGTTGACAGACACGTTTTCCGATCAGGTTGAGATGATTGTTTAAACGTACGTTTTAATTATAGCTGTATCCTCCTGTAATGCTGGTTTAAAGTTAAAACATATTTGGGATGCTGTCTAGCTACCTTGCCTACCTAGGAGTGTAATGCATTCATATTGCATAATGCACAAGATGGCAATTGAAGTGCAGACTTGTTTTCTCTAAATTTGGAATGCAAGTCTGTAATGCCTCTAAATGTAATGAATTAATGTGAAGACAGCAGTACACAAGGACCTCACCTTCCCCTGATCCCCTGTTTCTTTGTGGCAGGTTGTAAAATCAGCTTTTTCTTTGATGCACTTGTTCTGAATTCTGATGTATTTGTTTGCATTGTACTCGAATGCTGATGGCACAGTCCATCACTTGTCATGCATCACTTACAGCATATGTCATGATGTAAGAAGAAAGTGGCACGTTCATGAATGTGATTTTGTGCCATTGACTCAAGTGGTATGTGTCTCCAGGTGTGGCCCCTCCAGGTACAGGTGTGGTGGTGATGCAGCTGAGTGTCCCCAATGGGCCCCAGCCCACCCAGAGCCCCTCTATGGTCCAGTGGAACCACTGCAAGTATTACAGCGTGGAGCAGAGAGGACAGAAGCCTGGGGAACTGTACAAGACAGATAGCAGCTCGCAGGTCAGAGCCCACCCTGGGGATGTGCGTGGCTGGTGTCGGCCGGGGCTGTTCCGTCTGCTGTGGTCCTGCCGTTCCAATAACTCTTGGAATTGCCAGAAGTAGGCGGAATTGAGTCGATTTGCCTTCTGACATCATGCAGGGTTTGATGCAGATGATCCATGTGTTGTTCCTCAGAAGTGAAGAAGCATGACTGTTCTTGCACAACACTACGTAGAAACATAGGTTTCTTTAAATTTATGAAGATCGGATTACTTTAATCTAAATCACTTTCATCACAAGGCGGCATCTACCTTTAAATCTTGTTTTCGGTCCGATATTCAGGTGCTTGACTTAAAAGGAACATCACTCACGCCCCCTGCTGGTAGTTAACCGATAGCGATTAGTAAGTAAAAAGGGTTAAACAATTGGAAACCCATACACTACAATGAAAGAACTGTTTTTTAATGGTCACACATGCACCATGCTGTCCTGCAAATGGTGCACTGTGCAGGGAGGATGTTTTAGAATTCAGCTGTCTAAAACTAAATATTTCGGAGCACAACGTGCAAAATGTTTTCCACTCAGTGGTCGACCGTGCAGAGAACCCTGAAATGTTCTTTTTAATTGTTTGAGTGTTTCGATCGTGGTCACCATGCGTGTCTCTCCCTCTCTGTCCTTGGCAGGCCAGTACGCAGATCAACAGTCCCCTGGCCTCGCCCACGCAGTCGCCCACACCCTCTCCCTCAGGCAGCGTCAGCAGTGTGTGTCCTGGCCTCGGACCCCTCCCCCTCATCACACAGTTTTCCCGCCCCCTGGGGCCCGCACAAGGTACAGCAGCATGGCCATATGCACGCACACGCACAGCACTGCACAGGGTGGATAGCTTGGTTCCACGTGCGTACTGCATGGGCTTCCAGGTCTGGAGAGCCCCAGAGCTTTCACGTTTTAGATCTTCAGTCAGTGGCTGAGGGATGAGGTTGACTTCTGTTTAAGACTATTTGCTTCCCAAAGAAACGCCCTGAAAGGAAGTTTTCTGCTTCTCCATAAATTCCTGGAGTGAGAGGGCGGAAGTTGATTCTTTATAACGGATCAGGCACTGGCCTGACCAAATCCAACCACATCAATTGGAGTGTCATAGAATGTACAGCGTGTGCCTGAGTGTACAAGCTGTTAAGCATGCAATGGATGATGGTCATCTCTCTCTTTTTGTCTCCAGGTGATGGTCGATACTCGCTGCTTGGTCAGCCCTTACAGTACAGCCTATGCCCCCCTCAGCTGATCCACAGCCAGTCCTCGTATCCCACACACCAGGTGAGACTTGCCGCCCTGTGCCACACAGATCCCTGGTCTGTTGGTGTGGCTGCTCTCTGCCATAGGATTTCTAGAGTGCCCGTGTGCACTGTGCTCTGAGCATCTGCCAAGTCTTTGACCTTAAAGAAGGCAAGAAAAAGAGAAGCTTGTGTTATTATTCTGACTGTCCAGTATTGCGACACACACCAGAAAAGGCAGAGTAGACTGCAGAGCCCCCTTCAGGAGGGACGGTCCCTTAGCTCAATCCCGAAGAATGTTGTGGTTTTCCTCAACGCCTGTCTTTCCTGCTAAAGGGACAAACTGGAATGAAGCACGGCACGCGAGGGAAGCGACAGACCCTGAAATCAGCATCCACAGACCTGGGCACCAACGATTTAGGTGAGGCTCTGACCTTTCTCCCAGTGCCCTTGGGTTTTTAAAGGTGCCGTTCCTCGTTAACCTCACCTGTGGTTTCCCATTAGGTCCCTGCTTCCTTTCCCGGCATCCTTATTGTCTTCCTCGCTCGACTTTTACCAAAATTACCCAGTGTGTCATTCTAAGACAAACCAGACCTTGTAAAAAGGGCTGTTCCTCTGCATTATTGGTAAATTGTATTGAGGTAATAAGGGCGTTGAGCAGTCTTGCAAACTCTTTTGTAAAGCCTGTATGGGAAAGATTGGTCAGTGACACCTATGCATCATGGAAATGTTTCTGGCCTTTCCAGGAATCCAGGAATGCTCAAAGCCGATAGGCTTGACATGATTCAATAAGGACACATCACAACAAATTTCTCATCTGGAATTATGGGAATTGGCAGTAAAAAAATAAAAAATGCCGCCTTCTCGCTTGTATGACTGAGGGAGGAGGAGGGCAAAGTTTTTCCTTGGGGAGAAGGTTAGGATCACGGGCATGTCCACAGTCAACAGGAGGCTTTCTGCAGGCTCCCCCGTCCAGTCTGAATGGGCAGTTTGCCGCGTGCGGCTGAAGGATGAGTGGGCCGCAGTGGCAGAGAGGTGAGGTTTCAGCCCGCCTGTGTTCTGTGCCCCCCCCTGCAGTGGTCAGCCGCGTGCTGGAGGTGACGGACCTCCCCGAGGGCATCACGCGCACGGAGGCCGAGAAGCTCTTCAACCAGCTGGCCATGTCGGGCGCCAAGATCCAGTGGCTGAAGGACACGCAGGGCCGGGGCGACGGCGGGGGCGGCAAGGGCGACAACGACCCGGCGCACCTCTACACCGTGGTGGCCGTGTTCCCCAGCACCATGGCCGCCCAGAGCGCTTCCTTCAAACTCAATAACTCCACCAGCCGCTTCAAGCTGCGCGCCACCAAAAAGAACTATGACCTGCGGATTCTGGAGCGGGCCAGCTCGCAGTAGGGCAGCGGGGCAGGGTCGCGGCGGGGAAAACGAATCGTCTCGACAAAAGGGAGGAGAAGTTCCAGATTGGCGTACTCCAACTTTCTATTTTTTTTTATTTACCTTTGTTTTTTGGGTCTTTTTTTTTTTGTCAGAAGAGCACACAAGACACGCGAGCATGCGTGCGGTTTGATGCGCGTATGTGTGTGGAGCATTTACTGACCGTGTGCGCGTGCCCACCCACCCACACGCACGTACGATGACCCGACGCGCGGCGCACACGAGGACACACTGGACAGTCGACCTCACTTTACCCACAATCCCCCACCCCACCCCCCAAAGTCGTCCTCCATCTTTTATTTTCTGCTCCTCTGCTACCTCCCCCTTGTCCTGTTTTCTCTACTCAAACTCCCGGTCTCTTGCACCCTCACCTTCCCTTCTCACTCATACTCTCACGACTTCTCCCCTCTCCTGGCGCACTCTCGCTCTCTCTCACTGTAGCGCACACCTCTCTCTCTCTCTCGTTCTCTTGGCTGCCTCCGTTGGCTTCTGTTTGCCTTACTACTGCTGTGGCTTCATGTGCTGCGCTGTTGATCTTTTCTTTATTCTGTTTCTTCGTTCGTTTTTGTTTTTTGTTTTCTGTTTTTTTTTGGTTGAATATATTTATATAAGTGATTTAAGGATTTAAAAATATATATATTCAGTGATTTCAGTGGAAGAGTTTATCCCTCCCGTCCTCACCACACACTCTCGCCCTGCTCATTCTCAGCCCCTCGCTTCCCCCTTCCCCTGCCTTGCCTCTTCTTCCTCCATCTTCCTGCTCCTCCTCCTTGATCTTTTCTCTTTCTTGTGTTTGCGTTTTTCGTTGACAGCTGTGCAGAACGTATCAGAAGAAGTATTTAAAAAGTGCACAATTGATTGCATATGTCTACTGTAAATTTTATTTAATCTGTTATTTTTGTTTTTAAAAATATAAAAGTGAAAAAAAAACCCTGCCTGCCTGTTTGGTCTCTCTTTTTTCCGCACTCCTCCTGTTTCTCTTTCGAACAGTGCTCTGGAGGAATTCAGTGGAAGCCTTCATCCAGAAGAGCATTTGTTAAAGGCAGACTTGCAGAAGTGCCAGTTTCTCCCAAAGTTTCCATTTAAAATGATCTTTTTATTGTAATGGATCAGTTACTGCCCAGTGCTTGAACTGTATTGTTTAGTGTTCGCAACCTAAAACTCACTCGGTTTGTTTTTCAAGCTCATATTCCTAAAAAAGACACACTTGTAGAAACTGATGACCACAACCCCTAAACGTGAGTAAGCAAGAATAGAATGATGTTTTTTTTTTTCAAATAGTTTCCACATTGCTTATACTTGCTTGCATTTATCTCTGCCCCCCCCCCCCCAAAATGGTCCTGTGTGCTTCACACACAGGGGGGAGCCACATCATCTCCCTCTGCAGTGCTGCACCCACCTGGCCGCCCTGCACCAGCGCGAGTGAGAAATTCCCCCCCAGACTGAATTATGAGATGGGCAGGGGGATTTAAGTGGGTAGGTTTTGCAACATGAGCAAACATATTTAAGGAGCAGGCAAGTGGGAAAGAGGGTTCCCAAGAGGAGCTGATCTGGACTGAAGCCATAGCAATCCGTAGTGTCGTAGAGTTCTTCCAAGAAGAAGCAAAAACCAAGTCTGCCAGAATCGGGGAAATGCTTTCAGTGTGGTCCCAGCCAGTTTGTCTGCAACGGCTCCTTTAGAAAGGCTATAGACCTCGTCTGCTCCTCCCACACCCTCCCCTTCAATTCATACTGATCTAGTTATTGACCAGTCTCTGATTTAGAAACTTATGCTTTGTAGGGAATGTTAATATGTATGTTTATAAAGATCTGTAGAGAAGTATTTAAATAGTTCAGGTCAAAGGATAATCAGTTTGGTTGCATGATCACTGCCTGGGGTCTAACAAAGACCTGAAAGCTCCTGGGAAGTGGAGCCTTACGCTGTTAACAGGCGGTAATGGGGAGTGGAAACTGGTAGACATTGTATTGACAGGTCAGACCAGCCCTGAGATTGATATCCTGTGGTAAAGACACTGGAACGGACTGGGGAAGCCATTGTCCAGGGGTGCCAGTCACACCTGTCTCTCAAAGATTAGTATGACCATGATTCGTTGAATTTGTATAGCACTTTCCTCCCCAAATGCCTTCGAAGCCTTTAATATGCGGGAAGGCACCTACTTCCAGACACTGAAGTGCACTCCCTCCAGCAGCCATCCTGCACAAGTGATCAGGTGCGCAGGTGAGAAACCTGAATCAAGGTGCCATGCTTTAGCAACATCAATAAGACATTGTCCTGCTGAGGTAAGTGTAATTGGAGGGCATGTGTGTTTTTGAATTCTATAGCTTTGGTTAGATCTGGAACTTGGTTTGGGCCCCGTTTTTCTGCGGGTTCGACAGACATCCAACCCACTGAAGCTCAGCAGGTGTGAGCCTGGCCTGTACCTGGAGGGGAGACCTCCTGGGAAAGCTAAAAGGTTGCTGCTGGAAGAGGTGTTAGTGGGGCCTGTAGGGAACACTCATCCTGCAGACTGTGTGGGTCCTAATGTCCCAGTCTAGTGATGGGGACACTATATTGTAAAAAAGGCACCATCCATTGGATAAGATGTAAAACCGAGGTCCTGACTCTGTGGTTATTAAAAATCACAGGGCATTTCTCAAAAAGAGTAGGGGTGTTGTCCTGGCCAGATTTTCCCCGGCTTTCACCAATTGTGACCTCCTAATAATCCCCATCTATGAATTGGCTTCATTACTCTGTTCTCCTCCCCACTGATAGCTGATGTGTGGTGAGAGTACTGGCGCACTATGGCTGCTGTCTCATCACCCGGGGGGGCTGCACATTACCTGTAAAGCGCTTTGAGTGGAGTGTCCAGAAAATGTTAGATAAATGTATTATAATGAGATGTCATCTGTATTCATCTGTCCCATCACACACTGGAGTGTTTTAGGTCAGGTGGCTGATCGGCTGTACATTTCCTTTATTGCTGAAAGAATGGTGGTTTTGGACCAGATTAATAAAGTAGCTTTGACCCAACTTGATTGAAATTTAGAGTAGGAGGTAAAAGTGTTGATTCCATAGAAACCTGAACCTGGCCATCAGTGATCAAGATTTTGGTTAGGAGGCTTGACTTAACCTGTGCTAAGTATGCTTTTTAGAACACGTTGTGTTTGTTCTTGCATTGGTCTCCCTGTCGGTGTTTCTTTGTTTCATGGTTAATAAGCAATGAATACAGTAAATGTGGTCTGTCTAGAGAGTCTGAAATAATCCTTGACAACCTGTTGGCAAATTGTTAGTTCTTTCACAGTAACAATATGATAAAGGTGGGGATTGTCTCCCTCTGACAGACCCCTAGCCTGTCCCGTCAGAGGTGTCTGATTTCCTGGTGTCAGCTCCTCGTTGCTCAATCCGTGTCAGCTGTTCCTGACTCCTCTGCACACGCGCACACCCCCCTCTCCACAACACTCTGGTCCTCTGGCTTCAAAAACACCCCTCCTGTTGGAAGGGCCATTTGGAGAGTCAACCACAGCAAAACCCAGGGACAAAATTGTGCCGGACTGCGCTGCTGGTGTTAATATCACTGGCAAGTTCGAGCCCCTTTGGAAACTGCGCAGGAATTTCCAATTGGCGATTCCTTTCTGAAGAGACTAGAGCCGCAGAGGGGAAGAGAAATCCCAAGGAGGTGAGAGGATTGTGTTTTTTTCCCCCGGGTGGGGCTCGTGTATTTTGCTTTGGCTTCAGAGCTGGACACCCCCTACGGCTCCTCTTCTTGTAGGAATCGTTCCTGTTGAGTCTCTCCGATTGCACAGGCGAAACAGAAATGCTGACTGGGGTTAACAAGGAGAGGTGCTTGATTAAAATGCTCCGTGTGTAGCTCTGGTCCAATCTTTAATGCTCTGAGATTAAGCTCCAGTCGGACACCCCAGTGAGTGTTCTAGAGCGTTACTGTTGTAATTCAATCTGGGGTCCTGGGCCCACGCCGCTCCAGTTTTAGTCATGTGGAGATCAGGTTACCCCCTAACCAGGAATAGAGCAGAGCAGTCTGAGCGTGAGTCACACACAGAAAGAGGGAGCGGGGCAGAGCTCATTGGTGTACAATCGGGAGAAAGAAGTGTTTGGAAACTGTTTATTCCTGTTGTTCTCCTTGGGCTGGCAAGGCTGGGCCGAACTGGAGGAGTGCTGGTCAGTCCTCGGACTGGTCGACCTGAACGACACCCACCTTCCCTTCGCGCCGGCGGCCAGTAACACAGGAGGAGCGCTCCGCATGAGGAATTGTTTTCAGCTTGCCCAAGGCTTCGTTATCCCAGTTCCCAGTTTCACCGTGTGCTACTATCGGGGCTATCTTTATTCCATGACAGGGCTTCCCAATCCTGACCCTGGGGATCTGCTGGCGTTTGTTGCAGCTGAGCTCTTTACTCAAATGAGCCCTTAACTGAACCAACAAGTCGCTGGGCCAGGACCCCGCCAAGCTTTGCTTGTCTGCTGAAAGGCTGGAGTCCTCGTGTTACTTAAATGCAATGGCTAACAGACAACCTCCTCCATGTTTAGGAACTGCAAACGACGAGTTCAGACCACACCTGTTATCATCAGGTGTGTTAAGGGTTCAATTACTTAACTGAGCGCTCAGGTGGAATATAACCCAGCAGATGTTTGGGTTACCAGGACACCTGCACTTCTGCTACTAGTGCCAACACCACTACTGAAGCTTTGTACTTGATATTGCGGCTGCCACAGCGGGTAGTTACCCTTCTGCAGCTGCTGTTTCTCCTGCCACACCTTCACCTACAGCTAGTGATCTACTGGTCCCTGCACTGCTGTCGTGACTGCTGCCATCTCTGCTTCTACTGCCGCGGCTACTACTCTCGCTGTCTGTAATGGATTTGTTCCTAATGTTATGCTATAAGATGCAAAAGCACCTGTAACAAGTGTTCAAATTACACTAGTGGTAAACGTATTACCTGCATCAGTGCTAATGGCAGTGCAATGGTGTAATATAGAGCGTTTCTGTGTGTCTCTCCCCTCTCCTGGCAGGGTGTCCTGCTACCTCAGGAGTGGCCCCGTGCTTGAGAGTGAGGGAGACTTCCCCCAGCAGTGATGGCGCAGTACGACCAGTGAGTCCCGATTCCTCCGTCTTCCCGCCCAGTTTGCTCGTTGGGCAATGTGACTGATGAGCACAGTGTCTAGAGCCTCTAGCAGAGGGTGATCTTGCTGCACTGTCAAAACCCCACCCTGCCTGAGGTTTAGCAACATTGCAAGGACACGTGAAAAGTGGGAGAAGATGGTCCAATTCAGCCAATCATTAACATAACATCACTTTATTAGCCCTCTACAATTTCTTGCATTAGGAATTAATCTTTTCGCAGACCCCAGCTTGCTCTCCATGAGACACAGACAGGGAGAGAGAAGCTGGGGGTCAGAGCGCAGGGTCAGCCAGTGTACAGCGCCCCTGGAGCAGTTGGGGTTAAGGGCCTTGCTCAGAGGAGTAGGATTCCTCTGCCAGCTGCAGGATTTGAACCAGCAACCTTCCAGCCACAGGCTCAGAGCCTTAGCCACAGCGCCACAGCTCTGCCCGTTAGATTAACTAGGTAGTTAGGAATGAAAACCCACAGTGCAATCCTGGACTAGAATTGTGCAGCTCTTGAGAATCTGAATGCAGGAAGAAGCTCCGTGAAGGATGTGAACTGAGACAGTTCAGTTATCTCTTACACCAGATCGTCACTGGAATTACAGGCTGCATTTTTCTCATGCAGGTCCCTGCATTCCTGCACAGCTCTGTGCAGTTTTGCACAGCTGTAGGATGCCAGGCAGGTATATCAGCACAGATCTGTGCAGGTCCTGGCTGCAAGGAACCCGGGTGACATTCTGACCCAATAGAGTAAAACCAAGGTCAAAAGTGGCCCTTACATAGTAATATATAATTATACCCTTTATTATTATATTACCTTTGAATGCTTGCATAATCCTGACCTCTACAATCAGTTGAATCACTCTCAGACAAAAAGTAAGTGCAATTTCGTTCTTCTCTGCTCAGTATAGTTTGGAAAAAGCTGATTCTCCTGAAGCCGAGTATGATGTCTGAGAACCTGCAGCCTTGGCCAGCAAGCGCAATCTTCCATGCTCTGTGTGAACACAACCACACACTTATCTACACCCATCCATTTTCTTACCACGTATTCCAGTTCAGGGTTACAGGGGAGCCGGAGCCTGTCCTGGTAAGCAGTGGGCTAAAGCAGGACACATCTTGGATGAAACGCCAGTACATTACGGTGCAGATACTGTAGACACAAACACAGACGTAGACACACACTCGCTCACGCCAGGGCCAACACTCCCAGAAGCCAATTAACTTACCAGCATGGCTTTGGAGTGTGGGAGGGAACCCATGCGAACACAGAGTATGCAAACTCCACACAGACAGCACCCCAGGTGCAGAATTGATCCCAGAGCCATAGAGCTGCGAGGCAGCAATGCCAACCAGTGTACCAGTGTGTGGTACAGTAAGTTACCTCCCATCAGTGAACTGGCTTCCTTTTCCTCAGAAACCCTGTGTCTGTGTTTCAGAATAAGCGATAAAGTGTCCCTGGACCCCCATGACATCCCCCCATCTCCCGGAGAGGACAACGCGGTGAGTGGATCATGGCAGGTCTAAACTCCCCCCACCCCCTTTCATCCTCCCAACACCCTCCCAGCCCCCAACTTGTTACACTGACGATAACGCAACGAGGGATCTACACAATAACTCCAGCTTGCAGACGGCCTGTGGATCGTGGCTTAGTGATCCGACTGTCTCGTCTGACTGAGTGTTGTTGAATCCCCAGGGGTGCAGTTTCAACAACATGACCGGGCAGCTCATTCCAGACCCCCACAACTCTTTGTGTAAACAGGTCTCCTGTTTTCAGTTCTTAATGCACTCCTTCTTAGTCTACACTTCTGCCTCCAGCGTCTTGCTTCACAATGTGTCCTGAAGGAACTTTGACTTTTCAACACCTTCTAGCATCCAAAATTTGGGCCAAAATCAAGCTTCCTGGTAAGCTCTCCACAAACAATTTAAAGGATTTGAGTAATGAGTCACACTGTTTCTCGGTTAGCATCCCAGTATAGTGAGTTCAGTAGATGTCTTTTCTTGCAGTGGAACATACTGCGTGTGATGAAGGATTTGACTTTGGACTTTGACACAGCCTCAGCAGTGCACAGACGAGCTGCGATCAGGACTGTTGACTTTATGCCTTCTTTAAAATGGCCTCTCTTGGCCACTTAGGAAAGCAAAAACCAGAGATTTGTTTTCTGTGGGTCGTTGGGTCTGTGATTGTTTTGGGTTTGTCAGGTGTTTATTCACTCCACTGTTCGCTCCACGTTCCTGGAGTGGGACCTCGTGCTGCTGGGAATGCAGTCTTGCATGCGAACAGTTGCAGTGGCTGTTTGATATTGTGGGCAATTAGTCATCACAAAGGCCCAATCGTGTCTGATCCTAATGCATGCCCATCTCAGACAACCTGCTGTTTGCAGAAGAAGGGAGGTGAAAGTTACTCCGCCCTTCAGGTACTGATCACTAATTGTTGGGTAATCTCTGGAGTTTCTCTAAAGATCAGTGATGTCAGACACTCTTCTCGTCAACAACTGGGATAAGAAAGGTTACAAATGAGAGGAAGCCATTCAGCCCATCTACCCTAATCAGTAGTTAATAGTTAATAAATCAGAGGATCTCATCCAGCTCTCTCTTGAAGCCCCAGTTCAACATGACTGGACAGCTTGTTCCAGACTCCTGCTACCCTTTGTGTAAAAAAATCTGTGACTTGCAATGTGAGCTGTCCTTGAGCACAGGTTGGACTCTAGAGCCCGGGTTGTGTCCCTAGCCAACTGTGACCAGGACTCCCCAAAGGGATGGTGCACAGTTAATTGCTGGAACAGCACCAAGCGCAGGGTCACCAAGAGCTCTCTCAGCTCTCCATGCAACAGCCTCTTCCCAGGTCCCTGGGAACTTCCTGTGATGTCAGTGAGTGGCGACGCCTCTGCTCCTATCAGCACTGACTCTCCTGTCAGCAGCCATGGGGCTCATAGAGTGTCAAAATGAAGGCTGGATCAGGTGCATGGGCATTGTCAGAGAAGCAGGCCTGTCCTTGTAAAAAGCTAATTGAACTGAAGCACGAACATGAAACAGTTACTGCATAATCCAAACAGGGGAGTGCATGTATGTTGGGACCGGAGGGGAGGAGAAGTAGGAGGAGATGGTTATTGGAATCAACTTGGTTTTTTTTCTAAATTCATTTAAAAAACAATTCACTCTTCCCCATTTGGGATATCTTAAGCATAATACATAATTAAGAATGTATTTATCTACATTACACTAAGGCTTTAAAGCCCCATCACCTCTGTAAAACATATTATTCCTCAGGCAGACCTGGATCTCTAACTCCCCATCCAAAACAGGTGTGAGGTGCCCTGCTCTGGAAGTGCACCTGCCGCAGTGATCTGCATGGGAGATCTGGGATGCTGTGCAGTGCTGTAAGGTCTGTACAGGCACGAGCATTTTGTTGCTGGCTCTATACCTGCAGGCTGACTGGAGGTCTACTGGTGGTGTGGGGTTTTTCAGTCGAAGCTTCCCTAAGGCCACAACGCTTCTCGGTGGGGGTATATTTAGGAACAGTGTCAAACTGTTTCCATTGGGCGAGCTGGGAGTTTCATGATCCCTTTTGTAGGTTATTTTAGGAGCCGCAAAATCCCCAGCAGGCTCCTCGTTCTCGGGCCGGAAGCAGAGCCAGAAATGTGGAGGGCTCAGGGGAGAGGGGCGGAATTATTCCGTATGAAGACCGATGGCCTGAGAGAGAGAATCTGGGTGGAGACACGCTGACAGACACGCGGGCCGCCGGACAGGTGATGTGAAAAGGGAGCGTGGTGGGGGAGTAGTGAGGGGGGGGTGGGACAGTGGAAGCTAGAGAACAGCCAGGCATTGTCTCAGAGCCAGGCAGACGGATTGTTTGTCCGTTTTCTCCCTTTACTCGTTCCTTTGTCCTTTTTTTTAAAAAAAAAAGTCGGTTTGGATCCAGGGATGAAAAGAGTTCCTCAGGTAAGCAGGTTGGGGTTTCCAGAGTGCGGGATTGAACTGGGCAGGGACTGTTGTAGAAGTGTGCACTAGAGTTATGTGTTTGCAAATGCAGAGCGATGTTACTCAGAAAGAGCCAGGTTCCAAACAAAGTGCTGCAACAATCTTCCTGAACAAAGTTGCTCTCTTGAATGTGCTGCGTTCGCGTACCAAGAATAGGGATGGGATTCTGTTGGACAGTTACATTTATTCCTTAACTTTCTCAGTTGTGATTCCCAAGACTGTTTGTGCTAATCGGAGGAAAACGGTGGTTCTGAACATGAGCTTTGCTTGGCACCAGAATCTGATTTTCCGTATGGCCCTCTTTGACTCGGTGTTGATAAGTGCGTCTTTAACTACCGGTCAATAGTTTTTACGTTCCTTGACCCACAGCTTCAAGTTAAATGTGGTTAATAAGAAGTGGCCTGAGAGAATTTAGCTGTGTGGGGGATTTTAAAAGAGAACACTCCTGGTATGTTTGTTTGGCATGGTATGCATTTCTGCTTCTGAGTCGTAACAGATCCCAAAAGGCAAATATTCTGCTGAAATAGTCAAATATAAATATAAGATTTATATTTTGGAGGAAACTATCAGGATTTGTCTGCTAATTCACTGTGATGCACTGTGATGATCACTTCTCTAGTAAGATAAAAATTGTGGTAATGAGAGGCTTTTTCTCTATTATGGACCTACATAAATACCATTGCAATCTAGAACATTATACTGTACCTCAGCTGTTGGAGTGTACTGACGTGGACTGCAATTGAGCTGCAACATTTCATATGCGCACTACCTGTGCACACACTTCTTCAGGGAAGAGAGAGAGGGTGGCGAATCCGTTTTTGCTACAGAACTCCGTACCATTTTGTTGGTATTTTGCATTGAGAGTGGCCCTCCTCAATAGCACTGTTTTCAGTTTTTCAGTACACTGAAGTCACAAGTAACTTCTTAAACTCGGAATAAATCACCGATCCTAAGTGCAGTGTCCCCTTCTGCACACAACGGGTGAGGTGACAGGGGTTGCTCTGAAGGGGAAACTGTGAAAGCCACAGGACTAGCTGTCTTCACTCTGCTGTGCTATAGCAGGCAGTCTTTGTGCCTTCTTCAGGTCTCTGGCATGTACACCTGGTGCTTTACATGGGATAGCACAGTCATCTGTATTCATCATACAGGTCCCATCGCATTCCTGCAGCCAGGTCCCCACCTGCCCTGCATGGAGCAAATTAGTTCAATCAGCAGTGGCATCCTGGGATAGATATTATTACCAGACAAAACTCTGCTTTGCCTCCTTTTTAGTTGAAGAATTGTAAGAATTCTGAAAGAATTTCAGCTTTGTTTCTAAAAAAACCCCACAATGATCTATTTTTTCCAATGTTACATGAGGTTTAAGCAGTTTCCTGCAATTTGTTAGACCACCACGGACTGATGTGGCATCACAGTTCTTTTTAGTGAGGGTGGGGATTGTGTCATTGTAGCATGGAAAAGGCCAGGATGAAAGGACTAATGATGTGCGGAAAGCCAGATTTAACCCACCACTAATTAATGCAGGAGCAATTAAAATAGAATGCCCGCAGTCTAGGAGGAATACTCTGGAATCCAGCACTCTAGGGATGTTTGCATACTGTAACTCCTTGCTCAGTGTGTGCACGTGGCTATGGTGTTAATGCACAAGGCACCGTCTTAAGAGTAAATACTGTAGCCTGGGAGCATCCAATGGTCAAGAAACATGTTTGTTTTTAACTATTTCAGCATTCATGTTTCCTGCCAAACAATTGTTTTTTAAAGGCTGTTCACATGCTTAGGGCACAGTACTAATAGAATACAAGTGAGCGCTGGGATGTCCTAAGTACAGAAATGTAATAATCAGAAAGAGGTTTAGGAGTTTCTAGGAAGAATAAAATTACAGGGCTCCTATTCTGAAAGCTGTTTCAGCTTCTGACAGAGGAGATTGAGCTTGCTGGCAGAGCTGGGAGCCCGGCGGGCCGGTGTACTGGCAGGCAGGTGGACAGTGTGGTCAGAGGGGCTGACTGACGGTGTTGGCTGTTTGCAGCTGTGGAAGCTGAAGAAGCTGTTTCAGAGGAAGAAGAGGAGTCAGGAGGCCGATGGGGGGGAACAGCCCAACGGGGAGTTAGCCAACACGGGGCCGGTGAGACACGGCGAGGGAGGGGGGAGTGCCCTGGGGAATTCATGCCACACGTACCCACCTGTCTCCAGTCACTCCATTAATCAAGAAGACTGATGAAGCGCCTTTCACGTAAACCAAGGCAGCCCACAGTCTGGACCTCAAGATCCAGCATAATTTGGGTTTTGTTCTGGCGCTGTTTCTGCCCTCATAGGTCATGAAGACCTGCTTGAGGGTCTGAATTTCCCCAGGCCCTCCTTGAACTCTGGGAAAGACATCTTCTACCCTCTAGGCTGGGTTGTGAGATCTCACCTCTGCCAAGTGACCCATACTTATCCCTCTAACCCCCTTCCCCCTTCCTCTCTCTGTCCCTTCTTTAATCTGGAAACACATGTGATGCATCTTTCCATCTAAAACTACCTTTCCCATGTTGCTGCCCTATTCCAGTGCAGTTTTCCCCTTAATCCTGGGATAAGCAGACTGACATCTGATTAAACGTTTAATTTCCTAATTGACTAACTTGACTGCTGGACAGGACTTACCTGGAACCCAGGCAATAACCCATCAGTAATAACTGTTCCTTCCAAAGTGCTGCTCTTAGCCGTCGTGATTTTGATCTGGTTGTTGATGCTGTGCATCCTGTTTTTTTGAAAAAACAGGTTTTGTGTTTTTTTTTTGTTTCTCTCTTCCTTTCTCTCTCTCTCCACTATTTCTCAGTCTCCGCTAGGCTCCAGCCACCTCTGTCCTGCTTCTGCATGACCTGTTCTCTCCCCGGGTGCAGTCCTTATCACTGAAGCCCCAAAATGCTGCCCTTCTCAGTCCCTCTTCCCTTCTTCTCTGAGCCTTTTCTGTCTTACAGGCCGCACTGGGCCTCTCTGTCCCTCCTCTTCTTCTCCTTCCTCCTTTCCTCTCTCTGCTTCCCTTCCTTCCCCTCCCATCCTCAACTCTTCCTCTCCCTCACTCACTCTTCCCCCACCCCCCCCACGCAGGTGTACTTTATCTACGAGGAAGAGGAGGAAGAGGACGATGACCAGAAGGACGAGCCCCCCCCAGAGCCGGTCAAGCCCGTCAATGACAAGCCCCACAAGTTCAAGGATCACTACTGCAAGAAGCCCAAGTTCTGTGATGTCTGTGCTCGGATGATTGTCCGTGAGTTGGTGGGTGGGGGCTCAAGTAGTAGTTTAGAAAGGAATTGCACAGACTAGAGCCCCGCTGGCCACAAACGTCACCAGCCCAATCCTATATCATGTGACCGGGAAAGGGGTTCTCCCCAGTGGTGACATATAGAGTTTGTGACGAATGGAACCATCCTGATGACTGCAAGCCTGCATCTTGTCTGGTGCAGAAAACTCTCCAGAAGCCATTGCAACTTGGCGTTATTGAGGGATTGCCACATGGTAACGGGCAGTGGAATAAAGATCATTTCTGGTCACATGTGATCATTATAAGGGGCGTACATGGATGGCCAAGCACCTCAGCCATGTCCATATAGACTGTTTCCCAAAACATCCCACTCTAGGCCACCCTGATGCACCCTCTGTAAGCACCAGTGCACTACCACTGTCCTGTGATGCAGCTCAATGTCCCTCCTCTTCCATTTCTCCTCTGCAGTCAACAACAAGTTTGGCCTGAGGTGTAAGAACTGCAAGACCAACATCCACCATCACTGCCAGTCCTATGTGGAGTTCCAGAAGTGCTTTGGGAAAATTGTGAGTCTTTCTCTCTCAGCTCAGTTCAGGCCTATAATGAACCAACTCCAGGCCTTTCATTTCCTTGGCTGCTCTGGATTGTTTGATCTAATTTCTTATGGGCTGGATTTGGAAAACCGGGTGAGCAAAGTGAGGCCAGCAGGTAGATAAAGGCTGAGAGCACTGTGATACTGATTGTACATCTCTGTACCTGTCTGCCTGCAGCCTCCAGGATTTCGGCGGGCGTACAGTTCCCCTCTCTACAGCAACCAGCAGAATGCCTGTGTCAAGGAGCTGCTGCCATTCTGTGAGTAGTGTACCTCAGGACAGCAGGGCAGTACTCCCCCGGTCGAGCATGGCATCCTGGGATAGCAGCAAGCCAAAACTCTGCAGCACCTCATTGTCCAATCTGATTAATCAAGGGGATAATTAATTGCAGCAGAATGGCATGCCTGGCACGCTGCAGCAGCAATCATTGACTGGAGCTGTCTATGTCCCCCCCCTCATCCCCCACCCCCCAGCCCAGTCGAACCGCACGGATCCCGTTTTCGAGACCCTGCGTGAGGGAGTGATCATGGCCAACAAGGAGAGAAAGAAGGGCTCTGATGACAAGAAGAACGTGAGTGTAGCCTTATGACCTAAATGACCTAAATGCTATTTGCTGGGGTAGAAATCCTGTGAGGTTAGTGAAACCTCAGGACACCTGGGACAGTACTGTGCATATTTGCCACTGTGAGCTTTCAGCTGCTTTTCCTTTCCATACTACTGGCGGTCTTCACTTCAGCGACTCCTGAATGTTTTATTTGATCTTAAGTATCAGGATCAATTAAGCAATCAATTGTTTCATCTTCTGTCACATTCTGCTTCTGTAGACCCACTGCAGTGTGGACTGTAATAGTTATGGTTCCCTACCCTGGCCTAATGAGAGAAAACACAGCAGACGGCTTATCGTCCTCAACAGCATGGCTGGGTAGCTTATTCCATGCTCCCACCACTCTTCTAGTAAAGATGTTCTCTGTTTAAGTGCACTTCCACATAGCTAAAAGCTCCTGCACACAAGCTAGAAACTCTGCAGATTTGCCCTGCCTGATAAGCTTTCCAGCTTTGGAAGAAATTTCCTAAGACTTTTTTACAGGAGAAGTTTTAATGGTTCGGTTTACGGCACTGTGTGATTCACACTGTTTCCAGTAACAGAAGCCCGTATTGGAAGTGAAGTATGAGCAGATGACAATTTACAGTAAATCCCATGTCAGTGCCGTGAATCTCCCACTGTCACCCTTGTGTAGGTTATGATGATGATGATGGAGGAAGAGGAGTCACAGGCTCCCAAACCGGAAGAGGGGAAAGCTGAAGGCGGTGAGTGCTGTCCAGCAACTCTGAGCTCTCTACATACTTTATTTTTATATATCTGTATTAAACTCTATACTCACTGGCGAGGTTATTAGGATCCCTACAGAGTACTGACTAGCGTGACATGAATGAATGTGAGGGACGCGCTTCTCCTCCAATCAGCACTGATCTTTCAGTGTGGGGAGGTGCTACTTTTGAGGGACACGCCTCTCCTCCAATCAGCACTGACTTTCCGCTACAGGGCTGTGCTGCCTGTGAGGGACGCGCTTCTCCTCCAATCAGCACTGACCCTCCTTTCATGTCATCTACCTCATTAGGTTGGTAGGAGAATGTAATACATATTACATATGTCTGTGCATATAAAGAATTAATTGAAAAGCTTGCAGTTCAGTGAGATCAGATGTGTCACGTTCCTTTCTTTCCAGAAAACCCAGAGGGAGATAAGAAGGGGGACAAAGCGGCAGCTGATGACAAGGTATCTGTTCTTACTCCACCTCAGGGTCCTGTGTGATCCAGAGTCCTCAGACAGGAGGAGGTTTATATAAAGGTCAGTCAATCAGCATCAGAGCGACCATCAGAGAGACCTTACATCCTGTCTCTCTAATTATGTCTCTGATTTATCAGAGCTCTCCCATATTTTAGACATTTTTCCCTATATTTTTCCCCATATTTTAGACATCAGTCCGTGGTGGTCCCAAGTGCTGCTGTTGTAAAGGTCATGTTCCTCACAGAGCAGTTGACGGGTACGAGTCTACTACATAACTAAGAAGCTGATGCCTTTGACTTCCTACCTAGTCATCAGTGAAACAGTTGAACTCTGTATATACTCTACAGTGCTCTGGGACGGGCTGGTTTATAAATGTGTAGAACTGTAGTTACAGTGAACCTGTCTAGTTCATTCACATTGTGGGAGGTGCCTTTTGCGTGCATACAGAACAGACAGATAAAAAAAGAAACAGGGAAAAAGAAGAGCTGAGTTGAAAGAATGAGAAGGATTTTAGGGGTGATTTTCAAATTTAACTTTTGGACGTCTGAACCCTTCTCCACCAAGCCTCTTTTTCTTTTTCGGAAGCTTGATAAGATCAGATCAGATCACTTTATTGGCCATACACAATTTCTTGTATGAGGAATTTGTCTTTTCACATACCCCAGCTTGCTCTCCATGAGACACAAAGACAGGGGGAGAAACGTGGGGTCAGAGCGCGGGGTCAGCCACTTATATGCTTGTGTTTGCAAGGCAGCGCTTATCAAGGTCAACAAGGTTCAGTCTTTCCCTTGATTTTCCTCCTCTTCTGCCATCACCTTCAGAAAACTCCGAGCTGGTTTTGTACTGGTGCACGATCCCTTGACCTCCCTTTCTGCTTTGGTGTGCTTGTCTGTCCCAGAACAAGAAGTCCCAGCCTGGGATGCGGACTGGATTCACACAGTCCCACTACTATCTGGCTGTCTATCGCTTCAAGGCCCTGGAGAAAGACGACTTAGACTTCTAGTGAGTTCTCTTGGTCTGTGGATGCAGGATAGGTCTCAAGATCATTTGCATCAGGAATCTTATTCAAGAAAAGGTCTTAGTTTTCTTGATTGTCCTTAGTTGTCGTGAATGTTCACTTAATTCACAGTATTTAACATTTTTACCTCTGACAGAACATCTGTCCATCCATCCAGCATGTCTATAGAAATGACCTTTCTTGACCACGGTGTGTTTTAAGAGCAAACAGTTGCTATGCTTTATGAGAATGTGAATAAGCAATATCTCTCAGTTTTCTCTTCTTGTCGTTCTTCTTTAGATGTCTGAAGTCAAAATTAGCAGCCATGGATGTCTATTCCTTCCTTGTTAGGCCTCAGCAGCATGGCATAGCAAACTCAGACCAGTGAGGAAGGCTTATGCATGACTGTTATGCACATTCCAGGGTTATAGTGTTAAGAAAAGGCAGATGTATAATTATAGCTGTACAGTTAAAGATGCATTTGGATGGAATGTTAAGGTGTCTAAAAACAAAAATCAAATATGAATTATGGCAATCCTAGTTTTATGAGTATCTTCAATCAGTGGCTAAAGATAACATTCATCTTGATGTAATTGATCCCATAACTGATTCAATTAAACAATTAAGATCTAAGTTGCAAGTTGAAGTAGTTCAGGTGGGTAGCTGCGTCAGCATGCGTAGGCTGCAAAGGAACAAGTAATAGGTTTATTCCATGCTGAAAAGAGAAGAAAGAAAACACAACGTTTCAGCTGTGAAGCCTTCTTCAGGTGTGAGCAACACACCTCACACCTGAAGGCTTAACAGCTAAAACATTGTGTTTTCTACTTTCACTGTTAAGTTGCAAGTTGCTTAGTTGAAAAACACAGTGTTGCTCTCCAGGACAAGGGTTTTGGTAAGGACCTGCATGCAGTCCCTAAGCACTGGATAAGCAGCCGCTTATGTTAAATAATATCTGAATGTTGTGGCAAGTGGGGTTAACGACATCTGGGATCACACACATGAATAAACAAATGCAAAAACTCCTCTGTGGGGCTGGTCTTTAATGAACTGCATCTCATGTTCCAGCCCTGGAGACAGGATCACTGTGATTGATGACTCCAACGAGGAGTGGTGGAGGGTAAGTCCTGCCTTTATGGGTTTCAACTCCTGTGCCATTATGTAGGCCGATAAGTTGTCATTCACAGTAGTGACAATCTGGCTGGGCTGTGTTGGAGATTGACAGGAATTCTGGGCTCTGGTGCAGTATTATAGCTGTGCTGCAGCTGCAGACTGTGGGCTCTGCTCTGACAGCTCTTTATCATCACTGTCCCAGAATCTGAAGAGGTCAGTTCTCAGGCTGCTGGAGCCTTCAGTGCTTGAGCAGAGGTAATTCTCATGTGGCAGAACACCAAGCACAAAACAGAGCAGACTCAGACACGGACACATACCTAAAGGTGTCACAGTAAGCATAGCAACAACTATCATGTTCTCGGATCCACTGGAGGATAAAACAATTGGTAGTGTTTAGTTTTTTTTTAACAAAATAAACTTTATTCCACAATGTATATCAGTCTTACAATAAGCAAACACTGTAACATAAATTCTGTTACAAACGTTTTTAAAAGGATGATCGTCTGTTTTCAATCATTTAACTGTGCAAGTGGTTGTTGTGGCCTTTATTTTGGCATTTGAGGAATTAGCCCTTACCACTTGCTGTAGTCCATGTCTCTTTTCCCTGTCCTGGCTCTGAAACTGCTGTTGCCGTTGTCCAGTCCTCCGCAGGAGCTCAAAGAGACAGGTTTTTCCTCCTCAGCCCCTGCACAGGGCCCACAGTCCTTTGCAGCACTGCTTTGCCATAGAGAAATCCCACTTGGCTATGTTGTGCTTCAGGAGTACTGCACTATACCCCGCAAGCACTTGCATCCAGTGGTTTTGTGCAGTACATCCCCAGTGATGCTTTAGGTAAACGTGTATACCACGGGCAGGAGTTCATTTCAATGTGCTGGAGCTCGGATCTGATGGGAACAGGGAGGTGATTTCTTTCGGTCCCTCCTCTCTGCAGGGTAAGATCGGTGAGAAGACCGGTTACCTGCCGGCAAACTACATCATCCGTGTGCGTGCCGGGGAACGGGTCTACAAGGTCACCCGGTCTTTCGTAGGAAACAGGGAGATGGGCCAGATCACACTGAAGAAAGACCAGGTACATCAGCTTGATGTGTCTTGGAAGGGATATTGCATTGCAGCATGTGTGCCAGAGCGCAGCTGTCGAGGCCGAGTGTCAGGGTGCATGTATACAAGTGGGCAGGTGTGGGAAAGGTGGCATGCGCAAAAGAAAAAAATCCTTTTTCAGAGAAAAATAGTTTTTTTTTTTTTCGTCAATACCTAGCTTGGAACTGCCAGTGGTTTTAAGACTCAGGTTTCGGGTGATGACTTCCAGTGTGTCTCCTTAGTGAGATGAGGACTGGCCCCTCAGACACGCCCACTTTCAGAGCCGGGTCATGTGACCCGGCGGGGGTCTGAACTCTGATTGGAGGAGCAGCTCGCCCTGACCTCACTGGAGCCTGGTGAAGTCACACGAGTCGCTCTCTCGGCAGGAGAGCCCAGGCTGAGTAAGAGCAACCCTACTCCTGCGCTCCACCAGTGGGGCACTACTGCTTGGGGGATCCCAGTTGTCTAGCTTGACGCTGGGCCACAGAGCTCAACCTGGATCCGAAATGAGTGCCTTCATTCAGATGTGCACGTCTTCATGCCATTGATTTGAACCCCAAACAGTATTTCCATCTGATTTCTTACACTGAATCCTGTGTGCATGTCTAGACAGGGGCTGGAATTGCATACCTGTCCAACTGTGCTGTGCAAATGTATGAGTGCACATGCTTGAGTATGTTTACTTATTAACACTAGAGGAAAACATGGCAGCAACCACAAGTTGCTCTGGACGTGGTAGCCTGACCTTGTGCATGATGCAGGACCTTTTACCAGCTGGGCATGCAGGTACAGTAGCTGGTATTTATAACCAGGGCCATGGAGTTTTGCTGGGTAACACTGGGCAATACCAGTATTCTTGAGAGATTATGATTTTGCCTTACAAGTGCTTTGCATGTGCCCGGGAGAGGCTTGAATTGGACTTGCAGGCCTCCTGAAATGTGCCACTGTAGCGAGCCCCCGCTCACACCCCTGTGGTTCCCCCTGGCGCACAGATCGTCGTGCAGAAGGGAGAGGAGGTCAATGGCTACCTGAAGGTGAGCACGGGGAGGAAGCTGGGATTCTTCCCCGCCGACCTGCTGCAGGAGATCTGAGCTGAACTGGATCAGAACCATGCACCCGGCTCCACTCCTTCCCTCCCGCCTGTCCAGCCCAGTCAATCTCATCCAACATGATATGTTGAGAAATTGCCATACAAAAAATGGACAGGTGACTTTGAGTTCCATATTTTTATGAATGGATTTGTCGTTTTATCGCTGTCCTATTACACTTTTCTTAGACTTTGTGTTCCTCGGACCTTCTCCACCTGGAGCCAGTCAGACAGGACAGACATGGTAGCGGACACACAGCTCTTTATTTAGGCTCCCCTTTCTTCATATTATAACTCCACCCTCATTGCAAGAACACATTTTTTTTTTTACTGCAGTCTTTATCAGAACTTAATCCCACTCGCGTTCAGAGGCCAGGTGGCTGCAGCTGAACACTGAAAATCCTCCAAACCCAATTTTTGTGCAGTGCAGCTGTATAAGTGCCTTTCTCTTGTCAAGTACTGGGTGTTCTGCCAGGCTGAGGTCTGCTTGTGTGTTCGTGCTGGAGAATGTGTAAGTGTGTTGAGTCTCTCTGAGCCCAAAGGCCAGACTCTTTTGATTTGGGGCGAACAGTAGTCTGTAGTCGTAGCAGTGCAGAGCAGTGGTCAGGGTTTGGGACTAGTAGAAGGTTATGGGTACAGATCCTATATGAGAGTGTGCTGTTGTTTCCTTGTGCAAGGGTTTTCACCTGCATTGCTTTAATATCCACCTGTACTAATGGTTACAAATATAAGTCTGTTTGGATGAAAACATCAGCTCAATAAATTAGTCATTAATTAGTAATAACCCTGTGTCGTGTTTAGTTTAAATTCTGCTCTGCTTGATCCCATCCTCTACACACTCACTATAGGTTCCAATACATTGAGATCATTTTTAATGGACAAGTCTGTGTGTTTAAAATTGTATGCTGTGCGGAGCGTTTTCACTCGTTTTCAGAAGGCTTTTTTTTCCGGTTTGGCACGACACTTTGCTCTGGTGATGTTTCTGTTGCAGCAGACAGCAAATATCCGCTTCTGAATTGCCCAGCAGTAGTGATCCGAGTGCTTTGTGTGCACCAGCAAGTCTGGGGAATCTTTACCTTGTGCACAACTCGAACTGCCAACAACTGTGCACAAGTGGTGTCTTCTGGTGTCATAAACAATAAATGTCTATTTGCACCGCTGCATCTCCATCTGGATAAAGTGGCAGGTGAATATCATTTAAAATGTGATTGGGCAGCTTGTTCCATACTCCCACAACCCTTTGGGCAAAGAATTGTATCCTATCCTTGGTATTAAATGCACTTCCATGTAATTTCCACTTGTGTCATTACTGGGTATGACCCTGTATAAAACAGTTTGCCCAGATTGTCAGATTTAACAGAAACCCATCTTTAGACAGAAACATGTCAAGATGGTTTTTTAACTCCAATCTTGAATTGCCCCAGTATGAGGGAGCATCTTCTCGTGAATTTCAATAATTAATTTCAATAACTATCTTCCTGCCTGTCCCCAGACTCCCTCAGCAGTGGGTTACCAAAGAAGCCCACCTATAGGTGAAAAGATGATTTTAGAATTCTTTTGGAGTCATAATGTTTTGTATTTGTAAATGTGCCTTGCCTGTTGTTAGTGCAGCTGCTCTAACATCGGACTTAATGTGTGTGTGACTGTTCGAAGTGCCTTCGTATGCTGACTGAGTTGGGGGCTGTAAATTAGAATCATAGTCTAGTGAATGTTAAACTGCTATGTATATCAGTGTCTTCAGTCCATTAAGTGTGTTAGGGCTGTACTGTGCAATAAACTGCAATTTGTATTTATTTAAGTGTTTTTATTCAAGCTGTTTTGAATTGAAAGGATGTCCAGGGCAGTGACCTCAGGCAGTGGAAGTCTTAAGTTACTGCACAGAACATCAGAGAGGCCACAGATAACAGCAGGCCATTCGGACAATTGTGATGATCTGGCCCAGTTTCTCTACTGAGACCAGCACTGGAAGCCCCCAGTACTACACTCTCACCATCAAAGTGGTGAAGAGTGACCAATCAAATCTGCATGTCTGTATGGAAGTGGGAGCCAAACAGAGCACACAACAAAAATCCCCTCTCACAAGTTGGAATTGAACCCGGGTTCCAGAGCTCTGAAGAAGTAGACCTGCCCTGCACAGCGATCCTCACTGCGCCCGTGGAGACCCACTGAAGATATTACTTACGGTTTGTAAGAACACATTTAAAAGCCATCTGATTTGCATCTGCACCATTTTTAGTCACAAGACGAATAGTTTACAAGCTCTGCTTTCAAAGACTGTCAACTGGGTCACTCTGGAAATTCCAGAGACAGCGTACACACATTTTCCATATACAGTTCTCTTCCTGTTTTATTTTCAATAACCGCTGAGTCCAGTACAAGGTCACAGTGAGCCAGCAGACTTAGGACACAGGATACAGCCTGCACAGGATGTCCAGTCCACCGCAGGACAAACAGTTTTATTCCAGGTATATGCAATTTGATTAAATATCTGTCCGTAGGTACATAATTTATCTAGATGGTCTGTAAATCTGCATATCATAGCCAGCACACAGAAAGCCCAGTATTCAATTTGAAGACAGGTTTACTCTTGTACTTAATGTAATGTACTTAATAATGTACTGCGCCTCAGTCACTGCTATTGTGTTTTTTATTTTGATGCTCTGAATTCCAGGAATGAAGAGAGATATTTTCGGGCAGTGAAACAGGAGCCTCTGTCGACGCAGAGAGAATGTTTGTGTAAAAAGTTCTGCGTCTCTGGAATGGTGGGAGAGAGTGGGAGGGCCAGGGAGCGCAGGGTGTGGGGCTGGACACTGGCCATCTCGGGGCAGACGAGATAGACAAGGGCAGCTGTGATATCCTGACCCACGGCCCCTTGTCTCCAGCTCAAAACAATTCTGCCCCCACAGTCTCCTCCTCCCAGACTAGGATAAGACACTTGGACGTTATTTAAACCGCATAGGGATAATCCAGTTCATTCTAGAGTAGTCCTACCCAGTACATAGCTCTGTTTAATCACATGCCTGTAATTCTGAGTGAGATTTAAAGACCTGAATTCGAAGTTGTGTTCAAAATGGGCAGCACAGTGGTTAGCATCACTGCCTTGCAGTGCTGGGGCCCTGGCTTCAATTCCTAGGTTTCTGTCTGTGTTGAGTCTGTATATTCTTCCCTTGTTTGCATGGGTTTCCTACTGGTGCTCTGGCCTCCTCCCACAGTCCAGATACTGTACATACTGGTGGATTAATTGGCTTCTGGGAAAACTGGCCCTGGTGTGTGTGTGTGTATTTAGAACATGGATGGATAGATGACATTCAAAATGTTTAATCTTATTAAAGTACAGTATTAATCTGATGTATATATTACATATCCCGGTATGGAGACAGGCTGATACAGGAACACACTCAATCCCAGCAGGCTTAAACAGCAGACAGACGAGCAGACAGGAAGTGGGCTAAGGGTGGCTGAGGTCGACAGTGCGCCTGATTGGATGGCCCAGTGTTTCAGACAGAGACGGCCCAGCTGATTGGAGGAGACAGGAGCCTGTGACCTCTGCCCTTTTCCTGCAGAGTGAGGAGACATCAGGCTCCCTAATTATCCCTCCTCTCTGTCACCTCGGTGGGGCCTGTTTCTCTGTGACATTTCAATTGGTCAGGAAAGGCTATCCAGTAGTAAATGGCAATATATGTCTCATATATCGTATTTCTTAACACTCAAGTTATTTCAGTGCTGCTTTGAGATTGCTGGGAAGCTTCTTTTTATACCTGTTTCATTATTTTATAGAATTTCTTGAACTGTATATATAATATATTAAATATAACATAAACATAAGATGTTTCTGATATTGTTTTTGTGAACTAACAAAATTATCGTTTATATGGCCCTTTTCTGGACACTCCACTCAAAGCGCTTTACAGGTAATGGGGACTCCCCTCCACCACCACCAGTCTGCAGCCCCACCTGGATGATGCGACGGCAGCCATAGTGCGCCAGTACACTCACCACACACCAGCTCTCAGTGGGGAGGAGAGCAGAATAATGAAGCCAGTTCATAGATGGAGATTATTAGGCTCAAAAGCCCAGGGAGAATTTGGCCAGGGTGCCAAGGTAACACCCCCTACTCTTTTCAAGAAATACCCTGGGAATTTTAATCACAGAGAGTCAGGAAATTGGTATTACATCTTATTTGAAGGACAGCACTTTGTCACTATACAGTACTAGGGTATTAGGACCCACACAGACTGCAGGATGAGCACCCCCTACTGGCCCCCACTAACAACCTTAGCTTCCCCAGGAGGTCTCCCATCCAGGTACTGATCAGGCTCACACCTGCTGAGCTTCAGTGGGATACCAGCTGTGAGTTGCAGGGTGAATTAGCTGCTGGCTATAGCTACACTGCAGTGCTTCAGCACAAAGGTGTACTGAATGTGTGGAAGATAAATCAATCCTGTGTATGTTTTTCAAGATTTCTCGCTCTTTTGGATCGTTATTGGCCTTAGAACTGTGTGTAACGGGCTGCTAAAATGACGTTTTGGAAAGAAATTCAATTGCCGGGTTTATTGCCAAACGTACTGTAGCAAGAATCAAGCGTAGATGCAGTACCAGAAAGAGCCACTAGGTGGCAGCATTAGCCCTTCAATTGAACCTCTTGAACGGTTCCTCAGGGGACAAGATTCAGACTTATGATGTTCGCACGGTGCTCTGTGCTTCGCTGTTTGTGAGCGGTAGGAGTGTACAGCCTAAATTCCACAGCCTGGCCTCTCTAAAAAGTTCTCCCTTAGTCCTAATTCATCTTCTTTTCTCAACCTTCAGCCTGTAAAGAGATATAAATATGTATTATTCTGTCTACTTTTTGCACTGCTCTGTCCGGTAACAATATTTGCCAACACTTTGCAGAGTTCAGTTTGTTTGAATGGGGAGAGCATGTGTTCAGATCTATGCATTAATGCCAAAATATGAGCAAATTTAAAACCAAAGTATAATAAAACAGATAAGACCTGAACAGGAAGCGGTTTTACTTAATTTTCTAAAAAAACATCTGGGCTGTTTTGCATCATTTACTCGAGCGGCAGACGTAAAACCGTATAGTGTTTGAAGGTGTTGGATCATTTTGATCAATAAATGAATGAAAAAAGTATATCCTTTTGTGTGATTTGTTTTATTGGGTTCTCTTTATCTATTTTTATGACTTACAGTAGATGAAGATCTGATCACATTTTAGGTCACATGAATGCAGAAATTCAGAATATTCTTAAGGGGTCACAAACTTTCTAGCACCACTGTATGACTTCCTCCAGCTGGTATTGATGTGGCTGTTTCAGTGAGAGAAATACCTCCGCCGACACACAGCAAAGGACAAAAACACACAGCACAGGAGCCCTGGGTTCAATTCCCGGGGTGCTATCTGTGTGGAGTTTGCATGTTCTCCCTGTGTTTGCATAGTCTTGCGTGTGTTGCTCTGATTTCCTCCCACAGTCCAAAGACACACTGGTTGTGGTTAACTGGATTCCGGGAAAATTGACCCTAGTGTCTGTGTGTGAAAATTGACCCTAGTGTCTGTGTGTGCTCTGCGATGGACTGGTGTCCCATCCAAGGTGTACCCTGCCTTGTGCTCTTTGCTACTGGAATAGGCTGTGTCTCCCCTGCAATCGCTGTACTGGAAACAGCGGTTAGAACATGGATGGATGGGAAACACAAGCTGCTCCTTAAAAGATCAGAAACACTTGGCCCAGATTTGGAATCCATTCAGATGGAGAGCTGGCATTTGAGCGGCCAAGGCAATGTGTCTTAGCAAGTTTTAACACAGAAGTGCTGAATCTGGAGCATAATTGTTAAAAAGCCAAAGAAATTACAATAATACCAAACAGTAATACGCATTTCTCCATGCCTGGTGGAATAGCTATCGATTCAGTGACTTTTCTTTCCGCAGCTACTCCTAAAGCCTCTCAAGCAACAAAAAGACATTTACATTTTCTCCACCAAATGGGAATTCAGATGATATGTTTAGCAGTTTCTTGTGTGTGTGTGTGTGCGAGCACAAAGCTCTAACTATTCATGCAAGAAAGCCGTGGAGCAGAAAATTAAAACCTGAACCTTTCTTTTCATAATTGAAGATGAATAATAGTATAACTTGGTTTTCCTTTTCCAATTATTGCTAATGGGCCGTTAGTCCAATTGTTGACAAACAGAAGGAATTGTATCTTAAAATAATTAACCGGATTGTGACAGATCCTCTCCCATTGAGGATAATAAAAGTTCCCTAAATCTTAGCAGTTTGGCCGCTGTGTGCGGAGTGGGTCCAAAATAATGAGGGGTAGCCTACAGCCTTTTAAATTAATAGATAATTTTCAGTGAGGCTCAAGGGACTACTGAAAGCATCTTCCCTCTGGTTACTAGCGACAGTGATCAGTGTACATTAAGAAAATGCATTGCAGACAAAACTGTCTTCAATCTGCGATAACACAAGCTGCAAAGATCATTTCTTACTCCTTTCTTGTTTCTACCTCTCCTGCAGAACTGGGGGCGCGTTGGAGCCCACAAGGCCGCTGGACCCCAGGCCTGTGCTGATTGTTGCTTGCGGAAGGTTAAAAGGGACGAAGAGTTTGGCAGGAGACCAGTGCACAGGATGGGACGCTGAATGGACTTAGGAAGAGGGGCAGTCATGATCCCGTGAAACGTGACTCAAAAGTGCATTAACGTCATGCTTTGCCAGGTTTTACAGGTCTTCTGATGCTTTTATTTTTGGTGGTAAAGGAGTGTGGCAGATGACCCTGCTGCTTCAGAGCTCCAGAGCCACGGGTTTGATTCCACCCTTGAGCATCTATCTGTGTGGAGCCTGCATGTTCATCTCAAGTGCATGTTTTTTTCTTCTACGCGGGGGCTGTGGGTTCTTCCCACGTCCCAGAGACGCGCAGGTAAGGATGGATGGGCCCCTGTCTTGTGTTGGGCGAGGGACTTTAAGGGGCAGTATCATGCTTGTCTGTCATTCCCAGCACAACAGATTCTGGCTATGGGACATTAGAGAAGTGATCTTGAAGAGCCCGTTGGCTTCCTCTCCTATGAGGCCCAAGCCATATCTAAGTGTACTCACATAGACACAGTGTCTGTCAGCCACCCATGAACACGCCCCAGTCTGTCCAGGAACTCAGCGTCTTCAATCATGATCAGAGGGGGTTAGCAGAGGGCTCCTACAACAAAATGTAAAATCCCACAGCCTATAGGCTAGGCCGGCTGGATGGTTGGACTTCTGCAGGTTCAAGAAAAGAAGGGAGCCCCCCTGCTGTGTGTCTGGAGCCATCTACTCGACCACCTTCCTGAAACCAGCCCCCCAAGCTCCTTCAGGCGCAGTCGGGCGCGGCTCTGGGATCACTGAGCTACATTGAAAGACTGTCAGTCAAAGAGGGGCCTGTTGGTGACCTGCTGCTCATCATGTCACCCACAGCTATACTGGGGCCTCTCCTTACACCCCTCCAAGCTGTATTTTCTCAAGAACCCACCCAGGGTCTTAAACAGCCCCCCACATCCCCCTCTCCTTCCCCTCAGTTGCTGTGTCCTAACAGAGAGTCTTGATCCAGGAGAAGCCCAGATCCCAGTACCTGATCTTATTGCCCTACTGGGATCCCCAGGGATATGGGAGAGGGGCTTGGATACCGAGCCTCTGATCAGCCTACTGATACCGATCGGATACTGATGTGGCTGAATATCTTTGAATAAGGAAGCAGCACGCTGAGAGTAAAAAACAAAAAAGGAGTGGTTGAACGCTCTGTATCGGAGAGCTCGTTCTGTACAGTCCCAAGCTTCATTACGGTAAAAAAAAAAAAAGATTTGAAACTGCTAACACGGCCTGCCACATTTCTGCTGATCGTGTCAGAGCAGGAATAATAAGAGCCCAATCCCTGTCTCTCCACCTGAAACAAAGTTTCTGAGCATATTCGTTGCGCCAAGACTTTTTCTTCACCTCCCTCAGTATTAACCCCTTCCCTAACATCGACGAAAAAACAGAGCAACTCTCCTTAATAATAATCCTGAACGGCGGAGAGAGAAGTACCGTAACAGTGGTCGGATGTGGTGTGAAAACAGCCTGGGGATGGAGTCTTGCTTATGAATGGGTAGAGCGAGACTGAGGACAAGGAAATGATCTGGCCCTGTTGTTGGAAATGCCCTTTTGTCATGGAACATGTATCCTTCTTTATTAAAGATATGTTTTATGATCCTCAAAGGAAAAGACACAGATACGACAGCACCCCAAAAAACTGGCCATTCTCTGCAGCAGTTACTCAGCCCTCAGGGATGGATGTTGGTCTTTGTTTCCTGGCGCAGGGCTGAGCACTGGAGTTAGTGGACAACGCCCGCCAGCAGTACAGGGAAATCGCTGTGCAACGTGGTTGTACCTGCAGGCCCAGAACCTAGATGCTGCTGAATCGCGGTGCAAGGTGACCTTGCTGGGTCTTGGACGGAGTTACGGTTGAGCCACCTGTCAGCAGTAGAGGTAAGATCACAGGCTAGGGAGTGACAGAACTCAAGGTGTTTAAACAGTAGAAAGAAATGTCCACAGAGAAGGTTAGTGGGGGACTGTACATGATGAAGCAGAGTCTGCTGGTTTGAGCCCATTCCAACCCCTCTGCCAGTGTGGTCTGGTCGGACTGGGCCTGGTGTGGTTCAGAGTGTGACGTTATGCTGGATCTGCTTTGGCTCAGTGTTTGAATCAGACTGGACCTGGTGTGGCTTAGAGTGTGATGTTGGACTGGACCCGTTATGGCTCAGTATCTCATGTCAGACTGGAACCAGTGTGGTTCAGTGTCAGACTGGACCCAGTGTGGCTCAGTGTCTCATGTGTCAACATTTAACTGCTGGGCTTCCTCAATGTCGATGTGGTTTATTATTCTCAAAAGGAATAACTTAAAAACTTAAAATATGTGGTTACGTACAAACCTCTAACACCTGCCAGTAACAATATACTGCAAAACAATTCTAGCACCATAGGAAAGATATCCAATTATTAATTTTTTAAAAGAATATAGCGACTGGGAGACAGAAGAACAGAATAAAAAATAGAACAAACTAAACCAATCAATCCATGTATCCGTCTACCCCTCTCTGTATTTGTGTGTCTAGGCATCTGTCGATTTATCTTCGGTAGTCACGGTTACAGGACTTCTTTAATTTCCCGGCTCTAGATTATTCCGCCTCGGAATGCTCCTAAAATGTGTGACTCAGACGATGTTCTTTTTTTATCCGCGTATTAGGGAAAGAAATGAAATGTATTTCCACAGCCCCACGGATTCGGATCGGCGGCTGTCAAGCCGAGACGTGAGAATCCCTGCAAGTCCGCGCACAGTCTACCGCTCGGTATAGGAGGCGAGCAGTACAAACGAGGGGACACATCGTTACGCGTTGAACTATCCTCCTGGAGAGGAAGAGCCTGACAAGCAGCCCCGCTCTCCTCCCAATAAGAGTACAGTGCTGCCCGTTTATTTGTGTGAAACCGTGAACGCCGCTGATCGGTGTAGAGGTGGCGGGGCGCCCCTGCGAGAGTGCCATCACCGAGGCGCCCACCCCGCGCAAGGTAAAGAGAAGGACAATACGTCTAAAATTAAAACAGCGACAAATTGATCACATTGGTTAATTTCAGATTGTTAACCCCGCCCCGTATTCGTCTACTGAGCAAGAATTTCAACCCCTTCATTCGCTCTTGTTTTGATCGACTCGTTCCTGACTAGGCCTCGAAGTACCGGCTCACGTTTCTGGACTGAGCTCGGGGCATACAGGTCGCGCATTCGTTTAGTTCTCCGACACTCTTCCCCGGCTCTTTCTCATCTCACGTAGCCTGCAGCAGAAAATTATGCAGAACAAGCACTGTTTCTCTGTCACCTTCTCGTTAGCTCGTTTCCCCCCCCCCCCCAGTGCGCCGGCTCCATTCTGAGCGGTAATTTCCATTCATCTGAGGCTCCAAGCCTCCCAAGTACAGGCGCAGTGTGTACAGTATATTTTTTCCCTTCAAATTTCGGCCTTTGATCTGCTCCGGCAGTCGAGCAATGTCTTCGCTTCCCGGGTCTGTGATCTGATGGATAAACCTGCGGCCCCCCGAAAAAAATCCCACCAGGTGACAAGTTTTCCTCGGTAACGGCAGAGCAGGTGCCAGGGAATTAGACACCCGCGATCACACTGCTGCCTAATTAGGGGGGATAAGGCTTGTCAGCGTTATTTCGCCGCCGAGGAAGGTGTGCGGCAGGGAGTTATCTTAGTCAGCAGAAGCTGGCTGGTTCCGCGCTCAGATCTCGGCGGCACGAAGCGCAGCTCTCCGCAGCCACAACCGCGGGCTTAGAGCAATTAGAGATGGCTAACAGGTAGAGAAAGAGAGACCGGACAGACCTCGGGGGATCCATCTAGGAGACGAGCCTGAAATAAACTGGAGGTTCCTGGGCTGGCTTTGGGAACATCTTCTCGGGAAGACGCCCGGAACGAGCGTACCCGCCTCGACCGCAGGATCGGCCCCTACCGGACCGTCCCGTCGTCGTCGTCGTCGTCGTCTTTCCCGGGCTCGGAGCCGCCCTTTGCGGCCGGACCAGGCGGGCCTGTCCTCTTTCAGAGCGGAGCCGAACCCCCTCTTGCGTCCCCGTAACCACGCCTTGGGTACGCAAAGAGACCCAGAAATAAACCACACGGCGGAACAGGTGACGAGATTCGCCGCTCCATAAATTAAAAGCCCCTCTGTTTACTGTAACTTGCCTTTCGCCCAGAAGACGCTGTAACAGTTTTTTTTTCCTCCATGTTCGTTCCAGGAAGTTAGACTGGGTCTGGGAGGGAAAACGAGTTTTTGTACGGGATTGAGGGAGGCTGGTACTGTACGCTGTGTGTTTCAGTACAGCACGAATAGGGCCTCCGATGGGATAGACCGTTGAATCGTAGAATTTAAATCTATAGATAGAAGTAGTATAAGGTACAAGTAAGCAGTCATTTAGAATATTGTGAGTAGTTGAAAAGATATGGCATCAAATCACATACTTCAAATTCCACATTAGGGAATGCAAAGTTAAACCGTACAAGACCAGAATTCAAACAGTCCATTAGACAATTACCAGCCTTGGACATTGGAACTCATTTTTAGGGTAAGACACCGTAAAGGTAGATTTTTTAATCCAGATTTGACTGAAATCACAATCTCTGCTACAATGCAACCAGCAGAGGTCACATGACCTTTCAAAGGCAACACGGGAGGCCAACCTATCCCAGCAAGCAGTAGGCACAAGACAGGACACACACACACCAGGGCCCAGTTTACAAGACGCCAATCAATCCACCAGCATCTCTTTCGACTGTGAGAGGAAACCCCCACAAACACGAGGAGAACATGCAAACTCCACACAGACAGCACACCAGGTCTGGAATTGAACCCTGCAGCCCAGCCCTGCGAGGCAGCAATGCTCACAGCTCACCACTGCACCCCCGTGCTGCCCACCGGGAGCACAATCACCGTGAGTTACAGGTTTTGACTCCACAATCACGAGGAGGCCAGAGTTGGCAGATTTAAAATCCCGGCTGGGGATTACAAAAGCTCAGGGCTCTTTTACCATCTCCTCCCAGCAGTTCCGCACAAGAGTCTTTCAATGGCTCATCAGGCCTGTCCGCTCCAGAGCTCCCGGCTGCAGTTAAGAGCAAATCTCTCTGTCTCTGCAGCTGAAGCCTGTCAGCAGTCCAGTCTTTTCTCACCACGGCACACTCTTCCAGAGTCTGCCGCCGGCAGGAGCCAAGCCACTCTCCTGGCCACTGTGGCTCAGCCGCCCCCAGCACGAGCTCAGTGCTGTTGTGTGAGTGATGGATACAGCTCTCGCCCAGCCCTCGTCGCCCGGAGGAGCCCGGCTCCTCGGGCCCCAGACGTCCCAGGCCAAGATGGATGGGATTGTCGCCAAGCCCTGACGCGACTTCAGGGGGAGAGATGTGATGGGGGGGTGGGGAGGGCTTGTAAGGGAAGAGACGCGTTTGGAATTTGGTGATCACGGCACCTCGTCTCGGGAGGAGGAGATCGGACATAATTCCTGCCTCCGAGTCTCCCCCCCCCCCCAAAAAAAAAGAGTCACTGATATTGATCAAACTGTTAATTTCAAATAGGATGGCTAAAAACCTTGCTTAGCAAACAGGGACGACGCTTCGCTTTATCAGGGACCAAAGAGGCACCTCGGGGTGGTCAAGCATAATGGTTTTCTCTTAGGGAGCGTGTGTGTGTGTGTGGGGGGGTCTTACTGTTGTTGCGGTATTGGATGGGGGTGCGTTATGAAGTGGAAGTGGGAACGACGCAGGCGAGAGCTGTTCTGGTCATGACGGTTTGCAGGCTCACTTCCAGGTGTGAGGCAGTACAGCGGTTGGGTGGGAAACCCTAGGGGTAGTCTTCTTCATTCCCAAAACATGCGTTTCCCCCACAGGCTGAAGTGTGGGCGTATGAGGGTCTTTACCTTCTTCGTAAAAAATGAAGATTCTCAAATCAACATTCCACAGTAAAGAAATAGACACAGGAGATAAGAGTTTGTACAGGGCTATCAAAAGAACTGAGACCTTAAAGCTACACCACAAGGTTTTCCCAGGAAGACAAGATCACCTTATTGGTCATATACAATTTCTTGCATTAGGACTTAGTCTTTTCACACACCCCAACTTGCTCTCCAAGAGACACACAGACAGGGAGAGAAGCCTGGGGTCAGAGCGCAGGGTCAGACATTTATACAGCCCCCCTGGAACAGCTGGGGTTAAGGGCCTTGCTCAGGGGCCCAACGGAGTAGGATTCCTCCATCAGCTGCAGGATTAAAAACGGCAACCTTCCAGCCACAGGCGCAGATCCACAGCCACAGAGCCACCGCTCCACCTTGAAGCAGCCTCAAAGCAGCTGTTCAGAGTACAGCTTGAGCTCCAAAATCCAATGCTTACCTCAACCCTGAGCTGCTCTGTTACGCGAATGACCAAGCGGTGGTGCGTGACAGTTCAGTGCCAACAGGACTGGGCACGTTCGGCCACGCACCAGCGTCTCCCTGTGATTTCCCAGGGTGCACCAGTGCGTGTGAGCACACTGCGAAACTCCTCCCTCCCCTGCTGGACTGAGGGCAGCCACTGGCGGACAAGAGGATTAAAGTGCGATTCTGAATTTCATAAGGAAGAACAAAAAAAACAGATTCCAGATCAGGAATCATGCCTCCCCCCCCCCAACACACACACACAGACAAACATACACGCACACTCTTTTCCCTCTGCCACCAGTAGTAACTGATGGGCTACGGATCACATCTGCTCTCAAATGACAGATTAATGTGACAAGCAGATGGTTTTGCTGTCATCTCTTTAATCACAGAAATTCATCCGGGCGAGAAACAGAGCTTTGTCTTGTCAAATGAACATAAATATGTGACAAATTAATCTGGAGGTGCAGAAATAATAAATGCTGCGATGGGGAGGGTGGAGGTTTGGTGGAAGAGATGCAGATGAAGGGATACAAAGAGATGCTCAGGGAAATGATGATTTTGTTTTGTGTTTTGTTTCTGCTAGCTTTTGATACTCTGGCCTCCATTTGGCATCAGTCAGTGATTTCCAATTAAACATGCACCAAAATATAGTGACTGAAAAAAAAAAAAAATAGACCTTGCATCAGAGTGCAAAATGCTAAGAACACAAAGGAAACAGCACCCCCAAAGCTGGTGTTCACAGCAGGAATAATAATAATTTACAAAGACAATGGAAAAAAAAATCTCAAAGAACTAATAATAAGGCTCAGGCTCACAACGCTTTGTGGTAATAGGAATGGCAAAGATATCAGCCTACTTTCTGATCATCTTTGTCAGGCCTCTGCATGGTGCATATGGCTGAACTGCTATTCACTGAGGTGTTTGTGGCTCCTCTGTTTGGTGCTTCATGTTGTGCTGTTGGCAGGGTTCTGTATCATGCGTATTGCAGGCAGGTGGATTTTGCTACGTACACAAATGCCGGAGAATATCTTATGCTAGAGGAAAACCTGCAAGCTGCCCCGCCGCTCTGAGGCAGCTGCTGTGAAACCGTGCCTTTGATAAGTGACAGCTAAGTGAACAGCTCAGTGCTAATAGCAGCAGGCGTTAGGCCCGCTCCTCTGCTGCACGGGAGTGGAGGGGAGAACGGGGAGGGGGGTCTCGCTAACCCCCGTATCCCCCCGGGTGATGCAGCTCCTGCTGGCTTTCACAGCTGGTGCCGACAGGGTGAGAAAAACTTTGTTTAAAACCTAACGTTGTGAGATACCTTGACTCTCACCAAGAAACAGTGCCGCACTGCCTGCCTGCCTGTTTGCTTCTGTCTGTCTGCCTGCTTGTCTACCTGTCTACCTGCCTGCCTGGTTGTCTGTCTGTTTCCCTCTGCCTGCCTGTGTGCCTCTGTCAGTCTGCCTGCCTGTCTTTGTCGTCTTCCCTCTTTCTCGCCTGAATCTAGTGACAGTGAAACACCCCACTGCCACCTCCTCCCTGATCGCTTTGCCAGAGGCTAACCTGTCTCTTCACTGTCTGTTTCTCCCTGCTGCTCAACGCCAAGGTCCCGGCAAGGTTAAACTGACTTTACATTAATTAACAGTCAATTAGGGGAAATTGTTGAATAATGCCAGCTCCCCCGGCCCAGCCTCCCCTCCTCTCCCAGGTACTGTCAGGGTTCATTAGCGAGCGGCACGCACAGGGGGCACGTGACAGGCGCCAGCCCCCCCTCTCCGTGCTGGGTGGTGCATTGTTTCGGTAAGGCTGTGTCTCTCTCTCTCGCTGTTCGACTGCAGGAGTGCTGGGAGCTCTTCCATCTGTCTGATGCGGGACAGGCTCGCTCACACTGGAGAGAGGGGAACTCAGGTCAAGGGAAGAGGGAGGGTGGAGGCGTAGCAGGCGAGATGAGGACAGGTTACTGGACGACTTTCCTGGACAATCTTGCAGTTCTGCCATTAACAGTGCTACAGTACCTTGCTTTCAATGTGGTCTCCTCTAGGGGTACTGTGCTTTAATACCCTTGACTACGACTAGGATAAGACCAGAATTACTTAGAATCCTTACATTTTTCACCCCAAAGGATCCCAGAGCACTTTATATATAGGAGGGGACCCACACCACTTATCACTGAGGAACTGCACAATACCCAGGAGCCCCACTACACAGCAGTTCAGGAGGAGAAGCCATTTAGCCAGGATAGCACAGGGGATCTTTAATGACCAAACGGTCAGGACCTCAGCTGAACGTCTCATTGATAGGACAACACATCCTACAGCGCAGTTTTCCCTGCAACCATACTGGGGCATTGGAACCTATGGATCAGAGGGAAGCGTGCCTCCTGCTGGCCCACAACATGCCTTACAGTAGCAGCCTGGATTTCCTTAGAAGTCTCCCTTCCTAGAACAGACCTGGCTCAGCTCTGAGAAATCTTCTCTGGAAATGTGGCCCTGGTGTGCCTGTGTCTGTCTGACCTGAGAAGGACTGACGCTAAGTCCAGGGTGTTCCCTGCCTTGTACTTATTGCTAGCCATTATGTTCATAGGTGCCTCTGGTCTCTCACTTTTTGGCATTTTTAAGCCTGTACCCCCCTCATGTGTAGCATTAGTGTCCCAGGACACTCCCCGCGTTTGTGAAAGAGGCTCCGGCCTCAAGTCAAGTGTTCCCCCTCCGAGTTGTTCCAGTACAGTTACGCGCAGTGGCATGGTGGAACGGCAGAGCACCAGTCGTGTGTGACAGGTCAGCCAGATGAGATCGCAGGACCAGCCTCTTCCAAGCTCTTCTTGGACAGACGGGAAGGGAGAGAGTGAGCGCAGGAAGGGTGAAGGGAGTGATGGAGCAAGAGGCAGACAGATAGTGGACAGTGGCTAAATGGTGATTGCTTCTGCTGTTAATAGTTTCCCACAGGGGGTTCTGCAATGGATAGTGTCTGTTGCGAATCTCCTCTTCCCATTAGTTCTGGCAATTCTTTTCCTCTCTCTCTCTCTCGGGAAGCCGCAATTTGTCAAGAGACCCTGTTCCGTCCCCCAACCCCCCCAGTTCCCCATGCAGGCATGTCAGAGGTGCATCCTGGGAAATCAAGACAGCCGTTCTGTATGTTTCCACTGTTGTATCTGTCTGCACAAATCTACTTACAGGCTTGCGGTGGCTGATTTGGGAATTGAAGGTGACCCCCCCCACCCCCTCCTCCAAAATAAAAGAAATAGGTATTGATTCAAACCTGTGTGGAAATCACAATGTCTGTGCGATTCAGGATGGCCACATGACTCCACGTCCTCCGAGAAGCTCCAGACCCACTTTTAAAAATGTTCTTTAAACAGAATATCCTAAACTTTTATAAGCATGATGCCTTTGCTAATTTCAAGTACAGTACAGTTATCCAAGTAGCTCACAGAGAAACAGTATTTCCAAAACAAGTTCATATGGTGTATTTGGATCATTAATATTTGCCTGCAGGAATGTTGTGATGTTGTTCTCTGTCACTACTAGTGTGATAAACTGACTATTTAGCGTTTGTTAATTAGAAATTGTATATATAGACTAATTCACAATGGCTCTCCCAGACAAATCAGTAACATCGATCAGCTGTTCAGCAAGCCTGACTGAAGGCAGGAACAGCAAACAGATGATTATGCTGGTATTATGTGTTTACAGTGCACGGTCATTAAGCACCAGTGGTCATCTAATTAATTGAATTTGTATGTTAATTTATTTTGACCTAAGGGCAATTTTAAAATCCAGTCCATGTCCCTGCAGACACAGAGTCATAAGGTCACACTACTGCAGGACCCTAAACAGACCCTCAGTTGTTTTGCAGACTCTTCATACAGTGAAGGAGGTGGGTTCTGTTTAAATGGAGAACCTGAAGGCAGATCTAAAAGGTACAGGCCAGACGAGCCCGCGAACAAACGAACGTGCAGGTACTGTATTTGTCATGCTGTTCCCTGACTCATGCTGGTACTGTATGTGTAGTGGCTTCTGCACCAGCCACAGGGCTCAGCTGCTGGCCCTAAATTAGAACACGTGGCTGCAGATGTGTAATCGATACAGGGTTAAAATGACACAGCGCTGTGGTCCGTTTCACCTTCACCTTACACCTCTGAAGGCACTAACTTACCCTTCCCACACATCCATCCATTTTCTAACCTCTTCTTCCATTCCACGGTCATGGGGGACCCGGAGCCTATCCGAGCAGGCAACGGGCACAAGGCAGGGAACATACATACATACTCGCACCTCGGGCCAATTTTCCCAGAAGCCAATTATCCTACCAGCATGTCTTTGGACTCTGGGAGGAAACCTATACGAACGAGGGGAAAACATACAAACTCCACACAGACAGCACCAGTGTCACAGAGCCGGGTCAGACTCCCGTGAAATGCGTTGTTAAAGACCCTATGCGTGACGGTATAATCTGGAAGTGTCTGGAGAATGTCTCTGGGAAGGCACAGGGAGGCAAGTTCGGGATGACAGACAGGGGGCAGTGACTGAGGCATGGGGGGAGCGCAGGCGAACGAGTCCAAAGGAAGTCCAAAATCCAGAAACTGGGAGATCCATCAGAGACAAAGACGGTTAAAAAACAGGAACAGGGAACTGGGACCAGGAACACGAACAGTTAAAAGCATAACAGGGCAAGGTGCTCCGAGCCCCGGACTCAGAGGTCAGGACGCCGTGATGAAGCCCGGTGGTAGGCGGGCTTCCTGAGCGTCCGTCTTCCAAAGCTGAGCCCGGAACTACGGAGACACCGGGCTTCAAGGAGGGAAAGGGAATGAAACACAGCTGACACTAATGAAACTAAGTACAATACGGGAAAAGTAAGAGAGCCCTCTAGAGGGGGGATGAAGACCGTGACAACCAGGTCCCGAGCTGAACTCAGGGGCCCCAGCACTGTCAGGCAGCAATGTTAACCACTGCGCCACCATGACACACCCTTTCCCTCTCCTCCCGATGCCTAATTGACTCACCCATCAAACTGGGGCGCCTTTCTTTCTTCAGAGTGGGTAGGGAGCTGGAAGGTTGCAGGCTCAAACCCAGGATGGAGCACTGCTGCTGTACCCCTTAGCAACTTACCTCAATGCCCATCTGTATAGATGGGTACAAATGCAAGTTGGCTGGGATTAAAGTGTGAGCTGAATAAATGAAGACAAATAATCAATGTATTAATCGAATTGAATTGTTCAGAGACTCCCATGGGGATCCTGCAACAAAGTACCCATCACCCCTCAATCCCCTCGGTCACTGTCTGAGACTCGAAGTGTGTGGCATGAGTTTGTATGCTGAACCAGGCGCCACACAAAGCACCCGACTGACTTTGAGCAAATGCAATGCTCAGAGGAGAGATACCATATTAAAAATAGACAAAAACAAACTCACGTCTCCGCCGTATCTGCTCAGCACTAGCTTGTATGTCGCTCGGCAGAAGAGATACTGCAGCCCTCTCACTTGTATTAACAAATAGGCTCATAACCTTGGGACCTGAGCTTTATCGCTGCAATTTCTTTGAGACTTTCTTTGCAATTTTCTGTTTATTTCCTTTCTGGGTCTCCTCTTGTCTCTGATTGCTTTTTCCCCTTCTGGACTCATTTCAGTTACCCACACTGTTAACATATGGTCGCAACAACACAATAGATTCCTGTGGTTAGAAGGCAGGCCTTAGTGGAGTCTTTACTGCGATACATACTGAATGCACCCGTGGTGATCTGAGTGCTTTAGTATTATAGTTCTACTTATACTATCCATTACATTCAAAAAAAAAATGTGAATGAGTGTCCAGTAGGGACGTTTTTAACTGCTGCACGGAGTTGCTCAGTTCTTCACAAAAGGGCTTCAGAGCAGCTGTGCAACACCAATTGCCTTCCCCCCCCCCCCCTCCATGCCTGCAGAATGAGGTAATGAGGGAAGAGCAGCAAACCGCTAGGCCTACTATGAGATATTACAACCAGAGGACTTTCAAATATTAAGTTCATATGGGGAAACAAAGTGGAACCCTGCAAAGCTTGGGGCTTGATAGAACATTTCACTCAAGCAAGAAGCCGCGTCAGCGTGCGTAGGCTGCAAAGGAACAAGTAAAGGTCTATTCCACGCTGAAAAGAGGAGAAAGGAAACACAGTATTTTGGCTGTGGAGCCTTCTTCGGGTGTGAGGATGAAGGCTGGTGAAGGCTCTGCAGCCGAAACGTTGCGTTTCCTTTCTTCTCTTTTCAGCAGGGAATCAACCTCTACTTGTTCCCATTTCACTCACTCTCCTCCTGCCGTCGAGTGGAATTTGCTTTGTTGGAATGAAAAACAAATCAACCTAAATCATTTATCTATAAAAGGGAAGAGAGAAACTTCCAGTGCTGATGAGACAAGTTCAATTGATTGCAACAGCTCAGCAACAAGTCCTGTAATGACCTTTCAGTCAATAGCGCAATGCAGTTCAGGTGCCGGGGAACAAATTTCTATAAAAGTAATCTATTTCAATTAAAAGTTAGATCTGAGTACTCGCAATGACTAATTACTGTGGTAATTAACAGCATGGGCTGGGGCTGAACTGTCTTTACGTGCTGATGGGATGTTCATCCCCCCACGCTTGTTGTTTTTAATCAATTTTGGGCCAGGTTCCACATAAAGGTAAGCTTTCGATTTATCTAGAGGAGGGAATAACCTTGGATGTCACTACTATAATGGCAGTGAGGGTTCATGAGAAACTTGCATGTTAACTGTAGAACTCTGTCATCTGTTCCCTGTACATCTACTTTGCATTTCCAGGAACATTGCTTTCATACGTTCTATCTTACATGACTGAATTCCCTGTGCTTGACTATACTGTACTACCATGGGTTACTACAATAATGTTCTATAAGGAATACGCTAAAAGCGTCAACACTATGAATTAATATGGTCAGCGATTTAGATACCCGTCTGTCGGCCGGGCTCCCCTTCTGGGATTGAGGGGGAAAAAATTGTACGTCGATGATGATGATGATGATCCCAGTAAAACAACCAAAACTATAAACCAAAACTTTTTTCTCTTTAACCTCTCTCTCATACAAATAAAAAGAAAACACACAATTTTCTCTTTTTTTTGCGAACTAAACAGTTCTATACACATATAATACCGGTGTGGCTCTGTTACTGATTTTTTTTTTATTTTCATTTTTTTAAGTTAAAAAGGATACAAAGGCAGGTTCAAGTAAAAAGAAAGAGACGCGTATTTTAAAGAAGTTCAAAGAGAAACTTTTGCCTGGGCTCAAAAAGCGATATAAAAAAACTCTCTTACCAATTCGGCAACCTCATCCATCGTCATCTCAGTCCTGGAAATTTCAATTCATAAGGGGAGCAGCGGAGCTGAAAGACGTTCTTTAGCTGCCTTGATTTCTTCCATCATCTCTCGCTCCGAGCAGCAGCGATTTAAATTAAAACCCAGGCGGAGGTCTTCCTTGGCCGGACGAGGTTCGTCTGCTCGGTCAGTAACCGGAACCGCGCGGCCGCCTCCGTGATCTTGCCGGTTGAGCACGACCGAAGAGCAACTTCACTCGGTCAGGGGTGCACTGACCCGGAAGAAATGGCGTGGGCAGAGGGACGAAATTCAGATTTTTTTTTTAAATTGGCCGGAATCGAGTGCAAAAGCAATATTGATCAAGACGGCACCACCCACTTGATTGATCGTGTAATTGGAGGGACAGTAAAACCCAACGCAAGACCATAATCATTCGGTGGTGTTGATCTCTGCTTGGTAAAAGGAAGTTTTGTTCAAATGGCAGCGAACGGGGCGGTTCAAGTCGAAGTCACTGCAGCAAGAGCCCACTGAAAAAAACAAAACAAAACAAAACACGAACCTCATTTATCCTGCCAAAAAAATCGTCCTGTGCAGTGCATGCTGAGTATTGTTAGAATGGAAACACTTGTTAGCAAATGATCAAATAAGTAGGTTAGTTGTTCAATCAAGCTAGTTAACTGTAGTAGTCCTGGAGAGCTGAGGGGTGCTCGGATCTTTGTTCCAAGTGATCTGTAAATCGCTGACTTAAAAATTGACCGCAAAACAAAGTTCTTCCAAGTCTTTCATGGTTTATTTTTCACAGAAAACTAAGAACTACTGCATTAGCCTGAGAATATTTTGAAAGCCGTATGAACATACCCTATACCCGTGGGTCACAGTAGTTGTGTTGGTGCTCTCTGGGTAGCACTGCTATAGCCTCTGGGAATGTTCCATTCACACCTTCAAATTCCATTACTCCACAGTGCACAACGTTCACAACACAGATGTCGCAATACTCTGACCACCTTTATAGGCAAACTGCAGGTAGCTGCGTCATCACCTAGCCTCATCTGGTCAGATCTCAGAAATTCAGCAAGGCTGGAGAGGTGGTCAGTACTGGGGTGGGAGACCTCTCAAGAAAACCCGGTCACAACTGGTGCTGGTGGACCAGTAGGTGGCGATCTTCCCTGTGGGCCAGAGTTTAAAAACCAAGGGTCCAGTAAAGTGACTGGGGACGACGTACTGCAGGATTCCACCCCATGTTTGTGATTTTGTGTAAGTTCCACTCTGGGATTGCACTCATTCCCTCTTAATTTAGTGTTGCGATTTCTCAGTTCTCCACCTAACCCAGGGCCGGATTTTGGTGTTCGTAGGCCCTAGGCACTTTCACTCCGAAATGTGCAAGAAGAGGCGTAAACGCCAATCGAATGACATCGATTGACATGAAGCATTTTAAACTATTCTAATGCTGAACCACGTGATTGATGGAGCGAGTCGAGTGACCATCACTGCGATACCTCTAGTGTCTAGAACAGCCCCCAGACAGCGCAGGATTATTGATTTGGAGCACCTAGAGTCGATCGCAAGCCTGTTGTTCCAGCTCCTTTTTTATTAGTCACTAGTGTTTCCCTCCTTCGTAGGCCTAAATATTTCGAGGGCCCCAGGCACTGTGCCTACAGAGCCTAATGGGAAATCCTGCACTGCACAGGGGGCCTGCTGGTACAGACTGACCATCACAGTCACCCAGGTACATAAATGAGAGGAATTACAGTACCATTAGCAGCAGCTGTGGTATCTGTAAGGCCTGCACTGCGTGTGGCGGGTTGGAGATGCTGCGTGGTTGTTGCTGTCAGGTTGCACGAGTGGGTTTGACAGTGTAGGAAATGTGCTTCGTGTGCAGCTAAGTGGCCTGTCAGCTGTCTGTCGGCCGGGACCTGTCGAGGTGCAGACACTGAGGGCGGCCCGGCGATACTGACTCTGACTGCCCTGTCACTGCGCTGTCTGCTCGGCCTGCGCTGTGCTCTCTCCGCTGTGAGCACACGCCAGCTTCACTTAGCATTGCCACGCAGCTGCATGGCTCTGGCTCCTTAAATACTCCGTGGGGGTGTTAAAGCACGATACCTTTACACACTTATGATGCAGGTAGTGACAGTTTAGAGTTGCACTGTCCTGTTCAGGCAAGGTGCCCCTTATACACAGTGACAGTGGTTGATTTAACACGGAGTTTTCTGTCCGACGGTCTGTCTAACCTTTTCGTTTATAAGGCCGGAGATGTCCTTTTGTCATTAGTCGAAAGCTTTGAATCGTAGTGCTGTGATGTTGTTATGAAATGGGAGTTGTGGCTCTTTTTCACTTTTCTAAAACAAAAACCTCGGACAAATGCAAAATGTGAAGTTCAATGTATTATATCAGAGGTTGCCAATTCTGATCTGGGGACCCCCTCCACTGCTTGGTTTTGCTTCAGCTGAGCTTGCAGTTACATAATTGACCCTATTTAATTGGCCCTAATGAGATCAATCCAAAGCCTTCAACTGTTTCCAGTGCCTAGACGTGTTAGAAATGGCCTTAGCTGCTGAACGTCAGAAGATCGTTGGCATCTACGACGCACAGTGTGAGCAAAAGGAAACTTGCAGAGGCTCCCTTTAAAATTGCAGTGTTGGTTCACACAGAAGAGAGCAGAACCTGCGAACCTGTTTTCCGGAGCGCGGCGTGCAGAGAAACAGCCACACTTTAACATTCCACCTGTACACCAGGGGAGCTTGTGATGAAGCATGATCATCACTTTCCTGTCTCTCTCCCGGGCTCCGGGTCGAGGAGACGAGCTTCACTTGTTTCACGTTGCTCAAGGAGCCATCAATCTACTCTTTGGCGCAGTGACTGACATTGCCTGGTCACAGGCTCGGTACCGTTTGCCCGGTTTACCACAGCTGATGGGCGGGATGCCATCTGTGGGCGGTAGCCCTTCCGGTTCTACGATTAACCTTTCAGACGGAGCGGTCCCCGACGTTCGCATTCAGTGGAGCTACAGCCGCTCTCGGTATCATGGCAATGAGGGAAATATTACAAAGCCACTATTTAACCTTTTATATCAGGTGTATTGATCCCCCACCCTCCCCCCCTGCGGAATAATACGGAGACCTGGATATATCTGGAGGAGGAGAAAAAAAAGGCAAAAGGATGCTGAGAAAACTGAGGAGTCTGCAGAATAGAAAACAAAGTAATATAAAGAAAATCGATGTCGAGTAAACGTTTTTTTTTTACCATATAAAAATATAAGCCAGCACTGTTGTTTTTTTTTTAATTTTGTGAAAAGTGCTGCGCTCCTTCACAGCACTGGGGGGGGGGGGGTCCTCTGAAACCTCCGTCCAGACCCAGTCCCTAGCAGCCACACCTCAGAAATGATTTCTGTATGGTTTATTCATGCGCCGGAGGCCCCCGGTGCAGCCCAAGAGGGGGCACACAGAGGCGGGGCGTAGGGAAACTGCGGCGCACTTCTCCTCCCAACCTCCCTGCCCGTGTTTTTACTCCGCATGCGAATGAGGGCCGTGGTTTCTGCCTCCACGTAGGGGCGTCGTTGCCATCTGAGATCCGCATTTCAAGCAGCCCAGCTCCCCACCTCCCGCAGGCTTCTTAATAGGCTCGGCTTATTCATTTATGGGCAAGACCTTCTTCCTCTTCTGGCAGCAAGAGATGTCTGGTTTCCGGGAGGGGGCCACAGAGTGAGGGAGGTGGAATAGGACACAGAGCTTGTAGAAAGGAGGAATGGCTCCATAGTGTCAAGAAGAGCAGGTCAACTGACACGGTTGGATCAGTGGAGAAGGGCTTCGGACCTGTTATGAGAGAGAGCTGTGGTGGGCTCAGGCTATCACGGCACGCAATATTGTTGTATCTCTGAGCAAGGCACAGAACTGCGATTGCTCTGCGATTGCTCAGCTGTCGAACTGGGTGCCATGAATTGTAATACCTAGTGCAGAAAGGCCTACCGCATCCCCTCCAGAGGAAACCCTGTGAGCTGAAGTCTTGTACAACACCAACGAAAGCTGGGAAAAACTCCTGTCCTGAGATCCACCAGCTTAGGTCCTTGAAAGACACTGACTGTAAGTGAGAGGCCGGGCGTGCTTCTCAGCTCAGAAAAGGGCTGTGTGCCATTGACCAGCTCTCAGTGCTAAAAGATATAAATCACAGGCACAAAGGGGTAAGCATGTTCAGCACCATCAACCTGTTTTCCTGGCAGCTCTTGGTAGCTTTTGTTGGTGAAATGTGTGTATTTGAGAAAACACTCGGACGGCAACATTTCTAACTGCATTTCTAAGTGAGCAGTGCAGGCAATGGCATGTAGAAACACAACAGGATTGACCACAGAGGAGCCCTGAACCCTGTCTTCCTTGCCCAGCTTCCAAAACACCTGGACAATTGGTGTTGTGTTCCTGCAGACATTTATCAACAGTTAGAGCAACACTTTCTAAACTGTCATTCCTGTGAAAGAAGGGCCTGAACCCAAATACTGTGACCCTGCTCCAGGTGAACTTTCTCTCAACCAACCAATCAATCAGTCAATCAATCAATCAATAAATAGCCAGAAACGGCAGACAACTGGCAGATCCGCTTCCGAAGTCCGTGTGCTCTGCAGGTTTTCTACAGGACTGAGCTACGGGGATGGCTCTGTAGAGGCCGTGTGCTCTGCAGGTTTCCTACAGGACAGAGCTATGGGGATGGATCTGGTCAGAAGCAGAGAAAGGGTGAAACTGAACATTGTGAAGTTTGCCTCTGGCTTCCTGAGCCCGAAACCTGCCTGTTCATTGGCAGCTGGCTGGAGTAATTAGAGTACAGCAGCTTGCCGTACTTGCTTGAATACAAATGCATTGTCCGCACTGGAGACATTAAGCCACAGCCCTGTGATCCTGACTCCTGAACCTTAACCATCACACATGCATAATGAAAATGCTGTTTCTTATTATTCATTTCATGAATAATGAGCACAGTTATTATACTGTTCACATCGATGCAAGACATTTTGTCGAATATGACTTGATTGCAGATCTGCCTAGAATAGCATTGTGTGCACTGTGTAGTGATTCACAGATGACTGAGACATTTGTTACAGCCTGTTCTCTCCTGCAATACTCACTCAGTGCTCCAGCTGATGCCTCTCCTCCCTGACACGCAGGCTGCCCGTCCTGTTCAAACAGCACTCATCTTTTTATCTAATTGATTTGTTTTCGGACAGGTATTTAATTTGGGCTGCCAGCAGCGGGGATCAGAGGTGCCCGTCTTTGTGACACAGAGTGTACGCTCTCCTGGACTTGGTGTGACAGAAAGAAATTGAATCCCGGTCAGGGGGACGGAGCCCGCTCTGCCTGGGAAGAGAGGAGGTGGTGGGTGTTTGCTTTAATGTGTTTGAGGTTTAAGTATAGTGAAGGATGGACGTCGGGTGCTTGACATATCTGTCTGTGAACTGATAGAACAAAGCTATCAGGGTCACCCTTCACAAGTCGGGGAAAATGGGTCCTGCTCCCTTCCTACTAGGGACCATAACTCTGGGAGAGACCACTGAAAGCTGCCACTCACTCCCATCCTGTATGTTTATTATGAGACAGGAGGGAACTGGTGAGACTACTCTGTGAAAACCCATGTGAACACGAGGATAACATGCAAACTCCTTACAGACGGACACAGAAGGCGATATCAAACCCAGGATCATGGAGCTGTGAAACAGCAGTGTTAGCCCCTATGTGCCACTGTTGCCATTCCAGGTGTTTGAAAATGTCATTCTGGAATATCAGGTTCTCCGTTACATTACAAAACATTACAATTTGGGTGAAACAAACTGCAGTACAAAGCAAAGCAACATTCTTTATGATCATTCACCACTATGAATTGATACCAGGGAACCATACAATACCACAAGATGTTTATGCCTGAAAAAATGTGGATTCTTAATCATTGAGCCATGATTTATAACATAAATTATTAAATCAATCATACTGTATGTATACAACTGTTCACACATCACACAACTTCAAAAGAGATTATCAGACCTCTTAAAAATAGTCTGCTCATGGACTTTTAAGTTTACTAGCAAAATTAACTCATATCATAGCAAAATTAACTCAATCTCATACATGATCCTGAGAATAATCTGCATGTATTCTGCAAAATAAGATTAAATATTCACCAACATTTAACTGAACTAGCAAACAATACTGATGCACGCATGTGGTGGCGGTATGAGAGACCCGAAGTAGAATACTTTGTCTGGTCAGGTAACTGAGGATAATGGAGAAGTGATCTATACCCAGATCGTTATTGCAGCCAATGCATCTTGCACCTGAAATAGATGTGACCTCACAAAACGGGGATCTTTTTCTTTTTCATTTTGCAGTATCTGCGACCCGTTCTTCCTCACAACGAGGAAGGGTCATGACAGATCCCCCTCCCCCGAAGTGTTTCAGCTCTCGCCTTTGCTGACCCATAAGAGGGGCCCAATCGGGAGACATGACGCAGAAAAGGAATACCTAGTAGTCTTTGTTCTCTGCCAGCCCCCGGAAGACAGCCACCAATGGATGAATACATCCATTCATTCTTCCATTCATCCATTTTCTAGCCACTTTATCCAGTACAGGGTCGAAGGGGAGCCGGTACCTATCCCGGCAAGGAACAGGCACAAGGCAGGGTACACCCTGGATAGGATGTCAGTTGATTGCAGGGCAGACACAAACACACACAAGGGTCAATTTTCCCAGAAGTCAATGAACCTGCCAGTGTGTCTTTGAACTGTGGGAGGAAACTGGAGCACCTAGAGGAAACCCACACAAACATGTGGAGAACATGCAAACTCCACACATATAGCACCCCAGGTCGGGAACTAAACCCAGAACTCCAACACTGCCAGGCAGCAATGCTAAGCACTGCGCCACCAATGCACGTGTTTGGGATAACCTAGATCTTTCTATCAAAATCTAGGGGAGAACAAAGAATAAACAATCATGAAAACGCAGGGAAAAGGAGGAAAGACAAAGATAAACAACTCTTTAACACGCCAGCTATCATGCTCAAGACATTTGCATTGCTTGTCAAACCCCTGGAGGGACAGCTGACAGCCTCATGATCGTGTCTTATTTAAGGAGGAGAGAGGCAGAGCAGCTGCTCTTGGTGTACAGTACAGAGAATCACCAGGGGACAGCTGTTCTGAAGTGATGTCACCTAGAGAAGAAGAGAAAAATCCACCTGCTTCATCCCAGATACATCCAGACACCCAGCACACGGACTCAGAGGCCCAGATTCTCCCAGCACACATTTTTCGGGAAATCACTGTTGCTCGAACATGGACGTTCAGCTGTCACCCAGATTTATTCTTCCAAAAATAAATAACGACAACAACAGCGACGAGGGACTTCTTGATGCCTTCGGCCCTTAGCACAGGACAGCTCGATTCTAAAACACTTTGAAAGGCAGTAAATGAGGTCGACTCCAGCTGTCAGTCTAAAATTAGTTCAGTTTAATGAACAGTGCAGGGGGACACGTAGGAGAAGTAACTGAAGGGGGAAAGTGGCACAGGGATTGTGTTAAAGAGGCCCAGGACTCCTGGGCTTTGGCCCTGGAGGGCTGTTGGAGAGGTTTAAAGACCGTATATCAGTCCAGGTCCTGCAGTGTCCCAACGCATTAGGTTTTACAGGTCAACCTACAGTAGATCACCTATTCTTAATGACTGGGAACACGGATAAATTATTATTGGTTGGCCGACGCCATTTATCCAAAATGACATAAATTGCAACCCATTTAAGCAGCAGGGTGTTTTACTGGTGTCATGTGTGTGAAGTACCCTGCTCAAGAGGACAACAGCAGCGGTCCCATCAGACCAGTTAAGGGAATCCAGCTCTTGAAGGCTGAGGGGTTTCCAGAATGTGTTCCAAGAACGATCTCTTAATGACTGACTTCCACAGTACGCCTGGTCGGAAATAAGCTGTTTCAGGCCTTTAGAACTGGGTGATTTCTCAGCCCTACTGGATTGAGCCCTGCTAGGGGTGGAGACTCCTGTAATAGTATAAATGTTCAACACAAGAGAGTAAACAAGGGGTAGTGGTAGCAGATGGAAAAAAAACATTTTGGAACATTTATTTTCAGGAAGAAAAAGAGGCCAAAAAAATCTGCACACGTGTACACACGTGTACCTCACATGGAGAAGCAAAGAAATGTAGAACTAAAACACTAATTAAACCCATGTGAAGGTTTAACTGAAGTGATGTTACTGTTAACTTTAAAAACATTAGGTTGCCTAGGATTCACTCCACAAGGTTTCCTCTGACTACCAGAGCCTGACCTGCAACCACACAATCCTCTCTGGATGAGTTCTCCCCCAGGTATACAAGACCCAGCTGGAACAATACATAAACATTATATCTGCCGTACAACTGAAAGACCAGCTCTTTTCAAAAACTCTTTTCGTTATGAATGTAGAAATAAGCAAAATACTCCGCAATATGATTGTATTGACTCATATACCAAAACTGAGACATTTGTTGCCTTTGTCTTTATGAAAACAAACCCCCCCACAGACAGGAACAGTGAGCAAACTCTGCCCTGAAGAAGCTCTTAGATCCTGGCTGCTCAGTTCTTCAAAATGGCCTTTTCTCTCCTAAGTTTAAATAAAATAAGGTATGTGTTCATATTTTTTATTATGACCAGTCCTGTTTGTTCATGAGCATTCAGTATTTTGAATGACAGGCTTTTGCTGTTCAAAAACAGATCATTTTGAAGTGAAACAAGGAAAAACAAATCTTTCTTTTTTTATGGGAGATTCACACTGATCCAGAAACTCAGATTCAATTCACAGGTACGTAAATTGCATTTTTTATTTTATATATGTTATTTCATCACTGTTATTCCTTTGGAAAAAGACCCATGCCATTGCTAGTGCTTAGGGTTGACCAATCAAACTGTAGGGTTCTCTTGTTAAATGAAAATCTGTCTTTTCAATTTCTGAAAGAGGCCTTGCAGCAACACTCTTTTTTCAGTAGAAAACACTTTTTTTCCTACACAAAAGAATTCTACAGAAAAGAATTGTTAATGCCTGGAATAAATCGTCAAAGCAATTGTGGAGGATAGCAAGCTAGGAGCATTCAAAAAACCCAGGCTGACGTTGTCAGACATTTCCTCAGCACAGGGGAGAATGACGATCTCTGATGTGATGATGAATGTTCTCGTTGCTCAGCTCTGTGTTCCGCTGCACTGACTCACAAAAGGTTGAATGCAAGACAGGGGTGTCAAGCTCACTTCCTGGGGAGCCTAGTGCCTGCTGTTTTTTTCTTCCAACCCGAATAGTCAATTAATCAATTAGCTTAGATCTCATAGGACACATACAACATGTGACCTAAGTTCTTTTGCAGTCGTTGACCCATAACACTTACAGTATGTCATTAAAAGCAGGGTTACTTACAAATCACCTCAGCCAAGTTACAAGTATTACACCAATGCAGTAAATTAAATAATTAGGTTTACTATGTACTGTAACAGAAGAGTTTAGGTTGGAACATAAAGTAGAGGACTCCAGACTGTCCAAGAACTGAGCTCGATACCCCTCTGGTACGTTGATATTCTCCCTGTTGTCTCTCACCCTGGTCAGATTCTTGACCAGTTTGTCTTTTTTGGGCCCAGCACTTTTCCATTTAGTGTTGTGCTTGTGTGTGTCCCCCAGTGAAGTGAGGTAGTGTTATTTGACTCATGCTGTGATTTGGGTCTCTCTGATTTGTGTTGTTTTAGTGGTGCCGTCCTGAGTGTTAGTGGGGCCAGCAGGGGGCGCTCACCCTGCGGTCCATGTGGGTCCTTATGCCCCAGTATGGTGATGGGGACACTATACTGTAAAAAAACGAGCGCCGTTTTTGGATGAGACGTAAAACCGAGGTCCTGACTCTCTGTGGTCATTAAAAACCCCAGGGCGTTTCTCGAAAAGAGTCTGGTATAACCCTGGCGTCCTGGCCACATTTCCCATGCCTCCAAATAATCCCCCTCTATGAATTGGCTACATTACTTTGTTCTCCTCCCCCCCCCCGAGGGCAGGTGGAGTGACGTGCCGGTTGGAGTATTCTCATTCGCATTTAATGGCAACGTCAGCTCAAAGATTTGGTTCAAACCACCAAATGGAGACGTGCGTGCCGACAAGCGGACCCTGCTGATGCGGGTTTCACACTAGGATGAGAGAGTGGTGCTGTCCTGAGATTGGTCCAGCTGTCTGAGGGGGGCTTTTCTCTGGACTTAGCAAGGGGGATTGGCAGTATGAGTTCTGGCCACTGTTGTTTAGATGTAGCCAATATTTGATTTCTCTGTTCTGTGTATTATATTTGTATCTTTCCCTGTCTCAGCTTCTATTTAATTAAGTGGGATAGAGTGGCTAGCAACAAGCTAAGAAGCAAGCCAAGCACATTGGAAAATTAAGAGACAGAACAAAGCGAAAGATGCTATCTGCCTCTGCGTATTAAAAGCTGTAGGAGGGTGCCGACGGGATACAGAGTGCCAATGGGATTCGAAGAAACAATTCTGTATCCGAGAGCACAGGAATGACACCACTAACAGATTTGCAGTATACCAAGCTGACAAAATAACAGTTGTCAAAATAGTTAAATATTTTCTGAAGCTTTTGAAAATTTAAGACAGCTTCAATCAAAACTAGTCACATCTGCCATAAGAAAAGGACACCCCAGCACTAACAACAGAAAAAATAACAGGAACACATCCAGCACTCTTCAGAGAAATCTGTTTATTGCAATTCAGTGCTAATTGTCTGAGACATTTTTTATGAGCTCTCCAGCTGCAAAATATTTGTCTTGCTGGCTTTAATAGTTGTCGTTTTTTTAATATTAAGTGCTGCGGAAAGTGATATATACAGTATAGAAACAGGTAATAGGTTTATTCCATGCTGAAAAAAAGAAGAAAGAGAACACAACGTTTCGGCCGTGGAGCCTTCTTCAGGTGTGTGAGTATACAGTATAGAATTCACTGCGCTTTATAAATAAGCTGAGCAAATATATCAAATTTCAAGGCTGGCAGAGGGCGTGCTGTAACGCGTCTGTGTTTTCAACTCGGGTAACCCAGGGCTTTCTTGAGGGAGTCTGGGATAACGGTGTGCTGGCCCGGGCTGGAGTAGCAGCAGACCCAGCAGTGGCTCGTGCTTCACAGCAGCACAGAACCTGACCTGAGAAGCTGTCAGTCTGCAGGATCGCAGAGGGCCTCCACCACCAGCGAAGGTAAGAGCATGAATATGTATCTGCTGTCTGGAGTGACACGTTCCAATTTGAATTTTAAAGATGTGCTGCGCTTTCGTTTCTGTCTGCCTCCCTCCCTCCCTCCCCCCCAACACACACACACACACACACACCTGTTCCCTCGTTTCCTTTCGTTTTTAATTGTGGACTCTTTCTCTCTCCTGCTCCCCTTTCTTTTCGGCACACAACGAGACACGGCGTGGAGTTAACACGCTGTCCGCAGGGCGCCTAGACTGGGAGCGCGATCGCCAATAATAAGTCTCCCAGTCTGAACAGTGCACTTCGTCCATTTGTATCATTATCACTTATTAAAGTGCTGAAATTGGGTTGCTGGTTGTTAGATTGGTAGACTGAACCCCATCGGGAATTAGTCATATTGCTATTTCTAACCCAGGCTTTAAATTGTAAAGGCTTACTTGCATGAAACTTAAAATGAGAACGGATGACTCCTTTTGCTGTGTAACGCCATTCTTCATTTTCAAAAAAATCGCACACATTTCAGAAGGGCTTCCTGCTTCAAATTTCAAACTGCAAGGTTTCTGCAGCAGTTCTTTAGGAAGAAAAAAAAGCTACAGAAAAACAAGGGAACAGCTCCAGCGTTCCCTTTGAAAAACCATCAGGACATTAAGCAATAAATACGCTGATAATGCAACAGATCCTAAGTGAGTCCAGGGTGTTGATTACAGAGAGCCAATTAAAAGGCTTGAGGGAATGAATCAGATTAGCCATCTCTTAATGAGAAAGTGAATAATACCAGGCGCCTGAGCACTGTAAATCTGCCTTGTTAGATTGGTGCTGCAGCCAGACAGCTTACGATAAGAAATGCCATTAATTGCCTGTTTAAATCTTATTGCACATGAGCCTTCACTACAGCTATACCTGTCTGGACTTGGTGCCACATCACACTTGTATAGAAAAGATGGTCTGTCTGTCTAATGTACAGGGCCTCGCCAAAGTACTCAGACCTTACAGAATTTACAAAAGTGATGCATGCACATATTTTAAACTTAATATTTTATTGAAAACCTGAATGCTCATGCTGAAGAATCCTAAGGGTAAAATAAGCTGCAGTCAATGTCAGCAAAACTAAACGGAAACAAAAATGAAACGTGTTGATTTTTCGGTATTTGTCAATTCAATATCTGGGGCAGGCACCTTTGGCAGCAATTACAGCCGCCAGACTGTGCCAACTGTGCACACCGCCTTACTTCTTGGTAGATTTGCTCAAGCTCTCTCATGTTGCTTGGGGGGTTGCTCAAGGACAGCGGTATTCAGGTCTTTCCACAGATTCTCAATGGGATTCCAGTCGGGACTTGACTGGGCCACTTAAGGACATTCACTTTCACTCCCACACCACTCCAGAGGAGCTCTGGCCCAGTGCAGGTCAAGGAACTGCTGAAAGCTGACATTTTGTACTACTTCTTTCGCAGACTGCAGCAGGTTGTTCTCTAAGAGTTTCCTGTACTTTGCCCCATCCATTTTCCCCAGAACTCTTTGACAAGCTTGTGGGAGCTGGGATCAGTTCCCATTGATGAGAAGCGGAATTGTACTGTAATGCCCCCCCACGCTTGACAGCAGGGATGGTGTCGCACTGTGTCATTTGCACCCGACGTATCATTTTCCACTTAGACCAGAATCTTCCAATCTGGTCTCATCCAACAAGAAAATAAATTCTGCCACATCTCTGCAGTAGCCCTTAACTGTTTTGTTGCAAAGACCCTGCAGGACTTTCAGGTGTCTTTATAAATGGCTTTCTCCTTGTCTCTTTACCACACAGGTCAGTGTTCTCTCCTATCCCAGCCTCGGAACTCCATAGCTTTCTCGAAGTTGCCGTTGGCTTCACAGTAACATCTCTAACCAGCCTCCTCCTCCTCGCCTGGCCCCTTGGTTTAGATGGACAGCTGGACCTAGGCATGTCTGTGCCATACGACACGCCTTCCACTTCTTAATGATCAACTTCACTCTGCTCAAGGGGAACTGTTTTTATACCCGTCTCCTGATCTGGGCTCTTATACTAATTTTACCCTCGCGTTGTTCAGAAAGCACTTTGGTCTTCATGGGGGAACCTTTACTTTAAATTCCCTGCCTGATTGAGGGTTCTCATAGAGACAGATGCATTTATTCTGAAATAACGTGAACTGCGGTCACTGCACGGAGATAGAGGCCACTCACCTGAGTCTGCGCCTCGTTAAGGTTTTGTGCACTAACATTAATCTCAGTTTTTTGGTCAAATCCTAATCATGAGGAAGTGAGTCAATGAAGGGAATGGGACAGCGAACTTAATTCCTTGGCTTCAGCTCGCCTCGCTGACGCAACAGTGCTGGTCGGAGATAAAGTCGGGGTGCAGGGAGGGGCGCTGGAAGAGACGTTCCCAGGCTGCAGGTGGCGCTGTGCACATTTATGCACAGGGAAGCAGAAATGTGAGATTAGAAATTGACCTCCTTCCCAAGTTCTGTTTAGTAACACCGGTTACATTTGCCACGGAAAAGAGTTTGAATGAGTACGCAGTCGCCACTATTTTTCCTTCATATTAATTATCCATTTTCTTCCTTCATTGTTTTGCTTCGAGTGGGTGGAGTGCTATTAATTGCTCTTTCGGCATGTCCTAACCTGCCAGCACCCTCTTATGAGAGAATGATTCTGCTCCATTGGCCTTCTGCAGTTAGCGAGTGACGTGACCCAGGTTTGAGCTTGCAACAGGTGGGCTGTAGCAGGAGAAGGCCTTTGCTGCTTGAATCACTCAGGTTCTAACCACTTTTATCTAATTCAGGGTCACGGGGAAGCTGGCCACTGCACAAGAAATGGGTGCAAGGTGGGGTACACTCTGCACGGAAAGCCACTCCATCACAGTGTACACACACACTCTCTACCAGAAGCCGATTAACCTGCCAACATGTCTTTGGACTGTGCTTCAGAGGAAGCCCACGCAAACCCGATGAGAACATGCACACTCCACCCAGACAGCACCCCAGGGTTGGAATTGAACCCAGGGCTTCAGAGCTATGCCACCACGATGCCCAGCAATGTGACGTTTTCAGCTTAAACATCAACCACCGATTACGCCTACGAGGCTGACTGGACTGAAGTTCTCATTTCGTCCAGTTTGGGAATCTTCACTGCGCGTTGACTGGGGGGATGGAGAAAGCAGAGGAAAGATTCTGGGGTGGGGGGTTAACGCGTTGGAAACAACTGGATTTACAGCTGTTCCCCCATTTTCTTCACTTCCATTCTCTCTTGCTAAATTTAACCCCCACGCATGGCTGGATAAGCCATCTCGAATTGTATTCCCTTCCCTCAGTTCGTGTTGTGTCTTTAGGCGTCTCAAGTGTTTTTTTAACAGCTTTACAATCATTAAATTGTCCAGAGACTGGCAGCTTCTTAAAGCTTTTGAGGAACGGTGTGTGTGTGTGGAGGGGGGGGGGGGAAATGGAAGAAGTTAATTTGAAGAAAAGAACTGAAGCGTTAATTTGAAACCAACGGGCGCCTCGACGTGCTTAAAGGTTTTTGTTTAATCATCTGCTCAAATTAGCCGACAGGAGGGTAATGAAAATCGTTTCATTAACCTTTGGCAGAGCTAGTGGGCTCCCAGGGCCGGCTGCCACTGTGAGAGACAGACGTTCCCTTCCCTGATCATTCCTCCGCTCTCTCCCGCTTCCTCTCACTCGCTTCGTGGGCCCACACTTCCCACTGGACACAAAAACTGAGGATACGCAGGAATGCTGAGGCCAACTTAAAGATGGGAAGCCGCATTTTGTTGGCCAAGTTGGGTGACGTAATAAGCACAGTGGTGCACTGGTTCGCATTGCTGCCTCACAGTGCTGGGACTTGGGGTTCAATTCCAGACCTGGGGTGCCGTCTGTGGAGAGTTTGTTGTTCTCCCCATGTTTGCATGGGTTTCCTCCCAGTGTCCAAAGACATGCTGGTACTGTAGGTTATTTGCGCTCCGGTGTGAAAAACTGGCCCTGGTGCGGGTGTGTTTGCGAGTATCCTGCCCTGGACTGGTGTCCTATCCAGGGCATATCCTGCCTTGTGCTCTTAGCTTGCTGGGATGGGTTCCGACATCCCTTGCAACCCTGTACTGGATAAAGCAGTCAGAAAGTAGATGGAGGGAAAGAGCATGTAAGAAGGTTACACAGTATAGGAGAGGAAGCAATCTGGCCCCATCTTTCTTGAGCGACTGCTAGTTGGTTACTTGCACAGTTATTCTTGGCTGATTCCCAGGGAATCAACTTCAACCACCTAGTTGGACAGCTTGCTCCAGACACTCACCACCCTTTGTGTAAAGAAGCGCTACCCGATTTCATTCCTAAATACATCCCTTCTTAATTTCCACTTGTAACAGTGGTCTTTGTCTCAGGACTGGTCCTACACTAGTCCTCTGGTTGGCCTTTGTTCAGGATGTCAAGTACAGGATTTCCATCAAGTCTCTTGCAGTCCATTCAGCACTGCAGAGGATTGGGCTCCTAAAGAAAGACATTTCTGTGGATCTTAACAGGACTTCACCTTGTTGGCCTTCCATGGGCTGGTCTGCAGAGCAGCAATGTCCCGTTTAGAAAGCAGTTACCCCAAATTGCATCTAGTGCCGCACGGAAAGCAAGGGTTTACCAGAGTGTTGCATCCTTTTTAGATATCTTCCCTTGATTCTGGTGCTACACAAGATCTCCTAAGGGTGTTGAGCTTCACCATTTCACCAGGGTGAGGATACTGAAGAGTGAACCTGGACTCCAAGTCCAACTTGTGAAGAAGTCAAATAAGTTGCTCTTTCCAACATCATTTCTGCCCATTTTAGAGAACCAAGATGTTACTCACCAGAGTCTTTGTGCGAGTTCATCTTTATATACTGTAGGCTTTTGGGTTGTTTTTTTTTTGGGGGGGAGGGAGTCTGCTACAGGACAGTGCCCCCACCCACCTCCTCTTCTCCATCCCGATATCTGCTGCCCAGACAGGTCTTCCGGACCCAGGCGAGGGACCGGACCGCAGCTGCCAGTCCATCCTTTTTTTTTTAATCTTCCCTGCGCGAGTTGCGTGCCGAGAGGAATGACGGAGCGAGCGTCACGGAGATGTCGCCCTAGACGAGCGGATCTGCTCAGCGCTGGCAGGCGGCGACAGGCCGGGGCGGGCGAGCGGGCTCTCATCTGGCGCCGCCGCACGCTCGGCTGTCACTCCGCCGCGACGCCTCTCTGGGTCTTATCAGCCGGGGCTCCCGTAATAAGGAAATATAAATGCATCAGGCTGCCAGGCGACACAATAGCGCAGCCCGATTCTCGGCAGCGCGGTAACATGCCCTTGAAATGAGAAACGAGCCGGCGAGGAAAATGAAGAGCCCCGCAAACGCCACAGTTCAGAACGTAATAATGCGCAGAAATGAGTTCTCCCCCCTCCCCCCCCGAGAGGAAGACCGCTCCCCGCAACCCGTCCCCTGCTCCTGTCTCGGTGAAGAAAGCCCCCCTCTCTCAGGGCGACCTTCCGCGGACTCCTCCGTTATCAGTCGGAAAAACTTCTGTAAGCGGCTAACTTTCAAGGTACACGCCGCAGTGGGAGCGAACTTTTTCTTTCGGGTAGGCAGGCGCGTTATAGCCACTCACCTGGCCGTGTCGGAAGCGCAACAGCTGTCCCCCGCCAGCTCCTCCTCACGATCCGGTGCCGTTATAATGGAGAAGACTGAAAGACGGAGGCAGTGTAGTCTTTTCCCTCGGAGAGTAGTTGTCACGCACATATCGATGACCTTAACTCCCCACCTCGCTTATAACGCAACCTCCTCCTTAGCAGCCCGCCTAAATCTCTCTTATAGGTCCTGTGTCGCCACGACGACCTTTTACCCTCTCGCATCTGAATTTTTTTTTTTTACAAACTGAAAACTCTTAACATTTACTAAATTAGGTCTTACACTTCCAGCGGAAGAGCGCCCGCCGGGACCCGGACTGACGTCACCGCCCCATCGGCCCCTCGCGCTCGCTGGCTTGGCCTTCGTACGGTGCCGCGAGGCTGCGTCGTTCTACAGCCCGAGCAGCCGAGGCTCGTTCGCGGTCCCTGCCTCGGGGGGGAACCCGGGGGTTTGCGTCACCAAGGAGATCCGCCGGGAGCCGCGCGGTTTAGGTTAACCGGTTCATCTTTAAAGACGTGCAGTTGCCAGTATGGGCCCAAACCTTACCCCAAGATCGCTTCAGAAAAGGAGAGATGAGTTGTTGTTGTTGTTGTTGAAAAGGACCCATTTTACCACTCTTTTTCCACGTTAAAGTCATGCCGTGTCTCTATCACCCGCTCCATTGCTGACATTGTAAGCACACAGCAGCTCCAGCTAATTATCAATTAACTAATTAAAGAGCTGATTGAAATGGTGAGGGCTGCAGGCTGATTGGCTGTAGAGCTTCCAGGATCATCAAACCGTCACTGTTCTCTCACACGCGCTCTTCCAGTCTCTCTCTCTGTTTTTCCGCGTCCAAATTAAACCGCATTTCATTCTCTTCCCTGCCGTCCGGAACTCGGCGGGCTTGAGTTTATTACCATTAACGCATATTGCTGCCTGGATAATTAACGGCCCGCGGCCGTTAATTGCATTAGCCGCTGGGTTAGCGGGAAGGAGCTTTTACAACTCCGGGTACCTCGGTTATAAAAGATGGCCAAGACCGCGGGCACCCGATCCATCACCCTAACCTCCTGTAATTCAGCAGTTAATACGAGGAGCGCGTTTCCATTACTGTCAGCGCAAGGGGAAAAATGTGTTCCTTTATTTAATCAGCTTAGATAAGAGAGGGGGGGGGTTATTGCTCGCAGCCACGGGTAAGCGCGCTGGTAGTTTATAGGCATTGCTTGGATGGCTCCGACCCCGCTACTTAATGATCGCCGCGCTCCCCGTGTAATGTTCACTGCTAGGGAGAAAATTTCCCCAGCTCTTATTTATTATGATTACATTTAATGATAAGGTTTGTTAGAGGTAGCAGGAGGAGATAATTAATTTAGATAGGAAAATGAACGCGTGCCGGGGGCGGCAGCGCGCGCTGCAGCCCTTGCCGTCTCGCGCGGAGCCTGCTCACGCCCGCCAGCCCGCCCGCGCGCGCCGGAGGAGACCTTCCCCTGTGAGTGGAGCAGGACTTTTGTGGGCTGGAGTGAAATGTTTTATTTGCTGAAAAGAAAGAGAGAGAGAGAGAGAAAGAGAGAGAGAGAGAGAGAGCAGCAGGGAAGCGGCGGTTAGGGTTTTGGACGTGTAACGGGAAGGGTTCAAACACCGGATAAGCCTGCTGGTGTCGCCGAGAGCGACTTCACCCGAATCGCTGCAGTGAATCCCAGCCGTCTCAATAGGCGCGAACGTGAGTGAGTAGATAAACGCAGTCAGCCAAATGAATTGGTGGGGAGATGCGCTGACTTGCAACGTGTGCAGTAGTGTTCTGATTCTTTGCAAATACCTTCCTACCATCTTTCCCCCACCTGGTTCGGAATGGACAGCTGTCTTTTCATAATAATAATAATAATAATAATAATAATAATTACACTTATATAGCGCTTTTCTGGACACTCCACTCAAAGTGCTGTACAGGTAATGGGGATCCCCTCCACCACCACCAGTGTGCAGCCCCTCCTGGATGATGCGACGGCAGCCATAGTGCTCCAGTACTCCACTCACCACACACCAGCTCTCAGTGGGGAGGAGAGCAGAGTGATGAAGCCAGTTCAGAGATAACACAGTTGTCCGCGAGCACACGGCTTTGCCCCTCCCGAGAGAGGGCGGGATCCCGGGGCGCGCCTCGCCCCGAGCTCTCCCCTGTTAGACACGGCCAGCGGTGCCGGACACGTGAGCCAGGAAGCAGAGTTGTGCGTCTGGTCTTCTCCTGGGGACTGGGGAGTCCTCCTCTGTGTACCCCTGGACACTCGGGCACAGTAATCCTGGCACCCCTGCTTGTTTGTGGGGGCTGTGGTAGTGGCTTTAATCACGGCACAGCTTAGCACAGCAGAGCAGCGGGAGGCGAGAGAAACTACTGCACCAGTCGGTTTAAATGGGGAATTTTAGTAGACTGTGCAAAGTCAGAGTGGGATTCGACAGTCCATTGAGGAGTGGGATCTTTAAAGCCAGGGCCTCGGTTTAACATCTCTTCCCAAGCACAGTCCAGCAGTGTCCCCACTCACAGTACTTGGGCATTAGTTGGAACATTCTGTTTCAGAGGAAAGAGCGCCACCTACTGGTCCCCCAGCGTCACTTACCGCCGCAACCTGGCTTTCGTTACAGGTCTTCCATCTCGGTACTGCCCACCTCTGGCCTGGCTTAACTTCCGAGATCCGATCAGGCTGCAGGATGGGGAATCCTGTTGTCTTTGTTTGGGGCGTGCTCATCTCCAGATCCCCATCAGCTCCAGCGGTCAAGGCGGTTTTGATCAAAAACCATGTCAATTATTTTTCATACTGTTTTTTTTTTTTGGGGGGGGGGGGGGAGTGATTAAAATCTTTAATGTTTCAAAAACATCTCCCCCCCCCCCCCCCCCACCACCTACCAATCTTAATTAATTCGACTGATGCAACTGATCATATTTTTGGATACTCCATAGTTTTTCTACTGGGTGCTCGCAGCCTTCCTCGGGTTAGCGTTCACAAGCGCGTAGAACAGAGCGACAGCGTGATGCCCTGCTGTTAGGACAACGCTTGTGCGCAAGAGACGAAACACGAGCGAGGAAGAAAGCAGTGTGGACGTGTGCGAGCGGCCTCTTCTGTGTGCTCAAGGTGCTCTTTGATTCTCTTTCTCAGGCATGTTATCTGTTTCCTCGATCATGACTAAGAGGTGCAGGGTAACGCCCCCAGTGACATCAGAAAGGTTCTAAAAGGAGAAGAAGCTGTTCGGCTGATCTAGCCACTCGACTGCTAGGAGCTTCGCGATGCTTTGGTAGCTAATAGATGCCTGGTCTACGAGAAGAAGCAGTGCACCCGGTGATCCTCTGCTCTCCTGATTGCACACAAGAACGGGGCCCATAAACAGTGGAGAAGAATGGGAAATTGAAATAGGAGAGGGTCCTGTTATGATGTATTGCACCATATAAAATCACCTCTTTTATATAAGGCTAGGGGTTCGTCCACTCCCCAGTCTTTCCACAGCAGGTGGAGGCATAGAGTCGCCTTAGAAGGAGTTAGAATATTTATTAGAGTTATTTTCAATGCGGCTCATGAGGAAGTTGGCCGATGAAGGCCATAAGCAGACCAGGGCACTAGATAGCCATAGAGCTCATTTGGCGCGGATGCCTGCCATAGATAGCCGAGCAGGAGTCTTTGTTCATGCATTGGAGTTCTGTGCTGGTCAGGGACAGTTTAAGGGGGGCCTGTAAACAAATAAATGGAAATTGAGTGACCCCAGTGCCAATGGCAAGACCTGGGTTAACCCCTGCCCTCCTCTACCCACCCCAGCACTGAACTGACCTGCGTCAGATGCCCCCCCCCCCCCACCCCTCTCACTCTCTCCCCGATTGTCAATCCTTGCTTCTTGACTGGCTTACAGAAAAGCTCTTAATGCCAGCTCTATCTCACCATCTGCCCCGAAAGGAAAATAAAAGGAGTTATGAGCCTGAGATGCCGAGATCGCAGAGCAGATAGAGCGGATATCTCTTAAGTGCGGAGCCGTGTACTGCAAAAGCAATTCCAATCTGTCCAGGAGCTATCTGCCGCAGTTCAAAGTTAATGAGCCAGAGCCCTCTTCCCTAACTCATCCTGCCACTGCTGCAGATTCCACTTTGATTACTGTAATGAAACGGTCAGGGGATTATTAAACAACTCCCCCCAAAAAATAAAAATGCCCACACGCTCCAGTTCATCATGTCTACTGTTTGTCCACTTCCCAAAGGATGCCACCCTGAACTGCCCCCGAGAGGGGTCCACAGGTGAGAGGGCTGGGGCAGTCAGGTCCAAAGGCAAGAGCAATCAAACCAGATTGATTCAACACCCTTCACATAGGTCCTCGCATGCACCTTGCGCTTATTTTTCTCAAGCTTGCAGAAGATGTGCGCGCTTTGGCAAAAACAATATCTAGCCAAATTAAACAAATAGCTCAATTAAGGGGGTAGTTTCTCATATAGTGGTGTAGGCTTGGGGCGAGGGGTGGCTGGCTTCAGGGGGTGACCTCAGCTGCACCCACAGAGCCGTCCGACAGTGATGAACAACTCGCTGTGACTGGATAAGCCTGCTTTGGTGTTTTGTGGGGAGGGCTGCAGGCCCCATTGAAGATGCAGTGTTTCTCCCACTGAAATTACCCTAATGGCTCAGAATTATAATTAAAAGTCTGATTAGAAGGCATGCTTAAGCACCTTATTTGAAATTAACAGTAATCAATTTCGCTGACGGCTGAAACAGATACCGTTAGGCATTCCCCCCGGAGCAGAGATGCGGACTTTCTGCGTTTTGCAAGGATTTGAGCACCAGCTCTTTCAATTATTCATGCTGTGCAAGCTGCAAGGTTTACACTTTTTAGAAAAACACGACTGCATTACACCGTGCCAGGTCCTATATGACATCTGATAAAACAGGAATGCAGTTCGCTACAGTCATTTTAATGTTATTGATCAAAATTCTAATGCACCAGATTAGATCTAGTGTATTTTTGTCACATTTCTAAGTGTCTCCAATTAAAACCCAGCCTTGGAAATCATTTTAACAAGGCTCTCATCATGGAAAGGCACCATATACAGGCACCAAGAACAGAGGGATTTCAGCCGAACGGTGGGGTGCCTTCTTATAGCTAATTAAAGTGTGCCAAAAATGTATTGTGAGCACTGCAATTACAGAAGCCTGGAACAAGCACCTGCCTCTAGATACAGTATTATATTATTATTATTATTATTAATAATAGACTGTATTACTAGGCAGAATTATTTTTTTTCATTTGGAAGAGCACTTCATTCATGGAGACTTGCATTTAAATTAACCAATGACTTTTACTCGGAGGCCGTGTGTAAATCAGAAGGTCGGGTCTATAGGACTACAAAGCAGCAAGGTTTTACAGTCCTGTACACCCCACTCAGGACTGCGACATGGTGCAGACGTCCACAAGCGCCGTTACTTGTCAAGCAGAACTCCAGCTTCCCAAACAGCTCACAGATGGCGAAGCTGTGTGCTTCCTTACGCACACAGGCTGAAAGGATGACAGCGAATTAAGGCTTAATTAACAGCGATGCCAAATGTGCTGGTTACACGAGATCACCCTGTTAGCATTCCTCAATCATAAAACCGTGGTTTCACAGACAATTGATTAGCACTAGTCTTGGACAACCTGATGCTAATTTAGGGAGGAGCAGGACTAAAGCTAATCAGTGGCTGTATTACCAGTCCAAAGACGAATGAATTAGTGCAGGATTAAAAGAGGATTAAGCCCTGGGAGAAGAACATGGGCTTGTAGGTTAAGCAATTGATCTGACTGAGGCATGTGTGTGTGTTGGGCCCGACTCAGCTCTCTCGACAGGCTTGACCTTTTTTGCAAAGAGCCACCGACCAATTTGTCTAGTTAGTTATATAGCGCTGGCGTATCGAATCCCGATTCCCGGCTGTCACTTGCGGGGCCACACAGACATTTCCCGGTGACATCTTAACTATCAGATTTAATTAGAAACAGCGTGCGGTCCCTCAAGCAGATAGCATGGCAGGGGCCCTGCACACCACGTTCTCGGGAGGCAGCACAAGGAGAAATCGGGGGAGAGCACACGTGTAGAGCTCTCTCCGTGGTATTCAGCCTGGCGCTGTACCCTGGACTGGAACACACCACGTTTTGGAAAAAAAGATTTGCTGAGAGTGTGTGACCGTGACGGTTCTGCACGGGCTCTTGCCCTCTGTCGCTCCACCCTGCCTGTTTCATCCCACAACACCTGGGGCACGAACCCGGGTCTCCGGCGTTACCCAACAGGGAACCAGCCGCATGAGCTAAAGGAGACCTCCCCCAGCCCAGGTGGCTGAGGTCCCTGCTACGCGCAGGGAGGGCGATGAGGTCACCGTGTCCGAACTAGCTCCGCTACAAGTGGAGGCATAGTAAGAGGTAAGTGATAATCAGTGGGATATTGATTAATCAGTATGCAAATAGAACAGATCCTCTAAAGGGTTAACAAGGAGAGGCCGTTGGTCCATCCAGATTGTTTGGTAGTTAGTAGTTAATTAATCCAAGGATCTTATCCAGCTGGTTCTTGAAAGAAGCTGGGTTATCGGCTTCCACCACATGCCTGGGTAGCTTTTTCCACACTCCCGCCACACTTTGGGTAAAGAAGTGCTTGGTTTTAAATGCTTTTACAAGCAGCTTCCACTTGTGCCCTCCGGTTTGTGTTTCACTGTTAATCTTGAAGTAGTCTGCTGGGTTGGCTTTGTGAGAGCACCTTGCAGGATTCTGAATACTTGTATCAGTTCCCGTCATCGTCTGTTTGACTAAAAAGGTTCTGTTCCTTCAGCGTGTCGGTGTAGAACACTCCCTTCAGACTAAAGAGACTCAGTTTCTTCAGCCTGTCAGTGTAGGACACTTCCTTCAGACTAAAGAGACTCAGTTCCCTCAGCCTGTCAGTGTAGGACACTCCCATCAAACTAAAGAGACTCAGTTCCTCCAGCCTGTCAGTGTAGCACACTGCCTTCAAATTTAAGAGACGCAGTTCCTCAAGCGTGTCAGTGTGGGACACTCTCTTCAAACTAAAAAGACGCAGTTCCTTCAGCCTGTCAGTGTAGCACATTCTCTTGAGCCACAGAAGTCCTGTAATCCTGAACAATGAAAATATCAGCAGAACAAAAGGGTCAGAATTTAGCTTGATTTGCTGTTAATATGCCGTTTAATAATAACTCACAGTACAGACCTTCATCAGACAGCCTGCAAAAGAAAATCCCAACCCAAGCGCATAAGATTACAACAGAAATCCTGACATTTTAAAATATATCAGCCACCAAATAGATTTTCCATCACAATTAGAAACCGATATAGATGTAGAAGGTTCTCATATCCCACCACCAGGTTAATCAATCTTCAGAGCTGTCCCGGCAACAAGGGAGAGGAAAGCAAATTGCTGCACTTAATTAATGTACTGCTTCAATTTTTATTTTTTTTCCGTGCAGATCAGCATCTTTCCATCTGTAATAAGAGAAAAATGAAAATGCCTGCAATAGTGCTGCAGGAGAACAATATTAATAACACAGGGCAGAGGAGTGGGGTGGCAGGGTTAAAAAACTCTAGATTGATTGTCTAACTCTGCTGTGCCTCTGTGTACTGTGTTTACAGTGCGGACACACGGAGGAGATGCAGGTGATGTGCTCATTTTCTGACAGGAAATAGCAAATTCTTTGTAGAGGTAACTGCCGCAAATAAAGAGGAGAATGATGAAACTGCAAAAAAAAAGTAAGACAAATTTCATGCTGTGTCTTGGAAATTAGGTAACAGTGTCAAACTGGCAAAGTGTTTGTGCTCGATTCAGAAAATTAGGACCTAAAGCTCTTCTTTCACTGAGCGGTGTGGGAATCTGGAACAGTCATGTTGCTGTTGAGTCCTTCAGATCTTGCCAGGAAGAGCTGGGTAGGATTCTTGGTTGCAGTAAGCTACACTCTGTGGCCGAAATATCAGGAACTCCTCAGTCCAATGCACAGATGCTCGGAGCAGCAGGGCAGTGCATGACTGGACTGGAGCCAATGGAATCCCACAGGCCGACACTCTCATCCCAGAAACCCACTGGGCTATTGGGCAAGGCCTAATATTGTGGCCGGGTCCGGTAGTGCAAGCAGCACATGAAAGAATAATGGCGGAAGAGACTTCTCTCATTTGTAGTCTTTTAACGTGTTCTTTTCATGTTCTTTTCTAAAGTTATTTGTTTCAGTTTCCAGGCAGCTACACACAGCTGTACAGCTGGCAGCCCTATCTACAGACTCTGACCAGCTGCGCCCCCCCCCCAGCCCTCCATGCACTCACCCCCCAGTTGAAATCACAATTCCACTCAGAAGCTGGAGGTACTCCAAAAGGTAATGACACAAAGACGATCTCCCCTTTTCCTTTACGATCGGTTGAGCTCGCGGACGGAATTGTGTTCATTACAAAATGCAGGAATGCAGGTAATTGACAAATAGCCCATGCCTTGGCTTCTGTAATATATCGACTTAGTGCTAAATCTGCAGAGAGCTCACCGGCCGGAGTGTCTGTGACCTCGACTGTGCATTTGGTAAATTGGTACCAGGGGGAGAAAGGAAAGCAAAGGATTTCATCAAACAACAGGAGGTGATGAAGAGTGTCTTTATGAAAAAATCAGAGGAGCTTAATTGACAAGACCCATTTAAGGTGGGTGATTTCGTTAAGCAGGGAAATGAAACGCACAACCAAAGGCAAGGCAATGCAATCGCCTGACGTCCGCTTTCCGTCTCGTGCTCGCTCGCTGGTCTGATTGAGCAGTGACCGGTTAATGATGGAGCTTCAGACACGATAAATGAGTGAAGGGCTCTGTCTCTCACAGCTCAGGAGGCGTCATGCTGTCCCCCCCAGGCCTCACGCAGAGGAAGCCTAATGGACTTGGTAGCCATGCTGTCTTCAGTACAGGGCCGTCCTCGTGGAAAAGTAATCGCAAGCCTGCATCTTCAAGGGTCATTCGAAGGAGGTGGATTCATCCAGTCCAGATCAACCTAGTCCAGTTCGCTATAGTACTAGCGCTCCAGTGCTGTCCAGTGCAGTGCTTTACAGTACCCTACAGCTCAGTCCTGTACAGAACAAAAACGGTCCACTCCAGTCCTTTTTAAAGTCCAACTTGGTCCAGTATTATCTAGCCCAGCATAGTTCACTACAGTCCAGCTCAGTGCAATAGTATCTAGTGAAGCCTAGGTCACTACAATTCAGTCCAGTCTATCAAAATCTAGGCAGGCCAAGTTGTGTTGATGCAAAATATGCCATTTCTAGCACTACAGTGGTGTAAGAGTGTGCTCAGTTCATCAACCACTGCACAGCATAACTGCAAAGGCTGCAACATTAGTTGCACTAAACATTTGTTTTTAATGAAAATGCGTATTTTAGCCGTGTGGAACCCAAGGACTGCAAAGGGCCATTGCAGACACATTCCGCCAGCTTCAAGCACACGTGACACACTTTTACAGGAAGATATTTCACTGCTCTGAACAAAGCAGCTTACAGTGGGAAAAGCTGAGAGAATAGTGCATCCTCTTCAAACCTGTGCTATCTGAATTGTTCATTACTAAATTTGCACGGTATTTGTAGTCAAGAAATAGAACAATTCATGGCTATTAATTGGAAAGCAATGGCTGTGGTGTGTAGTGGTATCTTGGGGAGCAAACAGAAACATGATAGAGGCAGAGACAGAGACAGAGACAGAGACAGAGACAGAGACAGAGACAGAGACAGAGACAGAGGGGGGCAGGGGGGGGGGGTTGCCCAGGCAGGGGGGGGAGAGTGAGAGGGAAGAGAAGGGAAGGCAGCTTGAGCACTGTGGCAGCAGAGAGAGAAAAGAGTACAGACAAGGATGCAAGAACAGAGTGACGGCAAAAAGACAAAAGGAGACAAGAGAGACAGATGGTGGGCAAGAGAGAACGAGAGCAGGGGAGGGGGAAGATAAGTGAGACCGCTGAAGACAGAGAGCGAGAGAGGAAGGGAGAAGGAAAGGTCATGATCCTGAAAGGACCCATCCATTATCCTGCCAGCATAGCCCAGGCTGCCAGGCAACATGAATGATGTAATCAGAACCCAGTGACAAGGTCACCCCAGCTCTCGCCCAGCCCGGATCCTGGCACAGCACTTATCCGTCTGCCCTGTCTTGGCTAATTGGAAAGGGGACAGGGATCCTGATCCCCAGTCTTGATCCTCCATCTTGCTACCTCTCATCCTTTATGTTCCTTTGAAGGGGCAGCATTATTTCTTCCTGTATTTGGATGGCTGGCACCGAGTGAGCATGTGGCCACTGTATCCTTATGACTGCATGTAGTTAACAAATTTTGAAAAATAGGGTGAGATGACTTTTCTAGGTTACATCATCATGCGTGTCTTATTACGATATCCTTGATTGAAGCTCTAGCGCATGACGAGACTTCAATATGATCGGCTTTAGACATTGCACATACAAAATCCAACTTCAGTGCTGCAGGCCTGATATGAACAAGCATCCTGGTTTCTCTTTTTATCACTGCCGGGCCTTGTGAATAATTTTCCTTGAACAGACTGTGTTTCCAAACTCTGAGATGAAATGCAGGGAATCTAAGGGAGGAAGGAACGTCTCAATGTCACACAGGCTTTGGGGCAGAGTATTGCAGAAATGGGCTTCAGATTGGGCCTGAAAACAGGAGATGCACTGCTGATGACTCTCCTGGGCTTGGGAAAAATGAATCACCTTACAGGCGTGCTTACTTTTATCAATCGCATCAAACAACGACACCCATTTCACATCCAGACTTGCCGAAGTGTCTCTCCCTGAACGTGTCAAGCAACGAGATCCACAAGCGCTCTCAGCTTGAGTGCTGAAATCTGTGAAGTGGCTGAGGTTCTACTTACTTTCTCTCTCGGTCTCTCCCTCCCTTCTCCTTTTCTGCTAATCAAGTGTTTACTGTCAATCACAAGTCCACGGGGGCAGCGCCTGTCTTCCACAACAGCTCTGTTCGACATCTAAGAAAACGCCACTAATCCGAAAATGAGCCAACCGAGAAAACTCACTCACAACACAAGAGACCAGCCTATTTGCTTACTAGTGAAACGCTCTCTACTCAAATACTCACTAGAGAATCATATAGCCTCCTAATCCTTAAATGAAAAGAACCTCAAGTTATGGTGTTTAGAACAGATGTTTGGGGGGAGGAGGAGACATTAATCTCGCACACTTATACTCACCTACACAGTCTTGCACCCAGGACTTCCTTTCACAGATCTCTCTCATTTCCCTCTTGCTACCAGATCTGCACCCTTGCAGTAAACTGCTTGCCAGGATAGGCTCTGGCTCCCCTGTGACCCTGAATTGGATGATGCAGTTAGAAAATGAATGGATGCAGAGAAGGAAAACCAAACTCATCATCCCTGAATATTAATAATAACTTTGGAACAATATTGCTCTCTTCCTTCATGTCAGCTCAGGCATTTCTGCTGAACAGGTGTGAAATTTGTGCTGATTCGTTTTCTTGTGCCCTGTCAGGTCATTGAAGAGTCAAGCTGGCAGCGTCTGTGATGATACCCCGCCGAATTATTTAACGCTCATCCTTGATTTTCTCCCAGCTTGTACCTGTTCCGCGTGCAGCGCTGGTGAGGGGCAAGTGAGAGGTTAAAAAAGAAGCTGGTCATGTGAATATTCCATTCGAAAAGAAAAACAATTAAATTCAGAAATTGAGTTCACCTCCGCACGCAGACTCCATCTCCCTCCAGTGGCTTTTGTCTCTGCATGTGAAATGATCTGAGAGGCTCTGTGACATCTTTATTTGGAAGTATAATGCCTTCAGCTGTTGCCTTTGTGTCCTCCAAACCCTCTGCAGATTTAAATATCAATAGTTAAATTTCTCTGTGCTGGCGCTTCAGTACAAATGTCAGATACAACTTACTTTCTTGCACATTACAGGGCTTCAAAGGGATATTGCTCTGTGATGCGCAGACCCACACAATTCCATCTCTTTAATGCTGATTGCTCATAGTGTACTGGTTATACTCATACATTTCCTTCCTCCCCTGAACTGGTGTCTAAATATCACAGTCATTGTGATTTTCTTAATGTAGCAATTAGCTCATTTAAGTCATTGAAAGCTAGGTTTTATTAAAGAACCTGAAGGTTTTGTTGTAACAAGGGGCCAGAGGCTCAGAGTGCCTTGTGCTACAGAGAATGTACTACATTTGTAAAAGATACACAAGTGCGCACTGATAGGCACAGGTACCATTGGTAAGTGCACATGCTTTGCTAATCATTACATTATTTATCAATATCAGGCTCACACACAGGAGCACTACAAGAGTGGGATAATATTGGAAAATTAGCCCAGGAAGCAACGTCTTCCTTGGGTGGTTCCGTATAGTCATATCTCAATGTGCTTTTGTTACTGGGTTGAGAAAGTCTGTAGCAAGTTAAAGGGGTTGTAATGGAGAAAGCTGGGAACCACCGTCATTAACCATTGATTTGATCCCGTGTAGGATAAGAGGTTAGATGCCTAAACAGGTGGGGAAAGGGAACGATCACTTCAGAATGTCCATGTGGCTTGGTAGCATAGAATTGGAACTAAACTGAATACTACAGGAAAAGGCCAGTTTTTACAGACTAGGATTAGTGAAGAATTGTTGTACCCAAGCAAGATGGCGCTTGGGTACAATATAAATAGCAGAGAATGAGTGTGATTACGGTGTGAGGAGATGTTCACTGCAGCTCTGTTGCGAATGACCACACTTCACACATTCTGGCCACCTTTTAAAAATTGTGTTCTCGCACTCACGAGGGTCCAGCAAATTCCTTTCTGTACCATGACATGCTGCATCTGCCCCTTTCTGACAATCTAAGGATCCAGTTTTCCGTACTTCAAATTCGTTTTCAGTTACCCTAGACTGCCGGACTGCAGTTGTGACCATTGGGGTTCTGCGCGGGCTCCTGCCCACCGCTACTCCATCCCGCCAGTTCCGTCCTCGACAACTGGGGCGTGAACCCGGGTCTCCGGCGTAACGCAACAGGGAACCAGCCGCATGCGCTAAAGGAGACCTCCCCCAGCTCAGGGGGCTGAGGTCCCTGCTACGCGCAGGGACGGCGATGAGGTCACCGTGTCCGAACTCGCTCCGCTACACAGTCAGGAAGGGACAAAAAAATATTCGGCTTCATAATTCCAGCGCTGTGAATCCAAGCCACACTGCACTTCCTGGCAAGCAGAGGGAAAAAAAAAACACTGACTTGTGAGAAACTGAAAAAACACGGGCTCACAGTTGATTTGTAAAAACTAAAGTAGCATTTATAATTTACACCTATGAATGCACATTTTTTCTGGAATAGCAGTTGTGATAGTGTATGTACTGTCGAAACATTTCCTGCAGAAGGGGGTGTTAGCATTTGGGGCGAGAAGCCATTGGGGAAGGTATACTTGCTAAATGCACGATGCAACGGCAGATGTGCTGGTTAAGGAGTATGCTCTTCAATCAGAAAAAAGGAGGAGAAAGAAACAGCTAATTGAGGTATCACCTGACCCCCCACTCTCCCACCCCCCTCCTTCCTCCCTCGATCCGTCTCCCTTCAGATTCCTTTTTTACCTTTTGCTGGCAGTTCTCCGCACCCCACTGCTTGCTGAGCCCCAGACAATCTGGAGGTTATTTTGCAGGCGCTGTAGTCTGGAGATGAGTGTGTGGGGAGGACCAGATGTGCTTCATTATAGCGGCAGTCTAAATTGGGTTTTATCAGCAGTTAGCTGCAAATTAGCTGAATAGAAGGAACTGTTATTCCAACACAGAAGGCTGTTTCCTCTGCAAGCTTCATGAAAAACTACGTCTCCAGCCTGGCTACCCAGTAATTACAGATGGCTGTGATACAAGAGGATCCCCTGTCCACCTCATTGTTCTCCTGCCAAGTGCAGGGCCTCTTTACACAGGTGATCGAAGACAACCCTCTGATGCACCACGCAGAAAATTACCCCGCCCCCGACTGACACACAGGACAGAATTCAATCAATGCTCTTTTTTCAAGTGTGCAGAAACTGGGATTGCCGCCGACATCCTTTAGAACATTCTTATCCTCCTCGTTTGAAGTTGTAGCGGAATCGGGAGGTCCCTTTCTCAACCAACCCTGGTTTCCAAGATGGACACCAGCTATAAAGGATGACCAGCACAAAGCGGAATAGTTTTCTTAACAAATATGCCATTCGTTCAAAGTACAGAGAACAAGCACAACAGAAGGCATTTGAAGAATGAGAGCTTACACAGACACACATGGGCAAATCAGGGATGTAAGGCAAGAAAAGGGATTCTATCCTGGCAAAATAGTTCTTGTTTTGAATCTGTTGGTCCCGTACCCTGGATGTACTTGGGGGATATAAGGAGTGGTTAGGGACCTGAAGCATATTGCTCAGTAGTTTGGTGTAGAGTCAAGGGGTTTGTTTTCAAAATGTGTACTACCGTAATCCAAAGTGAAGATCTGAAGTTGGCCATTGCCAATAAAGTGGAAGATTCCATTTCTGAGCAATGATTGCGCTTCCTCATTCTCCAGATCCCCTGGGTGCTAGAGAATACACTGTTCTTTATATTTTAATCTCAAAGGCTATACAGATAAATTGTGCTTTCGACAATAAGGAAGGTAGGTGGAGGGTTTGTGTAACATGTGCACAGTGGCATCGGTATGATGACAAGATGTTGCTTGACAAATGCAATAAGAGGCCTTGAGCACAAGGGATTGGCGCGAAGCACTTGAGAGACCAGCAGAGAGACAGAGCGGAGTTAATAAGCAGCAGAGCCCCTACGCACTCACTCTCCCACACTTTGTATTAAAATTGGGAGGGCGGCAGTGTTGACACAGACACACTTTGTCCTCCACGCAGCCTCCCTGCCTCTTCCACCCATAATGAAGAAGCTAAAGGTTAATTGTATCTAAAAAGGCTTATGGGCTTTTGTATGTTCTATTACTGTGAAGGCACATCCAGCGCCATCTGACCTTTTGTTATACTGTATAATGAAAGCAGCCCAATAAATCAGCTCTGATTTCCCATGTTCTAGTCACCACCCAGGAAGGCTCTCTCTCCTTACTCCCTCTGATGCCGCTTGATTCTCGGATTCTCCATGCATTAATAACAATTACCACATGAAGACAAAAGAACATGAGGATGTTTTCCCAGCTCTCGCAATATGCATACTTCCCCCATATCCATGATTTTGTGGTCCAAGTCTTTATCTCCTAAGTCAAATGCCTAGTGAATTTAGATCTCTGGCAAAAATCCCCTTCTGGATCGGAAAATAGGGGTGAGGGAGCTGAAGATGAAACTTCCTCTTGGAAAGATGACTCCACTCATTGGGAAAGCAGGAAATCAAGTCACGAAAAACCAGCTTAGATGCTTCTGATCACTACCAGTGGCAGAAAACAATTCGGGGAGGGTCTGAATTGAAATTGCTGTTGTATGAGGTAAAAGAAGGCTAAACAAAATCAGTTAAGGCATCAACACTGAAAAATTTAGTAGTTCAGGTGGCTGTTCAACACTGAAAAATATCTTTTCTCGGTAGATGGAAATTCGAACTTTATGATAAAAGCTATTGTGATAAAAACTTGATCGAGAATAACTAGAATGATACAGAAGATTGTGTGCTCCTAGTCCCTGGCTCACCAGGTGACAGCTGCACTTACCTCACCATGAGCAGACTGGCCGGTAGAGCGAGCTGGCAATGACTCAGATAATGAATTGGTCATAAACAGCCCATTTACACCACAGCAGCTCATACATCTGAAGCAATCACTTGAGATGCACCGCCAGGGAGCCCCAGCCACAGGGACTCAGATTAAAGCCTGTATGAGCTGAAACTCAAGACACTGTGATACATATCTACAGGAGGAGTTCTGAAGGAAATTAGGAGGGAGAGGGGGGCTGTCAAAGGAAAAGAAAAAAGATAATGCAGTCCTTTCGGATTCCACTGTTAAAAATATTCATATCATTCTCATAGCACTCCAAAGTCTTAATCCCCTCCTGCTTGTTTTGAATCTGAAAACTGCCATTCATTTGTGCAATAACCAGTTTTCTAAGGTTCCAGTCACTGTCAATGGCTCTTTTGCCCACATGGGTGTCCTAGGCCATGCCAATATTTTCCCTCTGAAATACCCAACAGCAAGTGCCATTCGTGTCTCGACACGCATAGGCCCTTAGGAAAAGTTGGTATCCTGTGGAGTCTCCAGAGACCCCCAGGAAATCACAGTAGATGCCATTTCGTCAATAGCTGAAAGGGCTCCCATGGAGTAATCCAAGCCCTTCCCACTGGGGCAGGATCTCAGTCACAGTCGGCTAGTGACATGACCGTAGTATCTCAAGAATCCAAGGGCATCACCAAGCTACTTCTAGGGTTCCATACATGTTGCACAGCATAGATCAAGGGTAGTAGACTTTGGCACATGGATTCCAAGCGATTGCAAGTATTTGTTCCAACTAATATTCATTAGTGATCCGCGGCATCTGGGTTAAAGATCAATGAAGTATGTAACTTGGAAGGTTCAAAGTCCCACAATGGCATGGAATCAAGGTACCAAAGTTGACTGCTTGGTAAAGACAGGTTAGGAACAATTTATCGACACAAAGATGCTTTCTTTGTGAAAAGAGATTCTTTCATTTTTAATTACACGTGCATGCAATCTGCACTACTGTCACCTGGTCTTCTGGTTGCATTGTGCAAAATGGGAGTAATCAGTTTGAAAGCTATAGCAAAGTTTGTCCTTTGTGTTATGAAAAAGTGTCCCCTTTAAATATTGACCTACTGTATAATTGGACAGTTATTAGTAGATAATACAGTATGTATTATATTCTCCACACCTGAAGAAGGCTCCACGGCCGAAACGTTGTGTTCTCTTTCTTCTTTTTTTCAGCATGGAATAAACCTATTACTTGTTCCTTTGCAGCCTACGCATGCTGACGCAGCTACCCACCTGAGATAATACAGTATGTTGATCAGGAATGCATAACACGTGCTGTAATTGAGGTACTCACTACATAAACTGAGCCGTGTTTGAGAACACTTCCCAGAATCCATCCATCTTCTAACCTTCCAATTCAGGGTCGCGGGGGAGTTGGAGCCTATCCTGGCAAGCAACAGGCACAAGGCAGGGTACACTCTGGAAGGGACACCAGTCCGTCTCATGGCAGACACACCGACACACACACTTGCTCCTAAGAACAATTTCCTCAGAATCCAGTTACTTATCAGTATGTTTTTAGACTGTGGGAGGAACTCAAAGCACCCGGCGGAAACCCATGTGAACACAAAGAGAACATACAAACTCCATACAGATAGTACCCCAGGTCCAGAACTGAACTCAGGGACCCAATGTACAGAATCATGGCTTCTTACTTGATCCAGCAACTGTTATTATGACAAGCTTTGTGTATTTCAGCTAAATACTTAAACTCTTCAAATCGAAAAACAAATTTTAATCTGGAACAGATTTTAATGAGCTGTTCAGGAAACAGACAAGACGGACAGAGACAATGGGCAAAATAAATCACAAAATGAAAAGCCTTTTCTTAAAATGAACACCAAAGCTATTAAGAATGATTTCATCTTTTTGCATCTAGTTATCTCTGTGTATCACAAATGCTGTCTTGATTTTATTTTTAAACTGTGCATGGAGGGAAACCAATTAGCATACAAAGTCAGGATCAGAAATCACACTAGCAATTAAGAAGTATCAAGAAACTGTCTTCCCTTAATTACTGGTGTGATACAACAAAGTGCCCCCATCTCTGTCCCTAACTTGGGGCTCCGCCATCATCCTACCTTGCCAAATCACCCCCCGCATCTCACAGTCTCTCAATTAATTTCAGCCAATCAGCAGTCAAATTAACCAGCTGGGAAACATGGACAACCCCCACCCCCTGACTACTTCCAATAACTGTATTTAATCCTGTCCTATTTTTATTCACAAAATTGATTAAAAATAATCACTTTTAAAGTATTTAATACTAATACTCTCTAAATTAGCAGAACAGTAATTAGAACTGGCAAAAGAGTGCGTACATACACACTGACAATCAAGCAGAAGTGTCTCTGCACTGACTGCCCTTAATTATGAGACATCCAGATCTCAAAATATACAGCAAGATTTGCAGCCCCGCTAGTATCTAAGGAGAGATCAATACCTAACGGTCTCTCTTTAATGAAAAAAACATACTGTGACAAAGCCTATGCAAACAATAAAGCATTTTAATTAAAAAAAATCCTGAGAGGAGATGAAACAAAAATGTCCCCTAATTTTTTGTTAGGTTTGATCTGACATGTAGGGCATTCCAGCCCACACACCACAAGGTCTATCTCCCCTGCGCTGTAATTCATCTGGATCTTTTGATATGATTCGCCAGCAAGCGCAAAAAATGTTTTGAAGTTGCTCTTGAGCATTGTATTTCTCGTTTTTTAAAAATCCAGACTAGCTGAAACCTAGTTTTAGGCGTCGTATCTCCTGTTGGATTAAGTTTCTTTTTTCCTTCTGTCCTGACACCTGGATGCAGATGCACTAAATGGAACCAGAAGAAAGTGACGACTATCACTTGACTTTTTTTTTTTAACGGCAGCACGTCATCAGTATGCTGAAAGCGGAAAAGGCACGGAGAATAAAGAACAAAGGCAAGGGGGTGCATAGCAAGTAACAAGGCTGTGCAGAATGAAGCACCTGGAAGGGATGAACCAGGGGCCCGCCGAGGACAGCGGTGGCGTAAGTACAGTACCTTCAGCAAGCGTGTGTGAGCGTGCTTTAAATATCAACATCGGGGCCCTGCGTCTCAGCCATCCTCCTGGGGTGGCATCTGGGGTCAGTGCAAGTGAGCCGCGTCTCAGAGCTGCCAGGAATGGTAATTAGCAAGGAGACAGGGGGAGGCCAAGAGAGGTCAGACCAAGGGCAGCTTCTAGGGTGGGGGGCTCTCCTTGTCTGATCCAATTAGAGGCTATTCATTCTTCTAATGTGGCCAACACCACCGCCACAGTGTTTGCACTTAGGGGATCGTGGGAGGCTGCTGCCATGATTGACTCACTCCACTGTACTGGCATGATCCTTCTCTTTTATCAAGTTATTGTCCTAGTTGCCTGAATTTCCAAGAAGGTGTGTGTGTGTGGGGAGGGGGGGGGGGGGGACTGGGGCAGCCGACAGTGATTAAATCAGGCTGAAGGCTCAATCCCGATTGTGTCTCACGAAGGACATTTTCCTTTTTTTAGATTTTGTTTTGCAGGATCTTTCATCATTAGTATTGAACGCTTCCGAGAAAAAAACCCATCTCATAGCTTAGAGTCACATCTCATTGTTGTAAAATTAAAGAGGAAAAGAACAATGCTTCAGGTAGTGTTCTGGATCATCCTTTGCCCATGCATTTTAGAATTTGTTCTCGCCCATCAATCTGAAATTCTACCTTGATGCTTAGATTCACAGGGTTGCATTTGCCACTAACTTAGAGCCATACTTGTGTTGTACCAACTGTGAAGAAACTGGAATAGGATTATATATAGCAGTCATCCTTGCACCACTGCCCTTTTCCTGTTCTCAAGAGGATTACACAGTGTCTTGGTTGGATAAGATTGCGACATTAGTTGCAGTACATTTACAGAAGTACTGCTGAACTACTGTATCCACTGTGAGCTATGCACACATGCAAGGGGCAAGCACTGTGGTATCATATATGCGGTTTAGCATTGCAGTATTACCAATAAGGTATTCACCTCGAAGAAGTCACTGTATACTAGCTGCAGCAGTGCTAAAACTGGAAGTCTTCTTTGTTGTAAAGCTGCAGGTTTGAGACTGTACAAAGAATGGTGCAGAACCGGTCCTTCTCACCTCCCCTTGTTCAGGAGCACTCTGAGCATCTGCTGCTTTGACAAGGGCACCCATGGGCACAGTGCCTTGTCATCAGGAGGCAGATACCAGGGCAGGCAGCTCAGGTCAGCCAGCCTCCCGGCTGCTCTGGCTGACCAGGAGAACATCTGGAAAGAGGAGCAGGCCCCGCCGGCGCCGGGCCTCACTGCACTCTGCAATTAATCATCACACTAAGCAGGGAGCTAACCCAGATCCTTCAGTCCCGCAAGACGGATTCTCTCCTTTGCCTTGTTTACACTTGCTGAGAAAGGTCTTTAAAAAAAAAACTTTGAAAGCAAACAACACAAGGTTTAGAGGAAAAATTCTCAAAATGCTTCTTCCAGCCCTGCAGACAGACGAGTAATTGTTTTAGCTGCAGTCGAAATGCTTCGGCGAGGTGGAGATTTTTTTTGGGTGTTTGCACAGCACTGCAAATATTTAAAGATGAACAGCAGCCCCTAGCTTGGCACTTGGCATACAAATTGCTCTCTGCCAGCTCAGGCCAAACTGTCCAACCTATACAGTGGGCAGCAAACCCTAGAGGTTTAGTGTTTGCATTCAGCTAGGCCTGGCATTGGGGTACAGAGCATTGTACAGGTGTTAAGGTCATTACTGATTAAAAATAGCAGGTAACTTCAGCAGTCCTAGAAGACCCCCCCCCTTAGCTCCTTCTGTGGGATAGGGGCTAGAACCGCAAGCCCTTGGCCAAAGTGTTATAATCTTGGTCCAATAATAACAAGGGCCAACACCTCCTCCACCTTCACATCTCAGAGCCTAGACAAAATGTCATATTTGTAACGCCATGTTAATGATTAGTATTAGAATAGAATTGGTCAGACTTTACACAAGTTCCCACAGCCTCTCCAATGTGTCAGATGCTTCACTAAGATGTGTTTGGGTCACAAAAGATTTCAGAAGGGTAGGAGGGAACACTACAAGCAGTTGTTTGTTTCTACTCTGGTCTGCTACAGCAGACCTTGTTTTGTTTAGCTTCCCGTTATGCGGTAGAGAACAACGGGTTTTCAGAATGTCAAAGCTCCACTTACAACTGCCACTGTGAACGCTAATGTAGATGAACGTCCTGTTCGCACCAGTCCCAGGAGTGAACGGCTACCTCATTGTCAGTGAGCTCAGCCAACCTAGAGCCCCATCACTCATTCCCTTTATATAACAGATTAACTGTGCAAAGCCAATGGGCTTTAGCAATGCATCATTAGCTAAAGGTTAAGGAACAAATGAAACTTTCAACAATAGGTGTGTGAAAGAGGGACATGTAGTAATTATAAATGTGCCTTGTTCCTAATGCAACAGGGGGAAGGAGAAAGCAATTAATCTCCCTGAAGACAACCTGCTCCAAAGGGTTCATTATATGTTTGACTAGGGATGCTGTGAAGAAGCTGATTTTATCAGATCACCGTCTGAAAGTGCTTCCAAACAAGCATGCACCAGGATCCAGTCATGATACAGAAAATGGAAACATTAAACTCATTCACTGCTTCTGCAAACAATAGTTCTACAATCCTGTGTTTGGGCATCCTTCATCCTTCCACTGACCCGTGTATCAATTGTTTTAGACCTGTAATGTGAAGAAGTCTTCTCAATAGTGTTGAAATTTCTTCCTCAAGAAATCAAAGAATTAAAAAGAAAATAAAATTAAGATGGGACATTCTACTGTACAACTCTGCTTGGCATTACCGGCAATTGTCTTAATTTAGAAAACGGAGAGCTGGAATATCATTCTACCTGGATAGTTCCTTGAGTATCCAAGGATGCAACTGCTTCCATTGGCAGCAGCACTTTCATCAAGGAGCACTGGCTCCTTCCTTCAGCAAAGCCATATGTTAGTATGCACTCTGAGAATATATTGTATACACAGTATACACATGCACATGAACATATGTAAAAGTGTACATATATGTGTTTATATATATATTCCAATATAAATCTGGGTCTTGTTTAATGGGTCCAAATGAAAAAAAATCAGGGTAGAGTATGGAGATGCCAAAGTCTTTGATAAAATCTGGAATCCACTGAGCATGTGGGAAACAAGGGTTAGACTGCCCTGGCCTCCACACCTCCCCATCCCCCACCATCTCCGAAGCTACCCTTGTTTTAATGAAGAAGGCACCTCTTAAAATGCTTTGCACGGCAATCCTAGGAAAAAAAAACCTTGTTTTGATTCCTCGCCTTGCTGTGATCAGCAGACCCTGTCTTTTGAGCAGACAATAGGCTGATGTTGACATTGAAAAATTCCGATCTTTAAGGTTGCAGCACAGACAGAAAGAAGCAAAAAGTGTGTGTGTTGATAGGGGGTGTGAAGATGCATAAAAAGGACAGCCAGGAGCATGGAGGGTGAGGCAAAATCTGTATGTGTGCGCACATATCGCCATCAATGCCGTTGTGTATACAAAACAGGATTTTCTTTTAAATTTAAATGTACTGTATGAAAAAATGTTGCTTTCACCCCGTGTGAAAGTTTGGAATAGTAAAAACAGAATGAGAGACAACCTGGAGTCCCCACAGGAATGCAAACGTGTGTGTGTATGTCTGTGTTCGAGCAGATTGGAGGGGTGCACAGCCGATTGGATCAATTACATGGTTGACAGGATAGTCCCTGATCGCCAGATCATTAAGCCAAATTACTTCGATACAACACCAGGGTCCTCAGGTACCACTGGGCTGCAGAGCAAAATCGAAACGAGGTGCTGCTGAAGCCAATACATCCTGGGCGCAGCAAGGGACCGAGGGAATACAAGATTTATGACTGCCGGCAACTTCCTGGGTTTGCATTCTTCTCAGCCTGTACTATCTGCCGCACCCTCCCCTTCCCGCAGTGGGCCTTGCTTGTTGGCTGCACTGGGGTGGGTTTGCATATTTCTCTGCTTAGGCTCCATCTGTAGCATCTTTTGCTTGTGCTGCAATTAAGAAAGTAACTCTCCTAGCCCGCCTTGCACAGTGAAAAAGATAAGCAAATCCTGCTATCCTATGGACCCTTCTATTTTCTCAAGGGTAACCCTGCCCGTTTGGTTTTCATTTCAACCGAAAGCTTTGCTTGATTTCACCGATTGTGAAGCCAGGTGCTAATGGGTGCTGGGCAGAACACGGATGGCAACCCAGACTCCCATTGCCTGACCGGATGGTTACATTCTCTTATTATCGTTGCCATTTCAAAAGCTCTTACTGCCATCCTAAAGACAAACGTTCCATTCTTTGCCACCTGTTATTGTATTTCTCAGTGTAAGTCCTCACTCTTGTCTTGTTTTCCAGACTGGCAGCAGTCACAACAGCAGACTGGAGTAGCCGTCTTGACTTTGCACTTATAATCGGATGGTTACAGGTTCCAATCGAGGAAGGGGCACTGCTGTTTTACTTAAGCAAGGCACTTGACCCAGATTGCTCAAAAATGCCCAGATGGGTAAATTTGTAAGGCACTCTGGATAAAAGCATCACACAAATAAATATTTTCCTGGGCCAGGAACAGCTCCTGCAGTCAGGATTCGTTAGGGGTAGAACACGGAGGTGGCTGCCACTGCACTGTGAGAGATAAGAGCTAAATAATTCATGGGGCTTGGCCTCTGCCGGGAGGTGTAAATATGTTTAACGGTGCACCTGTCCTCCTGACTGTGCATGGCAAAGATAACTTCTCTGATACTGCCTCTTATCTCCCCCCCGATAGAGCTGAATCTACAGGAGGCTGCGCGGCTACAATATGCTTTTTTATTACTGTGAGCGCAAATTTGTCACTGCGGCTCTGATTCTCACCCTCTGTCATCCTGCTGGCTTCTAAATGGCAATCCTCCCCAAGCCTTCTGCCCTGGAACAGGACAAGAAATAGGTTTTATTTTCAAGCCTGTGCTGAAAACACTATATAAAAAAAGCTTTCCTACCCTCTTTCCAGGCATCCATCCTTTTGTCAGATGTACACTTTCTCTTCTCATTTCCATATAGTTAACTCTTTGCTTCACACAAAGAACAAAAAAATCAGGGATCTTTTCCTCTGTGGAACAGATCCCATTTGCTCACCAGCTCAAGCCCTCTAGTTTTAAAAAGGTTAGTTTCAAAAACCTTGCATCTCTTTCAGCTTGCCACCTTAACTCCTCCTGTCAGAATCAAAAGGGCATAAGCAAAGAGTAACAAGAGCAAAAATTTTTTTGATGAAGCTTTAATTCAAGCCACTTCTGTTTACCTGTGTCTCAGTACCAGCTGACAGTTGTGATTGCTGGATCAATTAGGATACAGTACCTTTCCCAGGTGCAGAGGAGCAGAGTTGCATCTGGGCTTTGATCCCCAGACTCTCAGGATCAGAAGCTCATACTCACCACTTCACACTGTCACTCTTCCCAAACTTTACCCGTCATCATTATCATTCACCCATTACCAGAAGGTGTTTATTCCTGGTAAGGGGGCAAACATTCCAGAGCCTGTTCCACTACCTGCCCCTAAGAGATGTCAAACAGATAAGGTCATTAAATATTAAGCAAGGGATCCAATGCAACCTGCTGACATCGTGCCTTTCTTGTAAATGACCACGCAATGAATGCACCTTAATTATTTTTGGTGATATGATTTCCCAGCCCTTGTCTTGAACTTATCGTACATTTTTTGCATTCTACACATTGCTTTATCTATCCAACAGCAGCGCAAGGGCTTTGCAGTGGAATAAATCCAAGCCAAGGAGAGCCCTCACACTGATCTGTTGCAGAAAAAAAGGCCATCATTACCCATTCACAAATACTCTCCATTTGTTGCCAAGGGACTCATTACTTCATCGTATTGCACAGCTGCCTAGCTTACTTATCTATCACTGAAGTCTGGAGCTGGAATCCAATTTGTATTGGATTGGAATGGTTCATTGACCCCAAGATTAGCATTATTGCTCTTGCATTATTAGCATCAGGTAAACCCTAGATTAGTGTTAATTACTGCTTTAAGAATCATACCATCAGACTTAAGGAAGGAATACCCATTACTCTGAAGATGAAGACAATAAGAGCTGTGGTTGGATTTGGGAATCTAAACTTGGCATTAACAGGGAGCAAACCTTTTCCGGAAAGCTTCAGAAATTTGCCGGTCCCCAATACAGTTTTTCTGCAATTTCAACATGCACATCTAAGGAGAAAGCTCAACAGAGAATCACGCTGCTGGTTATAAAGTGAAAAAATTAATAATGGAAAAAAGCTACCCTTTTAAAAGCAATGGTGGGCAGAACAGTTATACTATGCACGACTTTTCATGTGGGGTAAACATTTCAGAGGAACGCATCATTAATTCAACATGATTTACAGCAACTGTGTTAAACGCAGGCCTTCTGCAAATTAATATTAAATGTCTGCTACGAATGCGTTGTCTGGCTGCACAACAAGCTGCGGAAAAAAAAACAAGAGAAAAGAAATAAAAGGAGATATCAAAAAGCATTAAAACCATACAGGTGGCATAAACGCAATTATGATGAGCTGCAGTTAAGCTCAGGATGGCGAAGGAAAGTAGATGAAAACTGCACGAGAATGGCTCGTGGTCAATGAGCTGGAAATGGAAGAGAATTGAAATGGCCCCTGGGGTTGTATCCGTGTTCCCTTTGCTAATCTGCACACCGAGGCCCCGGCACAGCTCCGGCTGTCTCCCCTTTAGTCATCTCAGATCCTTAATAATGCGGACGAGGCCTGGCGCCATCTCTCTTTCTTTCCTCTCCCGGGCACGCTGGGCTGGAACCTGCTGCCACCTAGCTCTGCTAGGCTCCGTATGCTGCCTGGGCGGCTGCTCCACACCTTGTGAGCCGGAGGAGGAAGTGAACAGGACCAGGAGGAGCTCCCCCACTGCGGGGGCGACAGGGCAAAGAGCAGAGAGAGCCATGAACCGGGAGCCCAATAATCCAGGCAGAAACTTCGTCGTGTCGGGCCCTGAAAAACTAAAACAAAACAGACGACGGGGAAACGCAATGCAAAGCGTAGCCTAGCGGGGGTGAAGTGAAGTATGGCATGAGGTCCGGAGAAAAACAAGCAAAGGGTGAGCGGCACTAAAAACATTAAACCGTGAAACAGCAGAAGGAAATCTTGCAAAGCTCAGAGCAGGAACGCTGAAGTCGGGTCAAAGCAATTCTGAAAGCTTTACAAGCTCCTTGTGGCAAAGCGTGTCAGAAAGCAGGCTAACCCCAGAACAGCAGGTTCTTCTACCATCATGCACCCGACTTTAGTCAATTCTGGGTTATTTCCTTATCCTAACAGCCATGCATGCAGTGGTGCAGAAGGCTAATGCTTTATACTGGTTTTAATGGTATGTGAGGCATGTGCTTCACTGGAAGGGATTCAGCCAAGCTATTTGTCCTGGAATGATAACATGGAGTCCACCACCGCACGGGAACGGGAATGGCACCTGTTTCTGGAGGTCTGTGAAGTCAAGAGAAGTCCAGAATTTTTTAAAAAATGGGATCATGTTGTTTATGGATGGGGCCACTTGTACCAAGAGGTAGATTATGGAAACTGGAGGCTGGAGTGGGTCACTCAAACAAATTTTATATGAGAAAAAAATCAGGTTCATTTTGTTGCAGTCCTAGTTAGACTCCGAGCTTGTTCGTTCTAAAGGTACTGTGCTAGTGGCACCTTAGGAGCTGTCAGTTGCCAGACATGTCTCCCGGATCCCAGACGGAGGACTTATCGGACACAAGCCAGGTGCCTGGAGGTATTCCGATTGTCTCCTACACTAAATGGGGAGGGAGGAGAGGGGGGAGTTGGGTTAGAAATCCTTAACGAAAATGCTTTCTAACGAGATCCCTGGGTTGTTTTCATGGAGCTGCCCCTCAGCATTGCAGAAACGAGCCAGGGAGAGACACTGAGGAGCTCATTATCAGCAACCATGCTTTAAAAAAAAAGTTATGCGAGTTCCCTTCATTGCCCTGCTACCTGGACTCTTGTATTAATTTGCTTTAATTTTTCTGAACTTCTTCAGCTCCTGGCACACCGTTTGGTATTAAGGGAGAAGGGCAAACGAGCTCAAGTGCTCATGTCTTATGTGTTAACAAACAGACAAGACTGAAAAGTCCTCGTCTCTCATTTTCTTACAGCTCATCACATGTCACCCCCATATCACCGTCAGCCAATCCGGAGTTTGCACTTACATTTTGAAAAAATTAAACAAGTCAAATGGGGACAAAACCATAAATGCACTTGTGGTGGCATGACAGGATTTAAAGTAGGATAGGAGAGGAGGCTGGGAGTACAGCATGAGACTGTCTTCATTAGGTGCAATAGCATCAGTTATCATATGCCAAAGAATTCAAGATGCTCTACTCTGATTGGTTGGAAGGCCTACAGGACTCCAGGGCCTGTCAATATGATGGCATGATGCTGCTCAGATCTTTGCAAAACAATGCACATCATTTTCCTAGCACTGAGCATGCAATACACTAACATACTTTTTTTGCAGTTTGGTTTTTCTATTTTTTAAACAATATTTATTTTACCCACCTACAAAACGTCCCAGCTTGCTGCAGACAATTAACAGTTCCTCTGAAAGTAATAATACAAAAGCTTTGTCTGCAAACCTCCCCCCCCCCCCACAGAACTACAATTAACAGTTTTGCTCCACTTGCTTTACATTTTAATTGCTTTGCCGTCAGACGTCCTCTGGTGACATTTGGTGTGAATTTAAGATGAAAAGTGTCCCTCCTCCCACCCCAGCCACTGTCAGCTTCTTTTTCCTTTGTTTAAGTTAATTGGACAACAGTCCGGTGTGACACCCTTCCAGAGTCCCAGGCTAGTGGTGCTTCTTGTGGTGCAGAGAGACTCGGGGAGGGGTGCGGGGGTAGTGTGACAGGGGGCACACGGTGTCCTTGATCAGCCGATCAATCTGGACAGCGTGGGTGGGACACGCAGGGTCAACACATCTGATTGGAAGCACTTATTCAGAAATAAAGGGCACCAAGATGTTGCGAAATGGAGAAAATGTGTGATTTCCCTAATTACCTGGTCTTTTTTTTAACAGCAATGTACTGCAAAAGGTTGCCTCCACTCCGCTACTACCCTCTCTGGATTCTTATTTTACAGCTCCACGTTAATGAGAAATCAGAGCCCTTGCTGAAGAACTCTGGTTAGATCACACTAATCACAAGGGTGTTAATGCATTACCAAGTCCCATTGTGAGAGTCATTAATTGGAAACCTGATGGGATTTGAGGCAACCAGTGAGACAATGAGGGTGGAGTTCTTTCATAGTTTCAGGCCTAGTTCTCTAGACTCCGTTTGGAAGCACTGTGTCACGCTTACCTATCAGTATCATACCTATCAGTGCTGCCCTTAATCACAAAAGCTTCCATCTGAATGTCAGAAAAATAACTATAAAGAGGGTGATTTGTGAATGATTCTGCCCCAGTCTTCTTCCATGTTTTGGAAGTCGGGTCCGCGGTAATCTGTTTGAAAATCTAAAACAGGGATAGGCAATCTGGCTCACCCATTTTTTTAAACACCACATAATTGTATGACTTTGAACTTTCCCATTCCCTAATTACTCAGTTGATCTGTTACTACTTAATTGACCCAGGAGCTCAAGATCACCTATAACTAAAACTACAGTTGGAAGACTTGCAAAGACTGGGAATTGCTGGGGAAGAGCCAGGTTGCGTACTCGTAGCCTAAATAATTGTCATGCTCTGAACCTCCACATCCATCAATTTCCTAACTGCTGCATCCAGTTCAGGGTTGTGGGGGAGACAGAGCCCATCCCAGCAACCAATGCTTGGAAGGCAGGATTCACCCTGGCCCAGACACCAGTCCACCTCAGGGCAGTCAGACACAACCCACGTGAAGATGGGGAGGAGATTCAAACTCCACGCAGATAGCACCCCAGCTCCAGAACTGAACACAGAGGATCTGAAGAACATTCAAACTCCACCCAGCAACGAATACAGGGCTCCAGTGCTCCAAGGTAGCAATGCCAACCACTCTGACACCGTGCTGCCTGCTTTCATCTTACGGTCAGCTAAAACAAAAGTGACTCCGCCGCTTCCAAATGGCTCAATCACAAAGGCACTTACTTAAAGCGCAGCCCAGACGTTCCTGGTTGTCCCAACACTGGTCCTGGAGGCCCACACGCCTGCTGCCTTTCATTCCCACTCAGCTTAGTAACTTCATTAAACTGCAAGGCTGCTTGACTTATACGTATAAGATTTTTTTGAAAATCCAACACTCTTTTTAAGAGTGGAAAACACCCAAACAGTCCCAATTAATCCTCGTAAAGTCAAGTAAGGGTTCTATTGTTGAATCCAGAACTTAGCTGGAATAAAACCAGGCAGTTTGGTGGGTATCAAGGTCCAGGATGGGGAATCTCAGTACAAAGTATTATGTTTAATGAACTACAAGGCAGCAATGTAATGAAATTAACAATTTCTTTAAACTGTATAATCTGTTGTAAATTTACACAGTTTTGTAAATTTACACAGAAAATAGCACGGAAGTTGAGAAGCTAGTGTTACTTGTGCATTAGGCAGTGGAACAAGTTGCTCTTCAGAAATGCAAGCAATGAAGCATCAGAAAGGCAGTGTAGAGTTAGCTTTAAATGCAAAGATAAATTCAAACACTTTAAAAGCAAACAATAAAGAAATAATAAAGATAAAAAACACCACACTTCGATATCTGTGGGGCAAATATCTGAACAATCAATTTTATTTTGAATTAGAAAAGAAATATCTTGTCCTTTTAAGTCACGCCGGCATAACTTGTAGGAATGAACAGCCCTGACCTGCTGAAAAGCAGTTAGGGAGCTGTTCATCTTCGGCACTTGCCGATTTTCAGACGTGGTGCCCTTTTCAGCATATAAATGAACAAATCCCAGCTGCCTCCTTCACATTCCACATTTTTTCTAGCTTTCTATGTGCAACTCATCTTTTGGAAAGTAGTATGGTCTGCAACAAAGCGGCCATTTAGCCTCAGATAAGGACTTCAAAGTCCCCCCCCCCCAATAGAAGGAACACCAAAAAAGAGAGAGGGGACAGAACCGAACAAAAAGCCAGAAATTTCCATTTTCAGGCAGATTCAAACAGTCAGTTTTTTTTTTTTAGATGAAGAATTGGAGCTGGGTGTTGAATTATGTCACTACGCTGCTTTCGTTTCTACAACACAGATACCAGAATCAGAGCTTGTTCTGCCCTCGTGCCGAAGAGCACGAGCTCCCGAGACGCCGTTCTCAGCGCCACACATTTCGGCCTTTTGATTCGGCAGATGAAGGGCTGCAGGCTGGGAAAGAGGGAAGGAACAGCGGGGAAAGGAAGAGAGGAAAGAGAGAATGCACAGGGAATGATACAGAACGAGAGATGGAGGGAAAGAGGGCAGGGAGGAGAATGAGCCACATGGCACCTGCGACCATGTCTCCTGGGTACAGTATATCCATTTTCTGTAGGTTCTTCGGATGGGGGGGGGGGGGGGGTGTCTTTGACTCGATAATCCTGCTGGAGTCTGACCACCCCCCCCTCCACCACCACCACCAGCACCCGCTAACCCCCCCCCCAGGGAAGAGAGAGGTCCCTGGTACCTGTCAGTGTGTCTGTGCTCCCTTCAGGCTGAACCAGGGGGCGGCTGTCACACAGCGCACTTCAGAAGTCACCTTTCGGCGAAGGGAATCTTAATGAGCCGGAGGGGGCGGGGGGGGGGCGAGTGACAGATGGGGAAAAGAGCCTCTCTGACAGGTCCGCTCCGAGCTGCTGGATTATTCCAGTAATTTATTAGCATTGCGTTTAAGACCTTTATCTCACGGCACTGACAACTGCAACCTGTTTGTTTGTTTCTCTTTCTATTCCTGTTTATTTCTGGTGTTTATCTCTCTACATTTCTATTGTGTGCAGATGGCATTTAAAATTCACCTCTGTTCCCACACTTCAAATTAGGGACCAGGGATTTAACTTCTACATTACAAATCAGATTATATTAAGAAGGTGATTAACCTGTTTGTGTTGACCCCTGATAATGTGCAGCAGTGTGTTAACTAGAAAAGCACTCCCATCTCAAAATGCTTTATTAGTGTATAACCACGTGGATACACATGGATAGCTCCTTTATTACACATTTATAATGTGTAATTTACAAACCCGTGGATTACATTGCTGCCACACCGCACTGGGGTCCTGGGTTCAATTCTGGACCTGGGGTGCCATCTGCGTTGAGTTTGTATGTTCTCCCACACGAACACAGGGTTTCCTCCAGGTGCTCCAGTTCCTCCTGCCACCCCAAAATCATACTGACAGGTTAATTGGCTTCTTGGAAAATTGGCCCTGATGTGAGGCCAGATGCTTAATTGGACAATTTAGCAACACCAGAGGAACATCATAGGTGTTCAAATTCCTATATTTAAGCTGACTGCCATACACCTTGAACTTCAGAGGTTACATCCAAACACTTTGAACAGACAGCTTCCTGGATACCACTAAGCTCCACAGGTGTGGTTACACCATATGCTGTCAACGAACAGGCTGATTCGCTCACAGCTCAACATATTAACCAATCGAAACACAACACTTTGTTGGACAAGCAGCAGGAATAGCTGGAACAGGGTGTGGAGTGTATTCCACAAGGTGGTGAAATATCTGCAGCCCTGTCTCGGTTATTCTAGACATTCTGCTAACAGGACTTCCTTCAATTAAAGTGGTGAGAGTTTGTGGAATTGAACTGCTCTGCATATTCTGCTAGCTCCACTGGTTCTTAAGAGGATTCAAACTAGGGGTAACAAAGAGAGCCTTTATTCATTGGGCAGTGTCAGAGGAAGGGATACTAATATGCTGGTAAATTAATATAAAGCAATTAAAACAATCCAGTTTACAGTATGTCATGCAGACTACTGCCAAAAGGTTGGGCTGCTTAAGACAAACTCTGCCTTATTTTCTGAATTCACTAAGTGCATGTGGTCACTCAGCTTGGTTTCACTTAGCGTGGAGATAACTCAATGTCTCCAGAGAATAATAGTACATGGTAGTCAATAAAATGCTTTCCATTACAATTGCAAGGAATAAAAGCCAATCTTTTGGGTTTTTTTTAGAAATGGGAACAGACAGATTGTTGGGATAGGAGTTAGTACAGCCAACTCACAACTCCAGGGACCCGAGTTTGAATCTGGTTTTGGCTGTATGTGGACACATGTGGGGAGTTTGCATGTTCCCCAGATCTTGTTTCCTCTCACCTCCTAAAAGCCTACAAGTTAATGCTGACCATTTGAAATGAAAACATTGGGAAGAAAACCCACTGGAAAAGGACAGGGCTGGGGCTGTTAGCTGTGAGACCAGGATGGGCTTAAACAGCATCAGATAGGAATAACAGGCTTTGCGATACAGTAAAATGTCATGGTTTTTTTTTACTGAACTCAGCACACCCAAGCAGAAGTTTATTAAATCATCTCCCTTTGAACTGAAGCTGAAGAGATAAAGCAGCTGAAAGTCAAAGAGAAGTTCAGACTGAACCACACACCACCCCCCCAAAAAAAAAAACTTAATTCCCAGAAGAAGCAAAGCAGAGACTGTGTCAGACTATTGTTCCTGCAGAAATAACAAAGGTCATCACGACAAGCTGCGAATGGAATTATTATTCAGTGCTATATTGGAACTGCAATGGAAAATGTCAAATATGCAATTAGATCAATTTATACACACAGTATTGTCTTCGTGCACTTGTGGGAAGCCAGTAAACACATAATTAATTACAGAAGGCCTGTCTCCACATTTTGGCAGTAATTATTTTTTTTTGTGCGCGTTTGTGAATCTGAATCTTGCGTGGGGTGATCGTGATTAATTAACAGGTCACCTCCAAACTCAGTTCTGTGGAACAGGAAGCCAACGCAACTGAACAAGTGGAAATTTTTCTTTTGGGGTGCTAGGCGGCTTCATGGGAGCCATTATCCATCATTTAGGTTAAGGTATTACCAAATAAAAAGCTATCCAAGTTGGCACTGCAGAAGGACAACATGTTGCACATCTGGACAGACAGCAAGCTGTTTCTGCACATGGCAGGAAAAGCACAGGCGAGGAATAAAAACAAATACTTTATTCTACAGTATATATGGCACCTTTAATAGCAGCTTCGCAAAGTGCTTTACAGTAGGTGTTAAAAATCAGTTTTAAGGATAGCAAGTTACAAAACAAGCATCTAAGAAACAAGAGATTAGAGATGCAGCAGAAGATAGAAGGTTGTTAGAAAATGGAGCAGACACAGACACTAATTAAATAAAAGCCTTTCTGAAAAAACAAAAGGTCTGGAGTCTGGATTTAAGTGCATTCGGGGTAGGTGACTCTCTGACATCCTTAGGGATAGAGTTCAAGAGCTTTGGGACACAGCAAGAGAAGGACCTGTCACCCACAGAGTGCCTCTGGTGCTACTGTACTATATCAGCATTTACAGAATGGCACTGTATTAATAATTACTATGTTCTTCTCACACCTGAAGAAGGCTCCACGGCCGAAATGTTGTGTTTTCTTTCTTCTTTTTTCCAGCATGGAATAAACCCATTACTTGTTCCTTTGCAGCCTACGCATGCTGACGCAGCTACCCACGTAACTAGTAATAATAATAATTGCTTACACTTATATAGCGCTATTCTGGACACTCCACTCAAAGTGCTTTACAGGTAATGGGGACTCCCCTCCACCACCACCAGTGTGCAGCCCCTCCTGGATGATGCGATGGCAGCCATAGTGTGCCAGAACACTCACCACACACCAGCTCTCAGTGGGGAGGAGAGCAGAGTGATGATGGGGATTATCAGGAGGCCATCATTAGTAAAGGCCAGGGGGAAATTTGGCCCGAACACTTACTTGTAATATTCATAACCAAAGCCAGACGTTTCTCATTTCAAAGCTGTTTGATGCTGTGGTTTGCTTTGCCCCCAAAATATCCTCCCCACTCTGTGACCGAAGCAGCAAAACCAATAAAGATAAAAAAATAACGATATTTTGAAACTACACACCGACCAGCGACTTCGTCTCAACGTGAGTATTGACAAAAGCAGCAACTTCCGCCGTATGTTTTACCTCAAAAATAAATAAAGTAAGAAACCGCAACTCACCTTTTCAATTTCAAACCTTTCAGACGGTTTCTTCCAACCGTCTTCGCCAGCTGCTGAAGATATTTTCAAATGTCAGCGCTTCTTGATGGCATCACCACAATAAACTGTCGGAGGCCTAATTTAAAAAATAAAATAAAAAAACATTTATAGGGGAGGAACGCACGCGCATTATGAGCTCGCGGGTCGAGAACAGATCGCAGACGTTTCGAGCAAGCGGAGCCGCAGAATTTCTTAACTCACCGTAATCAGTATTTTGACGGAAAGTTTTCAAAACATTAAAAAACGCCTCATTTACCAATCTATTAGGAGGTCATGACTGGTAAAGTCCAGTGGGAAATTTGGCCAGGACGCTGGGGTAACACCCTACTCTTTTTGAGAAACGCCCTGGGATTTTTAATGACCACAGAGATTCGGGACCTCAATTTTACATCTCATCCGAAGGACGGTACCATTTTACAGTAACTATAGTAGTCACTATACTTGGGCATTAGGACCCATACAGACTGCCAGATGAGCACCCCCTACTGGTCCCACTAACACCTCTTCCAGCAGCAACCCTAGTTTTTCCCAAGAGGTCTCCCATCCAGGTACTGACCAGGCTCACACCTGCTGCACTTCAGTGGGATACCAGCTGTGAGTTGCAGGGTGATTCGGCTGTTTAAGACCAAGAAACAGCATTATGCAAAGCTGACGCAAGAGAAAACATGTAGGAACAAAAATAAATGTTACAAACGAGCACGGAAACAAAGTGGACGTTATATTAAAACTACTGACTCGGTTTACAAATGCTTGACCAACAGTTTTAATGCCCACTACACGTGGTGAGATGCTAAGTATTTTTTGGTACCAGGAGTCTTTCCTGTAGCACAATGTATCGATTTAATAAAACCTACCCAGAGGGTTCTCAGTCCACCTCTGTGTCGTGTAGTGGTTTGCTATTCCCAGAAGTATTTTTTGCCTCTTCTGCTGTGACTGACCACATGAAACCCACAAAAATAAGAGACCTGAAAATCTGTTTATATCCGGGTAGTAAATCGTAGACTCACAATTCAGGTATCCTTCAGACCACTGGTCATGTTTTCTCGCTCTAACCTACTATATACTATAACGTACTATATAAAAACATTTACCTTCAAGGACTACAAGCTCTTAATTGGTCAGAGAACATGAAATAAAGCACCACAGGGTCTACTGACGCTAATGCCTTGTTCGGTGGGTTGGGATGGGTGTCCTTCATCTATACGTAGTAGGGCTGGGAACCATTAAAGAGACAGGTCATATTTTCGCCATCGAAGACGTTACATAAACAAAACAAAAAAAGGTTTTCTATGCCCTTTTGGGAATTGTCCATGAACTTAAGGTTTTTTAGGGAATAACAAACTTCCATTTTAAGGCGTATGCATACATTTCCTAGATGGGATAGCTAAAAAAACGCGCTCAGGAATAACAGACGGGAAATTCAAGTGCAAATAAGCTCTTCCCAGATCTCCTCTCGTCTCTTGAAGGATTCCAGAGCAGAGCTGGCTGGTGTAAAACCGCTCTATTTTCAGCCCGAGTGCGTCTCCTCCTTATTTTTGTCCGTGACCTTCATAACCTCATTTCATCACGAAGTAGGCAGTGCGATTGACTCCGTCCCTTAAATGATCTCACCTTGAATCAGATCCTTCTTGCGGCGTCCTCCTCCAGATGAAAGAGGTTCGATTCTAGTCCCCCGTCTCTTTGTGACATTCCTGTGGGGTTAGGCTTTATTTTCCCAATCTGTGATTCTGGCTGGATTGTCACTTTTGCGTCTTGTGGAGGGCTCGACTGAAGCGTCTTAGTGGCACAAGAGTCAAGGGATTCTTCAGTGTCAGCGTAACAGAACTCCGAGTGCAAAGATGTGCTTGTTACAGTGATGGGCAAAAATTCCCACTTTCGAAGAGAGAACGGTCTCTGGTCTGGTGCTTATGTAGGCTGTGCACCTTGGGCAGTTAGTAGTAGTTACTAGTAGTTGTGCCTGCAATGGCCCATCAAATCCTGTGTGCAGTCATTGATGCTCTATTAATACATGATGCATGCACTGTACTGAAGCTCCTATTACTTATGAAGTGGTATGTTTTATTTCAGGACAAAGCAGCCAGATATTTATGGTAATCCCACCACCAATTTTCTAATTACTTTACCTAGTACAGAGTCGGGGGGGGGATACAACTGTATGCAAAGAGGGATACAACCTGGACAGAACGCCAGTCCATGGCAGATCACACGCAGACAGAAACACAGTCACACCTGGGACAGTTTTCCCAGAAGCCACTTAATCTACCAGCATGTCCCGTAACTGTGGGAGGAAAGCAGAGCACTTGGAGGAAAGTCACACAAACATGGGGAGAGCATGCAAACTCCACAGAAGAAGCCATGGCCCCAGCACTGCAAAGCAGCAAAACTAATCTGCAATACTAACAGCAATACTAACCTGAAGAAGGCCCCACGGGCGAAACGTTGTGTTTTCTTTCTTCTTTTTTTCAGCATGGAATAAACCTATTACTTGTTCCTTTGCAGCCTACGCATGCTGACGCAGCTACCCACCTGAACTACTAATCACTGGGCTACCATGCCGCCGATATCTGCAGTACTCGTCTTGATTTTTCAGTGTATTAAATACTACATACGGCATTTAAAATGGCGAATTTCTTGGCGAATGTCAGTAGCATAATGAAATATCTTTAGTGATTATACATTCATTTGGTAAAAAAAGGGGGTAAACTGTCATTTTCTATACTGGTGACACCGGTGGCCTTGGTCTCTTAGAGATAATGGATGGAGAAAAAGTCCAATCTTCGGAAAATAAAGGAATCATCCCCGACTGCAGCAGGCCGTTTCTGAAAAGATATCCTTTTCAACTTCTGTCGCTTCCCATCAAAGTTGCATTAGAAAGCAGAAAGAAAAACCAAGCCACCTATGCATGTCAGACTGAGTGATTTCTTTTTGTCCCCTTTTTTTTCCAGCTCGGGAGCAGGCAACATGTCCCCTGGGTTCGCGTGCATCGGAAAACCGGCCAGCATTTAAATGGTAATGCCGAGATGCTCGCAGAGCCCTCCCAGCCCACACACACGCGCACACACCAGTGCGCTCTCCCCCGTTCCATCTCATCCCAAGCCCATCAATAACAAATTTAAAAAACAAATTATGGCCATACGCTGAGGCTGAAAAGCTCGGTAGCAGAGCAGGAAAAATGACAATTTTCTTCGACAAAGGGATGCATTAGCTCTGGGTGACCTTCCCACTTTTGTCTCTCGCAGCGCTCCTCAATGGGATCGCGCCCCATGCACTAATCCAGCAGCCCTGCCACTTCTCCCTCGTACACCAGACACACAATGACAAACCTTTCAATGCATTTTAGCCCCATCCTTGCTTGGCTGCCCGGGGGAGGCTGCAGCACTGCCCCCTGCTTGGTGTTGAAAGTGGAGGCGGTCAGCAGTGACCCATAAGTAAAGGCCAGGCGACCCTTGACCCGTAAGGTAGAGCAGCCTCACTCGCTCTTCACATCCCCTGCCTGAAGGCTGGATAAAGGCCGCTGCTCTCGTCAACCCTGGGCTCGTGACAGCAAACCTCCGCTCCAGTGTGGCGCTGTAAACCGCAGACTCGTGAAGTTACAGGGTTCCTGTAGAGCCCAGAAACATTTTACAGCACAGAGGCTAAAGCGGTGAGGATGCTACAGGGGATGTGGACAACCTCAACCAACCTGTTGTCACTTTTATCGCTATCCCAGAATCACTGGCGGTTGTTTCTCTATTGTCGGTAGCAGCTTTTGACTCAAGCAAGAAGGGTCTCAGAAAAGCTTTAGTGCTTCCTCTTGAGCGGCATAGTTGTGGGGAACCCTAAAACAAGGCACACGGGACTCTGAAACTCCACAGAGAAGTGTACTGTACTTCCCCACTTCCTTCATTCATCTTAAGCCATTAAGCTTTGTGTTCTTGTTAACAGTGAAGTTGAGAGGCTGTAGGAGTCAGAAATTTATTGCCAACTTGTTTTGTTACGTTGTCTGCTGAGCGGAGTTTTAATAGAAACAGGCAACGCATGAAGTAGAGAGCAGTCTTTGCCCTTTTTGTTACAGAAACGCCTGTAACTGAAATGTACTAATTAAAATTTAACCTGCAGTAGGACCTCGTGAATGGAAATAAAACTTATTATACATTTCAGAAGAGAAGCTCTTGACCAAAGTCGTCACTGGGCTTTGTTCAGGAGGATTTAACTGACTTGTTTTTTGTTAAGGACAGAATGAAAAAAAAGACCACACACATTTATTTGAAGGTTACACATAATAACAATACGGCTGATGCTCTCTATTAATTTTTTAGATAATCTGCCTCCTACCATTTGATTGTTGAGCTGCTGCCCATCTCAGTCTGTCCCGGACTGGCCCATTGCTGTATCTACATGTCCAGATTGCCAGAATTAAATAATCCTGAGCCGGATTTTTATATGCGTCAATCCAGGAAACATGAGACATGACCTGACCAGACACATGCCCACTGCCCTGGACACATGATAACTAGCAGCAGAATTTCAAAATATAGCGAGTAGCCCATGCACAATCATTGTCCAGTTATTACATGTGGATAAGGTGGCGATCCTACCTGTAAACTAGTCTCTAATACGTGTTCTGTATTTTGTTCCTGTCGTTGAACTTTACCCTGTTTGTCATGTGACTCCACGGAGGGGGGGGGGTGTTCGTCTTCTCTCCCGAACTCTAGTCCCCAAACTCTGTGTCAACTCACAAACGAAACCAACGTATTGCTGAAATAATTACACAGTAATGCTGCTTCAACTTAAACAGAACACTTCTCTTAGAAGCAAGGGATACTTTTCTGATCGATATCATCTTAGGTCTAGACTCGCTGATACACTTGAGGACTACAAACCCCCCACCTTTCTCCTTTCAGCAGAATGACCGACTCTGCACGGGGTGATTAATCATCACGGCCAGAGTTATTAGTTGCAGTTCCAGTGTATTGTTTTAAAGAGTTGGCTGTGATTGGGAGATGAGTTTTGCAGAATAGCTGAGTTTTTCCCCTTGTCGAGCTAGGACGGTAATTAGGCGTTCACTAAGCAGAAGGGCTGTCAGGCTGATTTACTGTTTGTTTGTGCGCTGCTTGCCAGCAGAGGTGGAAACCCAAACAAGACTCTTGTCACTACTGCCCTCGTATCGGAAATCTACTCATTAAAAGTGGATTTTTAAAGCCCCCCCCCCCCCCATCAATGAAAACAGGGGGTTTTCTTAAATTTGAAAATAAAGTCCCCTCTCTTTGCCATCTCAGACACATGTTCAAACACACAATCCCATTAACTGGCTCTTTTGCATTCCATCCATTAGGAAAATTCGGTCAGCTCAGCTATGCAGCACATCTGTGGTAATTTTCATTTAAATCTACCAAGAATATACTAGGGCAGCACAATTGTTCAGTTCCTGGGGTGCTGTCTCCTTGGAGTTTGTATGTTCTCCTCGTTTTCACGTGGGTTTCCTCCAAGTACTCTGGTTTTCATCTATCAGTCCAAAGACAGGTTAATGGGTTCTGGGACAGCTGGCCCTGGTGTGAGTACATGCGTGCCATGGAATGGACTGGTGTCCCATCCAAGGTGTATCCTGCCTTACGCCCATTGCTTGCCAAGATAGGCTCTGGCTCCCCCCCTGAACCTGTACTGGATAAAGCATGGAAGAATATAATACTGACCGATTGTGGACCTGTGATATTAGCTTTGTTTCGTATCTACTAATGAAATTAAGTTTTTAAAATGATACTAAATTGGATTCTGGCCTTATTTCAGGTCCCAATACAAGACTCTGAACACTGGAAACCCTAGTAGACGCCTTCAAGTAAGTCAGCGCTTTCAAATTGTTATACGCTAGTTTTTGTTTAAGTAATTTAAATTTCGTATTTTGTTCTCTTTTGTTTATTTTGTTATACAGTGCGTTGAGTTTATGTACCATGAAATTCACTATATAAAATAACAGCCACTACACCTACTGTGTTCACAGACTTTGAGGTTAATAACCTGAAAGTCTTTCTTAAGATTAAGATCACTTTATTGGCCATATATAATTTCTTGTATTAGGAATTTGTCTTTTCACATACAGTACCCCAACTTGCTCTCCATGAGACACACAGACAGGGAGAGAAGCTTGGGGTCAGAGCGCAGGGTCAGCCATTTATATGGCATCCCTGGAGCAGTTGGGGTTAAGGGCCTTGCTCAGGGGCCCAACAGAGTAGGATTCCACTGCCGGCTGCAGGATTTGAACCAGCAACCTTCCAGCCACAGGCACAGATCCTTAGCCACAGAGCCACCGCACAGCCTTAACATAATTTCTGACTTATTATCTTCAAAACTTGGTTAAAGACTCATTGGATTTTAATTAAATATGCTATATTTTAATGATACATGCTGTGTAAGGTATATTGAGTTATCCTTGGTATGTATTTTAAATGATATATTTAATAGTTTCTCCATTATTTATTTTTTTGCTTAAGTCCCACAGCTCCCTTACAATGCACAGCATGAATGAAAGTAAACTAAATAAAAGCTGATTGAATGTTATCAATATTATTAGGAAGCATAAAAGTGGAAAAGCAAAATGTCCGTCTTCAAACACATACAGATATGGAAAGAGACTTTTTACCGCAAAGCTTAAACCAGGGTGAGGGCTAATCAGAGTGTTTTTTGTAAGCTGTTTTGTTGCTGTGTTATTGGAATACATCCACTGTCACAAAACTAACAGGTGCAGAATCATTACACAGACACACACACTCTAGTTTGGATTCTTATTGACCTAAAGATCTCCCACTGACTCTCAATCTTTACTCATTTTTCTGTACTCCACTGAACGAGACCTCCAAAAGGGGTGAACATGGGCCCCAAACTAATGTGTTTGGCACATCTAAATTTAAAGATTTTGTTTTTAAATTTGTCCTTTCATCATCGGTTAGTCACGCGTTACAGTTGTGGTGGGAACATTGTTTCAGATCATGTTCCCAAATGGCTAGAAATATATGTCTACACACACACAGAGACAGACACAGAGTATACAGCAGGGGACTTAAGCTCAAAGCATCAACTTAAATGAGGTGAAGAAGCGCATGCATGTAAATGCTGGGGGGTGGCAGAGTGTGAGGGAGATGATACTGTGAAAATGTAACTCATTTGCTTGGAACAGGTTCATTCATTACTGCCGGTGAAACGACACAGGCCATCTCTGGAAGAGAAGAGCGATTGCACAGAGCCGACCCAGACGGGGGTAAACATCAGCTGCCAGTATCAATAGAGCTTGTGTTCGTTTTCGCACGCGCTCTCCCAAAAAGATAAACGACGAAACATTTACAAAAGTAATGGCAGGAATCTAAGCCTGCAAGTGCAGACGGAAAGGGGGAGGAGGAGGCAGGCATCGCATTGAATTGCCCGCTGTTGCACTGCAAGGACTTGGCTTGGCCCTTTAGGAAGAAGTCACAGAAAAGACAGAAACCGAAACCTTCAGGGCCCGAAACGCAGATTAAGTAGGTGATTGCATTCCGATAGCCCCGGCTCCGGTCCGGTCGAGGAGAAAGGAGGGAAGGCTTCGTTTTGTGCAGTGACAAAGGAAGACAGGTGGAAGTTGGTCACCGAATTCATTTTGAATTTGGGCAAGAAAATAATTAGTCCAGGACAGGTGTGTGTCAAGAATAAAGTCACTTAAACCAGAAATCCCATGTATGAGGGTAGGTTTAGATTACATGAGAGACGTCACAACTTTTCTCTCTGAAACGAGAGGACTCTAGTGTCACACTCACGAGCTTCAACTCCTCTATAGGCATATATCCAGTTCAGTATGTACTAAAAATAACCCCGCAAATATAAAATCCCCTTGAACCCCACCCCCAGGAAAGGACAATTTAGAACAGATGATTGCACGTAGCCTCCCTTTAGGAAGACATCAGAATATCATCCAAACCCAAACACTGAGTAACATGCTAACTCCACACAGACAAGAGCCTCAAGCTGGGCTCTAGATCAGTGAGGCAAGAGAGGCACTACCATATCACTAGTACAATCACTGCCATTCCCATTTATATATGTGGAGTAATCTCCTCCAGATAATAAGGGGCAACAGCAGTGTGCTGCCTTGGATTTGAACCCACGACCCTCTGATCAGGTGGGTCTATATCCCAAACAACAGCTCCACACTATTGCCAGTGCTGGATTTCCCATTATTTTCCAATTTCCCACAATTTCTAGGGCCTACGAAGGAGGGAAACACTAGTGACTAACGGAAAACGAGCTGCGACAACAGGCTTGCGACCGACTCTAGGTGCTCCAAATCAATAATCCTGCGCTGTCTGGCGGCTGTTCTAGACACTAGAAGTATCGCAGTGATGGTCACTCGACTCGCTCCATCAATCACGTGGTTCAGCATTAGAATAGTTTGAGGTGCATCATGTCAATCGACGTCATTCCACCGGCGTTTATCCCTCTTCTTGCACATTTCGGAGTGAAAGTGCCTAGGGCCTACGGACACCAAAATCCTGCCCTGACTATTGCCTTTGTTTTGTGTGCACCAGCTGCAAATCATGTTCAAGTTCACGTTTGTCATTCCAGCCATATACAGTACAAGTATACAGTGGAACGAAATATCGTTCCTCCTGATCCACAGTGCAAATACAGACAGGGCACTGACAGACATCGTAGACAAGATACACATAGTGTAAAGTGCACATAGTGCAAATTACACGGCAAATACATAATACAATATACTCAACACACTGGGGATTTAAACCCTGTTTCTGGAATTGGAGTGGGTGCAAGTAGATTCCAGGGTGTTGAGGAGCCCGACAGCCTGCAGGAAGACACTGTTACAGTCAGGTGGAGCTAGCCCGCACACTGCGATATCTTTTCCCCGCAAGTCAAGAACTCACGCCTGATACCGTCTGCACTGCCACCACGCATGGAGGGGCCCCTGGTGCGAGTCCTGCTTTTGCATGTGCCGGACATGTCATCCGTACATTTGAGGAAGGCCTGGACTTTGGAATCTGTTGAAAACCTCTGCACTGCACAGAGGCTGCCCTCGTTTTTTGCTCTTTTTTTTTTTTACCGTAGGGAATCAATAATAAAAGCTAGTCGAAAAAGAGAAAGAGAGCACCGAGCACCTTTTCGGAGCTGAAGGAGAGATGGAAGTTGTCAGGCAGGAGACTGGCTGACGGCAGCGACAGGGCTGTGCAGGCACAGCACAGTGCAGCAAGGCTCATTAAGTTCCACCGGTGCGTGTTCAGCTCCAGCTAACGCAGGATCAGGCCTTTTTGAGCTAGAGACAGTAAATCCCCTGGATGTCCCCCATGGCTATGTACAAATTGGAGCCGGAGATCCAAACCACAGGAGCCTGCACAGCCTCCCATCTTGAGATGCCAGGGCCGAGCAGCTTATGAATGTCTTACACAGCTCCGGCGCACTTCAGACACTCCCTGCCATCCCACGGCACGTGCAGGACAGCGCCTGGATTCCCAAACCAGGCCTTCTGCATTGCATTCCTCAGTTATGTAACGGATCTGCTCGTTGGCGTTGTTCCAAGCCGTTTTCCGTTTCCTTTGACGTGAATGATGAGTGTATATAACTTGAAATTTCCGACAGATCCAGGGATGAAAGCAGTGAAGGCTCAAATAAAGAAAGAATTAAGGTCGATTTAGTCACAAACAGGCTCAGATGGGAAGATGCAGAAATGACTCGAGTTATAAGCCTGGATTGGAGTCTCAATCTTTTTTCAGCTGCACACCATTCCAGTATTTCCCCCATCCTTCTGTCTTGGAGTCCTGTAGGTTTTACGGGTTTGCTTTGCAATTTGCAACTGATTAGGTTGAATAAAAAAAAGGGTTTTGGCTTCTTTTCCAAATGACAAATTCAGTTAACTAATTCTAGAGATGGGATGAAAAATGAGAACTGGAGCTACCATCCCTGTTAGGCCAAGATACACATCTCTGTTCATGAAGGTTGGGATCCAGGGCACAATGGCTACATGCACTTCAGGCTTTTTTTTCTCCAAATACCTAAGATCTTACAGACGTAATGGAACTTGTCATTACGTCAGATAGACCAAAAAGTAATTTCCTGTTGATGTAACAGACGTTTTGATTATACACTCCTGCTTCCCTATGTGTAAATGCTCCCTGGCTGCAGGTGGCGCTGTGTGCATCATTGAAGCACCCCAGCTTCACCGTTACAGTATTTTTTCACCAGTTCTTCACAAGTCAGGAGGCTGTGACAGGGCTGATGTCCGTCAGCACTGTCATTTCCTCAGCAGGAAGAGCAGTGGGGCAGTGTGGTGGCTCTGTGGCTAAGGCTCTGCGCCTGTGGCTGGAAGGTTGCCCGTTTGTATCCGGCGGCCGGCAGAGGAGTCCTACTCCGTTGATCCCCTGAGGGAGGCCCTTAACCCCAACTGCTCCAGGGGCGCCATATAAATGACTGACCGTGCGCTCTGACCCCAAGCTTCTCTCGCTGTCTGTGTGTCTCATGGAGAGCAAGCTGGGGTATGCAAAAAGACAAATTCCTCATACAAGAAATTGCATATGGCCAACAAAGTGATCTGATCTTATCTAAAGCCAAAGTATTAAGTATGCTATAGCCTTTACCCTTAATTTGACATTATAATGTTTTTTGTCCTTAATTTGACTGAACTATTGAAGCCCCTTTTAAAATAGATGTCTATCCCCAGACTTTGAGGTCCCGAGCCCGTTCCTGCAGGATTCGGCGGTAAAATTCGTCAGTGAGGAGAAATGTGGCATTGATTGATCCAATTACGGCACTCAGCTCAAAAACAAAAACAAGGAGACGGTGCGGTTTGCTGAGATCATGGCTGGACCCTCCTGATTTAAACATGCCAGGTTCTAAACCCTTATGGACAGCAGCCATAGAGGACCGGTGCACAGAAGCACAGTTTGTGAATCAAGCCTCTTTCTGTCTACTACATTCATGAACAGATCAATCAGAGCAGCCAATAATTAAATGGCCAGAGACCAAAAGCTTGTGCGTGGAGGACACCAGGAGCTGCGATTTTCCTCCCGGCTGCTGCTCGGCGAATCCAGATTATTGTGAAGCCGGCCCCATGTACCTGTCAACACGCCGCCTTCATCGGTAACAGTAGCTTGTGTGTTGAGAAAGCTAGAGGAAAGAAAATCTGCCGTGAGGGGTGCATCTTATTATTTTTAATGGGAATGCCAGTCTTGCAGCAGGGTTTTTTTTTCCTGCTTTCTTGGGACGTGCGTCATCTGGGTGCTTTACTGACGGCAGCAATTAAAATTGGGCAAAAGTGGCAGAAGTTGTAAAGGGGATAGAAACAGAATACGAATTGCCCCCATAAAAATCCCGCTGTCAGAGCTGCACTGTATTTATCACTTGTTCTTTGTCATTCACGACTGATGCTGCCCTCCCAGAGGGGTGGCCTTCTTTGTTCTGTAGTTCCAGGCTGCATTCTGGGGGTCTCTGGAGGATTGACGTTCACAATTGGCATTTCCCATTATGCACCGACTTAGCCACCCACCCAGGTCTTTGCTTAATTGAGCTGAGGCCGAGCACATTTCTCACTTTGACTGTAATATTGATCCTGATGGCTGCAGAGCTGTGGTGTGCAGCCTTGGTACTGGAGAGCTTGCTGGGCATTGTGAGGCCTAAACTACCAGCTATGAGAAACCCAGGAAAGAAGTCCTGAAATATCTGTCAGAACTCTATAACTGGAGGCCCCTAGGGATCAGTGTAACTTCCCGCACGCTCTAAATTGAATCTCAATCACTTCATCGATCCTTTAATCATTTAATTAATTATAACTGTGTTTTTAGCTCTTAGCTCTTTAGGGATGGCAAGTTAAATTTTAAATCTAAGAAGTGATGTGATATTTTCTTCTGAAGCAGTTGAAAACAATGACAAATTTCTAATTAAACAAATGCACAATTCAATCAAGGATTCAGATATGCAGGTATAACAAAGAGCTCATTTGGAGCAAAAACCAGCAGACAGTGATACCCCAAGGGCTAGGGTTGTGAAAGTCTGCACTAGAGGCAATGTTGTCTAATTTAAATTAGTCTCATTATTCTACAACATTGCACTTGTGTTCAGCCACAGAAACCAGGCAGAGGTTGGCTGAGCTGATCTCATTATTGGAAGGCCAGTCGTAGTCCTGGAGAGCCACATTCTGCAAGCCATCTTTAACTCATCACTTCTTAAGGCTTGAAGCACATGAGTGTTTGATCAATTTGTTCAAGTTAATTTGTGACCCTTGGGAGCTGGAGGATGTTCATGCTTTCATTTCCAATGCCCTCTAAAGTACTTATTTTAATGGATCAGCTGCTTAATAGTGCAAAATAAAATTGTTTCATGGTTTTAGAAATTGGTTATTTTTGGGTGATGTGTAAAACCCACTGGGATATGGCTCTTTGGGTTGATGTCTATGGAAACAGGGGAAAAAAAAGTATTTTGTTATTTAATGACAGCAAAAAGCAGTTCTGCCTTTAGCCAGCCTGCAGCAAGAGGGACGATTTGAAATTACAGATTCCTAGAAATCTAATTTGTTTCATGCAGTACCCACTTGCTTCGCTAGTTGGATTGTTATAGCTGGATTGTTGAGTCAGAACGCATCAGTGTATCGGCTACGCAGCTGCACTGCACGAAGAGAAATCCAACTTGGGCCCTTTAAGATCTCCAACCTCTTTTTATTGCAGAGAAAGAGTATTAATTCTGACTCGTATTCAGATGGGGAGGAAAACTCCAAATAAAAGGAAATGAGAAGGGAGACGCTAAAGTGCTGAGCCAGGAGGGACGAGAGATCCTCCAGTATCCATCTCCTTCTGTTTCAATTAGCGCAGTCGGATCTCTGTCCCCCCCTTCCTGGCTCAGAGGGCTGCACCAGACTCTCGTTAATATCTGTCATTCCCCATCCTCTCCACCAGCCCAGGGATCCTCAGCCTACCTGCAAAGAGCTGTAGCCAGTGCACACTGATCCATCTGCTCAGCACAAAAGGGTACAGACGGGGCCGGGCCCAGTTTCCCAGAGCCATCTCCTTCCAGAAATACTGTTTTCTCTTTTTGCCCCTCATCACCCACACTGCGCAAGAGCGTGCCTACAGGAATGCTTCCCCAAAAAGAACATGACAGCTGCAATTGGTTAGGAGCAGAAAACAATGTTGAATAATCAATTACATTATTAGTTCAATGAAGCAATTGAGAGTGGAGCTAGAATGAAGACCAAGAAGCACCATCTTGCAATAGCAATGCTGGATGGGACTAGTTCACCACCACCAAAAAATAAAAAGTCTTTAGTGCTGTAGTACTGAATCCGCCCTTCTCCTCACAGAAAAAAGCATGGCCCTTTCTTTGAGCGGACTGCACCTCGACGCCTCTATCTCGGTATACTTCCCAGCGGCGCTGGAGTAATTAAGTTCGTGCTATAGGGAGGTCAGGGAAAGCCGGAACCTAATCTGATAGATACAGACCGCAGGGCAGGGCTGTACTCCTGGAGGCCAGTCCATCACTGGGTACACACACAAACACCGAATCGAATCCAGGACAGCGACATGCTACTGTGTTTATATTAATTAATAGTACATTTAGCCCTCTCCACCTCAGCTGTAACATCTGAGTCATTTATTTTAAAAACGAATAGAAGCGGAAATGATAAAAAAATGCTATTAGGCTGAAGGAAAGCAAACTCAATAAATCAATAGCATCAGAAATAATCATGTTTGGTGTCAGCTTCTGATATTTCCCTCCCCCCAGCTGCCTGTTTTGAGGTGTTTATGTTAGAGGAATCCAGTCTCGGTGAGACACAGATGTGAAGCTTGACGTACCCTTTTTCCTCTTCTTGAATGTAAAAAAAAAAACTATGAAAAAAATCCACCCACCCATCACTGCCGTCAGACACTGCTACATTAGATTAGGGATGCAGAGGACCTAATCAAACCTGATTACGGCTTTAAAAATAGGCAGAAAAATAAAATAACCCACTAAAACAAAGTATCCTTAATTTAACAGAGTCCAGTAATAAAACTGTACTTTGCAGCCCTAGTAACTAATACCGTACCACATTGCATCATGTGCAGACAAGATGGGACAGACACAGGAAAATATGTTCAGGTGAGAAGTAGGTATCTGTCAACCACCCTGATGTTGTCACATATTAAAATCTTCCAGAACTTCAGCTCTGACATCATTATGGATTTCTGCAAGTGTCCTGCAGAAGGCTGAAGGAGCTGAGTGTCAAACTCTTGCAGGATATCCTCCAGGGTTTGTTTTTTGTTTTGTGTGTGGCGTGAGTCTGGGAAGCGGCGAGGCTCCTGATTTGAGAAGGACAAGCGGGGTTACAAGACCTCGATGAGAGCTACGGTTTGAACTGGTCTCAAATGAGAAACGTCTGACCCAGCCACCACCTCCGGACGTCTCTCTCCTGTGAGGTGCGCGATTAGCCCGAGGCCACTGCCATGCTCCTTGCTGGCAAAACACGAGCAGACAGACAATTTCTTTCATTTAGTCAAACACGGCCGGCTCAATAAATTCTGGTTTGTACTTTAGACATCTGAGCCCTTTCGCAGGTCCAGGGAAAAATGAAGACTAATGGCTCACAGGTACCTGCTGAGCTAGTCTAGAACTCCATGCCTGAATAGCTTTTCAATAGAAACTACAACAACTGCTGACCAGACACGGCAATCTTTAATTCAATTATTTTATAGTTTGGTTTTTTTTTTCTAGGCATTATTTTCCCCGCCATCGATAGCAGCAGCAACTTAGAAGATACATTGGGCTACTAATTGCCATGGAGCACAGCTAAAGACATACAGGTATGCAGCACCTGTGGGACTGAGCTGATCCAGAGCTGGCTCACGAAAGGGAAGGAGCCAACTGTTGGGAGAGGCGTGGCAGAATTTGGGCCAGGTCTGCAAATCGCACAATGCCAGGCACAACCACATGGAAAGGGAACACCCAGCATGCATGTCAAACCAGAGATCGGGGACCAAAGACCAGCTGGGTGTCTGTGCCTTCTGAAAACAGAATCTGTGCCTCTCTCTGAATCAGTTACTGGAGGATCTAGTGCCTTCCACTTTTTATTCTGGTCAATTAACCTATTAGCTTCATTACTTTCTTTATTAGACATGTAGACTATAGGGTCCTCCTTTCTTGATCCTCATCTCATTCATTTAGAAAATGGTCCATTTGCCTATAAATATCTCCATGCCTGGTTAGAAGTACTACAATTAAGTGGTTAATTACAGAATTAGAGTAACGATGTTAACTGAGTGCTCTGATGGAACAAACACTGGAAGACACAGGTTCTCCGGGAACTGAGTTTGAGGCCTAATCATCACCAGCTGGGCCAAGAGAAGAGATAAAGAGATAAAGTACTCCAGTTAAATCTTAATTGGATCAGTTTAATATGTCTCTCAGAGACAGAACTGTATGTAACTTAAAGAGATAAAGAAAACCTGCTGCATCCAGGGCCCCATGGCCTGGGGTTGAGAAACTTTGTTCTAGACACGGTTCTAGCCAAAGGTATCGAAAATGTGCATCTTAATACGTTCACACAATGCTTCAGTAAACATTTCTGTGCAAGAAGTTGTGGTTCAAATCAAATTCAAAGACCCTGTGGACGTCTAGTCATAAAGTATTAATTACCATTATTCAATTCACAGAGTACCATACTAAGTCTTCATAGCCCATGCCAGTCTTTCAAGATTTAAATGATTTATACTGTTTAATGATTTATGAGCATACAAACATCCTTTTCTCCATAACTAAGTTCCTTATCAGTAGCATCACTACTGTGCAACAACCGACTGGCTTAGGTTCCTGCGGTGTGGTGGCTCTGTGGCTAAGGATCTGCGCCTGTGGCTGGAAGGTTGCTGGTTCGTATTCTGCGGCCAGCAGAGGAATCCTAGTCCGTTGGGCTCCTGAGCAAGGCCCTTCACCCCAACTGCACTCTGACCCCAAGCTTCTCTCCCTGTCTGTGTGTCTCATGGAGAGCAAGCTGGGGTATGTGAAAAGACACATTCCTATTACAAGAAATTGTATATGGCCAATAAAGCGATCTTCTCTTTTACCCTGCCACTGACAGATGGATGATGTGAAAGACCTCTTTAGGATCTATTCTCAGTTACAGCTACTTTAGGAGGAGTGTCTCTAATGCACCACAGTACAGTATAGATAATAATGACCTTTAAATATCTGGGCCAGCATTTCCCAATCAATGCTCTAGTATGGTGACCAGGGACATCTGTTACAGATGTCATCCTTCCACAAGAGACGTCAAGCCTAGGTCCTGACTAATTGATCATTAAAGATCTCTGGGAGCTGTTTGTAAGAGTAAAGTTGTTAAGCCAATGTCCCGGCTGCTGGTACATAATGGCTGCTGTGTGTCTCCAAACAGGGTCATTGGTGCAGAATGTTGGTTGGGTGTCACCCAGAGGGGGCTGCTGGTGCAGAATGGCCGCTGTGTGTCTCCCAGATGTGGCTACACTTCAGTGGTGGGCGATAAGCATGGTGGAGCTAGATATTTAGTGCATATAGCTTTTTAAAAATCTGTGAAAAGGAAACAAGTACAGAAATCACTTAAAAAAGTGTTAAGGGAAACTCAAGAATGCTGGATTTTATTGCCTTCACCCTTTTTAATTTCCTTTCTTTCGTGTAATGCTATAATGAAACATCTCCCAGGTTGACATGGGGCTCATTCCTGTTGATTTTGTATTTGTATTATTATTTTTTTTAAAGCCGCCCAGCGAAATAAATGAAGAACCGCAGGAAACAGCTTCTGTGGCTCTTCTGCTCCCTTTTTTTAATCCCCACTCTTTGTTAAATGTAATAATTGCCGAGAAATGTGCAGTGCATCAGTGTCTTCCCTATTGTTCTCCACCCCCGTCTGGCTAATGTGAGGCTGGGTGCAGGCAATGACAGTCAAGTGAGCTTTTTATTGTCATTTTAATGAAAACGCCTGGAGGTGTCCCACCAAATCTGATTGAAAATTAAAAAATATATTGGCTCTTACCCTGTACTATTGATCGTGAGGAAGAGAATCATTTCATATTCACGCTTGGCAAAGCACTTGGTCAGGAAAAAACGCTGTGTGTTTCTTGAAGCAGAGTTTTGTGTCTGCCGGGGCTCAGGCAGATCTCTGTGTCCAATGATGTTACAGCAGTGCCGGTCTCATCGGTGTGAAACAGGTGTGTGTGTGCCCAGGCACGTTTTCATTTGTGAAAGGTGTTGGAATAACCTGTTTGGAAATCCATGTGTTTGCCTGTGTTAAGTTCATTTTCTGTGGTCAATTTCCTGAAAGCACAGCCATTCACTTAAATTAGCTCTTGACCACGGCTTCCGAATAAAGTTGAAAAAGTAAAGCACTCATGCAAAATAATAACATTTTAATGCAGCTATTGTGTATATATAACAGGATATTCTTCAGTCTTTATATGCAATAAATAGGTATCCATGCAACTTAAGTTTAATTGATGCTTATTTTCTGGTGAATATTATCACTGAGTAATAAGCAGTGGTGTGTGGCAGTGTGTTTCTCCTGACCTGGGTGATGGGAGGACTGTGTACTGTACCTCTCAAGTGGATGATATGGGGTGAAGTGGGGTACCGTGTACCCCTCAGCTGAGTGATGTGGGTAATATGTACTGTGTCCCTCAGTTGGTGATGTGGGGAACCCTGTACCCCTCAGCTGGGTGATGTGGGTAATTTGTACTGTATCCCTCAGTTGGTGATAAGGGGTGAAATTCTTCCAATTTGAATAATTTTTCCAAAATGTGAACTAAACTGCACCGCAGTATACTAATCCATGAATCCCCCGATTCCCTGCAGAGGTCGAACGCTCGCATCCTATAACCTGTGTCTGAAACTGTGTCTGACATTCTTAGTGACCCATACCACTGGGGCTTCAACCTTGGTCATTCAAAACAAGATTTAGTTGGCTTTCAATCATGTTTAATTTTTTAAAAAAGAACTAATTTAAAGATTGGTGGGTGACAAAACACAGGCCAGGGCAATGATCCATAATTCTCTTTGATTGAGTCACAGATGGAAAAATCAATTTCCTCCCACTTCATAAACTTGTAAATAATATATCCTTCTTTCGCAGGGCGTGTAGTCTGTTCACTGTTCCACAATCAACCCTCAGTGCCCTATAGATTTCAGAGTAGGGAGGTGTGTTCTGCTCAGACCCTACATTATTCTTATTATTAATATTATGAGAGGGGGAGGGACAGTGCTGTCCAATATTGCACGAGTTTTTATAACCTTCACTACATTATATATTCCATCAATAACAATACAAATATTTATTTTCTATGCTTTACAGCAAAGCAAAAATCTAATAAAAATTGATCTTCAATTTGATTTTCAAACAACATTCTGAAATTACCATCTGATCCACAAAAACTGTGATAATTGAACGTGATTTTAATAAATCGTGTTTCCGTGCATTGGTTGTGTTGTAGGACAACTGTGCAACAGTGGAAAAAGCCTAAAACAACAGCAATAACTAGAATCACCAGGTGTGTATATTTACTGTTTTTATCCCAAAGAGGCTGACATGCAGGACTTTTTGCAGGCAGTGTGCAAGTCACTCTTTGGTATGTGCCATAGCACTTGCAGGCACTACAAAGGCTCACCTCCAGGCCGTTCAGTGACTACGACCGTGACATCAGAGTGGCGGGGCAAAATTATCCGAATGCACCTGGCATCAGTTGGCGTGGGCTTGGTGGGGAGAGACTTTGTTACAGTGCCTCTGGTGGTAGATATGGAGAACGCCGGATGCAGGTGAGCCAGAGGAGGCTGTATCCTCTGGCACTGGAGCTCTAAAAACATAAAAAAAGGTTACAAACGAGAGGAGGTCAGTCAGCCCCTGTTTTACTGCTCAATGTGAAGAAATACACTGGGTTACATCGGTCAGTGTCTTTGAGAAGTTTGAGTAGGAACTGAATCTTTTATGTCTTGAACAGAGAAGGTTACGAGGGGACCTGATGTCAGAATTCTCTAAAGGATTGACAAGGTTAACCCAGCGTAGTTTCCCAGAATGAACAGCAAAACACGAACCAGAGGACACAAGTGAAAGCTGCAATTAAAACAAGAACAGGGGGCACTTCTTTACCCAAAGGGTGCTGGGAATGAAGAACATGCTATGCAGGCATGTGGTCAGTGCCGCATTTCCCATTAGGCTCTGTAGGCACAGTGCCTAGGGCCTACGAAGGAGGGAAACACTAGTGGCTAACGGAAAACGAGCTGCAACAACAGGCTTGCGACCGACTCTAGGTGCTCCAAATCAATAATCCTGCGCTGTCTGGCGGCTGTTCTAGACACTAGAGGTATTGCAGTGATGGTCACTCGACTCGCTCCATCAATCACGTGGTTCAGCATTAGAATAGTTTGAGGTGCATCATGTCAATCGATGTCATTCGATTGGTGTTTACCCCTCTACTTGCACGTTTCGGAGTGAAAGTGCCTAGGGCCTACGAACACCAAAATCCATCCCTGCCTGTGGTTGAAGCTGATACTGTGATTTCTTCAATAAACATCTGGATATGATCCTTTGATAAATTAAAGGACTACCCAAATGGACTGGATGGGCCTAATTTTTTTTTTCTTTCTTTTGTAATATACCTTACATTCTTACTTATACTGTATGTGTAATATAAGGGGCCCTCATAATCTTCTCTGTTCAAGACTGACCACTGATGACATTCTTGTCATTGCAGTACAAAAAAGAGACCCTACCATTTCGTACCAGAATGCTGACAACAATTTGTTGCAGTCACTAAGGTATGAAGACGACAGAAAGAGATCTTTGATTTTGGAGGCAGAACCATGTGGCAATGTCCACCAGCCCACCTTTCAAGTGATGCTTTCTGAAATCTCAAGAAGACGAACTGAGCAGAGGGAGAGGTTTCAGGAAAGCAGTCAGCCCAATCACTGTGATCCATTGACAAGGCTGCGAGGCTACTGGGTGTGTGTGCAAGGCATGTGGATTAGTATCATCTCTGCCCTCGGGTGTGTTCTCTCCATGGCAAAACAATAATGTTTTGTTTAGCCAAGCCTCCATTAACAATAGATCACCCCCGACTGGAACAGGCGCAGCTGGCTGAGATATGTGCATTGCTTTAGCTCTCTTTGCTCCGTTTCCCCTGTCTTGTGGTAAATGCAGGGCTGTGACAAATGGTCTGTGTCCGGCCACTATCCATTGCAACCTGCTGACTTCATTTACCCTGGTGCTTTTATAAAAGTCTCACAAGTTAACTCCAGGGCTCTACATACAGGAATTTCTATTACTAATCTAGAATCCTATACTGCTTTAACACTCTGGAGCTCTGTATGGGTGGAGCGGTGGCTCTGTGGCTCAGGCTCTGCCCCTGTGGCTGGAAGGTTGCCAGTTCAAATCCTGAGGCTGGCAGAGGAATCCTACTCTGTTGGGCCCCTGAGTGAGGCCCTTTACTCCAACTGCTCCAAGGGTGCCGTATAAATGGCTGACCCTGCGCTCTGACCCCAAGCTTCTCCCCCTGTCTGTGTGTCTCCTGGAGAGCAAGCTGAAATTGTATATGGCCAATAAAGTGATCTTATGGTTAATGGAAACATGAATGTACTGTATAATATCTGTGTGTGCATGAAAAAAGCATCTAAAGAGAAACTGAAGATGACAGCGAAGAACTCTATTGATCAGAATTGAGATGTCCTTAAATGCTGTTGCCCTTTTAAAATGTACCAAACCTGTGTTGTATTATACTATTACTGCATATACTGTACAAATATCAGGTACAATACCAACTATTTATGGAGAAAACCTGATAATTCAAACCTATTTGTCACAGCTCCGTATTCAGACACAAGCCCTCTCCCATTCCCGCCCGCGCCAGCACAGAAACGAATCACCCGATCACGCCTCTCGAGCATCACCACACCCGCAGGCTCCCGAGATACTCAAGGGCTCGTTCCTACCACAGTGGTGCTCGCTATTGGGTTTCCCAGCGGAGCTCCTACTTCACGTCCTCGCGGCGCCCTGATTGCTTTCCGGATTCTACGATTTGGCTGAGTACACCCGGCTTTCTCGAACACCGCGCGCGAGACGTGAACAGCTACCGCATAGGGTCCAAATATCCAACATTGTTTTGGCAACGGTGCTGTTACAATATTTAAAGCTAATGATACAGCACAAATACAATTTGTTAGGAAAGCATACGTGTACGAGCCCTGCTATTCACCTGGATTGTTTTTTCAGATTTATTTTTAAGGACCCCCCCCCCCCATCTTGAAAATACAAAATATTACTTGGGGGGGGGGGGTCGTTCACTTTTGTCTCCCTGGTGTGCCATGGGGCTGTGGGAATCCTAGCCTAGAGATGAAGTCCCCAAGCCACAAGGCTCGGCGTCCCACTCCTAAGGCTGTGGAGATCGGGGTGAGGCTTCTGCACAGCCCCAAAATCAAGGCCTTAGTGGTGGCCTCAGTGCACGCAGGGGCCACGGTGCTGTGCCCAGGGCATTTCCGAAGCCGATCAAGCAGTTTTATCACGAAATCCGAGGCGTCAGGATCTACACCCCAGCAGTTGTCGAACGAGAAAGGCAAGTGAAAGAAAAAGCCTGTGGAATCAGCAGGCGAGCCCCTCACTCATCCACGTGAGCTACATCAACTAGGCTGGGTCAAGTCACGCAGGGCCACACTGCCAACAAGCACCCTAAGAAAAGCCTCTCACTGCCCGATGCCTGCTAACCTGGTGATCATGGGCTGCAGCACAGACAACCTCTTGACTCTGGCAGGAGTTTTCAATGGGAACATTAGCAAAACTGAACTGGACTACAGTCAGCAGTGTCCGTATTGTTGCTCTGGAGTCAGTCGAGAGAAAAGCAACCAGTTACATTCCCAGACACCAAGGAAAGACAAGCTAAAGGAACTGAATCTCTTCATTTTTGATCAGAGAAATCTGAACACAACAGGACCTAAATCCGATGCTGAAAATCTTTAAAGGCTTTGACAAAGTCAACCCAGTGGAGTTCTCCAGATCCAGCAGTGAAAGACCAACCAAGAGGACACAAGTGAAAACTACTTGAAGGTGAATTTAAAACTGAGAACACAAGGCAGGTCATAACACGAGATATGGTAGCTCTTCTGAACGGCCTCCTCTTCCGTTCTTGTTAAAAGCTGAACTGTCATTCTGCTTCTGGCCACCAGGATGTGCTGTTTCAAAGTCTCACACGGCTAATGAAGATCTCTGGCTGATGGTGACTAGGCTTCAGCTAGATAAAAATAGAAAAAACTTGTGATTGTTTTTTTTAACTCACCATTAAATTACGCATATGAGCTTGAAAAATAAGATAGGTACCACTGTCGACTAAACAGAAAATTGTCATAATATTTCTGTGCTTCAAAGGACTGGGAGATGTAAGTTGATTAAAATGCAAACAATCTCTCTAGGGGCTCTTCAGCATCCTAATCTCCCTTTTAAATCTGTGTACAGTATGTCTATTCATAGAAATGGACGAGAGCCTAGGCACAGCAAATAAATCACTTATGAATTATGAAAATTGTGATTCATGAAAGACACCCAAACAACAAGTGAGATATTAAACCAAGGTCCTAAACTGCTCCGTCATTAAAGATCCACTGGAACTGATTGTAAGAGTAGAGATTTTAACCCCAGAGTCGTGGCTTAATTGCTCTCTGGGTTTGTACATTCTGACCTCCTTCTTAATTCAAGATCCAACTTCTCACTTCTCGCATCTGCTGTGTGTTACCCAGGTGGGGGCAGCTCTTGTGTGGAAGATAAAGCGATCATCCTCCTCTATGTGTGAAGTGCTTCTGGGATTTTTTGGGATGAAAAGCACTATGTCTATGCAAGGAATTATCATCATTATGTCATTAAAATGAAATGTGTCACAACAGTGACTGTAAAGAGTACATACTTTTGCTAGAAGGATTATATATGCAACCATATTTACTACCGTAAGATCACTTTGAACAAAATAAGAAAATATTGTGTGACAGACAGAATAGATGCATAGGCAGTGTGGCAGACAGGAATGCTGTCAGAGCAGTTGATAGGCTGATAGATCCATCCATTCATTTTCTAACTGGCTCATCCAATTCAGGGTTGCAGGAGACCCAGATCCTATTCCAGCAAGCAACAGGCGGAAGGTAGGTTATATCTGGATGGGACATCAGTCCATCAGAGGGCACACACAGACAGACACTCACACCAGATCCAATTTTCCCAGAAGCCAATTAACCCACCAGTATGATTTGGACTGTAGGAGGAAAGCGGAGCACCAGGAAGGAAGTACATACAACGGATGTTCAACAGATCCACCGTGCCACCCAAGACCCAAGACTCCACAAATTTTCACAGTAGGGTCTGAAAAGAAAATTGGCCCTGGTGCCAGTGTGTCACAGAAGTCAGAAGGGATGAACAGTGGAATGGCAGGAGAGCTAAAGACCCTATGCGTAGCGGCGAGACGGGGGTTAGCCCGGGCTCAGCTACTCAGGGAATGCCGTACAGAAACCTATGCCCTCAGGTAGCGGACGTGGGGCGACCTGGTGCCAGGCGGGTCTCAGGACATCCGAACGTCAATGCTGAGCGAAGGCAGACTGAAAGACCCGGAAATATATAGTCCCAGAGAGAGAGAGAAACACCGGAAGGACAGCAAAGAACCGGAAATGAGAGACAGGAGAGAGAAGGAGCGCCCTCTGGCTGCAGAGGGCTTGACAGAGTGTGTGCGTGTCTGTATCTGTCTGCCCTGCCATGGACTGGCGTCCTGTCCAGGGTGTACCCTGCCTTGAGCTCGTTGCTCACCAGGATAGGCTCCAGCAACCCTGCGACCCTGAAGCGGAGGAAGCAGATTAAAAATGGATGGATGTAAGAAAAGGGGAAGAGGTGCTCTTGCTGCCTTGTGTCCCACAGTGGTTTAAAGTGAAGGCATTGCCACAAAGAAAAAGTTATTAGAGCTAGAGCTTTCAGGGGAATCTGACTGCTGACATTTATCACAGCGTGGCCCCATGGTGAGCAGAAATACACCTTTCCCAGGATGTGACTGCACATGTAATAATAATAATAATAATAATAATAATTGCTAACACTTATATAGAGCTTTTTCTGGACACTCCACTCAAAGTGCTTTACAGGTAATGGGGACTCCCCTCCACCACCACCAGTGTGCAGCCCCACCTGGATGATGCGACGGCAGCCATAGTGTGCCAGAACACTCACCACACATCAGCTCTCAGTGGGGAGGAGAGCAGAGTAATGAAACCAATTCATAGAGGGGGATTATTAGGAGGCCATGATTGGTAAGGGCCATTGGGAAATTTGGCCAGGACACCGGGGTTACGTGTATGTGTGTATGAGCTGGGCCTCTGACAGCCGCTTGTCTGAGTGACTGTGAAGTCTGATCCCAGCCAATAGGAAGGGGAAAGAGGTGTCAGCGCTGCAAAAGAGGTGTCGGTGCTGCGAAGACGCAGGCTTCCTGTCCTTCAGCCCGATGTCAGTCAAGTCCCAGAAATAATAATATAATAATAATAAACTTTATTTTATATAGTGCCTTTAAAGGTGGCTTCTCACAGCGCTTTACAGAATGACAACAACAATAAATAAAAAGAATACACAAGATAAAACACAATTACAATACACAGAGAAGACCGTGGATGGTGGTATTAAGTATAGTAGGAGCAGAGGGGTAAAGAATGGAACCAGTTAAGTAAAGGCTTTTCTAAAGATGAGGGTTTTGAGTTTGGATTTGAAGGAGCTTAGAGAAGGTGACTCTCTGATATCCTTGGGGAGAGAGTTCCAGAGCTTGGGGGCATAACAGGAGAAGGCCCTGTCACCCATAGAATGTAGATGGGCTTGGGGGACAGATATGAGACCAGAATTAGAAGAGCGAAGGTTGCGAGGTGGGGAGTAGGGCGATGATAGCTCAGACAGGTACTGAGGTGCCAAGCCATGCAGAGACTTATAGGTGAGCATGAGGATTTTAAAGTCCACACGGAATTTGACAGGAAGCCAGTGCAAGGACTCCAGGATAAGGGTAGTGTGATCACTTGCACTAGACCTGGTCAGGATTCTGGCTGCTGAATTCTGGACATACTGCAGTTTGTTCAGAGTAGATTTTGACACCCCAGCGAGGTAAGCAAATCAATGAGTGGGCTGCAGGTATGAAGACTAGCTGCCAGACTTTGTTGTTAACTCCCGAAATCCCAGCGTGAGGCAAGGAGCTGTGGGTGGGTTGAGGGGAGAGGTGTTGGTGGGGGAGGGTGCTGAGAGAACAAACACAGTGGTTCCCCCCCCTTTTTTATAGTGGTGAGGTTCTTCTGACAGGCGGAGAGACGCTGTGTGCGTGTGTGTTAGTGTGCGCCTGGCAAGTACAGAAGAGAAGGAAGGAAAAAGAAAAATCTAGCGAAGGGAAGGGAAATGAAAACGGTGCACAGCTGCTGCTTGCGCTGCCTCTTCTCTGGCGTTTTGTTTTTAAAAAGAGCAGCGCTGTCATTTTTCATCTAAATGAGAAGCCTTCGAAGATTCAAGCAGTCCCCTCCCTCCCCCTACTTCCATTGCCACCCAAACGCCTGTGAAAACCCAGCTTCCTCGGCGCTATCAGAAAGAGCGGGAGTCAATTAGAAGCAGGAATGGGAAAGAAGTGCCAGGTACCAGCTACAAACACAGCACTGACAACAGAAAGCACACAGGAACCAGCAGCGTGGGGACTGTCACTGTCTTTCCAAGCAAAAAAACAACCCTGCCACATGAGAGAGGGGAGACGGCATGCAGAAGACACAATCCCAAGCATGAAAAAGGAGCTCACTCAAACACAGCAGCGTCTGGTAAACAGGTTATCAGAAAATGGGATGGTCTCACCAGGGGTGGGGGGGGGGGGGCATTTTAGAAAGGAAGGACTTTCCTCCACACAAACACTTGTTAAGTATGTGCATATTCGGAGAGCATTTCTACATACCACATACAGAGAAAGGGGATGAGTCACCATGCAGAACAGCAAGGTAGAAAGTCAAACAATTATGTCCAAGGAATGGATGCAATGAAACCATGCTGTCACTTCCATCCTATCCCAGCAAGCAATGAGCCCAAAGCAGGGTACACCCTGGACAGGGCGCCAGTCAGTCACAAGACAAATGCACAGACAAACACTCACACCAGGGCCAGTTTTTCCAGAAGCCAATTAACCAAACAGCCTGTATTTGGACTGTGGGAGGAAACCCACATTGAACATACAAACCCCCCACTACGATATGAGGCAGCAATGCTAAGCAGTGCATGACCATGCCACCCCCAGCCTGTTCATCTGGGGTACAAATCTGAAGTTCTTAAAAGATACACTGTATACGTTTCAATGGATCTATGAATTTCTAATCAACATTTTTTTTACTACCCACCCGATTTAGAATCACCAGTTGTGTGTCTACATCTCAGCTAACAGTGATGGCTCCTGCTGCCACATGGGCAGAAAGAAGAAGTGCAGACAAGCTCCTCCGACCTGCCCAGCTCTCAACCCAGTCATCAGCGATAGACAGGAGCTTCTGCTCTGATTGGAAGAGCAGCAGCCCCTCATTGACATCACCACAAGCCTGCAGGCGGCCAGGAAACCACAGAGGACGCTGTTACACTGGGAGATAATACAGCCCTGACTGACTGATCTCAACCCTACCCCTGACAGCACTGCTCCTGGAGTAATCCCCCCGGTCCCAGTCAACCAGCCACCCGACGCGGGTCCGAAATCGCCACATCTGCTTTGCAGGCCCAGCCTCCATTCAGTCTCCTTTTTAATGGATGCAGATCTGGGGATAACTGCAGCCTTGAAATATCCAGTTGTTAAAGAGCAGCAGCTTAAAAAACAAAGAAGGTCTGATCCAGCATTGTAATTGAGCACACGGAGAGCTCAGCTGGAATTGAAAACCAAGGAGCGCTTGAGGGACCCCCGGCACTGGCGGTAAAGCCAAGCTTCCCAGAATTCCACAGGGCGGCAGGTGATGCCGTAATCATTCATCATCGGTGTGGCGCAGGGAGGGGTCAGGGTTGGGAACAGAACGCCGCCGGAGGTCCTGAGATGTTTAGATATATCGGCTCCATCCCGCACGCAGCACTGCCCACGGGACATGCACCCTGCCCTAGAGCTAACACTACCTCTTCTAAAATTTATAGAGGCCGCGATTGCACGGGTTGGCTAATGTATTTTGTTGCAACGCAGGTAAACATAACCTTTTTGCGAGGGTGACCATGTAGATAACGAGAGCAATGCAAAAGGTCCTAGCTTTAAAGCGAACTCTCATTAAAAGCACTCTTTCTGATCAGCAAATTGTGGATGGAAAACATTTAAATTTCATGCTTGTGATCTGATTACTCTTGGTGCGAATTCAGTTCTGCAGGGAATAAGAGCGTGGTGGTGGGGGGCAGGAGAGACAAACAGAAAGCAAAAGATGCGTGTTCCTGCAAATGTTTCTATTTTTTAAAACGCAGCTCATTTTTCATTTTCAAGCCTCCTTTCCCAGCTTATTTGTATGACAGCAGCCTTTATGGATCTCATGGAAAATAATAAATAAAAATGTTAACGTCCGCGCACTCTTCATATCCAGGAACCACTTATGTTCTTATTAGTAAGCTAAGCTGAAAAGTAAAAGGGAGGAAAAAATGCTTTCATTTTGAAGTCTTGCAAGACTGTGCGGATGCAGGCAGCCATCATCTGCTGCTTGCTTACCAGCAATGCAGATCAGCGACGGGGGCCGAGCCTGGGTTTTGTGCTGTGCTGCACAACGTGCTTTTAATTACATTAGGCAACGAGGTGGCTGGAGCCAAAGTGCCTGTACTCAAGTGCAGGATCAATCGCTGATCGATAGGACTCAGGTGCAAAAGGGCAGCTGGATCTTTCCTGGAGTTCTCAAACGAGAAGCAGGAAGCTGTGCTCTAGCTGCAGCAGTGAGATGAAAGAGGGGGATTGGAGCTTAATGAAATCTCCAGGTCTTTCAGCACCCTTATTCAAACCTCTGTAGGATGCCCCCCACTGAATGTTTATTTTGTAGGTGAGTGCATAAAAATAACGTCCATCCACAAATTCACAATTTTAGGTTTACTTTGCAGTACATGGAGAGCTGAATGTTATCCCTTATTTTACATATCAGAACTACAAAATGTAATTTAATAATACAATTGTATTCCATCCATTCTCTAACTTACTGATCCAATTCAGGGTCATCACAGCCTATCCAGGCAAACAACAGGCACAAGGCAGGGTACACCCTGGACAGGACACCAGTTCATCACAGGGCACACAGACACACTCAGACCAGGGCCAATTTTCCCAGAAGCCAGTTAAACTCCCAGTACAGTATGTCTATGGATTGTGGGAAGAAAGCTAAATGAACACAGGGAGAACATACAAACGTCACACAGACAGCTCCCCATATCTGGAATTGAACCCAGGGTCTCAGCACTGCTAACCACCTTATATGCATCGAGTTTAATGCAATGGCCCAGCGTATGGTTTCTTCAATGAACACCTGTGTATTTCTACCAACACTTTTTGCCGACACAGTCCGCTAACTCCCTCCTTCTGTGCTGCAGTAACAGTTTAAGGGACCACAAGACGGAGCTGTGCCTCCCTTGCAAGAGAAGTGAGAGTTCTTGTCCGGGTGCCGATCCCTGTGACTGCCAGGCCCAACACCCTCCGCCCACCTCCTCCCCAGAATCCTTTGGGACTCAGCGGCTCACATGTCCCATCAGCCCTTCTGGGGGGCGTTCTCTCAAGTAGTGTACAGAGGAGAAAGACAGCCCTGTCAGTTTTTAATCTTGTCTCTCTAAAACAAACACGGAACACCCAGGGGAATAGGGCACAGAGAGGCTGAATAAAGAACGCAAGCACAGCTTCTGTTTCCTTTTCCTAAGAGACCAATCCTTGTTCTAAGGAACTAGCATCTTAAATTGGATCATCTCTATTTACAAACTATTATTTTTTGCAGAGCACAAATCATGCAATCGGCTACATTCATAATCAGCTCCATGCAATGTCTTAAATTGTTAGTTTTTGCCAAGATTTGGGTTAATTTGTTTGTTTTGACTCAGAGAAGAGAGTTCTGGTTTTGAAAGCGGTTCAATACAATAGCCTTGGTAAAGCATTCTAATTTGTGATGCGTAAAAAAAAAACAGCAGAATTAAATTCATCCAAATAGATCCCAGATCTGTTTCTGTAGCCTGTTATGCAATGGTCTGCAAAACCCGAATCCGTGAATGTGTTTACTTTCACGCTGTGCCTAGCACTGCATATTTCTGCTTGGAGGTGAAAATTGTGAATTTGCACACACCTGAGCTGAAAGGTTGTTGACGAGAATATTTTATTAAGGCCTTCATGCCGATTCCTTGTTTTCATCGGAGTTTACAGTAAAAGTGGGCTACTTCACAGTTAAACTATTCCAGTCACATTTGTTTTGGCAAACAGTGTCATCAGAGCAAATTACGTCCCACTTTTACACTCCTCTTGAAGTCAACAAGGCGTGCAAAAAGACTTGCGCAGAGTCTTAGGCAACTTTCTAGCACCATTTTTGCAAACTGTGAAAATGTGTCTCCGCTGCAAAGTCTTGTGTTAGCACTTCAATTATAAAAATCTGTAATTAGCAGCAGCTGCAGTGTACTTGTGTACCGCGGACTTGCAAAACAACAGAAAACAGATTGTTGCAAAGGAACGTAGTGATCTGAAGTTATCCGAATTAATGCACGTTTTGACTCGAGCTGCCGTTTGCGTAGGTGAAGTGCCTGATACTGACAGTGCTGAAAAGCAGCTGCTCTTTAAACATAAATGGAGCTGCGCTAGATCACAGCAGCAGTACAGTTCTTTGATCCCCCAAGCAATCAGATCGGTGTGATTACACAATGCATGGCACGCTGTTGATGTTGTGAGTTAGTTGCAGTTGCGCTGGAGGTACTATCTGGCAGGTAAACAGCCAAATCCAGCAGGAATAGATCTCTAGTTGGCGGAGTCACTGCTCAGCCTGACACCCTTGGCACAGGTTGAAACCGGGTAGTTTTGGGGATCCCACAGCCCCGTTTCAACCCCAGAAGGAGAACTGCATCAGGTGCGTTTGGCACCCCGCAGCAGACAGAATCTACGGGCATGCAGTTAAAGTGAAGTCATGGAGCCAATGTGAAATAATGGCGTAAAGCAAATCAGTCTTGTAATCCTTAATCTTCTGATGTCTCCATAAATGACTAACAGCATGCCATTGATCTTTGTAAGCGATTTTCTTCTGTTGTAACTCTTGCAAACTTCGACATATTCATTAATTTAACATCCCATTATTTTTGTGCACTTTACCATTCTAAGGATCCACTTTCTATTCATCATAAGCTAGGTCTTGATATTTTTATGCCCATGTCTTGCACCTTGTTGGCTGTGTCCTGCCCAGAGGCTACAGATGTGAATTAGCTTTCAAGCTAAAGAGCCATGCGCTGTCCCTGCTCAATAAAATAAAAAAAGAAATTGCAGTTACAAGCATTAATGTAATGCATAGATATGTGCGTGTAAAGAGAACGTCTTGAACTAAATCAACATTGCGTGGATCCTAACAGGGTCACCTTCATGTAAGGTTGTGAAAGCCCCCTTTTCCCAGCGGAAGTAAGAGCTCTGGATCGTTCTGGGCAGGGAAACTGAGGGTGTCCCAGGTATGCCATTCCGCCCATCCAGCTCGTTTGTTCTTTTCTGGCTAATTCATCCAAGGATCTCATCCAGTCATTTCTCGGAGGAAACAGTTTTAACTTAAACCATTTATCCATCCGTCCACTTTCTAACCGCATCGTCCAATTCAGGGTCACAGAGGTCTCAGTCTATCCCGGCAAGCAACAGGCGCAAGGCAGGGTACACCCCGGACAGGACACCAGTCCATCACAGGGCACGCAGACACCGACACACACTCACACCAGGGCCAGCTCTCCCAGGAGCCAATTAACCTACCAGCCCGTCTTTGGACTGTGGGGGGAAATTAGAGCAACATATAAACTCCACACAGACAGCACTCCAGATCCAGAAATGAACCCGGGGTCCCAGTGCTACGGGGCAGTGATGCTAACCACTGTGCCACCATGCCACCTGCAATGAGTCAAGTGGTTTAAATCTTTCTCAGAAACCTTCTTGGCAGCTCCGGGACTTTAGAAGAAGATGCGAAGCCACCGTGATGACAAGCCGAAGTGTGTTTCGGCTGGAGGACAACCTGTCCTGACGGATAAGACCAGCTTCTCCAATTATCTTAAAACGACTGACCTCATCTGTCATCAACGCCCCCGCCCAGCTCGCCCCTGGCCCCGCCCCCCGGCCCCGCCCCCAGCCGCTCGCAGTGCGCAGGCTCCTGGGGGACCCCCGCTTGTTTACTTTGGCTCGCTCCAGCTTGGAGCCCCCGGGTGAAGAAGTTATGGGAACTGCTCAGGCGCTGTAAGGGCCGGGGAAAAGAAAACGTCAGTCGCCGGGTTTTTTTTTTGTAAATGAAGATGGAATTTCATGAACTGCTCTGGCCTGTGCTGTAAACTTTGTCTTATCCCTCTTTTCCCATAACAAAGGCTTAATATTCCGCATGACGACAGTGTATTATAATATTTAACCACAGACACATACCACGGAGTTGTACCGAATAAATAGGCAGAGTAATAAAATTTTTTAATAGTAATACAAATTCACACTATTGTAGCAGGAAGGCACCCAAACATTTCAGAACCCATGACCTACTTTTTGTGAAAGGGGTGAGCTGTAATTGAAGAAATGCAAAAAAATCAACAAGGGATTTCAAGGACGCTGGCTAATTGAGCATAATTGCCGCACGCGGGCTTGAATTTCAGGAGCCGCTTTTATTTTCGTTCGCATGGAGTGGTCTAGCATTCTTCAGAGAAGGCAGAGCTTTGTGACAACTGTTTACCCCCATTGTGTGGAACACAGAGGGCTTCTGTTGCAGAAGAGGCCGAGACGGGAGTTTGCGTTTCTAGGTCTAGAAAACATGAGAATCACTAGGTACGGGTATAGCCTTTATATGATCTATAGGTGCACATACTGTAGAAAAGACCCACTCAGCTGAAGAAAACTATTTCTATAGAAGCCTTGAGATTAATGTTCTCAAGGCGATTCCATATTATACTGTAGAAGAGCACATTCAGCAATAGACTGATTCATCCACGGTGCGACAGGGAGCGCTACAGGAGGTCATTCTTGCCTTCTGCCATAAGACTGTACAACGCATCCACCTTGCGCCTGGGCAGAGGCAACATTGACAGTGACCTGTTTCTGGACTGAACACATCTACACATCTACTGCTACATCTGTTCTCTTTCTTTTTCTTTTCCCGTCTACAACCGTTTTTTGTGCAATATATGCCAGGGACCTGTGCAATACATTTATATCTATATTTACATCTATATTTATATTCATATGTGTGATACGATTTTTCTGCGTACTGTTCTGTTCTAGTTTGTTCTTTGTGTGTCCGGACTGTGAGTAACTCTTTTAGTGCACCCCTCACTGTACTGATTGTATTGTATGTATCGTACTATTATTATTATTGTATCATTCGTTACACTGTGACTGTGTTGTCTGTGTTAAGCTGCTGTTGCACTGCAATCTCCCTCACGGGATCAATAAAGTATCTATATAGAAAACACGCTTATTCGAACTCCCCGTCTCGAACACACTTGGCATACGTGTTCCAAAGGAGCTGCTGTTGGACGGTAGATGTACCACCGCAGACTGTTTCCTTTCTAAAATCTTCAGTTCTGCTCAATCCGCCTCTTTTCCATGCAGTACGTGCGGAGCTCCAGCCACCGGAGGAGACCCAGATGTTGATCGGAGGCGGTAGAAGATAACAGCGCCCCCTCCGGCTACTTATGCGGCTTTTCGCGCAACAGGTTTCAGATCAAATAAAGATTCTCCTCACGTCGAACCTGCTCCGAGAAGTTCCCCTTTTACCATAGGATCGTGTCTTACATTTTAGCCTCACTCTCGAAAAACATCAAACAAAACAGAAACCCGAGTCTGAAATACCGGACAAAATACTGGATTGAACAAGACAGGATTAAAAAAAGTAAAATAAAACTATGATTCGTTTATTAGTTCGACAAGCCAAGAAGAATCCCGGTGTAAGTGTAATATTATTATTATTGTTGTTTGTTGTTGTCGTTGTTGTTCAGTATTCGAATTCCAGGCTTTAGGATCAGAAAAACTTTTACAATTTATGTTTAATTACATTTTGAGTCATTTGGTGGCGTTTTCTACTTGAGACTTCAGCATATTTTTCGTGTAGTCTGGATTTAGATTCAGATACAAATATTTTGTTCATAATTTGGAGAAATTGCTATTAATGGGAAGAGTACTAACTGCATCTAAAATATTGATCTGTCATAGAAGTGAACAAATGACAAGTTACTATTAAAATCCTTTTGGAGGTTTTGTGAATAATGTGGAAAAACCTCGTCAGAGTTGTCATGTACTGTAATTGGAAAGCTGACCTTAACTCCAAACCAAACCTTATTAAGAAACAAATCTTTCCCTGTTTACAGAAATGTCCAATGTCTGCAATTTTCCATCTGCAAAACAAGTGTGACGATATAGCTACGTTACCATTAAATTCCTTCTTAAGGAATTGTGGATAATGTCAAATGAATGATATTGAAGATATAGTTTAAGCAGAAAGCTAACCTTGATCCTAAACTGGAGTTTATTAAGACAGGATTCTTTCCTGTTTAGGGAGTCCTCTGGGAACAGGGTACTTTGCTTTCCTGTGGAGCAATAGTTTATGTTTTCCATATTAATCAAAATAATTTACGTGCAGTGTGTGTTTCAATTCGTCTTGAAATCTTTGCCATTATTTGGAGTGATTGTTATTGATGAGCACAGTACAAAATATCTGCACATTTTCATCTGCAAAAACACGCAAGTATACAACAAACTAAAACTAAAAAAACTACCATTGAAACCTCACTTAAGGCATTGCGGATAAAGTGAAATAAATGTGAATAAAATGGAGGTTTAATTTAATTTAAGGGAGGTTTAATTTAGAAAGCTAGCCCTAAACTGGCACTAAGAAATGATTTTTTCTAGGTCCAGAGTAACAATTTCTCAGAGTAACAATACACCTCTCTGTTCATTTATGTGTTGTCAGTTAAGCTGGGGAAACAGTAGCCAATGCTGGTGCTCAGATAAGTGTTTTTCTTTCTGGTACTGTATGTCCATCTGTGTAAATTAACAAACAAAATGCTGCACATCCCAATTTGTTATAGTAGGCACGATATGCATTAGCAGTCTGATTCAATGAACAAGAACTGCTCACATAATTGAATGCATGTGAATTCCCCATAAATATTTCACTACAATCCACTGAAAACAGCAATGAGTGTCAGTTACAATGAGTGATGTCAAAAATGGGTTTTCTTAAACCTTTCAGTGAAGTAATACACATCATCGTTAGTTTGTTAACTAAGATGCAAAATTGTTGTGACTTTTTACAGACTAACGTTTTGGTGTTTTTATGACTATTCAAGTAGTTAATCCAGAGTCAAGCAACAGACTGCTCTTTATTGGCTTCTAGTGATTGGGTGCTGTTTGTACAACTAGCACACTACATTAGATTTGTATAGTGTTTTTCATCCCAATGTACTTAACATATGGGAAAGGACCTACTTCAAACTCCACTGAAGTAGAGCACCCAAATGGGGGGGGGACACAGCACCCCCACTGCACTGCAGATCAGAGAAGACTGAGAAATTGCCGCACCGGTAGAATTAAGGGGGAACTTCAGGGCAGTCAGATTGTACAAGTCCGCTGACTTTAATCCGCCTACACCTGCACACAGTGCCATGGGATCTTTAATGACCAAGTGCCCAGAACCTCAATTCAAAATGTAATTTGAAGGATGGCGCCCCCTACAGCACAGTTTGAGTGGTCACCATATTGGGACCAGAATTTCCAGTGCCTCAAGGGAATGCCTCTCATGCCAAGACATCCAGAATATCGACTGCCAATGAAAGAGGACGTTTGATGTCTTCCTCCCAGTCAATGTTATGATTTCTATCTGTTGTACTGTACATGCAAAACGTGCTGAAGAGTTATCTAGTATCTGGATGGGATTTTAAATCCTAGTAGTTTCAGCGATACAAGTTACATTTAGTGCAAGACGTCTCAAGCTTTTGGACAATTAAAACTGGCATCAGAAACCTTTTACCCAGAAATGTGGCAACTTTGCTATTGAAGAGTACAGAAATAAACATGGTTCACTTAATGTTCAAACTCTTACCTTAGCAGGCTCATTCAAAAGAGGCCAAGGTAAAGGTAATCCTGCATGCTTCAGCCGCTCTCCGGGAAGGGTTTGTCAAGACAAAAACCTAGAGAGAGATACTGAGTCTTTCTGAAGGGACTCTTTTCCCAGAATCACAGTATGGTTTTTTTAAAATGTGGGCAACTTTCCTTCAGTTGTGACCCAGTTCCCTGTTCTGTGCTCACAGCCAGTGAAAGGATGCCACACTGCTTTCTGGGATATTTTGGCCCCAGTAATGTCAATGAAGCATTTATTAAACAGTGTAGAGCCGGCATCACAGTGCTGTGCCACAGGAATGCATGATGCACAGGCTGGCTGTGGGTTAGGAACCACCACTGGCAGGCAGCCCCGGCATCACCGACAGCCAGCCAGAGCCGCCAGAGACATCAGCTGATAGACGAGGCTGCGCCCTCGGAGCCGAAAACAAGACACGGTCGCATCCGGATTCGTATCAACCAAACAGGCGGGGGAGCCGAACCGAAAGCACGAGCGTGAGGCCGGCGCTGTTCCATCGCGGCCCGATCCATTTCGCCTGATTTCGTGTCACCTTACATGAAGGGCGGGTTATGATGCCAGCTAGTCCTTTTAAAATACGTAATAGGAAAAACTCGCACAGCTTGGTAATGAAATGAAGAGCGCATGCTAATAGGGTCATGAGGGACTCGCAGCTGGTGTGCGATGGGGACAGCTGGCTCCTGGTCTTTGCCAGGATGACATCCCGGTTTCTCGCGGGTCGGGAGCACGCCCTACGCCACTCCCTCGATAGGGGCTCTCTCAGCCACACCGGGAGACCCGTGCCTGTGCCGTGGCGCAGACTCGCTATACAGTACACAGTCTGACGCGACTTCTCCAACTTGCTCGGTAATGTCCGCATTTCATCGCTCCACAGTGCACAGCTTCTACGTTACACGCTCACATACTATCAACAATATACAGTACCAGACACACCACCACCCCTGCCGCTTCTTTATTAAAGCCACGCCAGTTCACGGTGGTGGTCACAGTCTGGCGAGCGCAGCGCCTCCTCGCAGATACCTACTGATACCTACAGGGCGTTTATTTCTCGCTTTCCAACCGGAGGTGTAAATTGCCAAACCGCCGGTAACACTTGTTTCCCGCTCGCCTGCGAATCCTTTTCCCTCAGCGTTAGGTAAACAAAATTCTTCCCCGTCAAGTGACAGTTTTCAGCACAACTGGGTAAGCAGCTGGTGGGGACTCTTTGTCAGATCATCGCGGAAGAGAGGACGTCACGGGGAACAGAGAAAGAAAAGCTTAACGAGAAGATAACTGCAGCTCCACAAAAAAGGCTCATAAACTGTCACTGGTGCCCAGGTGCCAAGCGGTGTTCAGTACTCAGACTGGAGAAGAAACGGAACGGGAAAAGCAGCAACACTCGCAGCCTTTCTCTGTAATCCCAGCTGTTCCCCGAGATAACACTGGCCTAATACAGAAAGAAAAACAGCCTGGTAATAAATGTTTCAGTGTTCTTGTAACATCGAAAACTGTATTGCATCCAGCTGGCTGTTTTCTAACCACTTAATCCAGAAGAGGTTTGATAGGGAGCCGGAGCCTATCCCAGCAAGCAACAGGCACAAGGCAGGGTACACCCTGGACGGGACACCAGTCCATCACAGGGCACACAGACACAGGCACTCACACCAGAGCCAATTGCTCCAGAAGCCAATTAACCTACTGTACCAGTATGTCTTTGGACTGTGGGAGGAAACTGGAGTACCTGGGGAAAACCCACACAAATGCAGAGAAAACATGTAAACTCCACACAGATAGTAATCTGGTATTGGACCCGGGGCCCAGGCACTGTGCATCGGCAATGCTAACCACTGTGCCAACATGCCTGCCTATACTGAAGTTTTGCAACCAAATCTCTTTTTGTTAATTGGTTTCTTACATGTTAAGTTTGCTTTGGCACATTCTGGACTCCCTAATGCTTGCTGTTTCACCCAGACAAAATGCTTAACCTGTTACAGCTACATTTTCCCCCACGAATCTCTCTCTAATTACACTCCATTCCCTCTCATTAGGTACTGTAGTCCCCAACACTGGCCATGTGCCCGGTCTTAAGGTCGTCAGTGGTTATTAGAAATAACAACAGGAAGTTAGTTCCCTTCTAATATCCTTCTAACATCCTCAGGAATATCCTAAAGTGTGCATTCATCACATTATACTGAGCTCTATATCTGGTTTACAGTGTGAAGCCTGACTTTTCTTCTCAGTGAAAGAATGCAGTGGGCTGTAACATGAGAAAGAATTGGATCTACAGCATATAACACCAATTTCCTTCCCCCGTGCCCTTCCTGGATGTGAGCTTTGAGTACAGAATTTTTACTGGAGTGCTTAGGTGCAAATAGCAATCAATCAAACGAGCAGCAGGAATAATGATAACGAACAGTGCAGAACATGTTATAATGAACAGCAGTTGTCTCAGGCCAAAGCCAGTCGGTGGTTTCCGGAGAAATTGACCGGGTGAGCACATGTATAGAATTACCAATTGGCACCATGATTGAGGGAAGTTTTGACACGGGTAGATCTAACACAGCTCTGACCCACATCTGCAACGTGAGTCTTAACTCACAGCCAAGTTGGTTTATATGTTGTACACATACCAGGAATGCAGCACGCATGAGAATAGCATTCTCCCCCCAACAAGAGATCTGTGCAAGAAAAAGAGAGATGAACCTGATGATACCCTCTTAAATAAACAGCGATGTGATGACCGAACGCTACAAGTCCTTCATAACCGGCAGCCCAGCTGTAATTTCACTATGTGACTGAAGACATTTTACCCAGACTCTGTCGAAACATTCAGAACGCCAACATACAACTATAATATAAGGATCTCAGCGTCTTTCAGTGTAAACTGATGGGATATTTTTTGTTGCGTACCCATATTTTTTTGGTTCGTCTCTTGAGCTTTTGTCACCATTTCCTCAGCTGGGGCCTTGCAAAAAAACACATTTTTCTCCTTGCCAAAACTGGAGACTAGATGGTGGTCTTTGCGCAGGAAAACCTGCAGGATACCAGCTTTCGGGGAGCCGGACTGGGGATCCCTGAATCTGGGGGGCAGCACTGACACGGAGAGCCTGCTGGGAGCACAAACTAGGAGATGGAGGCTGCTCCTGAGGACTGGGATTAGGGGAGCCGGTGCCACGGACACAAGCGCCCCTTGGTACCAGACAAATCCGCACTCCCTTGATCGGACCAGATCCTAGCTCCGGATTGTTACAGGTTGTGTGAGGCCCAGAGAAGAAAGAAAAAAGGATCGCTGCCTGACGTCTCACTGGATTAAAATTCCTGGGCTCATCCTTAATATGCATTTCTATTGTAATGCCCCCCATCCTCCCCCTTCCGCTCCCTGAACGACTCCGGATCTCTCCTGCTCTCGCTTTGATCCTGTCACTCCGGCTGACGGGCAGCGCGCACGCAGGAGCCGGCTGGCGCAGAATGCCAAAGAGCTGCCCCCCCCATCCCACAACCCCCCCTCCACCACCTCCCAAAAACGGTCCACGTCCTCTCCACCAGCCTGCCTGGACTGCCGCGTTCAAGAACAACAACCCCGACACGCAGACAGGACAGGAGGAAAGCTGTGAGCACAGGAAGAAACCTCCCAGCTGGGGTAAACAGAGTCCCGGAAACGCTAACAGTTCCTGAAAAATTCACTCTGTGGGACACACGGCTGGGCTAAGACTTTCAAAGCAGTTTTTCCAGTTGTAGGCAGGCAGGTGCGCTTCACAGTGAGAGCAATGTGCTTGCGTTCAGTAGTGAAGGGCAACACCACTCTCTGTGATGAAGCTTGTTGGATGGTAAAGGGTTAAAAGAAAGGACAATAAACCTATTGATTTTGAAAACTGGACTTCAGGAATTGTCTTCCTAGACACCCCTACAGAGTAGCCTTTAGACTTTATTTTCCTGAAGTAGTTTTACACGGGTAGAAAGAAAGATCTCGTTGGTTGTACTACATATGTACTACCTGTTGTATTGGTATTGTTCCGTATGATGTCTCACTCCCACCCTCTTTTCTCTTTCCTCTAGCTCATCCCTCTGTTCTTCTTCATTGGCCTAGGGATGGGTGGGGCCTCCCTCTACCTGCTCCGCCTTGCCATCTTCCACCCCCACGTCAGGTGAGAGTTCCCAACTCCTCTCAGCCAATCACATTCTGGGTGAGAAATGTGGGCGTGTCCTGACAACTGCTACAGGGTCTTTTGGTGGTTCTAGTTACAAAACACTGAATCTCCAATTTTGTTTTCCTATGATTAACTATGGCAAATATTCTTCCGGTGAGGATTTTGACCAAAGTGGATGGAACTGTGGGGTCTTTATCCTATGCAGGAAAGGTAAACTGTTCTCTAAGAGGTGTGCTAGCATGGCTCAGACCGAGATGTCCAGATAAAATGTCAAGAAACATCCATCCACCCTCTAAGCACTTTTTCCAAGCACTTTATCCATTTCAGGTTTGGAAGGCAGCAGGTGCGTATTATGGCAAGCAACAGGCGTAAGGCAGGGTACACCCTGGATGGGACGCCATCGCAGGGCAGACAATCGGACACACACTTATATAAAAACTGATTTTCCCAGAAGCCAGTTAAGCTACTAGTATATCTTTGGACTGCAGGAGGAAACTCCCACAAACATGGGGAGAACATACAAACTCCACACAGAGAGCAGCACATGTTAGAAATTGAAACCAGGACCCCAGCACCGCAAGATAACAATTCTAACCATTGCGCCACCATGCTGCCTTATTAAGAAACATTTCAGCTTAAATGTCTAACTGGATGTCTTTCTTACTCAGAAGCTACAGGTATGGAAATGTTGTTGCACTGAATTTCTCTATAACTCCTGTCAGCTGGTTGTGTGATACAGTTTGACACAAGCATGCTACAGGAACTCAATTCCTTTGCATGCATTTGAGCAGATATACTGTATCCTTTGGTATGAAAGCAATGACAATTGTTTTATGAACAGCTTCTCCAGTCCTGGTCCTGAAAGGTGGCTATACTGGCAGGTTTTCATTCTTACTCTTCACTTAACGACCATTAATTGGCTCATAATTGTTCAGTAATCTATAATTTTAAAAGATTTTCTTATCGTTAAATTAATTTATTGTTATATGACATTTTCTGCCATAGCACCAGAAACCCAGGACACCCTAAAGAAACTGCACACTAAGTATATTGGAAAAAAAAACAATTAACAGTGGAGCAAATTTTTTTCCTCACCATCGCAGCCACTTTAGCAGTCTGCTCGCATTGATATGGTCAAATAAGTGGTCTGATTTAATAGAGTCCACAGTGAGCGATGCCTGTCTTGCCAAGTTCAATAGACTTTGGCAGCTGGGGCCAAATCGATCAGCCGATGTTAAACAACGGCACAGTAATAAATTTGTTTAGTCAGTCTCCTCTTGAAAGTCAAGTCATTTCCTCTTCTTATTTGGGCCGTTATGCAGCTCTTTCTGGAAGGAGCTGGACTTGGGATGGAGCTTTTGTCTAGTATTATCTCATTTATCAAACGCCCTCTGCTATCACAACAGAATCTTGTTACACTGAAGTCAGTAGCACAGTACCTGACGTCTTCACTGAGTCAGTTCTCTCCTGGAAAAGGCAGTGCTGTTCAAATACCATATCATTGGGGTTTTCTTTCTTTTACGTTGCATGTTTGAAAACTTGAAATTGAAATTGAAAAAGGCCCAGTTTTACACTCCTGGGCAGGCAGTGGGGAGGTAGCCCATCCTAATTTGTTCATTATGGATTGGGGCAAAGTGCTGGAAGCATCATCGCACATTGGACAGCCAGGAAGTGAACCTGTAGGGGTTTATATTTGCTCTGTGCCCTGCTATGGGCGAGGCTGTATCAAAGACGCATTCAATTCAAACCTTTTTTGTTCCTCTGGGGGAAATCTGCCTTATGGTCCAGTCCAATGCAACAACACAACAGCCATGACCAACAGTGAAGACTGTACACGAGATAAGAGAGTTACTTTGCATTGCTTGAGAGAGACACTGCAGTAGAGATGAAAGATTTCTGGCGTCTCCCAGATGGGTGTAGTGTGAATTCACAATGGAGGGGGTGAGGCACACATTCCATAATGCTCCTGGCCTTCTTTACAACCCTAGAGGATATTCAAGTTGATTTTGATTTGCCCCAATTATTTTGCTATTTATTTTTACTACTTATTGTGACTAATTTTCCCACCCTATTGCAATTAACAGTAGTTGGCGTACAAGTACAAGTGCGACAGTACTGGCGCCTGACTTCTGCCGGGCTCCGTGTTGTTTAAGAGTGTGTGAGCTGCTGCCGCACACAGCTGGCGATCTCCTCTCAGGTCACGCAGTGCTTTCCCTTTGTCAACCACAAGCTTTCTCTTTTTTTGATGTGATTTTTACCTGGGCCGGCCTCGCGACGGCAGCTGGAACAGGAAGAACAACCCAGAGCCCTGGAACAAGCTCAGCCCTTCCTACCAGTACAAGGTAAAGTCATTTCAGCCCCTCCTCTCTCCCTCTGTGCTTCTCTGATGGTCTGTGAGCGGCTCTGGGGCCGCCCCCCTCTCGTTTCCATCAACGCGCAAGACGCTGTTCAGAACAGCCCAGCCAGTAGGGGGGCCCTCAGCAATCCGGATCTCCTAGGACAGAAACAAAAAGTTTCACAAGAAAGGACGTGAGAACAGTCACATACAAGAGCACATTCAACCTGCTTGGCAGGTAGTAGCCAATTGAACGGAGGGTCTCACCGACCTGTTTCTTGAAAGAAGCCAGGGTACTGGCGTCGGCAATATGGCAGAGCTACTTGTTCCACACTCCCACCATCCTTTACCTAAAGCCTGTTCTCAGTTTTAAATGCACTTCCAAATAGTCTCCACTTGTCCCCCCTCGTTCACGTCACACTGTTCATTTTGAAGAAGTTTGCCTGGTTGACTTTGCCAAAGCCTTTGAGGATTTCGAATACTTGAGCCGAGTCCCCTTGTAGGGTTGTCTGTTCAACACTATATGAGACTGTATGAGAGGAAGCCATCAGACCTGTCTTAGCCTTTTGATGTGTAGGCAGCCAACTGAGGCTACACACATCCCAGAATCACAGCCAGCCACTTCTTGGAAGGATCCTGAAATGTTAGGTTCCATGTCATTGCTGGGCAGTTTCTTCCAAATCCCTCTAATTCTGTGCAAAGAACCGCCAAGCATTTTCCATCATAGACCCATCTCTTCTTAATTTGCACTTGAGGCCCCGTGGTCCTTAATCCACTGTTGAGGGATTTGTAGGGATCATTCAGTCAGCCTTGGACATGGAGAAAAATGATTGTATCAAGACACTAAACTGTAAATTGATGAAGGAGTTTAGAAAGTCACTCAGCTTGTTCAGCCTGTATTAAAAAACTGATACAGGCTTCCCAGTTCATACGAACTCTGCTTGTGCAAAAGGCTGCTTCTCTACAGCCCTTTTTCTCTAAGAGGGCTATTTTCATATTTATACATCATCCAAAAATGATCTTAGAGAATATTAACTTGACCGAGGTTGCCAATACGTTAGTAATGCTGATGAAAGTTTCTTGAAGATGCATCCTTAAGGCATCCAAGGTCCAAGCTGGAATCTGGCTGGTCTGGGAGTCTCCAGGAACAGGGTCAGCCACTCCCAGGAACAGAGAGGAAAAGAGTCGTGCTGTTAATCTGTATTGCAGACACACAGCAGGAGAGGAAGGTGCCTGCGAAGCCGAGCTCATGTTTCTATATGAAGATTGCACCTGACAAAAGGTCGCCACACTGCATGTTTAATTCTCAGGGGTGCTGAAAGGTCGGATATAAAAATTCCAACCCGGTCTGAAATAATAATAACAACAACAGTTGGGAAAGAGAGAAAGGGGAATGACAGCAAGCTTATCAGATGAAAAAAAAATAAAATAAAACTAAATATGGAAGGGGAAAAAATCACAGCTGAAAGCAAAACTTGTATTCTGTCATGGCTGGGAAGATGTCTAAGCTGAACATGACATATGCAAACTAGATTCCATGAGAGCTCCATGGAATCCTAAAGAAGCTAGGGAGGAGAGGAAAAAAAACTCAAAATACATTCCTTTCAAGGTCCGACAGCCATTTCCCCTACAGTAATGATAATCTGTCCCAGCACTAAGGAGATTTGGAAGACCCACAGTCTCAAACTCAGTTCCTGGAGACCCGAATGTCTTCAGGCTTTTGTTCCAACCTGAGCTGTTAATTAAACAACTAGCCTAATTATTTTCTAAATGAGACATATTTAGGATTTTTCTTAAGGTCTCTTCCACCTTGATTCCACAATACATTTACTTCATTAAAAGGTGCAGTTAACTCGTAGTGTTCTAGAAGTATTCCAATTATGCAGTTAATTAATTAGACCAGCTATGTAAACTAGACCATGGCTGGGACAAAACCAGAGGACTCGGGAGGAAGTGGGCGCAGTGCCCTGGTGCCCCAGAGTAACCTGCAGTCTGTCTGGGGACGAGCACATTGGTATTCCTGGAACGGTGTCCTCAAACACAAGCCCTCTCACGAACAAGCTGTTGCTCTGTTTGTTTCAGGCGAAACGTAATCACATTCCCCTGCATCATGGCATCCACTCTGAAACGTGTCCAGGGTAGGAACCCTTGCAGGAGGCAGCTAGAAGTGGCAGCCGGCTTGCACAGGGATGTAGCATGGCATTCTGGATGAACTGTGTGCCCAGAGGAGCACTAGTGTCTGCCCCACCATGAAGGAAAAAAAACATTCATTTGTGATTCAGTTAATTAAACACATAATCAGCCTTCTGGCCATGCCTAGGGACCTGCATCAGGGCTTCTGCTGAATGGCTTTGAATATGCGTTAATTTAGTGCTTTTGCTTTTTGAGCGAGCAGTGAGTTGGTCTCGAGCAGGGTTAACAGCGCCCCCTTTAGTCCTGCCAGGCAATTGAGAGCATGCTGTGTTATCAGTAGGAAGTGCTTCAGTCCTTTGGGTCACAATAAAAACTCACATGCATGTTACCCTCCTCAAACCCATTAAAGCAGTCATTTAAAGGGGTTTTTAAGGAAAACAGTCAAAGCTCTTACGCAGGTAGCTGGTTGAGCTCCAGAGCCCAGACATTGTGAGTTCAAGTCATCACTGACCAACTGCAGCCTGGGTAGCAGCAATTCCAGTGATTTGTCAGGCAGCTGCAGGCTTGCAGTGATGTCAGCGAGAGATGTGCTGCTCCTCCAATCGGTGCACGCTCTCCCAGCAGGCTCAGTGGAGCTTGCAGGGTGTGAAAAGGCGAATGTCTTGGGCTGGTAGGCACATTGGAGGAGTGTCATTCTCTCCCAAGAGGCTGCAACAGTCTCATCCATCACTGATTCCAGATTGTTTGGGTATATATTTAAAAAAAAACAAAAATGCAGGCGCTTTAGTTGATTACAAACTAGTAGATGCAGAATCATCTAATAAGTCGGAACATGTGCAGGCTGAGAAACCTAAAAATAGGATCATATTAGATATGTAGTGAAAGGGGAGAGAGAAATGAAGACCTGTCCATATTCATTCAGCCTCCCTCTGTGATCTTTGGGCCACAGAAGAAAGGAAACCTGGCTTGTCAGCTTCCAACAAGAGGGAGTTTGAGTAAATCAGGAACACAGTGTGACTTAATGTGTATTTCTTGTGAGCACTAGAGAAAAATACTTTGTGTCTGAATACATTAAAGACATTGGGGCTTGCAGTAAAGTATTACCCAGAAGCTAAATTGTGGTACTCTGGATTTTAACCTTTGATCCAGGCCTCTTTCTGTCTATACTTACAAAGTTATGTGTAAAATGTGTAAGTGGACATCATTCCAGGCAGAAATTGTCTCTGGAGGTGTGTGACAGATGGGAGTACTATAAAGTTAAAAACAAAAAATGATCATATACAAACCCCAAAACATCTACTCTGGAAGATGAACCTAGTAGCCAGTGATCAGAGCCTCTGCAGACTAGAGGAAACAAAAGACACAAAATAAAAAGAAAAGTCTTTTTTTTTCCCAGTTTGATGCCATTTATGGTCGGTAGATTATATTGTATGAACAAGCTATAATTGTATCTAGTTAAAAAAAAGTTAATGACCTGACAAAATAAAGTGATTGAATATTCATGATGCAACCCGTGGCAAAAAGAAAGAAAGGACATTTAGAGATGTAGAAAATTAAGCCAATTAATAGGACTTGATACATATGATTTACAAAGTGCATTTAAAATTACACTGCTAATGATAAAGGCTTTTATCGGTGTGTGATGTGTTGGGCACAGCTAATAAGTTTGCCAGCATGCTCAGAGCTTTAATTAGAAGGGACAAAGGATTTGATTCCAATGATTCTGCTAATGATACAGCCCCTATTAACGACTGCATTACAAAATGTTGGTGTTGCTTGGAGTCCACAGAGGTAAATCTTGCAGGAACATGCTAGTGGACGCTATTGAAAACCCAATCTTGTAATATAATGAAGCTCAGCCATATTAAAACGCACACTGGTAGATGTAATATGCAAAAGAGAGAATCATGTTGTTTTGAAAACTGGCAACAATTTTTAGGCTTTCCAGCACCTTCCCCTGTACTCATTAGGGAGGGACTGAAGCGTGGTTTTACCCCTTTTGAGAAGCCCACTCACAGAGCCACTCTTCACTTGAGGCGCAGCAAGCTCCATAGGTTGGAGCCCTCCCACTCAGCCACCTGATTGGCTGTGGAGAGGTCAGTGCAGTCGTCCACTTTGGATTTGGGCAATGAGGGAAAAGCCTTCAGCATGGCACGATCCCTCCTGGCCTATGATTGGCCATCAGAATCACATGGCTTTAAAAAGCCTTAAAAAGGGGTGTGTCCTTCAAGCAGTGAAACGAAAGCATGCAGGTATGCATGGGACACTACCACTCCCAATACGTGGGACAGGGAACTGGTCTATAAGCCCCAGTGGTGCCTGACAGGAGCCCAACTGGAAGAGAAGCACATCTCTCACTACTGTCAAAGTAAGCCTGCTAGTGCTCAGCAAGCAACAGGAGTCATCATTGTGTGAGCCCAGGGTTTCCTGCCCTACTAATTCCAAACCTATCCCAGAGAGTGTAGCATTCACACAATTGAGTGACAGCACACTGGGTGGCATCCTGGTCACAGCTGGCTAGTAACATGACCAGGAGTGAACCCCTGACATCTTAGCCACAGAACTCAACCTGTGCTCTAAGAGAGGGCTACAGTTCTGTGCTTAGTCTCTTCGTTCACATCACATGAAGCAGAGTTGTCCTAATTAATTATGTTAATTAATTAATTAAGCAGTCAGGTGTGAATTTCATCCCTTGATCATTAAGGAACTCAGGAATGGGACAAAGGGATTAAAAGGATGCGTAAACGTGCTGCCGCCCAGTATGCTGTTTTGCCAACAACTCTCCTCTCTTTCCTCTTCCGACCAGTTCATGGCCGTCACCACAGACTACAAAAACCTGAAGAAGGACGGGCCTGAATTCTGAAGGTTTCCACGGCAACTCACGAGGGCCTTCCCGGTCACCATGGCACCTCTGTCACTTAGCCTTCACATGAAGAGAAGCTCCCAGCTTCTCTATGCCTTAATCTAATGCAAAGTGTCCAGCCCCGAGTAGCATAGAGCCCAAATAACATTAACATTGTAGAGTCTAATAATAGTAATAGTAACGCCAGCGTGGTCTGAGAAGTCCTGAGCTTCGCACCGAAGGAAGCACCAGTGACTGCTGTAGAATCAGGTGCTCCATGAGTACCCCAGGGTACAATGTTAAACTTGTAAAGCAAAGTGGGTTTATGGGCACATAGCAAATGTTTTCTCCAGTGTCACAAATCCATTGCCTGATTTTTTCATCTGTAATGATTAACTGGCAAAAGACAAAGTATAAACAAAGAAATCAAGGTAGTTTGTTTGGGATTTTGGCTTTCTCTAAAAAGACTCTAAATGGACCATAAGTAGAGCCCACAACGGTGCCTTGGGATTTGTTTTTCTAGACCAGGCTCAGAACTTCCCAAACCCTCTTCATAGTATTAAAGAGAGTGTAAATGCTTTAATAAATTTTTTATTTGCAAGATTTCTTCTTGTTGGCCTCCTGTTTTTATACACTTACTTACTGCCTGGTCTGCTAATACAAAGCTAGAATCATCCTCCACCACTGACCTCATTAATTTTGGCCAATGACTGACGTAGCAATCAAAAGGCCAACAGATAATTTAGTGCAGTGTTCAGCCACAGTCCTGGAGGAACACTGCGTCTTGTTTTTTCTCCCACTCTGAATCACAGGCTTTCAGCTCTTAAAATGTCACCCAGAATTTGTAATTATCAAACCAGAACCAATTTCTGAGTTTCAGAGCTGCCCTCATTTAGGTGTGCTGCCTGAAATGCAGAAGGAAAAATACGAATTGTGGATGTGTCTAAGTGCCACTCCCACTATGGGCATGATGATTCAGTGTCACTACTACTATGCGTGTGTTTGATTCAGTGTCACTCCCATCATGGGTGTGTCTGTTTCAGCATCACTCCCACTATGGGCCTGTCAGACTCAGTGCCACACCCTTAATAGACATGACTGATTCAATGTCACTCCCACTATGGGTGTGTGATTCAATGTCACCCCCACTATGGGTGTGTGATTCAATGTCACTCCCACTATGGGTGTGTGATTCAATGTCACTCCCACTATGGGTGTGTCTGATTCAATGTCACTCCCACTATGGGTGTGTCTGATTCAATGTCACTCCCACTATGGGTGTGTCTGATTCAATGTCACTCCCACTATGGGTGTGTCTGATTCAGTGAGACTCATGCTACAGACAGCAAGTTGAAGAGAAGCTGTGTGTACCATGTGTGCACTGAAGTTATTGGAAACAGTACTGAAATACTGAAGTGGGGGTATTTCTGACACTCATGGCTGACCAAAGAGACAAGTAAGATTAAAAATCTAAACAAGCAGATCAATTACATAATACTACAGGCATCAAGATCTTGGGTGCTATCTGCATGGAGTTTGTGTACTCACATGGGTCTCCTCTGGGTGCTCCGGTTTCCACCCACAGTCTGAAGACATACTGGCAGGCTTCTGGGAAGAACGGCCCTGGGGTGAGTGTGTGCGCGTCTGTGTTTGTGTGTCTGTCTGCCGTGTGATGGACTGGTGTACCAGTCAGGGTGTACCTTGTGCTTGTTGGGATAGGCTCCAGCTCCCCTGAGACCCAGAATGGAATGAATCGGTCAGGAAATTGATGGATTTCGTACTATCCCCATATTTTATCAGACAGATATAATACTATATATTACTGCAATAGTGTCAGATGGATATAATACCACATTTTAATGCTATCATATGTCATACAGATATAGTACTACAGTATATTACTGCTACAATGTGTCAGACAGATATAACACTATACATTACTGCCACGGTGTGCCAGACTGACACAGCACAGACCTGTGCATCACTGAGACCGATGTGCCAAGGGACCACAGAAGCATTGTGTAATCTGGGGAGTCTTGGGGGTGACACTGCTCTCAAAAAACGCTACCCGTTAGATTTACATGGGGGTATGTGGGAGGGGGCTTTAAGCTGGGATGGACAGATCCAGGCCATCATTTTTAAGAGGGACTGGCAGTGTGGTAGCTGAGTCAACACAGAGCAAAAACAGAACTAGAATGCCTGTCGCAACCAGCGTGGGAGAAGGATTTTGGAAAAGGGGGCTGCTGTGATGCAGTGAACTAGATTCTGTTGACCTCTCGTCCCCCCTATTCCTGATCATTCAGAAGGGCCCAGCTGACTGTAAGACATGCTGACACGAGATACCGCGGACCCCCGTTTCCTTGAGGGATATGGCTTGTGTTGATGACTTCCAACATCATCTGCCCCTCTGTTAGTATTCTTCGGGGGAGGAAGTGACATCTCTCGGGCTGGCTTTCATCGCAAAGCCGTCTCTGCGCTGCCCAGTTCGACGCCCGCCATCCTGGAATCGTTGTGCGGCTCTCCCTGCGCCCTCGGAGAACCACGCTCGTCTGTAGAAAGAAAATCATCACGCTTCCTTTAATAAGGCATAGACGACAGCCTGGTAAGGACTCAGCAGGTGTGCTGCCCATTTAACGACGCCGCGCTTTACTCCAGTGATCAGAAGGATATTTATTCATCATTGCAATTTGAAGGATTCCTCCACAACCGTCCGTCATAAACCTGCCCCCCCCCACCGCGAGAGGCAATTTCAAGGCCGCGCCGGCACAAATCAGGTGCAATCTGAGAGGACCAGGGACGAGGCAACAAGCAATCAGGGAGACCGACACATCTTATAAAGTGTAATTGCAGGCGGCGGAGAAGGACAGGAACGCTCATTAATACCGGGGGGTGCAGACGCCCCCCTTTCCCATTAGCTTTTATGCGAGATCACATTCCACCTGCGCAAATGTACCCTCCACAGGAATACAGCGCTCCCTTCATTACAGATCCCATACAGGCAAATTACAGGAATCAGCCGCTCCTAGCGTCTCACCTGATTGAGGGACGCGGAAAGAGTATTCATCGTCTGCGATTGTTTAAATAACAATAACCATCCCTCCAGCATTGGCAAGCCTCCGATTCCTGGGAAGGCAAAACATTTGACGGAGCTATAGACCATACAAACCCCTGCCTGCTTGCAGTGTAAGTACAGGCCCACATTTATCTCTCAGGAACACAGACAGTGAGTTAAACATTTTTCTTGTTAGAAGTGGGTCTTCTCACCACTTTTTTCTCATTCAGGGCTGCGGTGGAGCCAGAGCCTATCTCGACAAGCGACTGGCACACAGCGTGCCAGTCCATTGCAGGGCAAACACAAACACTCACCCCAGGGCCAGTCTTCACAGAAGCCCATTAACCCACCAGCATGTCTTTGGACCATGGGAGGAAATCGGAGCACCCAGAGGAAACATGCAAGCTCCACACACATACAGTAGTACCCAAGAAATTGAACCCAGGGCTCCAGCCCTGCGAGGCACCAATTGCTAAATACTGTCCTACCATGCCACTCTGGCTAAAACAGAGAGATTTTTTGCTTCGACCACAGCCAGTTACGCATAAACCAGAATCCACTGCAGCTCACAGCTTGCGTTCCCGTGGAGCTCTGGGAGTAAACATGCAGCACTCCCATAGAGACCAGGGAGGAAATGATGCAACACTGACAGAGCGATGATCAGGAATTCTCTACAGCAGCACCATGGGCAGTGAATTACAGTCAGGTGATGTTCATCCAACCTACAGAGGACATTTTACTAAAAATATAACAGAGTGACAAATTAAGTGGTATATCATGTCAGAGGACTCTACAAAGACCTGTAGATGACTTTGAGGAGCGTGAGGCTTGTGGGATGAATTTCAAATGTAAGAGTAAGCTATTTTATCATGGTGCTGCATGCATGTGATGTCATGGAAAGAGGAGGTATGTAGGTCCATTTTCGGGGTATAAAGGCTCATGGGGGAATGGGGGGCGAGGGCCACCATTTTCTTAACCATCCGACACTGGAGGTGGAGGCGATGTGGTCAGCATCATGCTCCAGCCAGCCTATTACCCCTGGTACTCATTTGGAAAGCAGGCTGAGTGGACCTGGGAGCCATCTGGAAGGAATTTGAGCAAGCTACATCACTTGCTCCTACCTGGGATTAAACCCGGGACCGTCCAGTCAGGAGCCAGACGCCCTTGCCGTCTGAGCTACCACAGCTCCTCTGGAAAGAGGAGGGAGGACCCTAAAATGTTTGCACTGGGGCCCCAGGATCGCCAAGTTCCACCACTAGCGGCAACGCGCCTATTCCAGAGAGCAAGAGTAGGGCACAAGTCAGGAATACACCCTGGACAGCATATCAGTCAAAAACTGTTCACTACTAAAATTGAATGAAACAATGGTGCAAATATCAGCCCGTCAGAGCAAGCATCTGCATCAGGCCATGCGCAGGTTCCCAGATTCTGTTCTCTCTGTATTGGCGTTTTGCCCCAGCTGCCCCAACTCGTTGTCAAGACAGCCCCTTCTTTCACCGCAGGGCTGCGCACACACTGTACATGAGGAGGACTGATGCCAGTTAAGAGCACTTGGGGAAAGAAGAGCTGCTGTTGGTTTCTTCTTAAAATTTCACTGTGGAGGTCAAAAAGCTCTACAGGAAGTACAGTATATCTTGGAGACAGATTCACCGGCGGATCCTCCTAGGGATTTCTCTAGGAGATACAGGAGCCGGGGCAGTGCCAGTGGCACTGGGTGCTACTGTATTTTCAGGAAGCTGGTAGCTCTGAGGGGAGATGTGGAGAAGCAGGGAGCCGTACAAACTAACTAAATAGCAAACTAATTGAATTCAGCTCCAGTAGAGAGCGTGGAGGCTGATTAGGCTTGGGGTGTGGGGCCGCAGATCCAGAGAGATAAGAGTGCTCTGCTCTCTTTCATCTCCCCGAGTGGATGAGGCCACGTGACCCTCTCCTTTCCGTTCTCTCAGCAAACAGGACACCCGATGGCATAATTAGGTCAATTTAACCCTGCTGAGATCCCATTTTAACAAAGCCTCGATTTTTTTGTTCAAGAGCTGCACCATTAAACCTTTTGACGTTGAACACGACAGGGCAATTACATTAAACACAGACACACTTACCTGGTTTAGGCCATCTGCTAAGCAAATAAAAATGTTCCACGCATGAAAGACTCCTGTGTGCAGCAGCGAGATGAACTATTTGGTAGTCTGTGTGTACAGCTGCCGAAGGTTTTTTTAAATATTTATACATCTTCGTGTATAGCGCCTTTAAAACAGGTCGCTCCTGACGCAGAGAAAAAAGAGCAGCTCCAACAAACCACAAAGTGGAGCAGACGCAAACACATCAACACCTGATACAGCTCGGCCCAAAGCACGATGCAGGGCCAAACGCAGATGCTCACAGGGAAGGCTGGCGTCAACACTGTGAGCACAGAAGCTGTGTGGAGACCCAGGAGTGCTCCGATGGCTGGTTTTTGGGTGGTGGCAGTGAGGAGGCACACGAAGAGGTGGGGTTACTGTACCCACACACACAGTGTGAAATGACAAATCTAGAAATCAGCCACAGCGACTAAGGAGGCGCTCGTAGAATTCAAGATATTTTTTTCTGTCCCTCTCTGCATGTAAACGTCAGGCTAATCCCAGTATCATGAAGATTTATGAATGCTTCTTTGCTTAAGCATATTTAACGCCGATAACAACAAGAACAAATCGACAGTGCCTAACTTAATAAACCAGACTTTCCAACCAATCCCGTCTGTGCTCGGCCTTCCTTGACTTGAAATCCCCATTACTGCTCGCCAAGATGGATCGGCTGTGCGACCAGCCTTCGTGTTCATCATTAAGACAAAGAGCCCGCGACGTCCGCGCGAGACGAATAACAATCCATAAAGTCGCACAACAAATTGCCTGCTCGTTAAACAGCACTTAAAAAGGACTGGATATATCCTGACAGCATGGGAACAGCACTGATGAAACCAGTACACATCAGGGATCTAAACCCTGCACTCCTGCAGGGCTTCAAGACCACCATTTAATCTCCAAGTTCTCGCAACACTTTCATCCTGATCAATTAAGCAGGTGATTTTAAATTGAGTAGTTTAAAGATAATTTGAGATCAAATCCCAATTTCCCTCCAGACTTGAAGTTCCCCTAACTGAACAGATACCAAGCTTAAGTCATCAATAACACACAGGTTTTCTTAAACCTTAGAAACAGGTGACCTGCAAAACTGGAGTGGGGATCTCCAGGAGCAGGGCTGAAGACCACTGTTGTACATAATGCTCGGTGTTTTTTGTTTTTTTTGTGACATGACATCCTCTTAAACATGCCTTGGGCCGAACCCGTTTCCCGGTTTTTAACCATTTCCCAGTTAAAAGCACTGAAAACACTGATCACGAAACCCAACACATCCCTGTCTCTGGGGTCTTTGTCCCATCAGGCCCTCAGGAGGAGTTTATAGGTTGTGCTGATCCCTAATCCCAAAACCTGTTTAACTATTGTTACAGTTCTGCACTCCATCAGCTGATAAATGGGAATATAGGTCTGCGTTTATTTTGCCTACAGGTGAACAAGCCCTTTCAGTCTTATTCAGAAAAGAATAGAGATATATGGGGTGTACAATAAAAACAACCAAGATATCTAAAATAACCATGCAAATAATTCTAAAAACTATCCTGCCCCCAAATCACAATTCATAAGATTTATTAAAACGGGGATCTCGTGAAGACACCACCACTTCAGACTGCTGTTTAGTGGAACATATATCATTGTAAAATTAACAAAATGTACAGCACTGGCCTTATCGGTCTTCTGCTGAAAGACAGAGAGCTGGTAACATACTGTAGCTGCTTGTGATGCTCATGGGGTTGTTAACGGCACAACCTGGGGAAAAGCTTCCTGTGACTTCAGCCAAGACGTGAATAAAGCAGTTAAGCACAGTAAGATCCCAGTAAAGCCCAGAGAGGTTCTGTCACAGCACGATGCACACAGTGGAAAAGCAAGGCTAATTCACAGATACATATGAGCAATAGTATACTAGGGGGCTACACACTTGGGGAAGAACGAAGACCTCAATTACCCTGGACACCATGTCTTTGGACATCGGGGAAAAAAAACACTGCATCTGGAGAGTGTCCACATGGGACGGGGGGTGGACATGCAAACTCCGTATAGAAAGATCCCAGGCTAGAAAGAAACTCCGCATCAGATTATTATCACACTTATGACTTCTATATTGAAAAATAATCTGTTAAAACATGACTTGTGAAGTCAAACAGCTCTGGGGTTTTCTCTATATGCAAATAGTGTTATCGACATGCAAGGGGATCAATGGATACTGTAAAACATTTCTAATTTTAAAGTTCAAATGCAGTCATGGTGATTTAATTTTTATATAATTTACACAGCACCAGGGTGATGTGGCAGCCAGTCTGCACTGACACTGGGGGTTTAAACTCGTGGTCTCCCCGTGTTCATGTGAGTTTCCCCTGGACGCTCTAGTTTTCTACTGCAGTACAGGGACATGCTGGGAGGTTAACTGACTTGTAGGAAAACTGTCCCTGGTGTGAGTGAATGCATGTCTGTGTCCCGAGTTGAACTGGCGTCCCCTCCAGAGTGTACCCCGCCTTGCGCTTGTCGCTCACCAGGATAAGCTCTGGTTTCCCCGAAATCCTGAGCTGGAAGAAGCGGATAGAAAATGGATGGATTGTCAAGAGGGAAGAGCGCCACCTACTGGTCCTCCCACAGCTGCAACCTCATTAACCTTCGAGACCTCCCACCTCCAGCCTTGCTCAGCTCAACCTGATCAGGCTGCAGGATGAAAATGCCCCAATCAGCATCACTCCACCGTTTCTACAGCACCAAAAGCCTTGAAGCTCCTTTCACCAGCTGAACTCGCCCCCTCCACCAGCACCTTGGTGCTTAATTAAAAAAAACTTCAGCCAGACAAGTGACTAAACAAATTAATGAATCCAATTAATTTCAGCTGCCATTGGTTTGCATTATGTGCCGTGATTTATTGTCAAATTAGCATGCCGAACATGCAAGGGAGCACTAACAGAAATCTGTCCAGTTCCAGCTAGAAAGCAGGTAAGAGAGCATTAATCGTCAGCATTTCCTCCATTGCAGGATAATTTCGGCACCTGTTGGTAACTGGGCTGTCACATAGGCGACACAACAAGAGGAATGAGACCGCTGCGGCGTCTTTTCACTGGAAACCAATATAAAACTAAACAGAACACCTGAACTGTTCAGGCTTCATTACTTCCAAATTACTAGTTTACTCAGAAGTGCTTTTAATTGAGCGTACCAAATAGGCCCGTTATGAACACAATTACAGATAATTAATATCCATATTAATAACACCAATATATATAGGCCCCAAGGAGTCAAGATCCATGACAGTGCAATTCTTCCAAAGCTAATGCACAACTTTTATTCAAAGTTATCTGTTCATTTCACATTGTTTTATTCACTTCGAGGCTCTTTTTAGAGAAATAAAATACCGGCCTTTTAAAATGGACATATCAATTGCTATATTTAATATAATACATGATGTCATTAATATGTCTTCATCCATTTTCTAACCACTTCTTCCAATTCAGGGTTGTGGGGGGAGTCAGAGCCCATCTCGGCAAGCAATAGGCGCAAGGCAGGATACCAGTCCATCGCAGGGCAGACACTCACACCAGGGCCAGTTGTCCCAGAAGCCAATTAACCCACCAGCATGTCTTTGGACTGTGGGAGGAATCCAGAGCACCCGGAGGAAACCCATGCGATCAGAAGGAGAACATACAACAGATCCACCTTGCCACCCTGTTCATATTAAAATATATATTTTGTATTGTTAATATTGATGCAAGTCTCCTTAGATTTTCACAGTAGGTCCTAAAAAGCCTTTATAATGAAGGATAAGACCTTTCTTATCATCTTACAGGACAAAAGGAGTATACCCCAGGGATGGAAAGCTTGACAAAAATAACACAGTTGCAAAGTATGATCATTTCCACTCACCCAAGGGGCAAAACAAAAACCGCAGCTATTGCATCATGACTTTTTGCTTGTTTGCACCAGCGGCAGCAGTGCTCATTCCTTACCTGATCATACTTGCATTCATGGTCCTGAGACGCCCTGGTCTCAGCCCAGAGGTGAAGCTGATGGGATATAAGGACGTTGGGTATGCTCCTCTGTGGGAGTGGGAGAGGCATGCAAACCATTTTGGGACAATGTGAGACTGGGAGTCCTCACCCAAGCACATTTAGTGGCTGCGCTTGGCTGAGGGGCCAATGGTGCGAAGCTGCCATCTGTGGGATTTTGACTGAACGCTTCTAAGTCAGAATCCCCCCTACAAGGCACACCACAAAGACGAGCCTCATGCATCGAAAAAGCAGCTCATTTTCTTCACTTTTACACTAGGCATCCAAAATCGAATGGGCAGCAGATTTTAAGACTCGTAGGTCTGGAAAGCAAGCAGTTCAAGAGAGCTATTCTGTAACCGAGCTGTTGAAAAAGACAAAACTTTTTCTCTGCAATCTAAAGTGATTAAATGTCCCCAGACCATGGGTCATGAGAAACATCTTTGGGAGACAAGGGAATCAAAGTTCGAGGTTCAACAGCTGTTCTCCGTTTCTCTCGGCAAAGGAGAGTCACACTTATCTATCCCACAGAGGATCAACAGCTGGACGGCATTTAAATAAACCAGTAGAAGTCACGCTCCGTGACACAGAACTCAGATCTAAATAAAAGCTCGTCTTTCTCACTAGGTCACGACACAACTTCCAGCAGGCTGAGCCCGCCTTATCACACTGCCATGTCAAATGCCACCTTAACATCCTGTAATAATGCAGAGCCCTGTGTACAGCAAGCTCACAAGTGCCACCTTATCATCTAATGATGCACAGAGCCCTGTGTACAGCAAGCTCACAAGTGCCACCTTATCATCTAATGATGCACAGAGCCCTGTGTACAGCAAGCTCACAAGTGCCACCTTATTTTCTCCTCACGAAGAAAGCCTGTATTTTCTTCTCATGATTGCTGTTAAATTCTTAGATAAAAATGAATGCTGCTACACAGCATATCCTGAAAAGATGGAACAACTGGAGAGCACAAGAAGGGAGAATCTAAGAAAAGACAAAAAACCTTTACTGTCATATTTTAGATTTATTAAACATCCGGCTAGGAAGGGGAACAACTGTATAGACGAGCCATTAAACCGCACCAAATGAACGTACGTCATTCGGTCTGACGAATAAGTCTTCTTATAAAATCTTTGATGCGTAGTTCTAAGGAGACAAACTTATTTCCAAATCAAAAGCATTCCAGCTCCTTCCCGATGCGAGTGTACAGTTAAGCTCCTCTGTTCCAGAAGCCAGGAGGCTGTGAGAATGCCGATCCCCAGGGGAAGCCGGCTTCCTCACTCCCTGCAGTACGTGAGGAGGGGGACCCGAGTCAGCCAGGGCCTCGTGCCCCGCATGAGACTGTGTTTGTGCTTTCCACCTGCTGGGGAGGCCACTCGCGTGAGGCACTAGGGCCTGGGCGAGAGGCACGGCCTGGGTGAGGGTGAGGAACCCTGCGCTGGGCCCCCCCATCAACCTCCATCACCCTCCATCCACACTTGTGCCAACTCTCCGCAGAACACCGTGGCGCTGCTGGAAACAGAAGCTCCGAACGCGAGGATCCTGCAGGCCTGTGCAGGCGCAATACTGTCAGTACCTGCATCCGATAATGGTGTAAAGGTAATAATAATTCCTTACACTTACATAGCTCTTTTCTGGATGCTCCACTCACAAGCGCTTTACAGCTAATGGGGACTCCCCTCCACCACCACCAGTGTGTAGCCCTTACCTGGATGAGCTCCAGTCCGCTCACCACACACAAGCTATCAGTGGGGAGGACAGCAGATGAAGGGTCCACAGATATACATACGGATATCTGTGTCGCTTTGTTGTTAAGTGCCAAGCTCGCTAGAAAAGAGGATGGTGAACTCCTGGACCCAAAATAAATATCAGAACCCCCCCCCAGCCTCAACACTGCTTCACCTTCATTGCTAGTCATCCTCTGGGTAGAAAAAGTTGATCAGGTGTATTGAAAAGATTTTAAAATCAGACAGTTACATTGGCCACGTAACCTGCTGTAGATGTCTTTGATCAATAAGCTGGTATTGTATTTAACCAACTGGATGGTTGCAAGAGGGTACAAAACTGCACAAAGAAATCTGCATTATAATGGGATTTCATTATCAAGGCTCTTTTGGTGATCAAAGAGAGGACTTCTGTCATCACAAACTGCAGACCATGTGCGTTACTCCAGCAAGCAAGGCTGCCGTCCACTACAGAAAACAGAGGAGTTTGGCTTCTGCCAAACAGATTCTTTCTACTGCATAAAAGGAACTTTTCCGAGCTTTCTTCTGCTGGCAACAGTCCACGTTTCACACAAAACTTGCTGCTTCCTTTTTTGCAATTTTCAATAATTGGAACAAAAAAATAAAAATACTAAAACGGTAAATTCAATCAATCAAGTAACCCCCGTTTTTCACAAGGGAGACTGACAATAAAACAGAGAAAATATTTTTTTAAGACACAAAAAAATGGAACAGCTTAGGTTAGGAAATTGTCTAATAAAAACATCCGCAATCCCAGTCAGGACTTAGCTGTAGGCATGGTTTTTTAAATCTACTGCATAATCTGAATTCGTCATCCATCTTAACTCACATAATGTGCAAAAGATCTTAAGAAAATGTATTTCCATTTAAAAATCTAACAAGTTTAGTAGATTAGCGGCAATTAAATATTAATTTCTCAAACATTTTAGATCAATCTAGAGATTGTGCCAAATGTCACGGCTGCGACCCGTTTGTCGACTCGCTCTGTATGATAATATGTAGCGCATTAAAATTTCAAACTTTTCCCGGGCATCAGGTCCTACCCAACTGATCAGGTCAATCACATCTTGTAGTTTTCAGGTCAAGTTGTTCTTTAAAAAGGTTCAGTTCCTGGATAACAGCTGATGTTGAACACTAAAAAGCCCATGTCCATGATGGGTAAGTAAAAAGTCAAATAGCACCGTGCTGTGCCACCTGGAAAGTGATCTCGGTTGCTTTGGGAATCCAAACGGGCTGGGAAGGGATCCTGGGATCTAGTGTGGCTCAGCCATTAAAACACACTCTAGTTCAGAAATGGGCTATCTGGGCCACATTCCTCTCCTGTGTCCAATCAGTAACTCGCTGGGGATTAACTGGGCTGGGCTGGGCTCTTATCGCCTCTTGATTCAACAGCGGACTCCCTGGAACTTCCTGGTCACACGCAGGACTGCAGCAACGCCAGGGAAAGAAACACCGCCCTCCCACCAGCACTGAACTTCCTGGGCTTCCCTGCAGCCTGTCGGAAGATGAAGCCTGGCTCGGGGGAGCCCGTCACCCTTCACTCGTTCTTCCCCGCGCAGGTACAGGAGTCATCGTCGTGAGCCAACAGGTAGAGAAACATGCGGCAATTTCTAAACCACGTAGAAAAATACCACAAAATACTGCTCTTGAAGCCCTGTAAACAACAGTTTAAACCCAAGAAGACTGTGGACAGTAAAAGCAGCTCTAGTCACAATACATTAGGGTAGTTTTCAGTAGGGAATGGTGTTTTTTTTTTTTTTACAGGTGAGTGTCATAAGCATTCATGCATCAGAGAATCTATTCTTCTTTATTATACAGTTACCTTTAAAGCAGGTACTGTAACTATGGGTATGGCACGCGAGAACTGATGACTACAAATGCCAAACACTAACCAGATCCAAACACTAATTGCTGGTGTGATTTAACGACGCAGAGTTGAAAATCTGCCCTTCAGAGTTTCTAATGAAGGTTCTGGAGGGATGACAGCAACCAAAGACTTTCACCTCTGCTACTCTAGCTTGTAATTCTCTGTAACACGGTTTCCTGAAAACACTATAAATACCTTCTATATAACTCTCTCCTGCTCACATTTGTTTTGCTGGGTCCCTCCTCCAGCCCCTCTCCTCCTGTGCAGCAGCTGCCCCTTGGATAATTGCAGCCTGCAGGAGGTGATGCTGTTCTTAGAGAAAAGAAGCGAAGCTGAAATATTAAAAGTGTGCAGCTGACACTCTCCAGCTCACAAGAGGGGACTCCCCACAGACACCTACTGCTCAGCACGGGCATGGACCTAAAACATATCGCAGCAGGACCCCATATCCCAGCAAATCTACTGCACCTGATCTTCCCTTTTCTGAAACTTGCGCCCACTGGATGAGGCTGTGTACTGTTCTTTCAGAGAATAAAGGATGTGTTGCCCCACTGCATCACATTAAATAACTCAATATGCGATTGGGACCTTAAGCAATCAATGACTTACGTTTACAAGTGTAAATGGACCTTTTGCCAAAAGGTGGGGGGGGTAAAACAAAGATTAAGACACAATAAACCTGGACTGAACTCAAGTTCACAACAAGTCATTCACAAGGAATAAGAAACTGGAAAACATTTACTTTTTTTTTTGTCCTGAGTCATCCTGCAAGGACAATTACATGAGTGAAACATATTGGGTGGTTAGCAGGGGCTCTCTTCCAGAGCATCAGCTGGGGCCTGGAGCACTAAAGGTGCCAGACTCTCACCTCTGAGGGTGGCCAACCAGTGTAATTAACTGGTACCTTTAAATAACCACGGTGACTGCAGAACTGCAAACGTCTTTCATTGGCTCAAACAGTAAATTAATACTGTCAAATACTTTTTTTTTTCCTGAAGCTATAACCATCAGGCTCTGGAGGATTAGAGATGCATGTGACCATATTATACAAGAGCTGATGACCTCTCCAAAACTTAATCTGGTTGTTTTTCTGCAGGACGTTGGCGTCATACAGCTCCTTTAGAATACAATACAACAGGCCTTCTGAACAGGAAAGGAGTGTAACTATGCTTTTTCGTTTGCCCGAGAACGGAACTGTAGAAATATAAGACGTGGCGCTGAAGTGTTCAGTCTCAAGCTCCATCAAGTGGGAAGGATTCAATCAGGTGGAGAATTCTGGTTTATCTGTTCTCTGATCAGAAAGTTGGGGTCTGCGGTGACTGGGGCTGGCTCTGTGCCCGACTGCGCTCTCTCTCCCTCTTCGCTGGGAGGGTTAGTGACTCTCGAACCCAGGCATGGGGAAGGAGCGGGCGAACTGCTCCACCCTCTGCCGTAGGTCTGCAATCCTGGCCTTGGTCTCGGGGTCCTGCAGCAGGAATGTCTTGAAGTCCTGGAGCTTGGCTGGAGTGGAAAGAAATGGGGAAAAAACTTGAAGAGCCCCAACAAGACTTCCCACTTGCTTTTGCAGATTGGGCGTTCTCTCTCTGACCTGACAACAGAACAGCATCGCTTTCCTGAACCTAGCCAGTCCATCAGCAAGAAAAAAAGAAAGGTTTTATAATTACAAGTTCCATAGATATCAATTATTTCAAAAGAAGCAGGCATTTTGCTTACAAATGTGGCTTGGGTACCCTCGTTTTAACAATTAAAGGGGCAGATGTTAACATGAGTAATTTGATCTCACTTTACGACCAGGAGATAGTGTTGAAAAAAAATTGCTGTGCTTGTTTAAACTATTCCCATAAGAAAGAGGTGCACCAACACTACTTTTAACATCAGGACTTGGGTTTCTGTGATTATAGGAATGTGGTGCTGCTAATATTGCTGACTTAAGGTCCCTAAATACCCCCTCTCCCCCCCACCCCTTACCCTGCTGCACCACTGCCGAGTCCCTCACCTGTCTTCTTCTTCACATCGATTGCGATCTGGAAGCCCTCATCCATGAAGTCCACCACCTTCTCAAAGTCCGCTTCCTTGAAGTGTCGGGACGTCAGAGCCGGGGCTCCTGCAGCCGTGGACAACAGGGGTATGTCACTGCAGGTATGGGGCAGGTACGCCGCAAGCACAGACGGGACATTCATGATAACTAACATGAGAACGCAGTGGGGGAAGAACTGAAGATCGATGGGTGACCTCCAAGCCTGTTGTTGCCCTGCTCCAGTTAAAGACACTCAACCCTGCCGGTTCTCCTCTCTAACCCATCGTGGGCGACTGGAAATAGAACCGCTACCTTCTTCCCTTCAAAACTACTTTTGTTCTGGCTCTAAACTTAATGATCACATGCTGACAGAAGGCTTTTTATTACCCTTCTGTAGTGCACATACAGCTCGCAGGAGAGCCACAGCCCCACAGGTCATAGAACTTTGCTCTGAATAGTCAACAAGCAAAGACTTGGAAAAGGTTCAAGTTCTAATTTAACAAAATAATTAGGTCTAATTAAGTCATTAGGTGCTCAGCTGGAATGATAAGCAAAAGGCCCGGTGGCTGTCAAGGACCGGTATTGCAGATTTGTATCCATTAGTTACCTTCTGACTAATTCCCCTTTTGTTCTCAGGGACCTACAAAGTCCCGGTTTTAGTTGTCTTCTCTGTAAACTAAAATCTGCACTCCCAGCATGCCTGGCAGATCATACCCAGTCTTAGCCCCCCGGGGGTGAGGGCACTCTTGTCCCCAGGGCAGGTGTTCTTGTTGGCAGTGATGGACACCAGTTCCAGCACCCTCTCTGCCCGGGCGCCATCCATCCCCTTTGGCCTCAGGTCAACCAGAACCAGGTGATTGTCTGTACCGCCTGCAAAAAAAAACCCACAACAAATGCCACTCAGCTCGCTCCTCTCCTCCGCCCCCTCACAGGCCCGACCCTGCCCTTCCCCTCCCCTCTGTGTAGTCAGCGAAGTTTCCCAGTACATGCTACGCAAACAAGCTCCTCCTCTTATCATAAGGCTGTGAATGTGATTCGATCATCGGACCGTTCAACTACTGTCTACCAAACGGTAGCATGGCCTCTCCAAGTCCAGCACCTTTCTTGAGTTGGTAGCTAATTTAGGATCTTATCCAGCTGTTTCTTGAAAGACGCCAAGGTATCAGCTTCAGCAATATGGCTGGGTATCCCATTCCGTACGCCACACTCCCACAACACTCTGTGCTTCTAGCTCTTGGTTTTTAAACGAGCGTCTCCCGTAGTTTCCACTTGAGCCCTCTGGTTTATGTGTCACTGTTTATTCTGAAGATCGTCAGACTTTGTTAACGCCGTTAGGGTTCTTCCGCTCTGGGATCATGGGGTCCCCCTACAAGACTAGAACGCCCAGCTGTGGTTGGTACCTGACACCAGTGTGTAGCCCTTCTTCAGCAGGGCGTTGGACATGGCCTTGGCGTTGCGCAGGACCTGGGCAGAGTACTCCTTAAACATGGGCATGGCAGCCTGGAAACACAAGGAAGGGTGGGGGTTTGTCAATCAAGAGAGAAGACTCTTAAGATCTGAACATGCTCCTGAGAATGAAAACTAGGAAAAGACTTTTCTAACATAAGACGAGAAAGGTTACAGACAAGAGGATGCCATCCCGCTACACAGCCAAAATGCTGCGTTTCTTTTCTGTTCCTCTCAGCGTGGAATAAACCTTTAGCTGTTCCTTCGGCTAATTTGGTCGCCAGTAGTTAACCGATTCAAGGATCTCATCTTGACTTCTCTGAGGAAACAGCTGGATATCAGATTCAACAATAGTTTGTTCCACACTTTCATAAGCCTTTGAATAAAGAAGTGCTTTCTGTTTTAAAGGCACTTCTACACAATTTCCACTTGTGCCCTCTGGTTGGTGTTCAACTTTATTTTTTGGGGTGGCAAAACGATTTAACCTGACAATAAAAAAGGCAGTCTTGGCAGCACTTCAGCTTAGTCCATGGCTTAGTTGGATTAAACAGATAAGGATCTTGTCTAACAGCGAAGGGCTTTTCACATTCCCTGAATGATCGTTCAAATCTCATCCTCGATTCTTCTGTAGCGCAGTCACACCTCTGATCCGACAAAGACACTCAACTGTCGGAAAATCCCGAGGCATCCAATCAGCTTTCCCCTCTTTTCCGCACTCCCCCCCCCCTCTCAGATCCCTCAGAGGGTTTACCGTTTACTCTCCTGGCTTCAGGATGTAATTGCAAATTGCTCCTTGCGGTACCGCCTCCATTGAAGCTTAGTAGGGGAGCCTAGACTAAGCGTTGGTCTAATTCAAAACAAACAACACTATTATCCACATAATGTGAATAAAAATAACAGTAGCATGTTCTTCCATGGAAACAGGGAGAGACAGAAGACAGAGGTGAAAGGGGAGAATTTTTTGTGCCTCTGGATTGCCGTCTGCTGAGGGAATATTTAAAGATCTGACACAGAACTAAAGCACAGGTACTTCAAGTGTACATCTTTATTCAACATTTTATCCATATCTGCAGGCACTGAATACAGACATTAACCCCTGTCCATGTACTGATGGGTATTGTGACAGCTGTGTATTTTTATTTGGATTTGGTTCTTTTCCAACTTGCCTTCCATTTCAGTTATAATTACCAGTATTATTAATTTATTCAGATTACCACCATCATTCATGTTGTTACTGCTTAAAAACAGCCCTCCTCTTAATGAAAAGCACTAAAAAGCTGGAAGTTTCAACAGCAGCAGAGTCTCCAAAACCACCCCGATTCTTTTTTTTAACCACTGCATGTAATGCAGTCCTTAACAAGAGTTCAAATGCAAAACAGCGCCCCAGTTCCCCTCCAATCACCGCTCACCGGGTGACGAACGCAGGACTTGACGTTCCTTCCCAGAGTTCTTATCTCAAACACCGCCAGTGCAGGAGCCCCAGAGCACGAAACATTTTAACACTCTTTCAGATCAAACGCCTGGACTGTACTGGATCGCAGAGGGGCAGCCCGAGCCCTATAGCTGGGAAGAGGATTTTGTGTTTAACAATCCCCAGCACCCTTGCCGATCCCAAGGCGGAGAGCCAGACTGACCTGCCTGAGTGCCACGGCCACCCCTGCGATGGTGTGGTTGTGCGGGCCGCCCTGCAGCGAGGGGAAGACGGAGAAGTTGATGCGGTCCTCCAGGTCGTACATCACCTCCTTGCCCTTCTTGTCCACGGAGCGCACCCCCTTCCGGTAAAAGATCAGCCCGGACCTGTGCCAGACACAGTGGAATGCCTGGGGTCAGCCTACGGAAATTGTGGGAGCTCGCTGGCCTGACCCCAGTCTGACGCTGCTGTCTGAATGGTCAGGTACATGACTGCACAAAGCAAGGTACTGCTGTTGACCACAGGCACCACTGACAGCTGCAACCTGGTACAGGTCTCCCGTCTCGGGACTGACCAGGCCTGGCCTTGCTCAGCTCCCCAGATCTGGCCAGATCAGGCGAACAGGTGGTAAACAAAGCAGTGGGGGAAAGATGGAACAATCACCTCATCTTAACCAGACAGGTATGGCCATGAACAGCTTAATGGAAGGAAACATGACCCTCTCTTAAAACACCTTTAACTTCTCTTAATTATACATGAATTAATGACCATGGAAGTGTCCCTTATAGGCTACAAGGACCACCTGCAGCAGTTTAGTCTCTGAATGGTCTCAAGCCCACACAGCTGAGTCTGGCTATGATCAGGTCAAAGACAGGAATCATGTTTTTTCAACTGTACACTTTCTCTTTAAAGTCCCGCCCTCCCCCAACACTGTCCACTCACCTGACTCCACGGAGGGTCTTGTGTGTGGTGCTGGTGACAATGTCAGCATGTTCAAACGGGGAGGGAATCACCTTGGCTGCCACCAGGCCACTGATATGAGCCATGTCCGCCAGCAGGTACGCGTTTACGTCAGAGCATACCTGCACAAGGTAACGGAGACAGCTCAGAACACACCTGCACAGGTAACCAATGAAAACTGAGACCCAGAGTTTGTTTTCATCACGCAGAAAATCACTGAACACCTGCACAGGTAGAAGACGAACACACCTGCAGAGGGATGAGAGCAACAGACCAGGACATGCTTTAACAGGAAAGAGACAAGCAATGATCAGAGAACACATGCACAGGTAACAAAACAGCTGCAAAAGACAGCAGTGAATCTGAGAATGTAAGAAAAAGAAAGCATAAAATCACAAAAAAAACAAGAAGCAGAGGTTATTTTTCAATAAGAATGCAAATATACTGGAGATAGATTTTAAGACAACTGCTCTGGACGATTGTGGTTCTGACGCCTATTTAATCCATTCTTTAACCCTAAAGCTAAGGCTTTTTCCTAATTCCACCCGAATGCCTGAATTTAGAGAGCTAACAGCTGGAGAATGAGAGCTCTGCTTTGTGCACCTGAAGTCTGTTCTCGAACGGCAGCGTTAGAGCAGGAATGGGACTGGGTTAACCCCACAGCTCATCTGGCAGCACAAGCAGCTGTACAAGACAAGACATTTAACATCACTGTGTGCAACTACCCAAAGCTGCAATGCACTCCCCAGATCAAGAGACAATCCTCAGGTCTGCCACGGATATACAACATATAAAGGCAGACTGCAATGCAGACAGCACCTCAAGTCCGGGTTTGAACCCAGGGCCCCAGAGCTGTGAGGTTGCAGTGCTAACCACTGCCATCCCTGTCTGAGCACGCTCAGTCTAAAAGGCCTATTAGCCAGTCAGCATATTCAGGTCGTATTCCAGTTAAGATGTTTCCACCCCAGTGCTAATAAACCTTGTCACAAACAAAACAAAATTCAAACATTTCACTGGGCATATTTCTAAGCATCCAATTAAGAATAATGGCCTGCACACCCATCCCAACCCCTCTTAATCAATATTATTCATTTTTCCTTGCTGCATTAAGTCCTGTTATTATGCAGTTCATCAGAATGAGATGCAGCAAAATAATGGGTTCTTAATGTGAGGAAAGAGCTCTTGACATCCAGTAGGGCAAGCTGCTTTTCAAGTGACAGCAGTGCAAATGCTGGCATGTCTTCTTGCAGGGAACTGAGAGTCAAGCCTGCTGCCCTTGTGGCAAAACCTCGAACCTGGAGAGAAAGCAGCCAGCCATGCCTGTAAAGCCGTTCTATTGAATGCAAAAATAATCTATCAGGATGGAGAGTTTTCACCTTCAATTTCATCAACATGTGTATGCTTCCACTCACAGGAGACCAGCTCTCCCTGCTGCAGATGTAGGACGTGGAAATAACCCTCCTGCTCTCAGCTTTAAATACATCTTTACCCAAAGAGTGGTGGGGGTGCGGAACAGACTTCTTAGTCCTGTTGCTGAAGCCGGTATCCCAGCTTCTTGTAAGAAATGGCTACATGAGATCCTTTCATCAGGACAGAAGGCATTACTTTAGACAGAATTGTGGAAGTATGGAACAAGCTTCCTAGTCTCGCCAATACCCTGGCCTTTTTTCAGAAATAGGTGGTCACAACACTTTAGTTTTGTCTTCTCTTGAATACTATAATGCCCTGCTTGCTGGGGTATTTAAATCCACATTGCACAAACTACCAAATGGGCACAATGTCTTATGTTCAGGATTCTCCAGCTTGGAGAGGTCAGTCCCGTTAGGTCTTATAGGTCACCTTGCAGAAGACCAAAAACACTAGTAAGTTAATGATCCAACAGCAAGTAAACTTAAGGAAACCTTGAGCCTTGTTGGATGATTTTGGTTCCACATTCTTTTTCCAACCATTTTGTCTATCCCAGCAACCAACAGGCACAAAGCAGGGCTAAGTTCTTTTTAAATTCTTTAAATTGAACACATCACAATAACACTTTCCAGGGCTTTATGAATGGGTGATTTAAGGCTGACCACTAAAACCTTCTAGATAGGGCTCTCCAGGACCAGGGACAGAGACCCCTGCCCTATTGCTTTCAACAGCAGCAAAGGGGGGGGAGATTTTTTTATCAGTTTATGCCAGAAAAACCAGGGCATGATGAGCAAAACATAGTGTGTTGCAGAGACAAGGCCAATGAGCCGAACAAATTATTGCTGCTGCTCCATCAGCGGAAAGTAAACAAAGAAATCAGCGAGGGAAAAATTAGGAAAACCCATGGAAAAGCACGCAGCACCTTTTTCATCCTGGCGTAGTCGATGAGGCGGGCGTACGCGCTGGTTCCCGCGATGATCAGCCGGGGACGGAAGAGTCGGGCCGTCACCTCCAGCTGGTCGTAGTCGATTATTCCGGTCTCGAGCTGAAATGGCACAGAACCAGGCATCAGTGACACCACTGCACAGTGTGGGCGGGGGGATGCTTCATCCCTGGGACTTACATTTCTGTTAATCTTTGCATCCACCCATTTTCCAAGTGCTTTGTCCCATAGAGGGTCTTGGGGATGCCAGAGCCTTTTCCAGCAAGCAGCTGGCACAAGGTAGGGCACACATAGACACAGACACTCACACCAGCGCTAATCTACCCAGAGGCCAATTAACCTACCAGTATGATTTTGGACTTTGGGAGAAAACCAGCACACCAGGAGTAAACCCATGCGAACACAGTGAGAACATACTAACTCCACGCAGACAGCACCTCAGGAATTGAGCCCAGGGCCCCAGGGCTGAAGGGCAGCAAGTAAACTTAAGGAAACCATGAGTCTTGAGAGACAGTTTTGGTTCCAGGGTCTATTTCCAACTATTTTCTAACCGCTTCTTCCAATTTAGGGGTCGCGGCGCAGCTGGAGTCTACCCTGGAAAGCAACAGGCACAGCAGGGCCTCCTAGTTTGCCACCCAAAATCTCTTTCGTCTTGGTGGGCTGTTTTGGTCTTTGCAGCATTACAAGCGACAGCTGCAGCAGACCTCCATGTAATGCCTCTATTCAGCTGCGAGCGTTGTGGGGCTCAAAGCATGAGACAGTGCATGCTGACAGAACAGGTTTCATAAGGCAGAGGCACACTATCAGCACCTCTTCATGAAAAAGTGGCAGTGGCAATGGCAAGACAAGTTCATTATGGATAGCAAATTAAAAACCGTATTAATAAGCATGAAAATCATTTGAATCTCATCTGTCTCAGGGAATTTCTTATTTCACCAGCAACAAAAGAGTCCGCTACATAAGCACAGATGGTATAGGATGGGAAAGTCTTCACTTGAACTAGAGTGAGAAGCATCACCACAGTCCGTCTTCTTCTCTAAAAATTGGAAACACCAATTTTTAAAATATACTCCAAATTAAAACCAGCAAACATGTGCAGGGTTAAATTAGAATACTATCTTTTGCTCATTCATAGACTGAAGAGAGCTATACAATAGTGGCTACACCTAAAAAGCAGTTACTAGATCTCCTACCACCACAAGGCCCTGCTGAGCCTGGAGCCAGAGAAGAGCCCACTCAGCCAGCTGGCCCTGAAGCTCACTGCCCTGAGCCACACCGACACCAGCTAGCCTTGAGAAGGCACTGCTACAACACCACACAAGACGACAGTACCTCACCCCTGGGACACAGACAAGCACAGTACTATCTGGCATACTGCTAGGCCCAGAAAAGACAATAGGCACTGGTCAACAATCTAACCAGGGTGAGAGACAGCAAGGAGGACAGAGTTTTTCAACACGCATCTTTTCACCGTTCCTACTCAGTGCCTGCAGGGCACCCTCCTTCTACCCATAGCACAGCAAAAATAATTTTACAACTCATATGAATCATATGAAGTAATCCTAGAGTGATCAACAATTCACATCACTATGCCCCTTTCACATAGACCTCATATGCAGTTCGGGGTCAGTGGCCCAGAGCCTATCCCCGGAAGCACTAGGGGGCAAACCGGGACACACACCCTGGATGCAGAGAACACACAGACACACACTCACACCAGGGCCAGTTTTCCTAGAAACCAATTGATTTACCAGTATGTCTTTGAACTGTGGGAGGAAACCTATACAAACCTGGGGAGAACATGCAAACTCCACACAGATCACACAGAATTGAGCCCAGGCTCAAGCGCTGCATCGCAGCAATATTCATTGTGCTGCCCTGATCAATAATCATTTTGGAGAAAAAAAAAATAACTGACCACTAATTAATTTCCACTCTTCTTAAGATTCACATGCATCATTTATGAGCCTTTTATTGACTTACAGCGGGGACAGGTTTCCTCTTGCTTCTTAGAAAACAAGCTGTGAAAGTGCTATAAAACCCCTTAAGGTTGTAAGTTGGAAGGTACTGAAAAAGATGACAGTAAGCTGGAAGAGAGGTAGATAAGGGGCAGTAAGAAAAACGGTAAAAAAAAAACAGCTGGTGCTCCTCTGCAGCATTTATCCAGTGTCTTCTCAGCTCCACGGTATATTAACTGATCCCTCCACTCCATCAAACACCTCTTCCTCCACGACAAAGCGGTCTGGGCCACAGCCTGTCGATTTTCTATTAGTTCCGCGGCGGTGAGGTTTTGTCGGCACCTCAATCACCGCGCGGTTGAAGAGCACGGACGCGCCCCCCCACCCCCCAAGGCCCTGACAGCGTGCCAGCTAAGAAGGACAGCCGGGTCTCTCTCTAGGGCCCCGAGTCTGGACACATGACAAGAAGGGGAATTACAAATCGATAGAGCATCTCACACTCACTTTCAGCTTGTACGGCATGGACTCGAAGTAAATAGATGTGGCTGAAATCCTCTTGACGTCAGACATGTAGCCGTGAGTGAGGCTGAGGGGAGAAAGACAGAAGAATTACTTTCAGAGATCTGAACCCCCACCCTCGGTGCCACCCCCAACTGTCCTCAGAACCCGAACGCTCACCGACACCCCCACGTGTCCTCTGAACCCCAACCCTCGCCGCCACCCCCAAGTGTCCTCTGAACCCCAACCCTCGACACCACCCTCAAGTGTCCTCTGAACCCCAACCCTCACCGCCACCCTCAAGTGTCCTCTGAACCCCAACCCTCACCGCCACCCTCAAGTGTCCTCTGAACCCCAACCCTCACCGCCACCCTCAAGTGTCCTCTGAACCCCAGCCCTCACCGCCACCCTAACCTTTGCCGACACCCCCAACTGGGCTCTGAAACCCCCACTTTCACCAACACCCCAGTTAAGCTCTGAACCCCAGCTGACATCTGAACTCCCACCCTTACCGACACCCCCATCTAAACTCTGAATCCCTGCTTCGCCCCACACTAAACCCCTCTAACTGCCATTTGAACCTCATCTTTTCAGACAAACAAATCATCTTTCTGAGGGATTAAGAAATCTAGCCTGCTTTGAATTGAAATAGTTCAGTTATGGAAATAATTCTGTATTTGGCACACCCAGGGCTGTCTCAAGGGGTGGGCAGGTTCTTGTGTGTAGTGTTGGCGGCAGGGAGCAGCGTTGAGGTGATGAAATAGCTGCCTAACTAGCCTGGTCAAACAGACATACAGAACCGAGCAGAACTACTAATCGCCGTTGTTGCTAATGCTATCGCTACCATCAGGTGTCTCAATGCGTCCTTGTCTTCGTCGAGATCACTGCCTGTGTCCGTTTCTTCCTTGCTCCCGGTTTTTACAACGAACCTTTCCAAAGACCCTTTAAGGGCCACATTTGCTTGCATCCTCCCTCTTCTGCTTCCTTTTTCTTTTCTCGCACCCGCTGTAGTATTTTCTAAATCTGGCCCTGTCACTGCTTGTGATCGCCATTTTCTCACCGGCTCACTTTTTTCCCAAGCTAGTTGAGTTGTGCTGCAATAACTTTTAGCTGGCAGCCCAGGGCCTATGATGTAGTGTAGTTAGTGTAGGACAGGCCTCCAGTTCTGAATAAAGCATCTGCTCTCCCACTTACTTTAGATTTCACTTCGAGTTAAAATAGTTTTGTGTGGAGCTTTATTAAAATATGTATTTTTATGTGCGTGTGAAGCGGGATTGGGGATTGGGGGTGTCTGGCTGGCGCGGGGGCCATGGGAGGCCGCCCCCTTCGCCCCCCCTTGAGACGGCCCTGCGTACACCCAAGGGACAACGACAGCAGGGGATACTAACTGGCCACCGTCGGGCAGGTCGAGCCCCATGATGCGGTCGTGAGGCTGCAGGACGGCCGTGTACACGGCGAAATTGGCAGGGGAGCCGGAGTAGGGCTGCACGTTGACCCCCCAGCATTTGGGGTCCAGGTCAAAGGCCTCCAGGGCTCTCTTCTGGCAGAGCAGCTCAATCTGGTCGACCACTTCCGCGCCACCGTAGTACCTGGCCAGGGCAAAAAAAAAAGGCGTGAGATGCAAAAAGAGGGCGGGGCACGTGGGAGGGGTTTGGAGATAAGGGGAGGGGTCTGTGGGGGTGGGGCAAAGAGAGGGAGGGAACATCTAGGGCAGGAGGTGGGGAAACCAGCACAGATCAGTTACAAAACACCTTCAACGGTAAAAATCTCAGTTGTGAAAAACAGACACATTCTCTTAAAAGCACAAACTTCATGGTGTCCTGCCACTTAGCATTTAACGAAAACATGTTCTGAGCAACAGCTCCTCACAACCCTTCTAGAAGGGAAATTAGGAGATTAAAAAATGAGAAAAGCTGTAAGAAGAAACTAAAAAGGAGAAATAAAGGCTGAGACTTCCGGGATGCGTTTCTGTTTCCTTCCTGGACTGTTCTAACATGTTTAGGAAAAAGGGAGAGGGCCACACCAGCATGCATATGTAAAGAGAGGGGCCACAGGTCGCAAATTAAAAAGGCTCAGAGGATTACATTTATCAGTCTGAGCCAAACAAAAGGCTTGCAGGTAAGTTGCTGGGGGTTCAGGAGGAGCAGAAGGGAAAATAAATCAGAGGGCTTTCAGTGTGTCAGTTAAATCCTGGCATTGCTGCCACTCCTGAAGCAAGACTGAAGCTCTAAGCCGATTTGCGTGTTATTACATTTCTGCAGTCGGAGGCTTTCCTTCTCCTCCACCTGCAGGCACGCCATTGTGCCGGGGCTGAATTTATTGAAAAAAGGATTCTCCCAAAATGAGCATTTAAGAGGAATTAAAGCAGTTCAAGTCGCCTGCTTTATAAATCCAATCCTCTCTTTAATGGGGTCTGTCAAACAAGAGGATTTAGCTAAATTTGATAATATTCTTAATTCCCTTTTATTTTATTTATTTGTTCTTGGCTTAACCCCGATGACATGCAAGCAAAAAAAAAAATTATAATCAAACGATCAGACCCCTGTCTCTGCCACACAGACGAGCAGGCCAGACCTGCTTGTGTGGTATTAATCTGCAAGGGAATCTGTGTTGACAATGTTTTCTATTTCTCTACTGGGAAGAGGAGGGCTGTGTACTGTGGCAGAGAGGCACAGCATGGGAGAGAGGCGAAGGCCTAGACAGGCTTGGTTTTTAAAAGTTTATCAACAACAGATGGTTGGCAGGACCACCAGGTCTTTCTGCGTCGTTTCATTTATATGCCAATGATCACCCACACTGCAACACAGTCTCTCTCTCCCGGGCTAGCTGTGTGTTGCAGGCTGATCTATGACTCTGAGACGCAGCGAAGGGAGAAGGACAAGATCAGCAGCCAAAAATAACGATTTGCACAGAGGCGGTTCTCAAAGTGCCCATGCATCTCAGTCCCCCGCGTGGCAGGCCTGGCAGCACAGGGCCGAAACAGGTGCGACTGCATACTGGTGTGCAGGCCTGGGGACGTGCTGCACAGTGCAAGGCAGCGATCCAGGGTGAAGGAGGCACCATGGAGCAGGCATTCAGTCACGCCAGGCCTGTCGGGGTTTTTGATCTGAGTGTTAATGCACGTTCACCCAGCACGGCTATTCATCTACACCAGCTCACTACTAGCTTAACCTGGCCAATTTATGAAACAAGTAAAGGTTTATTCTGCGCCAGAAAAAAAAGAGAAGAAAAGAAACACAAAGTTTTGGCTGTGGAGCCTTCTTCGGGTGGAACCAAAACGTTTCGTTTCTTTTCCGCATGGAATAAACCTTTACCTGTTCCTTTGCAGCCTAAGCAAGCTGATACAGCTACCTACTCGAACCAATTTAAGAAACCTTTCTAAGGTGCTGGTGCTTTAAAGAAGCCTACATATGCCACAGACACACCAGCCTTCCAGGAGCAGCACCGCAGACCTGTTACAGTGGTGACGCCACCACGTATATCCCAGGGGGCCCTGCTGTGCAGCAGCATGCATGCTAGGCGGGCTCACCTCTTCCCCGGATATCCCTCTGAATACTTATTGTTGAGACAAGAGCCCATGGCCTCCAGGGCAGCCCTGCTGCAGAAGTTCTGACAAAGGGAAGGGGGAAAAAAAAGAAGGAGGTTTTAGAATCGTTCATCATTGGCTCAAGGGCGGGAGAACTGGTGGTGGGGTAAAGTAAGATCAGAAAAAAAACAAAACAAAGATAACTTTTTTTTTTTTAAACGATCACCACTCTTAGCGGTAATACATTCAAGTCAGCCCGTCTCAGGGTCAGGGTCAGCGCTGACCCATTCATTAAACTGCCAGGCCCATCAGCAGCACTTGATGGAGAGGGTCCTGGCCAGGCGTCTGCGAGATTGCCCGCAGCCCGGCCAAAGGGGGCGGGAGGGGGGTCAATGGACGGCCCTGCACACAATACAAGGCTGCTATTCAGCAGAGAGTGACCGGTGAGGCATCTACTCCTCGGGCAACGACACTATGCAAGGACGAGATGGACTATGCAAGCCGACTGGGCTTCCCTATGTAACCTCCCTATGCTGGGACAATGCAAATAATTAATTACATAAAAAACTTAATTTAACTGTAAAATGAACGCAGTAAATTACTTTATTTCACACATGATTTACCTGTAAATCCTTTCATACTTAAATAAAAAGTTTTAAAAAAGAATGAACGGAAGGATTTCTTTGAACTTCGAGAACTATAAAAATAAAATAAAAATATTTAATAAAAAATATTTTTTTCCCCACTAGAACTTATTTCAAGAAACACAAATTTTTCAGTTTTTAACAGTGGAGAACCTGTAACAGCACAAAAGCCCCGATAACAAAAATGCAACAGCACTTTATTAATACACTCCCAGAGATGGAAAACCAGATAGAAACACTTCAGAGGTGCCATGCTCTTAAGCATTTTGGCGACGTGGCAAATCTTCAGCATGCGATTTTCTGCTTTTGGAAAAGAACATTAAAGCGGTTTTAAGAACGCGGGCGCGCATATTTTGGAGAACGTGGCTTCCAGGCTCTGCTAAGGATTGCGGATGAGCACATTAAAATGATCTGTATGAAAAGATAAGCGGGATTTAAAAGAAGATCTGAGGAGGCAAATCAACCAGAAGATAAAAGACGGGGCGCAGCGCAAACCCGTGCGATCTGACATCATTACATGATGGTGTCGGGTGTGATTTGATCTGACACGTGGAATTTCATTATTCCTGGCCTGGTCTGGGTTTCTCACACTCTCTGCAGCATGGTGTATACATTGCAGAGCTCTGCTCACACCGCATTTGCTTTCACTTTAAAGTTTTCCTTATGAGGCCTTTTACCTGGGGACTGCATGGCTGCGTCTGTATGAAAGCCGGAGTGCACACTCCTTGCAGGAAAGCTGGGGACGGGGCCGGCAGGGTTGGTCAGCAGGACACCAGTCTGGAGGCTGTCAGGGAACCAGCGGGCAGCCCTGCCCCTTCACCCGCCCACCCGCTGTGTGAACGGCCCCCCACTCTCCCCAAGACGCAGCTAGCGCGCGCCGAGACAAGCCAGCAGCTCCTGCGTGCTTCTGCCCTTCAGGAATATGCTAATCTCACGCCGCAAGATCTCAGGGAAACGAGGCAATTAGCGGGGCCTGCATCTCGGGGGCAACAACACAGGAAACGGCTTCTGCCGTATGCTGTCCATCACAATACGTCAACTCCACGACCACATAAAAGGGGGAAATTCACTCAATCAAGCGCAGCGGCTAATGCCCTTTACTGATGCACCCCATTGCCAAAGGAACAGCACAAAGGTGTGAGGTCTTCTTCGGCAGGGAATCACACAATTATGCCATATTTTAAGCAAACCTATTGGCAATGGCAAAAAAAAAATACTGGAGCACGTGGCAAGTATTTTTATGCTGGTATTGTCTTGAACTGCTACGGCAAGCTGGAAGCATCACCATTCCTCCACTATTGAATCTGGATGCCAAACTCAGACTGTTTGACGGAAGAAATTAACCGAAAAAGGGCTTGAAATTGGCGGCTCATCCGTGCATTCCCTCATGCAGCACTGCACCTAGCTTTCCAGCAGGTGGCGCCATGCCATGCCAGTACCGTACCCATCTGCCCAATGGGTACCCGGGAAAGCGACTCGTTACCTCCGAGGCGATGAGCTCCAGGCCGCGCAGCTGCCGGTCCTTCTCCTTCTGCACCAGGTCCCACATCTCGGGGTCGTCGGCGGCCAGGCTCTCCCGTCCGGTCCACTGCGGCCCCTCGCTCCGCTGGGCCACGGGCTGGGCGTGCTGACCGCGGGCGCCGGCCACGGTGGCACAGGGCAGGCGGCGCACCAAGGGCTGGAAAACACACACGGCGGGGAGAGTGAGGCTCACCAGGCGGGCCGGATTACACAACACACACCCAAGCACCCACCCCTTCAGAGCCGCCTTCGGATGCCTCCGCGCACCACTGCTCCAACGATAGTGCGCGCCGCGGTTCACCAAGAGGAGACACGCCGATGACACCTCCTCCAATTTCAAACCGTTCCACTCAGTCACGCTCACTTGTTTGGGCTGTTTGGCATCGTCTCAAACTTTGAAAGTAAGTTTTACAGTAAATGGGCTGTCGTCGTGTGTGTGTGTGTGTGTGTGTTTGGGGGGGGGGGGGCGCAATGCCATAATTTGGGGGGTCCATTCCACCCAAGTCCACGTCTGCCTGCAGCCCCTGCTATACCAAGCCCCCCAAAATGAAGCCCCTACTATAGTGGAGCCCCCAATACGCCACACCACTATGAAAATATGAAAAAGAAATTAAATTTGAAAGGAAACGACCCATTCTGGCATTTGAAGGATGCCTAATGAAACCGTTAAAGCTGACATTTTCACAAGATTTGCAGGCTTGAAGAAACGGAGGACAGAAAACCACCTTTTTATTTTTTTTCTTGAACTCTAAAACCTTGCTGTGATCTGCTTGAAAATGTCACTGTAGATTAGTGGGGGGAAAAAAAGGAAAAAAACAACAGGAAATCTGCTGGGCACTTGTAATATTATTTTTCTTCTCCTTCAGATTTCTTTCCAAGAAGCGTTTACTGTGTTTTATTAGGAAGCCAGAAGAGACAATCCACTGTTAACCATGTTGGAGACGGAAGGCTGCTCTGTAACGGCAAAATCTAGCACAGCGTACACAAGCGCGCTACAGCATTTCTCAACTTGACTGAGATTAATGGCAACTTTTGCTTAGATTTTAATTAAGAAACCACACTGGCTCAAACCTCTTAAAGAGGTAGATGGCTCTACAATGCATAAGACTATAAAACACTGGCTTGCACACTTAACTAGAACTGGAGATTGGGAGGGGATTCTCCACTCATGGGACGACAGGCAACATTAGCAGCTGCCCTAGACAATCCTGACTTACTAACAAAAGGAGAGGACCTTGGATGTGGGTTCAATCCATTTTGCAATCCAATTAAATTATTTTAAAGTTGTGTTTGCTTCCTATTAATCAAGGTGTGACTGATAGGTCTCACTGCTACCCTCTCACCTGTCCAGGTGGTGGGACGCCTGTGTGCCCTCTCAGCTCAGTGAGCCTCACCTGTCCAGGTGGTGGGACGCCTGTGCGCCCTCTCAGCTCAGCGAGCCTCACCTGTCCAGGTGGTGGGACGCCTGTGTGCCCTCTCAGCTCAGTGAGCCTCACCTGTCCAGGTGGTGGGACGCCTGTGAGCCCTCTCAGCTCAGTGAGCCTCACCTGTCCAGGTGGTGGGACGCCTGCACCCTCTGAGCTCAGTGAGCCTCACCTGTCCAGGTGTGTGGTGGGGTGTGATCGGCAGGCCTAGCTTTGGTAAACGGAGGTGAACATAACCTTAAAGGTATCCCAGAATACTTTTTATATCACACCCGGGTCTCCAGCTGGGAACCAGCCTCCCAGAGGAGCAGGGAACAGGAAATATTAACGGAGCTAATGGACAACTAACAAGATGAATACAATTTAAGAATGAAACTGGGGGGGAGGGAGGATCGACTACTCCTGCACGTTCTTTTAAAAAGAAGGAATAATTTCATTGCTTGGCAACACAGCCACAGCATACAGCACCTGTTACGCGAATCAAAGCCATTTTTCTTTTCAGGGACAGAGCCCGCTGCTGTAATCCAGACAAGCAGGATTGCGCGAATGGGAAAAACACACAACAACCCCCCCACCCCCTCCCCAACAATAACATATCACAGGCAACTAAAGGAAAAACGTCTTTTAAACTGGGTTTCTCTGCAAGCAAATGGTGAACGCACAGGCGAAATAAACCTGCTGCGATACCCTACAATGGTTTTCCGTGCAAGCCAAAGTCTAATCCAACAGCGAGAGCAAAGTCCCCCCTCTGCACAGCCCTAGGTTAAGCAAGGCAGCTGGCAACACTACGGCAAAGCCCTATAAATTACAGATTTAATCTTTAGCCTCTTGAATCCTTTAATATAATATAATTAGAACAGCCGCGGCAGTCTTCAAGATATCAATACGCACAGCACTGCCGGCTAATTATGCTTCTATCAGCAGTATTCCAGGGAGCTTTAGTGCACTTCATTGTCCACATTCAGCATTTCCACTTATCAAATCAAGGCACCCCAGCGTTATTTACAATTTTATTAGGAGAAAACACAAAGTCCGGGGAACTTGTGAGCTCCCCGCCCACCTCTTCTCCTTTCAGCCCCATCTTTCCAACAGCCGTGGGAGCGCGGCGAGGATCAGGAGGGAATGCTGGTGACGGGAGGGTGGGATAGCCCGGGATACGTTAAGATGGGAGGTTAAAAGGATGCAGCAGGAAAATCCACTCGCCAGTTTCATCCCGACTCTAATCCAAGCCTCATGCGTGCAGATGAATGCTGGAATAACAGAAGAGGGTCTGCCCCTGATCTTCTGGGTCCTGAACACGGGACTCAGGAGGGCTGGCACTTCAAGGAGACCCACAGGTACAAAGTCTTTTCTAGGGCCTCCGAACAGATAACTCCCATTGCAGGGCAGTTCACTCCATGCCACAGTTTAGGACAAGCCGGCTCTTTCATAATCCAGAGGAAAGATGTATATTTCAAGATCATTTTCGACGCTTTTATGAAATGTGCACAGATGTGTCAAATTTAAATGAAACGTACTGGGTTTCTGTTTCACCAAGGTAACGAAATACAACCGACCTGAGGCAGATAACAGCCATGTCTGTCCAATGGGAGTCTTGCCGATATTTCCCGGAAACTTAGAGCAACATTTCTCTTTGAGCTCCCGTTTCCCTAGAAGTCTGTGCTCATGATTGTATACGCACTTGTGATGTATAACTTCATTTAATTGTGTTATTAAAAACCAATTAAAAACATAATTAGGAGCGATTAGAAATCCCTACATGGGATTTCTGTTTTCCCTGTTCTGCAACAGTACGGTGCATTGTGCTTAAAGCACAGGCCTGCACTATCTCTCAGTTCTGCCGAGCTCAAAACCCACCACGATTTAATTTTCTGTTCAAGAGAGGACAGCTTAAGTGACCTTGATCTGCAGTGATCTCTTAACTCCGAAAGTAATAAGCGGAAAAAAAAACAGAAGCAGTCAGGGTTGACTGTGAAACTGTGCCTGAGGACAATATTTTAAATAATGACGAGAATGCACAACACCTAGATGTTTAAAAAAATGCCAACAGCTGAAATGTCCAGACAGACTGATACTGGTTCGGCTCTTTCATAGCCAGTCCTGGACTTTGTGTAAGTGTGAAATGGTGCCTCAGGCAGGTGGACCTATTTTGTTTTCTCAAGAGCTCACTCAATCTCTCCTCTTGTGCTCCGAGGCAAATCTGGGCCAGAGGTCTAAAGGCGAAAGATTGGAAAGGTTAACAGATTAATCCACAGCAGGTGACACCTTATTCTGAAAGCTGTCCGGACTTAACAAGGCCTGAAATCTCGCAAGCCAGCCCGACAGATCAAAGAAGCGCAGGGAGACAGGCTGGCCACATTTTGTAAAGCTAAATCACATGGGTCATTAACTTCTGACGGGAACTGTCCTTTGCTGTCTGCGCCTTCCGTGGGGACACAGAGCGGCCGCGCTCCATTCGTCGGCCTAAACTCCCACTGCGGCAATGCAGGTGCCTGCAACACTGTCGGACCTCAGAGTTAGTCCGAGGAGCACCAACATGCTCACCACACTGAGAAAAGCCGCAGGTTCGTGCTTCTTTGTGTATTTGTGAAAGGGCCGTGACGACGGCGAACACTCACATTTTAACTAGAAGAAAACTGCATGTACCTGTACAGGCTCCCCATGGATTTCAGAAGAAAATCTGAAATACTGCTGCTCAGCTACAAAGGCTTGCATGGTCCGATTTCTGAAGACATCACCGACGCGTTAACTTCCTACCCACTGGAACCAAAAGCTTTAATTAAAACCGTCATCTTATTTGCTTACACTACCAGAAGTTAACGGTTAAAAGTTAGAGGTATGCTATGACCATTTTTAGAAGCTTAAGGTGATGCAGCCTTTACTCCAGTTGCGCCAGTGAGGACCTGCATTGCTGGGGGGCAATTTCCATGATGGACTGGTCCCACCCAGAGAGGAGTCTGGGAGAAACTGGGAAAGACTGGGACAGCAGGGAGCAGGATTGGAAAGCCCTGGTTTACAGGGTGAATGACTGGTCAGAGCATGGAGTAGTGGAGGCGTCCAGGGCTTTGTGGCTCCTTAGCGACCCCTACTGTTGGCCAGGCGCCAGCGTGGCTGCAGATCACAGCGGGCAGGGCTTCTGTCCTCCAGCTGGCACGACAGCCCTGCTGGTACAGATCAGGGACACAAAACAAAAATTTGCCAAAAGCGGTTTATGAATACTCTCTCAATGCCCACCACCAGCTAATCTAAATCTAGTGACCCCCAAAGGGTTAAACAAAGTGCGAATCCCAGTTTAAAAAAATCTGAAAAACTAACAAAATTAAAACCAACAGGTTCATGCCAAGGTTCCCTGCTGCGTTGTTTTTTTTTAACTCCAATCGGGAGTGGGTTTTTTACAAATGAGGCCTGTCACTCGGACTCCTGCCAACAATAATCAGCCTTTTTGCCAGCAACGACAATAAAAAGCAAATATATATATAAAAAAACACCTAGGAGAATTGACAACTGCCAGGCTCATCAGTCAGACTGACAGGCGATTCCGCTCACCTGTCACAAAGTAATAGGAGCCCCTTGGTTACAAATAGTCCTTTTGATTGCAAAGTGAAACAATACTATAGCAAGGAGCAAAATCCACAGGCAGCAGAGAATGTCACATATATAGTATGCAAACCCACAGCGTGTCCAGTAATAAAGTCCACCTGACAGGCTGCTTCTGATGAGAAACGCCTGACCATCATTCAGCAATCCATCTTCTTGTTTTTTTATTAAAAAGCCTAGTGGATCAAATAGGAAAACGCACAAGCATCACAACTAATCTTTCGAGTCCTCCCGGCCAACGTGACCTCCGATGGCTGACTTCTGCACACCATCAGCATAGCGTGCCACGCCATCAGATTCTGAACCTTGGATTGAGACCCAACTGCACGTGCACAGAGTCATCACCTTTTTAAAAAAAAAATCACAAAGACGACATTTTCTGCAAGTGTTTTTTCCATGCAAAGACAAAGTAACAAAAAAAAAACCTGACACACAGTTTCATCTTGAAGAAATGTGATGCGCAGAAAAGGTATTTTCTGCAAGTTACGCATTGTGACGATTTTGGGACGTTCCACTGTCCCTCTATTTATCCAAGACACTGATCTGAGACCTGAATATTTGATGTTAAACAGGTTTTAAAAAAAATTATAAAATACACTGCACTGGCACAGAATGTCTCCCCCTGAGTAAGAAATGTGCTACAAAAAAAAAAGATTTTAAAGTTGCAAAATCTAAGTGGACTTGGTCTTTAAAATTTTAATGGAATATTTGATACAGCATGATCTGGGTCACTATTTTTTTTTTGACATCATGAATATGTATTTATGTCAATGTGTTTCAGATTGCTGCCATTTTTGCACTAATGCGTGATGCGGATCCACAACAGCGATTCTGCTTTGATGAAAAAAGAAGAAATTTAATATAAGGATGTTGAAGTCAAGTGCTGTTTGTAAACCGAGGAAACGTACGGCACTATCCCGAAGTAGGAATGCCAAAAGACAGTGCCATCTTACTAATAATACAATAACAAAGAGTTCTGGTATGCAGTAAAACTATTGTATCAACTACACAGTCAAAAGTGCAGTTTGAAACCATGAAGGGACACGTCCATTTGGAAGAATACATTTGCTGGATTTGGCCCAAAACGTTATCCAGGCTGATGAAGAATCAGATGCATTCCTGGACACTTTAGGAATGTCCTCCACTGTCAGGATCTGAATCTTTTTGATCTCGCACACAGAGGACTACAAGGGGAATCAGACACAACCCAGTGGACGTCTTCATAAGCAAGTTCGAAGTTCCAGAACAGTGAAACATGAACCAGAATGCACCAGCAGAAACTATAGAGAAGTGTGTTTAATAATACTGAGAACAGGAGGAACAAGCCATTCCTCTATGCAGTCGAACCCCTGGCACCTTTTAAAAGAACAGCTCGACCGAGATTCTTAGATCAGTTACTAGCAGCCAGACAAGCTACTGCATATGGGTCAGTCTCCTCTCGTTTGTTAAGTGTCTTGTGTTTTTGGGTTCAGTGAAATTCCTGATCATGTGAATCACAACGCCTTTCATCTGCACTTATTATAATTAGATTTATCAAAACTCGAGCCCATTACACAGTCCTTGAGGTTCGGGGTTATAGCTAGAAATGATATACTTCCTGTTCCCTATTAGGATTGTCACTTTAGTTTCGTTCCAAACAACAAATGCTAAAAAAAAAGGAAAAACTAGACATTAGGAGTCTCTCTTCTACTTTCTACTAGAGCACATGGCATCGAAGCCTTTAAAAATCAATCAGCTCAGTACAGCTGAGTGGAAAAATCATTCGACGTGAACTTAATTAACATGAATGTCTTTTTTCAAAAGGAAAAGTTATTTCTGGAAAAAAATGAACTATAAAAAAGGCAACTTTGAAGGTCAGAGCCTAAAGCAAGGGTGTGTGCAGTGTGTCCAATGACCACCCCAAGGAACCCCCTTCTCCTACCCAACTCCCAGATCCATCTCTCCTCTCGTCTCGTCTCACTGCGGGTGGGGGGGGAGTCTCGCTAGCTTATCACTTGGGCCAAAGCACGGCCTTTTTTAAAGCTCCATAAGAAACCTCTTACTGTATGTGAATCAGCTAGAGGGCAGCGAAGAAAAATCCAGCAGATTTGGAAGTCAGTTGTGTGGAGACATGCAGACGGCACAGCGTGCCGAATCAGAGGAACAGGGCGCAGGGACAAGGGACAGGGCGTGACACAGCAGACCTGCTCTCCGGGCCTTGTTTAGACCAGGCGAGCTGCTCCGCTCTCCTCAATGACTGCTCACTCAACTGCTCCCCCGGCTTTTTTCGAAGAGGGGGGCAGTAGAGTTAAGAATCGAAACAAAGCCTTTAGCTAATGGATCTATAAACGAATCGCATTTACAGGTAGCTTATAGTGGGGTTTTTTTTTGCGATCCACCCTATGGAACAGTGTAACTTATTTTTTTGTTGACAGGCGAGCACGCGATGGTCAATTTGGAGAGCTGAGCCTTCTTTAAAAAAAAAAACAATTTAAAAAAAACAACAAACATTTTCTATATCCAGGAGGGTATTTTGTTGCGGTTTACATAGGGGATTTCAGCCCATCTCCAAACAATTACCAATAACTCAATGGGTCTGTTGGGATTTCAGCTTAGGCCTTAAATCAATCGCTAACTTTCAGCCATCGAAGACAGACTCTGCCCATCCCGGGTACAAATCAACATCTGGGAGCATGTGCACATTTTGGGGGAGGGAGGCTGCCCACCTCTTCCAGCAGGACCCCACAGGCTCCCTTGATTTCAAGGTGACTTGTGTACCAGAGAGCAGCTCTCTTCAATCTCCGCCTGTAACGTCAGTTACAGCGCTCTTCCGGCAGCTCTGCTCTGGGACGGTCTCGTTTCCTGACTGAAGCACCCCCGAAGGCCCTTTTATCAAGAAAGCAGCCAAGCCACAGCTGGAACTGTAACTTCCCCCCTCCAGCAGGGGGCGCCCGACTCCGCTCCCCAGGGGCTGGTGCCCAGCAGGTTTTACAGGGTCTCTACAAATCTTCAGCTTCTCCACAACTGGGCAAGGCTTCAACTTGTCCAATTAAACAAATAAGGGGTCCCATTAGGTAATGAAGGGCTCAGATGGAATGAAGACCAGAAAAACCTCAGGCCTTCCGGGACTGGGAATGTGCACCCCTGCTCTGCGGTCAACCCGCCATGCACATTTTTCAAGATAATGAAGGCCTCTATAGGTTACAAAGGCTACATGCCCAAGTCATGACAGTCAGGCAGTGCTGGCTGCTGCTGCTCAGTCCTGCATTTAATGAATGATCAGTCTCCCAGCTCCTTTTACAGCCCATCCCCACTATGGCGTTTATCCTGGAATAAGGCAATGCAGCAGGAAACAGGTGCATTGGAACAGCACTTGGAAACAGGTACATTACTAGAACAGCTGTTTTTTTTTTCCCTGCAATTCCTGTTCTCTTCAAAGCCAAACCAGGAAAAAACACACACACAGTGAGGTTTCTGTAGGACCGGCCCGTGCTCAGGTGTGGACTGCCTCCGCGCCGTTTTTCAGCCCCGATTCCCCAGCTAAGGCCCGGATTTTATCCGGACCCGGTTTGGGCAAGCCAGCACGCACCCCCGAACCAGAACCGGATCGCGGGACAGGAAGCCTGGAGCACGCGCCAGACTCCACAGCCTCCCAGCTCTGGAACAACCTGGAGTGGGGCGAAGACACAGACACATGCCCAGCATGATCACCAGACCCTCAAGGCTTCTGAGGTGCCTGGTTTCACCCCTCCTTCATTCTTAACCTCCACAAACTTCGGCTGGAGGGGGGGGGGGGGGGTGGTGAGCTGCCAGCCCCTCTGATCAGGCCCCCCTCCAACGCCCACGGTGTCACATGCGCAGCACAGGTAAGGACACTGGGACACACGGAGGGGGGGAGGAGCTGGAGAAACGGGCTCCCTTAGTCCCGAGACATCATTCATTACACCGGCCTGTGCTGCAGCAGTACCGCGCGCGGCTCGCATAACGACAGAAAAACACATAAAAAAAAACAAGGCAGTATATTTTTCACAAGGTCGCGCACTTCATTACAGACGATTACCTGGCTTCCTGTCAGCGCAGCGGGATAAAACATTGTCGCATGCGGACGGTTCAAGGACGCTCTGGCAGCTCCCCTTACAAATGACACTCTTGTGGTTTTAAACTGCGCAGAAAGCAGCACACGAGGCTGATCAACACCAAGAGGGAGCCCACTGCCAGCAGACCTGGGCCCAATTCACAGAGAGACCCATAAACCTGGTAACGATGCATATTCAGACTAATATCCAAGACTTTATTGCGGATGGAGTACAACGCGAGATGTGATCAGATTTAGACCAACACCAGCTGTGGAAGGGAACCCGCATCTCTGTAAGGCAAACAGAATCATTACTGGACGAAAGTGACCGACCCAACTTCTTTCTTGAAGGAACAAGTAATAGGTTTATTCCATGCTGAAAAAAAAGAAGAAAGAAAACACAGCGTTTCGGCCGTGGAGCCTTCTTCAGGTGAACTTCTTTCTTGACAGCTGTAGACCATATCGCTGGACTATCCCAACACCTTTTGGTCGGCTTGTGTCGGCCAGCACAATTTGAAAATGATTCTAAGTCTTGTGATGTAATTATACTCGAGTAGGCTTTACCTCTGTTGTGTCTTTTGTAACTGTAGAATATACCACTGGTCCAAACGCTGATGACCTACACTGACCATCTATTTTAATTTTCTTCACATTAAAATAGATCATTAGCGCCTGACGATAAAGGCAAAAGTAAATCACAAAGTAACCCTCCACAAAACTCCGGAATAAAAACAGCTAACACTTAATGATGTCTGAATCAGATTATTATGTACACGTAAGCACTTTTTAAAATATAATAACTAAAAAAAACTTTGCGAACTTTCTAAACCGCCAATTCCTAATTCTGACAAGGAGTTACGACTAGTTAAGTTGGGTCGCCGACACGATCTTTTTTTTTTTACTCTCTTTAGTTTTGCAGCCGCGGTTTTTAAGATTCAGGATGATGAAACTGCTCGCCTGCGGTTGCATCATGTGAGGTGCCAACTTGGAAAGTGCACTCAGCTGTTGGGAAGCCGGCAAAAATCCAATCCAGGTAAACGCAGTCCCGCAGTACAAAAGCACTAACGTTTAATTTATTCTATATAAAGAAAGCTCACATTCATACAGCATGGACTCACTGAAGATATAGATTTACAGTCAAAGCGAGGAAACTAATCGTCAACTTTCACTTTTCCAGCACGCGAAAAAAAAAAGGTTATATAACGAAGTCGATCGATACAAGGTACAAAGTTTCGCAACTACCCACTAGTTGTAAAAGCAGAAACAAATCGATATCAGTTCAGCAAGAAATAACCACGGCGGTATCATCAGCACCTTGAGTGCAGCTGGGGGGAGCGGGACTGAGCTGAGTAGCAGCTCATAAGAGGCTGAAGAAACTACTGGAGCAGAAAGTTGCTGCAGTGGCTCTTGCAGAGGAGACGGTGCCACGTCTCGGCGCTCAACACACACAGACCTCGGCAAAGGAGGACGGGCGGCACAGCCTGAGAGAGCCTGGGCGCCTGGCAGCCATAACGCATGTGCCATTATTGCACTGGATAAGCACAGTATTGAATCGTCCAGGTCACACGTGTTTTAACAGCAAAACCCCCACAACTGTCTTCTTCGCAGATCAAAGCTTGTTTAGTCCACAGCCACTTCACTGACAGGCTCTTGGGACAAATAATATACTGTATATCGGCTTGTATAAAAAAAAAAGGCAATAGCTCAAGTCAAAGGGAAAGAAGAAGCCTGCTCTCTTGCTTTTTTGCTGCACTGCACTTTTCGAAACTGAACACTCGTGTTTACGTCTCACGCTACTAACTGCGAGAACTATGTTTTATAAAGAAAAGCGACAGACTTTTCAACGCTTGGTACTTACACGAGCAAACTGCCTCAGCGTCAACGACAGCATGTCTAGGGTCTTTCCGAGAGAAGTCTTATCGTGTCGAGGGAAAAGAGAAGAGTTGTAGCCAAGTACCACGTTGATAACACAAACCACAGGCTGACAGGAGGAGGAAGGCGCATAAGACCACGGGAATGCGCTATTGCGCTTGCGCAGCAAGTTTCGTAACTAGGGTGCGCAGTCGCAGTGACGATCAAGAAAGGCTGCCAGCGAGAGGCTTTCTGGGATTTGTTGTTTTTGTTTAAGCTATACTGTGCAGATGATGCAACCGGTGTTTAAAAAATAAAGTTTAGCCGGACTAGTACATCTAGAACACATGAACAGTAAATAGCTTATAAAAAATCAACCCTTAGTACCTTAATTATTATGTAATGTAAGTCGCATTTTCCTTTTATAATTTATATCGGAAATAAATCCAAACCAGGGCGAATGTTTAAAGATATACGGTTGTATGCTCATTCCCCATGCTATTAATTAATTAGATATAATAACCAATAACAGACGTCAGTGGAGCCGCAAAAAGTATTAACACCTAATGAACAATTTAATTTCCAGAAAACCCAAGGTAATGCTTGCTAGGATGGATGAATGTCCAATAAGCTGAGAACAGAGCCCAAAGTGAAATAGGCAGTTCACCAAGGCGTGCGTTTGCAGTACTTATCATTTCATTTTAAGCATCAAACTCTTACAGCATGCTTACAGTATTTTGTTACCACATGTTACATTACAAAAAAGATTCCTAAAATATCCCAGCAGGCATATCACCCTGCAGCTCACAGCTCAGAGCTGGCAGCCCACTGAAGCTCAGCAGGTGTGAGCCTGGCCTCTACCTTGTAGGGAGACCTCCTGGGAAAAGCTAAGGTAGGTGCTGGAAGAGGTGTTAGTGGGGCCAGCAGGGGGCGCTCACCCTGCAGTCTGTGTAGGTCCTAATGCCCCAGTATAGTGATGGGGACACTATACTGTAAAAAAGATACTGTCCTTTGGATGAGATGTAAAACTGAGGTCCCGACTCTCTGTGGTCATTAGAAATCCCAGGGCGTTTCTCAAAAAGAGTAGGGGTGTTACCCCGTTGTCCTGGCCAGATTTTCCCCGGCTTTCACCAATTGTGACCCCATCTATGAATTGGCTTCATTACTCTGTTCTCCTCCCCACTGGTAGCTGGTGTGCAGTGAGAGTACTGGTGCACCATCCAGCTAGATGCTGCACATTGGTGGTGGTGATAGAGTGGAGTGTCCAGAAAAGAGCTATTAAGTGTGAGTAATTATTATTATTACTACTACATACTTACACGCACATCACTAAACTACAGGAAAGACTGACAATGAATGAAGAGGAGACGAGCGGTTGCCAATTCTTTCTTAATTCACACTTTAACTCCTCCCAGACAAAATAAATGAATAATTGCGGTTAAGATTTAATTTCATTTCCCTTTATTTGAAGTCTCCTTCTTCATTTTGCTTAAAGCGCCAGCGAGGAGGAGAAATAGAAACATTTAAAAGCCATGAAATGTTCCAGCTTGGAGCGGAGACTTGCGTAGTTTCCATCCAATTTTCAGTTCAAAGGGGTACTGCAAATGCGACAGACTGCAGATGGAAGTCAAGCCATTCAAACAGACTTATTATAACAATTCTCTTAAAATGCCAATTAGTCCCGGCTCAGAAAAAACCCCAGCGGCTAGCCAAACAAATTGCATCTCTCGGCGTAGGAGTTGTGTCTGTCTCTCTGTCTGGCACTGAACAGCATCTCTTTGTGGGAAAGTCGGGGTTGAAACAGCTCTCAGTTACACAGTGGGCTTAATTATTTGCATAATTGTAATATCTCCATCCCAAACTGTTTCATGGGTGTTTATAGGTATAGGCAGTGACTCGCTCCTGAGGAAGGGAACGCTTTGTGTTATCAGCTGCAAACGACCTTAAGAACCTTCCTCTGTCTAAGGAAGAAGTAATAGGTTTATTCCATGCTGAAAAGAGGCGAGAGAAAACACAACGTTTCGGCTGTGAGGAAGGTTTCACAGCCGAAACGTTGTGTTTTCTCTCTTCTCTTTTGAGCACTAAATAAACCTATTACTTCTTCCTTTGCAGACTATGCACGCTGACGCAGCTACCCACCTGAACTATCCTCTAAGTAAGTTAATAATTGGGTTCATTGTTTAATTGACGACTCGTATTGGAATAAAACCCAGAAGGCAGGAGGCGGTTGGTTTTGACGTCTCTGGTTCGGCGCCGTTACCAGAGCAAAGCTGCCCAATCCTTTGCCCCCCCCCCCCCCCCCCCACGGACCGAAGCAGAGAGAGTTATTTTGCCTCAGAGCCCAGATAGCTCTGTAGTCTAAATGGCTCTCTTGTAATCAGAAATGCTTCCGGGAGCCCTGGTCAAAATCTCACCTCTCAGTGTGGAGTTTGCATGTTCTCCCCACGCTCCGGTTTCCTCCCACAGCCCAAAGACATGCTGGTAGGTTAGTCGGCTGCTAGGAAAACTGCCCCTGCTGTGTCTGTGTCTGTCTGTCCTGGGATGGACTGGTGTCCTGTCCAGGGTGTATCCTGCCTTCGCCCTTTCCCCGTGACCCTCAGCTGGGTGAAGCGGTTAGATGGTTCTAAATTGGGACACCGTCCCTGGTAGAAAACAGGTTGAGAAACACTGTAAATCTAGGGACATGTAAATCTATCGAAGGACGGTTAGGGAGCCGCCCGGCACAGCACGAACATACAGCAGGATTAGCTTTACGGCGGAAAAGCAGCGAGCCGACCGCACCGCGTTGTCTCTGCGTCCGCGGAACATCGCTGTCTTGAGTCAGGTTGCTGCCAGGAAATTCATGTCGCTTTGTATTAACGAAGCACCTACCAGCGAACTGTTTCCACACACCCTGTATGTTTTCGTTGAAAGACAACAACTCTGCACGTGTGTGATTCATTTGTACAACCATGTGCCAATATACTGTAATTGACGAAGACATCTTACCATGATTAAAGCTATTTGGCCCTACCAAGTTCATCACAGCTGAGGTATCGGTTACGTCACCGAACCCATGAAGTGAATGAATGTCGCGCTGAGCTCAAACGCTTTGATTTGACGTGGCCGTGCCAAGAAGCGCACTCGCTGCCGCTGGTTCGAGCCGGGTTCATGTCACGGTGCACAGCTGCCGAATCGCAGTGGGAGGGACACAGGACTGGGGGAGGATGTTCTAATATGGGCGCTGTAAGTGTGAGCTTCAGTTAGTCGACCCGAGCTCTCGGCATGCCGGCGTCACACGTGGACGTTAACCCCCCATGTAGAGCTCGCGCAACGCATCGATCAGCTGACCAAGACCTAAAGGCCACCATATTGTAGAAACGTGCGCTGGTTGTTGTTGGTCTGGTGGACAATTCCACACTTACCTGGGTGTGCAATATAAGAAAAAATATAACTGGCGATTCCAAATTAAAAAAAGAAAGTGTCAAAGATATTTACATTTGCTTTCCTCAAAATAGAGTGAGGTAGAGAGGGGAAAAAAGCTTAACAACAATTCTCAGCAAAAAGTACAATGTGTCCTTGAACAGGGGTCAGGCGAGGTCAAGAAATTCATGTTCATACAGCCACTGTTATCAAACTGGAGCATGCAAACCTACAGTATACCCCTAACCTGAGCCATAAAACACGCCAATGTTTAAGTTTGTGTTCTCGTAATTGATCTTCTGTAAGTCTCTTCGTACTGTTTGCCACACTTATTACATTTGCTCCTAATTTGCAAGTGCTGAGCAAATTTGGATTCGGCGCTGTGCGTCACATGCGTGCATGCAAAACGAAATCATTCTGAAAAAAAGAGACGGAAAACTAATTGAATTTGTTCCGTATTCAGGGATGGAGAGACGTAAAAAATCATTTTATTGTCATTCACATCAGCAATGCACAAAGAATTAAATATGTGCTGTGGTGATTGTTGTTCATCTATCCAGAAAGCATGTTGGAGTCTGTGGCACTTAAATTCAGCTCCTGCTCTATCTTAAGCCACAGACTGTGGTCCGATGTGAAAATTGAATGAGATAAATTTACACTTGATTTGCATTTATTACCTGTTTTTCCAATTTGATATAATGTATTTACATTTGATTTCTCACGGTCTGCAAATGACGACTCCCTGCAATCTGCAATTACAATTTATCAGGTGCTTTTACCACAATTTGACAGTCTTTTGCTAAAGTGAAGGCCGACCGTATTACAGTTACATTTGCTGTACACTTACTGATCTTATTACAGTGCACTTATCACTGGTTCCTCAACCAGCAGGTGGCGCTCTGACCTCCAAACCCATGATGATGACCAGGAGTCGCTGTGCTGTCGGGGGTGCTGTCATTTACATGAGCTGTTACGCCGAAGTCCTGAGTGCTCGGTCATTAAAGATCCCGTTGGCACTGCTTGTAAAAGGAGGGGCGATAACCCCAGTGTCCGGGGGTGTATTGCATTTGGGACATCCAGCATCTGACCTCAGGAAAGGTCTCCCCTAATTCAGCTGGTGACACGATTTCTCCCTCTGGTCTGCTGTGCAACGGGACAGCTGGCGCCGAAAGGCTGCTGTGTGTCACCCAGGTGGCGCTGAGCTTCAGCTGTGGATGAAGTGGGTCCCCTCCTCTATGTTATGTGCTTTGATCCTTTGGGATGAAAGGGGCACCGTAAATCAAAGGAATTATTCTTTTAAATACTTTCTGTAAGAGGCAGCGCTACGTAAAGGCCATATTTTTCCTTCTGTTACTAAAGCATGCTTACTGCATCAGTCTCTGCGAGCTCATCCCTGAATATTTTTGCTCCTACGGACAAGGAGCTCTGACATTGCTGCGATTTTCCTTTGAAAAAATAACAACCAGAACAAAAAAAAAACACGAGAACCCTCTCCTGGACCCCAGGGAGAGCATTGTGATCGACCAGCTGCGTTGCGATCTCAGGGCCATTGATCCAGAAAATAATAGGATATCGAGCGAGGCAAAACGAAGATTCAATTAGTATTGACTGTGTTATTAAACAGAGCATCCCGAGAGAGGCAGCAATCACAGCCTTCCTCCTCCAGAGCTGCGAGAGCGAGCCGAGCCTGCTATTCTGGGGCTGGGTCATGGCACCGGAGCGATTTCCTTACGCTAATTGGCTTTCTGAGAAGAAGTCATACCTTCCTGCAAACACAACGGACAGCTGCTCTTTTCTCTCGATTGAGTTTCATCCTTCACATATTGCAGAGAGGGAAAACATGCATAATCTCATTTCAACTAAAGCCACTGGCGATTGTTCAGTTTTCTTTCTTTTTTTGCTATACGAATTCCCCAGCGCACGGTTTCTCACCGGTCCCTCCAAAACCTCTCTACTGCCCATGTGAAGACCTTTCTCTGACTCTGGGTCGTTGGGGAACATTCATTGAAAATACCCATCTGTAACACATTTTCCTGGTGGAAGGGTAGGAAAAGGCTCCACTTTGCCAGATCCCATTGGATTTGATCACAGAAAGAGGGAAAGAACCCATATCACCCTGCAACTCACAACTGGCAACCCACTGAAGCTAAGCAGGTGTGAGCCTGGTCAGTACCTGGATGGGAGACCTCCTGGGAAAAACTAAGGTTGCTGCTGGAAGAGGTGTTAGTGGGGCCAGCAGGGGGCGCTCACCCTGCAGTCCATGTGGGTCCTAATGCCCCAGTATAGTGACGGGGACACTATACTGTAAACAGGCGCCGTCCTTCGGATGAGACGTAAAACCGAGGTCCTGACTCTCTGTGGTCATTAAAAATCCCAGGGCGCTTCTCGAAAAGAGTAGGGGTGTAACCCCGGTGTCCTGGCCAAATTTCCAATTGGCCCTTACTAATCATGGCCTCCTAATAATCCCCCTCTATGAATTGGCTACATTACTCTGCTCTCCTCCCCACTGATAGCTGATGTGTGGTGAGCGTTCTGGCGCACTATGGCTGCCGTCGCATCATCCAGGTGGATGCTGCACATTGGTGGTGGTGGAGGGGAGTCCCCATTACCTGTAAAGCGCTTTGAGTGGAGTGTCCAGAAAAGCGCTATATAAGTGTAAGCAATTATTATTATTATTATTAAATCGAAATCACCCAATCTTCGATACTGAAAGATCCATTTCTTGCAGTATATCTTCTTGTCTACTTTTGCTGCGCATTATAACTTGGATGGAGTTGTGGAAGATGGAGTCTGAAACATTGGGGTACCCATTCTTTGAAATAGGCCTTTGTGGGTAATGGCCATCCACACAATACAACACTCTTTAACCCATAAATCAAGCATTTGGAAAGTGCTGAAATGGAATGAACTGGAGATTATAGAGCCAATATGCAGACATGCACAGGAAGGTCTAAGACCCTGGGTTTAAGCCATCAATACAACAACATACGTAAGCTGGTATCCACACCAGCACATGTGCCATGATTACCTCCTTATTGTTCCACAAGGGAAATTCGCTTTGCAGGCAGGTAAAAGACACATTAAACACATACATGTTTAACATGTACAGTATGAAGAGAAAAAAACCCCAAACATATACAGTATACAATCAGTTGTCCAAACTAAGCAGGTAAAAAGCCTTGGTAATAAAGGACAGTTTAGTTTTACTGCATTTGAAGAGATTGTGTTTTTTGCAGCCCAGACGTCACTCAGACCAGTACATGCGGATGGAGAGACACAAGCACTCACCTACAGAGACAGAGAATGAGACATACACCCACACACTTTTACAACAGGTGTACAGCAGCCTGATTACATCATTCAGATTTTGAATGTTCTCTCCCAGGTGCAAGAAGGATTCATTGTTATGTGTTCTTTATAAATTCAAACTCTGTACATAAGGGAGAAACAGGCAACTAAAGAAAAATAACTGCTGAGGGTTGCTGGCTATTTTGAGCTTGTTGTTAATGGATTTTTCTTAAAGGCAAGCAAATGTTTTTGCCCTAGAGATGAATTTTATCTCATTGTCTGTCTAAAGTAAGAGGAAACTATTTGGATTGCAGATTGCAGTTTTGGCAGTTGGTACAACTGGTCTCGTAGCCCAAGATGAGGCTTCTACTGTGACATCACTTCCAAGGACCGGGGGACTGGCCCTTTGGCATAGCTGGTATAGCACTACTTTAGGCTGTGCAGATGCAGAGCAACACAAAGCGTATCAGTGACTTGTGTTCAACCACAACCATGTTGAGCTGGATGAATAGGGGAGACAAAATAAAGCCGCCACACTAAAGCCTACCCCTGTTTTTAATTTAAATGGACATTAATGAATGAAGTAAAGAGACACAGTACTTCTCCTTTCAACTTGTGCATTATCAAGGATTCTTTTGCCATAGAAATTTTAAATTGTTTGTTTTATTCGTTTTATTCCTGATATAAGAAATGAAAGGATAGCTGTACTGATAGCCTGCCTGAGATCATGAACACAGTGTTTTTCCAGTATCCCTTTATCATTGTTATATTCTAAGTATTTCATCATTACGGAGTGCTTTTTTAAATGAGAATCCCACAGCAACAGTTTAGTCAATTTTAATAGTCATTTTCATATATACAGATCTTGTACTTTTGAAATACATTTTCTACACATACTGGTTACAGCAGCACAATGCTCTTTAGCGGTGGTTCAAAATTCTGTTTGCATCTCTCCAGAGCCAGATAGTCTTTGAACAAACAAGCAGGACTCAATTCACAAATCCACTTATTCCCAGGTGAAATTTAACAAACAAAAAGAGCAAAGTACAATTTTAAGATAGAAAGAAACCCTAAGCCAAACCAAAACACATTTCTAAGCCCTTTAATGTCTCGTAAATTAGTCAAAACAATTTTCCTTTTTGGGAGTCGCTCCCCACGACTGTGTGCTGTCCAGCACTTTTAAAACTAGAAAATCAGCGGATCAGCAATCAGCTGGGCCAGGAATCATGGGAAACAATATTACAGCTGGCAGCTGAGAAGCTCAGAAGGGACGAAGGTGAGGAGCCTTTGTGGATTGTCTCCGCCTCCAGTTTGCAGCTGTGCTGTGAGGACTCATATATTCTTAGTTCTTGCCACGCATTGTCTTTGCTTTACCACAATTGTGGATCATGCAGTCTCCATAACTGCTCATGCATTATCACTTTCGAGTGCATGTCTGTGGTCCACTATCTCAAGGCTAGACACTTGGGTATTTTTTATCAGAATGCTGCCAATCTTAATTAAAACGCCCAGGGGGCAGATCCCAGATCCCAGCACAGACTTGAATCTTGCTGCTACTCCAAAGACATGCTAGCTAACTCAGCGCCACAAGATCCAGACCCACTAACAGAACACTAGCAGAAACACCCCTTCACCTGTATGTCATTAGGGGGCGTTAAAGATTGTTTCACTATCATGATGCTCTACTGGCTGTTTAATTACAGGCCTCTATATTATATTCTAGATAAACATGTAACCTGCAACATGATACATATGAATTGCTTTTGAGTCAGCATTGTTCTGCCTCAGAGTACTGGGGCCCTGAGTTCAATTCTACACCTGTGGTGCTGTCTGCATGGAGCTTGTATGTTCTCCCTGTGTTTGGGCTTCCCCCAGGCGCTCCATCTGACATCTGGGAAAACTGGCCCTGGTGTGAGTGTGTGTGTCTGTGTGTGTGCCAGCCCTGCAATGAACTGACAGCCTATCCAGGGTGTGTCCTGCCATGAGAGGCTCCGACTGTCCTCCCACCCTGAATTGGATGAAGTGGACTGAAAACGGCTGGGTGCCAATTTGCTTTCAGGACAACAGCAGCAACCTGGCAGTGTGTGATGTAATCTCTGCAAACTGGAGCAGAACACAAATGCCTGGGCAGAGTTCGGTCAAAGGCTGCTATGTTAATCCTCAGGGTTTCGGTGGCTGTGGGGCAGAGATTTCTCTGAAAAGGTAAGAGGACTTGGAAACGGTTCTGTCATTAAATGAAAGGGTTCTATGCAAATAACAAGACAGAGCATACATAACAGTCTTGGAGGCAACCTAACCCTCCCCATGCTATTGTCATGAATAACAGCCAGCAACTCCCCAGAAGTCTGCCGAAGGCAGGAGAGCTTCAGCTAGGCCCGGCTGATGATCTGATAGATGTTTCACCTCCCACTGCTCGGCTCGCCTCCCATCTGTTTCTCCACCAAGGGGTCCGTTTTGCGGGGAGAGTGCAGCTGCAGGCTCATCATGACCCAGAGGGGACTAAGCAGGCGCCTCGTTTAAAACAAAAGCCAGGAAGGAAAGAGCAAATGAATTCAGAGCCGTATCCTTTGCAGTAATCACGTAATTCCAAGTCTCAGACTGTCAGGGTCTGTTTAGGCAAAACCCTGCAGTATCACATCAGAACTCCTGCTGTCTTTTTTGTTGTTGTTGTTGTGTTTCCATTTGCGTATGTTCTGCCACAGAAACCAAGTCAAAGTTCTTCCTCTGCATTTCTGTTAAAGTTGCATGTTTCCAACCCAGTCCTACAGTTCCAGGAGGGAGAAAGGAGACGTTCCAGGGCTCAAGCAATGGTCACAACAGAAAGAAAAAGAGAAGAAAGGCCCTCTGTTCAGGTTCAGGGATTTCTTGGCAGATGCGGTTCACAGAGAAGTCCCTTAAAATGCTCCCCATGGTTTGACAAAACAGGTGGAAACTCGGGTAGGGGTGAAAAAAGAAACAGATGGAAAATGCAGTCTCTCTAACTGGAATTGGATATCACAGCCCCCACCTCCGGGTGTCTCCCAGGGGCGCACAAAGGCGGGCAGCACTATTCCCAAGCAGGGAGGGGAAATGAGGAGTAAAATAAAATCCCATCTTGGAGGACGGTCACCAAACTGCCCCACATTCCCTAACAGCCATCACCCACCCCCCACCACCCCCCCGGTTCCCTCCCCCCCCTCCATCATCGAAGCACCGCCATTGCCACCGCGACCATCCTTCACCCGAAATAGGGGTGGTCGTTCTGGAAGTTGTAGTCCGGACAGACCTTCTGGACCAGCTTGTAGTCGATACTGAAGAAGGAGATGAAGATGCAGATGACCTTGAAGGGCTTGGAGCAGAGCCAGGCAGCGTGGCTCTGGGTGTGCTCGGAGAAGCACGTCTGCGAGGGGTCGTACAGGCAGGGCTTGGTCTTGCGCGCCCGGTTGGTCTTCTCGTACTCCACCCGGCAGTTGAAGTTCTTGGACTCCTTGTGGTCGATGGTGGCCTGCTGGGGGTGTTCAGGCGGCGGCTGCTGCTGCTGCTGCAGGACCTCGAACTCCACCACCTTGGTCGGCGGGACGATGCTGACGGACACGTTGCCCAGGCTGGACGAGTTGTGGCGGAAGTAGACGCTGAAGGTGCCGTTGACGTGGTCCACGATCTTGCCCGTCACCAGCAGGCTGAACTTCACGGTCTTGATGTTGAAGTAGAAGTCGCCCCAGCCGAAGATCTTCTTGGTTTTCAGTGCCGTCTTGAGCGAGGGCTTGCGCTTGGAGCGGTAGCCCGTCTGGTCCAGGAGGAGAGACTGGTTCCTGGCCCAGTCGTAGGGGTTCAGGAAGCTGTAGGTCGGGGGCTTGGATTTCAGCGGGTTGTGGTCCATTGTGGAAAATATCCGGGAGGTGTGGAAAGGAGCTTTGATGACCCCGCCGCCTCCATCTCCTTCTCCTCCTCCTCCCCCGCCTACTTCTGCCATGCCATACGGCAGGGTTTTGACGGCTGCCCCCAGCTCCAGGTACTCCAGCGTCTTTCCCACATGTTTTTCCAAGCCAACCACCTGCAGCGGGAGAGAGAGAGAGAGAGAGAGAGAGAGAGAGAAAGAGCGAGAGTGAGAGTGGTGAAGCAAACGTCAAGCCTGGATCAGACTCCTGCTGTGCTCCACGACAGCACAAGGACATTAGAAATGGACTGAAACTGCAGAAGGCTGTTTCACCCACCCAGGCCTGTCTGTTCTCTACTGTAAAGTCCGTTAGGTTTCGTTGAACAGCCTAACCTTTTACCAACCAGTCTGGTTGACCAAACACAGACATTTTGAATGTGACTGTGTTCATTGCTCTTCCTTTTTTTAGTTCATTCCGAACTGCCAGGCTAATTATGATATGTGAACAATTTTGCCCAGCTGCCCAGGACTGGGTTTTGACGTGTCTTGTCTCAGCAGACTGTTCGTGTGCTGTATGGAGTTGGTACCCAGATTCATTTTACTGTCACAGAGACCTGTCAAGAGCCAGGGATCCGCAAAGCCCCAGACAACACCAGATGTACTGTACCAAAGGCAGTTAGAATGCACTGGAGAGTAACCAGTCCACCCCTGAGGTGGGTGAGGTGTTGCCACCCACCTCCCCAAAGATACGCACCCCCAGAATGGAAAAGAAACCGATTTATTGTTATCGCACAGCAATCATATCCTTCGCAACATAACTCCCTGCTGGAGGTCTTGCTGCCGGTCTCAAAATATCAGCCAGTAGCTTCCTGAGCCTCGCGCCCTCCTCCAGAATAAGATGATACATAGCCATCCAACCCGGCGCGATGTCTAGGGACACACGAGGATGCTGCAGCTGTAGTGCCACACGGGGCAGGGAGCAGCAGAGCAGGAGATGAGATTGGAGAAAAGTATTGGACCACACTCTCACGGCTGAGGGATCGTCTCCAAACTTCAAACAAGACTGGACATCCACGCCATCTGCCCTTACAAAGGTCACCATCATGAGCCTTCGCTTGTCTGTGACCTACTGTACATCCCGCCGTGTAGAGTGCTGATGGCACTGTGATAGAAAGGGTGTGGTTCCCGCGGTACGGAACAGCGCTGTTGGTGTTTGTGAGGGGCGGAAGATAATGTGTTTTTCTGGACAGCTGGACAAAATGGTAGACACTGAATTTTGAACTGCACCACGGGGCACACACAGACACAGACATGCACACACTCACACAAGAAGCCAATTGATGTCCCAGAGTGTCTCTTTGGACTGTGGGAGGATGCCGGAGCCCCCAGGGGAAACCCACACTGAGACGGGTAGAACATGCAAACTCCTCACAGACAGCACCCCAGGTCCAAAATTGAACCCAGGGCCCTAGCACTGCAAAAAAGCAATGCTAACCACTGCGGCATCGTGCGTGCTGCCCACTGGTGTGTTATTTCCCTTCAGACAAACATAATGATCAGGCTATAGGAAATAAAGGCAGTCTGGGATAATCACGCCTCCTGTACCTGGAGAGTGGGGGCTGTGCTGTAATCCCTGGATTTCCTAATCCCTCAGACAGTGCATGTGCCCATTACAGGGCAAATGCAGAATATTTAATGGCTGATTTGTTGTGTAATTTTAATAATGATTACAAAAAAAAGGTCTCTTCTAGAATACCCATACACAGGATTTTCCCTTTATTTTATTAGTCTTTCTAAAAACCAAGTGGAATACTCTGGAAAGTGATTAATAGTCATCATCGTGATAATTATTTCCTCCCTTCCCCCCTCTGAATACTGTAGTTTTGCTTATCCAAATATCCAAACACCAAGCAACAAGAGCAAAGAAATAGCTTCAGGGGAGTGAAATGGAGATACATATGACACCACTTAGTTAATTAAACAGTCTGTATACGTGTACATTTCCTTTCAGCACTACAAATGTGTAATGGTCACCGATCTGTTGTGTTCAACATGTACAGCTGTCAGTGTTACACTGATATTTATAGTGCCCATTATAAGTAGCTGTCTGACCTGCAGACAAAATATGTGTAATGGATAATTAATCATTACCTACATGACAAATATGCATCTCCTTTTAAGCCACCAGTTTAAGCTAGGCTGTGAAGCCCAGCTCTGTTTGGAGGGACAGTAGAATTGGAACACCTTCAGAATTTAACGCAAAAGGATGTTAGGTTCTAAAAGTGTGCAATGGAATAGTAAAGCCCCATTTAGAATATTTTTGAACAATCGTGGCTACCACATTACAGAAAAGATATTGCTGCTCTTGAAATAGTCCAGAGAATAGCCACCTGATGCATTCTGGGACGTCAAGCAATGTCTTACACTGACAGGCTGAAAGAACTGACGTTTTTGGTCTTGAAGAAGGAAGACTACAAAATCAATCAAGTGAATGCAGAATCAATAGTGAACCTTGGATCAGTGGACAGAAATGATGTTGAAATGCAATAAAACGTAGAACAGCGGCTAATTCTTTACACAAAGGATGGTGGGAGTGTGGAACAAGATACCCAGCCATGTTGCTCAATCTGATAACCTGGCTGTACAAGGCAAACAGGTTAAAGCCAAAACATTGTAATGCTTCATTTCATCCTTAGGTCATGAAATTTTTTACGAAGGACAAAGAAAAAAGAAGCCAAGCTGAACCATTCTGCTTCCTCAGTATAGCACGCCCGAGATCCCTTATCCATAGGGAAAAAATGGAACATTTGTAAAGAGGTAGCAGTCACTTGAAAAATAGTCTAAGCAACTTTTCTTAGACATATACAGCAATATTTAATAGGCTGTACTAATGAGCTGACATTTGCATTAATAGTATTTTTGGGGAAACGTTTTAATGAGAGAGACAAGCCATATGTTGGCTGAATGGTTTTCTGAATGGTTGGTGGGCCAGGCTTCAGGAGCAGAGAAACTGTTCTTTCTCAACAGCACAATGCATCCCAGATAGGAATCGTTAGGGAGGGCGTGCGCAGTGCATTGTGGGAGGGGCCCTGGTGCTTTGGAAGCCATAATACAGTCCGCACCACAAGTTAGTACTTTTTGTGCGCCTGCTTGGATCCAAGGCCAACTCATGTCCTGGATACAGCCAGTTCAAGAGGAGACTCCAAGGATTATTGGACAGAAAACCCCTACCCTGACAAAAGAGTATTGGTAGTGGTAATGTGCATTTTACAGTGCTTATCATCCCACAGGATCCTAATGCCCTTTACATGAAGTGAGTCCCCTCCTATATCGGGCAGAGCCCACCTGGGAGACACAGCAGCCCCACTGCACAGCAGGTGTTCATTCAAAAGATTTTGCTGTTGCTTCTGCATGTTGACCTGTCGATGAGAAGAAAAGCACTGGGTTTTCATGGTCTTTTTAACCTCATGTTCACCTCAACCCTACTCAATCGCTTTCCTTCCGTAAACTGTTCTTGCATTCTGTTCTTCCAGTGGTGCAGTGGGTAGCAGTGCTGTGGCCCTGGGTTCAATACCTGGGCTGCTGTCTGCATGGAGCTGGCATGTTCTCCTCGTGCTCCCGTTCCTCCAGGCGCTCTGGTTTCCTCCTACAGTCCAAAGACGTACTGCTGGCTTAACTGGGCTGGTTAACTGGTTAACTACTGCTGGAATTCTGGGAAAACTGGCCATGGTGTGAGTTTGTGTGTCTATTTCTGTGCGTGCCCTGTGATAGACTGGCATGCTGTCTGATATGTACCCAGCCTCGTGCCCGTTGCTTGCCAGGAAAGGCTCCTGCTGCCCTATGACCCTGATTTGGTAACAACAGTTAGAAAATGGATGAATGGATACCTAGAGACCCTGACACGCGCAGGGTCTTGCGCGTATGAGCGAGCTGAAGGGTGAAAGCGTTTGAAACAGCCCTGAAAGCTGAGCAATTTCACTTCAGGACGGCGTGGCAGGCTGGAGCCGTTCTCGTCCAGCGACATTCGGTGTGTCGAGCTGCTCGCACGCAGCCCCCCGCGAGCGCCGCGTGTACAGCGGAGTAGGGCACTTCCGCACCCGAGCCCCCAGCTCGAGCCGGAGCTCGTCCAGGTTTCCATGGCGCGCAGCCAACAGAGAGCACGTGGCACCGGGAAAGTACCCCGCTTATGGTAGAACAGCAGTACCCTCAGCAGGGAGGTGAACCCGCAATCCACCAACTGCGGGACCGGAGACTTACCAGTAAGGGCTGGGGATAACCAATACACCCGGCTTGAGGTTCAGAGTGCCCTTTAATATTTTTCTTTTTCTCGGAGAACAGAAAGGCGTGGCGCGCCGCTGTGTGGCTTCTGCTCGTCTTCGCCCGAGGAGCCAACAATCCCCATTCATCACGCCTGTCATTTCCCTCACCCAGCAAGTTTGAAAAAGCAAAAATAATATATATGGAAATGGGATCCTCTGTTTTATTTTTTTGAGTGGGCTAATAGAATTAGGAGCAGCACCTCGTCCTTAATATTTATAAGCAGCCAGCGGAAGTGATTTTCCTTTCGCCCGAAGAGCTGCGCTCGGAGTTCACCCCCTCCCCCCCACCTCCTTTCGTGGGACTTGTCAAGTTATCAACACTTCAGTACCTTTCTGTTAGAGGTGCTGGCGCGAGCGCTCAGGGGCTTAGACACGGGTGGGGCCTCCCTCGCCCCCCGCCCCCCCAAAACGTAACGGCGCAATGAATCTCGGGACAACTCCACCCGGGACACCCCACCCGTCACTTAAATCCCTATAAAGGCACACTATTGTAACGTTTCGGGGTTCACGTGGGCGCCCTCGCCGCTGCCACCTCAGGTCGGCCCCCCACCGTCGGTGACTCGAACCCGGGCCTCCGGCGTCACTCATCAGGGACCCAGCCACTTGAGCCAAAGGGAAACCTCCCGTCAGCCCGGCGGCTGCGGTCCCTGCTATCCGCAGGGAAGGGCGGTGACGTCACCGCTCTGGTTAGCCAGCTCTCGCAAGCAATGGAGGCCGTCTGCGTTACACTATTAACTGAAATCAGGAGGTATAACAACGGCACGTCAATCTCGCACAGATGCACCTAATCTCCATCATTAAGAATTTACAGTGGATATATATAACTAGCTTAACCGCTTCCCTTCGCATTTCATAATAATAATAATAATTCCTTACACTTACACGGCGCTTTTCTGGCCCCTCCACTCAAAGTGCTTTATAGGTAATGGGGACTCTCCTCCACCGAGCTCTACCTGGATGACCAGCCAGTACGCTCCCCACCCACCATCCACCAGCTCTCAGTGGGGAGGAGAACAGAGATGAAGCCAGTTCAGAGACGGGGATGATTAGGAGGCCATGAGTGGTAAAGGCCAGGGGGGGATTTGTCTCAATTGATCCCAAGCATCTCTCCTCCGCCCCATCTCGACCTTGTAGCTGCCTCTCGGTTCCCTCAGTGTGAACGGGCTTCACGCCTCCTCGCCCTGCAGCCAGGAGCCCGCCCACTGACCGAGCTGGCCGAACCGCAAGTGTCTCACCAACTACTCCGAGCTTTCACAAAGCGTTCAGTTCCCGGGTGCCGTTTTCCCAGGTACCAGCCACGACCAGAACGTCCCAGCGGAGAGAGGCGACTCATTAAGAAGACATCAGGGAGTGTTCACTAACGAAGCGGTGAGGACCCGATGAAGAGCTCCTGATGCGGAGCCTGTCGGAACAGATGTCCTCCCGCGAACGTGCGGAGACGTGACGGGACACGTGCGTGACAGGCGCACGCTTAGCAGTGCTAACGATAATGAGAGCGTCTGCAAACTCAGGAACATATCTAAGCGTAAAAATACATCGTTTCGAACTAACTGCTTCCTTAAAAAAAAAACAGACTCCGGAGATTTATTTTTCTCAAGCGTACGATTTTGAGAACGACAAATCTCTTTGTAACATGTATACTGACTTGACTACTGGAGATCACGGTTCTACAGTACAATGCATAAAGACACCTAACACTCAAACTCATTTTCAAGAACCCGGCAGTTAGATTTAAGAAAACAATGCAGACATTCACGAAAAAGAGCTCAAAAACACATTTTCTTACACGATATGAAGTTCCCTCGAAGGAGGTTTCCAAAGACGCCATTCTTTTCAAACCAAACCGCGGGTGTTCACTCTGATCTGGGCTGGCGCTGTTTCAGACACCAAAAGCCCACCCACGGGACATAACGAGCGCCCCGGACGCAACGGGCCAACAGCGACGAAGACCCACGCGAGGCCGCCCTGCACGCTCCACCTTGGTGGATGAGGCCATCCTCGTTCCCACTATGACCAGTGAAAACCCGATCACCGCCCGTCGAAGCAGCTGGGAGAGCATTGCTGTACCCGGAGGGACGGTATTGTGGCGTTCCGGGAGCGGGCTGTCCCGGAAACCCCGCCGGACAATTCCGGCACATTCACTTCGCCTTATCCTCTTCTGTTATAAATAGGGGACCCCTTCCCCCCTCTGCCCAGTCTTCGCGGTAAAACCCCCGACAGAGCGGAGGGCTCCGTAGCCTTTCCCGCTCTCCCCGCCTGCCTCTCCGCCCCGAGTGACTTGGCCGCCCCTGTACTCCAAAGGGCAAGCGACCGGTGAGCTGCGGTTCCCGTCTCCTGCCTCTCTTTTTGCACCGCCGCCCAGCAGCGCAGAGGGAGCTCAGGGAGGGCCGCCGCAGTCCAGGATGACGAACTGTGCCTGTCTTTATTTTCACATTCGGGGCGCAGCAGAACTGGAGCTGGGTGGCGCAGCTCGCCTCGGAATGAGAGGCCGGAGCGGGTTCTGTGCCGAACCCCTTCACCCGAGCCTCCGCGCTGGAGACGAGACCGATTCCTACCCGCTGCGTGCGGCAGCTGCACAGATAAACCAGCTCAGACACAGTAAATTAAGTCGCCAGCTCCTCTTTAAGTACACCGCGTAAAGAGATCGAGGTAATGGGCCCTGCAGTCGCGTCTCAAGCGGAGACGCCGTGAGGGAGATCTTCCCATTAGAAACCTAAGAACATCCTGACAGCGCGGAGCGGTTATTGGCCCCGTCCGTAATCCTTCTACTTTTTATTGCATGAGTTATTTTTATTATTTTTAAATGGTGTCGGCGGCACTGTAATGTTTTCTTTGAGATCGAACCGCTAAAAGAAACAGGACAAACTGTGAAATACGAAATTGGGATGGGTGGGTGTTGGGGATTATCAAGAACGCACGAGCGAGAAGCGAGGGAGCGTGAAGGCGGAGGAGCGGAGATGGATTGTACGGATCTCGCGCTGACATTCGTCTGCGTCGCGTGGACGGCGTCAAAGCGCGCCGCGGCTGGAAGGCGTGAAGAACGGGCTTTTTGCGCGAGCGGGGCTCTTCGTGGATCGAGGGGATATTAGCGAGCTAATGACCGCTTCTGAATGTCACCACCCCCTCTGCCCCCACCCCTCCAAGAAAAACAGCTCCCGTTATATCGGGTTTATTTAACTCGAGGCGTGAAGTCCGATTTGCGCAATCGCAAAACCTGGGGAGTCAGACCCCTCGCTGGAAAATGGAAACAACTCCGTGGGCTTAATGTGGCTCGACTTTTTTTTTTTTTGCAGCGGCAGTCTTAAATATTAACGCGAGCTCAGGATGTGACAGCAGGTGAAAGGGGATTCAAAGTTCACCTGGAGGGTACTGTACTGACTGCCGCTACCACTCTCCACGAAATAAAATGAAACACGCATACAAAAACGCACCAAAAAACAAAATGAGACATGCTGTGGGGGGGAAATAACGGTTCAGTTAAATATATTTTAAAAATGGTATCAACATTCGGAATTTGAGATTCGAGGGAGACATCCTGGGTTCTAATTGATCCGACGATCTCACGCAGCCGGGTATCGGCTTCAACAACGTGGCCGCGCTGCTTGTTCCGCCCCTCCACAGTGAGAAGTGCGCTCTCGAGCACCCCGACACGAGCCCGCTATCGCTTGTAAAAACTTTCCCGTGCATCCGCCATCCCGGGCGTAACTAATACAGCGGCAAAGATAGGGCAATTTGTTTCCTGACCCTCGAGTGCAATCCCCAATTACCGAGCGCTCCTCTGGAAAATTGAGTCTGACTTCCCCGCGGTGGGGGTGCAACGCGATGATAAATGCAAAGGCACACAGGCACAGGATGAGCACACACAAAAATGTGTTCAGCCTCCACACAGGGGAGGAGCAGACTGCATGAAGAAGGCCGGTGCTTCTCCTAGCGAGAGGGTGGTCCTGAGCGGGACAGTCGTGCCGGCAGGTGGAAGGAGCATCTTTCATTGCTAAGCAGGAACCCAAAACAAGCCTTAATCAAGAGGCAAGTAGGTCTCCAGCCTGATCGCCCCCTGTATCCTCCCTGGCATCCTCCCTGGTGCTCCGAAGAACCGGGATTATGGATTGAGATGGGCACAGTGGTTAGCATTACTGCCTCTTAGCGCTTGGGGACCTGGGTTCAATTCCTGACCTAGGGGTGCTGTCTGTGTGGAGTTTGCATGTTGTCCGTGTTCATGGTCGGTGAATTGGCTTCTGGGAAAATGTTGCCCTGGTGTGCGTCTGTGGGTGCCCAGTTTTGGACTGCCATCCTATCCAGGGTGTACCCCACTTTAGACAGCCCCTGGCTTGAGTGGACTGGGTGGATTGAGACAGGTAGAAATTACAGAACTGCCTAAAATCTAACTTCTAGGCAATGTTAGATTAGCACATAGGTATTAAGCAAGCCCCCTACAACACCCCCTTCATCTCACCCCGCAGGGTGTGGGGGATGTTTTTCTTGGGGTGGAGTGGGGGTGAGGGTGGAAGCAGATTGAGACGGAAGATCAGAAGAGGAAGATCAAACGGTGTATGAACACACACTGCAGGGAGAGCCGGCCTTTTGCACATATCAAGTCAAGGATACAGCCGCTGATGGATGGATCTCTGTCCATCCAAACAGTGCCTGCTTGGTTGTGCAGTAGCATACCTACACCGCAGAAATCTCCAGGGGCAAATGTACCTCCTGTCTGAAGAGCAGGCAGTCATATCTGATGCAGATCCAGAACGCAGCCGAGATACAGCCTGTACAAACTGCTTTCGTATGACACAAGTGTTAGATGGAGGAGACTGAACTTCAGGAAACCATTTCTCAAGTTGACAGTGCTAGTTTTGTGTCTTGCTGGTGGCAGAACATTGCTGTGCTAGTCCATGAGTGATGCCTGGACACTGTTTTATTAAACCTGTCCAAACCATCTTCACCAACACCACCTCCTGTCTCCAGTGTCTCTCTGTCTCGTTTCCTGGCTTCTGGACCTTGTCTCTTACTGTGCGACAGACAAGCACATGCTATGTTCTTCCTCATGATGAAATTCCTCTGCTTATCTCCTATGCGAATCCTTGTCACGTTTATGTTTTTATTTAATTTATATATATATTATTTTACATGGTACAGCAAGTTCTCTTTGAGTTTGATGGATAGGGACGGTGGCTCATCTAGGCAGAAACTTTTTCTCCATTAATTTAATACGGTAACAGTGTGATTACTCACAGAGTACTGACTGTATCTCTCATCAGAGAAGTTTTTTTTTAAACTTCTGCCATCAATCACAATAGCTCAGACCACACACCCAGACAGAGCCCCTCTTTGATTTGAAGGCTTACCACTAGAGGGGACTATACTGTCAGTGCTGTAGTTGCTTAAGAGTTTCCTGTAGAAAAAAAAAAGACAGGAAGCCAAGTGACTTGGCTCATGGGCAGGTCATGGGAGTAGCCAATCAGACTTAACCTACATGTCTTTGGGAGGCTGGAACAAACCTACGCAAAGCCGAAGGTGACCTGCAGACTCCACACGCACAGGTGGCCCAAACTAGACTCGAACCCGAGACGCTGGAGCCGTGAGGTGGTGTATTACAGTAGGGTGATGACCCTCATTCCTGCTCCTGGAGACCCACAGCCCCAAAGGGTTCATAGTTTCCATCTCCCAACTACCCCAGATTTAGAAACTGTTGTATTTAAGACTCAATGATCCCAACAATGATTTAATTTGAGCTGTGATAAAATGAAACCAACCGGACTAGAACGTCCTCAACTGTTATCAAAGAGGGTCACAAAACTTAACTGCACATTGCTGTCTATGCAAATCTGCTCAAACTAAGACAGAAACTGAGCTCAATGGGCTACAGGTATTATGGATACGGACATTAAAATGGCATTAAAAGGATTATGCAGAATTAGATTAGCTGCAGGGACAATAACAGTTCTGTAGTGTTCTCAGTCTTTCACAAAGTAGGTGGCACTCCTTTCTCAAGCAGGTTTTCTCTCTTCTCTTGCTAGCACATCAACTGCCAGCAGTTTGATTCATTTTGTGATTTACAAATCACACAGCCAGGCTGCACTGATAAATCAAGCCCGTTATTTCTACATATCCATCCATTTTCAAACTCCTTATCCAATCAAGGGCCGCATGGGTTCTGGACCCTGTGCTGTAAGCAATGGGCGCAAAGCAGAGTACAAGCTGGACAGGACACCAGTCCATCACAGGGCAGAAGGACACAATCACACACATTCATTTTACCCAGAAGCCAATGAACCTACCAGTAAATCTTTGGACTGGAGACTGGAGCACCGGGAGGAAACCCACATGAACTTGGAAAGAACATACAGACTCCACACAGATAGCACCCCAGATTCAGATTAGCAGTGCTAACCCTAAATAATTCCACAGGTCATTTTAACCCCACATATTTCTTTTATGCATATTTAATCACTGATTACAGGCGTGCAGTGCCCTGCGCCCGATGCTTGCTTAGAAACTAGAGCCTGCATCTTATGAAACCAAAAGTGTCTGAGACATATTTCTATCCTTCAAGAATTCATTTTCAAAAGATTCTACTGTAGACAGTTTCAGCATAGAACAGACAAACATAAGAAAGTGGCATTCTTATAACAACGTATTGCAGTCATTTGGTTGTTAGTATCTCATTAACTCAGGGGTCTTTAAGTCTTTTCTTGAAGGTGCCCAAGATACCTGCTTCAACAACGTTGTTGGAGAGTTTGTTCTGGACACCCACTACTCTTTGTGTACAGAAGTGCCTCCTGTTCACAGCCCTGAAGTTAAGTCCTTCTTTGCTGCTGCACATAACATCATCCACTAGGTTGACTGTCAATACCTCTCAAGGATTTTAGGAGCATGAATGAATAGAATGACAAAATGAATGATGAATGAATGGACTATACGATGAATGGATTTCTTCATTAAAACAAGCCCTTCCCCTCAACACACACATCAATGCATTAAAAAATCATTCGCAAATTTGCTTTATTCGTGATTTGGTATAGCCGACAGAGTCTGGGCTGGACGAAGAGCAGAGCAGGATAAAACCAAGCCTAAGGTTGTTAAGTGCAATTTTTAAATAGGCAGCGTACCTGACCAAGATCGAGTGACGAATCCCGCTAGCGAGTGTGCCCGTCTGTGCTGCCTGCCCAAGTACCACTACCCAGCATCTGCATCTCAACGTGGTCGAGTTGTTGTATTGTAACAAACATGGCAGGAACAGTTCTTTCCGGACCCTATGCAGACGACACGATCCGGAGTTGAGTGAGAACACATGAGGGAAAAAGGCATGCAGGAAGCAGGGATGAAAACGGGGGGGCGTGTCCATGGAGTGCTGGTGGGCAGGGGAGGTGTGGCCGAGGCAAACGATCCAGGGACGAGTCCAAAGAGAAATCCAAAAAGTCCAAGGCCGGCGATCCATCCGAGACAAATGATTAAAAACCAGAACCGGGTCGGGACCGGCAGGGGGAACTTTAAACTTAAACTTAAACTTAAACTTAAACTTAAACTTAAACTTAAACTTAAACTTAAACTTAAACTTAAACTTAAACTTAAACTTAAACTTAAAACCGTAACAGAGCCAGGAGGAGCCAGGTCTCAGGCTCGAATGATGCGGAAACCAACGCAGAGCCCTGATTTGCATCAGCGTCTGGCTTTTAAGGGGGAACTGAAAAGGAGCTGGAACAAGGAACAGGTGCGGGGAATGAGGCAAACAAGGAAGAGCTGGAGCGCCCTTAAGAGGAGGGGTTTGCAATCGTGACAAAACACTCCAGGTTCCATGTCAGCATTGTGGGGGGATGACAGGCTGGAGATGACTTTAGAGGGTCACGGACGGCAGTATTGCCCATTTCATTACAGTATGTGCTGATCACAGAGGATGAGAGAGCAAGGGCAGGCATCCGCTGGACACAGTGGAAGGATTCATGTTGTTAATTTTATCTGATTACTATAAGTATGTGATTACTATTGTCTCTCTTACTTAATCAATTTGACTTAAATTAACTCAAGGCCAATGCATTGGTACTGTCATTATCATATAAAGGAGGGTGTCACACCCCAGTGTTGGGTGTGGATAGAAATAAGTGGAGGTAACTCACAAAAACAAATAGGTCTCTGATTGCTGCTAATGCTGAACAAGACACAAGTTATATACGTCTTTTAACCCTACACACTATATAATTGGTTATGTGTGTATTCAGCTATTCTCTGCACCAAATCCTTGCGGATGTCAAGACCCTGCTGTAGCAGTGGTATAAGAAGCTGTCTCTATAACACCTAGAGAGTAAACAGAAAGAAGAGAACAGCTCGATCCTGCTGAGCGCATAATGAGCTGTGCTTTTTCCTTAAAGCACAAAATGAGTTTTTAAAATGAGAATCCCGGCTAACCACCGTTCTGCCGCAGAGGAGCTGAACTGTGCGGGCGTTAGCCGTGTCAGCGAGCGTGCGCCGAGCAAGGGGCAGACGCGGTCAGCGGCTGTCATTCTCCGGGGAAGAGAGGAAACGTACACGCCGCCACGCAGACGCGCACTCGCCGCTTGTTTTAATAACGCGTTCGACGAGAGATGGAGAACTCCCACGCTCTGCCCCGGTCGGCGCTCGCCGATCCCAGTGGAATCAAGGACAGAAGCATCGCGCGGGGAAACGGGCTTGGGGGCTCGTCTTGCAAAAATAAGACCCTTGTCTTTCTCCAGCTGGATCTGTTGTCTTCCTCGAGGAAACTCCAGGATGACATTGGAGGTACCTGGGCTTCGTTAGGGCTTGTATCACAGTGGCCATTATCCCAACCATTTTCTAAGACATGTTCAGATCACCAGCTCTATAACCTTCACAGTGAGCGCAGCACTGTGGGTAATGTCTGGACTCATAACAGTCGGGCTGTGGGTTCGAGTCCCTGGCGCAGATTATGCTGTTGAGCCTTGAGCAAGGAACTTTAGGCCAGGTACTCCAGTCCACCCAGCTATGTGAATGGAGACCAGCTGGAAATCGCTGCGGTGGACTGATGTCCCATCTAGTTGGCAGTCACATGCCCCCTGATCGCTTCACGCCTAGAAAACCAGGAGAAGACCCAGCCCGATGAACCATTGTGTGTGGCTCAGATGGAACTACCAATCTGAGACTGAGCCGTACAGAGGAAAGGTCCAGCCTGACCCAGCCTTTGGGGCAAGTTAAAAAAACAGCATGTTCAAAGCACAAGTAAATCATGATGAAAACACACAGACGAAACTAATCAATGCGCTGCATAAATCTGCTCTGTGAAACGTTCAGGGAATCATGCAGAAATCATGGGGAAGTGGTCCAATTCGGAAAATCATTAAGTAATTAACAGCTGGATCAAAATGCATGAGGCATGCGTTTGTCATGATTCTGCTGTTGGATGCGCCCCTTCTAAACCAGCCCATGATGTTCCTTTCTCTGTGGATTCGGCCTCGTGTGTCTCTCAGATCCGAGACTGTTACACGGTGCTTGTCTGCTGTTGATCTGGCTGTGGTGCTGAAGCGTCCGTCTGGCAAGAGAAGCTCCTCAGAATTGCAGTGCAATTCCCAGAGGCTGCTGCTTAGGTCTGTGAATCAAGGTCCTCACAGACAGCAAGACGGATCAGTACAGCAAGAGATATCAGGCAAGGCCGATTGATGCAAGATTGCAGAACTGACACCTGTGGCGAACAGGAGACCTGATACTCCAGTATCTGCTGTTTGTAAGATAGATAAAGGAAACAGGTTCATGTTCCTCTAGTGAGGACTGGAGGCTGGCAAAAGAGCACTGACATGTCTGCATATAGGAAGTCACACCTAGCATGCCTATGCTGTACATAAGGTGCTTGTAAACAAGACACAGCTGGAAAATCAATGTGCAGAGTTCCTACATGAATGCTATTAATACCCAAGATCCCAGGATTTCAAAACAAGATCCTTCCCAGGGCTCTTTAGAGCATTAATGAAGTGGAAACCTGTGTCTCTGGCAATCTATTAAATAAAGTGCCATATTAATCATGTCATTAATCACAGAAGTCAAACAGACCGTAGGGAAGAGGGGGACAGAAGTGTCACTGAAGGTTTGATTAGCATTGCCCAGAAGTCAAGGACAGGTCACCAGGGGTGGGTCACTGTCATTGAAAGAAACTGACAACAATGGAGTGCTTATGTGACAAGGGCATCTCTCCCCTGACTCTGCTGGGGTTCCACCCCAGTCGTTCACAGGCTCAAAGCATAGACAGCTCCACTCCATAGACGCCACACCAGAGCTCCGCACTCTCCAGATTTCAGAGGGAGGTGACATTACCTCTGCAGCTGGCTCAGTTGCTTAGGAACCATCACATTTAAAAAGATAGGTGATCTACTCAAGCTCCTGTATGCTGAAGACAGTGACCCACAGAGCAATGCCATTGGGCGCACACACAATAGGACCAAGGGCAACAGGATCTCAAGTCTGAGGATGGGCCACATGCTGTCCTCTCACAGGGCGCTGTTTGTTCTCACAGGTCATGAGGCAGTGGCTTGAATGAGCCGCTCTGCAAGCACCCTGTACGCAGCGCAGCTCCTCATTCTGACCTAGCAGCCCCATAAAATTCCCTGATGCCAAGTCAGCAGCAGGTCTTGGTCCTGAGCACCGTCTCCTGTCAGGTGGTCAGTCACTCCAGGTGGCACTAAGGCCTGGCGTGAAGCCAGCTCTCGGGCTGCTCCCCCACACCTCCTGTCCCAGTGTGCCATCTGAGCAGAGGGCTGGGCCTCTCCGGGCTCCGGGACGTCCGTCACCAGGCCCTGAGCTGTGCTGTCGCTTCCTTCCCCTGTCCTGCACTGGGACGGCCAGCTGGCACTTTGTTACAGCGGCTCATTCCAGGTACGACCGTGTCGTCTCAGAGCTCTGCTGTACAGCCCACTCTGGCGGAGGAGGAGAGGGAGGAGGCGTGTGGGTGGGGTGGCTCTGTCCTGTGCCTGGCTGGAGAGACACTGACTCAGCTTATCTTAGAATTCCCGCTTTCCCAGTGCACAGCTAGTGTCCCATTCCAGGAGCTAACAGAGTCAGTTGGGCTAATCTACCACTGTTCCCAAGCCTGGGTTTAATAACTAGCAAACTGTAGGTGATGCTCAGAAATGGAACTGAGAGAATTTGAGGGAGGGAGAGTAGTGTGGAAAGTTGGCTTCCTGGTACTGCTCAGCTCCGTGCCTGACTGGAGAGACACAGGAGACAAAACTGACCCCCTCCAGGCACAGAGCAGGACTCCACTACCCTGCTGCTGCGGTTTCACATACTGTATAAATATTGATGTGGATCACATGGGCAGCAAATCCTCACCTGGAGACACTCAGTGCGAGTTCTAATTGACGGCACTGAATCAATTATTGACTTGATTAATGTGAATTCTGCTTCCAGGTCTGGAGCAATTGAGACTGTTGAGTCGCTGCGAGTACCCCCAGGAGGGGGACCCAGTGGGGCCAGGAGCGAGTCTGATTGACAGAGAGCAGCGCATCTTTGCATATTCACTCAGCTGCAGCGCTGCGGGGTTTGGGTGATACTTCACCACGTGGACATGCCCTGTATGTGACACTGAGCAGCCAGGCCGATCACAGTTAACAATGTAATGACACGCGTGTCGTATCCAATTCAGTATCCCGCGGAAAGCTGTGTCCCACTCAGAAATGAGCGCGCGCTCGCAAAACGTCACAAGAGACCCAGTGCTTGTGCTCCCCCCAGTTACGATATGGATGAAAAGAGCCCGTTGTCCGGACGCGGTCCTGTTGATCTTTTGGTGTATTTAATCCCTAGCAAACTCATGAGGGTAATTTTTAACGCCGCCACGTCAATGAAAGTTTAAGTTATCTTTCCAGAAGGCAGGGGAACCATAAAGCACACGAATTCTACGTGCATCTTTTTGTCCTTATGTGATGCATGTAAATAATTTTAGAATGTAATCATTTTCACCCGCCCCTGAGAGTGGAAGGGGTTGGGGGAAGATTTTGACACCGCGTGCCGATTTCTGAGGTTGATGCCGAATTGATCAATCACCTGGAATCCGAATCCGAATTACATTTCGATTACCGTAAAAATAAGTTATATCAGTGCTGAGACAGAAGAATGTGTTTTTTCAGCCTGGCGGGCTGGTTTGTTCATTACCGACTGAACCACTCCTTGTAATTTCCTAAATCCTGCAAAAACTCGCGTTACACACAGCGGGACCGCGTGCTGGTCTGCACTAGGACTGAAAGGAGGCGCGGGTTGAATTTCTTATGCCTAGCATCACATAACTGTTCAGGAGCTAGATCCAATTATTCCTACACTTGGTTATTCAAAGTATTTCGGATGATAATGAATTTTTTACATATCTAGTATTTAAGAAAAACGGGATTGTGTTGAGATGTGAAATTAAAAATAATTATTGGTTTGCTTCGCTGCACTGCGGAAACGTTAAAAAGGCAAGGAATAAAGACAATTAAAGTTTAAAAACATCTATCCCGCGAAATGCGCTTCACACACCTACGCACTTGTATTTTCGGTGATGCGTTCTTTTTTTGTCTCCCTCTTCCTGCGTGGTATCTTCGGGCGGGGTGAAAACCGGCTCGCCGAAACGACATCGGAGCGCCCCCCTGCCCGGCTCGGGATGCCCTGTATACATATGTATGATGCGGGGTATTTAATATAGAGGAAATCAGATTACCGGAGACGCGCGAGCAGGCAGAAGCAGGGAGAAATGTAATTACAGCGAGAAGCAGAAAGAGGAGACGGGGAGGAAGAGGAGCAGGGAGGGGGCCCGCGTGTCTTTTCCGCCGAAGTGGAACATTAATAATCTTTAACTTCATTTCGGTACCCGTTAGCTAAAAGCCTTTTAAACGGCTGTATCAGTCTTTGAAAAAGCACCCCGCCCTATAGCAGAAGACGCCACCGGAGAGACAAGGCAGCCAAGCCGGCAGTTTCTGCACAACTTGGACCCGACGCGTATTTAGGTTTCATATTTTAAGTTTCATATTTTACCCGCAACCGACTTCCCGATCTCGTCTGACAGCGTAAAGAAGACGTCTTATCGTCCTCTCGAAAACGTGCTTTACTGAGACAGATTATCTTCCTCATACAAGACACTATTAAAACCTTGATATGCACGTAATTCGAGAGAGCTGTTTAAATCCAGGCATCGGAGGTCTATGATTGTAGTAAACACTACGAATTAACAAAAACTAAATTACTTGAATCCCAGGCCAGTTTATCGTGTAAATTATGTTCTTATCTAAGGTTAGTCATTTTTAGGATGATAGGGCATGTAGAAACTGGCCCTTTTTGCTTTACAGTGAAACTGATTTTCTAAGAGACCAGAGATTTTCCGCAACACAACACCAAGCATAGAAAGGAGCAGGCGCCAACACACCAGTAGCAGGACACGATTGCTTTACAAACAACACGCCGACATCACCGATTGGATCAAGGATGTGACGGGGCTGACAGCCTCCGGGTAACACAAACACAACCGCCTACAGAACATGAGCTTATTGCTTCCCTAATAAGTAGTACTGTAAATAAACTTGCAGACGTGCTGTCACGCAGTACTAGGCCATGCTGTGGTGTTTGCGCAGAAGAGATCGCGCGATACTGTCACGTCCTGGCCCGTATGAGCCTTTTGCGTTCGTTAGGGCTTTGATACAGACGCTGCATCAGCTGCTAGGACGCGGTGCGGCAGGTGCGAGGAATGTGCGGGTTTAAACCCTTTAGGTCCAATTTCTTTGAGTAGGTCGTAGCTCTTCCATTTTTAATTAAACACTGCGAAGGACACGCGCTGTAAAGTATGAGTTTTTATGCGTTTTTGCAATCATGTCTTGCAGATTTTTGTAGGTCTCGGTGTTTGTAATCAGGGACAGATGAATTGTCCTGAATGGTCAGCACAGCCATCTCGCAGACTGTATTAGGCCGTACAGCAAAGGTCTGGCCCTGCGCTTTCTTCAATATGAACTACTTCCACACAGACCTGAGCAATAATGACATCATAATAAGACACCCTTTGACACAACGGAAAATATAAAGCCGGAAAATGTCATTTAATTACAGGCTGGGAACTGTCCCGAACGTCTGGAGATAAAGGGAGAGAATGAAAAACGTGTGTGTGCACAGTAGTGCGGTCTGATGTCATCACTGGTTTATCATAAAAATGAAACCCATGAAGACGGTAAGAGGGGAAACGCCGCTCTTGCTGATAACACACAGAATTGAGCGCGGAGGCAGTGAGCGTTCACTGCTATTGTATTTTTTCACTGGGAGAGAACGGGCCCCTGATTATTTATTTTACTGCAGCTGTTCATTTTTTAAAATGGGCGGCAATGAACATCGCTGCCTCGCAGCGCGGGAGCACTGGGCGCTATCTGTGTTATGCTGTTGCTTGCTGGGATGGGCTCCAGATCCCCCGGGGGCCCTGAACTGGAAGAAATGGCTACAAATGAGTCGGTTTTTATAAATGCGTTGTGTTATCTACAGTACCTGCCGGGAAACGGGGTAGATAGAGATGGGAGTCTGGTACTTTTCACAGGACAAATGTGCACAATCACGCAATACGCAGTTTGGCACAAAGGAGCTTCGCAAGTCATTGAACCTGCAATCAGAACTCCAGTGACTGTGCAGACCGCGAGCCCCACGGCCTGTTCTGTCGCAGAAACGCGAGCAGCGCGCCGCGAGTCCGCCGCTGGGGTCTGGCGTGTCTTCACGTTGTCGTACTGGAGCCTGGCCCAAGCGTTTATAACACTCTGACACGGGGACCAGCGTCCCCACTTGATCGATTCCACGCTCACGTGACTGCACAGAATTCCTACTGGATACAACTTCCGGCCCGTCGCCTGATGACAGGCACTTCAGCTGTCCAGCGAAGGAGAGAGGGATGAGCCTGTAAGGTGAGTCACTGTGGACAAATTCCAGCATGCCAGACAGCGCAAGGCTGAGGCTGATGGAGCACCCCCTCCTCCAGTGGTCCCTCCTTCCTCTCGCGGATTTCACTGGGCCATAGTGGGAATGGGCTGAGCGCACGTTCCTGCCTCCGGGCTTGACCGTAACAATGGCCATCCCAGCTCATTTAATGAGTTCCATAGGGGATCCATCCATCCCTCCATTTTCTAACCACTCTACCCAGTACAGGATCGCAGGGGACCTGGAGCCCATCCCAGCACGCAACAGGCGCAAGGCAGGGTACACCCCGGACAGGACACCAGTCCATCACAGGGCACACAGACACAGACACACACTCACACCAGGGCCAATTTCCCCAGAAGCCAATTAACCTACCAGCCTGTATTTACATCACTTTATTGGCCATACACAATTTCTTGTATTGAGAATTTGTCTTTTCTCATACCCCAGCTCGCTCTCCATGAGACACACAGACAGGGAGAGAAGCTGGGGGTCAGAGCGCAGGGTCAGACATTTATACGGCGCCCCTGGAGCAGTCGGGGTTAAGGGCCTCGCTCAGGGGCCCAACAGAGTAGGATTCCTCTCCCGTTAGGAGCGTTTGTATTACAGTAGAGATTGCGTGGCTTATAGGATGTCTATTGTGAAATAAAGTTTATTTTGTTAGAAAAATTGGACTGTGGGTGGAGCACCCAGAGTAAACCCATGCGAGCACAATGAGAACGTGCAAACTCCACACAGACAGCGCCCCAGAGCAGGCACTGAACCCGGGGCCCCAGCCCTTAGAGGCACCACCGTGCGGCTCGCTGGGGATGCCACCTGTGTGAAATATTTTACCGCCAACCGCCTGAATTAAAGCTTCAGCTGTCTTCTCAGACATGGCCGAGGAACCCGAGAGAAAGCACTGAAAAGGCTGCGTGCATCTTTCTTATCCGGAAACCTAATAAATCATAAGAAGCATGCCTTCCTTAGAGGAGAAGTCGGAAGGATCTTCATTGCTTGCCCAGGAAGATACAGGCTTCCAAGGGGGCGGGTGAATCTGAGAGGATGCCGGCACTTTAAAACCGGGAGGCTCCCTCTCACGGGCAGGCGAGAACGTTTGCCTTGCGCCTCCTCAGCTGCTGCCTCATTAGCCGCAATGTACAGGAGGAGCAGCAACTGCTCTTCCAGAGGAAGGAACGCGAAGCAAGAGGGGCACTTGACAGGCCTCTGGAGACAGGCCGAGAGAGAGAGAGAGAGAGAGAGAGAGGGGGGGGGGGGGGGTTTCAAAACGAGTCCGATTGCAGCCGGCACTCTGCCAGCCCCCTCAAAATTAAAACAAAACAATTTCAGGGAAACACAAATTTGTGTGGCACGAAAGGCAGAGAGAGGGAGGAATGGGGTGATTCTGACCAACGGGTGGTGAGGTTCTGGAAAGGAGCCAGTCACCGCAAGCACAGGCTCAGGATACTGGTACCTCACAGAGAGTGCTTTCCTCCTAGAGCATCACCTTCCATTGACAGGAAGAGGCCAGTTTTCTGCACCCGTGCTGTCTGTCATTTGTACTGTACATAAGTTGAGATCTGAAAAGAAATGCTACGGCGGCTGATTCTATAGGAGATTTGTCTACAGGACATACACAAACCTAAGAATTTCCTGATTGCCAAACTGCATGGGGGGTTGCGGTGTGCTCCCCTTTGTGCTTGGCATTGTGTGGTATCTGTGTTATCAGTGCACTAAAGCTCCTCATGTCAGGTTGGCAGGGCTGTGTAAGAAAAGTCAATCTGACTCCCAGGGAGCTTGTTTACACGAACATAAGAAAGTATCTGATTGAGAAAATTCTTGATCTTTGTCCAGTTCCTAAGACATTGACAGAGTGCGAGACGTGTGGTGAATGAGAAAGCATGTTTGAACTGTTGCTGAAGCTGGTTAATTGCCTCAGAAATAGTTCAAAAGAGCCCCGAAAAGGTCCTAGCAAAAAAGGAAAGGCCATCCTCTCCTCAGCACCTCATTTACAGGTGCAGGAAAAAAGCTACATAATGAGAACCGCCATGCTGCTCTGCACCACAGAGGTCGAGATCAATTCTGAATCTGATTCCCCGGCCCGTATCGCTCTGTCTCAGGCTCTCCGGTCAGGGTTTTGAACATTCCGGTCAAAGAAGCAAAAGAGCGAACTCGGAATCGCTTAAACTTCAAGGCCAGTTCCTTCCCGGCCCCACAACTCATCCTTCACCTGCATTGGAGCAGATCGGGGTTTATCAATCATGCACATCAAGCAAAGCGGGGAATGTATTAAAAAAAAAGCCCTCAGTGTACACTCTTTGCATGCAAGGTGCCAGGCAATGAATCAAAAAATGACAGCCTTTCCATTCTTTAAATAAGAATGGCGAGACTCCTGGCTGCGTTTTAACTTTAATCATTCATCTAAATAACTGTTGCAAAACTTACAGCGCTGGTGGTAGTGTGGGGAAAGTGAGCTGGTGAGGGAGAGAGAATAAGACTCAAGCTCTGGCACCGAATCTCTCATTTGTGAACGTATAAACATACATTTTTCTCAGATTGCTGAACTGAACTGTGCCCTCCGCAGATTTCTGTATTATTGACTTGAAATTCATCGCAGGTAGGCGCGACTCGAAGGCTGACTTGCTGCGCTGGGAAACAGGCGGCGCGTCACCCCCAGTAAGTGACAGTGATTGATGCCCTGTGTGATCAGAACTTATCAATGGAGAACACGCACTCAGAAAACGGCCAAATAACTCAAACCCGGCCAGAAAATGAAACTCCTATCTGCATAAAGAATGCAATAAGCTGTAAATCTGAAAAAATATTATAATTGGCATGAAAGTGGAGAAGGGTTTGGAACAATCTAAATTGATGTGTTGCAAAGCAAGACCAGTCACAGAGGTAGCAAGGCTGAAACGGCAGATTTGCCTTCGGCTTCAGCTGTGAGACAACTTGATGGCTGATGTGGTTCTGGTAGCTTGTCTGCTGTGTTGAGCCACCAGGCCAATAAAATAGGGGCATTTCCCTGGAATCAGCCGTTTTCTGGTGATCCCGAGTGTCTCGTGAGGTAGACACTTGTGCCATTGGGCCAGAGCTGGCCAGGGACTCACGGACGAGGCCGTAGTTAGGCGAGATGAGGGGTATTTCAACTGACGCCCAATATCGCACGGCTGTGGCCTCTGGAATCGTGTGAAAGGATTAGGCCTACTCAGAAACATGTCGCCTTATGCATCTCTCAAAATGTATAACTCCAGTGCTCAGGCCCCTGCAAGAGCTGACCAGAAGGCATTCAAAATGATTGTAATGCATCAGATGCTTTTTAATGCATACTACCATTGAGTAACACTTAGAGGTACCCCATTCTGCTCCTGGACCTCCAGTGCACCTGTCCATTTTCTAGGGTTCTGAAGCCCTGCAAGAGGCTGTTAAATCAGTTCAAGCAATCCACCCATTTTTTTAGGCTAAAATTAAAACTCGACAAGACACCGGCCGCCCCACAAGGGAATTGGAGACCCCCTGTTCCAAAAACCTCAAAATGCAGATTTCCTGGCTATTTCCAAGGCTTGGCCAGGTCTTACTGGAGAAACGCCGATCGCTGGGAGAAGCCTGTTACGAGTTGCCAGGACGAGGGGAACAAAGCAAACGCTGGCCCTGGATGCAGACTGTGATGTTCGCTTCAATCACGATTTGCCTTCCAATCAAGTCAAAATCCTTACCCCCTTCCTTAAAGCCAGTAATATTGCATGGAGCGATGGCTCCTGAAAGGTTATTAAAGGAATGTCCAGAGCTCTATAACTACGAGATTTATGCACTATACAACCTAACACATTACCATTTGTGTTGGCGCACACCACATGCGAAATTGTTCATTTGTATAACAATGGTTTGCTGAGGATTATGGGCTTTGGCAGACCTCATTCAGAATTCGGACAATTGTGAAGTAGACAAACATTTCACAGCCGAGCAGTCCCTGCTGATGGTCATACGGCCACAAGATCTTTCCAGAATGTTCCTTCACCTTTAAGGAAGGGGCAGTTCTGCGCTTTGAAAGAGAAGAAAAAATCCTCAATTTGAACCGAAGATTGAAAAAACAAGAGAACGCGGAGCAGAAAGGAACGCACCCAAGTGAGACCGTGTGCGACAAGGAAAATGACTTCAAATAAAACCTGAAATGCTACCAACTCGCCTCTTCACATATTCCACAGATAACCGATTGTCCTGCGCGGCTATTCCACACTTCAATCAATTCATTTCAAACCCACCCCTGCAAAAATAAGAAAAAATAAACTAAATCTAGGGAGGATCCAGAGGCCAGGTTGCTCTGCGAGAGACTGTCAGTGCCAGTAGCTGGGTTTGCTCTCTGTCACTCACAATGCCACATCTTCCCAGTCACACACGGGCAGAGCGGCACAAGTTTCCAAACTCCGCTAACAAAAAGTTGGAAAGGGCAGTTTCATTTCTGGGCGTAATGTACCGTTTGCGAGTTTTGAAACCCAGGCTTGAGATCAGTGGCTCACCTGGCTCTGTTAACGCCTGGTATGGGAGAGTAGGCCATGCACAGGGAAAGTTAAGATGAGTCAGTGCCTAGGTTTGTGTCCTGTCTCTCCAGTCAGAGCAACCCCACTCACCCTCATGTGGTAAATTTACAGTAGCTCAACTGACTCCTGGAATGGGACACTAGCTGTGCACTGGGAAAGCGGGAATTCCGGGATAAGCTGAGTCAGTGTCTCTCCAGCCAGGCACAGGACAGAGCCACCCCACCCACACGCCTCCCCCCTCTCCTCCTCCGCCAGAGTGGGCTGTACAGCAGAGCTCTGAGACGACACGGTCGTACCTGGAATGAGCCGCTGTAACAAAGTGCCAGCTGGCCGTCCCAGTGCAGGACAGGGGAAGGAAGCGACAGCACAGCTCAGGGCCTGGTGACGGACGTCCCAGAGCCCGGAGAGGCCCAGCCCTCTGCTCAGATGGCACACTGGGACAGGAGGTGTGGGGGAGCAGCCCGAGAGCTGGCTTCACGCCAGGCCTTAGTGCCACCTGGAGTGACTGCCCACCTGACAGGAGACGGTGCTCAGGACCAAGACCTGCTGCTGACTTGGCATCAGGGAATTTTATGGGGCTGCTAGGTCAGAACGAGGAGCTGCGCTGCGTACAGGGTGCTTGCAGAGCGGCTCATTCAAGCCACTGCCTCATGACCTGTGAGAACAAACAGCGCCCTGTGAGAGGACAGCATGTGGCCCATCCTCAGACTTGAGATCCTGTTGCCCTTGGTCCTATTGTGTGTGCGCCCAATGGCATTGCCCTGTGGGTCATTGTATTCAGGATACAGGAGCTTGAGTACACTGCCTAACTTTCTAATAACGCAGTAGTCTTTGCACCTATTGCAATGTGTTTTTGTAACACGTATTTTGTTTATAAGCACTTATATAAAATCCTCAAAGTACAGTACACAATCAACACAAAAAGCACATTAAATTGACCCAATAGCTCCAAGAGTAAATTTAATACTACCTTCTTGCTATTTTAATTTAAATAATTAAGATTACAAAAACTTTGTTGTACTGTACTAATAATTTCTGAAAGATGTGTTAAAGGTTAAAGTGAAAAGAGTCTTTAAACAATGTTTCTGCTCGATTGGGTTGTATTCTCCCTTGAATTTGGGGCTCTGCAGCAATCGAGCTATGTTGCTGGAGGGAGAGGGGTTTGATTTCTGCAGACCTTTCAGCATAATTGCACATCAGGCTGAACCTGGGCTCGTTTCGACTTCTTCTTCTGCTCTCCTAGCCCCAGGGAGACGAGCTGCTCTCCTCAGTGCGTGTGCGCAAACTTGCTTACGTTTTTTTTTCCCCATATGCTAAGGCAGCGTGGAAATGACAATGATGTATTGCCCCTCGTTGCTGGAAGAGGTTGGCAAACTGGAAAGTACGAAGATTAAAACAAGAGAGGGAGAGAAATTGAATTTCATAAGTCCTGTTTAATGCAAAAATATACAGCACTGCAATGCTCTGGGTTCTTCAGTCATTACAGCAAAGAAGGAGATTGAGACACAGAGAGATGTTCTGCAATTTTAGCTCATGAATTACTGGGGGACTATAGAACAGATGGACAGGGGACTAGGAAAGCTACTGGGCTGGGGGTTGCATGTCTAGGGGTGGTATAATGTTGGGGGGAAGTGAAGACTGGGAATAGTTTTTGGAGTACGAGATGAGTCTGCTTGGGGAGGCATCAAGGGAGGGAGGGGGGTTTTAGGAAATGAGGATAGACAGGCCCCAACAGCCTTGGAGTCTAATCTTGGAACAGCTGTACTTCAACTCCACTCCCACCCCCCATGGCAGGGTCGGCAGGTCATTTCATGTACCTGGAAACTCTTTCATCTGTCCAATTCAGCACATTGGTTCGAGTCACTGACAGTTTATGAACTGCAGAACGACAGGTTCTGCAGCCTTATAGAAAGGCCTTGGTCCAGGCCCTGGAGATCTAGAGGCTATAAAAAAGAGCACGTCAAGAAGGACTGTAGACTGGGAAGGGGGCGCGTCAGAAGCTTCAAGGGTTGTAATGGGCGTGTCAGAAGCACTGTAGACTGGGAAGGGGGTGTGTCAGAGGCTCTGTAGACGAGGAAGGGGCGTGTCAGATGGAATGTGTGGGTATAGTGTTGATGGTAGGAGGAAGCACATTGCACATTGCAGCTGAGGAAAGAGTTAGGATAAGGTTAAAAGCAGGAAGAGATCATGGGAAAAGAGAAGTGTAAAAAAACATGAAATACACAACAATCCTATGAGGAGGTTGGCAGGGACTGGGAGATGACAAGGTGAAGAAATCAAATTTGACTTGATTATTTGATCCCAGAAGCAGAGACAGGAGAGGAAGAAGAGGGACTCCATGTAAAATCTGGGAGATAATCAGGGATCACGCTCGTCTATTTTCTACCTAGAGAATTTTCAACTTATCCAGCCACTTCTAGATTTTATAAGCATATTGTATGGAAAACACTGTCTGAAACCTCTTACTTATCCCATCAAGGTCCATCTAAGAGACATTAACTTCACTAGAGCTTGTCGGCATGGGCTCCCACTGATTGCTGCGTGTTGCGCTGAACACAATACCCACACTGCCACGTCAAAACCACCACGTTCGAGTGTGTGTCACACAAGCTGAGAATTGTAAATTGGAGACATTGCTGTCGCAAAAGGCTTTCTGAGACATTGACAGAGCTCAAAAGCGCGCTGAGCAGGGTGCCGCCCAGAGACCATGTATCACTGGGTTTGAAAGGAAGCATGAGGTAAGGCACTTTCAAGGCGCTTTCAGGATAAAGAATTGGAAAGAGGCTGGAGAACTGGGAGATATGAAATACTGAGTAAATAAACTTGTAGGGAAAAAAACAGTTTTAGGATGAACTGAACAGTCTGAAGGCTACAAGCTGGCATCTTGGTTGGGTCCCTGCAGACTGTAATTAATTAATAATTCCTTCCATTTATATTATGCTTTACATATGGGGCGGAACGGTGGCTCTGTGGCTAAGGATATGCGCCTGTGGCTGGAAGGTTGCCGGTTTAAATTCTGAAGCCGGCAGAGGAATCCTACTCTGTTGGCCCTTAACCCCAGCTGCTGTACAATGGCTGACCCTGCGCTCTGACTCCAAGCTTCTCTCTCTGTGTGTCTGTGTCTCAGGGAGAGCAAGCCGGGGTATGCGAAAAGACGAATTCCTAATGCAAAAAATTGTATAGGGCTAATATGGTGATGTTATGTTATACCTAAGGATCACAGGATCCACTTCATCACTACTTCCCTCAACGAACTACAGCTCTACCTGGGTGATACACAGCCACCATGGGAAGGAATGACTTTAGGGAGGCCAGATTGTGCAATCCTACAGGACACTGGGGTTAACACACCTACTCTTACAAACACCAAGATCTTTAGTGACCAAATAGTTAAGCTTATGGGCAGCTTATTGGCAAAGTGGTCAGCATTGTTGCCTCCGAGCACTGGTACCCTGGGTTCAACTTCAGACCTGGGCTGCAGTCTGTGTGGAGTCTGCATGTTCTCCCCGTGTTCACATGGGTTTCCTCCCACAGTCCAAAGACATGCTGGTAAGTCGATTGACTTATGGGAAAATTGGCCCTGGTGTGGGTGTGTGTGTGGGACTGGTGTCCCATCCATGGTGTACCCTGCCTTGTGCCCATTGCTGGCTAGGATAGGCTCCATCTCCCCTGTGACCTTGAATTAGAAGCAATTAGAGAATGGATGGCTGTTATGGATAGTTAGGGTCTTGGTTTGCCAATGCCAGTCCAGAGGAAAGACTGCCTCCTACTGGTCCGTTATCACTACTTACTGCTACAATTGAGCTTTTCTGAGAAATTCTCCCATCCCAGCAACAACCAGGTCCATTCTTACTTAGCCTCCGAGGTCTAACAAGATCAAGCTGCAGGGTGATTGTCTCTCCAGGTCTCACCAGTTTGTACACAGCCCCAAGCAGAGAAGACAGTCCTTCCTGCTCCCTCAGAGCCAGACACTTAGAGTCTTTCAGCTTAGTTCTCAAGTCTACAGTTTTTGCTTCTTCCCAATTTGCTAGAGCTCTGTAAGGTCACATCTACAAAATTAGTGCAGATACCAGATGTCTGTTAAGGTTCCGTTAACACTCTGCTTGTTGGCAAGATTAAAGAAACTCAGCAGTGGGAACTGTTTTTTTGTTGGATTTGTTGTGGCAGGGTGGGTCGCTATTGACTATGGGTTTTGCCTCCATCTGCGTGTATGCAAATGAACGCAAAATAAAGTGTCAGTGCGAATATAAGCGCGTGCAGCTCTTAAAATCCCAACCCGATCCAAACCGCTCTGCGAAAGGGAGTCTGTCTGTGCCCAAAGCATATTGTTTGGATCCTAAACAAAACCTGTCTGGTGATTGTCTGATTTTCCATTATGGAACAGATCAGGAGAGGTGCATTACATTTACCGAGCCCGTCCTGTTCTATTAATGTGAAAATACAGCTTGCTCTCCCTCGGTGCATCTTCTCAAAGACAGCAAGAAGGACAGGCAGGCAGGGAAACAGATTTGGTTTGGTGCACCTCTCTCCCTGACTTTTTTTTTTGCCTTTACTATTTTTAGGAAGTGGCAATAAGGGAACCTTATTCAGTTTAATATTACTCGTCAGGAGCTACGCATGATTTCATTTTGAATAACACATGAATAAATAATGCATTCATCAGAATTTCCTCAGGAGTTTAATGCAGACTTAAAGGGCCTTTCTGATCCTGATTAATCTGTGTATCCCCTCCCCGCCCCCACAAAGCCCCAGAAAGAGAAGGAGAATGCTGTTTAAATATCAACTCTATACCTGAGCTGTTCCCCATCTTGACTTCTCATAGTTTCCTCACTCATGCATGTACTATTACCAATGAAGATGGCCCCCCAATTTCAAAGCACTTTTGAATACCAAAATGTCCAAAAGAGGATTTTTAAAAAAAAAAACCTTCAGGCTGGTCCAGTGAACCCTTTTCCCTCTTCCCCTTTCAAAATTGGAAAAAAAGAAAAGGTACTGTGAGTAATTCCAAGCAGTATTTTAAGAACGTGTCCTCTGGCCTGTGCCAATCTGATTTTGCATGCTGGCTGGTTGTCTGGACAAGGCAGAGGGAACCCCAGTATAATTACACAGTGTGTGCTTGGAATTAGTAGTGTTTCAGTGGCTAGGACAGGAGACAGAGCGCTCGGAGCCTAGGGTTACGGTTTAACCCATTCAGAGCAATCCTGCTCTTCAAAAACAAGACCACTCAACGCAAGGTTATTCCAGACACTATGCTACATACGCGATTTGCTGCTGTCATTCCAGGTGAAATATAACTTATATGGTTGCCTGCATTATTCATATACCCCTGTGGAGTGGCCTAGAGGTGAAAGTGGCACAATGTGGAGAGGTCTAACCTGGAATGCTCAGAAAGAGGAAAATTCACTGGACAACTAGACTGCTTCACTCGGGTGTGCACTATCTCTTTTCAGGCCTGTAAGCCATCAGTGGACAGTGTTATATACACATGAGGTGCACAATGTAGGACTACGCCCTGCACAGGACACGGGTTCATCAGAAGACACACACACAGGAACAATTTAGAGACAGCCCTGAACCTAGCCAGCATGTTTCTGGAAGGCAAGTGAAAAACTACGGTGAACTTGGAGGTGCCCTTAAATGAATGAGCTGTGAGGCAGTGGCATGTACCTCCAAGCCACCATTTCTTGTAACATTTCACAACAGCTGCTTGAAGGGGCCATATAAGTACCCCATACGTTTGCATTGCATTCATGCTTTCCAATTTCATCTACTGGCAAGGCTTGTCAGACAGCAAGCACATACAGGATGAGTACCCTAGCAGAGCCACACTCTGAGGTCCACTCTCTCTCACATCACATTTCAGAGACGACTAAAAAATTAGCAATATGGCTGCCAGGCAGAATGGTGGTTGTGGTCACTCTTGAAACCCTAAAGAGTTCCAGCTCCTGATCCTTGTGACCCTAGTATCTGCTGCCTTTCATTCGTGCCTAACCCGTCTGTTAAAATATTAGCTCAATTAAAGGTTTGATTGATTATGCAATTAGATGTTTTACAAAATTAGATAATTACAAAAAGGATGCAACCTTGAAGAGCGGAAGATGAGACAACACTGGTAAAAAGAGGCCAGTCAGATCTTTTAGTCCAAAGGGAGCTCAATTGAGGGATAAAGAGCACAAGGCTTGACTGACTCTGGGGTCACCAGGTCCAGGACTGGGTAGCCTGGGGTTGCCCTAGATTAGTAATTTGGCTGGTCAACTCCAGAACTGGGTAGCAGGGCAGTGCAGTGGTTAGCACTGCTGCCGTGCAGCGCTGCGGTCTTGGGTTCGATTGCTGTCTGCGTGGAGTTTGCACGCTCTCCCCGTGTTCACCTGGGTTCTCGCTGGTGCTCCAGATTCCTCCCACGGTCCAAAGACAAACTGTCAGGTTAATTGACTTCTGAGAATATTGGCCCTGGGATAAGAGTGTGTGCCTGGCTGCGTTGGTGTCTGTGTGCCCCCTGGGGTGGGCTGGCATCTTGTCCAGGGTGTACCTGCCTTGCTCCCTTGGCTTCCAGGGATGGGCTCGGATTCCTCCACAACCCTGAAATGCACAAGCCGTTCTAGAAAGTGATGTGATGTGTGATGTCAGAAGCACGGAGCACAGCTGGTAGGTTCAGAACCAGAGAGCAGGACCGCGTTGACAGTGAGGGTTTATGCTGTCCATAATGTCAATTCTGATCATTTTTCTAAGATTGCCGCAGTTGACGAATCGCCTGCGGTAAGCTGGCAAGTGACTTGCTCGTGCTTCTTTGCATTCAGTGGCTCAATGACACATCACACAAGGTGTGTGCGTACCAGAAGGATGTGATTCATCCATTTGTCCTCCGCGTGGCGTGACAGAGGCTCACGCGGGCAGCGAAGCGGAGAGGAACTGTCTGAGGCGCTGGGGAAACATCGCCAGCGAGCTGCCGAGCTCTGACAGCCATGACTCTGGAGGGGGGGGGGGGGGAGGTGTTGGCGGCCATTTGATCTCTGCCAGTAAACCTGTCTCCCCTGTGCCACGTCGCTGGGGCAGCCATCAACAAAAGCCACCCTTCTCGGCCAAGCCTGGACAAGGTGCGACCCCAGCAGTTGTGTGTTCCCTGCTGACAGGGGGAGTTTGAAAGAGCGTTATAGAAAATTAAACCCAAAGGTGAAATTTGTGAATGCAGGCTAACCAAGACTCAGATCAGTAGGTATTTAGTTAATTGGTGAGCAGGGACTACTCTCTCTACAAGGCCTCTTGTGAGGTTTTCTGTAGACTCGGTGACAGATTTTGAAGAAGTAAAGGGTAAGACCGAGGTTCATAGACGCTCCACAAAATATTGCCTGACGCTGTAAGCCAATCCATGGTGTCAGTCTGCTGAGTTACAGCAGGTACTTCTCCCAGAATAATGGAGCTGGAGCATGAGGACGTATGAAAGGCCATTCTGTTGGGTGTCTCCCCTCAGGACCTCCATAACTGAGACACTGCATTCAGTCCCATGCGATCTTCATATGCTGTAATAGACCATAAGTATTTTGAGGAAGGTTGTAGTATATAGATCCACGATTAGTATACATTTCATTTTCCATATCTCCCTTTTCCAGATTTAGGAACAGGGATCCCCAGAATCCCACCCTCAAGGTCACCAGACCAGTAGGTGCCACCGGACGGCTTAAATGATTAACAGCTTCAGGCTCATGTGGGTAGATGAAATTGATTCAATTAAGCCTTAATTGAGCTCAATGAACTTTTCCTTAGGACCTCTGCTGCTGATATTTGAAGGAGACTGGGAACAGTCAGGCAGGTGCTTTTAAGTGTTAGACTTGGAGAGCCTTGTGTTACAGCAGTCACCCCCTTCCCCTGACTCCCCCACACCAGCTCTGCCTGCGGCTTCTCTCCACTGGCCCTTCACTGAGTATTCCCATACCTGCTTGGAGCCCATTTATCTCCCTCAGAGGCTTCCTTCTGCCTCCCTCCTGGGCAAACAAAAGTAAAAGTGCAAAGAGATCATGGGAAAAGAGCACAGCAGCAGGGTATGCCACTGGCTCCACCCACGGGCGTGGGCGTGGCCCCGTAGGACGATCTAATTGGCCGGGCTCTGGCTGACTGGGGGTGTGTCTTACACAGGGCCTGACACTTGTCAATATCAAGCAAAGAGCTGAGACTAGGCCTGAGCTACAGGTCACACTCCAGAACATTCGGCTTCCAGATTCCAAGTTTTAATTAATGCAAAACTTATAACGAGGTGGACTAACCACCAAGACAGCCGTATCGTCTCTACCCCGCTTCTTTTTAGAAAGCTCTTGGCCAAGAATGCTTTAAAAAAAGACTGCAGGCTTGCGGTATGTGATGTGATGAGAACAGAGAAGAGACCACACATCTAAACTGCCAGCTAGTTTTATTTTCTCCCCTTTCTACTGACTGGAAGGCTCTGTGTTTGAAAGGGAGGGTGGTAAATCCAAGGGCTCTGTGAAAACAATTGACGGATCGGTTTTGAAGGCACTTGGAAGAATTTTCTGCACCCCCCACCACCACCATGACGCTCCCCAAAACAAACAAGCCATTAATCTATAAGGTTCCCCTGCCTGGGACACAATTCCCAGCCAGCCTTTCTAATGAGTGACCTTCAGCAGAAAGAGCACAGCCAAGAGCTGCTATAATTATCCTAGAGCAAGTACATAATCTTGTAAACACCTTTTGCTCTGCTTTTGTTGGGTAACTAAAATAAAATATTTCGGTAAATCTTATGTAAAAGCTGCAGACAGCTTTTACCTCTTCTAGACAGTATGGGGAAGCAATAAAAATGGAAAAATATTGCCCTTATAAAGTTAATTATAGATTTCAAGCATAAAATGTAAATCCAGAGATGTGGTGTTGAAATTGTACAATTTTCTAGCAGGAATGTATTGAGAATATTGTGGGCAATTTTGTTCACCACATTAGAAAAAAAAAGACTGCAAATCAGTCCAGGGAGAAACAACCATATACTTTCTTGAGCTTAAAGAAAAGTCTCACACTGACTGGCTAAAATAACTCAACCTTTTCAGGACTTTAACATAAAAGGGCACAAGGGAACTTGTTCATGTATTCAAAATCCTCAAAAACATTGATGAACTTGACCCTACATACAACGTCAGAATCAACAATGAGACAATCCAGAGGACGCAAGTGGACAAGGCATGGAAGAGCATTAACAAGAGGCATTTCTTTACATAAAGGATGGTGGGAGTGTGAAACAACTTCATGCCCAGCTGTGTTGTTGAAGCCAATAGCTGGCTCTTTCAAGCAGATGAGTTCAGATACAGTGCTCTCCAGATTTAGTCATATCCCTAATGAAATAGGAACAAAAAACATCCTATAGAAACAAAGTCATAAATTGGATAATACATCTTACTTAAAAAATCAAATATTCTACTGTACCTATAATAGCATTGCACAGAGCACTCATATTTGTCAAGGACCTGCATTTGAGAAAACAAGAGACTGGAATAAATATGACCCTCTAAGTATCCCTTTGAAAAAAAATCAGCTGAAACAGTGGTGTTGTGTTTGGTATAAAAGGGATCATACTCTTGTCAAGAAACCCCTCACACCCACTGTGAAATGTTGCAGAGAGCCCGTGGGTCTCTCTTATTCTCCAGGTTTGGATAAGAGCATTCTCTCTCAGCGTCTTGGCACAGGACAGGAAGGATCTTTACTAGCGCGACCCAGGTGAGTGCTCAGCGCCCTGGACTGCAGATGTTCAGAAAGACAGTTCAGGTGTGAAACCCTGGCCTAACCCCGCCCTTGCACAGGAGTGTCTTCCTGACCTATCTGAGCACTTCTTTTCCTCCCCCTGGTTTTTCTCATCCATGCATGCTGGCGTGAAGGCGGGGCTGCTCTCTCGGCCTGCCGGCTTGCGTCTGGGCCGGGGGGCCGTGGCACTGATCTGAGGTGCCAGGATGCACCTCTTCCCTTGGCACACGTCGAATGAACCCTCAAGCAAACAGGGTCACCAGGTCATCAAACCCAGTCCGAGAGAACATGTGGCGGCATCCCAAATCACCAGGTATCTATTAATACCTGGTTGAAAATTAGCCCGTTCTTTTCCCAGCATGCTCTACACCTTACATCGGACAAGCAGGCAAGGGCAGTAAAGAATAATCCCTGCAGAAGAGAACCATCACACCGAGAGTGCAGGCATTGCCAAAACGCACAATAAACTAACCTTTTTTTAATTAAGGCTGTGCATTTTGAACCAACACAAAATCCAGAACCTGAACATCAATCTCAGCGTCGCGCCCTGCGTTCATCTGTGGCACCCGGATTCTCCCTGGATCCGTGGAGAATAAACCCGATACTTGTCCTCCACACTAACCACACACAGAACAGGCGGTGTGACTTCTAAATGAAGTCACAAGTCAGGATTTTTGACTCAATCTGCTGATTTTGCGGTTTTCTGGGTCATCTTTGCTGTGGCTCCAAGAAATAGTTGTGGAGAAAAAAAAAATCATGTCAGAACCACTGCATCGTGGGAGATGCTTTTTCTATTTAAGTACGTATTTTTCTGGCTGCCAAATCCAGTTGGCAATCTGTGCCAACTCCCTAATGTGATGAATTCATATGTCTTCTCCAACTGTCACTGCTGCACCAGCCACTCTGGGCGGCGATGCTCTTCATCTCGCCGATCCACGAGACTCGTACAGAACCTACAGAACCAGGGCTGGCCTGCAAATTCTGGTGTGCTGGGATTCCAAGCACACAAACTCACCTGGCCAGAAATAGGTCCTCTGGTGGCGCATGATTAACCCAACTGCTGTTTTTTTTCTTACATCCAGTACAGGTTTGTGGGGGAGGTGAACCCTATCCCAGTGAGCAACAGGCACAAGGCAGGGTACACCCTGGATGGGACGCCAATCCACTGCAGGGCACACAAAGACACAGACACACACAAACTCATGCCAAGGCCACATTTCCCAGAATCATTTAACCTTCCAATGTGTCTTTTGGCCTGTGGGAGGAAACCCACACAAACACTGGGAGACCATGCAAGCTCCACGCAGACAGACCCCCGGGTCCAGAACTGAACCCAGGCCCCCAGTGCTGCAAGGCAAAATGCTGACCACTGGGCCACCCAGCCACCCCATTTTCATGCATTTAGCACTGGAATGAATTGCCATCATTTTTTTGTATTCTAATACAAATTAGTGATAACTCGACTTTACTGTACATCATGTCAAGTGATTCCAGTATTTCCCCATGAGCGGAAGCTCCGGGCATTGATATTCGCCAACGAACTCTTCTTCAGGACAGACCTCCCCCGCCCTCCTCGACCCAAGACGCGCCCGGCGGCAACACGCCGCTCTCCGCTCCACGGAGAGGTGCGAGGGCCTTCATGACCGCGAAGACACACCGGCTCCAGCGCTCGGCCGGCGATGAGCCTGTGCGATAACAAAATCATTACGGGGAGGAGAGGAACAACTCGCGCGCCGCGCGTTGTTGAACTGTGGCAAGCGGAGCGGCAGGTAACAGCCGACACGTGGAGAGCTCCAGATCCGCGAGTAAAGCTCTGCCTCGGGAGCAGGATCTGCGCGCTGATCCTGCCCTAGCTAGCCAAGTAATAAACCGCTGGAGGTGAGCGCGCGTGCTGGCGAGCCTGAGCCGGCTTAACATTCTGCACCGCTCGCACGATATATATTTTATGGGCGTCTGTTATATTCAGGCAGCTCGCGGAGGGTACTCATCTTTATTTCATTTTCTGCTGTGTTTAATTTAGCCCAGGTTTATTATTTCGCTCTTGTCCCCCCTCTTCACCCTCCCTAACCAGCTGCTCTAGGGACAGAACCGCTTGTTCTTTCCTTCCTGTTTTCTTATTGCCCTGTATATGCTGTGTGTGTATATATATATACACTGTATAATAAGGATATTGTTTAATATATATTTCTGATTACACACATTTACGGATACCTACAGTACACGCACATACCGTCTACAGTGTCCACACTATACATACGAAAGCTAATTAGCGCTCGTGCAATCACCGCGCGCGAGGGGAGACGGGATTGTGTTGCCTTCCATTGCTGCCAGCCACATATAGCCAAAGTCAGCGCTATGACCACATGTTCTACACACCTTCCTTTCTGTATAACTGTATATATACATATTCCACAAGAGGCACAGATGAGGAGTGGTAAGAAACTCCTGCCCCCAGTGGTGCTGTTAATTATTACTTATATCCATAATTCACTGCATGGTTTTAATCTTGGGTGCTACTTTCAAAATACAAATGCAAAACTGCAGTTATGTACTACATACATATAATTATTGCTTCAGGCAAGAATATGTATTCATCTTCTTCAGCCCTTGCAAAAAGGCCGTGCTGTGTGATTGAGACACTTCAGCTTCTATAGTATGTCTATAATGCTGAAGGAATATTCCTATAGATTTATGTAGACAGTTAACGTAAGTCAAGATTCCCGCCCGCTTCACCACAGAGCTACGAATCCACCGCTCGCTTTCCCATCGATTGATATCGGCGATATCGGGTCTGAGACGGAGACCGACTCCAATGCCATTTCCCGGGTTTCTGCTAGCAGCTGACTTCGGACAGAGCTGGCGGCAGTAGGCCCACTGGGAAAAGAATTCTTTCCCCCCAGCAAAAGAGTCCTTTGATGGGCTGTCGATTTTGAAGACGGAGAGGGGAATGGGCTTTTCCTTCTCCCCCCACCCCCCAATAACAGAAAATCCAGTACACTACTGTGTGCGTTAATAAAAACAACCAGCTGAATATAGCAGCGCAATAAGTGGTCATTATCTGCTGTAAAGCATGGTTATAACTTACCGTTCAGCAGCAGGAGCCAAGAAACAAATAAAAATGCAAAAACGCGCGGCAACCGTCTGCCTGATAAAAGGCTTAATAGATCTGGAGAGGACTGTTGAAATGAGTCGTAATGAAATCTCTCCACTCCCTCCTCCCCAGCCTCTTTTCTCTGGGCACTCTCTTGCCCTGCGTTTTTCGTTTTTAGCAATTTGCATCAGGTGCTATCGAGGCAGGCGACCTGCCTCATTTCCAGCATCCCTGTGTGGGGCGGGAGGAGGATTTATTTTAAAAAAAGATCAACGCTTTCCCTCCTCCTGCGAAGGGGCTTCGAGCCGAGACCACCACCATCGCCACTTCCTTCATTATCCCGTCAATTACTGAGCTGAGAGCTCTTCCTCTTGCCCTGCACCAGGGCTGAGTTCCTGTCTTATTTATTTACTTGTTTACCCACTCTTCCTTAGACTGCAAAGGAACAGGCAAAGGTTTGTTCCCTGCGGACAGGAAGGGAGCCGTCGTGTCTCTCTTCAGCAGGGGATGAACCTTTACTGTAGCTGTTCCTCTGCCGCCTGCCCAGGCTGACACGGCTCGCTGCCTGAACTTTCTGTAGACTGTTGCTTTAGAAAGGACTCGCAACTCTTGGTGCTGGCCCGTCTTGTTCACTACAGCGCCACTGCCAACCCAGTCACGCTCCTCTCCCGGTTCGATTGTTGCTGGATTTCTTTTTATCCCCCCTCATCACGCTAACGCATCTAGCACAGTGGTGCAGGTTCGCTACCGGACTGGCTGGGCTGCCTTCTGTGTGGAGCCTGCATGTTCTCTCTGTGTCTTTCTGAGGTCTCTCCATTCACTCTGGCTTCCTCCCGCCTCCCAGCTGGCTAGGGTAACTGGTGTCTCTGAATTGTCCCTGTGTGTGTGTGAGTGTGTGAGGCCTGTGCCCTGTAATAGCCTGGTCTCTGGTCCATTGTGGAGTCAGGCCTTGTGTCTAGGCTCCACCACTCTCACCAGGAGCAAGCAACTTCTGCAAACGGATCGAACGGACAGCTACATTTGGCACGTAACCGTGACTACCTCAAAACTGGAACCCTCATGCATCTGAGCACGGGTTACAGTGGAAGCTCTGGAGATGGGGATATCAGTATGAAAACCCATGCAGAGCGAGGGGTGACCAAGGGGCAGCGGCAGAGGTGGAGGAGGGGTGCAAACAGACGCAAGCAAGGGAGAGGAGGGGGGTGTAGTATTCATCATGTTTCAGGTGAGGTGCGAGCAGTGATTGCAAACTACTGACAGGAGTGGAGCAGCACTCCTAGATAGTGCCCAGTGGGCATTACCATCAGCCCAAAGGACTGAATGAGCTCCCCCCCGGGCCACAGGCTGGGAGGCAAGTGAGGGAAGAAGCCCTCTGGTCTCCCAAGCCGTCCTGTTCCAGTGCTTGGACAATGCTTGTAGAAAGGCACGTTTCGAGCGAATTCTGTTCCGCACGTTAAGGGACCTCTTCTTGTTTCCCTCTCCCTCCCCACGCCCGGGAAAGTTTAAAACGCCTCTGCTCTCTGGCAAGTCAACCATGCAAGCTCCCGCTGTTATTTAAGGACTGCAGACCAACGTGAACCCCCTGCACACAACAGGGACTCGCACAAACACGGCCAATGGCACGCAAATCAAAGACCCAAAACACGCTTCACATTCCAGGGAAGACTTGACGTGCAGTAAGCCGACAGACAAGCCAGGTCACTGGGCGACTGTCAGAAATCAGTCATGCTCCCTAAGCACATGCTCTCTCCAGACATGATCCACAAAGCACAAAATTTCCCCTAATCCCCTCTTCGGGAGACTGGCAGCAGAGGAAGAGCAGACCTTGTCCCTCACTGTGGCCACCGCACAGCAGCTCACTGGCGGTCTCCCACTGCCAGTGACAGACCTAGATTCTTTGAAAACTTCAGTCTGGCCAGATCGGCTCTTTTACACTAAGTCAGTGGATTCTAATATCTTTACTATGTAAATTTAGAAAAAAACGTACAAGCAAGAAGCTGCCCATCCCATGAAACATGCTCCTTCACCCTTGTTAAAAAAAAAACATCTAAATGAGCCACAATATTTTATTTTTAATCTGTTTCCCAATCTCGCTTCATTGCGTCTTTCACAAGTGCTGGAAGCGTGGCGCTGTGCAGTATTTATTTCCCTTTGCTGTGCTGTCAGTTGCCGGCGAGCTTGTCTTCGGAGAAGCTGTGCAAGGACTGCAGTTACTGCAGATACAGCAGTACTGTGACTAAGATGGGGGGCGCTCTGCGTGTGTCTGAAGCCCTCCGTGCTGAAGCCGTACTCGGCGGCGGATGGTGGTGACCCCAATCGGAGAGGTGGTCTTCTGCTAGTGTGAGGACGGTAATGCAGGTTTACAAAGGGCCAGGCCTGGTGATTCCTCTCCCCCCTCTTCATGATTTATAGCTTCAAAGTGGGCTAGACACAGGACAGGTCAGGCTGCCCTCTGTTTGCGATCCGCTGAATTCAACATGATTCTCTGTACTTCCTCACCACACCCCCCTGTCCTTGTGGGAAGGGGGGGAGGGGGACTTGGACCCTGCTGAAGGAAATGACTCTGTTCTCCCTCATAGCTCTCCTCTGGCTAGTTCATTAAAAAAGCGGGAAGGGAGAGATTTTCCCCCCTAAGCTCTGAATCCAAAATCTGAGATTTGCCATTTCCTGTCCAACTACGTCCTTGGAGGTTCATGCTGACAGAACAGCCTGTGAGCAGTTAAGAAGGTACTGAGTGCACTACAATGTATTATTCTGACAGGAGCGATGTTTTAATTTGGAGGCTCGGTGCCTGGTTTCGCTTGGTGGCTCTGCGCATATAGATGGAAAGTAAGACAACAACGGAAAGATAAAAATAAAATACAGCACCTTCCAGAAAGATGGATCATGGGACAAGGGACAATCACAGCATAAGAAACAACATTATATTGTATCTATAACTCTGGAAAGTTGCCATACATAAGATAAGATCGATGAGGCCACGGGAATGTGTGTAAGACACCAAACGTGTGTACAGTAAGACACAACCAAAGAGCGTTGCATAAAATTGTCCACTGAAACAGTAAGACCGCATTTAAACGGCTGTGTACAACTGTGGTTCCAGCATTACAAGAAAGATATTATTGCTGGAGCAGCTCCAGAGCCGGGTATCCAGACATACCCCCAGTCCTAAAGGAAAGCCCTGCTGAGACAGGCCAAAAGAACTCAACCTTATAGTCTGCAGCAAAGATAACTACAACCTGATGCAAAAATTCAAAGTCCTGAAGTCCTCAGAGGCCATGACAACGCCAGCCCAGCCAGTGTCTTCTGAATGAACAGTGGAGCGCCAACTACAGGACACCAGAGAATATTGGGGGGGTGGGGGTGCATTTATAACTGCAAACGTCTTTACATTGAAGGCACATCTTTACACAAAGAGCTGAGGAGCCCGAAGCGAGCTGGCCTGATGTCTCGACAAAGCCTGTGGATGAAACCCTGTAAGCGATGAGCCATTAGCAATCAAATGAAGTTCGAAAAAACTGGGTGTGCTCAGTAGCGTTTAGAAGAGACTTGAGATTGTAATGGATTACTTTTAAGAAGTAACTTACTGTCAGAGCACCTGGAGGAAACCCAGGGAGGAGAAGGAGAGCATACAAACTCCACACAGATAGCACCCCAGGTGTAGAATTGAATCCAGAGCCCCAGACCTGTAGGGGAAGCAATGATACCCACTGTGCCACCATGGCAACTACAGTTGAGTTATTGTAAATGTCTTGGTCTGTTCAGGCTTACATTGCTGATACAAATGCTCCTGTAACTGGATGAGTAACACCCAGTCCTTATCCTCTTGATTCTTCCAGACGTGGAAGGGTTAAATCCGCACACTGAAAGAACAGTGGGAAATTGTTTCTTTGGTTTTTGTTTTCCTCCTAGCCATGATTTGATGTAAGGAGTTACAAGAGATTTTTATATTAAAATAGTGTAATATAAGCTCCAGCACTGCTGTACCTCGGAAGGATTTTGTTGGCGCTTTTTAATTTTTCCGTTTTTTTTTAACAGGTACAACCCCCTGCTTGCGCACGTTATTACTGCAGATGAGGATGTACGATTTCAGTCTTTTTTTTAATAAACACAAAGCTTGTCTGAATTAATAGAATACAAAACATGGCAGAGTTATTAAAAAAATAATCCCCATCCCTCTCTCTCTCGCTCGCTCTCTCTCTCACACACACACACATTCACTGTCAGCTGACCCTGAGCCTCACCTCAGCGCGCGATGGTGAGTTATGATATTCGGTGTCTGTCGGATTACACTTTAATATTTCATTACATGCACAAATATGCACTGTGTAGGACTCTCACAGGTGTGCTGCTATTAATCACGCGGCTCTCCATGAAAACCCTGGCTCCTTAATAACTCAAAATGCATTTGCTTTTCCCAAAGTACTGTAAATACACAAAAATACATGTATGGACATTGTCTTAGACAAAATGCAAAAGACATTAAACAGTTTATTTAAGTTTCTACCTCGCCGGATCAGATAACACCATGGCTGCTGTCTAAAAACACTCCAAAGATGTCAGTAAGAAAATCGGCTCAGGCTTTATAATGACAGCGTCTCCTGTTTCCCCAGATGACCTGCTGGCAGCGCGGAGTAGGGGTCTGGGTGTTGATGCACGCCTGGCACCTACAGGGTGCTCACCCATCACTCAGCTTGGTGAGCACAACACGCAAGGAGGCCAGGCTCCGGCTAGGGTCCCCCTGCCCACACTGACTACCCCAACACTGCAGGGACCCCCGAGTGAGGCGGCAGCAAGCTTCAGACATTAGCCTGCACGTGCAGCGCTAACATGCAAACCCAAGCTGCCTGCTTCCTTTCGAGTGGCGGGGAAATGCCAATCAGACAGGGCCTCATGGCAAACAGAACACAGGGCAAGATCAATGGACGGGATGCTCATTCCAGGATGCTTTCAGATGGCCTTCCTGGCCCGATTTCACTCTAGCAGCGGAAACAAATACATCGTGCGTGGAGTAAATGGAGTTACAATGTCTTTTTATCTGTTTCTTCCAAAGTGTTCATTTCAAGACTCCAGCTAGGGCTGCAATCCTTCACTTGTAATCGTATCGTAATAAATATGTTCTCCCTCCCCGACACCCCACCCCCTATACATCTCCCTATATCCCGGTATTCATATTCGTCATTTGCCTTCCTTTGGGGCGGTAATATATTTCTGTCCTCGCTGTATTCATTTCCACAAAGCCCTTCATCCCACTGTGATGAATTGGCTCTCTGTCACATTTCCAATTGTACAGAATGAGTTTTATTGCAGAGAATATGGGTGAATTGATTCTCCTTGTAGATGTCATAATTTATTGTAATTTTTCTTCTTTTTTCCTCCAGATTTAATTTTGTTCAGAGCAGCATTTTGGGATGGAAGGGGGGCAGATTGGTGAAGAGGATTAATTTGCCTCGTGTCCTGTGTTATCCACTCTGGAGCCCTCAGCTGAAATCCAGCTTCTGGCCAAAGATGAAAGCGGGTTTGGGAGGCATCTTGCAAGAGCATTCAGCCCAATCAAACTGGGAAGCAGATATATCAAAAGTCCCCGGAGCTGTTGTTTATTTTCGCCTCAATCCAGTTTAGGTCATCGTGGAGGAAGTGGGCGTGTCACATAACCACATGAGGTCACATGGGTTCCTCTCGTTCGCAAGAGCTGTGATTGGCAGTCCCATCAGGCATGTCAAGAAGCACCTAGTAAGGCTGAAAGTCTTTCCTCTACACTTTGGTCGAGATCTTTAAAAGAATCCAGAATGCAATGGCAAATTGTATTTATTTGGATGACGCTCTGTTTCTGGAAACTGTCAACCAGGGATAGGCGTCACATGTGTACCAGCAAATTGGCCATCTGCTATTTAAGGTGCCACACTTCAAGGAAAGCTGGCATTAATTAAAAGAGCAATGCCATGCTACAAGATCATGGCAGGCACCAGACAGGCCCCGGGGACAATTTAAGGATATCCCGACCTGCTCTACTCCATCCAACCTTGGCAGGGCTCAGCCACAGGAAGAATGTCTCTCACAGGAAGTTAATGCATGGCCCAGGTTTGAACAGGAGATGAGATCTGGATTACGAGACATAACTCTCATTCTGCTCTGAATGGTTCACCCTACACTGTCAGGGTGACTCTCCCAGCTTTATCTGAAAGGATTGTATCACTGGCAGTTACAGCAACACCTATGTTGAATTTATCTACAGCACTACGTATCTATTGTGTGACTAGGATACAGCATTTCAGAGCATATTCAGTCAGCTAACAGGGACCAAGGGTCAAACACAGGGGGATAATTCAGTGCAGCCAATCAAACGTAACATGCATGTCGCAGAGAGGTGAGATGAAACCCACGCAAATACATTTAAACTCCATACAGAAGACTTGGCAGCCTGTAGTCGAATCCATGGACCAGTACTGTGAGACAACACCACTTGCTGCCATGTTGCTGTACTGTCTTTTTACTACAGGAATGAACATATCCCTCAGTCAGGGGGCCGTAGATTGTCAGCCCATTGCCCCCTGCTGGATGGCCTTGTCAGTCCAGAACGACACACTTGCCAGACACTGTGTGGAAAGATCAGGCGGAGGAGAGGGGAGGCATGAAAGTGGCTGATTCCACATTCATTTCTCAAAATCTGCCCTGCAGATCAGTGCCAAGTAGCCTTTGCCTTTCAAGGGGAATTCGTTTTTGTTTTCGAAATAACATTTTGTCCAGCGAGACAGGTTCTGTGAGATCTGGACATGAGTTTAACTTATTAACAGGCTGTGCTAAATTCTGCAGCATGTGGGAGGTGGCAGGCTCTTGTGCAGAAAGGCACAGTATTACAAGGATTTTGACAGGGACAGCAGCCAGCAGGTCAGCTCAATTCCTCCTAGAATCTAGCTCAGCACTGTTCTCTTTTCGCCGTGGGCTAGCGAGCAGTAAAGGTGATATAGCCTGACAGCAAAATCAGGAAATTAACCCAGAGGTGCACATGAGGCATGAGGTGACTCCTAATGCACATCAATTTGATCCATTCCAGAGTTTACTAATTGTAGGCATGAGAACAGCAAAGATGAAGAACAGCAGCAATGTGCTTCCTATTTTTCTAGCACCGTATGTCCTGGTGTGCTATCTGACTGAGACTAAAGTAGCAAGATATGGAATACCCACCACCAGGCGCAAAACCCGAGATGGATCAGACCGCTATGCAGGCGGAATTTTAATTGTTTTCTCTGCTGCTTGATTCAGCTCCAGCCATTCACCTGTGAGATGAAGCCATGATACTGGAGTTGCAGTACAAAGGCTAGTCTGCACTAATTAAAAAAAAACTAAACATTCCTCCCATCTGCCCTTGGTGTCCCTCACCTCCCTAGCTACAGTCCAAACTAGCACTAGAAGTGGCTAAACGACACAGTGGAAGAACACAAAGAAAGCCCAAGGAAATGCAAACTTCTGCTGTGGCAGTTGTGCTCCTGGGAGGGGAACAGTTTGCCACAGCCAGGATCTGCAGAGTTACGTCACGTGGGCTGGCAGTGCGGGGAAAGAGAGGGTACAGGCAGATGTGCGGTCTTGGGGAGAGCCTTTCATCATCCCAACAATTCCAATAACAGCTTACCCGATCTAGGATAATAACGCAGGACCTGGAGCCTGTCCCAGGAAGCAGTGGGCACAAAGCAGGATGCACCCTGGGCGGGAAGCCAGTCCATCGCAGGGCACACACAGACACAGAACCTCACATGCTCCTACCAGGGACAATTTTCCCAGAAGCCAATTAACCCACCAGCATGTCTTTGGACTGTGGGAGGAAACTGGCGCACCCAAAGGAAACCCATGAGAACATGCAAACTCCACACAGACAGCACCCCAGGTCTAGAACCCAGTGCCCCTGTTCAGCCAGACAGCAATGCTAATCACTGCACCACCCTGAGAGTCATCCAGCTATTTTAAAATAATCCCTGGCCTAATTAACCACTGCTGCCACCTAGTGGTTGAACAGTCACAACAGCGTTTGAAAGGAACAGCCCCAGAACGACAAGGTAGAGGGAAGATGGAGGCAAAAAAATAAAACAAAATGCCAACCGACCAACCACTTTAGCTGCTGAACTGAGTCGCAAAATAAGCTCCTGCCAAAAACACACTCAAAGAGCAAGGAGTTGAAAAGCACAGGTATTAATTGATGTTGGGGACACAAGGTGATGCAATTGACCAGGTGTTACTGAAAAAAACAACAACAACCTAATAATAAACCTGATATTATGTTCCTTTTCACCAGCTCCGCTCAAGTAAATAAAAGTCATTTTAAAATCATTGATTGATTCTCGGCAGTGGTTACCGAAAGGAAAAGAAAGTCAATAGCACGTACGGCGAGGCCCAGACAGCAGCTAGCCAAGGCCGGGACGTGAAATAATACAGATGGCTGGAGCACAGGTCTTAGTGAGTAATCTAGCGTTTCTGTTGCCGGATTTTTTTTTTCTTTTTGCAGAGCAGCAAAGATCCATGTGGAAACAGAGCTGGCGTCTGCGCAGCTGATCCGAGGGAGCAGGCCTAGCTCGGTGCCCGATGAAATCTCCTCGCCCGTGGGGTTATCGGCGCTGTGAGTGACCCTGTGATTGGACTGGCCACGGGCGCCCCAGCAGCCTGTGCTTCCGCTGCCTCCCTGGGGAAGTAACACAGGGGTTTTGCTCCACTGTAACCAGCACAATAACAACCCAGGGTTCCCGGAGTTCGGGCCGAATTCTGAGAACGACAAACCGGGCCGACGCATATAAAGGGAGTGGGCGTGCTTCAGATTTTGGCGTGAGCTCGCCTGGCTGAGGAAATGGCCGAAGACGGGCGCTATCCCAGCCCCCCTGAGTGTCGAGGAATGAGCCAGGGAGGGTGCGGCGACAGTGAAGATGGGGTGGAGGTGGGGAGGGGGGAGGGGCTAGAACAGGTGTGGGCAGCCAGCGAGTAGGAGAGCAGAAGTGTGAGGGCAGAATTCGACCTTCTTCCATCTTGAAATGTTCTGTCTCCGTTACTTAAGCTCCTTCTCTGGATGATCCGCAGTTCAATAACCTTGTTTACCCAACACAATGGTTTTCAAAGGTTCTGCGTTTCTCATCATCAAATTCACATTGAGTGGCAAAAGCGTATCTGGCTTCATTGCCCCTTACAATGCACAGGCATGGTGGAGTATAATTTAGAATTTAAAAATATATATGATTTTTGTGAGCTACTGGCCCTAGTAACTGGTAACAAGATTGAACCAGTTTGCCGCTAGAAAAAGCTGCTTCAGACAAGTGTTTGCAAGCCCTTGAAGATCTATTACACCTGCAAAAGCCTGAAATTATCCTTTATCTACCGTAATGAAATCAATAATTACTCCGGTATGATAATGAGATTAAATTACCCCAAATGAGCAGCCAGATTTGGCAAAGATTAATAAAAAGACTAAAACACAGAGAAAATACTTTTGTTTACAATTAATATATACAGTATATATGCACCGTCATACATCCAAAATAATATCATAGGCAAATCCAATTTGAATAAGAATGCACAGACCTAAACGAAATAAAATATTGTCTTCGCCCCGCCGGGTGCAGCAGTAGAGACAAGGCGGCAGTGACCCTAGCAGTGTCAGGTCTGGTGTTGGGGACATAAAATAAATCACGAGCAGCACCTGCCTCCCTCCGCCAGCCTCGTGGGCCACTGCACACTCTCAAACAAAACAATTAGCAAAAAAATAATGAAATAGAACCCACCTTATATCAACAATTAGCTCCATCATTTGAAAAATGGAAGTTCAGTGGTAAGCATTGCTGCCTCACAGCACTGGGGCCCTGGGTTCAATTCCAGACCTGGTGTGCTGTCTGTGTGGAGTTTGCATGTTCTCCATGTGTTTATATGGGTTTTTCTCCAGGTGCCCACGTTTCCTCCCAGAATTCAAAGAAATGCTAACTGGCTTCTAGGCAAACTGGCCCTGGTGTGTTTGTGTCTGTCGGCCCTGTGATGGACTGACCTCCTGCCCAGGGTGTTCTGTGCCTTGTGCCTTTTGCTTGCTAAGATAGTCTACAACTCCCCCGTGACCTTGAATTGGATTGAGCAGTTACACAATGGATGGTTGGACGATTTGAAAACTATGCTACTGTCAGAAATGATGATGTTTATTCTGTTTTATTTTCTTTTTTCAAGCCTAGACTGTCAGTCCAAGGCCCAACACTGACCTGGACCGGCTGTAGGTGGAGCATGACCCCTGGGCCACGAGGAAATGAAAATAAAAGATAAAAATAAAAGAGCCTTCTGGCTTATACTGGAGAGTTTTCAAACGACCTCACCTACCAGTCTCATACTGTATACTATAAGGAACTTAACGCTTCCAGTGTGCTAATTTCTTGTGAAGCTCAATGTCCAGGGCTTGGCTGTGGAGGCAGTTTTAGAGCCACGAGTCCTGCCCTCCACACAATCAGGTTTGCCCATCTTGCAGGTTTATGCCAACGGACACCCCGAGGAACAGGACGTTCACGTCCAATGCAGACTGGCTCCACTCTCGCATTGCTGACAACAGAACCCTCGTCTGCCCTGATCGGCCTCATCAAAACCCCCTTTCCCTGCGCCCACCACCAGTTTCCCAAGCCTTTGACCTGCGCCCCAAGATCCGCAGCCCACCCCGCCACCACCAACGCCACTGTCGAGCTCAGGCACTGAGACAGAGCTCCAGAACAGAGCTGTCAGGGGTCTGAGGTCCAAACAGAGAGAGCAAACTCAATCCATCCCTTTTATGGCAGTGTAATTGCCCCCATAACTCCAACTTACTCCATTACAAGGCTGTAGCCAATGGTTTTGCTGCCTGTAATTATATTATTATATAAAGATAATTAACACTGAAGCAAGGCCTGTCTTTGCCCTCCAGCCTTGAGAATGACTGTGGTTGAATTATCACCACTTACAAATCTCCACATACAGTAGCATTTAACAGCTCTCCAGCCACTGAGTGTTTGATCTAATTCCAACACCGAAACATCAAACTTCTCTTTCAGTTTTTTTTCAGCCACATCCATACATTAGTATTTTAATCAGAATTGCTCAGAGCGCTCTTGTCGTGAGGAGGAAGAGGAGACAGAGGCTTTGCAGATATAACACATGATGAGAGACAGTAGAAGGAGTATTTCATTTCTTACACACACACAAACACACACACACACACACAAAAGAGAAACAGCAATTAATGTGATGCAATCGTTTTAAAGCCCCAGAGATAAGAGGATGGCATTCTTGCTGTGTGATAAAGGGATTGTATCAGGCAGATACGGAAATATTTTTGGTGATGTCGGCATGCAGCACAGACTATAAGACAATAGGTCTTCCTTGCCCTGTCACTCTGAGAGAGACAGCCAAGCTTAGAACAAAACTGCTTTTTATACTTTTTCGGTTTTTACAGTTTTATTCGTTGTGGCATTTTTTGTGAACAGTGACAAACATAAAAAACCTCTCTTCTTTAATCCAGCACATCTCAATCAGCTGCTGACTGAGGCTCTCATTAGCGATAAAGTAGTTTTCTTGTCTAGAAACAGACTTCTGGTGCAGGTGATGTTTCACTCCATGTAGTATTTCACTATCGCTGTAAAGGCTGTCTGTGCTTCTTGTCTGAAAAAGCGTCCGTTAAGATACGTTGACAGCCGAAATTGTTCGATTTCTCCCGCAGTTCGTGATAATCCGTGAAGCAGATGGATGATAAATTTGAGAGGACACACAACACTGTAGTGCATTCAAGCGTTTCGTATGTACGCCCAGTATTAAGTTTGGAAGCTATAAAATCATTTTATTATTTGCTCAAGTACAATGGGATCTATAGCTTTTTAAACAGAATAACTGGTCTTCATAAGCAATGAAGGGCACTATGCACGGCACTGAGGAACTAAAAAAAAAAACACAGAATCTGTATGTACAGTATATCGGTTCATTTGTTTGAAGTATCGATTTTTTTCTTTAAATTAAAGCATAAGAACCCTTCTCAATATCCCTCAGAATGGGGCTGAAGGACCATGCATTTAACACAGAGAATAGGAGGCACATTTCTTACACTAAGGGTGGTGGGGGTGTGGAACAAACTGCCCAGCCATGTTGTTGAAGCCGAGAGGCTGACTTCTTTCAAGAAACGGCTGGATGACGTTCTGTGATCAACGTCTTCCTCGATACCCTCTCAGATGTGCAGCTCACTCGCGCTTAGGCTTAATTCAGGTTTCGAAATGACGGCCCCCCGCCAGGCTCGTCTGCAGTCGTGCCGCTCTTTCAATTCCGTCCCCCTGAAGCTGAACTGGCAACGCGTGCCCAAGCGTACAGTAACGATTGCGACACTGTGACGTCGTGTAGAGTATTCTGTCAATGAGCTACGTAAGAGGGACCAGGGTTCATTTTTTCTTGGAGAGTATGGGTTAGATATCCATAAAGAGGTTATCTATAAGTCTTGTTTAGGTCTGCTTCAGTAAAATGATTTTACTGAGAGTCTGCAGATGTAGAGACAGTTATTAAAATGTGTTTATTCAGAACAAGGTCGGAAAAAAAGGTATCCAAAAGTAAACGAAAAACACATATCTATAGCAAAGATCAGACCTTTGTGAATTTATAGCGGGCGGACGTACAGTACTTTGCGAGAAATAAAAAAAACGGAATAACCTCCATGAATAACGCGTGTAATGGTGATTTATTTTATTCTGCTTGCTTCTAAAGTGTTAATTACGTGACGCAGTTGAGATACGTTTAAAACTACGACAGCGAATCGAAGTGTTTATTCCTTCCCTGCGGTTTTGTGTTCCGCGAGGACCTACAAATTCAGCACCACCGGCTATGGACAGAGCGCGCTAGAGGAGCCCTCTTCTCTGGGCGTTTTTTGCATTAGGCCCACACTGTTGGCCTTATTTTCACCATCTGATAACTGCGTCAAGAAATAAGTCACATAGGAAAACACAAGGTCTGCAAACTGATTTTTTTTTAATCTCGGATTTATTTCGACATCCTTATCGGCGTTTTGATAATTACGTAAACAATAATGCATATCCAGAATCTAGAATCGTGAGGTGTCTGACAATGTTTGCGGCTGTTTCCTTTGTCCATTAGCAAGTTCCTTTTAAAAGTCTAGGGGGGTTCATAAGCCTTTTTTAAATCTATGGTGCCGTTGTAAAAACACGTCGTGTTTGACGTTCTACGAAAAGTATTCATGCACTGGCGCATTAATTACCTCTGCATCTCGCTAACGGCATATCGCCAGCTCTGATCTGACGGTCCAATACTTCCCCTTCCGTCTCTTCCGGGGTTTCACGTGCTCGCGGCGTCAGGGCCGGACCGGCCCGGCACTCGTTCTCGCAGCTTCCAGAACACGTTCGCGCGAGCGCGTTTTTCACCGCGTTCCCCACCCCACCTCGTCACACACCACCTTGAAGATGACTTCACTCATAAACCCAAGGAACGCGCCTCGTTTATGATTAGAACTTTATAATATTCGTTTGCATAATAGAAAACTGAGCAGTACTGTATTTAACGTTCTTTCTTTTATTATTTGCTGGTGTATAATATATAATTCATGAGAGTTTTTTTCCCTGTACACGTGTATTTCTTTTGATCTACGGCCAGTTCAGGAACTTACTGTATACTCGGCCAGTAAGGGAGGGCTGGGTGAAGATACACAGACTTTGTAACCCGGAATTCAGAATAACGCATAAAAGGCTAAGACAACGTTACACACTTCCAAGTAAAAATCGGGGTTTGCGAGCGCGGAGTTGTAAGGCGGTGTGTAACTTCTCCAGGAAAGTTGTCGAAACGGGAACGGCGGAGTGGATAAATACACGCCCCCGTGCCGTCTGAACGCGCTTGTAGTCTTAAACACGACGAGTTTAAGACAGAAATGTTTTTTTTTAAAAAAACGGCGTGTCAGTCCTCGGCAAGCCTGAGCGTCATCAAAGTAGAAGCGGCAAAGTTTACGTTTCCTGTCGTCCCCCGCTCTCCTGGAACAAATGAGACATTATGAAATAAGCGTTGTCAACCCGTCGCTTTAAACGCGGGGACAGCTTTGTTGTCGCTCAAAAATAGCAAAACGGGATTTTTCAGCAGGGCCCCAGCGCGTCAGGTTTGACAGAATAAGGTGAAATCTGCACTTTTTTCAAGCAAAGGAAAATAATTCCACTTGTTGTTTTGTTTACGGAATTATACATGTATACGAATACGAATGGTTTAATAACCGTAACCCGCCTCAAGAACATGCAGGTTTTACGGCTACAAACTGTGTGGTAGTATATATTCTTAAAGAGATTTTAGATCAGATATTTAGAGCGACGTTGGTTTCTCCTGTTAACGATTTTTTTGCTTGTTGATCGAAAAGCAAGCCTGTCTCGTCAAAAATATGACAAAAAGAGAATCGGTTCAGACGTCCGAAAGCACGTTGCGCGTTGCTTGATTAGCGCTTTAAGCGGAATTCACTCCGAGCGCTTAACGCAGAATCGCTTACAGCCCTCTATAAATGTTCAGAATGACGCGAAACGTGGTTAGAGTTACAGTAGGCATATTAGAAAAAAAAGAAACGTTAAAGGCGGCTGTAGCTCATACCCGCCAATGTAACACAAAATTGCCCCTGAACTCCTTTCACTATTTGTAATGCTAGTGCATTCATTTTGCATTAACCTTTAGCTTTTTTTTCTACCCCGGAATTTCTTGCTAAGAAAGACACACACACCCCTAAAGTGTAACGAAGGACTTGGTATAATCGTATACACGATAAAAGGACGATATGAAAATTAATTACAAAAGCATCACCAGGGCCTGTGAACCGCTGTGCCCCCCATGAAGTCAGGTCACCTTACATAATTCATTTTAATTGATTCTCCAAAACCAAAACGCTGCACATTAAGAATGTATCAGTAAAGGAGTCCGATCCTAATAAGATAGTTCCTTCTTTCTTTTTTTTTCTCCTAATTGGGTATTTTTGCTTTTTCGTTTTTTTATCAGGGCCTCATTGATATTTTTCGCGCAGCTCCCCCACACACAAAAAAAAAAAACACCAACAAACGCACCAAGGAAAAACCAACAGATGTTTCTTTGGGGAATTATACAGAACATGATAATGGGTCACGTAATGGCAACAGCCACGTAAGCGTGCAGGTGTTACTCTCCGGCCCTGCTCGAGACCGCTAGGATGAGGGGGTTTGGTGTCCGGCGCGCTCGTGCTCTCCGGCGGTGATCAGGCCGCCCGGTCTTGTACACGCGCGTGTGCTGTGTGTGTGCGCGTGGGGTCAGTCGATCTCGACCCGCCCGCAAGGCTACAGGACGCAAAAACAGTAAAAAGGGGGAGGCGGGGGTGTCAGTGGACACCGCAAGCCCCAGCGATCCCACAAAGCTTACAGCGTGTGTGTGTGTGTGTGCTGCCGGCTCCTTTGCTCCAACAAAAAAATATCTCGCCGACACTGTTTAGAACGGAGTGATTCTTGACAACTGCCTAGTCCGTGAACCAGGGCTCTCCAGTCCCGGTTCCGCAAAGCTACAGCTGCGTTTACAGGTCAACATTGACTCAACGCTTTCAGTTAAGCAGGTGACTTGTTAAATTCGGCACTTTGACAGATCATTTGGGATCAAAATCCGAGTACCCTTCAGTCCTCTGCGGTCAGAGTTCTCTTAATGGATTAGACTGCTGTCTTCAGGGATCAATAACTCGCAGGCTTTAGAAGCAGACTAACTGGACAGGGCCTCCCCGGAACCTAGCTTAGGTGTCGGGGTGTGTTGGGGGGCTTATTTTAACTGCAGGCCTGAGTAAGAAATCAGACAAGGGGGACGACACGTGCAGGTATCATCTTCAAGAGACGTGGATAATCTGCCGCGTGAGACAGTAAACCGACTAGGAGAGAACGGGGTTCAGATGCGCCGATTTTAGTTCTCCGTCCCTACCCGACCCCCTCAGCGTGCTGTTCGCTTTCATCTCTTCTCTTTAACGTTAAATCGCTTCAGTGTCGCACGACAATTTATAAAAATCGTAAGAACAAAACGGATTTCGTCTCCTAACCACCCTGGGTTATATTAAAGACGGGCACGTTGAAGCCTGAGGCCGTGTCCACATTCATTTAGGCAGACGGGGGGACTGGCTGGAAAACAACTTTATTTGTGCGGCACAGGCGGTGGCGACTAAAATAGACCATAGCCGTCTGGTTTCATTCCCTAAGATGCCCCTCTTAGCTGAAAGCACGCTTCTTGCCCGCAGCCCACCCTCTCCTGTTGCGGTTTTAAAGGGACTGTTTTATTTTTTTCGTCGTGTTTCGAGGAGGGGGCCAAGTGAAAAATGGCCGGACGGGACGGAAACGGATCCACCGGGGGGAATGGAAGCGGAGGCTTTTGTCCTTCGGGAACTGGAAGGACTCACAACCCGTGAAATCGCCGCCGCTGAAAGGGAGGGAGAAGGCCCTGTCCCACCATGTCACCTGGGTAGGCCCCGTGGCGCGTCTCTCTCCCGCCGGCGATCTCTACTCCCAACTTCCGCCAGCGCGGAAGGGAACCGCTGAAGGATTCTTTTAAGGCAAGACCTTTCAAGAATACCGCTCTCAACAAGTATTGCTGGGGACGATGGCGCAATTAAGACGTAGAAAGCGTCTCTAGTGTGGGGATGTTCACACAGGAACCTCGAATGCGTTCTTCGGTAACTCTGCCAAACCAGTCCTGCCCTGACCTCCCGCTGATAAGATGTGCTCGATAGCTTTTCAAAGGCGTTCTGTTCTGAAAAAAGAAATACTGTAGTGTTTTTCTTTATAGGTTTTCTGTTGTTGGCGTTGTTGTTGCTGCTGCTTCAGGTGACACTTGAATTAAAAAAGAAAACCGTAACTGCAAAAGACTAAACTGTCAGTAACCGTGAGCCGCGTGTGCGCCGTCGTGCGAACACATGCTCCGTGATTGTTGAAACGCGGATTTAACAGTCATGAACGTGATTGCCGCGACACTGAACTTCAGCGGAAGTCAATGAGCGGACAGATGAAACTCCCGGTTAAGCAGAAACCAGTCCCGAGTAACAGCGATAGAGCGCTTTAGAGACGCCGAGCTGCCTGGTACAACTGCCTAGCTCTGCCTCGAAGGTTCACCCTCTCCTTTGAGCAAGAACCTGTCATTTCTAACAACCCAAACATGTTACCGAAGACGCTATATCCACCCGGCTGCGGGATGGATCGTCGCCTGTCAATGAAAACCTATTTACACGTCGCCAACCTCAAGAGCCGCGCGCTGCGTGCGACAGCGAGCCGGTCGACGCCGGGGAAAAACACCCCCTCGCGCCGCTTCCGCTGGCCACGCGCAAAGCAGGGGGAAAAAAAAAAAACAACAATAACAAACTTTTCAAAGCCCTTTCCAGATTCAGACACGTCCTTCTTCCGAAACTGCATCCCCGTCGAGCCGCCGGAATTTCGCGGGCGGGCGTTATCCCCGACTGAACACCCCGCCCGTGGCGAGACAGGGCGACTCCCCGGCAGCAGCTCCAGCGGTTGGGACTGCTTTACGGGAGACTCCCCGCTTCCCAGACGGCGAAGGAGAGGGGAACAGTATGTGAAGCGGGACTCGCGGACAGGTGGAGCTCACAGGATGTGCTATTGGTGCAGATCAACTTTCCTTGCGCTCAAAGGCGAGCAAACTTAAATTGTGCCTCCTGTGAGCCCGACCGTTGCATCGCGCTAAGACAGGGGCTCATGAAAACGCAGTTTAATCAGAACGCGCGGGTCTCGCCTTTAGAAGGAGGCTAAGTGACAAGGTTTTGGCAATATGCGCCTTTTTATCATCTTGGCAGACTGATCCTGGGATTGCAATTTCTGCCGTTGGCGTTGAGCACGCACCCCAAATTGTATTTGCCATAACAAACTTTTTTTTGTTCTTTACGTACATCATTTTCTGAACACCGAACGGTAACTCAAAAGGATTGCTCACCTTTCTTATGATCCAGTGGTTGACAAGCACCAAGGTCCAACAGAACACCTTCATATCTCCTCCCCGACAGCCGACCAAAGGTCACAGAATTCCCGTGCTTAGCACATACAGATCGGGAAAACGCAGACTGAGGGGGGGACCGCACAATCCGAAGGGACAGCAAGGAAAAAACAAAACTACAAAAAAAGAAGAAACCAACAACAAGGAAAAAATCAAGCGGCTCGTCTTCCGCCTCACAGAAGTAAAAAACCCATGTCTGCGATCCGGGAGGCGAGGAGTGAAGTTTGCTCCAGAGGTAGATCACAGCGCGAGCGAGGGAGAAGCACACTGATGCGATCACGAGAAGACGCGACTTCCAGTCTCCAGCCAGCGCGCGCTGCCCGTATTAAAGGAGAAACGTCTCTCGTGTTGTTCCCAGTGTCTCTCTCTCTCAGTCTAAAACATACACGCACGCACTCGCAGAGACCTGCCCCCCACCCATCCTTCTCACTTCGTGAAGTGAAACTAGGTCCTGTTATCGTTTCTTTCCGTCCGGAGGGGTCATATCGGACCGCGCCGGCGGCTCGGCTCGGTCGGCTGCTCACGAGCCGAGAGGGGTTTTGAAGAAACACCACAGGTATCCGGCTGACGCATTCGCGTTCAGAGAGCTCGGCTGCGAGGGGACTGGCGTGATGAAAGGCGTACAGCTCACAGGTGTCATGATTTCAGATAGAGGCTCACTCTGTGCAGGCCTGCTTTCTGTCTGTGTACCGTTCAGAAGTCGGCAGCTGTGGCTGCTGTCGGGTCGGTAGACCTAAAACGATTTTTTTTTTACATTTTAATGAAAAAGGGCAGCTAATAAAAATGGTGTTAGCTGGCAGCACTCCAGCTGGCGGCCGGTTTTCAGCTAATACCCCCGAAGCTTCGAAGAGTGGATAACTCCGTGATTCCTAACCACAGGTTCTGTCTGTAATTAAGCCGCGACTACATCTCTTCCATCACATTCCACGGCTCTCTTGGCGTGTGTGTGAGAGACATTTTTTTTCTTCATTGTGAATCTATAACATTGAAATTCAAATAAAAAACCCCGGAGTTCCTTCATGGCGCTACGCGACAACCAATAGACTTTTCATGAGGATATGACCTCGATTGTGTAATAAAGCCGGCGTCCAAACCAGCGCTCCGGGGACAAGTCCTGTCAGTAAAGGCTGGTTCTCTTCGCTGCATGATTGTTATTACTATTAGACTCACACCAGGGCTGGGAGAACCCGGTGGAAACACGCGTGAACAAAGGGAAACCATGCAAACTCCACACAGACATCGACATAGCGAAGCAAGGCAGCAGTGCTAGCCACAGCACCCCCGTGGCACCCTATTTGAAGTTTTCTTCTTATTATTATTCAGCTTCGACGTGCAGAAGGCATAGAAAACGAGGCGATATCATGAGCGCAGTGTACTCTAAACTACACCCGGTCGCGGGAATGCTCGGGACCGCTCGGGACCGAGGACCAGCTCTTAATGAGTACTCTTTCTCATGTAAAGACGCGCAAATCAAATCAAGGTGCTACTCTTATGCCGTTATCCTATGAGATGGGAAAGGGGGGATGCGGTGCCTCGGCACTGGGTACCGGGTGCGGTTCCGTCCTGACTACTCTGTGGGGAGTCTGCATGTTCCCCCAGGTTCGACTGGGGTGCTCACCCAGAGAAATGCCGCCTAGGCTGATTGGCGTGTCCCCCCCCCCCCCTCAGGGATGGGCTCCGAGTGGCCACGCCCCTCCGCAGGAATGAGAACGGGGTGGTTTCAGAATCAGGGAGCCGCCCTTAACCCGTCTTGTGCCCGTTGCGTGCCGGGGTAGGCTCCGGCTCTCCCGCGACCCTGAACTGCATGAAGAGGATGGGTTACATTTTATGAAGCTGCGGCGTTATTTCATACCGATTGGACCATAGTTTGATGCACACATCGGCAACAAAGGAGTTAATTTCAGACATAAATAGTATAGTATTATAGCTGTAGGCACCTGGAGCGGGTTCATGCAATTCGCTAAACGGTTAAAGCTCGGAAGCCGAACTCCTTTGCAGAACACTGTGTCCGGGACTGCCGGCGCTCTCCGCTCCGCCAGGCAGGACAGAGGCCCCTCACAGAAGGGCAGGTGATGGAAACAGGCGGGAATGAAGTGTACCCTACGAGGGGCGCATAACTAAAGTGAGGCCGATTTCTTCAATGAGCAGCGCCCCTGAGCAGCACAGTTTCTTCAAAAGCTGAAGCGTGAACGTTTTTTTTTAAATATAAATCCACCCGGCGTTATTATAGAACAGGACGTTTCCTGTTCTTACTTTTATCACCGCCCTCTAAACCCTATTGCACGCGGAAGATAAGCCCACCATGAGTGAATAACATCCTTCCTTTCTCGGGATGGCGGAAATTGTCGTTCATATATTTTAGCGAGGGGATTCGAAACACGAGACTGGGCGAATAAAGGTCAGATCTGCCTACAGAAAAGAAAAACAACCGCTTGAAATAGGTGACATGGTTTCAAAATGACCATCCCTTGTCCAGCTCACCAGAAGAGAAAACGTGCTATATAAAGCAACATTATTGTATTCCCTTAACTTAAGTACACTTTTAAGGTCGATTAGAGTAAATTACTGCCATGGAGCTGAACTGAGAGGAATTACAGTTAGAAGCATATGGGCCATAAATCAAGTTTATAGAGGACAATACAATCAGCTTTTCAGACAGGGGTGTCTTCTTCTCTTACTCAGTCCCACCGAACTATAATTTGATATTTCACACCTCCATAACAGAAGGGCGGCGTTATTAGCGCTTCAAGGCCACAGGAAGAAATCCGATGCCATGCCCCGCCAGGCATATTTCGGAAGGCACAAGCAGGAAGAAGGCCCCACAGCCGAAAACTTTTTCTTTTCTTCACTTTTCAGCCTGGAATAGACCTTTACTTGTTCCTTCGAAAATATGCTATGCCTGGCCGAAAAGCTATGTTTCTTTTCAGCAGTGAATAGACCTTAGCTTGTTCCCTTGCAGCCTACGCATGCTGACGCAGCTCCCTGCTTGAGCTGTAGCATATTTCCCACTACTTGCATCCAACACATTTTAATTGAGCTTTACGACACGATCAGTTTTTCTTTTTAAAAAGGCGCCACGTGAAGCTGCATTGGACAACCTTATCGATCAGCGTTTCGGCGATTTCCTCAGTTTTACCGAGCAAGACTTGTTCATTAGTGCACATTCCTCTCAAGTGCGGCACTAGCTTGCTGTACAGATAAACAAATAGTTTCTCGTACAGCGCGCCTGATACTTGAGGAGCTTTTCTGATCTGTACTCCAGACGCGACGGCGAGTATCGAGGCCTGACGTGTACATCCACCAAGCCAGTGAAGTGACTCATTTCTAGCGAAACCGCGCCCCCGTGTGGTCGGAAAACTACACCGACGTTCGCACAACCTACAGAAAAAGCTCACCTGAGACCGGCAGAGAAGTGGGCATTTTAAGCGAATTAAATTAAACAATTAATTATAGAGTGCATTCACTCATCATGTAATGATAATCATGCAAGAGTGGTTCTCCATCATCATTATCATCATAATCATCATCACATTCCTCACACCTGAAGAAGGCTCCACGGCCGAAACGTTTTTCTTTCTTTCTTCTCTTTTCAGCATGGAATCAACCTATTACTTTGCTTAATCATTATTACTACTATTATTGTTGTTATTTAATAATAATAATAATAATAATAATAATAATAATAATAAAATATATTGTAATAATAATCATCTAAGAGTGGTTCCTTACTGTCGTGTTGGGATAACTGACGGGAATCAGTTGGTCGATAAATTCTTCGTGTTTCAATCTAAGGTAAATTGGCACACGAGGGGTTTGCGTGCCTATTCCAACGAATAGTCTTCATCAGCGGTTGGAACGATAGCTGATTTCCCTTATATGCGTCTCATTCCGTCCTGAAAGTGTATTAATGTTTACTTATGTGACCATGAGGACCGTGAGGAGATGGTCTCAGGAGGCTATGGAGGATCTACGTGGTGCTTTGGAGGCCACCAACTGGGATGCGCTGTGCGAACCACATGGGGAGGACATAGACAGCATGGTGGACTGTGTCACTGACTATATTAACTTCTGCGTAGACAACACCATCCCCACCAAAGACGTACACTGCTTTTCAAATAACAAACCCTGGATCACCAGCGACCTGAAGGCTCTTCTGAATGACAAGAAGAGAGCCTTTAGGAGGGGAGATAAGGAAGAGGTCAAGCGTGTACAGAGGGAGCTAAAGCAGAAGTTAAGAGAGAGCAAGGATGCCTACAGGAGGAAGGTAGAGGACAAGCTGCAAAGGAATAGGGTGAGAGATGTATGGAGCAGCATGAGAGAGATCACTGGCTTCAAACAGGCTGGGGTTGCAACAGAAGGGAACCTGGAGATGGCCAACAAGTTGAACCAGTTCTTTAACAGGTTTGATTCTGGGTCCTCTGTGGCGCAACACCCATCCCCCCACAGCCACACGCTCCCTAACCCTTCACAGCTGCAACTGCCCAACACCTCCTCCATCCCCCCACAAACATGGCCGCCTACAGCTACAACCCCCGACGGCTGCTCACCCACACATCCCCCACAGCTGCCACTCTCCAACACCTCCGCCATTAACACCTCCGGCACTGAAAGCACTATGAGCATCATCCCCCGGGCCAGGCTGACCATCACAGCTGACCAGGTGAAGAAGGAGCTGAAGAGGCTGCACGGGGGTAAGGCCACAGGACCAGATAACATCTGTCCCAGAGTTCTGAGGGCCTGTGCTGATCAGCTGAGCGGAGTGCTCCAGCGACTGTTCAACCTGAGCCTGCGCTTGGAGAGAGTCCCGGTGCTCTGGAAGACATCATGCCTGGTCCCGGTACCAAAGAAAGGGCGCCCCTCTGTCCTCAACGACTACAGACCAGTTGCACTGACTTCTCACATCATGAAGACACTGGAGAGACTGGTCTTATCCCACCTGAGACCCATGGTCAGCTCATCACTGGACACCCTACAGTTTGCCTACCAGCCCAGTGTTGGTGTGGAGGATGCGATCATCTACATGCTGCAAAGGGCCTACTCACACCTGGACAGGGCTGGCAACACTGTAAGGATCATGTTTTTCGACTTCTCCAGTGCCTTCAATACCATCCAGCCCTTACTTCTAAGGAGGAAGCTGGAGGAGATGCAAGTCGATGCCTCCATGACCTCGTGGATCACTGACTACCTGACGGGCAGACCACAGTCTGTGAGACTTCAGAACTGCGTGTCTGAACTGGTAGTGAGTAACACAGGGGCACCTCAAGGGACAGTTCTTTCTCCATTCCTCTTCACCCTCTATACTTCGGACTTTAAGTACAACTCAAAGTCATGCCACCTGCAAAAGTTCTCAGATGACTCTGCGATTGTTGGATGTATCAAGGGTGAGCAGGAGGAGGAGTACAGAGGACTGGTCAGCAGCTTTGTGGAGTGGTGTGGGGTGAACCACTTGGAACTGAATGTTACAAAGACAAAGGAACTGGTGGTAGATTTCAGGAGGAAAAAGGTCAAACCTACTCCTGTCTACATCCATGGGAGTGGCGTGGAGATGGTGGACTCGTACAAGTACCTGGGAGTGCACATCGACGATAGACTGGAATGGTCTAAGAACATCGAGGCCATCTATAAGAACGGACAGAGCCGACTTTACTTCTTGAGGAGGCTCAGGTCCTTCAATGTGTGTAGTAAGATGCTACACATGTTTTATCAGTCGGTGGTAGCGAGTGCCATTTTCTACGCAGTGGTGTGCTGGGGCTCTGGGATTAGAGCAGTAGATTCCAAAAGGCTGAACAAGCTCATCAGGAGAGCGAGCTCTGTCATTGGGTCTGACCTGGACCCCTTGGAGGTAGTGGCTGAGAGGAGAATGATGTCCAAACTGGAGGCCATCATGGACAACTTCTCCCATCCCCTCTATGACAGGCTTGCAGGAATGAAGAGCACGTTCAGCAATAGACTGATTCACCCACGGTGCGACAGGGAGCGCTACAGGAGGTCATTCTTGCCGTCTGCCATAAGACTGTACAACGCATCCACCTTGCGTCTTGGCAGAGGCAACAGCGACAGTGACCTGTTTCTGGACTAAACGCATATACACATATACTGCTACATCTGGTCTCTTTCTTTTTCTTTTTCTTTTTCTTTTTCTTTTTCCCGTTTACAACCACTTTTGTGCAATATATGCCAGGGACCTGTGCAATACATTTATATTTATATTTATATCTATGGTTACATCTATATTTATATTCATACGTGTGATACGATTTTCTGTGTACTGTTCTGTTCTAGTTTCCTCTTGTGTGTCCGGACTGTGAGTAACTCTTGTATTGTATTGTATGTATTGTACTATTAGTATATAATTCGTTACACTGTGGCTGTGTTGTGTGTGTTAAGCTGCTGTTGCACTGCAATTTCCCTCACGGGATCAATAAAGTATCTATCTATCTATCTATCTATCTATCTTAGATACAGGACAAAGGAAAGTGTAGCTTTGTCTACAGGCTGCCTCGTGAGCAGTTCAGACTAGGCTTAATTTACTACCTGAGGAGATGACATTGTTTTCAATTGCGTGACTGGATTATTAATGGAAAAACGGACCTTAATTAAAATGAAAATTAAGCCAAATTTTTAAAAGGACCAATCAGAACTGCAACGTGCTGACAAAGCGATATTGAAGACAACGGTGCCACCGTGCGTCTGAATTGAGCATAACACCTAAAATCGAGTCGGGCTTTTTTTTGTGATGTCGTGATTAAATGAAATATGAGAAACGGGGAGAGAATCACGGCCAACACAATAATCCAGTAAGGGCATTTTCTAAAAACACATTGGTACTGTGTCGATTCACCTGCAGGTCACTGAAGTCCCAGAGGTGCTCAGAGTCTCCCCACTGCCCCGCGGCTGTGCTAGCAGGGCAACTCCCTGTTCCCCGAGTGAACAGCAGAGGGCGCTGTCGAGCATCCTAGAAAACAAACGCTCTGAGCAGGAGACGACCTACCAGGTGAGTCAAGGCCTGTCCTCTTTTAGTGTCTGAAGTGCACGGGGCTATCGCTACAGAGGAGGCCTGCTTATCGAAAAGACGAACCTTAGCCTTCATCACTTCAGCCCCATGTTAGACTAGTTCCTAAACATTACCACTACCCAGAGCTCCTCACAGCGGATTCCAGGAGAGGTGTCGGATACTATGTCCACATTACACAGCTCTGCGCAACGCCTTGCAGATTGCGGATAATGCCCAGTTTCATAGCACACGATAAGACACATCTCGCACTTGTCCTCTTGAGAGCAAGACTATTGCATCTCAATGTACCAAATTGAAAACCTGAATAAAGGGACAGGATCCACAGTTCATGCTAAATTACCCTACCCAAACAAACACCCCTCCCCCAAGTCTATAACTGCAAAAAATCTAGTGCAACAGGATTAATGTGAGCATGGTACCCACACCACTTAATCTGAGGCCAACCCTGTAGGAACACTGCATTACGAATTTACAGTTACAAACAGCTGGGGACCATACTAATCTAATCATTACTTACACATATATAGCGCTTTTCTTGAAACTCCACTTTGCAGGTAATGACGACTCTCCTCCATCACCACCAGTGTGCAGCCCCACCTCGATGATGTGACAGCAGCCATAGTGCGCCAGTACACTCACCACACTCCAGCTCTCAGTGGGGAGGAGAACAGAGTGATGAAGCCAGTTCAGAGATGGGGATTATTAGGAGGCCATGATTGGTAAAGGCCAGGGGGAAATTTGTCCAGGACACTGGGGTAACACCCCTACTCTTTTTGAGAAACCCTGTGATTTGTAATGACCGCTCAGAGTCAGGACCTCAGTTTTATGTCTCATCCCACTATACTGGGGCATTAGGACCCACACAGACTACAGGGTGACCGTCCCCTACCGGCCTCACTAACACCTCTTCCAGCAGCAATCTTAGCTTTCCCAGGAGGTCTCCCATCCAGGTACTGTCCACACCTGGGCTGCCAGCTGTGAGCTGCAGGGTGATATGGCTGCTCTAGTAGTTAGTAGCTAATTGATCCAAGGATCTCATCCAGCCAATTCTTGAAAGAAACCAGGATATCGACTTGAACCGATAAGGGGGTTTGGGATGGTAGAGTCAACTGGCAATTTATCGTTAACCCTACAGCACCAGTAGGGTACCCGTAAGAAACAATTTAACAGAGCGGTCTTTTGACAGGGCACAGGCGCCTGGAGGAGAGACACACCCCCTTGCCAAGAGGTGCCAGAGAGGTCATAGGCCACTTTTGTGGGGAGCCCTGGGAGAAAACCCATTCTACGATCGACAGCAGCCGCCAATCAAGCGCCTCCACCAGGGGAACCTCAGGCCCAGTCATCCAGTGGCATGACTTGGGTTCGAACCAACCATGCCTGGATCACAGAGCTCAAACTGTGCCTAGCAGGGGCATCTTTACCAGCTGGGGGTCTCCGAAGAGCCCTCATTGCACCAGGCTTGTTTACTGTTACTGTTACCCAGCATCACAGTCCAAGTGCAGCAGCCCCATAGGAATCCTGAACTAAACTAGGTTTGACCTGCATTTGAGCATTGAGCAGCTACTGAAATACACTCATGTGAAAAACCAAAGTACACCCTCTTTCAATTCTATGGTTTTATATATCAGGACATAACCAAAAATCATCTGGTCCTTACCAGGTCCTAAAATAAGCTAAATCTAACCTCAGGTGACAACACATAACAGATTCCACTATGTCATTATTTATTTAACAATAAATAAGTCAACGTGCAGAAGCCATATGTGAGAAACGAAGTATGATTCAGTAGCTTGTAGAACCACCTTTAGCAGCAATAACTTGAAGTAATTGTTTTCTGTATGAGTTTATCAGTCTCTCACCATTTTGGGGGAAGTTTGACCCCCTCTTCTTTACAACATTGCTGCAGTTCATTGATGTTTGAGCGCTTTCGTTTATGCACAGCTCTCGCCACAGCATCTCAATGGGGTTGAGGTCTAGACTTTGACTTTGCCACTCCCAACACCTTGATTCTTTTCTTTTTCAGCCCTTTAGTTGTAGATTTGCCGGTGTGCTTGGGATCATTGTCCTGGTGCATGACCCAATTTTGGCCAAGCTTTAGCTGTCAGACAGATGGCCTCTCATTTGTCTCTAGAGTACTCTGGTATAAAGAGGAGTTCATGGTCGACTCGATGACTGGAAGGTGCCCAGGTGCTGTGGCTGCAAAACGAGCCCAAATCTTCATCCCTGCACCACTGTGCTTGACGGTTGGTATGAGGTGTTTGTGGTGATAGGCTGTGTTTGTTTTTCACCAAACATTTTCTCCACTTTGGTCTCGTCTATCTACAGGACATTGTTCCAGAAATCTTGTGGTTTGTTCAGATGCAACTTTGCAAACCTAAGCTGTGCTGCCTTGTTCTTTTTGGAAAGAAGGGGCTTTCTCCTGGCTACCCTTCCATGACAGCCATACCTGTTCAGTCTTTTTCTGATCGAACCGTCACGAACTTTAACATTTAACATGTTAACCAAGGCCTGTAGATCCCTAGATGTAGCTCTTGGGTTCCTTGCTATTTCTCTGAGCATTATACGGTCTGAACTTGGGTTGACGTTGCTGGGACGCCCACTCCTGGGAAGACTGGGAACTCATCTTGACTGTTCTCCATTTGTAAATAATCCTTCTTACTGCAGAATGATAGATTTCAAGTTGTTTGGAAATGGCCTTGTAACCCTTCCCAGATTGATGAGCAGCAACAATCGCTTCTCCGAGTTCATTGCTGAGGTCTTTCCTCCTTGGCATGGTGTCGACACACACCTGAATGCTCCAGACTAACAACCTGGAAAAAGTTCTGCTTTTATAGAGGTGGTCACACTTCCTGATGACCAACTAATCAAGTGCATGTGATTAGCAGCACCTGGCTGCTAATTACCTTCTTAATTCCTATGGAAGCAGTAAGGGCGTACTTAATTTTTCCCATATGGTTTCTGCATTTTGGCTTACTTTTTGTTGAATAAAGACATTGTGAAATCTGTTGTGTTGTTATCTGAGGCTAGATTTGTCTAATTATAGAAGTTGGTGAGGACCAGATGATTATTATTTATGCCCTGATATGTAAAACCATTGAACTGAAAGAGGGTGTACTTTCTTTTTCACATGGCTGTATGTGCATCTGTTGCATGAGGGCATGCAAAGACTGATGATTTCTCCCTTTCCAAAGCAAAGAGAAGTATTTTGCAGAGAGTGTTTTTAATAATGCATGTGAATGAAATCACACCGTTGCCAAAACATTTTGGAACTTGCGCTGCAACCCCCCCCCAGGGATCCAGGTGAACCGGTGGAGAAACAGGAAACCAACATCTCTCGCTCTGTCGCATCCAGCTACAATAAGGATTCTTCAAGATGAGGGCAGATCATCTGCTTCTCCTGAACCCTGCAGTAAACTCGGCACTGTAGTCATTATACGCCTATAACCCTTTATGCATCAATATGGCATCAGCCAATATCAAGGTCACAGGGGGATCTTCTGCGTTACGTGTTCTCCAAATCTGACAATCTATAATTACACCTAAGCATGGTCAATAATGCCTGAAGCACCTCAGACAGACTGCATTGCGAGAGCAGACTGGGGGCACGACCTCAGTGTCACCCTCCTTGAGACAAGTGGAGACGTCAAGTATCGCAGGTGTGGGAAGGCCTCGTCGATCAAGGACACAAGGCCTTGTGACCCAGGACACAGCTCGGCTCCAGGGCATGGGCTCTCTGAGTTTTGGCCTGCAGTCAGTCTTGGGAACCCTCGCTGGGAGAGACGCCCGTTTGTCAAAGGGGAGCCAAAGAGACCCCTCCCCCTGCCCCGTGCACACTCCAACAGCTGCCCAGGAAGACGAACAGGCCACCAACATCACCCAGATCAACAAATTCAATTTGCGCACTGGTTCAGGACCAAAAACAAAGGCCTCTGATAGGCCTATGCTCTTGAGTACCGGACTGTAACACATGGTTATTTGTAATGCAAGGGGCCCATATGTACAACAGGAAAGAGTCGAGACACTGATGCAAGTAAATAATGACAACTGTGATCGCTTCACGTCGACACCTAAGTCAAGTCCACTTCCGGCTACTTGTGCTGCTGGAGCCACGGCCATAAGCACATAGCCGAACTGTGCAGAATAACAAGCAAGATGAATGAGAGGAACTAGGCCAGACCTGGGGTGAAATCCAGGAGTCCCATCGGGTTTCGTTTTTGAAAGAATTCCGACTGGGGAATGAGCTGAACCCGGCTCCAGCATGTGATGAGTCCGATTCCGGATCTTGGTGAATCCGATCACGGAAAGTGACGAATCCAAAGCAAGAACAAGATGAATCTGATGCCGGAACTCAATGATTCCAGTACGCAATGAGGCAGCGATAAAACACACCACAAAGAATCTGTACAAAGAAACAGCACAGATTTCTTTCTGTACAGTTTTTAAAATTTTATTTATAACAATATCTGTTATTTAGTTGTAAAGTACTCCAGCAAAAAATTATTAAAACATTATTCTCTTTCCAAAAGAAGGTCTGAGCCACCATGCATTTCTACTATAAAAGCTATTTTTTGTATTTTTTATTTAAAAAATAAAAAACAAACAAAAAAAATCTAACAAAAAAATGCATGTAGGAGAAAAGTGTTTTTTAAAAAAGTAAAATGATTGTACTCCTTAATTTTTTTTTTCTCGATTAAAAAAATAAACGAAAATCACGCTGTATGAATACTGTTACATAGTGTTCGGGTAAGCAATAAGGATTTGTTATTCTAGTTCTTGTTTTAGTTCACATGCATTGCGATATGGCTGGTCACCTCCCACAAAAGCAGCGTCTCAGCGTGACTATAGGAAGAGCTGAGCTCGAGAATGTACTGGACACAAGGCAGTATTAGCAGCAACGCGAAGAAGACGAAAACAGAATAAAAAGGGAAAAAAAGAACAATCAGACACAAACATAACCTCTCTTAGGAACGCACTTAAAATAAGCCTGGACAAGAAAAAAAACCCCAACAACATTTAAGCGGAAGATTAAAAGTGACAAAGGAAAATAATGTAATTTCTACATAAAGTCACATCTATACGCTATCCAGCCCTTACAGAAAATTAAAAAAAAACTACCTTGATACTTATCTCTTTCATTCCAGTGAATCGAGACACTGGATTCTCGAAAGTACCTCACTTTAGGACGCCATGCAGAGAGTTTGTCTGTGTCCAATCTCTGAGTTCCCGCAAAGGCGCCGAGATCGTTCCCAAGTCTTCCCACTTGGAAGCATAACAGACCTGGAATGTTTATTTATTTTTTGTGTTTCACTCACAACTCCTATGTCTCTGGAGCCCTAAGATTTTTGAAAGGCAAAAACAAAAATACTTTTCCTGCATATATATTTTTTCTTTACTGTGTGTGTGTGTGTTCATGTGGGTTTTTTTCAAAAGACACTTAATAGATATTTATATATATACGTTTATATATATAAATTTCATCTGTGCAAGGAGTAAAACAATCACTCTATTACGTTGTTTTCTGAGAAAATAAAATATAAAATTAATTAAAATACTGTGGAAGCCACCACTGCTGACTCCTGTACAAATGCCCGCTTGCCCTGCACACATTTTCACTGTTTCTTTCAAATCTAACCCCCAGTTTAACTCTCGATACAGTTCACCGTAGAAAAACAAAATCAGTGAATCCAACCCAGACCTAAGCTACAACATTGACATCTGACCCTTCACCTTTGCACTCACCCTCCCCTTTCACCTCACATTGACAAGACAATGGCATTATGGAAATAGAACGATGGTTTCTATACATTAATACAAAAATAAAAAATAAAAATTGCTCTGTCATCATCATCTCATTTTTGTTTGCACAGAGGTAGTGGCTATTTGGGTAAAGGGGCTAAAAAAAGAAAAACAGAAATTCTTATAGAAAAATGTTTTGACCAGAAGAATTAAAAGAACAAAATATAATACTGCAATCACATACAAAAGTAGTCCTTCATTTTTGTACATTTTATACAGTGTTCTCTCTTTTTTTGTTGCTTTTCTTGTTTTTTTTTAAAGGAAAAAAAAATGAATCTAAAATGGTGTAATGGCGCTCTGGTGTCTGTAGGGGGCAGGCACGAGTCTACGCCAGGGGGTCCCCGAGGTCCTCCTCCCCGCGAGACAGCAGCTCCTTCTTCTCGTCCGTGCTGGCCAGCGAGTTCCGGCTGCTGTGCGCCCCCATGTACAGCGTGGCGTATACGGGGTTGGTGAAGTTCGTCGGCTGTGGAAGTCAAGGACAGCGGCGCGGTGAGGCCCCGCCCTGGACTCGCTCGCGATTAACACAGAGAGCCAGATCGAAGCTACCCGCCGAGGTGCGGGAAGCACACCAGCAATACAGCGATCGTGAGCTCCAGCACTTGTTCTGCCAGGAATGATGCTAAGCTCAAGAAATAGTTTCTTAAAACTATACCCGTTTAATAATTACAGCTCTACGGACGGTACGTATAGAATTACCACCAGCTGCACTGGCACCTCTTGTCTGGAGTCTGAGGGTGAATTGCCATTCAGTGATCTTAGGATACCAATTGCTCAATTGCTTCTGCAATTCTTTTGGACTGAGCTGACCGTGGCTTGTCTATGATTTTAACACAATTCCATAATGTTTGAGTTTTCTACAGTCTGCATGTTGCACTGCCCAACAGGTGCCCTGTTCTCTAAAGGAAGGCCAGGTGCCCTGTAGGAGTGTGTCACCTTGTCAGGGTCCAGTGTGAAGTCGGAGTCCAGGAGCTCCCCCGCGTCATCGTCAGGCTCTCCCTCGTAGATCTTGTAGGCAGGATTTCCGATCTCCACATTCATGGCCCCGTTGGTCATCCTCTGGTGCGTGAAGCCCTTGGCACTGAAACACAGACACAGCCCCACGGTGAGCCCAGACTGCATCGCCTACTCCACACTGCTACACTCAGGACAGCATATAGACACTCCACACTGCTGGACACAGGACAGAGCACAGGACACACAGACACTCCACACTGCTACACACAGGACAGCGCACAGGACACACAGACACCCCACGCTGCTACACTCAGGACAGCATACAGGACACACAGACACCCACACCGCTACACACAGGACAGCGCACAGGACACACCGACACTCCACACTGCTGGACACAGGACAGCGCACAGGACACACAGACACTCAACACTGCTGCACACAGGACAGCGCACAGGACACACAGACACCCCATACTGCTACACACAGGACAGCGCACAGGACACACAGACACCCACACCGCTACACACAGGACAGCGCACAGGACACACAGACACTCCACACTGCTGCACACAGGACAGCATATAGACACCCCACACTGCTACACACAGGACAGCGCACAGGACACACAGACACTCAACACTGCTACACACAGGACAGCGCACAGGACACACAGACACCCCATACTGCTACACTATGGACAGCGCACAGGACACACAGACACCCACACCGCTACACACAGGACAGCGCACAGGACACACAGACACCCACACCGCTACACACAGGACAGCGCACAGGACACACAGACACCCCACACTGCTACACACAGGACAGCGCACAGGACACACAGACACTCAACACTGCTACACTCAGGACAGCGCACAGGACACACAGACACCCCACACTGCTACAGTCAGGACAGCACACAGGACACACAGACACCCCACACTGCTACACTCAGGACAGCGCACAGGACACACAGACACCCCACACCACTGCACTGTGGACAGCACACAGGACACACAGACACTCCACACCACTGCACACAGGACAGGGCACAGGAGACACAGACACTCCACACCGCTGCACTGTGGACAGCACACAGGAGACACAGACACTCCACACCGCTGCACTGTGGACAGCACACAGGAGACACAGACACTCCACACCGCTGCACTGTGGACAGCACACAGGACAAACAGACACTCCACACTGCTACACACAGGACAGGGCACAGGACACACAGACACTCCACACCACTGCACTGTGGACAGCACACAGGAGACACAGACACTCCACACCGCTGCACTGTGGACAGCACACAGGATACACAGACACTCCACACTGCTACACACAGGACAGGGTACAGGAGACACAGACACCCCACACCACTGCACTGTGGACAGCACACAGGAGACACAGACACTCCACACCGCTGCACTGTGGACAGCACACAGGACACACAGACACTCCACACTGCTACACACAGGACAGGGCACAGGACACACAGACACTCCACACCGCTGCACTGTGGACAGCACACAGGACACACAGCTCACTCAACTGGAACAGCAGCACCTCACACAGGCATTGGAAAAAATCCAACAGTGGCCAAGTTGCAATTTTTAAATGGATGCACCCATTCAGGGACCTGGTGTTTTGAAGTTCTTCACTAGGCTTTTTAGAACTCTGATATTAGCATGTTAAAGTAACTGAGTAAAGTTCATACTGATCAGTTAAAAGCCTTTTAAGAGTTAAATGACATTTTAATCACCCTCACATTTCTTTGAATGCATTTTTCAAATACACTTTGATCCATCTATTACGTAAATGTATTTCTTCTACAATTGAGCTATAATTATAATTCTATAAAGAGCTATAATTATCACAAAAGGGACTAAAATACTATGTTATGGTGCTACACAAAACACAAAAATGACTGTGCTACCTTTGCAATACTGATGTGAAAAACTGTCAAATGCAGCTTGCTCAGTATCTTAGTGATTGCAGGACTTATTCCAAATGCCCATTTAAAGAAAAATGGTGGACTTGGACAATGGGAAAAATACAATCTGCAGGCTGGATTGTAACAGATTGCAGCAAAGAAAAATCTCACAACAAAACTGAGAAGCCACAGTACTGACAGCTGGCAGGCTTCAGAGCTGAACCGGGTATTTGAAACACAAGACACAAAATCGGGGACTGGAACAGAGGAAACACCCAGATGCTGGGCAGGATCTCATTCCCAGGATCACTCGGGAAGGGAAGCATGAAAACAAAAAATGTCAGGAATCCAGGAGTCATGTTCGGCAAACGCTCGAGGCCAAGGACTTGAAGCTGCTGAATAATCAGTACAAGGTCCTGATCTGTGAAGGCATTCGCCTGCCAACCCACCTCTCATGGAGCATATGAGGTTGTATATCCTGCTGGATACATCCCATGTGTTAGAACAAGGTCATATTTTCAAAATGGCCACGCCTAGAGACAATTTGGCTTTGTGATTTATGAAACTGTTCCATCTCAGTTTCAGCATAAACACTTTTACTCTGAATTTAAAAGTATCACATCAATTGTTTTTCTTAAAATCTCGTTTGCTTTTGCCCCATGAGAGCTGCTACTATGTATTTTACTGTGGAGGTTTAAATACAACGTCGCTGAGCTTCTGTAAGCGGGAGTTGTGTTACTGGAGTGGGGAACGGGAATGCATTCCAGGAGCATTGTACTGGTTTCCTTTCAGACAGTTTCATTCAGACAGCTGTTTCTGGTTGTGCCACTCAGCTACAGCTGTGCTCAGCTGGCTCAGGGGAGGGGTGCAGGGCGGGGTCAGGGATGAGAGCAGACTGAGGAGGAAACCCTAAGTATTTTACCACAAGCATCTGGAGCGCGATTTCCCTGGCCTTATAGACCTGAGGGACAGGAGAGACGGCATTAATCACAGTTCTTGTCACGGGCCCATTAACCCATTCTCTGAAAACAAGCAAGGCAGGCTGTACGAGTCGAGTACATAAGGATGTGTCCATCAAGAAACATATTAGGTTTTGCTAGTACTTGACAGAGATGAACAAAGGCCTTTGTGTGCACAATTCATTTGCTACTAATTCCCTGATCAATATACTCTATTATACAAGAAAGGAACAACAGTGGTCCCAGCACTGATCCCTGCTGTACACCGATTTCCCTAACGCCCAGCCTCAGGATTGTTTCTCTGCCTGTTACATTCCTAACTGCTATCTTCTGATCAGGCATCCCACGCCCAGCCAAAATGCATCTCACTCACCCTCGCATCCTCCTCCTGTACCACACAACTGTGCCGACGATCAGCAGTGCCGCCAACAGCAGCAGGAGGATAGGGATCACGATGGAGGCTGTTCCTGCAGGCACAGAGCAGAACATCAGAAGGCTGTCAAAGGAGAGGAGGCCCAGCAAGCTCATCGCACTCTCTTCCTCTCTGCTGTTAGTACTGGCTCATCACTGACATTTCTCTCATTACGTTTGCTGATGACACAGCCCTGGTCAGCTTCTGAAAAGACCTGGAAAATCATCACGGGCCATTTACAAATGATTTTACTACATGGTGTGACGAGTTCTCTTTGAATGACCAGTTTCGTCACCTTGAAAACAAAGACACTGGTCATTGATTTTAGGAAAAATGCAAACGCCCCTCCAACCTACTGTAATTAACAGTCAGACGGCAACCATAGTCAATAACTACAGGTACCTGGGACTGGTCAAAGACAAAAACCAAAGATGGGACAAATGTGACAGCATTTTATAAAGAAACGCCAACAGAGAATCTCTTTATCTTCAAGACAGACTAGTTTAACACTTTTCTATAAGTCACATATTGAATGTGTCTTGACATACTGTCTCAGTTGTTGATTTCACAACATCAGAACTGTTAATTTTAATAGGTTGAGAAAATTTGTGAAAATAAGTAGCAAAATAATCGGGGCATATTAAATCTTCTTAAATATCCTCTAAAAGAAAGGTTGTAAAAAAAGGTCAGTACCACTACAGAATGTGTGTCTCACCTCCTCCACTGTGAATTTACACTACACCCATCTGGGAGATGCCTCTGTGTAAATGTAATAGACTCAGAATCTTTCATCCCTGCTGCAATAGGTCTCTCCGACAATGTCAACTAACTCGCTTATCTCCTGTAACAAACGGCACTGTCTTCTCTGTTGGAAACGTTCATCTTCCTTGTTGTATTGTTGTGTTGGGTTCTACCATAAACACAACAGATTTCCCCCTGAAACTGAACTGAACTGAACTGGCTGCAACCCCCTCTATCGTGCCAAGTATGAAATTCCAATGAAAACTGACAGTTCAGAGTAAACAATCAACCCTAAACTGCACGTCTTTGGGAGGTAAGAGGGTATCAGAGCCTCTGGCAAAAAAGTCACGTTAATATGGGGAGAGCTGGCCAAATCCACACTGACAGGAGCCCTTGACCAAAACTGGACCCAGGATGCTGAAGCAGAGAGGCACTAGTGTTCACCACTTCGTCACTTCCCCCCCAAAGACACTGAATGGTTAGTGATCTAGTGAAGCAGCTTGGTGTGCTCTAATCCAAGAACATAAGAAAGGTTTCAAATGAGTGGATGGACTGTTAGCCTGTTAGCCCACCTAGCGCGTTAGGTAGTTAGTAGATAACTGATCCAAGGATCTGATCCAGCCATATGGCTGGGTAACATCTTCGAGACTCCCACAATCCATTGCTTATTGGGAATGCACGCGCTGTTCTGATTCCTTACAGTTCAACCAGTGTCAGATGAGTATCAGATTTAGCTGTTTACAAGTTCATTTCCCCAAGAAAAAAAACAGACGCTAAGTAACGTTATCGGAGGATAATAAAGGGCTCCTGTGATGGACTACAGAACATGATGGCACGGGATAAATCAGGTCAAGAAGAGAACGAGAGAGAACGTACGCCCACTGTTCTCTGTCGAATCCAAGGTCGTGACTTTATCTTCACAGCGTTGGCCACCGTACCCTGCCTGACACCTGCAAGGAGACGTGAGCAGAGGATTAGTAGTGATGAGAGGCACCGAAGTACCCAGAGAACAACAGAGGTCACTCACCGACACTGCCTCCACCACAGGCAACAACGCCCTGAATGGCTCTATCTATACCTGCACAGTAGGTCTTTACAACCTACATTTATGTCAGTATAACCAGGTTCCTGCTGCTGGGGTTTAGATGTCACTCAAGAGAGTGAAAGCACTGAAGACAAGCATGCCTTCAACTTTCTCTTTTTCTTTCTGCAGCCCCCGGTATTACATAATGCCCAGTTGTGTTTCTGAATGTGTCACAAAAAAGTATGAAATGCTACAAATGAGAGGTCATCTGCTGATCCATCTTTCTCCTTTGGTTGCCTGCAGCTTACAAATTTATGAATTCCATCTATCCCATTCGTAAAGGATCCTGCGAAGCCTGCTTCCATCACACGGCCTGGGAGCAGGCTCCAGACACCCACGGCTCTCTGTGCGAAGAGGTGTTGGCGTCTTCTACACGAGCGGCCGCACACTGCTGCCCATGTGTGTACGCTCCAACATCGTTACTTCCTGCGCACAGGGTTTCATAGAAACTGGGATGGTCAGCCGGCTGTCTTGAGGCCGAGACCAGCGGATTCCCCTCGTCTCCCGGGGCTGTAGGGGGCGCTCCTTACTTGCACTCCTGCAGGCGCGTGCGCGAGTTGGTCGTGCACTCCCCGTGCACGCAGTAGTCCGCACACGTGTAACAGCTGGGCGCGATGACTCCACTGCTGCAGCTGAAAGCAGACGGGTCGCATTATATTACACTTGAGCCTCCAGCGAGAGCCTGCAAGGAACTGGTCCAGTTAATGCGCCATCTCAAGAGTGGGCCGCGCCACAGCACAGAGCAGTCTGCCCTCCAGGGCTGTGTGTGCTGAGCGCTCCTGAGAAAGGGGCACTGTGGGAATCAGTGCTAAACCCCAGATGGGCCAGTGCCTCCCTCTTTTTTTGGCCAGCAGCCATGTAACTAAGGTTGCTGCTGAAAGGTATTAGAGGGGCCAGTAGGGGGCGCTCACCCTGTGGTCTGTGTGGGTCCTAATGCCCCAGTATAGTGATGGAGACACTATACTAAAAAGGCGCCGTCCTCCAGATGAGGAAATGTAAAACTGAGGTCCTGACTCACAGTGCTTATTAAAAATCTCAGGGTGTTTCTCGAAAAGCCTTTTTACCAGTCATGGCCTCCTAATAAGTACAGTATCTGCAACAGAATGTCTGATATTTGTACCACAGAATCTAATTGAAAGACCGTTGTGTATGGTCTTACTTAAGACGTTACAAATACATAACATCTGGCTCTGCACCAGTCCACTCAGAGCCTGTGCAGATTAACCATCGTCTGCCTGCACCCCTCCAGCCTGGGCGACCGGGATGCCCAAGGCTGCTGTTAGGTGAGCGATGTACAGTAAACACGCGTCGTGTCGTGCCACACTCGCACTGGCGGAGAGCCCGTGCGCCGCCTTTGACTGCATTTTGTCTTCAGTACAAATAGCAGCAGGAAGCTCGCCTACAGCCTGCACGAAGTGGGCTCTAGGTGCCGTCACCTGGCCTGCACATCACAGACAAACATTCTGCTTCCATATAGGAGTGGCATTCTAGCTACATACTGTATGTTGTGGACGGGACACCGCGGGTGGCAGCGGGACTCACTTGCAGGTGACCTCTCCGGTGGGCTTGTTGGGGTTGGTAGGAATGCATTTCCCTTCCTTGCAGTAGTGGCACTTGTCTATCTCGCACATCCAGCCGTCGTACTGGGGCACGCAGCGGCACAGCTTGGTGCCGTTGGCCGTCTGCTGGCACGTGCCGCCGTGGAGACAATACCCTTCACACTTTCCTGCGGAGGAGGTGCAAACAGAGGACATCAGCCCTGCTGTGTGGGCATCACCGGGACACCGGAAACACGGCACTCTAGATTCAGCTCAAGTGTGCCCCTGTACACCTGTATCAGTGGCAAACCCAGATACTTAACTCAACTGAATGAATCCCCCAGTTCTTATTTCTTAGCGTACCCACTCAGTTTGGAGCAGCTGTCTAAGGCTTGCCTTAAACACCCTGCAGACGTGCCCTGTCAGAGCTAACATACCAAGCGCTACAGGAGAAGAGCAGAGCCTATTCAAGGGGCACTGAGTCTATCACGAGCGCTGGGTTGCCTGCAGGCGCCCAGCAAGTCCCAGGACAAGCGAAAACAACCCAGGCCGACCACTGGCTACTCTGCTGGCCCCCCTGGGCCCTCAGCCGGACCCCGACACTCACGGTACTGGCACTTGTCCCCCAGGAAGTCGCTGGGGCAGCGGCAGGTGGGCTGGTTGCCCTGGTTGACGGTGCAGTTGCCGTTGTTCTGGCAGTAGTCCTTGCAGGTGTGCTGGTTGCAGCTGGGGCCCGTGAAGCCGGTGGGACAGCGGCATGTGGGGATCCCTGGTAGAGAAGGGGGGGGGGAGAAGAGACATGCTTAGGACAAACCTCCTCTGCACTCCTGCTCTCCTTCCAGGCCAGAGTAGCGCGCCTAAGGAAACAAAACCAGCCCAAACGTTTCTGTCTCACGGCAAGGGGCTTTCTGCATTCCCAGCAGCCCTCTCTGCAGGACTAGGGGCATCAGCGCCACCACTGGGCGGACAGGATAGGAGGCGGTTGCAGAGGGGGAAGAGCAGCTGGCATTACCGCCAGGGTGAAGCTGAGTGGGTCACACTTCAGCTCAAGTACACACAGAAACATCCAGCCTTCAGATGACATGAGCAGATTATAACACAAGGAGTGTTCTTTCCAGCTATCGGATCAGCCAATAAGACCCACCTAGCAGTACTAGACTGTGACCAGTGAGGCACTCCGAGAACAGGAAATGATCTGGCGCTGCAGGCTGGGCTAGGCTACATGCACAGCAGGAGTAAAAGGCTCTCAAACGACTCATTCATTTTTCAGTCCATCCCCTTAAACTTCTCTCCCCCCTATTACGGTACTTTATCCTAATGTTTAGAGTAAAAACACAAAGTCTAGGGCCTATGGGGTTTATTCTTGCTCTAGTCACTACAGTCGAAGGTTTCATGTTAAAAGAGATTTCAAAAGGAACTGCTGTCAGTCAGTCTGCAGCGAGGCATGCTGGGACATGACCACACTGCAGGCAAGCGGGGGAGGTTTGTCCTTGTCCAGAGCGAGGCCTGCCCCCCCCCGCTGTGCCGGGGCAGTTACCTGTCGGCGAGGCGGTGCACGTGCCGCCGTTCTGGCAGTAGTCGCGGCACTGGTTGATCTCGCACTTGTCGCCGCTGTAGTTGGGCTGGCAGCGGCACTTGGCCTGCTTGCGGGCATTGAGGAAGCAGCTGCCGCCGTTCAGGCACTGGATGTTGCAGGTGCCCGTGGTGGGGGCTGGGGGGGACAGGAGCAGAGAGCGAGAGGGGTTGGTGCAGGAATACGGGGACAGAGGTGATGCGCACTCCGGACACTCAGGCACACAGACACAAGGGGCTGTTACAGGTATACGTGACTTACAGTGACTTAGAGAGCTGGGCTCTCGGGAATCAAGCAAGATCAGAGCACAATACTAACTCAGAATGAGACTCAGCTGGGGCACAGGTACAGACATGGGCAGACACTCACAGCTGGGGTACAGTTACAGATACAGACATGGGCAGACACTCACAGCTGGGGTACAGTTACAGATAGAGACATGGGCAGACACTCACAGCTGGGGTACAGTTACAGATACAGACATGGGCAGACACTCACAGCTGGGGTACAGTTACAGATAGAGACATGGGCAGACACTCACAGCTGGGGTACAGTTACAGATACAGACATGGGCAGACACTCACAGCTGGGGTACAGTTAAAGATACAGACATGGGCAGACACTCACAGCTGGGGTACAGTTACAGATAGAGACATGGGCAGACACTCACAGCTGGGGTACAGTTACAGATAGAGACATGGGCAGACACTCACAGCTGGGGTACAGTTACAGATAGAGACATGGGCAGACACTCACAGCTGGGGTACAGTTACAGATAGAGACATGGGCAGACACTCACAGCTGGGGTACAGTTACAGATACAGACATGGGCAGACACTCACAGCTGGGGTACAGTTACAGATAGAGACATGGGCAGACACTCACAGCTGGGGTACAGTTACAGATAGAGACATGGGCAGACACTCACAGCTGGGGTACAGTTACAGATAGAGACATGGGCAGACACTCACAGCTGGGGTACAGTTACAGATAGAGACATGGGCAGACACTCACAGCTGGGGTACAGTTACAGATAGAGACATGGGCAGACACTCACAGCTGGGGTACAGTTACAGATACAGACATGGGCAGACACTCACAGCTGGGGTACAGTTACAGATACAGACATGGGCAGACACTCACAGCTGGGACATGGGTACAGATAGAGACATGGGCAGACACTCACAGCTGGGGTACAGTTACAGATACAGACATGGGCAGATACTCACAGCTGGGGCACGTTACAGATACAGACATGGGCAGACACTCACAGCTGGGGTACAGTTACAGATAGAGACATGGGCAGACACTCACAGCTGGGGTACAGTTACAGATACAGACATGGGCAGATACTCACAGCTGGGGCACGTTACAGATACAGGCACGGACAGATACTCTCAGCTGGGGTACAGTTACAGATACAGCTATACAGATACTGTAACTGTAACTGATACAGGCACGGACAGATACTCACAGCTGGGGCACGTTACAGATACAGGCACGGACAGATACTCACAGCTGGGGTACAGTTACAGATACAGCTATACAGATACTGTAACTGTAACTGATACAGGCACGGACAGATACTCACAGCTGGGGTACAGGTACAGATACAGGCACGGACAGATACTCACAGCTGGGGTACAGTTACAGATACAGGCACAGACAGGTACTCTCAGCTGGGGTCCAGTTACAGATACAGCTATACAGATACTGTAACTGTAACTGATACAGGCACGGACAGATACTCACAGCTGGGGGACTGTGTGGGAGATGGCACCTCCACACAGGTGCCATTATCCAGGGTGTGTCCGTTGGGGCAGGTACAGACAGGACCGCTGGGGCTGAGCAGACACAGCCACTCACACTTCTTCCTGTCACAGGGGTTGGTCACTGAAACACATAGGCAAGGCTGAGACCTGTGTGCCCCACTGCAGACACAACAGCGGCCGTGCTGGAAAAGACCCAGGTATGTCCTGGTACATCCTCTCTAGTCCCTCCTAGTGCAGCTGCAGTGTCCTAAATGTGCTTTTTCACTAGGCCATCTAGACTACCCCTTGCAAGGGTGAATGACTGTTCATCAAAAGGCAAAGGGGTATCATGGACTAATAAGTTTACTTTGGATTTATGTCTCTGAGTAAATTGTGCAGCTTTTCTAATTCTGGAAGATTTCAAAACACATGGGGGCACATTCAGAAGGACATCAGCCTGTTCGGTGGCGCCAGGGTGCCCCGTCTGCTCAGCTGGCACACCGGGACAGCAAGACGACGCGGGCAGCAGCTGTGCCTGCCGACACGAAACAAAGCGGCACTCACTCTCGGGCTGCTTGTAGCGGTGGTACAGAACCACGTCGGTGGCGTGGTTAATCCCCGTGGTCAGGTTCTCCATGGGGCCCTTGCCAAACTTGTTGACCCGGAAGACGAAGTTGTTGATGTAGGTGACGCCGTAGATGTAGTCCTCGAAGATATCGATGCTGAAGGGGTGGTGGAGCTCTGAGAGCGCACAGGAAAGAGAGAGCAAAGTCATTTCAAGGGCCTGGAGCCGAGATTCGGGAAGGATTTTCTGAAGTCAGCCCCCTTTATAACACCTGCAGTTCCAGGGTCTGTGTGCCAGACTGGGATGGTATAAAGAAATCATGAGAAATCAAGCGTTGGCTTTGTGCCGAGTTTTCCTTTAGCTTTGGAAAAGCAACAGGATTTTGTTCTGTATTTAGAAACCCAAAGTCACGTCTCCAAAAAACCTGCACCTTTAGAACTAATCAGGTATAAAACTAGGGAAAGTTTTTAGTTAATGATGGAACATTCACATTGTGCACATGAATATGGTCAAGCATGGCCAGTGGGTTCTCCATATTCTAATGCAGGATCAGCCCCAGACACTCCTATATGTGCAATGCTCTCATAAATGAGTCTCTCCAAATGCATTTCAGTGACAACCCCAGTATTTGTGGTGTGAGTACTGGAGTCGGGTCTGTCCAAGCTGCGCACAAGAACAGAGGTCTTGTCAGCGCTGCGTGTAGCCAGCCCTGGGGCGAGTGAACACAGGCCCACACTCCTTCCTCCCAGCCCTTAAAGCAGCAAAGCCATACTGAACTGTTTTTGTGGCTGCTGATGGCCACCACCGGGTCGGTGCCATTGAGCCTCACGCTGCCGATGACCGACAGCTTGGCGTCAGCCCAGTACAGGCGCTCGTTGAAGTAATCGACCGCCAGACCTGCAGGAGGAAGGACACAGCGAGAGACGAGAAGGGTGAGAATGACTCCACGCCAGCGGATTCTTCGAGACTTCTCCCTGTTCTTTAACAGGGCAGAGGAATCAGACAGAAGAATATCAGCGGTAGGTGGACTGCTTTGGAAATTCAAAATTCACAAATTCACAATTACTGAAATTGAGAGAGTAAGAGAAAGAGACAGAGGAAAATGAGGCTGCGTCTCAGGATTTCTCTTGTAATTTCCAAAACCTTTAGGCCTTTCCAGCCTGCCTTGACTACATCCGCTCCATAAACCAAGCATCTTGCTTGCAAATGCACTGCACAATGTGCAAAACTGTAACTGGGCCATCAATACACCACCACATGCGCAAGAACCTCAGCTAGCTTCAGCCCTAGTTTCACTATAAGAAACATTTAAATAAGGCAAGACATTAACCATAACCCTCCCCCCCAAAAATAACAGCTGCTGACTGTTTGATTACTCCCTAGCAATCAGACTACTTTCAGTTTTAGTCTGAGGAGGTGCCGGCCTCAGGCTTGCAGAGCTAACAGGCTATCCCACAGCCCCCCTCACTCCCTCCTAGTGCTGGCGTGGGTTTTCTAAGGGAGACGGCTCTGTGGATAGTGCGCGTCACTGCTGTCCGATTCCGGCTCTTCAGGTGCAGACCTGTGGGCCACTGGATGTTCTCCTGGACCAGCGTCTCCCTCATGGTGCCGTCCATGGCGGCCGTCTCGATCTTGGGGTGGTTCCCCCAGTCTGCCCAGTACATCGTCCTGGGGAGGCAATAACGGGACAGGCCCATCAGGACACAGCAGGATTCGGGGAGACAAAGCTCGGGTGACCAAGCAATCGAACAGAGCAGAGCAAAACCAGGTAGATAATGGTGTGTGACACCGTAGGATGTCCAGCTATTAACCATGGAGTCGGCTACCATATGGAGTCAGGTCAGCTCCCTACAGAGTAGTTTAAAAAAGTTAACTATGGTTACATTACACAGAGACTCTGCATTTGATCTTAAAAGGCATTTTTATACTGTGTCCTTCAAATCAGACAAAGTTTTCACTGATTTTTGGAGTATAAATTGAAATGCACTACTTTACAGGAGACAAAGTCCCCCGATCCCCCTGTCCAGACCCTTGCCCACTGCCTTGGACACCAGGCCCCCCCAGGCTGGACCATGACCAGTCTGCTGGCACCACCCCTACCCCCCTCCTCGCTCGCTCACCCTCTCTGCGGATCCACCACGATGGCGTAGGGCTCGTCGATCATGCCCGAGATCAGGGTCTTGCGGTTGAGGCCGTCCATGTGAGCCACCTCGATCACGTCCCGTCCGGAGTCGGTCCAGTAAATGTTGTCGGCCACCCAGTCCACCGCGATGCCCCGGGGCATCTTCAACCCAGGAATCTGCGCAGCAGTGAGAGAGAGAGAGAAGGAGGAATGAGAGGTGATGCTTTTCACACCAGTTCCACAGAAACCACGATCCTGATGACCACAGCATTTCTCTTGGGCAACGCTGCAGTGACATCGCCTTCAGCCAATGTCCTCACTGACTGGTGCATGTGGTAGGATTTGACAAGACGGTAAGCAACACACCAACGACAGGCTAATCACAATGGGCAGCAGTGTGAAGCAGTGGTCAGGATTCTGGACTTTGCAATCAGAAGGCTGTGGGTTCGAATCCCAGGTGAGACACTGCTGCTATTCTCTTGAGCAAGGTACTTCACCCAAAGTATAATACTGTATAAATGTGCAAAGTGGCTTTTGATGAAGTGTAAGCCAAATAAAATACTAATTAACTGTAACACACAGTGGCACAATTATGACGTCTACAGAAGCTAATCTGCATCACTGACTGAAGGATTTTGAATGAAAAGGCAGACGACTACGGCATTAGCGAATTTAACAGATCCAATTCGTGCAGAAAAGAACTGGTCAGAGTTAATCCCAGGGATGACCAGTCCTGATCCTGGAAAGTCCTGGTAAGCTTCCAGCTTTTTAGTTTTAGCTGTGTCTTTAATAAGTCAACAGATTTGGTTAACTAGGTTTTGGTTTTTGGTAGGTGAAGGAGGGATGGCAAAGGGAGCAGAAATCCCAGCACCAAACGACAGGTCTGAGGAGCTGTCCCGCCCCTCCCCTCCCCTGGTCCACCCCCTGTCTCTGCCCCCACCCACACCCCACCCATGCCCCACCCCCAGGCTCTGCCTCACCACACCCTGCCCCCTGAGCTCTGCCACGCCCCTCCCCTGCCCCACCCCCTGTCTCTACCTCACCCTGCCCCTCCACTGCCCCGGCCCCTGTCTCTGGCCCCACCCACACCCCGCCCATGCCCCACCCCCAGGCTCTGCCTCACCACACCCTGCCCCCTGAGCTCTGCCACGCCCCTCCCCTGCCCCACCCCCTTCTCTGCCCCCACCAATCCCCCGCCCCTGCCCCACCCCCCAGGCTCTGCCTCACTCCGCCCACCCCCTGGGCTCTGCCACGCCCCTGCACCACCCCCAGCGTCTCACCTCCAGGTCAGTGACACGGTTCTCGCTCTGCCGCCGGTTACGGTTGGAGTTGGAGTTGGGAGACGATTCGGGAAGCTCGTAGTAGGAGATGCGGCCCGTGTGCCAGTTGGTCCAAAAGATCCGGTTCCTCTTGAGGTGGAGGTCCATGGCGTCGATGCGCACGTTGGCGTCTCCCTGGAAGGTCTGCTCGTACACCCAATTGGGCAGGCTGGGGTCCAGGCTGCGGATCTCGTTGTCGTCGGCGATGTACAGGACCTGCCGGTTGTGATCTGCTCGGGACAGGGAGCGGGGGGGGTGAGGACGGTGCCCTGCAAACAATGAGCTGTGCAGATTCTTTTTAAAAAAAACACTCACAGTCGGCCTTGCAGGTATCGTTGATCTTGATGAAGTTCTTGTGGCAGCTGCACTTGTAGGAGCCCAGGGTGTTGTTGCAGATGTGAGAGCAGAGCCCGAACTGCAGGCACTCGTTCTTATCTGAAAACACAGAAATAGGAACAGGCTGACCCCCCTGCGGCTGGGGAACGTGAAGGACTTGGAAGGGGTTCGAGGGGGAGAAAGGGTGTTAAAAAGCTGCCATAGCCATGGAGAAATCAGGGCTGTCGAAAGTCTTTTTTTGCTCCTGCACTGCATTATCTGCCCTGGTTCCACAGTAAAAAGAAAAGTTCTTATAGGGACATAAGAAAGGTTACAGCAGAGAGGAGCCCATGTGGCCCTTCCAGCCCCCTTGGGAGCAGCTCATCCCTCTGAGGACCTCATTCAGGTGTTTCCTGACAGAAGCCAGGTTATCGGCTTCAAAACAAATACATGACTGGGCAGCTGATTCCACACTCCCACCAACCTTTGGGTGATGATGATAATTCATAATACTTCCTTACACTTCTACAGAGCTTTTATGGTTACTCCACTCAAAACGCAACAATGGGGACTCCCCTCCACCACCACCAATGTGCAGCACCCAGCATCCGTGCCCAGTGGTGTCCCTCCCGCCATCAAAAAAAAACTTTGTCTTATGCCGATCGTAGCTGCTCAGTTTTCAAGACCGCTCTCCTCCCGCTGCCTGGGGGATGTGCATCTGCAGACCCCCCTCAGCGCCCCCCTGAGGAAGGGCAGGCGGGAGGGGGGCGGTTACGCACCTTCGCAGCGGTTGCTCTCGGTCTTCTGGAAGCCCGGTTTGCAAGAGCAGAAGGAGTCCGAGCCGTTGGTGACGCACTGCGCCTCGCCCCACTCGGTGCAGACCGTCCGGTTGCTCTGACAGTGGTTCTTACTGGACTCTGCACCCCAAAAAGAAAAGACAGAAAGAATCAGAAATAGTGAACAACCCCACAGAACCTGCAAGGCCATCCGAGTCCCTTTCAAACGGGACAATTTAGCCCTTCAGAGGTATCCTGAAATCCTTTTCTTCTGAAGTGCACTTAAAAGAAAACCACCTTCAGTCGACCTGATAAAGACATACTGGTTCTTCCTCCTGGTGCAGAATACTGAGCTGTAGGGGGGCGATCATGCACAGCAAAAGATCTGTACACTGTCCTCCTCTCAGGGCTGACTTGAGAGTTCAGCTCTCCTATCTTTGCGGCTCCAAGGCTGAAAGACTGAACAGAGCACGGCACTGCTAGGAACAGTGGGATCAGGGCTCATTCTCTGCACAGAGATTGTGTGGATGAGACTAAGAGGGATTCTGTGATTTAGCACAGGGACTGCACAGCATGAGGGAGTTCAGCTGCTGGATAATGCAGTTTTAAAAGCAGGGTTTTCTGAGGCTCTACAAGGACTGTTTCTGACAGGAGGCAGTCATGGCTAAGAAAGCACCGGTTCACAGCCTGACAGTGGCCCTGGGCATCTTGTCTGCCGACAATGCTGGCGTTGAGGGTTCAAATCCTGTCCCTGGCCATTCAGATGATGGTCTTCAGAGTGACATGGCCCGATGTACCATTCAGTGCAACGAGACGAGAAAATGTTGTGTTGTTGTGTGCCTGGGTCAGTTTCTTCCTCTGTGGAAAGCACACTGATATTGACCTGACCGCTGGGTGTACAGCCGGGACAACTGGCACAAAAGCCCAGCTTCTGAGAGCCACAGTGTTCCATTGCTCTCCTGAGATAAGCTGGCAGTGAAACAAGTTACTGGTGCAGAGATATAACTGGATCTTCTGAGATGCGTACAGAACATGGCAGCGTTTTTTAAATAAACGAAAACAGCACTGTGTGCTGCAGCTCCACACACAAACTGGGGACACGGGTGCAGCTATATTGAGCAGTATTTTACCCAGGGTGCTCCAGTGTATAAATGGGTGCCAAAAGTTGCATGCATGCAGGTGTCTTGGGATAAAGGCGTCACCTAAATAAATTCCCTTAGACATATGGTAATAGAGGAAATGGAAAAGGTCTCTTCCCTTCTCTCCCTGCCCACTGGGCCCCCGGCCCCCGACCCCCTGCCCCCAGCTACCTTTCTTGCAGCCCAACTCGTCGGAGCCCTCGTCCTCGCAGTCGTTGAAGAAGTTGCAGCGCAGCGTGGAGCTGATGCAGTGGCCGTTGGAGCAGCGGAACTCGTCCTTCTCGCAGCTGGGAGTGGCTGCGGACGGCTCTGTGGGAGCGGGGGAGAAGACAGGCCGGCGTCAGGGCCGCAGGGCGGTCACAGCAATCCTCACGCCCGCGGAGCAACGCAAAATGTCACAGCGCAGGTCAGTGAGGGTTTGGGAAATGCTGTGACCTGTTATGAAAGGGGCCGGAGAACAAAGAACAAACGGGAGCACACTGAGCTCTCCTCTGCACTCAAAACACTTACCAGGTCTTCCTCTTCAGAGCATCTCTCAAGCCTACTTTACAGTAAATGTCGGTTTAGAGAAGCCTTTCGATATGTGTTTAGGATTAACATTTAGGTTCAACATTCAGTGCAATGGTATTTCTGACAGAGCTTATCCTTGGCTTCCAGCTGCTCTGAAATGTCACGTGATTTTGTCCATAGACACTCCATACAACAGGTGTCGGTCTCCCCTGTCCAGAGCTCTTCCAAATTTTGAACCAACTGCTTCACAGATTCAACTCTGCTCCAACACCGCTCCAACCCCACCTCACAGAGCACAGATCACATCTCCCAGGACCACGAGTCATGAATTTCTGCATCTGTTCCCCTGCAGAGCTTCAGTGGCTGACAGCTCCCTGCCCATCCCCAGGCTCAACATGGCGCGCGGCGTTCACCTCCCCCCCCCGGAGACCCTGCTCCATCCGCGGCCCTGGCCCGACTCACCGCAGTCCTGCTCGTCGGTGTTGTCTCCGCAGTTATCGATCCCGTCGCACTGCCGGCCGATCCACAGGCACACGCGGTCGTTGTGGCAGCGGAAAGGCCGGTTGGGCGGGCACTGGAACTTCACTGCGGGAAGAGCGGACAGACGGGTTAAGGGCAGGAGAGACGGGAACCAGCGGGAACGGAGCTCAGGGCAAGGCTGTCGAGACGGACACGGGCAGGGACAGAGAGAGGAGAGAGGCAGACGGGGACAGATAGAGAGCGAGGCTGAGGGACCCAGCGAGATGGAGAGAGGGACAGCGAGGGCCGAGAGGACAACGCTGAGTAAGAGGGAGACGTATAGAAGGGGTGTGAAGAAGACAGGCTAAAGGGGAGAGAAAGGGGGGACACGCACTACACTCCTCGGGGTTCTCGTCAGAGTTGTCCCCGCAGTCGTCCTCGCCGTCGCACTTCCAGGCCAGCGGTTTGCACAGAGTGTTGTTACACTGGAACTCGTCCAGGGGGCAGTTCCTCCCGGCTGCTCGGAGAGGAAGAGAGAGGGACCGCAGGTTAGATGAACTCTACGCCTTCCTGCCCTGGCGACCCCACAAAATCTCATTCCAGTTGCTCATCCTCCCAAGGAACTGCACCTCCACCCAGCTCCCCAGCCGAGGGGACGGTTAACAAGCCGGGAACAGTCTTATCCTTCACTGGCAACAAGGAGCATGATGGGTCAGCTGGCATGCGCATGTGTATCTGCAAGTCATGGCTTGTGTGTGGCATGGCTTGTGTTTGCACGCAGGGGCACATTTTGGCATACGCCATCATGTTCCTAATGCTACGCAGCATTTGCATGCTATGGAGCGGGAACGCAAGTCGCCCATTCTTACCACCACTGTCGCACTTCTCCTCGTCGCTGCCGTCCATGCAGTCCGCGTCCCTGTCGCAACGCCAGCGGATGGGGATGCAGTGGCCATTTTTGCACTGGAACTGGTCGTTGTCACACTTTACATCACAGCCGTTCTACAGTTTGTGCAAAGACAACCAAGAACAGTGTCATGGGAAGGTGATGCTCAGAGCTCCTCTTTTCAACATGCCAACAATGAGCTTTGCTCTTCCCCTGCACAAAATGGTTTAAAACGAGCTTCTAAAGGAGAGGTTCTGAACCTCTGAAATGCTACGCCCCGCCCTTTCAGTTAACAGAAAACCACAGCACTTGGTGTATGGGATAATAATTTCATTTAAATATTTTTTATTGCTGCTTTCCACGTGGTGTCAAGTCGTTTACTAACATGTATGAAACTGCATATGTAAGTTGTAGCGTGCATTGCCATAGATCATAACGTGACGTTGATGGAAAGAAACCTTAACTAGGCTCAGTTCCTAATACTGCCGCTAGAGTGGAAGTTACTTGTCGTTATTGTAAGATTCAATGCCTGCGTAAGTTCTGCGTCTGTGCAGCTACAGCCATATTTGCTTGGATCCAAGAAAATGGGGACCAAAGTCAATGCAGTCTTCATGAAAGGTTTAATTAACAATTTTTAGTATTAACTTACTGTGATTCAATCAGACTCTGGGATATTTTGCCAAATGAAATTTGGTTTCCAAGAACTTGCTGGTTAGCAGCAAATACAAGCTAGTGACTAAAACGCCAAATATCGTGAGGAGCTCAATTAGAAGACGAGTCTTAAGAGTTCGACTTATAAATTGCTGTAAAAAACGCTGCCTTATAGTTGGAAAAATTTGGGCCGTATTTTAAAATGAACTGTATGCAAAAAGCTCTTGCACCCCCTTATGGGCGCCCATAGGCAGGGTGCCCCAATGGTCGAGATCCCCAGTTCTTAAAGAGCAGTTTCTCCCCGAAGTAAGACTGATTTCGGGGTTCAATTCCCTTTCCCATTTTCGCAGGGCTCGTTGCTTTTCAGTCTGATGTGGGGCTGCCCAGGCCGATCCGATCGCCCCTCACCTCGTCCGATCCGTCGGCGCAGTCGTGATCCCCATCGCACTTCCAGCGGCCGGCGATGCAGCGCCCGTTGGTGCAGGCGAACTCGCTCTCGGAGCACTGCCGAGGCACTGCAGCGGGGAGGTGGGAGAGGGCACAAGAAGGTGAGGGAGAGAGGTGTGCACACGTGCATGCACGAGAGCGAGGGGGCGCCATTTTCAATGCTCAGAGCCGCCATTAAAAGATAGGCGACACTTTACTGGTGATTCCATTGACCCTTCCGAACATTTCCCACGTCTGCAAGGCTGGTAGGGATGGTTATTTCCCAAGTCAGGTTTCAGTCTGGGCTCCCTGTCTGTGTGATGAGGGCAGACTTCCTCCCACCTCCCAGAGACATGCACATTACAGCTTCACTGGCTTTCCAGGGGGGTTCAAAGAGATATCATACTCGGGTGGGTTTGTTCACAGTACAACCAGTGCTGGTTACGTGATCACAGACAAACAGAAACAACTGAGCATGACGACCGGAATCGATTCTTAGTTAAGGCCTGATTTTCTGCTCTCCAGGCACTTTCATGGTTTAATTTGGCTCCTAGATGAATTTATTTCACTTGACTATGAATTTAGATAGTTTGCATCTCTCTACACCATACCTCTCTATACTTTACAATGCTTTCACTGTAATCTCACTCTGTCCTTTCTCTTGTCACAGTTCTTGAACTTTTGAAAGACAATGGGCAGGCACAATAAAAACACAACACAGTGAATCAGACTGCTGATATGAACATATAAAGCCTCTCTATCGTTACAACAGCAGTCACCACAGTACTGGAGTGCTGAATGTATCACGTGAAAAAAATGTCCTGATATGAATAAAAATGATTCTTGAGCATCAGCTATATCAATGTTTTTTTATCCACATTGGGAGGGGTTCTTGTCCTAGGTGGTGGGGAACAGGAGATGGGGTGCCAACATCATGTAATTATCTGCCGGCAAGGCATGCTTTGGGAGAAGCTCAATGGATGAAGCCTGGGAAAAACTGGGGAATGCTTCTGGGGGAATCTGGGTTTGCAGAGAGAAGCAAAGAACAACAAGGGCCAGCAAGGTAGAGAAGGGGATGACAGGGAGCAAGTGAATCGATGGGTCTTGACCCTGGTCTCTCAGTTCTGCTACTGCTTTCTAGTGATCTGTGAGACTAGAACATTTCAGAGACGCCAGGGCCGGCAAATTTAGTCCTGTACTGTACATTCCAATACCCTGCCCAGTCTAGAACTCAGCAGGGTTGTTAACGTGAATATTGATCAATGCTGTTTCTTTACAGCATTAAGGGACAGACCAAAGATCACTCTTTCACAGAGATTGCAGAGCCCAGTGGTGCCCAGAATGGCATGCCAGGCAGGGGGATTCGGCTCTAGGCGCAGGCCCCTGCTGGAGCCGCTCGGACAGGACTGCGTTAACCTCGCTGCTGGTGATGAATCAGAGCTGAGAGCTGAGAGCCGTTAGGGCACTGTTCTCTCAACATCACGGATTTCTACAAGCCCCGACAGGCTGGAGCTTTGAAAACGGGATCTGTACATCCGGATTTCTCCCAGCAAAACTTCTGAAGTGCTGCTGCTCCTGACCACTTGCAGCAAGTCTACTTGATGTCTAAAGTAAGTCTAAGATGAAGTCTACTGTTGATTTTCACTGACCAGCTCCGGCAGCACCTCTTAAGCAATTTTCTAACATACTGCAATCCTGCACAAGTTAAGACTTGATTGGAGGAACGAGAATCTCCCTACTCTGTTTCCTAGACTTTCACATGAACCTTCTGCCTTGTGTTTCACTTCTGACAGTAAGTTACCCAGCAATCCAATCATTTCTGCACCTCTCCGTGATGTTACGATTTTCAATGCTTTGCCCAGATGATTTTTTAATTTTCCAAACAGGAAGGACAGACGGAGATCTTACTTTTTGCTTTCTTTCAGACTAAAACTGGGAGGGAACAGTCAGGCTTAACGGGACAAACCAAGTTGCCGTTTCCCCTAAGTCAAGGTCTAAAATATAGACACTGACAGCGCTTGACAAAGTGGAATAATGCATAGAAATACATCCACCCAAGCAGCACACAGCCCCTGCTCCCCAACCCAGCAAAAGCCACAACATGGGTTCAGAAGAAAAGGCATTTGTAACAAAAACAAAAAACACAGACACAACAATACTAGAAAGACACCACAGACAGAGCTAAAAAATGGTGCCCCTGGCCCTGCCAGAGCACTGCTGGAGCAAGGTGAGGAACAGATGGAGGTGGGGTGAAAGGGCAAAGGTGAAAGGGGACACAGCGGGCAGGCAGGGGTTCGAAGGTGGAGAGACCTACCTCCAACAGCGCTGACGGGTCGGTGTGAAATGAAGCATTAACATAAGATGAAGTGAGATGTGTCAATGGCTTAAAAAAAAAAGTCACAACTCCAAAAAACCACGAGAGCCACGACATCGAACTGAACACCTCGCCCACGTCACGCAACACACTCACCGACGGACACATGGCACAGCGGACACAGGGCCACATTCCGCTACCCCCACTACCGATGTGGCTTCACCCAGCTTACCTGCTTCCTGGAACGTCCCAGTTCATTTTAAAAACAAGGGCAACAAGGAGAGCACCGCTCGCCCGCAATGCAGCAGGAACAGCTCAGTCTGTACTGTTCCCTTCCATCACGTTAAAAATATTCTGATCAGTGTCTCTTAATCTAGACGTGCTAACAGATTTATTAATGCTACCTAATTTGCACCTGTCACTACTAGAGCAGGACGAGACCACCAGCCTCAGCTGGACCAATCCAGTCCAGTCCATTCCAGGACCCTGGAGCACTGCGGCCTGGCACAGCGGGGAGACAGGAAGACAGGGAGAGGGTGAGGAGCGATGAAGCCACATGGGCAGTCCTGGGCAGGTGGGCATGAGGGGCTGGCAGCTCTGAGCGGGATTCAGGTGCATACAGACACAGCAGGAGTGCCATCAAGCCAAACCTGGAGGCAGCCAGACATAGTGAGCTCCAGGTTTCCCCCCAGCACACCCACCCTCACCGTGGTGTGGTCTTTAACCCTCACTCTCTCATTTCTTTTGAGATGATTTGCAACAATGGAAGCACACAAAAGGCATCCCAAAGGAGAAACCCCAGCCTCTTCCAGCTAAGTCCTCCAGGCGGACGGAGTGAGAACGGGAGTCATGCAAGCTGAAGGCAGTCACACGGCGAGCAGCCCATGCACACAGGCACACAAAACACACACAGGCAACACAAGGAGCACTGGGCTTGACTAGGACAGGTCCGGCTGCAGGAGCGTGCGCGAGATCCCAATCCAATCTTTCACTTCATCTGCTCCTAGACTTGTTAATGTCCACATCTTCTGTTTACCTGGTGTCCTGCTTTTGTTTAAGACAATCTGAGGGCCTGCGGTAATAACAACTGAGCAGCAGGCTCCCAGTTTGTTGGGGGTATAAAACATTCAAACTGTATGAGCAGTCTTCTTTCTTTTCCCCGCTGGACAGTGGACGACCCAGCCATGCCGTCTATCTATTCCATTACTTCAATGCTGCTTTTTAACTCCTGCATCCAAAAGACATGAAAAGGCTGGATCTCCAGCACAGCCCTGCTCATTAAGTGCCAATGAAAGACCTGCAGACACATCTCTCTCGGAACCTGCTCCCTCCAGAGGACTTGGGTTGATTGGGGGCACCTGGGGGGGGGGGGGGGGGGCGGGGTCTCCCCGCGGACACCTACCACACTTGTCCTCGTCGGAGTTGTCGCCGCAGTCGTTGTCGTAGTCGCACTGCCAGCGCCCCGGCACGCAGCGGTTGTTCTTGCAGCGGAACTGGTAGGGCTCGCACGTCCTCTCGTCTGCTCGAGCGCGGGGACACACAGAGAGGAGGGCGTCAGACCTCGGACAACATGGTGGGGGGGCGCCGTACAAGAGGCGACGCGCCGTCAGGCACCACCCTGATCCAAAGGCCTTTCTAGAGACAGGAGGACCTCACAGGCCCAAATCCCCCCACCCAGCAACGTGTGGAAGGCACTGGGATTCTCTGACAGGGAATGGGAGCTGGGACAGGGAATGAGAACTGACGTTTCTAACAAAAGAACAGGTAAAAGAAGGTTGATTCCATACTGAAAAGAGAAGAATAGAGAAGAATAGAATCACAACGTTTCGGCTGCCGAAACGTTGTGATTCTATTCTTCTCTATTCAGCAGGGAATCAACCTTTACCTGTTCGTTTGCAGCCTACGCACGCTGACGCGGCTCCCTGCTTGAGCCGATTCTAAGAAAAGCAGGGGATTTTTTTATTTGTACTCCGAGTGGGGAAAAGAAGGAAATTCTCTGTGCAGAGCGGCCCGGCAGGCCCGCGCCCCCAGCCTCACCCCCCACGCCCCCTCGCCCGCTCGCTCACCGCACTCCTCCTTGGGCTCGTCGGAGGCGTCGCCGCAGTCGTCCTCGCCGTCGCACTTCCAGCGCGCCGGGATGCAGCGGCCCGAGTCTTTGCAGCGGAACTCGTCCACGCCGCACGTCATCTGAGCTGCGGAGGCGGCACACAAGACAGCGGGTCACCCTGCGCGCCCTTGGGTCCCAGGCGCTCCTCTCCAGAGCCCAGATATCTCGGTGCGGTTCACTGGGAACACTCTCTCCACCGCCCGGTTTCTGCTCTTTGACCCTGCTGAGCTTCGAGCTTTTGCAAATCGTATTGATCGGCTTTCTGCTTTATTGCCCGTCCACCCAATTGAGTCAGGGGATCTGCAGTTCTCCAGGCTCATCTGTCAGAGCCAAAAGATCCTGGGAAGATCACGTCTGGCGGTCAGAACGAGTGTTCAGGATCACATTTGAAAGCAGACAAGCAGCTGCCTTGCTCGTAGCTACCTGGAGCTCTTTTTATAACAAATGATCTAAATGAACCCATGGAATGTCGAGTTCTGAACTTCTGCACTCTGAAAAGCCATCGCCATGGCCTAGCCCTCAGCCAGAAACTGGCCCATACTCTCCCTTTCCCGGCTGGGCTGGGTGTGGGCATGACGCCCAGGACACTAGAAGTACTTCCTGTGCCAACCCTGAGAATTCTGGGGAAGCCCTAGAAGCAAGGGTGATGGCCAGAAGAGGGCGCTGCTGGGAGGATGAGGGGATAATTTTGAGAGGCAGCCTGGAGCCTGATGGCAGGAGGGTGACTGGGGGAGTGGGGTTTGTGGGGGAAGGGTACTCAGTCTCCAGTCTTACTGCAGTTTGCCGGCTCGTCCGACCCGTCCACGCAGTCGTTGTCTCGGTCGCAGACCCAGACCCGCGGGATACAGCGCTTGGTGATGGCGCACTGGAACTGGTTGGGGGCGCAGGTGACTTCGGCTGCATGACAGAGAGAGAGATCGGAAGAGGGGCGTCACCGCCAGAGAGAGCCCACGATTCTGGGAGAGACAGGGGACCGCCGGGCTTGGACACAGGGGGACGGAGGGAGGAGGAGATAAGACAGCAAGACAAAGAGGCTCCACTCACGGCAGTCCTTCTCGTCCTCTCCCTCTCCGCAGTTGTCCTGTCCGTTACAGCGGAATATTCCCGGGATGCAGCGACTGGGGTGGGTGCACTTGAACTGGCTGGGCAGGCACACATGGATATCTGCAACACATACAGGCGCGCCGGTCAGCACAGGCCTACAGGCTCCAGCAGGCATGCAGGCGCAGGCCACCCCTCGTTTCCAAAGGAGGAAAAACACAAAACACGCCCAGTGACAAGAGCTTAGAAAAGAGGCTGAAAAGATTGCAAAGGTGGCATTTTAGGAGGAAAAAAAAACTTTTGCTTGGTGGAAAATCTTTAAGCATCCAGGGAAAAGGAGGTTAACACAGAGGGAGAGACAGACACTGGAAGAATTAAGCAGGATTAAAAAGAACAGAAGGAAAGCAAACAGAAAAATCAAGGAAGACAAGAAAAGAATAAAATGAGGAAGATTGAGAGAGAGTGTGGGACACTGAGAGAGAGGGAGAGGACACACTGTGAGGGAGTGTGGGACACTGGGGGAGAGGAGAAACGGGGACATTACCGCAATTGGCCTCATCGGAGTTGTCCTGGCAGTCGTTGTCTCCGTCACAGATGTACGCTGGGTTGGTGCAGATTCCCGTGCCGCACTGGAACTGACCGGGCCGACACTTGAATTCAGCTACAAGCAGAATAAAAAAAAACTGCAAATCAAAAGGTGGCATCACCTGAACGAGAGCCTTTACCCAGTAACTGAGAGTGCCTCTGGATTACTGGGGGTAATCTTCTTCCACTCAGCGACCAGAGGACGTCCCCCCCGACATTCTCTGGAACCCCACAACTTCAAAGAGCGAGCCAAGGCCCCCCCGCACTCACGGCAGTCGGCCGGCTCATCGGAGCGGTCCCCACAGTCGTCCTCCGTGTCACACTTCCACCAGAAGGGGATGCACTTGTCGTTCTTGCACACGAACTGCGGAACAAGCCAGGAAAGAAAAGGAACATGAGACCGACGCGAGCTTGCACTGGAGACTGGGGAGGAGGCATAGAGGGGATGGGAAGAAAAACTACAGACTCTGTAGCCATGCGATACCAACCCGAACAGGTGCACTGCGGCCATGCATCTGCCCAAGATGCAGTATTCCCACTACTGCTGCACAGTTCTGCTAAAACCACACACTTCAGTTAGCAGGTAAATGACTCTCTCTCTCATCCTAGTGTGAAACCCGCATCAGCAGGGTCCACTTGTCGGCACGCCCGTCTCCATTTGGTGGTTTGAACCAAATCTTTGAGCTGACGTTGCCATTAAATGCGACCGAGAATCCTCCAACCGGCGCGTCGCTCTGGTTGGGGAGTGGGGGGGGAGGAGAACAAAGTAATGTAGCCAATTCATAGAGGGGGATTATTTGGAGGCATGGGAAATGTGGCCAGGACGCCGGGGTTACACCCCTACTCTTTTCGAGAAACACCCTGGGATTTTTAATGACCACAGAGAGTCTAGACCTCAGTTTTATGTCTCATCCGAAAGACGGCGCTTGTTTACAGTATAGTGTCCCCGTCACTATACTGGGGCATTAGGACCCACATGGACCGGAGGGTGAGCGCCCCCTGCTGGCCTCACTAACGCCTCTTCCAGCAGCAACCTTTTTCCCAGGAGGTCTCTCATCCAGGTACTGACCAGGCTCACACCTGCTGAGCTTCAGTGGGCTGCCAATTTTAAGTCGTAGGGTGACATGGCTGCTGGCTACTAGTGGGTAAATGACTGTAGGCAGGAATACGACATTGAACGTGCTGGTGGTTTCAAACTCCAGACCTGAAGAACCATGTGTACTTGTACTTGTACATTGTCTACTGTTTGTTTGTATATTGTCTTGACGCACTGTTTTAACTTTTTGCACTTGTTTTAACAATCGAGAGACTTTCTGTAAGATAGAATTCCATTGTACCAGTTACATATGGCAATAAAGTTCAAGTTCAAGTTCTATGTGCTGAACAGGCCAGATCAAGAACTGGAGGATGTAAAAGTAGTGCTCCACTATGGCCTCTAGGAGGCAGCAGAGGCACCAGGAACGCAAGCGCGGCAATGCTGTGTTCTTAGTACAGTCACGCTGAAAGAGGTTTCAGAAAGCGGAGTAACAGCAGTGAAGAAAAGAGGCTTCGTTTCTGGGTCCTGCAGGCACCTGGTGCTCACCTGGCTGGCAGTGCAGTTGGACATGCAGGTGCGACCATCGTTGGACAGGTAGAAGTTGGTGGGACAGGCGCACTTGTAGCCCCCTCCAGGAGACAGCAGGCACAGGTTACTGCAGCCTCCGTTGTCAGTCTGGCAGGGGTGGTTGGACACTGAAAGGAGAGAATATATGCTCTGTCAAAATAGCCTGCCACCAGGTCACCCATGGACAGCATGGGGGGGTCACTGTCAATGGAGGTCCTTGGGGTCACCCAGGGACAGAGACAGCGCTGGGGGTCATTGTCATTGTCAATGGGAGCCAGCATTGGGGGAGGGGGGCAATTGTCATTGGGGTCAGTGGAGTAACGTGGGGACAGACGGATCGCGAGAGTGGGGTGATAAATGAGAGATCTCGCTGCGTTGTCGGGGTAGGGCGCTCTGAGACACCGCCGCAGGGTAAATAAGGGACAGGAAGGAGCACAAGTGAGCCAAAAGGCAAAATGATTGGGACAGATTCACGCAAGACAGAGAGAGAGAGACCAGACAGACGGGGAGGGAGAGGAGCATGGAGAAAGAGGGACACAAACAGAACAAGGCATAAGAGATGGGGGGGAGGGCACTAATGCAGGGGAACACAGAGACGGGGCTCACAGACCCTCTGGCTGGCGGTAGGAGTGGAAGATGTGGATGTCCATGGGCCGGTGCAGGGTGCTGATCAGCATGGTCTTGTTGGTGCCCAGGGTCTTGTGCGCCCTGTTGATGGACTTGGTCTCCCAGTCTGTCCAGTAGATGAACTCCTCGAAGAGCGTCATGGCGAAGATGTGGGGGATGTCCTGGTTCAGCACTGCAGGCAGACAGCCAGGGAGGTTCGTCAGCCTTTGCACTGGAAGGGCAGGGGTCAACACTGCTATCCCTTCTCACCCAGACCATGCCTTTCCAGGTCTGTCTAAACAACCTGCGGTCTCCATTACCATCAAGACCTTTAAATTCAGAGAACAGCAGCAAGACTTATTTGGCCAACTGACCTGTTCTCTGTATAACATTTTATGATATTTTTTCATTTGATCTCAAACAAATCCTGCTGAATCAGTTTGAATTACCAGCTATGCTTTCTTAACCATGGATCTGTGTAATTATTTTTCCCTTTTTATTATCTTGGCATAGCGTCTGGATGTTCTCTATGAAACCTGATAACATGGTCTTATAATAATGTTAAGTGAGATATGATGGAACATGCAGAAGCTGAAAGAATGTGTCCATTACAACCCAGACAGTAATCAACCCCCTGCTATAAAAACAGCCTGGTTCGAACAAGCTATTTTGTTTCTAGATGAGTGTGTACCAGCCCCCCAGCACACACAGGTTTTCAATGCTGCTTGTGGGAGCCTGTCAGGCAGAGCTGGGGGCTCAGTGGGCCAGTGACGTGCCCCACACCCACCTTGCTGCAGGTTTGGAGGAGCCAGGGGTCCCCATTACCTTGACCAACTGACCCCAGCACTACTCCGCCTCTGTCACACTGGGCTAATGGGGAGCCCCAGTTACAGTCAGCCCCTGGAGTGACCTAGTCTCGGGGCCACAGAGCTCAGCTGGCAATCCAGGTGACACTGGGGTATTGGGGAACTCCAGTCTCAGTCAGCCCCTGGTGTGAGCCAGAAGTCTGGTGAGCTGTTCGTTTTTAACGTCCTGTACATCCTGGATAAATATATCTTGTCTGGCCAGATCACAGATACATTTAATAAATGTAAATGTAAAAAGCAAGGAGCAACAATGATGTGGAGATAATATTACTAGGAGAACGCCAGCCAGGTAAGAGAGCTCACCCGGGATGGCTCAGCATGGCCCAACACAGACGATTCTACAGAGGCTGATTACGACAACATTAGTTGTTTCATAAACAGTGGTGCTGGACTACAGTGGGAAAGGCTGGGCTGCTCAACTGCATTTCCTTGGAGGAGGTAGAAGATTTAAAATTTAATAAAACCCAGCTAATGTTCACTTTGGGAAAAAAAAATATTAACTCGTAGGAGGACTTTGAACAGAGATGTTATCTGTGGCTAATCAGCAGACTGAGAGGGCGTCTGCCTCTGTGGAGGCAGCTGGGGCACCGACAGCTCTCCAGTAGAGCAGGCAGGCAAAGTCCAGCACTGTCCAGTGCTGTTAGTGCCCCAGGTACTGGAAATGGGCCTAGACCTACTGATTAGAGTCCAGATTAGATAACTGCAATTCACATAACTCCCCAATTACATGTGCTTTAGCGCTTCTATTTTAAGAAATCGCTAGGAGTGCACACTGTAAGATTCACTGCCTTTAAGGCAAATGCTGTAAAATAACCATTATTAAAGTACCCAGTTATTATTTGAAACGTGGGATAGCAACAGAGAAATAAGTTTCGGTCCTGCATCACACGTTTTAAATGCGTCTGTACTAGTAACAAGCTTGAAGCACACCGTTACCAGTGCAACTGTACGGCTCAGAAGCAATGCAGGCGTACTCCTTCACTTCAGCTGTTCTGTTAAATGTCTTGTCTGCGCCGCTGGCGCGACGGGGGCACCAGGGCCTGCACGGTGGCGCTCTGACCTGTGTGGCGGTTGGTGCCGTCCAGGTTGGCGAATTCAATGTAGTCTTCGCGCGCGTCAGCCCAGTAGATGCGGTCGTTGATGAAGTCCAGGGTGAGACCGTTGGGCCAGGTGATCTTGGTTTTCACGATGACGCTGCGGTTAGTCCCATCCATGCCAATCCTACCGATGTGGGGATGGTCGCCCCAGTCCGACCAGTACAGGTACCTGCGAGGGACAAGAGACTTTCTGTTTTCCCAGGCTCTTCCCAAAAACCCCACTTTTACTACCATATCCTACCAAATCATATGATAATTAATACTGCCTAACATGGCAGCCTGGTGACGCAGTGGTTAGCATTGTTGACTTGATGTGCTGGGGCCCTGGGTTTAAGACCTGCGGTGCTATCTGTGTGGAGTTTGCATGTTTGCATGGGTTTGCTCTGGGTGCTTCAGTCTCCTCCCACAGTCCAAAGACATACTGGAAGGTTAATTGGAAAATTGGTCCTGGTGTGAGAGTGCGTGTCTGTGTGTGCCCTAAGACTGGTGTCCTGTCCAGGGTGTACCCTACCTTTGCTTGGCGTGACCCTGAATCAGAAAAAGCAGATAGAAAACTGAGCATACTGGATCTATTTCACTGCAAACAGACTTGGTTTCACAATTGTTTGCGAACAGTGTTTAGATGGTTTTCAGGTTTTGTCCACATCGAGCACCAAGGTGAGATCTGCCAACACAATTCCTCAGCTACCATCCCTTCAACTCACACTCCCCTCCTCACGTCCTCACCAGAGTCTGAAGGTGCCAGTTTTAAAGGCAATGCCACGCTGGACAGGTAGCGGACAAAACTTTGAAGCTCCAACTGCAGGGGAATTTATGTGCCCCTTTTGGATTTTCTGAATTTGTGTAGGTTTTCACCGCTGAACGTTATCAGAGCTTCACGTGGGTGCGAGCGAAATTTAAAGGGGATCTGAGTGAAGAAGTAACACCAGAGTTTGCTGCTGGTTTCATTGTTTTCATAGAGTCAATGATATCCAGTGTGAAAATGTTATTTGTTCAACTCTTCATGTTTCACTCGGACCCACCTGATTCAGGAAATCTGCAAGGGGTGAATACATACTTTTTTCCATGCAACTGTATTAGAAGTGTTCACGGATATGCATTCAAACCCATGTCAGGTGGATGCCTTTTCCTCCACAGGTGCCCCGAGACTCAGAAAAAGACTGAACGCAGGGCTGACCGGCTCTTCACACAGAGCTGCCAGACTGTAAAGAGCCCGCGAGTGGCGGATCCTGTCGGGCTGTGGTACGCACCAGCGTGGTGTGATCACTCTCGGCACCCAGAAAACTTTTAGCCAAGGGTGAGAACAAGAGGAAGAGATGTGGAGAGCAAGAGGGTGTGAGTCAGGGTGCCGGGAGAATTAGGGTACAGCGTGATCAAGAGGGAAGAATGCACTTTGTGGGGAAAAACACTGGGTGGGTGGGGGGGGGCACTGACACAAAGAGGGTGCCCCATCTTACCCGTTGCGAACGTCCACAGCCACGGCTCGGGGCTCCCGCAGGCCGGTGTTGACCAGCACGGTGCGGTAGGCGCCGTTCAGCTTGGACACCTCGATGGTGTCCCTGCCTTTGTCGCACCAGTAGAGGTTACCGCCCACCCAGTCCACCGCCAGGCCGTCGGGGTTGCTGAGGGAGGTGCGGTGCAGCACCTGCGGAGAGCGCACACAGCGGCACACGCAGCGTCACGGCAGGGCAGGGCAGGGGGAGGAGCGCCGGCCCGGTGCGGTCCGGGGTCGCGGACACAGACCCCCGCCCCCGCACCCCTCCTCCTCCCCGGCTCACCTGCACATCGCTGCCGTTGATGTGCATGCGGCGGATCATGCTGCCCTGCGTGGTCACGTCTGTCCAGTAGATCATCTGCTCCCGGTAATCGAAGTCCAGGGCCACGGCGTTGTTCAGCCCCTGTCTCGGCAAACACACCGAGGCGGGTGAGAAAGCACCCCACACGGCGGCGCGCGGAGAGACACTTCATACAACCACAGAATGAGCTGTGCCAGATGTATTGGATCCATTTTTCCCCTAGTCCAAATCACCTGTCTCCCATCAGGAGGTGGCGACTCCGGACACATTCACTGCATCTACAAAGCCGCTAAGCCAAGCCTGCGTTTCCATTAACCTTCACGGCCACTTGACTTTACAGCCAGTGCAGGAATTCACTGCAAGCATCTCCGGGATTGTATTGACCCGAGCAATGATCAATCAATTCATTCTTAATGAAACCTGCACACGTGCCAGCATCACATCCCCATCAAAGCTCTCCGATGTTGATCCCCTACAAACAGCACAGACAATGAAACCCACTGGTGTCTTTGTGCTCCATTTGTGCTACTGAAACTGGAGTCTGAGCTGCTTTCATTGCTGAAACATCGCCCCTTCTTTTTTGGGGGAGTTGTATGGCGGTTGAGTGACATCACAACCAGAAAAAAAGAAGGCGCTACATCTCAGAAGCTACTTTCAACACCACAAAACAAGACAAACGGAGCACAAAGGAACCATAGTGCTTCAGTTCTCCTGTGCTGTTCTAAGGGTTGGATGAGTGACATCATATCCCTGAAAGAAGGTGGCGCTATGTCTTGGGAACAACAGCGGCACAAACGCTACTTTCAATGGCACAAGCCAGCACAAACAGCACAATTGGAGAACTGTTAACACATACAGATGCCTGGCAGATCATCCGATTTGCTTTGCATGTCCAGGCTTCTGAACGGACCCTGGGAGCCCCTCACCTGTTTGAGCAAGGTGTAGTTGGATCCGTCCAGGTTGAGCTTCCTCAGGTAGTAGCGGTTGGCAAAGATGAGGAAAGGCTCCTCGTCTGCGGCAGAGATGGAGGACAACAGAGAGCGACAGAGCATTCAGAGGTAAAAATTAAGAGCAGGCTTCGGCGCTTGTGAACATCAAAAAGGAATGAAGTAATTACATTCTTCGAATCAACACGATTAGACCACAATGCAAGACACAGTTCGGAGGGAGACGAAGATTTGCACAAGGGGGCTGTCACGGACGTCCAAAGGGACTAACCGTGGGGAGCAGGAGAGCGGAAAAAGACCCATATGCGTAGCGGCGAGACGGGAAAAAGGCCCGGGCTCATTAGTGCAAAGAGTTCAGGAATGCCGTATAGAAACCTATGCCCTCAGGGAGCGGACGTGGGGCGCCCTGGTGCTAGGCGGGTCTCAGGACATCCAAACGTCAATGCTGAGCGAGGACAGAGTGCAAGACCCGGAAATATATAGCCCAAGGGAAAGAGAGGGACAGGAAGGACAGCAGACCGGAAACTAGGGACAGGACAGAGAAAGAGCGCCCCCTGGCTGCAGAGGGCGTGACAGTGGCGCCGTCTGGCTGCTGTAAGAGCGAATTCACAAGTGTTTCATTGCCAGACCAAGCTCATGCCTGCAGTCTTGCAAAGACAAAGAACAAAGCTGTAAAGCTTCCTATATTAGTCTGTGAAATCTGTCCCTGGAGGCAGAATAAATGTTTCTGCTTCACTTTGGGAGTGATCGTGGTGTGATATAGCTGGATACTGGAGTCATGGGGGCTGTGTTCATGCAGGGCGGTACAGGGCACAGAGGCAGATCCCCAGGGCCACAATGGCTTACCAGAAGTGGACTTGCAGCTGGTGGGGTCACTGGGCCGCACCTCGAAGCCCTCCACGCACAGGCAGTGGAAGCTCCCGTGGGTGTTAATGCAGCGCTGGGAGCAGGGGAAGGTGGTGTTGCACTCATCGATGTCCACACACGTCTTCCCATCGTCTTTCAGCCTGAAACCGGGATTGCACCTACACTGCAGGGGCAACACGAGATACCTCAGACCTTGCAGTGTTACAGAAACACACAGCACTGAGCCTGCGCACAGGGTTCAGAAAGAAACACACAGTCCCATGTCTGTGCACGGAGTTCACACAGAAACACACAGCACTGAGCCTGCGCACGGGGTTTAGACAGAAACACACAGCGCTGAGCCTGTGCACAGGGTTCAGACAGAAACACACAGTGCTGAGCCTGCGCACGGGATTTAGACAGAAACACACAGCGCTGAGCCTGCACTTGGGGTTCAGACAGAAACACACAGCACTGAGCCGCTGCATCAGTTTGGACCTGAGAACCTGTTATCAGTTTGAACCTGAGAACCTGTTATTGCACCAACCTTGTACCCAATCTTGAGGTCCTCGCAGAGCTGGGAACAGCCACTCAGCTTGCTGTTCAGACACTCGTTGATGAAGCAGTTGAGCTCGTCCGAACCGTCACCGCAGTCGTTGTTGCGGTCGCACAGCAGTGTCTCGTTGATGCAGTTGCCATTCTTGCAAAGGAAAAAGGAGTCGTTGCATTTCTTCTCTAGAAAAACACATCAGAAGAGAAAAAGTCACGCTGGGAAAGGGCCTTAATCAACAGCCTTGCAGGTGCAAGGAGGGATCTTACCGCTGCTTGCCAGGAAAGAATTTGAAAGTTGGAGAGCAACTATCTGGGTGTCATCTTACTAGCTCAGCTCATCCATTCCACCACTTTATACCTGGACTTCATCCCAGTGGGACTGTTAATCACTGAAGAAATTACTTTGCATAATTGCCAATAAAGACACATTAAATTATACATTAATAATATAGCAAGTATAATACTATATATTTACTGTATACTGTATATATGGATATTACAGATATATCGTCCCTGATTTTGATCTCTAACTACTGCTTGGAAAAGGTCTGTTTCCTGTCCTTGCAGAATTACGCATGTCAGCTAGTTTCCACGCTGGAGTGACAGTTTCTTAAACCACAGATGCTGCTGTTGGATCTGTATTGCATATCAGAGAGAGCTTAAGGTGAACACACTAAACAAGAGTTGGTGTCACAGACAGAGAAGACAGTCCACAGGTCCTGACCCAGGTACAGGAAGTGTTAAGTTACAGCCAGCATAGGCAATTCAAGGGCCAAATTCCTATAGGTTTTTGGAGGGTCTTTTTTAATAGGAAACAGATGGAAGACATGATCCAAAAACAGATCAAATGAAAAACAACTTCCACTCCAAATAATTACGCCTATTAAGAAACTGGAGATCAGAGGAGGAACGACATGCAGAGGACTCTGAGGCCAGGCCTCGAACAGCCCCCCATTGCACGTGCCGTCCTGCCAGGGGGCGCTCTCACCTGAGCCAGTGCAGCGGGGATTCTTGGGGGCTTCGTCGGACTGGTCGTGACAGTCGAACTCGCCGTCACACTCCCAGTGTCTGTTGATGAGACAGCGCCCGTTGGCGCAGCGGAACTCGTTGGGCCCGCAGGTCGGGTACTCTGAGGAGGAGGAACCCGCACGCGCCGCATAAGGACGAGGAAATGTGGTCGGTAACGCGAGGAAGAGTGCCCGCAATCGGGCTTTTCTCAAAGCAAACAGAACCCCGAAGCCCAACCCTCCAATTCCGATCAACAGCTTTAAAGTGATTTACTTTGCATGACGCTAACCTTTGGCTCGATGATACAAGACAACCTAAGGTTCTTTAAAACTGTTTTAAGAACGCAATAAATAATCAACACTGACTTGAAGAGCTCAGCCAGGGAGCGCAGGCTGTTACAGTGTAGGGAGGCCTCTTCAGAGAACACAGATACACAAGTGTCTCCCCCTGTCTGTGGTTCATGTAAAAGCTAGAAAACAGCTTTAATGCTTTATAAAAATCTCTCTCAGTTCCGATAAACATCAGTTTTTTGTATTTCAGGACCAGTATATATTCAGGATTAACCTTTATGTTTTACATTCAGATGACCATATATGGATGTCGGTATGCTATTGAAAGCTGAAATATCACACGTATACTGTAAATTCCTCATACAAGTTATATAGGGCTTTTCTGGACTCTCCTCTCAAAGCCCTTTACAGGTAATGGGGAATCCCACAACCATCACCAATGTACAGGTGAAGCGCCTATAGGCTCACCACACACCAGCTCTCAGTGGAGAGGAGAACAGAGTGATGAAGCCAGTTCATAGATGGGGATTATTAGGAGGCCATGACTGGTAAAGGCCAGGGGGAACTTTGGCCAGGGCACCGGGGCAACAACCCTAACCTTTTCGAGAAACATCCTGGGATTTATCAAGATCACAGCGAGTCGGGACCTATATACGTTCTGTAACTTTTCCACACAACATTTTTGGGCTTAAGGGCAACAAAAGGTGAACATTTTGAAAGGGGGTGGTGACTTTCTATCCCCTTACTGTACGTTCTGTAACCAGTAACTATTCCACACAACAGGTGCCCGCTTGCCTGCTTCTGGACGCATGGAATTCAACCAGAACACACCCCCTACACAAACACACAAATCGATATCCTGCACCGATATGGGGAGACGCCCCATGACCGGCAGTGGCTCGGGGAGACGGGCCAGGACTCACCACACTCCGGGGACTCGTCTGAGCCATCGCTGCAGTCCCTGTCGTGGTCGCAGACGAAGTGCTTGGGGATGCACTGCTGGTTCTGACACATGAACTCCAGCTCGCTGCACGTGTTGTTGAACACTGAGGAGAGGCGACGTGGATTAACTCACAGAGGGGAATTCTGGCCCTGCTCTCAGACAGAGCCCCGAGGACGGTGCTAAGAGCACTGACCGGGAAGCTGATTCCCGCAGCAGGGCAGCGGTGCACTGTCCGAGCCCACCACTCAGTGCCCCCTGCAGCCTCGCCTGGGCCAGCGTGCATGAGCTTCTTCATTTTCAACACAGCGCCGAAACACTGCGGCGAAACCCTTCCCTGCAACCCGCAGGGTTTAGGCTAACTTGCCTGTTTCGACCTATTTGGCCACACTTGCACTTGGCAATTTAAAACTTCCTTCACGCTTTAAAAGCCATCACACAGCTTCTGCGCAGTCCTGTAAAACTGATTTTTATTTCTGGACATGCAAGGATTCAGTAACTAACCCCCAAAAAGGCCAAAAAGATGGACCTACCCCAGCGTGACTGAATTAAACACACATAAATTAAACAGCTAATTAACAGAGTTACACTTGAAATGCAGAGGCCCCCAGAACCTCTTGGCAAGCGTGCGGTGAGCCGGCTGGTTTGAAACAAACTTCACAAGTGGAGGGCTGTTGTGATTGAGATCTATATAATGGAAAACATAACTTTTTCTCTCAGATTGCAGGCAGAGAGGTTTAGTAAATACTGGGAAACATGGATTAAATTGATCTCTCTACAGGGACCTGATTTTAGTTTATAAGAAAATATGCAGTGATAGCTTTGTGTGGACTTTTTTGTTTGTTTGTTGTGTTTCTTATCAAATTGTATATTTTTTTGTATGGCCCTGCTGGCATAATGTAAATAGTTCATTTTATGTACAATGTGACAAAAATGTAAGATGAATGCAAATGTTTATTCTGCTGTTTGGTTATGTTCCTTTCATCGCTAAATAAAAAGTTGGAAAAAAAAGTGGAGGGCTTTGCTGGGGTACTCTGTGCACTGCTGAAACATAAGTGCAGAGAGGACTGGGTATAGAAGATATATCAGTGACTACTTTGAAAATGGGTTCTCCACAAACGACAGATTTTTTGTTGCACCTGCCCGTTGGCCACAAAACGTGTCCGAGCAGACGTGCGCAGACGTGCGCAGACGTGCTGCTGTCGGGAGAGGGTTCCTCGGACAGCACGGGGAGCCCACACTCACCGCAGCCCGCCTTGGTGCTCTCGTCCGCCCCGTCGGGACAGTCCCGGTCTCCGTCGCACTTCCAGCGCTGCGGGACGCAGATGTGGGATCCGGGACACTGGAAGGCCTCCGGGCTGCAAGTCTTCGTCTCTGGGGAGGCGAGAGTGTGGAGGGCCTCATGAGCAGGACGAAGGGCGAAACGGCAGAGCTGGCCCACTCTCTCCAGCTCTCTGTCTGTCTGCAGTATTCTCAAGCTCGGCCTCAAGCATCCCCTGCACTAGCAATTAGTAGTTCCAGTTGGCACTAACAATTACCGACACTCACTGATCCATTTAATTGAACTAATTACTTCTTGACACCTTTTTTCAAGCAGCTTTTAGCAGTTGGGAAAATTAAATGGATTTTTGGAATGAACATCAACCCTGGACTCCATTAATTACCTGTTAATGGATAATTAACCTGTTAATGGTTAATCAGACATAAAGGGAGAGAGCAACCACTCAATACGTGAATCAGAATGAAGGGCTCCTCTTTTGTTATACTTTACATCTAGGGAAGAATACAGAAGAACATGACCCCCCCCCCCCCCCCCCACACCTGCAGTGGGGCCATTCTGAGTGGAGACGATTCAATTAAAAGGGTCAATTAGCTGTGGGAGGTTGAGAACTCAGCTGGTACGACAAGCAGAAGAGTCTCTCCAGACCCAGGATTGAGAGCCCCCTGATTGACCATTAACGCCAACACACAGGGCACAACCTCACTGCCCACGAGCAGACCAGGTCTGTGCCTGCTGCTCACCTGTCTCAGAGAGCCCATGCCTCTGGGGGAAGGCTCAACCAAGCAGTCAAAATGCCAGGGTGCCAAGGAATGACAAACCAAAGAAACCCAACTGTGCAGTGCCACTGACCAGCAGTGCCAAACTCGGCATGCAACCAAGCCTTTCCATTTCTGAGTATGATCAAACTGGACTCTGAGAAGCTGTGGCCTGTATCTTCTACACCAGACATGGAACTTGACAAATTTCCAGATGTTTGGATGTAGAGTGCATGCATGCACTTGTTTTTCCAGCTACATCTGCACATAGAGTATACTTAGTCCTAAATACTGTGATGCATTAAATATGAATAAACCTGAGTGTTTTTACATGAATAAAGTATACTAAGAACCTGGCTTTGATAAGGCCCTGCGTGACTATTGCGCCTGCAGCCTGGCACGCAGCTGCTCAATGTGACCACAGGGGGGAGCCAGCGAGCACACGCAGGCGCGCCCCCTCTGAAGCAGCCCGCCCGCTCTCCCACTTACTGCACCGGCTGTCCTCGTCCGAGCCGTCGCCGCAGTCGTCCGCCCCGTCGCACACCCAGCGGCTGGAGATGCAGCGGTGGTTGCCGCACTCGAACTGGGTGGAGGAGCAGAACTTATCTGGGAGGAGAGACGAGGGGGGAAAGGCCCGTCAAGAGCAGCCCGGACCGAACCGAACCGGCGACATGCGACAGATCAAAGTCACTGCAGCCTGCGTACTGAGCGCAGTCCGATCCCTGGCTAGGAGTGTTTGCTAGGCTGCAGTGTAAAACACCCGTGGACATTATGGACCTCTTGAGTGCCCCCATTTGGCAGGTCTTGGAAATGCAGCAGGAGAGCTGCACAGCTGGCGTTCTGTACTGCGCTCTGTCTTGTGAAACAAGCATCTGATCAGGTTGATCAGCAAGGGAGTCCACAAAGGTCAGAGAAGCAGTTTGGCTTAACAGTGTGACCACTAAGAGTCTGAGATCGGCTTAAGGTCTCTCAATAGGACATAGCAGCCAGAATGAAAACAGCAATGCTGATCGGCCTCTGCTTGTTACTTTGGGACAGCTGGAGTTAGGGTTCTGGACTGCTGAGTAGAGTCAGAGTTCACATCCCAGGCAGGAACAAGGGCCCTGCAATCTAGACAGCAAGCCCATCCATATAAACAAGTACCAAATGAGTCTATCAATACAACAGGTAACCGTAAATTGTTTTAGGGTGACCCTATAGGATATGATATACCGTAATCCTAACCCTCTGCTCACTGACATTCATCTCTCTAAATAGCTGACATCTGCTCGATTACTGTTACTCCAATCCTCCCCTTAAGAGACAAATATTCTCTCTCATCTTTTTCTTTTTGATCCACTGACCCTAAAACTGGGTTCAGAAGGAAAGTGTCCTCACTTTATTGAGATCTTGGTCCGTTTAGGACAGGCAGTGTAGTGAAAGTTGTATATGAAAGCCCAAACACTATCTGAAAGATCTTGAACGGGTGATCGGGTCTCCTGTGTGCACACGTAGTGGATCTGCTTAGAACTACCTGAGAGGACTTTGAAAAGAATCCTGGTGCTGGCCAGACAGGAGCCATAGCGTTAGCCCACATTATGATAAAACATGAATGGCGGCAGACTTGAATGGCCAGTGACCCCTGATGGGTTATCCCCTGCGCTTCCAGAAAAGCCTGCGAGAACACCCTGCGGAGATCCCAGAGGGGCCCGCTGCCCTACTGACCACAGTGCATCTCGTCGGCCCCGTTCTCGCAGTCGTTCTCCTTGTCGCAGGTCCAGCTCATGGGGATGCAGCGGCCGCTCGGACAGGCGAAGAAGTTTGTTGGGCACTTCAGCTTCTGCTTGTCTGCTCCAGAGGCCACAAGACACACACGCACACATACACAAAAAAAGACGTCAACACAAACAACGCCAAGAGGGTGTCAGCACAATACCCGTTGGATGGAGAAAGGGGAAGCAGAGTGTTGCCTTCTGGGAAGGCAGCACAGCATCATGGGACAGACTGGGCTGGAGAAGACACGACAGCAAGCGCAGGCCTGTCCTTAGAGAGGATACACGCATTGGAGTTCCATAGTGACTGAGTGTCCCGGGACGCCCCAGACCAGGCCGCAGGCCAGGCGGGAGAGCTGTACCTGGGCAGTTCCTCTCGTCAGAGTAGTCCCCGCAGTCGTTGGAGCCATCGCACACCCAGGAGGGTGCGTAGCACAGGGTGGTCATCTCACACTTCTGGAAGGTCACGCCCTTCACCCCCAGGCGGAAGTAGCTGGAGCAGTCCGTCGAGGCTTCGCGTGAGGCACAGCAAAGAATAATCGAAATCAGAACTCTTCTCGCGGTTAAAAGGTCTACAACGTGCAGCTTTAATCGAGGAATAGTGTGCATGAAGCACAATACCAACACAAAGTACAAATAACGACATCTCACCAACATACCCTGTGTGTTATGTAGGGCCTGACACAGATGCTCACAGAGAAGCTGGGCTGTTTTATCTTACCACTGGCATGCAAAATGGAAAAGCAGGACTGAGTGGCTGTACTAGGCAGTGACTCCTTTGACATTTCTGTTCTTTCCTAATGCAGGTACGCACAGACCTACGTCAGCCCAAGGCACCGCGACAGTCTGGTTCCACTCCGCCTCGTGAGCCCATCTCCTGAAAGTGTTACCTTTTACTCACTGCTGAAGAAGTGTGTCAGTGTGCTGTAAACTGCTCTGCAAGAGCACAGCTGTATTATGGAAGTACTGTACATTATACCTGTGTGAATTTGTATGGTTACAGTACTGTAATAATAATGATAATGTTAATGGCTCTAAGTATGCACCTACTGTAGAAGAATGTACTCTGGCTTGCATACATTCCAGATTTATGTAAGGCCATGCAGAAAGTAGCTCTTTTGCAAAGCTTTTGCATATCTTGCCTGTAAAGATATTGACAACACCCCCCCCCATGGAGACTTACTGCAGTTCATCTCGTCGCTGGCGTCCTCGCAGTCAATCACCTGGTTACAGCGGCCGGAGCTGGAGATGCAGCTCCCGTCTCGGCACTGGAACTCCTCCATGGTACACAGAGTCACTGCGGGGAGTCAGACAGACGCATTGCAGAGAGGCATCGGGGACCAGAGCAAGTCACGAACACAGCCCCGTGCAGGGCTCACTCCAGAGAGGCTGAGGCTAGGCTCTCTCAGACACAAGTCCCTGTGGCACGGCAGTGCAGCGGTGATTGCATTCCTTGCTAGGATAGGCTCCGGCTCTCCCCCGTGACACTGCACAGGAGAAGTGATTGTAAAATGGATGGACGGAAGCTGATGGATGGAAGCTTAAATCAGGGGTTCTCACACCTGGACACGGTGATGGGGAGCATACGGGAATGCCGATACACCCCAGAAAAGGGGTTATGGCAGCCTCTGTTACCCAGTCTGCAGCACTGCCACCGCCCAGGATTGGTAGACGGTGACATCGAGGCACTATGGCACGTGTCTCAGGAGCCGGGGGTAAAACCGGTGAGCGCTGTACTCACTGTTGCAGGGCAGCTCGTCCGAGTTATCCCCGCAGTTGTCCACGCTGTTGCACCAGTAGCGGTGGGCTACGCAGCGACCGTTCATGCAGCGTCTGTAACCCTTCTTGCACATGCGGCTGGCTGCAGAGAAAAGGACAGCGTTGTGGTGACACTCTTCCCGCCTGCTGTGGGCAACACAAACCCTTAATGTCTGCCAGAAGCCAAAGACCACGTTCTAATGCCTGATCTGCATCTGGACAAGATGTTCAAAAGGAACAAGCAGAGGCTATCGTCATGCTGCAAGTACAAAATAAGAAAGGTTTCGCATCAGCCTTCTTCATGGGGATTTTCAGCATGGACTTAACCTTTAAATCTTCTTTCACAGCTGGCATGCTGCTGCAGCTCCCCTCTCTAATCTCTTCCAAGTTTTTATTACAGTAAAGTATTGGTATAAGTAACAATCCAGTTAATAGGAAAACTGTCTCTGTGTCTCGGATTAATGATCCACTAAATTAGGGATGGGAAGAACTGTAATCTGCAGTACTACATTAAATCCTTCAAATTGAAGGCGAGAGTGATCCTTCCGATTCTAAGGGAGCTCAGATCTGGAGCGATCCGACTACCGCTGTTGCGCCTGGATGCTGGCTGTGGCTGGGAACAAATATTCCTGCAGCGGGGAGAGAACCAGGATGCCCAGCTCTCTCGTGGATGGGCAGACTCACCGCAGTAGGACTGCTTCTCGTCAGACTTGTCCTTGCAGTGAGCGACTCCATCGCAGGTCAGGTTGTAGCTGATGCAGTCGCCGTTCCCACACTCGAACTGCTCCACCACACTGCAGGTCGAGTTCACAGCTGGGGGATGGAAAAGCGGCGCCATTTATCAAACAAAGAAAAAAAATCCGAGACCGCCGGGACATGCTTCTTTGCTTCAGGACCAGCAAACAGCTGGTTTATCCCAAAGAGACACCAAAAGGTTTGTGCAAAAGGATAAAAGACAGAGTTAAAATGTAGCTTGTGTGTGGCAAGCTACCTGTGCTGTATCGTGGTATTATTCAGCATGCCGGATTCAGCTTTTCACTGCCCAAGAAGATGGACAGGTGGCACTTGTGTGCGTTAGATGTTAGTGAAATGGTTGCTTCATTTAATCTATTGTATTAGTTCTTTAAATCTACTTAATATGAATTTTGGCAGCTGAAAATAAAAATAAATAGTAATAAAATAATATTTCTGAACAATGTTAATTTAACAATATTAATATATTTATATAGCTTGCAGTGGAAGCTGAAAACAAAAAAGGTACACCATAGTAATCCACCTTCGTCATAAACATTTTATGTATCAAATTCCTTAACTCAGTCAACTTGCTGTGGCTCTGGCTATTTTGGGAAATATAATAACATGCTCATTTTCACTACATTTCACATGAATACTTGCTCCTGTTATTGTTGTAATGGAAAAATAAATGCTTGTAGTTTTTAATTTAGCTCGTCTACTCAGAGTGACACATGGGAGGTTCAGAGGTAGAATTCTCGGATTCGAGTCCCACCTAAAGCATAAGTTGTACTTTTTACAAATTGCCCTTTTTGGGCATCATTTTCTCAAAATAAAATAAAATGTGTACTATATTGACATGCATCAATAGGCTCCCTTTACAACAAAAACATGTGATGGTGTTTTTTCAGCCAGACAAAGGTACCCCTAACTGTCTATGCAGGGCAGGGGGTGTAATGGCATGAGCTCTGATGCACGCACAACTCACAACAGTTAACAACGCTGTCCTGATGCCGACAGCAGGAGTTAACGGAAGGACTTCTTGTGTGCTCAGAACCTCCGCGCCTTTTCAAACACACCAGCTGACAGACCTCTGCAAAACCCGCTGTCATTTGTGTCAGTGTGGAATTAAATGTATTTCCCACTACCGGGACAGAGTTCCCTGGGAGAGGTATGGGGGGAGGATGATTAGAGTGATCCTGGCTGAGGAAAGTGATACTTAAGCACTCAGGAGCTGCTGCCAGACTTTGCTGATCAATCAGCACTCTGTATGTGGGGGAAGAACAGACTCTGACTCACCTGCAGAAAGACTTTGCATGCCAGGTTACTGGCCGGTGCTCATCAAAAGGCAAAAGTCACACAGTAATTTTCACCAGACTGGAACAAACCCCTCCTAGGCAATCAGTTTTAACTCCTCCAAGTAAAACCAAGGTTTTTCAGGTTTTGAACACCGTTCAATCAGTTTTAATTAATTTTGTATTAACCTATTCATGAAGGGGCCAATCACAATCCTGCCAGCCAACATCGTTGACCAAGAACGCCCACCCCCCCGCCGTGCATCGTGCATGCCAGTCACTCACAGCTGCAGGTGGTGTCGTCCATCAGCTTGCGGTCCCCGCGGCATGTGCAGTTGACCCTCCCTTCCGCGGTCAGCAGGCACAGGTCCTGGCAGCCCCCGTTGTTCACACGGCACGGAGAGAACTCGCCTGCGGGGCCGGGGGAGAGATCACAGAAAGGGTCAGCTCAGACGCCACGAGACCGCAACGCCAGGCACGCCTCGGGCGCCAGCTGCAGGGCTCTGGCACACAATCCTGCCCGGCACGTGCTGGACAACACACTTATGCCTCCTCCCATCAGGGAGGGCTGCGTGGACAGAGAGGAGGAGGAAATGGGGATAAACACACATTCGCCTCATCTGCTTCATCTGCATGATCGACGGCTGGGGTTATGCTTAAACTAGGAAGGCAAAGTGGCCTGTGACGATCATGCCCCTGCGTCCCTGCAATCTGATGAATCACAGCATGGGGCAGAGAGGTGTGAACCTGCATTTCCTAATGGCATGTCTTATTCTGCCATGTGCTAGAACATGTGGGAGGGTTGTAGGCCCCCCCGCCCCACAGAAAAGCACCCTGCTTCCCTGGAAAGATGAATCAGTATCCATAGTAGTGAACTATTATTTCAGGTTCTTCCCTAGAAAAGCTTTAGGACCCATGAAACACAGCCCACAGCCTCCTGACGTGTCTCAACTCATACACCCTAAAAAGAGGGGGAAAGGATTATATCACACTTGGCTGCAGTCTATAGATAAAATTGTTCTTAATGGAGTTTGGCTTACTTACACTTTGCTATGGCAAAACTAAATTCGACAGCATGGAGAGACAATTTCTCATATCTTTAAAATGTGTTTAACTCTTTCCCCCACCTTTCCACTTTTAAGGGGCTTTCTGAGTTTTTCTTTTGGTCTGCTGGTCATATTTGTGATCAGGAGGCCAGCAGACGAGGGCGTTAGCAGAGTGTTCGTGGCCCTCTCTCTCTACACCTCCAACAGAAATTCTGGAATGCAGGACTCTGGGTTTTACAAGTTGGCCATAGAAAGAAACAAGTAAAAGGAAAATGCACAGTGGGGGCTCTGCAAATTGCAAGCAGGCCTGTTCCTTGAATTGGAGCAGATCCCCTGTGAAGTGCAGCCTTTCGACAGACGCTAACACAGCCCTCTCCACGGCACTAATGCAATGCGATGGATCTAAATGGGATTCGCTACGGCTGCTGAAATCTTCATATGAAAAGCAGCCGGACACTGACAGCACTTCTGTGCGAAACACAGGGGGAGAAGGACGTGGAGAGAGGAGGGGTGCAGGCAGAACAGAGTCAAGGGTAGAAATTCAATTTCACAAGGCAAAGTCAGAAGGCCCCAGGTGTCTGGGCACCTTCGTTCCTCAGGGAGATTGGTTTTGTCACCTAATTACATCAGCCGCTGCAGAACAGCCATGCACAATGAGCCTGAGGAAAGCTCTCAAATCTCTCTCGCACTCGCTCACCCCTGGGGAAGACAGGAGGGAGAGGGTGGAATACCGCAGCCCTGCTAACCCCTTTCCCTCACACAGAGCAGAACTTCACTGACATCTGCAGAACCACAGAGCAGAACCTCACTGACCTCCACAAAAATTGTACAGCAAATTACAGAAAGCTGAAATTAGACCCCTCGATTTGAGCGCCATGTTCCCTCTTGATGACCACGATACAAGAAGGATAAGGCTCCCTGGAGGCAGTGTAAAGGAGAACAGCCAGACTAACACCTGCACCCAGAGGAATGTTGCACTCATGCAGAGGAAGGGGACGGAATATTTTTTTCCTAGAGCACAACAGATTGGGAACTTAATATGTAGGAGGGTATTGACCATCCCAAATGGCGGAGAAGAAGGGAGGAGTCACTTCTTCAGAAAAAGGCATGGGGGGGGTCTGGAGCTCCCTGGGGCGCTGAAGGAGACGGGGGCGCCAGGACCCCGGCAGCCTGGTGAGAGAACGGGCCGGGTCCTGCCCTGCCGGGAGACTCACAGCTGTTGGTGTCGTTGGCCACGGCGATGATGCCCATGGGCTGCTGGGGAATGTCCGCGCGCAGGACCTTCATGTCTCCGCCCACGTACTTGTCGGCGCGCAGTACGGCCCGCCGTACCCAGTCCGTCCAGAAGATGTAGTCTCCGTACACCGCCAGGCCGAAGGGGTGCACAGGCTCATTCTTCAGAATCACCTGCAGGGGGCAGGAGAGAGACAGGCAGTCAGGCACCCACACATGCTTTCTCTCTCGAAGGCGCAGCATGTCTACTTGACAACAGATGTATGGAATCAGCAGATTTAATGATGTGACGGCGGAATCAGAGCTGATGCGCGTGTTTTTTTGATTGAATGTTTCTGGATTTTGATGGAAATTCTACGGATCCTTACAGTTATATAGCACTTTTCCGGACACTGCATTCAAAGTGCTTTACAGGTGATGGGGAATCCCACGACCACCACCAATGTGCAGCCCCACCTGGATGATGCGCATGTACACTCACTGAACATCAGCTATCAGTGGGAAGGAGAACAGAGTGATGAAGCCAATTCGTTGACAGGGACTAATAGGAGGCCATGACTGGTTAAGGCCAGAGAGAAATTTGGCCAGGACACCTGGGTAATAACTCCTGCTCTTTTCAAAAAATGCCCTGGGATTTTCAATGACCATGGAGAGTCAGGACCTCGGTATTACATCTCATCCGGAGGAACGGTGCCTTTTTTATTTTTTTGTCCACTAGCAAGAAAAGGTTTCCAGGTTTCAGGGCTTTTTTTCGATTTGAATTTGCACAACAAAGAAGCAGAAAGGCACAGTGTGCCCACTGTTGGAGAAACAGGCGAGTGGGAAGCGCTATGGGAGACGAGCGGGCGGTCAGGAGGCACGGGCACGCCCACGCGGGCGAGGACTCACGTGGCGCCGGGAGCCGTCGTACTCGCAGCGCTCTATCTTGTCCAGCGTGGCGTCGGAGAAGTAGAGCTTCTCGGCCCGGTGGTCGATGGCCAGGCCGTTGGGCGTGCGGATGTCGCTGCCGATGATCACCACCACGTTGCCCCCGGACAGGGTGGCGCGCATGATGCTGGGCCTCTGCTCGTTCCAGTTGGTCCAGAACATCAGACTGGGGAGAGAAGCGCGGCCCCATGACATAAGTGCTCCAGCAGAAGACTACAGTGAAGACGGGAAGAGAAACTGTTCTCTGTTCTCGATCTCGGATCCTGGATAAAACCCCCAAATTAGCAGGGAAGCAAAGAACCGTCAATTTCTATAGAACTGGAATAACTGACAGGGTGGCACGATGGCGCAGTGCTTAGCATTGCTGCCTCACAGCGCTGGGACCTTGGGTTCAATTCGGGACCTGGGGTACTCTGTGTGGAGCTTGCACGTTCTCCCTGTGTTCGCATGGTTTCCTTCGGGTGCTCCAGTGTCACCCCACAGTTCAAATACATGCTGGTGGGTTAACTGGCTTCTGAGAACATTAGCCCTTGTGTGAGTGTGTGTGTGTGTGTGTGTGTGTACAGTATGTGCCCAGATGGACTGGGGTCCTGTACAGGGTGTACTGAACTGGGATCAATCAAGCTGTTGATTTATTAAATTAAGCAATTTACAGAATGCTTGGAACAAAAGTGTCCAGCAACTCTCAAGGCTTGACTGAACACACTACTTACTTCATTGATTAATAACTTTTTTAATTGATTAATAACGTTTCTACCCCAGAAACAAAATGATTTTAAGGTGATCTGTACAACCTCCTGGACTGGGGCCAGGGCTAAGGTAGGAGACCTCTGCTTTAAACTGTCCAAAAGAGCATAACTTGAATATTAAAACAGACCAATGTAACACTTCGCTGATTCGCTGAGTTAGTGATAACTACTATTATCTACTATCTACAGTAGCACAGGAAACAAGGAAAAAACATCATCTGATGTTTAACGAGGTTGTACTTTGAGGAAAGTAAAGAGCAAAGCAGACAAGTCTCCCTGGTCTAAACACGAGGTGCAAGTGGATTTTGGGGGTCTTACTCCTGGCACTCGTCCAGCACGAAGGCGCGCGGGTGGTCGTCCCCGGACATGGTGACCACGGTGTCGCGGTCGTAGGCGCCGGCGCGGGTCTGGTCCACGGTGTGCCGGGCGATGGTGGAGGTGGAGTAGCTGGTCCAGTACAGCGTGTCCCAGGCCCGGTGGTACGCCAGGCCCTCCACTGAGCCCACGTCTGGAGGGACAGAGACAGGCAGGGTCAGCGCTCGCACTGACCACTGGCCAGAGGAGGGCGCGGAGCAGCGGCCAGGCCTCTGGACTCAGAACCGGGAGGTCTGGAGAGTCCAGACCAAGGCAGGAAGCGCTGACGTTTACCACTGAGCAAGACTCTTCACCCAAACCCATCCAGGATAATGCTTATACAGAGCTGAAGTAAGACAGTGGATTAAAATGTCTAAACCATTAACTAAGACTAAAAACAGTACTAATAAAGAAGAGAATACAGAACAGAGGTACATTGTGAAGATTATATAAAACCCTGTTACTGTATCTTACTGTGTGACCTCACCAGTGTTGTTAAAGCTTCCCTTACTTTGACTGCAATGATAAAGAAAATAAAATCATGAGGATCACGTAAGAAACATATTTAAATACAGGAAACCCTGTACTGGAGGTCAGAATCTGACAAATAGTGTCTCACTATGTATAGGAATGCTGGGCCTAACACTGTACTGAATTATTGTCCAATTATTGCACATCCGTGTGGATTTCAAAAGCATAAACTACTTTTATTTTTTTTAAAAGGTTTCTGTAGTTTCTAGACTCAGTTCTCTTACGGTCACAGAGGCAGAGGACACTGGGTTCAGCTGCTATTTCAGATCAGACCCTGAGATTCTCGAAGGACAGACCGGGGGAAAAGAGCAGTTCTTTCCCACTGCGGGGCCTGGAGGGGTCAGCCCTGCCGCACCAGTGGAGAAACCAGCCTGTTCTCAAGTGCCGGCACACGGAACGCGCTGGGAAGGGCCTGCCGTATGGAGCCTGCATGCTCCCGGGGCTTCCTGGGAGACCTCTCGGACAGTAAGGTGTTCCTACACAGTTCCACGCTGAGGCACCGGTTCAGACCGCAGCTCGTGAAATCCCCTGGCCATTCCACCACAAAAGTACAAGTACAGAGTATTTGTGAAACATGACTGCTAAGAAATGTGAGGCGTGGGGTGAGGGAGTCAGTGTTGCAAAGTGTAGTTATAAAGGAACAAGTAAAGGTTTATTCCTTCTGTGGAGCCTGGTGGTGAAACCTTGCATCTGTTTTCCTTTCAGCATGGAACAAACCTTTACCAGTTCCTTTGCAGCCTACGTGTGCTGACGCAGCTACTGCACCTACTTAAAACTTCTTCAAGTGTAGTTATAGGTTTATGACAGGGACCAGGAAGACTAGTCCTGGGTAGCTGCAAAGCAACAGGTATTACAGCTACCCCTAAATCAAAATCACCAATTTCTAAAGACAAATTCAACTCTGGTCAATGACGTAGGTGAGGTTTCCATTTAGAGACCCAGTAACAAGAGTAACTGGACCTTGGATTTATGTCATCACCAATTTTCGGATTATAATCTTTCCTGATCCGGAAGCTATCCCAGACGCATCGCTGAGAGTTCCCTACGTAACACTCCAAAACAAAGGAGCCCTCACAACGGCTGGCAGTCATCCCCAAGACACCTGATAACCCACAGCTCAAGGCCCAGCAGATACTGTGCAAACAAGCGCACAGGAGAGAGAGGCACTTCAAGGCTTTCCATCCTCTCTCTTCATCTGCAATCACCATAATGGACATTTTATTTTTATGGCTGCAATACAAGCACTGGACACTTTAAAGATTAGAGCCTGCTCTTTGGCAAGAGGCAATAAAGCTGTGTTTTTTTCTCTCAAGAGTTCAGTGCAGAGGTGGGTGTGGAACTGAGGAGTCACGTCACAAACCTGCTGCATTGAAGACGCAGCGTGAAAACTTGCCACCCAGCACATGGAGTAAGTTCAGGGATAATCTGATTCACTGGACAAAGTCCCCTTTTCACCAGCAAACACACTGTAAGTCTACAAACAGAACGGACAAGGTTTTCCAGAGCAGTTCTGTTGCTTTAAGGAGAAAAACAGCCAAATTAATCAGTTAGAACCCTGGCGGCCCGTGCAAGACTAGGGGAGGTCTTGTTTGCGTACGAAGATAAACGCGAAAAGGAACACCAGAGAATGATGACTGAAGACGAAAAGGTCTCGCTGCGGACTTAGAGTCGCCCGCACTGCCGCAGACACGGGAGTCAGCGCCCGGCAGCCGCTGACTCGCAGGGGACACGAGGCGCCTTGCGGGCGGTCTCCAGCCTGGCCCTGAATTTGAGAAGAGATCGAGGTTCAGGCACACGGCGTTGAGCTTGGGTTCTGTAGCTCACTTGGCCGCTCATCATCACCGCCAAGGTCACGGCAGCCAGACTGACCCACAGCTGATCCCAGAAACGCTCAAGTGTGAACGTCAGGCACTCCAATGAAATATTAAAGAGCGAATCGACCGGTGTTAACGTGGGAATCACTGCGTGATCAGGCCCAGGGAGTGATTTGTACAGTGTTGCTTAGTTGCAGAAATCAATACTTCTTCAGTGCCAGGAGGAGGTAAGCCTTTTTTTCATTCTCTCAATTAGAACAAATTAGAATTAGAACGTGAATTTCGGACACTGTTTTTTCATGAAATGTATTGGTGTTTAAGAAATTTTAAAATTAGGCACTGAGGGGAAGGTTTTGGTGCTGAATAGCGATAATTAGGTTTACAAAGTGAGTTTTGTAACAAGTATTGCTTGTTATGAGAACAGACTTCCTTCTGGTCAACTTATTACTGCTTCGTTAATTTGTTAGTTAGTACAGCGTACAGACCTTGCAGAGATCACTTACTTTGTAACAACAGCGATTCAGAGAGAGCCGAGAGATGACGGCAATCTACAGGTAAGTCCAAACAATCAGAACAGTGGACGTTTTCCAGGCTGTACGGCTTTTTACTAAATTCAGAGATGAAACCGGCAAATTATTCCTTATTAATGACCACTGGGATTTTTCTGCACAATGACTGAAAGCACCAACGGTGAATACAGCAATCAATACATTTTAAGCAGGGTTTTTTGTAACCTCTGTTCAGATTGTGCAGGGCTGTGCAGGGTCAGAACTGTCAGGGAGTCCCCATGGAAGAAGGGTTTCTGTATCTCGAAGGCTCCCCTCCGGAGAACGGCTCAGCCGGCCCAGAGGGCACGTCTGGGCTGTCGGACGTGCAGCGGATCGTGGTGCCCCTGCTGGACGCCCTCATCCTGGCGACGGGGGCGGTGGGCCACAGCCTGGTGGTGCTGATCCTCTTGAGGAGGAGGAGGAGCCAGCGGCGGCACGGCACCGACACCCTGCTGCTAGCGTTGAGCTTGGCTGACCTTCTCCAGCTGGCCTGCCTGCCCTTCAACACGGCGGCCATCGCCCTGGGCCGCTGGCCCTTCGGAGACGTGCCCTGCAGGCTGGTCAGCTTCCTGGGTGTGGCCTGCTCGTGCGCCAGCGTCTTCACCCTGGCCGCCCTGGCCGTCTCCCGCTACCTCACTGTGGTCCACCCAGCCTGGGCCTACCGCTCCCGCTGCGCCCACAGCCTCCGGGCGGCGGCGGCGGCCCTCTGGTTGCCCGCCGTGGCCCTGGCGGCGCCCCAGTTTGCGCTCCGCCGGGTGCGCACCACCGGCCAGGTCTACTGCTTCACCTTCCTGTCGGACCTCGGCCAGCTGGTCTACAGCGCCGCGCTCTTCCTCTTCGGCTTCGCCCTGCCGCTCGCCATCATCGTCCTCATGTACGCCAAGATCTACGGCTTCCTGCGTCGCGCCCGCCGCCAGGGCCACGCCCCCCAGGTGGAGCGCTACCAGGCCCAGGTGACCCGCACCTCGGCGTTGCTGGTCGTGGTCTTCACTCTGTGCTGGCTGCCCTCCTACATCCTCATGTTCTCGCTGGTGGGCCGCACCGTCTCCGAACTCCGGTACGGCGCCTTCCCCATCTCGGCCAGGCTCCTGGCCTCCTCCTCCACCGTAGCAAACCCCATCCTGTACGTCTTCATCTCGCAGAAGTTCAGGCAGGACCTCTGGGCTCTGAGCGGCAGAGGCAGGTGCTGCCGCTGTCCAAAGAGCGGCAGAGACACCGTCAAGCCCTTTAACTCGGTCGAACTGGGACCTCCTGCACGGGGCTCCTGAGAGGACGTTACAGAGCTCATTCCAGACCCAGGGGCAGGGATGGGATTGTGAAACGTGTCTTCCTCTAACTCTGCATGTGCCTGGAACTCTCCAGTACACCTGTACTTGAAGGGATACTAATTCCAAGAAAGAAGAGACCTACAGAACGCAGAAGGCCGCTGTACTGCCTTTGCAGTCGAGCCTCGCACTCCAGTCATGGCATCCTGGGTGCACACTGACAAAGCTGCAGACGTACAGGGCTAACCAAGACTGACTGCAGGCTCGGAGCAAGCCAGACAACAGTACAGGGCCGAAACGCACCATTTACAGTAACACCTGGGAGGCTATCGGCTTCAACAAAAAATATTTCAGCACCAGACAGAACACATCTCTCCAGACAGGGCAGTTGAGTAAATATGGAGACAACACTCGGGCAAAATGGACTAAAGATCTGAACCTGCCCATCTGAGCAAAAGATCCAAGATAGGTTACTGCCTTTGAATAGTTTTAAGTTTCAGCATTGATGACTGACAATCATGGCTGCTGTACCTAATATGTATCCATATTAAGGTCACAAGAAAGGTTTCCAGCCATTCCCGATGCCTTCTGATTTGCAAAACTGTGAAAAGTTTTCAATTGCACCTGTCTCAATGAATCTGCACTGCTTGAGGGGACAACTGGAGGTAAAGAGCAGAAATTAATCACTTTTTTCCCCACATCAGCTAGCAGTTCTAAGCGGTTTCTTTTTTCGCAGGACGCTGGAAGGCTGTGAAATCATTGCTAAGAAATGGTTAGGGATTGCCTTTCATTGTCAACGTTTATGAAAGCTTGTAACGTGCTGGAAAACAAAAAAAAAAGCCGACAGGCTATAAGGTGGGAGAGGCCTCCTATTCCCACATCTACGGCTCAGACGCGGGGAAGCTAGAAGCTCCCAGCAGCAGTCTGCGGGTCTGTGCCATCACAGCGCAGTGAAGAATGGATTCATCATCCAGTCCCAGAGCTGTCACAGCTCTCTGTTCAGCGGGGGGGGGGGGAGACAGGCCACAGGCTGACACATTGTCAACAGCCAGGCTCCCATTTCCCGGCAAAATCGGAAAGACAGAAAAACAGGTAACAGCCAGAGCAATTAACCGTAAGGCTGACAAACACGTTGTAGGGATTAAACCTGAATCAATTACCTGGTATCTAAATGCGTGCTTTTCATTTCTAGCTCTGTTACACAGATCTGCAGCTCAAGTGTTAAAGGTGCTGGAAAATAACCAAGCAGCAATCTATCTGCTCACATAAAGGAACATCCTTAATCACATATCAGTTTCCTTGTTTGTTTACAACTACTAATTTGCTTCATAGACAGGGAGAGAGCCTGGGGTCAGAGCGCAGGGTCAGCCATTGTACAGCGCCACCTGAGGCAGCTGGGGTTAAGGGCCTTGCTCAGGGGCCCAACGGAGTAGGATTCCTCTGCCGGCTGTGGGATTTGAACCAGCCACAGGTGCAGATCCTTAGCCACGGAGCCACCGCGCCGCCCCAACAGAATATCCCTATTGCTTTGCACAGATGGGAAAATTAGGCTAGAGATGTAACATCCTCAGTTGATAATACTGCATGCTGAACATTTTACATTCACTGACCCTGTTCTCATATGAGCCAGGGAGTCCAGGGGTATAAACCTTCATGGGACTGTGAGCTGGTAATCCCCTCCCATACGGGACAGCTCTGTATCCACCAGCAAGTCAACAGAATAATTTGATAAACGACAGACGAGGACAGCAATAACACTTGATTTTGCCGTCAAGTACAAAGCAAACCCTAGGTTCAGTAGACTACTACTGCTTCCACTCCTCAACTGGCTTTGGCCATTGAGATCCTTGAGATTTTACTACTTAAAATCTGGGAAGGAATGATCAATGCAATAGATGTATAGATGCAATGCACAGAAATACCTCCAACACAGCTACACAGTATGCTGTAGGAGAAAAGCAGGAAAAGAAGTAGTGGGAAGACACAGAAAGCACAGTGGGCAGGTAATGATACTGCAGGGTTATAGGCTTAAGCTCATCTTGGGGGTGGGGGTGTCTCGGTCTGTGTGGAGTTTGCATGTTCTCCCTGTATCTATGTGGGTTTTTGCTGGGATCTCCAGTTCCCTCATTTACCTCCTAATGGTTAAATTTGTTAACCATGGTTAAAAAATAATCAAACCATGGTTTAATTGGCGGGTCTAATTGATATTATAAATGCACCCAATACAATAAGAACTGGCCAAATGAGCTTGTTGGACCAATTGTCTTCCTCACAACTTGTGACCCTTCTGATGTTCTGGAACTGGGCAGTGGGGACCTAGGGGGGTTTAAAGGGCATCAGCTGGTGCCACTCACTCTCCACGACGGTCTTGCGGTCTGTGCCATCATCGTTGATCTGCTGGATGTTGCCGAAGTGGATGTCGCTGAAGAAGATGCGGTTGGCGCCCTTGCCCCCGCCGCCCCGGTAGTCGAAGGTCAGCGCGATGACGTTCTTCATGTGCTCCGGGTCCTCGAAGGGCTTGATGGGCGCGTTGAGGTTGCTCTCGTCCGACAGGTGGATGCTCTTGAGGATGGTGCGCTCCGAGTACAGCAGGTAGCCGTCGTAGTCGCGGCAGGCGCGCCCGTCCTCCGCCAGCATGCCGTGGGCGCAAGCGCAGGTCCTCTGCCCGTTACCGCGGTACAGGCACAGCTGCTGGCAGCCGCCGTTGTTGTCCTTGCAGATGTTTGTGCCTAGGGGCAGAGAGGGAGGGGTTACTCACCAGTGACAGCAATGCAGTCACTCTTTATCCTGCACACACGCTACAGGCCTTTAACAAGAAACTAAAAAGATGACACTGTGGGTATGATCTTCAGGCGAAAGAGTGACTAGTGCTCTAAATATAAGTGACTCCATTATGATACAGAATTACACATCATCAGATCTTTCCTGGTCTCTGTTGCAGTCCATCTGTTTTGCAGTATTACTCGTCTGCAAAACAGATGGACTGGAGACACAGCTCCTACATACTGCTGGCTTACAGCAGAGGTCAAGGTTCAATCCATGCCCCTTGAGGCAAGATACAAGTGGGAAGATAAGGTGTCTGTTATAGTGGTGCACAATGCCACAATAATTGGTTGACTGCTATTGGTAGGAGCAAATGCTCATGCTCTTGGAACTTCCTTTCAGTTCTAATGCAAAGTTTCGATTCCTACTAATCCAACACAATTTTACTGGTCAACAGCGGCAAGGCCAATTAAGCAATTGCACATCTGGCAACTAATTGGCTCTGAAGAATGAACGGCCCCACAGTATGAGCACAGGGGTTCCCTCACCCTGCTGCCTGGCTCTGTTGAAGACCTTGATGTCCTTGAGCTGGACCCCGATGCCCGTTCGCAGGGACACCGAGTCGGTGGCGTTGTCCTTGTTGCCCCTCTTGATCGAGCCGTTGGCGTGGGTCCTGCGGGCAGACGTGTTGGAAGGGAGAGAGGGAGAGGGTGGGTGCTCACTCAGAAGAGAGGAACTCGGCACACTGTGCACAAGAACGGGGGAGAGGGATGAGAGAAGAGACGGCACAAGAAGGGAGAATCGAGAAGGTGTGCAAAGAGATAGAAGGAGGGTTAAATGGGGAGCAGAGGGATTCAGAGAGAAGAGGAGAGACAGATGACGAGCCTGCTGAGTCCAGGCACCTGTCACTCCAGTAGATGTAGCCCTCGAAGATGGACACAGAGAACATGTCCATGTTGTTGCTGGCCAGCACCACCTCCCGGTTCTCCCCCGTCTCCAGGTTGATGCGCTCGATCTTGTCCATGCGGGCGTCACACCAGTACAGCATGCCCTCCTGGAAAACACGCAGCGGAGAAAGAGATGGTCAGAGTTTTTCAGGAAGGGCACGAGCAATAGAGAGCGAGAGCGTGTGTGTGTGTGTGTGTGTGTTCGGACCTCGTAGTCGATGGAGATGCCATTGGGCCAGCTAATGCTGACGTTGACCAGCACCGATCTCTGGGAGCCGTCCAGACGTGACTTCTCGATACGGGGGTACAGACCCCACTCTGTCCAGAACAGGTATCTGCAGAGACAGGGAGGCAGGGGTGAGACGTACAGAGAGTGAGGGGGATGGGGTGCTGGGCTTTTTTTTCCCCCCACATTCTCACCCTTTCGCTGGGTGCACAGTGACGGCACGGGGCTTGTCCAGACCCTGCGAGATCACCACGTATCGGAACGAGCCGTTCAGCCGGGCCACCTCGATCACATCGAAACCCTGGTCGGTCCAGTAGATATTTCCTTCAAAGAGGGAGAGAAAAAACGATTGCTCTGCTGTCTGCAAAACTCCCGCTAAAAGGTTCTAGAGTACAGACATGACTATTGCACTGCTGGGAGTCTAGAACAAACTCTCCAGCCATGTTGTTGAAGGCGATTCCCTGATTTCCCTCAGGAAACAGCTAGACAAAATCCCCCAATCAGAATGAGAAGCACTAACTTACACAAAGGGTGCTGGGAGTGTGGAACAAGCTACCCAGCCACACTGCTGAAGCCAATTCCCTGACTTCCTCCAAGAAACAGCCGGATGAGATACTTGGTCGAATCAGCTGCTAATAACCAAGAGCTCTGGTTTGTAACCTTTCTTGTAGCAAGCAAGAGGACACACCTTGCTTGCTACAGCAGGTTTCCTTAATGGTTTGTGCTTGGCAGCCCAACAGATTTAATTTCAGTCAACATTTTGGAAATGAGCAAGAAAGGTCCGTCTGGTGAGGGGGAGACACTGTCGCCACCAACAACGAAGGGGAGGGGAGTCATATGGACTCACTTAGCTTTACCCCTCCCTTTACCTGCGATCCAGTCAACGGCGATGCCCTCCACGCGCCCGATGCCATTGGTCACCACGTCCTCGCGCCAGGTCTGGTCCCGTTTGGCTCGGCTGATGGTGCTCAGACCCATGTCCACCCAGTAGATGGTGTCATTTTCTGTGTGTGGGGTGGCGACAGTAGCAATCAAGATAGCATACTGCACTGTACCACAGACAGCACAAATCCATAAATCCGCAAGACTGGGCCAGACAAAACAACGTAAAATCATTTGTTGTTTCGTAATGCACATAAACAACTTGGAATCAACAACCGTTTCTTCATGTCTCAGCTCAGTGCTACACCTGCTGAACTCACATGGACAGAGTGAGCTGGGGTGTCTACAGGTTCTTTCCAAGCCAACTCTAAATCAACCTAAATCAGCTGGTTATTGCATTAACAGCAACATGTTTTAACAGCTCCTCCCAGCTCTTCAGGTTCTGCTGCTTTAAAGACACCAGGAAAACTTGCAGACACACTGACCCCCCAGGAGCAGGACTGGACACCCTGCAGACACACTGACCCCCCCAGGAGCAGGACTGGACACCCTGCAGACACACTGACCCCCCCAGGAGCATGACTGGACACCCTGCAGACACACTAACCCCCCCAGGAGCAGGACTGGACACCCTGCAGACACTCTGACCCCCCCCAGGACCAGGACTGGACACCCTGCAGACACACTGACCCCCCAAGACCAGGACTGGACACCCTGCAGACACACTGACCCCCAAGGACCAGGACTGAACACCCTGCAGACACACTGACCCCCCGGCGATAAGGACTGGACACCCTGTAGACACACTGAGCCCCCCAGGACCAGTACTGAACACCCTGCAGACACACTGACCCCCCGGCGATAAGGACTGGACACCCTGTAGACACACTGAGCCCCCCAGGACCAGGACTGAACACCCCTGGGACCAGACTGGACACCCTGCAGACGCACTGACCCCCCTAGGACAGGACTGGGCAGCACTACTCTACAAGTTTGGATACAGCAGGACCAGCACTGATAGGAGAAGAGGTGCAACGCTCAGTAATGCCAGCCTGCGGACGTCCAGTAAGACTCAGAGGGAGAGAGCCTTGGGCAACTAACTCCACCGGTCGCAGTCAGCCTTGGAGAACGACACGGGGGGACAGCAAGTCACTCACCAGCATGGAAATCAATGCCCACAGCCAGCGACGTGCCCGACATTGGCACAAGGGCATCGGACTTGTCAGTGGGCTCCAGGGGGATGCCCCTAATCCCCTCATGGACCGAGTACAGGAGGAACGAGCCCACACCTGGCACAGACAGAGGGACAGAAAACTCCATGAGGTGGCTGAGTGGGAGAGGCAGGAAGCAGAGACGTGTAGCACAACACCTGATTTCTTTGCAATTTATTTTGCTTCATAATCACGACCTTTGCCTCTTTTAAAAACCATGATGTTAGTAGTACTTTCTTTAACAAATTAGGTTCCTCGCAGTTTTGTCCTTAAAGGGGAACTGCAGTCCCAATTTCTCAGACGGGTTATCAAATCTCGGTAACAAAATGAACGAATTGACATTCTAGAAAAAAATTACAAATTCCGAATTAAGCACAAAACCGTGAACTTTGTGAAAGTACTGCAAGTCGCCATGCTGTCACAAACTCGCATTCAAGTTCCCATGAACCATGTTGTGATGCAGCCCTTCCTGCTCACTAGTCACTGTAATGACTAATGTACTGTGATGTGTAAGTGAATAAGTACAGGTTGTGCAACAGATATTTCACCACAGAAATGTTCCAATGTGATCTGCATGCAGAGTTGACAAGTAAGTAGTATTTGTCTCCAAAACCATCTCGAAATCTAAAACAATATTTCGAATGCAATATTTCTATTGGATTAAAAGCAATGTATTCACCAGCCTGCTTGTTTACAATGTCATACAGCTGCAACACCGGAAGTGTTGTTGCCGTGTTCTGAATCGCAGAACATGGCTGTGCGTACCTGGAAATCAAATCTATTTTGTGATGTAAATTGGCCGTTTTACAAGTTACTGTGTAGATTTGACTTTTATTGTGGTTTGAAATGCACTCAGCAATGCTAATTCTTTCTAATCCCCGAATTATGAAAATAGCGTTGCAGTTCCCCTTTTAAGTATGCCTTGAATCAAACAAGAGCACCTGAAACACACAGAGGTCAGCCCTTGTTAAGGTTTCCAAAAGCGTTACATTCAGGCAGGTGTGGACGAGCCGCCCAGTGGAGGTCGGTCTCAGTCCACTCCGCCGGCTGGGCGCCTCACCCTCGCAGGACTGCTGCCCGCTCCTCAGGCTGTAACCCGCAGTGCACATGCAGGCGCGCGTGGTGGGCGAGGTGGGCAGGCACAGCTGGGAACAGTCCCCGTTGTTCTTGCTGCAGAGGTTGGTACCTGGGGAGAGGGCAGGTGAAAGTGAAGCACCTGATCCCGACACCCGCACAGCATCCACGGAAAAATACAAGGTTACTGCCGCACCACGGCATCCTGCAATGGTTTTTATTCCTAAATCCTTGTGGTTTTCTTCAAATGATCTGGGGTCTCCAGCTCAACTATGCTCCAAGAGAAGTGCTTGTCAGTTCAGTTCAGTTCATTTGTGCAAGGCCATGAAATGCTCATTTGCATGTACGCTCCAATACAAAGACATTAAGGTAACGCCTAAACATAAACACAGAACAGCAGCAGCAGCAACGACAGCAGAGTTCAATAACATACAACTTAAATACAAGTCAGCACAAGCAGTGTGCAAGAAACAAACATCAGTGTGAGTCGGTGGTAGAGGCGGAGCTCAATAATCCGACATTTTATGGGAAGAAACCATCTCTGAATCTAGAGCTGCAAGCCGTTATGCTCCTATAACGCTTACCAGAGGGCAGGGGAGAGGGGAGAGGGGAGAGGGGAGAGAAAAGTGAGAGGCGCCATTTGCATCGCAAGTGATCAGAGGAGGACAGACACATCAGGACTGCAGCACTGCAGACTCACAGGCAGTAGGATCGCTACTGCATCAGAACATCAAATGCAGAGGTTAACTATTTGGCCCATTAAGCTCATTTGGTTCTTTCTCCAGTCCTATAACCAGAGGTGGCAATAAGGAAAACAATCTCCCTCCACAGACGGAGAACATTTAGTATCGTCAATCAGACCTGATGGGCAGCAGTGTCGACCACCATCACACACACTGTTAACTGTGCATTCCCTGGCCAATTCAAACACACAATCCTGGCGCCGTAGGAAGCTCCAGTCACTGTCAGCCCAGTCTCTAACCACCAAAATCTGGACTCTAGGGCTTCACCCTGCAGCCACATCCCCCTTGGTTTTCTCTGGACCCCGAGTTCCAGTATCAAGATGCAGCCAGGCATGGCTGTCATGGTGTCCTCACCCTGCTGCGCAGTCTCGTTGTACACTTTCATGTGCATCATGGGAGACGTGCTGTTCCGCAGCACCTTCCAGTTCCCTCCGTCCTTCTTGTCACAGGTTCCTATCTGGTCTGTGCCCTGGTCGGCCCACCACAGCTTGTCCCCTGCACAGACAGCACACCACCCAGGAGGGCAGTGCCAATTGCAGGAGGTTAGGCTCAATAATGGGCGAAGCGGTGGCTCTGTTAAGGATCTGCGCCTGTGGCTGGAAGGTTGCCGGTTCAAATCCTGCAGCCGGCAGAGGAATCCTACTCCGTTGGGCCCCTGAGCAAGGCCCTTAACCCCAACTGCTCCAGGGGCGCCGTACAATGGCAGACCCTGCGCTCGGACCCCAGGCTCTCTCCCTGTCTGTGTGTCTCATGGAGAGCAAGCTGGGGTATGATAGTTCCTAATGCAAGAAATTGTAAAGGGTTAATAAAGTGATGTTAAACAACAGGCACAGAGCCTGTTCATTGTGCTTCAGTGACCTGTACTTCTTCTGTAAAAATAGCCAAAAGATACTACCTCCTAACACAGCCTCCAATGGGCACACTACTATGCTTCATGCAGTAACCAATCGGCTTGAGCCCCCTTTCAGAAAGCAGCCAATCAGCTTGAGGCCCTTTTCAGAAAGCAGCCAATGGGAACACTTCCCCCACTCCCTTACCCATAATGGCCAGCGCAGTGGCCTTGGTCAGCTTCCCCCTCACCCCCTCGATGACCTCCAGCGCAGAGCCATCCAGCCGGCAGCGGCTGATGGTGCTGTTTCTCGAGCTGATCCAGTACAAGTACTCTTCTTGGTAATCGATGGAGAGACCTGGCGGAGAGAGGGAAGGCTTTGAAAAACAGGATGCGTGACAAGAAGGAAAGATCGGGAGGAAGCGATAGAAGCACAAGGGGAGAAAGAGAAAAGAAACAATGACCTAGATTTGGGCTGAAGGGGGAGAACGAAATGAAAAATAGGAGAACAATAAGAGGCTCATTACATGTGATAAACCTTTTGCACTCCATGCTGGGAAAAAAGGCACCTGGTCTTGCAATAATATTGCAATTTATACCCAGTTGCACACAGGAAGTTTATTTATGGTGTGTTTTATTGTACATCTGCACCTGTACATAAACACGTCGTCTCTGTGCTCAAGCTCAGCTGTTCTGGTTGTGCTGCTGGTGCAGGGCAGCTCTCTAGCCTAGAGTGACACTGTGCAGCACAGCAGCGCCTGCAGTGTCATTTGCATTTGTCAGCCACCAGGGGGTGCTGGCGCAGCACAAGAGAATGGTCAGCTTCAGGTTCACGTCTTCACAGCAGCTCTCTTCTGCAAGCACGTACAGAAAGTCCATCCAGGGCTGGTCCAACACTCACCCACAGGCCCCTTCTGATTGGTGAAGAGGATGGTGTGGTTGGTGCCGTCCATGTTGGCACTACTGATGTTGTCCCCGTCTGTCCAGTACAGCTTTCTAGAACAGGAAACAACAGGGGAATGTAATATTTTAAAACCTTACATCGTCCCTCCTTTGGCACTTAAAAGAAAAGAAACCGCTGTCAAAAAATGCCATTAAGTAATGCATTAACTTATTGTGTAAGAATTTTGTGAAGACAACTTCCCCCAACACCCCTCCCTAAGCAGAATCCTCATCTAGAGGAACAGCTGCTGAACATCTGTCCTGAATGGAGATGAAAGAGAGGAGGGTCTCTAGACTAAATAAACTAGGTTTGAAGATTAGAGAGAAGAATCAGAATTAAGATACTGATGACCATATAAGCCAAAGCGCATAAATAGCTTTCTTTTGCCCAATGTCTATCCTGTGCTTTTAAGAAAAGAAAGAGATCACTGGACAGTTAGAATTAGAGTACAGACATGTTCTATCAACAGAAGAGGAGGAGAAAGGCTACAAACTGAGAATGTCATTCACCCCATCTTACTCACTTGGCAGCAAGTACGATAATGTTAGAACGAATCTCATCCAACGGTTTCTGAAAGGATGAGAATGCATTTGAACATGGCTGAATTATGTTGTTCCAGGCACCCCAACCCTTTGTGTAAAGTTATGCCTCCACTTTTCAGTCTTATGTGCATTTCTTCTTAGCTTCCACTTGTGTGCTCACTTAGTTTCACTGTTAGGCCTGAAGTGCTTTCTCAGCTCTTCCTGAGATTTTGATTAGATTGAACGAATCCCCCTGTAGTCTCCTCCATGACTGAAGACACCGATATCTTTGCGACAGCAATTTGTGACACATTCCTCCAAGGCCAGGAAGTAACTATGCTGCCCTCAGCTGGGCACAGGAAGAGGTACTGCAACAGAGGACCTGTTACAGGATAGCGAGGCTCACGGTAAACCAGGTGAGCTTCAACTTCATCAGAAATTCTTTTAACTAATAGGACACATGGTGGGGACAACATTCTCATCTCCTCAGATCTCCAGCCATTCCTCCCAGAAGCCAAATAACCTACCAACCCTTTTTTGGACAGTGGGAGGAAACCCACACAAACCCAGGAAGAACATACAAACTCCACACGAACAGCACCTCAGGTCAGGTACTGGGGCCCAGCTCTGGGAGGCCACAGTACTAACCGCTGCTGCCAAAATAAACCCAGATCAAACAGAAGAAAAACCTTAAGCGTAGTGGAAGACAGAGAGGGGCGAGACGGGAATGTGTGTCCCCGCTGTGCTGTGTCAATGGCGGGGGTGAAAACCTCGCGCTGGCGAGAGTGAAGCACGCCGGCGTGTGCGTCGCACTGCGGGAAGCGGGCGTGGGATTCGGTGTGTGCGTGTGTGCGTCAGGAAGGACGCCCCCTCTCGTTCCGGTCAACGGAAACAGCTGCTTCTCATCAGCCAGTTGGCCGCACGCCCCCCCCAGCCGCGCTACCCCTGCCAGAGGGTTTCCACCCTGCTCCAGACAGGAACGGGCCTGGTGTTCGAAGCTGCCACTGGGATACGGGGAGGCAAGAATCCGAGTGAAGCCAGAATCTCTGACAGATTCCCGTCTCGGCAGCTTAGAGGCACGGATTGCTGTTCCCCAGCGCCTCAGCCGAGAGGCTCCCACTAATTGATCACCTGTGGGCAATGAATTTCTCTCACAGGCTTGCTCTCGCTGTCCCGCTCAATGAAGCAGCAAGCCTTTAACGCAAGCATGCAGCTCGGCTTGTCAGCTGCTTCTTTGTTTATTCCAGCCTACCGTTCGTGGCAGCAGTGATATATATATATCAAATTCCAAAAGCAAGAATAGAAAAGCTGGCTACATGAAACTTCTGGAAGCTGTGATTTCGGCCAATGATGGTGTGACTAAGCACTGACTGACAGTGACTTTTACATGTGTCAATTCACTCTTATTATTTTGAATAGAATTATAATAATTAATAATTGCTTACACTTATATGGTGCTTTTCTGGACACTCCACTCAAAGTGCTTTACAGGTAATGGGATCTCCCCTCCACCACCACCACCAATGTGCAGCCCCACCTGGATATATACTGTATATCTACAAATATCTACAAAACTAGAAATAATTACTAATTGTGTATTAAAATTTACATTTCTACCATGCAGAGGATGTGACAACTACTTTTCACTTACAGATTCAAAGTTTCACTTACAAACGTTTTGCACACAACGATACATCACCCGTAGGGGCTACAGAGTGGCACACTGCTGAGGCCCTGGGTTCAATTCTGGACCTGGAGTGCAATCTGTGAGGAGTCTGCATGTTCCCCTCCTCAGGGGGCTCTAGTTAACTCCTACAGTTCAAAGACATGCTGGGAGGTTAATTGGCTTTTGGGAAAATAGTCCCTGGTGTGAGTGTGTGTGTGCCCTGCGACTGGAGTCCTGTCCAGGGAGAATCATGCCCACTGTTTGCTGCGATGGGCTCCGATTCCCCTGCAGCCCTGAACTGGCTGAAGCGGTTGGAAAAAGGGATGAATGGACGTCACTTGTACGAATATGTAAAGATGTACTAGGAGATGCTCTTAAATGCTTATTTGCCGTTTATTTGTAAGCAGAGTCTGTTAAGGAATGAAATCGTTCTGCTGCTGCCCGTTGCCGTCTGCACTGGCCTGACTGAGGGTTAGGAGGGGCGCGCGGCGTTCCCGCAGGAGTACTGTGTGCGGGAGCTCAGTGCCGTGTGCAGGGAAAGCAGGAAGAGTGTAGGCACAGCTGGCTCATCCCAACCGCACTCCGGCCTCTTGATCCGCTTGCTTTTCCTGCCACCGTGCCCGACGGACTATTCGCAGCCGTCTTTCCCGCCTCCCGTCTCCCGCCTCTACAAACACCCTGCCTCTTCCCTGCATCCTTGCTCTGAGCAACACACGGAGCGAGCGAGCATCTGCTTCTCATTTTGCACGCCAAGGAGCCCAAACCGGAAACATTCCTTGGGTTAAGTAGGTCTTTATAAATAAATAAGTAAAAGAAGCAATTTTTTGGAAAAGAAAATACCCCTCTTCCTCTTCCCCTGCGGTTGTCAGCAATTCACCAGGCCCGGCAGGGAGAGACAGAGAGAGGAGGAGCGCAGTCCAGGCCAGAGCTGGACTGAATGTACAGTACTGCCGGGCAAGAGTGGGCCTTGTGAGGAGACTTTGGGGGGTGTAAATAAAATATACATGCTGGATATACAGTAACGGCCATCTGCTAAGCTGGTGCAGAAGAGACGCAGATGGCCCGGACGGTCTGCTGCTCTCTGCGGTTTTAAAACCGTAGGTTTTCCCCAACGTGCTCTGTCAACGCTGCTGATGGCAAGTCCCAATTCCTAAACCCTCGAAAAATGCCATAAAGGGGGGAAAAGCCCATTCCCTTCAGTTTTCTTGCCAACAGAGATGTTGTCCCTAGTAAACCAGAGAAAGGCATTAGTTTCAACCAGTGGTTTTGAACCTGTGCTGCAGCCTGCACCCCTATGGTTCTCAAAATATGTTCTTGCACCCCACAACACAAATCGCTGAAGTAGGTCAGCTCTTTAAACCCAAGATATACCCAAGAAATAAATACATAATTCTATCTTAATCTCGCCGTAAAATTACAAATAAATGGAAAAATTACACTTTTTTAGGTTTACCTTAAAAGACCTAGGTTTGATGAAGCAAACTAGTCGTACTTACTGTATGTGCCTGAGCTTCGTTTGTGTTTTAAGTGATTTGCTTTAAAATCGCTGGAAACAAAAACACTGGAATTTTCGTAACCCCAGTTTAAGAAGCACTGGTTTAAGCAATCCTCGCATGCGCACTCCCACTCCTGCTGAGGAGGGGCTGATGGGCAGCGTGGCAGGCTCTCTTACCCCAGGATGGGGTGCAGCACCAAGCAGTGGGGCTTGTCCAGCCCCTGGATCACGGCGTTCTTGAAGGAGCCGTCCAGCCGGGCCACGTTGATCTGCTTCTTGTTGGTGTCGTAGCTGGTCCAGAAGAGATTCCTGGAGACCCAGTCCACCGCCAGGCCGTGGGCGTTGGGCAAGTCTGAGGGCACAGAACGCAGCGGATTACACCGCCATCTCCCGACAGGCAGGCAGGCACACAGAACACGAGGCCGGGGCGCATGGAAGAACGGGATCTAAGCTAATGTGTTAATCCCAGGGCGTTTCTGGGAAAGAGTAGGGGTGTTAACCACAATGTGTCCTGGCCTAATTCCCCCCTGGCCTTTACCAAATCACGGCCTCCTAATAGTCCTCATCTATGAACTGGCTTCATCACTCTGTTCTCCTGCCCGCTGATAGCTGATAAGTGGTGAGCGGACTGGCACATCATCCAGGTGGGGCTGCACACTGGTGGTGGTAGTGGGATTCCCCATTACCTGTAAAGCACTTTGAGTGGACCCGAGCGTCCAGAAGCACTATTATTACTAGAGAGAGTTAACACTTCTAGAACACGGATGACTCTCACGGTAACACTCAAACGAAGCACGATAAAGCACAACCTCTACAATTGCCCCAAGTTTGACAATCAGGTCTGGAGCATGCTGGACTTCCACTCTGGGTGTGCACAAAGTTAGGCTACTTCTGACGCAGGTGATAGTCCAGGTTAAGAATGGACAGCAGGACATGTAGTGACCTGGTCCGTGCTTGAGGTCCGGGGACCCGATTACAAAGCTGAGTGAGCACTACAAGAGGCAGACGTCGTGCTCTCCTACCAGCGGACACCACCGTCTCCACCCCCGTGCCGTTGATGAAGGCGCGCTTGATGGTCTGGGTGCGCACGTCCGACCAGTAGATGCGGTGCTCCTGGGCGTCGTAGTCCACCACGGTGACGTTGTCGATGTCGGGCACGGTGAAGGAGATGATGTAGTTGTAGTAAGGGTTGTCGATGTCCACGCCCCGGATCTCGATCTGCCGCGCGTAGAGCAGGAACTGACGGGACTCTGCGGGAAGAAGAGGAGGGGGGGTGAGCAGAAGAATCGGGAAGGAGGAAAGGAAGGGATTGTGGGTAAAGAAGAGAGACGTCAGAGGCAACTTGACACAGCTGTGTTTCCTAATCTAACCACAGCTTAAATGCAGGGGTTTCAAAATTCCTGGCGAGTCTAGGGCTCATCACATTTCATGTCCAACCAGCAATGATGCAGTGATTAACCTAATTATTGTCTTAAATACAGGATCTTTCTTCAGCTGCACTTCATCACAAAAACATTGTCTCACAGGTACTGCTACATGTAAAACATCTCAGAGCCCAATTAGAAGTATCACAATTACGTGCTTAATTAAATAGGCGGACTCACTATGCAACAGAGAGCTCAGCTGGAGCAGACGCCGGGAGCCGCAAAGCTCTCCGACACCTGCAGCCCAGAGCCAGGGCTATAAAAGGAGGTGGAGACGTGCGACATTCCCAGAGGGGGACAAGAGCGGACACGTCAGGAGCAGGCCGATAACTCCGCTCGGCCGGCCTTATCTCCTGCGGCGCCCCCCGTCTGGCAAGGAGACGAGGACCTCGGAATGCGAACAGCAATCGGGGGAAAAAGGCCTGCGCAGCGAGGAGTCAATTAACAGAGTCGCCGGGCGGGAGAAAATAAGCTGCCCGCGCACTTTATCAGGAGACCCGAACCGATTCGAAATGAATCTGTCTTTGCGAGTTAATGGGCGGCTTCACCTCTGCGGCCTTCTGCCGCAATTTAGCTTAGACCTGCAGCCGTATAATTGGAGCCAAGCACCAGAATACTAAGCACCTTGTGAGCAATGTGCTAAAACACAGGGCACAAACCTGGCCTACTGAAGCAGCACTGCTGTTAGCAGAACACGAATCATGCAGGTGGCCCAGATCTCAGGCCACACACTGAAAAACACTCAATCATAACTCCAGGATGAATATTCCTGACACAGGTGAGCTGATCTCAGACAAACACTGATAAGCCAATCCGATGTGACCGTGAGGTTCTATTGTTGCTTTCCTACAGGATTGCTGCTTCCCTGGCTAGCCACAACGCCAATCAGACTGATGGCCTTTTCCCCACGCAGGCAGGGAAGCAAAGGGCAAGGTCATTTCCGATTAGCAGCCCGATTCTTCTCATCACACTGTGACTGATGAGTCTGGCCTGCCAATGGATCCACCCGCAAAGAAGCCAGGACTGCATCGACACGGCCACAATAGCAGGCTAATGAGTTTCATTCATTTACATGAGGAACACGTTTACTTCCGCCTGCTGGGCGGACAGGTCTGTCAGCCCTCCCCCCCATCGCCCCCTCCCCCCCCCAGTCTTCAATCGCACTTGCAGCACTTGCACGTAATGAAGAGAAATCGAGCAGAACGAGACTCCCAGGCAGTGAGCACAGGCATGGGTCAGGCGTTATACCGCAGCTCGCAGCTGCTTTCACGAGCCATCCTGTGGGAGCGCTCTCACCGAAGCAGGTGTGGTTGTCCGGGCTCAGCTTCATGAGGTGGGGGCAGGCGCAGGAGAGGGTCTGGTTGTAGTTGATCAGGCAGAGGTGTGAGCAGGGGCCCTTCCCTCCGTTGGCCGCACAAGGGTTGGGAGCTGGGGAGGAGAGATAGCAGGGAGGAGGACAGGAGGAGAGCGGAGAAGAAGAAACAATGGGGGGTCTTGGTTTTGACCACAGACAGTCAACCCTGGCACTTCCATTGCATGCAAACTTTGAACCAACGAAGCAATTAAGTTAAGAGATGAATTAAGTAATTGGGTGAACAAAGTTTGCTCAATTCGACCAGTTGCTTAATTAATCTATAACTACGAAATTAATGAATATACTCTTAATTGGTTCTGCCATCAAAGATCACAGAGCTAAACCGTAATTAAGACTCGCACTTAAATGGAACAGTCCCCCCTGATCGCGTCATTCATGCGGACAACAGTCACGTTGTACATCTATTCACTAATGAAATGAGAAGAACAATTCGTTACCCTCAAAGTGATCATGAAAACCAATGAAACTAATGCAGATCACGGCCACTGTACTGAAGAGTGCACCCTGAGACACAAACACTGTAGATGGTTCCTGTCACAGGGCCTACAGTAGCAGAAGTTTGACTGATGCCCTCCAGCACAGTATCTGGAAGATTGTTATGACACCCTGGACAGCACTTCCCTGCTTGTTTTGACAGGCTGCCAGGCCACAGGACCCTCGATCAGTCAGTATGGCAGAGCCCCACAGATACAGCAGGGCTTACTTACATGCTAGCACTGGTTATGTGGGTCTTTAACACAGTGCTGTATAATTACAAAAACACAATCAATTACCACACAAATAGGCAAATAAAACCCCATGCGGGAATGGCCTGGAAGAGATGAGATTCGGGCTGCCTCTGCTGAAAATGATCCATAAGAAAGAACTGCAGGATCCAAACTGGGCATTATAAATTGTTGCCGAAGTAAAACATAAAATAAACCAGCCAGGGTGATGAGGCATGTGGCATTCTGACCAGCTCCCTCGTATTCCCTGCCTCAGTGCTCTCTCTCACTAACGTACACTGAAGAAAGATGTGCTTTTGAAAACACAATCGGTCATTTCTGACGTCAAGCTCGGAGACTCTCCACTAATGTGATTTAACACTCTTCCGATCCCATTAAAAATTAAAAATGCTGCGTGCGTATTAGGAGGGAGAAGTTCTAAATAAACAGGAGCCGTTTAGCAGCCAGAGATCTGAGGCCTAATGGTTTTGACGGGAGCTGTCAGCTGTGGTTAGCTTCACTGTTGTTGACAGGGTGAGGGGGGGCGGGCTGTCAATCACCACGTCTCCTCGTTCCCTGCTTCCCCCTGGTGGGTACCGGGGTGTCTCAGCAGATTAGTGACAGAGACCAGGACAGGCTGCGCCGCCCACAGCTCTCACTACTGCACTGGGCTGACGACTGACTTTTCATGCTCTGCATAACAGTATCCGAATGGGAAGGAACAAAAAAAAAAAACAGACACCAAAAGTCTTGCTTTCACAATGCCCTGTTCCACCCATTTCCCATTCACCCTTCTCTACTCCAGGGTTCTCACTGCTGTTCGGTGGTTACGTGTCCAAAAAGTGACCTACAAGGCCACTGTTATCTCCTCTCTGTAAATCGAGACTGGCTGTCCTTCGCAAATGCCGCACTGGTTGGAATTAAAGAGGATTTGAATCTTCCGAGAGCGGCGTGGTGGCGCAGCGGATAGCATTACAGCATCTCCGAGCCGGGGTCCTGTCTGCGTGGAGTTTGCATGTTCTCCCTGGGTTTGTGTGGGTTTCCTCCAGGTGCTCCGGTTTCCTCCCACAATCCAAAGACATGCTGGCAGGTTAATTGGCTTCTGGGAAGACTGGCCCTGGTGTGAGTGTGTGTGTTTGAGTCCGTGTCCTGCAATGGACTGGCGTCCTGTCCAGGGTGTACCCTGCCGTGCAGCCACTGCTTGCTGGAATGGGCTTTGGCTCCCCCATGACTCCAAATGGACAGGTTGAAATCAGACAAAGGACCAGACAGGGACTGTCCTACCTTCAGGCTGCCTGGAGGGGTGGTAGACCTGCAGGTCAAAGGGCTGCGTGTTGGTTCTCTGGACCACGGTGACGTTGTGGCCCGTCCACTTGTTGGCCTTGGCCAGGGTGTTGGTCCTCCAGTCTGTCCAGTACACCTCCCCCCCGTACATGGTGACGGCGAAGGGGTGCGAGAGGTACTCGTGGCCCCGCAGCACCTCGATCAGCCCCGTCCCGTCGTACTGCGCCGAGTAGATCGCATCCGACCTGGAGGTTCAGAGGGAGGCCGAGAAATCACAACTGATGCCACAGAAATTCAGACAGCTCCAATGCTGTCCTGCTCGCCCCCGCCGGAGGGCTGTGAAGCAAGCTAGCGTTATGTCAGCTGCCGTGATTACACGATCAGACAGGACGCCTGGTCCACCCGTCTTGCAAGGCCTGCTCTGGCAGTGCCCTTGGCTCCGTTACAGACTTCTGCTCTGATCCACTGCCTTACTCTCTTACTTTGTCTCCCTTGCCTGTGTTTCTCTCTTCGCTCTGACCTTGGCTGCGGAGTCCCTTCTGTTCTACTCGGCTACGAACCTGGATCTCCTGTCTCACATCCGGCTTTGGACTTACCTTTTGTGTTGCGTCTCCTGGTTTCAGCCCATGACTTTGATTCTGGACTGCGTTCATCTATGCTTTCGCCTTATCTACCTGCAACCTGGCTACGAGCTCTGCTATGCTCTCAGGCTCCGACTCCGAGCTGCGCTTGGCCTGCCTCCTGCTGCCTACTCGGTTGCTAATTCTGCCCTGCACATGGGTTCTCCCGTCGAACCTCAGGCCGCTGCTTGTAGGAAAGACACATAGATATAACAGGAAGAATAGGAATCAAGCTGCTGACTGTTATCTTCACTTGAAAACTAGGGGGAACGGATCCGGGCTTCCGAGCAGAGAGGACAGGGCCTGGAAAGCCCAGGCGCTGGCGCTGGTGCTGACCTGGCGTCGATCCAGAGGATGCGGAGCTCCAGGTAGTCCACAGTCAGCCCGTTGGGCCAGCCGCCGTTGCTCGTCTCCTTGTGGATGGTGCGCCGGCCCTCGCCGCTCATGGAGGCCGCCTCGATCCGCGGCTGGCTGGCGTCCCAGTCCGTCCAGAAGAGGATCCTGGGAAGGATGACGGAGAAGGGGGGGGGGGGGGAGTTGTGGATCTTGGTTAGTGAACGAGGCCAGTTCCACCTCCTCACCATGCAGTTTGCCACTCGTTCCCCTTGTGGGCAAGGAGGGCAGGGGCAGGGGGTGTGTCACCCGCCCCGCGATCCGTCAGCCCGCGGCTCATGAGCAGCACCTGCTCAGCCCTCAGCGAGAAACAGCACATACAGCCCAGGCCTGAGGACAGGGGACCAGTTTAACACTGCGGCAAGGCATGTGCCAGCTGCAGCTTCGGAGAAATAATTACCCTAACGTGCTCTAACGAGGTCGGGGCACAGTTCAGTACAAGCTCCTCAAACACTTACATCTTGCTCTGCGTCGCTTCGCGCTGTTGCATTTGTGTGAGAAATGGCGCGGGGCTGTGGGACAGTACACCTATGGCTCTCGTCGCCTGGGCTCCTACGTGTTAATGCTTCTAGTTCGTGGGGGCCACAGTCTGGCAGGGATCACAGATCTGCTCCAGTTGTCAATTTTGAAGGGAGTTAAAGGCAGGTTTTTGAGAGGTTAAACAGGGAAAGCGTTCAGCCATGTGACACAAGAAGAGCGGTCCTTTTTTCATTCCGAAGGATGACCTAACTTATTAGATGTGTTAGGATTGCAAATTAAACCTCTAAGATGTGCTGGGATGGCAAGCTATTGAAGTTGCATCTTTAGAAATTGATGCTTCAAAAGCGACCTGCAAAGCTGGATGTACTGCAGCCTTTGTTTTGGTTTAGGGGGTATCGGGGGAGGCGGGGGGCTCACCCGTAGCGGGGGTCCAGGGCAATGGCCCGGGGGTGCTCCACGTCCCCAGCCAACAGGGTGGTCCTCATGGTGCCGTCCAGCTTGGCCACCTCGATCTGGTCCAGGTTGCTCTCCACCCAGTAGATGTTGCCGGCGATCCAGTCCACTGCCAGCCCCTCGGGAGTGGCCAGGCCATACTGGATCACCACCTCGTAACTGGTCAGAGCTGGCCAGGACAAACACAAGAGACGCAGGTCAGAGGGCGCTGAGCAGGAGCAGGCGTCTGGAGCCAGGCTGTGGTTGGGCTGGAGCTTACTGGGAAAGCCCAGTCATTACTTCTGTACACTAAGAGTTGTGAGAGTATGGAACAAGACACTCTGCCATCTTGTTGAACCATCTACCCTGTCCTCTTCCAAGAAACACCTAGAGGAGATCCTCGTCAATTCGCTCCTAACTACGAATTGGGCTAGATGAGCAGAATGGCAGTAGGAAGTTTCATGCCATTCACGTTAGACTGGGCAATAAAAGATGTGGGCTCTGTTTGCCACATGAATCAAATGCTTTTTGTTGCTTACACACTGGTTTCTGATCTGAATCTGGTTTGTTCAGGAGAAGAAGGATTCTGAGGCTGTCGGTGGTGTCTGGTGTTTGACCAACATGCTGTGCCTGGAGCCACGTTGGACGCTCAGTTCCACTTTTAGAAGACGCTTACCGGGATAAGACACTGCCTGGCTCTGCTCGAATGGAACAGCTCTTTTGCTACTCTTATACATTCCTGCCTGGTTTGTCCCACAAGGTAAGCCTGTGGAGGAGCCGTTGTGAGGATCTTACACACGCAGCCAGCGGGGACTCCGGGTCTCAGACTCCCAGCCCTCAGACACACTGCCAGGAAGGCAGGCAGCAGACGCTCGCTTGTTTAGACAGTCTCTATTAAACTCAGATGTCTGGAATAGCAAACGAACAGTTTTCTTCCCCCTCTCCTTTCTTTCTTTCCAAACCCTAATCAACTCAAAACATCTAATCGTCTCCAGCTAATTATTACCATTATGGGAAGGTTTGAAAACGCTAATTAGTGTCTCGCATAATAATGAGCAGGAAGCCTCCTTTTTGTTGTCTGACTGCCTAGCAAAATGCCAAGTCATTTTCTGAAAGGGGCTGGTTTTTTTTCCCTTGAACAGGAACTGAAACGTGAACGCAAGGCCCCGCAGGACGAAACCGCTGCCGCCCCGCTGTTCCTTAAAATCCGTTTACGAGGACAAATACAGCACTTCATGCTGAGTTATGGATTTGTGGTCTGATTGCACACAAAGAACTACTGTGCCACACCACACCACCATGAGGTGGAGGAAAAGAGGAGCTGTTCTGAGAAATCGGCCTGTTCTGCCCAAGAACACGACCCCAGTTGGCAAACAGATGTTGTTTACAGTTCACAGGGCAACATGGCAAAAGAATTTGCAATGGACAGCCACAAGATTTCGCCTCTTAAACAATGTTTTTTCCATTTTTTTATTTTGCACCCACTGTCGAATTGCAAATTATGTCGTCACACCTTGGTCACAGGGAGAACGACAGGCTTCTCTGACTTGATTTCTGACCTTTTGTGCGAGATCCACAGCACCTCACAGGAGAGTCAGCTCCAGCTGTGGAGCGCTAGTCTGGACCACAGAGCCCAGCCTTCTCTCACAACGAGGAGCTTTTTTTAATAAAGAGAAATAACCTGAACAAGGTGAAGCTTTTTTAAACACGTCTGTGCAGTGCAGTTCCCCCAAGGACAGGCAGAGGGTGCTGCAGCCCATACCTCCACTTTCAGGCAGCTTCCCGCGGTAGATCTTGTCCTCCACCACATCTGTCCAGTAGAGGGTGCTCTGGTTGAGGTGGAAGTCCAGGGCAATGGTGTTGCGCAGGCCGGGGACCAGCACACTGAAATCGCCTTTGTGCAGATCGATGCGGCGGATCTCGTGACGGTTGGAGAAGATGATGAAGGGCTGGAAGGGATCTGGAAAAAAGGGGCATTTTTCTTGGAAATGCTGCAATGATAAATGAGGAGACAGCTAGGCCAGTCTCCATCAGCTTACACAGCATGTATCTGAGATTTGTGCATCAGTGCACCAGGCCACATATGTGTCTGAGATTTGTGCATCAGACACATATGCATTAGCAGGCCATGTGTTGTGTTTGACTGTTGTGCACCAGGCCATGTGTTGTGTTTGACAGTTGTGCATGAGTGCACCAGGCCACGTGTTGTGTTTGACAGTTGTGCATGAGTGCACCAGGCCACGTGCTGTGTTTGACAGTTGTGCATCAGTGGACCAGGCCATGGGTTGTGTCTGACAGTTGTGCATCAGTGCACCAGGCCATGGGTTGTGTTTGACATTTGTGCATCAGCACAGCAGGCCATGTGCATGACTGAGATTTGTGCATCAGCACAGCAGGCCAAGTGTGTGTCAATAAGAGTCTCCCAACAAGTCTTTACCTATCCATTATGACAGTATATGAGTGTGTCCATATTACTGTATGTCAGGGTGTGTCGATGAGTGTGTGATGATGTATAGTACGAGCCTGTAGGTGACATATATGAGACATGTATATGACATATATGACATGTATGAGCCTGTGTGTTGATACTGTATAGAGTGTGCAAGCGTCCTGCTCCTGCGCCCTGTCTCACACATGGAGTTAATTTCACTCTGGCTCAGGCCCAGCCTGCTGGAAGAGATCCCCCCTCTGAGAACCTCACGGCTTTATCCCCTCGAACTGCAGGGGGGGGGGAGCCAGGAGCAGGCAACTGAGAAAGCGAGGGGCCTACAAATCCCAGGACCAGGACACGTTCAGGAGAAATGCTTCTACTCCAATTTTCAGTTTTAAGGGAAAAATGTATTGGAAGGGGAGCTGGGGGCCAACTCTCTGCACTCTGCCAAAAAAGCTCCTCCTTATTTGCCTTTTCTCCAAACAGAGCACATTTCAATTCTTCAAATTACCCTAAAATTAAAAACATGCATTTTGTTACTGCTCTCTATATTGTTTCGGACTTGATTGGCAACTTAAAATGTTAAGACTTAACAATCTGCAAATGAAGATCAAACTCTGCTCCTGAGCAAACAGTGAGGAATCCTGCCGTGTTCTCCTGTTTCTGGCCGTTAGCATTCCTTTCTCACATCCCTCTGCGCTCCAATCACTTCAACACCCCCATCCTGTCATCTCAGCTTTCATGGGCAGATCCGGTCTTCCCTGCTCTCCATTTTGTTCCCTATTCCATCTCCCCCCATCGCCCCTTTCCTCTCAGCACTCCTGTTCCTCCCAACCCTCCCCTCATCCTCCTTTCTCACCACCTCCTGTTGCAAATCCCTTGCTCCCTGCTTTCTTCTCATTCCCTCTCCGCGTCTTTACCACAGTCCTGCTTTCTAAAATATCTCTTTTCCTTCTTCCACAGGCCTTTCCCATCAAACCCTAGCCCATTCCCAACTTTTTCTTTTCTATTCCTCTTCCATTCAGATACCTCGCTCTGCACTGATCAGCCCTCCCCTGCACCTCATTGCCCTCTCCAAACCCTCTCTTCTCCTTCTCATCCCTCCTTCCACATTCCTTGCCTGCCTTTACTTCCTATTCCCATCACCTTTCTCTCCCACATTCCTCATTCCACCTAATTCCTCTCTTCCCAGTCTCCCTCTGCCCTCATTATCCCATTCCTCTCTTCCCAGTCTCCCTCTGTCCTCTTTATCCCACATTCTTCTCTTCCCAGTCCCATTCCTCTCTTCCCAGTCTCCCTCTGTCCTCTTTATCCCACATTCTTCTCTTCCCAGTCCCATTCCTCTATCTTCACTATCCCACATTCCTCTCTGTCCAGTTTCCCTCTCCTCACTATCCCACATTCTCCTCTTCCTAGACCCCCACATTCCTCTCTTCCCAGTCTCCCTGTCCCACTTTCCTCTCTTCCCAGTCTCCCTGTCCTCAGTGTCCCACATTCTTCTCTTCCCAGCCTGCCTCCCTCCGATTGGGCCACCCACATCCCTCCTGACCTGTGCTCCGACAGCTCTCCTTATCCGGCTCCAGTTCCCAGCCCTCATAGCAGGAGCACATGACGAGGTACTTCTCCTGCTGGCAGCGCTGGCTGCACTTCAGGTGCTTGGCGCAGAAGCTCTGGATCTGGCAGGTCTTGTTGTCGGCCTCGAGTTCCATGCCCAGCGGGCACGAGCAGGAGATCCCCTCTCCTGGTGCCACCGTGCAGTTGTGGCTGCAGCCCCCGTTCCCCAGAGCACACAGGTCTGTGAGTGAGAGGGGAGGAGAGTAAGAGAGGAACGGGGCTCCAGAACTTGCTGGGAGTATATCTACCACGTTCACCAAGACTGAGGAGTTAACACTGCTGCTACAGCATGGCGTCTGTAGTCTTGGACAGGGAAAGTTACAAGGGGACCAGGCAGAAGCGCTCAAAATAGGCCCAAAGTCTTGGGTCCAAGCAAAAATCAAGACAAAGGACATTTAAGACTGAAAACTGTCACTGCTGTCTTTACACAGGAGCTGTGCAGGTGACTGAAACACGTTGGAAGTTGACTTCCTGCAAAATCACAACCAGATGGGACACTTAGATCTTTAAACTACATCAAGCATTGCATGTTCAAGCAAGGCAGGTTGCAAATGAGACTCATCTCCTGTTCTCATTCACTGCATGTGGTCTTTTGATGCAACAAACCTCTCTACAGGAAGGCGTCTTCAAACCTGATTTGCGGTCTGAATATTTTCAAGAAAGTGGGTTTGGAAAGATAAGCAGGGGTTGCGCCCTCGTACCGCACAGTTCCCCCTCGTCGGAGCCGTCAGGGCAGTCGTCCTTGCCGTCGCACAGCTTCTCGGCGGGCAGGCAGATGGACGAGTCGTTGGCGCAGACGTGGGAGGAGAGCTTGCACATCATGGGGTCGCAGTTCTCCTCGTCGGAGTTGTCCTCGCAGTCGCTGTCCCCGTCACACACCCAGGCCTTGCTGATGCAGCGCGCTGCAGGATGCAGGACGTTACTGTAGGACCCCCCCATCCGGCACGCGGCCCCAGCCGGGGCCCGCTCTACCCGCACGGCTGGAGCAGCGGGCCCCCCCCTCACGCCGGGCCCCCTGTACTCACCGGAGTCCCTGCAGCCGAACTTGACGGCGGGGTCGCACATGTGCGTCACGCCCTCGCAGTTCTTCTCGTCGCTCAGGTCCATGCAGTCGGTGTCGCCGTCGCAGCGCCAGCGCATGGGGATGCACAGCCCGTCCATGCGGCACTGGAACTCGTCGATGTGGCAGCCGCCCGGGGGCCGCGTGGCTAGGGCGGGGGCAGAGATCACGCACCGTTACCTCCCCCGGGAAGAGAGCCAGGGATTCACGATCCCCAGGGGGAGATCCGTCTGACAGCACAGTCCGGTAGGACAACACAACAAGGAATACACACACTACCAGCAGAGAAGACTTACAATAGTGTTACAGTGGTGTCAGACACTCACTAATGGACTGGACTCCTGGGCCAACGAGGACCAACTTTGAAAAACCCCACTGCCTAGAGAGAGATACTCGGGCCCCTAGACCTGAATCAGGTCTCATCAGTTATTCCCTGTGCCCGACCAACCTGTAAAAAACTTCTTCTGAAGATTTTGAACAAAACGCTGAACTACAGTAAATACTGACAACGACAATGCTGGAATTGCTATTGGGAGATGATGAGAAAATGCTCTGTGGGATCAAATTAATTCCGCAGATCCATGTCTGCCTTCCTTGTGCTTCAGTGTGGACCATCGTCTTCTGCGGAGACGAGCGAGTTACAACTGCCCAGTCTCGGGGTGAGACTGAGGTGCTGTGATTGTTTTGAAGCTTGTAAGCAGTGTAGCTTCCCAACCGTGATAGTCAGGGACATCATGTAGCAGTTTTGTCTGGAGTTTAGAAAAGAGCTGTGCCTTTTGTTTTGGTTGTGGTGACCGTTTGTGATTTTCCACACTGTAAATAAAGAGAACTGTTTGTTGTGCCTGTTATCCTGGGACCCGCCTGTTTTAAAAACCCCATTACAACACGCCCATCAGACTGTCACAGAGGGTAAATCAGTCTTAGAGCTCTTTGAAAATAATATATCCATTAAGCTACACAGCCTACGAATAAAGGAAGAGGAGAATGATTTAGATCTGACTGTGACAAAGGCATTCTCACACTAACTTGACAAGTTCACAATATCAAGTGAATGAAAGAGCAGCGAGATCAACAGATTTATCTTTAGGGTTCCCAAATGTAGATCAAATATATACAAATATTCATTCGCTCCCTTTTTATTTAAGCAACCAACACAAATAAGTAGCAGGGGTAAATGCAATTGTATCAGTATAAACCGATTATGCTGTAATAAGCTCTGTTGTGACTCGGTTGTAACAAGTTATGCATGTGGAATACATGTGATGTATTTAGATGTACAGAAGCACTATGTGTCCATAACAACTTTCCCCTAGGAGACAATGAAGTTTATCTTTACAGGCTGACACAGCTAGAGGTGATAGATAAGCATGTGCCCATGTGTGGGACCTGACATGAGGCACTGGCTGGGACTCAGCAGAGGGGAACTGACTGCCAAAGGCCAGGCACCAGCCCAAAAACTCCCCCCTCTTGTCATCCGAGCGTCAGTTCACCCAGCAAAACCTCCCGAGTCATCAACAATTCCCCTAAGGGCCCAAAACGAGGACGGTCTTTCAAGCCCGTGGCAGGCACGCTGCCCGAGTGGCCTCCCGTGACCCCTCCTGGAAACCGCAGGCTCTGACTCGGCCCCTCTGCGGGCCAGAGGAGCCGGGCGGCGCGGGCAGGATGTGGGGTGACTCCGCCGTGCAGGAGGGGGCAGCTCGGGGAAGCAGAGAAAGGGGAGGGGGGGTGCCCGTTTGTTTGCTTTTACCGCCAGCGTTTATTTTCAGATCCCACACAAGTCTCTCTGACCGCAAAGAAAGAAGACGGAAAAGCTAAAACAGTGCAACTAAAACACTCAAATATTCTGAAGCGCTGGAATGAGGCCAGGGTGAGTTTTAGATGTCCTAGATTGAAAACAGGATCTACATTTTTGCCCACAGCTATAAAGGTCAATGGTTCTTAACAGTTCACGGCTTTCAGTGTTTAATTCTGATGTCTCTAACTGTCTTCACATCTGCTTTTTAATTAGAACTATTAATGAGAAAGCAAGCTGAAACATTTTGAAATTCTGATTCTGAATCTCCAATTATTTCCAGACTTGGCTCTCCAACAACAAGCCCGGTACCAGCTTGCGGACTGAGAAAAGAACAGGACAAGCAGGCCCTCATCTCCAACACATGGGAGTGTCCACCTGCAGAGCCCTCTGTCCTTTGACGTGTTGAGGGGTTCACAGCGCCTGACAGCTCCTACTGGGGGAGCAGCCTGTCGCTCGATGATGTCACCGCAGGCACCAGGCAAGTCCAAGGGAGTCCTTGTTGAACAATCCCATCTCTACCTCTCTTCACTGGTGAGCACCACAACTTGGGGAACCCCAGTCACAGCCTCTCTTTGATGTGACTTGGGCTTGAATTGTGGTGTCTGGGCCACAGAGTTCAGCCAGTGCTCCCAGAGAGTTTGTTTACTGGGTGGGCTGCCCAGAAGACCTCTCAACCAGGTGTTCAGATCTCTTATTAACTTGTTTAGCTCCATTAATCTATTTTCTAATTACTTTATCATATTTGTGAGGGAGCCGGAGCCTATACCCGCAAGCAACTGGGACAAGCCAGGACGCACTCTGGACAGGGCACTAGTCCAGGGCACACACAGACACACACACACACACACTCACACCAGGGCCAATTTTCCCAGAAGCCAATTCACCTACCAGCATGTCTCTGGACTGTGGGAGGAAACTGGAGCACCTGGAGGAAATCCATGTGAACATGGGGAGAACATGCAAACTCCACACAGACAGCACCCCAGATCCAGAATTGAACCCAGGGCCCCAGCTCCGCGAGGCAGCAGTGCCAACCACTGACCAAAGTCTTTTGCCAATAAACAAAATCACATTTTTTTCTAAATTAAATGTCCGCTCTTTTCTCCTAGCTATGCATTCTGCACCCCTGTGAAACCGGGCCCGGGCCCAGAGACTGCAAGACGTTCAAGATGGGTCCAGCCAAGCTCTCACCCTGGTTGGTGCAGTTGGCGTGGGTCTCGTCGCTGTAGTCCCCGCAGTCGTTGTCGCCGTCGCAGGTCCAGTGCTCGGGGATGCAGCGCCCGCTGTTGCACTTGAACTGGGCGCTGGAGCAGGAGTGGCTGCAGCCTGCCTCATCGCTGTTATCGCCGCAGTCGTTATCTGCAACACAGCCGCCGTTACAGCACACGGCATCCACGCCGCAGGGCACGGCTCCACCGAGCTGCCCGCCGCCCACTTGGGGCAAATCGGTTCAAGCCCTGCCTTGCACTGTGAAAGCACTCCTGCAGCCCATTCGCTAATCCCAGAATTCCGTAACTGCGATTTTGCCAAGGAGGCGGATACAGAGCATATACTGTATGCATGTGTTCTGTGGTCTATGGTGTATGTGGTTTTACATTAATGTGTGATATATATTAGTTCTCCTTAGTAAATATCCTCTAGAAAAATGTCTCATTCGAAAGTGAGCTCCACAGGTCTCAGTAGCTAAACTAAGCCACTTCACAATTCAGCTGGGACTGACTGACTCCTTTTACCAGCTCTGCAGATTTGGACCATGCCCTGAACTCTACTGGCAGTGTGCAATATGGAACGTCCATTCTGTTCTGACCTGCACTGTATTTTATTCCAAATGTCTATTCCATTCTCCTGCATTTTCCTAAGAACCCCTGAGCGAAACGTTTTTACTTGTAATCAAATGGCACATTGAGCTCAAACAGCTATCAGAGCAGTTTTGGGTTTACCAAGCAGATACTGTTTAGCCTTTAGTCTTTAATCACAGAAGCAGTTAAAGCAGCGTCTTGTTTTCTTTCTTTTTAAATAAACCCCAACTTACAACCTGCAGGAGTGCAAAAAACAGACCGTACATTTAAAAGCAGAGAGAAAGAGAGAAAAATATCACAGAAACTGCATAGATCATCCCATGCACCATGAGAGAATGTACCTGGGTCCGATACATTGAGCTTGGCAGCAACAAAAATTAAATGAAAAGCAAAAGAAATGCACACAGAAGCTATGCTTCAGAAGGCAAAATAATAGATTTAGTACATCTGAGGGAGATCACTCACTAAAAAGACAGCAAAGTGCCTTTATTCGGCACCAGAGGCACTGATAACTGCCGTTGCTGGATTAAAACGCAACCCCAGAAAGCCTGAATTTTTGCAAACACTTTTTTGTGTACAAGAGATTAACCCTTTACACCTGGGTCTGTTCAGACTTGCTTTAAATGCCAGAGTAGTTTTATTCTGTTTTGACTTGACATTAAGAAATCCAAATTAACTAGGGCATACACCACCTCCGAAAACGGCAAACCAAAGAGAAGGTTCCTTTTCGAAGGCAAACTGAATTTCTAATTGCCTAGTCCTACAAGGGAGAGCTAGGGTTTGTGGGGAAAAAACTAGGCAAAACTAGAGGGTTTGTTTGCACGTACTGTATAATCCAAAATCGAATGCCATTTTTTTCCCCAACAAAATTTCCCAATTTAAAACAGTCTCCAAATAATGGATCAATACAATACATTCTAGCTCAGCTGAATGTTTAACTGTTTAGCTCTATAAAATGGAAGCCTACTCATTATTATTGAAATTATTTGGTTCTCCTCCCAAAAAAAGCTGAGAAAAAGCAGTCTACCATCCAGCTTGAAAATAATAAATTGATCAATAATTGTTGTGAAGCCCAAGCTGCCATTAGTTTTTAGAAGCAGCCCCCCCACCCTCCTTTTCCCAGCCTATGAGCTCAGCCCGGAGCAGTGTGGGATGGTGCATGTTGATCTATGCACTAACCGGTAGGGATGGGACAATTCATTTCATCAGAGCCGTCCCCACAATCCTTTTCTGAAACACAGAATCAACCAGACACAGGAGAGTGGGCAAGGGGCACGCACAAACACAGGGTACAGAAGACACAGACAGCAGCTCCGACATTAAGATGCGAGCAGACGACACACTGACACCAGGTGGAGGGAGGGTGAACAGCAGCCTGGGGAAGAGCCTTCACAGCACCTCATATCCTCATTGTCAGATTTGTGCCGTACTTTCATCCCCGATTACTGGCACACAAACCACTTACGGCCACATCCGTCCAGATTCCCAAAGAGGGATTCAGAACAGAGCAAAAGAGCAGAAGACACATCTGGTGGGTTCTCTGAAGGCAGACCTGCCTCAAAAGAGACAGCCTGGCTCCAACCTAATCTAAAAGACTGCCTGTGGGGGGGCGGGAAGTAGGTGAAAAACAATGCTGAAAGACTAGGGGGAGGCCAAATTCTGGGAGGCTCGGGAAAGAAGAAATTGGACAACCTGAAACCCAAGATGCTGTGAAGCTTCCCTTTTAGGGGTTTGTCGTTGGCAGTGCTGGCTGTGCTTAAGTCTGGAGGTGCAGGTGACCTGCTGAAGCCAGACAAATGTCTTTACAACCATGGCAGCAAAATCTGTGCGCGATCACAAAGAAATGATTTGACGAGACATTATTTCTGTTATTCCTAGCAAATCTGAAACCAGTTGTTTTGTTTTTCACTTCTCGGCTCAGACCTACAAACCCTGCAACTGCACACGGGGAAGACTAAGGAAGCGCAGGCAGCCCCCTCTGATCCTCCCACCTCTGAACGACCCATCTTTTTAAAACATCACCAGCCATTCAGTGCTGCATGGGAGAGGTGTGTTCCACAATGACCGGACCACATGCCACATTGAGGGCAAGAGAGCCCCAGCCCACTGCATCCTACAGACAAAGGTGCACTGCTGCTCGGGGCATCCCACTCAGTCAGCTAACCCTTACCAGGTCACGTGGGAGGCCCTACGATATGATACTATTCCTTTATTTTACCAGTTAGGTCAATTAAGACCAAACTGCACTTGCTCAAGTGTGCAAAAGCAGCATTCCACATGCGATTTGAACCCATAACCCTGTACATAATCCCCTACATAACCCTGTAGTATGACCACACCTTCATGCTGCTCCAAGGAATAGGACGTTTGCTGCTGCAAATGCAGGTCTGATATCTTCCAAACTGGATTCCAACAGCACTCAAATCAGCTGACATGGGTCTTGAGCCCATGACACCCAGCTAGCTGCTTACAATTTGAAGCAGGCTGGCTTTAATCAGCCCTTCTCGAACTCCTCCCTCGCCCTTAATTCCTTACTCTTCTCACACAGCACCAATCAGCTGTCTCTCTGGAAGGTTGTATCCCCAGTTCACTGGAGGGTCACACTTCCTGTGCACATTAACTTGGAAAACAGCTCTCTAGGGAGATCAGAGCACAGACTGCAAACTGTAGCTCCCAACACAGTCTTGCACAGGACATGAAAACCTCTTTCTGAGCTCTGTTCTTCAGATTACATTAGGCAAGTTGGTGGGGACTGTTACTAAGTGTAAATGAACATCTAAAATTGAACAACCAGCTTTTCCCATAGGTCTGTAAACAATCTGGGGAGACAACTTCTACTTTATTCCTTTATTAATGTGTGTGCTATGTTTTTCTTTAAGGTTAATCAATTAATGGCAGAGTGGCCAAAGAAAGTCATTCAAGTGATTTCTACTAGGTACAGTAGCTGCTGCAGCTTTGTATGGAGTTATTTAAAGAGTCAAAATAACTGAAGAAGGCCATTCAGGATGCCAATGCACCATCTGAGATTGAAGACTGGGGGGTGTTTGCTGTCATTTACATATTCCCTTCAGACATTCGCACTGGTCTTTTTCTTAAGGTCTATTTATGTTGCATCTGGTCAAACAAATGGCAATGCAATAGCTAGAAAAAAGACTGCTATTTTCTGGTTGTGACTTTGTAAATTTCTTGCCGTTATAAGTGATAGGCTTATTATAATGCTCAATATGTATACAAATACCGGAGATATCCATCTCCTTGTCAGTATACACTGTGTTGCTGCTGACAAAAAGACCGCTCCATCTCAATATGTTCAATGACAGTCACTGAGAAGAAAAATGAGACTAGTAATTTCATCCAAATACAAAAAAAGAGCAGAAAAAATCTAATTTCGTTAGGCTCGTTTACACCATTCTCCAGCACTGCAGCAGAGCGAGGCAAGGGACCCTGCCAAAGACATACCCCCTGAGAACAGTGCAGAACCACACAGCACAGCCATCAGGGCCAGAAAAGAACAAGTCAGCCGGAAGGCATGCTTTAAAATGAAATGTAAAATGAGAAACAGAGGTACCAAAAACATCTTCAATTATTTTTTAACTTCGTTCAATCGGAGGTGTTTGGGCAAAGAGCTGACACAATCACACCTGCTTACACAGCCGGGCAGCAGGGAGAAACATCAATTCTGAACTTTGGATCATTAAAGTTGAAGACAAAACCCTAATCAAGGCATTACTACTTACTGCTTTTATAGATCTTTTGTCCTGTGTGTAACAAGGAAAACAAAATCTATAAAATCAGCAAATGCTTCTGTTCTGTCATGGGGGGAGGGATATTGCTTTTCTTCTAGTGATTATGACTTTGTGCAATGGAGCAAATGAAGAACAATTTGTTGTTTTTCCTGGAGACCTCACTCTGCGCAAATGGTGCCTCTCTGGCAGGTCAGCACAAGATATAGTGTGCGGGACTTCAGGGCAGAGAAAGAGATAAGTGTCTATCTCAGGTCAGGGGCAACAGCTGAAGCCGAGCGATGTTACCGACTGTACAATACACAGGCATACTGATCAAAACGAACCAAAAAACAGAGTCAGGTCAGTTTAAATCAGGGCTCCTCAGATCCATTCCTTGTCCAGTCCAGCAGGTTCTGGCAGTCTTCTTAAGCTACAGCAGCCCCATAAAGTGGCTGAAATTCTTGTGCTGCTGATGCTTTAACAGAGATCTGCCAGGCCATCGAGACTGTTCCCCTGGAGGAATAGAGCTGAGGAGCCTGGGAGGAGATGGGATAGCTGCCCTTTATTCATTTCTGCTCCTGATGACGGTTTGCGAGCGCTGGGGAACAGAGAACACGAAGACGGAAGCAGGAGAGGAAAGCAGGAGACTGGAGGGCAGGGGGCACTTACCGTTATCACAGCGCCAGTTAATGTTGATACAGCGGCCATTGTTGCAGGTGAACTGGGTGAGGGGGAAGCAGGTGGGGTAGGCTGTGGAGAGAAGGGAGGGTTTCTTTCACTGTGTAACATCGCAAAAGCCTACTAACCACCCCGATCTTAGACGGATCTCAGACAGTCCCCGTTTTGGGTTTTGCATCCCAGCGCCCCTAGAGGCTTTTAGCTGCCTGCCCTGTTTTTTAATAAAAGTTCGCTCTAGGCCACCGACTCCATGCCGATGAGACATTACCATGAGGAAACTATCACACTCAATTCATTGAGCAACGGCTCAAGGGCAGCCTGTTCTAGACTCTCCCAGATCTTTAACCAAGTTTTTTCTGGTGAACACACTTCCCCATAGTTTCCACATGTGCCCTCTGATTCAAGTTTCCCTGCTGGCACTCAAGAAGGCCACTGGGTTGATATTTCAAGGCCTTCGAGTATTGTAAATACCTGAATCTTGTCCTGCGCAACACTAAACAGATTCAGTTATTTGAGCCTGTCAGAGATAGACATTCCTTTAAAAATAAAGAAGCACATCTGGTGTCTCCTCCCTGGACAGATTACAGAGCAGCATGATATTTTTTTGTAGGGTAGTGACCAAAATTGCGCACAATATTCCAACAGAAGTTGTACCTGGTCATTGTACAATGATAACATCTCATCTTTTGATTGGATTTCTACATTTTTACCTATACATCATAACTACTCGTTTGTAGTAGTACTTTTTCTGTTATTTGCCCACATGGTCTAGATGAAGATGAAAATGGTACGTCACCAATTACTTGTGTATTACATCTTAAAATTCTAGTTTTAATTTCTTCCACCTGAATGCAGCACTACTCTAAATGCCATCTGCCAGGCGTTTGCCTAGTCTCAACTTCTGCTGAAGTCTCTTTGACTTCTGCAGTGTTTGCTAATCCTCGTGTTTGATCCAGATACTGCAGAGTCTGCTCCAGGTCTGTTTAAAAGGCCAGCAGGCAATCCGACAGTATCGTGATGAGACAAGGACTGTGGGACACAAGCCGAAGTGAAGTCAGGATTGAAAACAGGCACTGCTTTACACAGAGTGCCACAGATCTGCTACACGTTCTCAGATCAATAAAACACGGCAGCAGATTTGGCAAGGAAGCTTCTCTTTGTTTAAAAATTACAACCGCCAATAATTAATCATCTCATACCCACCCCATCTGGAATAGCAATTACGGGCCTTAAATCTTAGCTCACGGAAAGGACTGTAATCCTGAAGCCCTGAAAGTTGGGGGTCCCTGTTCCACTCGGAGCCGAGAGAGCCCCAACTAGCTGATCCCAGCCCTTCCCCCAGCGGAATACACTAATACACAGCTAATGACAACACCCAGGCTCAAACGTGCGAGACCTGGAATACTCTGATCCTCTAAGAACACCCCAGACTCCCCAGGTGTTCATGGAAAGGAGGAGGAAAAAACCGCCCCACCGCAGCTGGCAGGCTCATCCGAGCGGTCCCCGCAGTCATCGTCCAGGTCGCAGGTCCAGGAGTTGGGGATGCAGCGGCCACTGGCGCAGGAGAACTGGTTAGGGGGGCAGGTTCGAGCTGTGGGTGAGAGGGGCAGGAGAGGGGACAAACCACGTTACAGAAATCCTGCACACACAAGGACTTTTTTATCCACCGATGCAGAATGAAAGACCTGCTGTGATAGCTCTAGTTCTAGAGTCCCAGTGACTTCAGAATAGTGTTTCTCGTGGCCTTTACTCGCTCCTCACACTGGTTCCTTACGGACAGAAAGCTGCCCGTGAGAGGGCTGTCTATGGAACTGGGACAGCACTAATGTGACTTGCCTCTGCAATCTGCTAGGCCAAGATGCTTTGTGTGGAAAAGACTACAATCCAGGGGCGTGGCTCGTCTTGTCCTGCAGGGGCAGGGGCTCGTCTTGCCCTCTTACCTGAGCATGATGATGTGAAGAAAGGGGGCGGGGCGGGGCAGGGGCGGGGCTCGTCTTGTCCTCTTACCTGAGCGTGATGATGTGAAGAGAGGGGGCGGGGTGGGGCGGGGCAGGGGCGGGGCTCGTCTTGCCCTCTTACCTGAGCGTGATGATGTGAAGAGAGGGGGCAGGGCGGGGCAGGGGCGGGGCTCGTCCTGTCCTCTTACCTGAGCGTGATGATGTGAAGAGGGGGCGGGGCGGGGCTCATCTTGCCCTCTTACCTGAGCGTGATGATTTGAAGAGAGGGGGCGGGCCAGGGCAGGGGCGGGGTTCGTCTTGCCCTCTTACCTGAGCGTGATGATGTGAAGAGAGGGGGCAGGGCGGGGCAGGGGCGGGGCTCGTCTTGCCCTCTTACCTGAGCGTGATGATGTGAAGAGAGGAAGCGGGGCAGGGGCGGGACTTGTCTTGTCCTCTTACCTGAGCGTGATGATGTGAAGAGAGGGGGCAGGGCGGGGCAGGGGCGGGGCTCGTCTTGTCCTCTTACCTGAGCGTGATGATGTGAAGAGAGGGGGCAGGGTGGGGCAGGGGCGGGGCTCGTCTTGTCCTCTTACCTGAGCGTGATGATGTGAAGAGAGGGGTGGGGCTCGTCTTGTCCTCTTACCTGAGTGTAATGATGTGAAGAGAGGGGACGGGGTGGGGCTCATCTTGTCCTCTTTCTTACCTGAGCAGGTTGTGTTGGACTCATCCTCGTCGTTCCCGCAGTCGTTGTCTCCGTCACACAGCCAGCGGTTGGGAATGCAGCGGTTGTTCTGGCATTTGAAGCGGTCCGGGGGGCAGGTGTGCTGATCTGGGAGGGGAAGGGGAGGGTAGCAGAAAGTTTCTTTTGTGGTTCCCACAACTTCTCCTTAGATCAGGGACACATACAGATGTGTACACTCTGCACTCACTATGTCCCAGTTGGAGTTCTACCCTCCCAGTCCCACAGGACTTGTCTTTTATTCTAGATCAGTGATCAGTGATCTTGGTGCTAGAGGACACCTGTGTCTACTGGGCCTGTACTCACCAGTGTGTTCACTGCTGCCAGGAACTGATCTGCTTGCTTGTTTGGGCTTTATTACTGTCCTTAAGCCCTGGTTTCAAAACTCCTCTAGTACAGGGTTCTCATTTGTGGTCCTGGGTCACCCTTGTGTCTTCTGGTTGGTGAGTCCTTAATTGATCAGTTATTATTTTCTATATGAGGCCTTTTTTTAAATTTGCTTTCCTAAAAAGCCGAATGAGATGTGTAATAGACGTGAACCCTGGGCTAATCAGCGACTTTCAAGATTGCCCACATTCAGGAGTGTCTGCTGAAATAGAACCATGTGGACTGAAGCAGAAGAAAGAACACTGACTGACTGGTGGCATGTCCCCACCTGTTCGTAAGGGGAGGAACTGAGAGAGTGCATTAAGGTCAGGTGCTGCAAGTGTGCACCTCTCAGGTGTCCCACACTATGCACTTTGACACACAGAGGGCACAGAGTGAGGCAGAGTGTAACAGAGCGTGGGGGAGGGGCCAGGTTCATTGCCCAGAGCTGTATGTGCCCAGTCTTTATGCCTTATTTATGCCCCCTTCCCTATGTGGATGTTTACTACCTGACCTCAACCACTGCCCCGCCCCCGCTGTCTGCACGGTAACGGCGGTGGCAGAGCGTGCGCGCACACTCACGGCAGAGCTCAGGGGCCTCGTCGCTGTTGTCTAGGCAGTCGTTGTCGCCGTCGCACTTCCAGCGCTCCTGGATGCAGCGGCTGTTCTTGCAGGCGAACTCCCCGGCCTGGCACTGCGGAGGCGGGATGTAGGACGGGTTCGCTGTTGGTGGGGAGGGGGGGACAAAAAAGGCCGGAATCGTCTTCGCTCCCGCAGGAACCTCTCGGATAATACATCTGCGCGCTCCGCTTTATCACACAGACAAGCCGGGAGCAGAGAGATTCACAGGAGCCACGGGGGCAGCTGGCCTCCGCTGACTCCATCTACAGAGCTGACTTTGGAACGCCAGGCTGTCTCCAAGATTTGAATTCCCAGAATGAAGGAGCTTTATCTTGGGAATCATTCCGGCAAAGCCCGGCCAGAGAGAGCGCACACAGAAGCACAGTCCATTTCCTCCAAACCATCTCATCACTCTGTTCTCCTCCCTACTGATAGCTGATGTGCAGTGAGGTGGGGCTGCACATTGGTGGTAGTAGTGGGATTCCCCATTATCTATAAAGCGCTTTGACTGGGGTTTCCAGAAAAGAGCTATATAAGTGTAAGGAATAACTATTAGATTCTGTACAGCTGCTCAAAAACTGCACATGTTTCATGAGCGCCTGCAAGCTGAAGCAAGACTGGTGACATTCTGGCAACATTTGCCAGCCCGCTTTAATCAGCTAGAGCCTGCACAGCCTGTTTGGGCTTCACCTTAAACCGCTCGCTGTCCCTGTGGGCCCCACTGGGCTGCCCGGGACCCCACAGGCGTACCTTTGCAGCTGACGTTATCCGCGTCCAGGATCTGATCTTCCGCGCAGGCACACCGCCGCCCATCCGGGATGGCCAGGCAGAGGCTGCTGCAGCCACCGTTGTTCACGCGACACGCGTTGGAGCCTGAGCACAACACAAATGCACACAGACTGTTCAAGGAAAGAGACCCCACCGTCTTAGGATCTGGCATTTCTTCCTCAGCCCGGACAAAGAACGAGAAATCCCATAACTACACTGAAGAGCAAACGCAGTACAAACAACCTTCTCTCTTCCAAAGGGTTGTCTTTTTAAGGAGCTAGTGTTTACGAGGTATCAAATCGGCTGTTTGCACCTTCAGTTTTTACTGTGTGCGTGTCTGTGTCTGTGATGGACTGACCCTGGTGTGTGTGTGTGTGTGTGTGTGTGTGTGTGTGTGTGTGTGTGTGTGTGTGTTTCTCAAACTGGGGGATTACAATGTGGTGAAAACCATTGACACTGTCACTGCACCACAGATCGCTCTATATCACAGCTCCAGCAACACCATCACAGTGCAGGGACCCCAGAACCTTGCATACAGTACATGCTCTTTGAGCTTTTTGACTTTTGCTAAAGCTTTTTTTAAAAAAAAGAAATATGGCTTGAAATATAACATCAAGGAGTGTGCAACAGCCTTTCTTCTTGGTGATCATTTGTTTTTTGGAGGAGAACAATACGACAACATGAGAAAACTGATCCCATATTCTCCCACACTACCTCCCCCACCTCATCCCCCAGCCCATCATCCCTCCACAGATGGCCAACTCCTCCGTCCCCAATTACAGGGAGTCCCCATCAGACCGCGGGTCTTCGTGGTACAGATAAGAAGCCTTTGATGGTGTCTGATGCCGTATCCCCCCTTAAACAGCCCCCCTTCCCAGCCCTGTGGATCCACACGAAAGAAACAAGCTCTCTTTATGCAAAAATAAGCTAACCAAATAACCTAAAATTTCAATACGGCGTTTAGCATCCTTGCATGTGTTGCTGAAATTAAACTGAAAAGAGTGTGCAAGACGGCTGATTATGCCTTAAAAGACAGAAGTGTAAGAAGTGCAATGAAAGGCTTTTTCCCTATGTAAAGGATCCTATACATCCCTGTATTGGAGAGGCAAGAGTCACTACAGGAATCACATGCTAGCTGTGCTCCCATTGAGAGTGTGAGGCTATAGGATTCAGTAGGAAGTAGCTGGAATTTGGGGGGAGGGGGGATTGCGTGGGGATCTGACACCCCAGGAGAGAGACGGGGAGCGATACCTTGTTGCTGCTGTGCGTCGTACATGCGGATCTCGAAGATGGGCGGCCTCTCGTTGCGCAACAGGGTGACGGTCTTGGTCTCCTGGTCCAGCTTGTAGATGCTGCCGCTGCGGTACTCATTCCAGAACAGAAAATGCTTGTAATGGCACAGGCCAAAGGCGTGGTTCAGTTCCTGCCCATCATACACCGTCTGCCAGAATCACAGAGATGGCAAGGGTCAGAGATCAAATGTTAAAGGTCAGTGGCAGTTCTAGCATCTTTTCCCCTAGAAGATTTGCACAGCAAGGTTGTATAACATTCATAACAAGGTTTCCAGATTCAGGAGCTTGGGGATCAAGCTGCAATACAGATTATCTTTATTTTCAGTCCTTCAGCAATAAGAGAGAACTAAGCAATTCTCCAAGGCGGAGACCCTCCTGGACTCAGACAGTCCTAGCTTATTAACCACAGAGATACGTATTGCTGGTTTTATTGAAACTGAAAGTCTCGGGTTTGACATGGAAAACCCATCCCAAGATTAAAAGCTCAGTTAGTGCAGAAGCTAAAGGGGGATCACTAAATCAGTCATTTCAGACTTGAAGAGAAGGGAGTCAGATTGCCGCTGATTCATAATAACAACATCACTTTATTAACCCTTTTCAATTTCTCGCATTAGGAATGATCTTTTCTCATACCCCAGCTTGCTCTCCATGAGACACACAGACAGGGAGAGAGCCTGGGGTCAGAGCGCAGGGTCAGCCATTGTACGGCGCCCCTGGAGCAGTTGGGGTTAAGGGCCTTGCTCAGGGGCCCAACGGAGTAGGATTCCTCTGCCGGCTGCGGGATGTGAACCGGCAACCTTCCAGCCACAGGCGCAGATCCTTAGCCACAGGGCCACCGCTCCGCCCCATGCATGACTGCGTCAGCGTAACCCTTTATCCGTTCTGAAGAGGCAGCACGCCGGCTGGCTTGGGGGCCCCTGTGCTGTAAACCGGAAGCCGGAGCGAGCGGGTGAGGCAGACCTTGCGCTCCGAGTTGTTGAGGTAGACCATCTCGATGCGGTCATAGTAGGCGTCCACCCAGTAAAGGACGCCCTGCGGGATGTCCAGGCTCAGGCCGTTGGGCCAGAGCACCGTCTTGGAGGTGAGGAAGACATTGCGGTTGGTGCCGTCCATCCAGGCGCGCTCGATCTTCCCCCGCTTGCTCTCCTTCGGGTCCTCCTCCCAGTCCGACCAGTACATCCACCTGAAACAGCCGCGGGCACAGGATCCATCAACCAACCCATCTACAATATAAGGTAGTGCCCTTTCCTACTGCGTTTAACATGAAGGGAAATACTGGTAACAAGACATTCGATCCAAGCTGTACAAGTTGTGGTACAACACCTGGGTTCTGCCTAACCAGTCACAATAAGGTGTGGTGTACCGATATACAGCACCTGTACAATGACAGGCCTGCCCGACAGATCTGCACAGTGACGACATCAGCATTGTGGCAGAATGAACCAAGATGTGCAAGAATACAGTCTGTGTGATGAAATCTGACATTTGCTTCTTCATAAGCCACCATTCAGAAAAAAATGAGTGCGTTAATGAACACTGAATTAAATATGCTTACATTAGCACAATGACAGCAAAAGCACAATGATATCTCGATTAATTTTAATGAAGTCACAAACTAAATGCAAGATCTCTCCAGGAGCGCTGCTGTATGGCCCCTTCAGATGTCTAGTCATGACAAAAGAAGTGGAATAAATCCACTCATTCACAAAGGTATCATTTACAAAGGTATCAGCATACAATTCTTGTGGTCTTCAGCAGTGACCTAGAGGCGATGGAGCAAGGGACTGAGCAACAGGGTATCTTCTTCTCCTAATGTCTAATTGAAATTTCATTGAGTCCCTTTCCCTTCGACTGGAGTGGCCAGGCCTGGCGCTGGTGAACTGGATAACAGCCCCTCTCTCTGTGAATTCTAGTGCTCAGTGCCAGTGGGAGGCGGGGTCACGATTAACCAACAGGGCCTTTGCTGCTGATCCCTGCAAGCCCTGGGCACGCTCTGCATTAACAGGAATCACTGGAATGCAGGCCCAATGGCAGTCCCCCCCCCCCACTAATCAGAACCACATGGTGTCCCAGTATCAGTTTCTGATCAGGACTTCTTTTGGAAGGGCAGGCATCCACACTGAGCAGCATGCAGAGCGCCAGCTGAGGAGAGCAGATCACTGATTGATCGGGATTTGATTTCTGAATCCCAGACATGCTCAGGAAGATCTGGGTTTTTGCCTGTAAGGTGTTATGATTGATGAGAGGACAGAGCTGGGCATGGCTCGAGTTAGACAATTCCCCACACCCTTCTCCACACCAGTCCTGACGTTGCTTCTCATCACTAATCCAGATCTCTGCAGCAGGGAAACCCACATTCGTCAGTCCTGAGCACATCCTAGTGTCCGCAGCACTAAGAGGACTGAGATAGCAGGATTGCCTCCTGCACAGGACACTAGTACACCACCAGACGTCCATCTGTAGCATAAGGGGAGTCGTGCCTTTCTATACAGCAAGCCATCGAGCTCCAGGGAAGGGGGGAGCACTGTGTAACACGCCCAAACTTCTTCTTTTTAAAAATGCTGAGATTTCACGACTGCCCAGTTTGGAAAGTGCTACCCAGCTGTTCTGCCCACCAAGATCCTTGTGTTGGCACAAGGGGGGCAAAAGCTTTGTGTAAATCGACACTGCTGTAAAAAGGGCTCGACCTTTCGAAGTTACAGGAACATCCCCAGTCACTTTCTTAGTCTTTGCATTAACTCTAACGAGGCACAGGGCAAGGGGGGTAAAGGGCGAGTCCTCCACAAGGGCCCAAACACCATGCATGCTTCAGGGGCAAGGGATCAGAGAGCTGTGATTTGTACAGGGGAATCACTAAGTTATAACTTTTCACCACTTCTTTTTTTCCCCAAATTCTTTACAACTGTGATTGAAGGGTAGTCCTTTTATCCTGCTCTTAGATCTGCTGCTATTCTACCTGTGCTGGTTTAATTGAAAAAATGTTATTGATTTTACTAATCGCATTAGCTTTAACAGAAACGAAAAATCTCAATGCAAAACGATTTAATTGTGGCCTTGCAGAACAGAATGATGAGGATGCTTCAACAGCTGATTTATTTTTATTCTGGTGCAGGGGATGCCTTCACTTCAGGCTCAGAGATCAGACTCTCCTAGTATCAGTTCCTCAAAAGATTGAATCCCCTTCCTAACCATCGGGTGTCCTGCAAGGTGGCTCTCCTGTTCCTAGCTAACTGGGTTACAGTGTTCAAGTCAGAGCAGGAAACACAGGCCATAAACACACAGATACCATGAGGTGTGCCAGGCATATTAATGCCGAACGAGGAGCATTTCAAAACACAGTAAAAGAGGAATTAGAAGCAGATGCAAAAGCAGGCTGAACTGACAGGAGGTGATAACGAACATGCCGCAGGATGGCGAGGGTGATATTCAGAGCGACAGGGCAGGTGGCCAGGATGTGGCGCTCCTTTGCATTCAGCGAAGAGGGGGGAGCAGGCTGGGAGGAGGGGGTTCAATTTTCCAATCTATTTCTGTCACCAGCAGCTCCGAAATGATAAATGAAGATTAATTTAAATTTGAAAAAGCAGTCATTAATCAAGGATAACACAACCAGCAGAGGTAATGAGGTCTGATTGGGGAGGCAGCAGAGCCAGAAAGCCCAAGAGAAAGAGAAGGGAGAGTCATTGTCACTCAGGAGCCAGCAGGATGCAGAGGGAGAGTGCAAGACGTGCTCAGGACCGACGACCTGTAGGGGGCATCGCATGAACCTGGTCTTTTTCACATGTGCTTCAAAGTACAAAGTACCATTTTTTCAGAGAGGAAAACTGCTCAGGCTGCAACATCCAGAAATGTCACTCTTCCCTGAAAGAGGTGTCTGTCTTCATGCATCATCTCATCTCTCCAAGACGCAATACACGTTTGCAGGCAGCTTTTATTTTGTTATAGCCTTCCAGTTATTTGCGCCCAGATTCGTTTGCCATGTTTCCCAGTCACAACCGCTGTGCTGAGCAGTCATTTCATGTCTATGAGATTCTGCTGTCTTTTTGCATGGGATGGGATATGTGGAGTATGATTTAAGAATATCATCTGTACATGTACATGTGTACAATCTGTTTGGAAACAAAGTTACAGGTACACACTGAGCTCGCATAAAGTAAGATTTCTGAACTCTGATATAAACAATTTGTGCATAAATCAAGATTTTTTTATATTTATAGCATATGGATGTATCATTTTAATTCAGTGTGTTGGTGCTGTACTCACACCGAGAGGCGTGTTCAAGTGCAGTGTGTTGGTGCTGTACTCACACCGACAGAGGTGATTTCACACTGCACTTGAACACACCTCTGTCAGCACCAGTGTGTTGGTGCTGTACTCACACTGACAGAGCCCTGTTCAAGTGTTGGTGTTGTACTAACAGTGATGGAAAGTGGGACATGTCTCTGCTCTCCTACGCCGTCGGTCAGCTTCTTTCTCTCTTCCTCACCCGTGCAGGGGGTCCACCACAATGGCGCGCGGGTGGGTCATCTTGCCCTCGATCAGGGTCTTGCGCGTCTGGGAGGCCTTTTCCAGCCGAGCCACGCTGATGGTCTTCTTGGGGCCGTCGTCCGTCCAGTACAGGTTGTTGGCCATCCAGTCCACGGCGATCCCCTCCACAGTGTGGATACCTGCACGGCGAGGGGAGGGAGGCTGTGACACTCGGACCGAGCCGCCCCAGACCGCAGTCAGACTGCGGCGGCACCACTGCCTCGACAAACGTGAAGGAAAGGATCGATCGGCAAAACCAGGGCAATCGACTGCACGCCGGCTGGCTTTCATTCCGGCCGAGCTCATTACTTCACTCGAGGGGCCCTTTTCATCTCTTCTTGAAGGTTAAAAGGTTTGCTCACGGAAGAATGTAACTCATGAGCCGCTTACAGAACACAATAGTTAAAAGACAACCTCCGGAGTGCTGAAGAGAAAATAAAGATCTCAAATCTTATTCCTGGCCAAACTATGCAACGGAAAGCTCGGCAAGAAGAAAAACCAACAGGTTTGGGGATCCCAAGGCCCAGGATAAGGAACCCCTTGTCTCAATAACTCATACTACCAAATCTCAAACAGATTTTTATTGATAGAAACTGCAGTTTCTCTACCCTGTTACTCATCCAACTGTGGTACCAAAAACGTCTGCCTGTAATACTGTAGAGTATTTTACACTGCCTTCCACAATGGATCTTTGCTGTTTATTCAAATCCAGCCAGCCCCTTATAGTTCTTATTGCTGGCTCTTTTTTCAGGTGCAATTCCGTGACTGGCATTACATCTGTGAGCATTTTCAGGGAACAGGGCTGCTTGCATTGTAATGCCAGTCGCAACTGGCACTCCCGCCGGCTGCCGCGGTGGCCCTCTGGCCCTACCGTCCTTCAGGATGGTCTCGCGCTCCGTGCCGTCGATCTTCTGCCGGCCGATGAGGTAGCTGGTGGCGTCGGCGAAGTAGATGAAGCCGCTCTCGGAGTGGAAGTCCAGCGCCCGCGGGTTCATCAGGTTCTCGATGGGGATCATGTACTCGTCCGGCACCCGGGCGTTCATGTCCATCCCGCGGATGATCCCGGGCCGCCCCTTGCCGTACACCAGGAAGAGCTCGTGCTCGGGCTCTGCGGGGGCAGAGAGCGTCGCTCAGTGGCAGCACGCTGTGCGCGGAGCAACAGGGCGTGTGTCACGGCATCACGGCCCGACTCGGAGCGCTCACTGGCAGCACGCTGTGCACGGAGCAACAGGGCGTCCATCACAGCATCACGGCCCGACTCGGAGCGCTCAGTGGCAGCAAGCTGTGCGCGGAGCAACAGGCCATGTGTCACAGCATCACAGCCAGACTCGGAGCGCTCAGCTCCTCCATGTCCAGGACGTGTCCCGGTAATGCATTCCCTTCTTTAATAATCCATACTTTAATAATGCTTTAATACATTCCATACCTCTCTCTGAAAATGTCTCAAACATTAAAGCAAAATTAGCTTTTAACCAATTCCTAGTCATGTCCCAACATTGCAACATTGTCCTCACTGCATTTATCTTGAAGTATTCCCTGAAGACCTTAATCCGATCCTCTGTGTACAGTATATAGATACTGAGACTGAATAGATTATGCTCCCCCAGATTGTCTTCCTAATTCATCTGCTGGTCCTCAGTTTTTGCTTCTATGCATTGCCTAGAGTCTGAGAGCAGCGAATCTATGACAAAGTCCCTATGTCTATCTCACGGCATTTCTTCCTAATTCCACTGGGACACAAAGGGAGAGAGCAAGAGGGAGACAAAGGAAGAGAGAGAAGGCCAGGCAGACTGAACAGGCGCAGCCACAGACAGAGACTCCGTGAAGAAAAGGCAAGGAGAGAGAGACAGCAGAAACTGGTAGTGGAAGACAACCAGGTGAGAGAAAGCACCCAAAAAGACCGAGGGGAAAAAGAAGAGCAGATGAAAAAAGAAACGCTGCAAGGTACATGAGAACTTTGCTATCTGACTGTGGCCAGGACTCTGCTAGTGGCACAGCACAGATGCTACAGTGTTGCTTGGGGGGGGGGGGACATTAGTCAACTGTGTACCTGGAGGCATGCAGTCAGATCAGTAAGAGTTACACCCCGTCTCCATTCAGTGCTGTATTTCTCCTGTCAGCACTGTTGATCTCTCAGTGTGTCAGATGGGGAATGGCCCTGCAGGTGGGCATGTTGGAGGAGCATGTCTGCCCTTCCTCATTCGCCGCAGTGTGCGGACACAGGGGTTTGTAGCTAAGAACTGAGATCCGATCTACTCTCAATGGCCTATTCCAATTGCAGTCAAGTGGGCAGGTATCATGCAAATAGTAATGAAATTGGGCAGAATTGTTCATGCTGGTAAAATAATTGGTCGATCACAGAAACGGCATAAAGAGCCGTATCGTATTTCAGCTCAGCTGATCACTGATAACCCCTCCCACCTTCTTTCTTCCCAGTTTCACCTGCTATCGTCAGAGAGGCGTTGCAGAATGCCAGTGGCCAAGAAAAACATATACAAGAAATCTTTTGCTCCCTGTGCAATCGGTATACTAAACACTAAGCAAGTGTCTGTTTCCTGTAGGAATCTATCAGATTAGCGTACTGGGAGTATAATATGGGCAGAGCGAGGTGTGTGTATATGTATTGTTGCACGGCTCGGATTGATTTTTAACATGCAACACTTAACATTATGTAATAATAATAATAATAATAATAATAATAATAATAATAATAATAATAATATTTCTTTATTAGCCCTATACAATTTCTTGCATTAGGAATTTGTCTTTTCGCATACCCCAGCTTTTCTCCATGGAGACACAGACACACAGACAGGAAGAAGCTTGGGGTCAGAGCGCAGGGTCAGCCATTGTACGGCGCCCCTGGAGCAGTTAGGGTTACGGGCCTTGCTCAGGGGCCCAACGGAGTAGGATTCCTCTGCCGGCCGCGGGATTTGAACCGGCAACCTTCCAGTCACAGGCGCATATCCTTAGCCACAGAGCCACCTCTCTGTATATGTATTTGCTGCTGTAGTAGAGGACAGTGAGAGAATCAGATAACGAAGACGGCTGAGCGTGCCCGGTGCCCGCGTACTCACTCTTGCAGGACTTGCCGTCGCTGCCCAGGCTGAAGCCCGAGCGGCAGCGGCAGGTGCGCGTCTTGTGGCTGTTCCCCAGCAGGCAGATATCGGAGCAGCCGCCCGCTTTGCCGAACTGGTCCGGCTCACAGGCGTGGCTCCGCACTGCAGGGGAGAGAGGGAGGGAGGAGAGGGGGTCAGCCTGACCGCGAGAACCAGCCGGCAATCTGGGGTGGCGGCTGTGAACAGGGAACTTTCCACCGTGCCCAGTGAAGTCATCAAATGGAAAGGGCGACTGCACGGATGTACTGAGCAAGCGAGTCCACGACCCATGCGTAGCGTTAAATCCCCAGCCCGGTCTTCCAAAAGCCCCACGGTTGCAGCCGGCATGAGTGGACGCTTTCTTCGTTTCTCACTGATGAATTACTACAGAAATCATGCATCTGGCCATTATCCGAATTCCTGATTCATGGATCACGGCAGGCAGCTCCTATCTGGGAGGAGGGGGGGCAGGGCGAATATATCCCACATGTGATGCCAGCTCATCAAGGGGCACGCACAAGCATGCAGGGACAATCCCACGTACCTGTAGGCTGGCGCCTCTGGTGGTAGACGTGCAGGGCGCCCCCCTTGTCCACCCGAGTGACCACGTGGTAGTCGGAGCTGTTGAATCGGTTGACGCGGATGACGCTGGTCTTCTGCTGCATGTGGGCGTTGTCCGAGTTGGTGGCGTAGAGGTAATTCTCGAAGACAGTCAGGCCGTACAGGTGCTCGATCTGCGGGCGAGGCAGGGAGAGGGGTGAGGGCAGATGGAAATCTCCGCTGCCAGCGCCGGTCCAGCAGAGCGCAGCTGTCCGGTCCAAGGCTGTCCGAACTCGGCGTCTGACCCATGCCCAGCGGAGCAGGAGGCACTTCAAGGCAGCTCAATTCACTACTGCCACACGGGCAATATAGACAGAACAACCTTCTCTCACCTGTAGCCTGTCTTGTGTTATTATGTTGTTATGCCAGTGGCTGCATGGACCTTCCCAATGTTTTGCATGCTCTCTGTGTTTTTGTTCATGCACACACCACCCTGTCAATATCAGCCCATCAGTGCTAACAACTGCAAGCGCTCGATAATTTAGTGTTCGAAGTGACTCCGCTCTGTCAAAACCCTCTCACTCATACAGCAAGAGAGACAAATAGCTTGGGCTACTTAACATTCTCCACTTTTAAAACCGGGAGACTAAATTAACATCATTACCCCTGGATGGGTGACAGCTGGGCAGTACATCAGGAACTGCTAATATGTTTAGAAAGGCATAGCGCTATAATCCACTGGCCGATCAATGCAGTTGTTTACCTAAAAAGTAGCCTGGCCAAATGAAAAAAGACAAGTCCCTGGAGTTTGAACAGCAAACATATCTCACTCCAGTGACAGCCTGGCAATGGAGGTGCCACCTCCATCATCACAGTTAATTAGCTGCCTTCTAAGACCGCTAATTAACAAAACAAAGAAAGAAATGCATATTCACTTTTTTATTCTTCTGCTAAATGGTAACGATGGATCTGCCACCATTTGTTGGGAATTTTGTTTTGAGAATTCCCATTTGGATAAATGGGCACCTTCCCTCTTCCGTTATCTAAATCGCAGCATCCCAGGCTGTCTGGGTTTCTCACAATGCCTCCACACCGCTGGTGTACATGCCTGCAGGCCCTTGAATGACCAACACAGCTCAGCTGACGGGGCGAGGCGTGTTTGTGACTGCTTCACTTGGTACTATTTGTTTTATCGCAGCTGTGTGCTCTCCTTGTTCCAACCACATGGATAAATGTGCATGCAGGATTGTGTTTTTGCATTACAAATTAAAGCATTCATCCAGGAAGATGCTTTTATCTGCAATGATTTACTGGGGATTACCATTATCTACAGGTCCTACCAAATACTTTTTGTAGCACCTCTTTGTAAGTTATATTGTCCGGAATAATGTCATCATTTGTTTCCATTGTGAGTCAGCTAGGATCTGAATCTTCAATCATCCGGTGAGGCATCCGGACCTCCAACCACACTGCCAAAGTCAGCTGCACAGCCCTTCAGAGACCCAGTCCACAGCCTTGGACCTTTGGCAGTAAGATCCAAGCAGTGCTCTGCAGGTACAGGGCTCATGCTAGGTGGGAATTTCCCTCTTCTCTATTTGATGGCTCCCTATCATTCACTTCCCCTCGGCCTGACTGGGGGGTCTTGCACCAGTGAACTGTCACGGAGGCTTTGGGGTATAAGAGGCAGAGCATGGCAGCACTGATGGGGGGGGGGTGTCTCTCAAGTTGCCACCCAATGCCGCATGTTTACCATAAGGACCCGCGGCTGACGGTACAATGCAGCTTTCTGCTTTGGTCTGTCCCGTGAACTGTCCCCCGAAACGACAACATGGAACCCCACCACCCACCGCCATCACTCTTTCCAAAAGAGGGGTTCCCCTTGCCTTTCCCAGCCACTCAAGGGGGACGCCCCGGCTTGCTCTTGCAGGGCTGCGCCGCCCGCAGCCCCGACGCCCCGATCAGGCCCCCCGGTCGGTCTCACTCACCAGCAGGCCCTGGATGATGGTGTGCCGGTTCTTGCCCTCGTAGTCCACCACTTCTATGTAGTCCAGGTAGGCGTCGGCCCAGTAGACCAGCCGGTTGACCAGGTCCAGCGTGATGCCGTGGGGGAAGACAATCTTGCTGTCCACCAGCTTGGTGCGGTTCTGCCCGTCCATGTCGCAGCGCTCCACTTTGGGAATCTGCCCATAGTCGGTGAAGAACACCTTCCTGGGGAATGGAGCAGACAGGGGAGGGAATGAGATCTCCGCAGTCATTATTCACACTTCAGAGAGCGGCTACACTGAAACACAGGAACACAGGGCAGGACACTCTAACACCAGGCCTCCTCAGCCTGGCTTTGGCATCACTTGGCATTATTAGGCATTTTCTTAGGATTTTAAGAGACTGTGAAAATGTTCATAACACTACCAAAACTGTGTTTGCATAAAATAACATAAAAACAGCACAGAATATGTAGAAACAGTACAAAAAAAACGCCAAAGAAAAAAAACAGTTCAGACTCATCCATGCCTTTTGTACATGTGTTTTGTTGAAATAAGAAAAGTGTCTACATTTCTGATGAAGGCAAACACACACTCTTTGGATGTGTAAAATTGTTTGCCATTTAACTACAATCCTAACTGTACGTTGCTTTAGCCAAGTTCAGCTTGTTAAAATCTTGGAAAGAAAACTGCTGGAAGGTCACAGCCTTTGACTAACTCTGCTGCATACGGGTTATATCCCTGCAGTGGACATGACTGCGTGTGCCAAGTCATCGCCTGTACTGTATATCTGATCCTCCACTCTTCTTCTGTCAGTATGCCGAGTCCAGAAAAACAGCCAAAACCTGTTCAAGGAGACTGCTGAGTCTGTATAATCGTTTAACCATCTGTTCCAGGATTTAATTGTTTTAGGTGAATCATCTCTGTTCCTTGAGGTTTCATCCTATATTTCTCAATCTGTTTGGTTACCAAAATTGTGAAATTTCATAGGGTGGTACTCAGTGGATTCCTGTTCATTGTAGCCCCCCCACTACTATGCTTGCTTAATTATATGACTGATTCAATAAATTGCAAAGCTGCATGTTATGGATATGCACACACAAAAAAAAAACAAGATTCTTTTACAGCTTGGTGTGAGTGAACAGCATTGTGACTGATGGAACACATGGGGACACAATGTCATTGGTGGAGGGGGGTGCACACCGATTGGTGGAAAACAAAAGAAACAGTGCACCATGATTGGTGGAACTGCGGAGGCCTGCGCTGTGATTGGGGGAAACGCAGAACTGAGGGAGCTTTGCTTTCCCCTAGCTAAAACCTCAACAACGCAAGAGAGAGACGGACAGACGGGCTCACCCACCCCATGGCAGGGTCGAGGGCGATGCCCTTGGGGTTGTAAAGCTCGTGGTCCAGCAGTGTGACACACGTCGCCCCATCCTTGTTGCAGACAAAAATGCGGTCATCCACGTCATCCACGAAGTAGAAATTTCCCGTCAACCAGTCAATGGCCATCTGCTCAACATCTGGACAGGAGAAAGTGAGCAAAAGAGCAGAGGTCAGAACTGGGAGTGCACTGACAAAACCACAAGTGGAGCTACAGGCAGCTGTGTTATAAATAGAGAAATGACTCATTACTTTTAAATGTACATGTACTGAACCACTGTCCAAGTTACGCTGACGGTGAACAGAAAACAAGGAATTTAGAGGAAAGTGGGACTTTGAGTTCACACAGATCAATAAGGTTCACAAAATGTTCCAGTAAACTGCCATTACTGGAACGTTAACCTCTTCTTATTTCTCATGCTGTGGGAGTAGGGCCTGCAGACACTACAACAGCTTGCTTGTGTGAACTTTGTAGCCTGATGTTTAATTTGATTTTACATTGTGTAATATCTGTCTTCCACCTTCCTGCCTGGGCAGTTAATGTGTAGCCCAACTTTCAAAAGTTAGATCCTACAGCTCCCCTCCCACATCCCCGGATCCCAGTACCTGGCACTGGTCAAAGACCAAAACCCAAGATGGGACAAACCTCGTGACAGCGTTTATAAAAAAAGACCAACTGAGACTCTTCTTTCTTGGGAAACTCAATTTTTCCAAGAACGATAGGACTATTTTAACTGTTTCCTTTATTGAAAGGGTCTTAACATGCTGTCTGAGTTGTTGGTTTGGCAACATCAGTACCAGCAGTTGCAATAGGTTGGGAAAAGTAAATGAAAATAAGTAGTGAAATAATTGGGACAAATCAAAATTGACCTAAATATCCTCCACTAACAAAAGGTTGTAAAGAAGGCCAATAGCATTATGGAGTGTCATAAATAATAAGAAATCTTTAATTGAATTAAATGGATGTAGAACTGATCCTTTAAAGGGGCTGTTGACTTCATTGTGAAGTCAGGGAATCCAGCACAGCAAAAACAGCATAAGACAGCTGAACACACATACCAGCTCGCACACGCATACCAAAATGCTGTATTGTTCAGGAATTGTTTATGTGTCTGTTTGGTAATACTAACATAAATGTTATCAGGTTTGTTCCAGAATTGCCATCAGTAAACAGTATCCTACTGTGTGCTTCCAAAGACACCTGCATATTTATGGTACATTTAGATATGACTTAATATCTGTTTAATACTCTTTTGGACACAAATGGCATTCCAATTATGTGAATGCATGCCACCAAGCAGCAGTTAGTTAGCACGTGTAGCTATAACAGACAAACCCCCGAGTGTTCCTGGAGGCCGAATGAACTGAAAGGGCAGCACTGCATGCACCGCCCTGCTGCAGGCTGCTGTGCCAGGCTTTTCACTACTACGAAACACCCAAGGTAGCTACTGTGCACGTGTGGTCGTGCGCATGCGCAGACAAGTCTGGAGAGCAGAGCCCCCCTGTTACAGCAGCAGCATGGGGAAGGGCCCGATCCTGCGGGGAGGAAAGGCGGCAGGTGGGGTCCAAGGACACGATCAATGATGCACGATGCAGTCAGACGCCTTCAATCACTGCAAGTGCTGAACAGACACTGCCACCCAGAACATCACGCACGGGCTCCCCCGTCGGTCAGACTGCTGCTCTGGACTATCAAGGGCTTCGCTCAGCACCGCGGTGCCACGCTGGCGACGCAGACAACACCTGCAGAGCATGCCAGATCCATGCAGAAACCTGGATCCATGGAAGACAGTCCTCCCCATTCACGAGGCGAGGAGGGACAGCCACTGACGATGAAGATGACTCATAAAGATGACTCATCCGCTGAAGAAGACTTGGCTTCCGAAGACAAGCTGCTGTGACTCGCGCTCCCCCCAGATCACGTCCCCCGTGACGGACCAGGTCAGTGTTTCCGAACTGACGGTTCGTTTTGGGGAGGGGCGGCACAGTGACACAGTGGTTGGCACTCCTGCCTTGCAGTGTTGGGGCAGCGAGTTCAATCCCGGACCCGGGGTACTGTCTGTGTGGAGTTTGCATGTTCTCCCCCATGTTCGCTTGGGTTTCTTCTGGGTGCACTGGTTTCCGCCCACAGTCCAAGGACATGGTGGTAGGTTAGTTAGCTTCTGGGAATACCGGCCCTGTGTGAGTCTGTGCTCTGTGATGCACTGGTGTCTGACTTGTGCCTTTCTGGTCCTGGGACAGACCCCAGCTACCCTGCAACCCTCTACTAGATAAAGAGGGTTAAAAAACGTGTGGATGGGGCAAACAGATTAAATACCACAATAAGTAAGGTTTCTAATATAAATAAATTAATAATACAAAGTGCTCAGGCTAGTGTGATGGGGGAAGGGGGGGTTGCATAATTTATATATTTCTGTAATTCAGCTGTGGAATGGAGCTTGGCTATATCTTTCCAGCTCAGAAAACTTAAACGTTGCTGTCAGTGAACACTCTATAAGGAAGGATACAGTTTTATCCCAGCCTCTAACATGCTCATGGTGATGGTCTCTTGATCAGCAGGGTACATAGGCTTTTGAGTGTTATTTTCTTTCTTGATTTTCACGAGGCTCATGTGCCCAATTAACTCTCAGACTAATGAAGCAATTTAGCGCTTAAGGAACAAAGTCACTTGAGCGTATCATGATCAAATAGAGATGTTCAATTAATCACAATGATGCTAATCCAATCTAAACAAGTGTATATACTTTAGTTTCTAAAAAAATACAAATAATAAGCAGGGTGTGACATTTCTTTTGATACTCAGTACATTAATATCGCTGAGAACGTAAAGGTTGGGGTAATGTTCCTACAAATATAATACAAACCTGGTCAGGCGAATGGTCAGCAATGAAATTGTTTTATAAACCAAAAGGCTCCGTCTTTTCAATCTGAAATTACCAGAGCTATTTGTTTCTGGTCTATTTTTACCTTGTGTGCGGCGTATGCAATAATTAAAATAGACAGAGAGTCAAGGGAAAAGTCTCCTCACAAGTGTGTGTGCGCCCGCGTGCGAGAGGGAGCATCTGTGCAGAAACGGGATGTGAAGACACCCCGACTGACTCACTGTCACAAGACATCGCTGAGCAACGATCCAAACAGGGCAGCGAGACAATAGCCGGCTCAAGAAGCCAGGCACACGCTTCCAGAAACTCTACTCTTCCAAAACGCTACGTCTTCGGCGCTTTTCAGCCTCTTCCCAAACGTCTTAATTGGCAACCGAAACTTTGCCAGACCTCAGACTGGGGTTACTTCTTGTGTTACTCTGCCAGCCAGGAAGACAAAGCAGACAGTGCTTTTTAAAGGGGGGAAAAAAAAAACAGATCAGAGGAAAAAAACTGCAACGGATAACCCCAGCCTACCGCTGGTCTATCTTTTTATCTACGAGAACAATCGTGTTAGATTACATGATGGATTTGACTCCATGAACCCTTTGCAGACCACCTATTACGATGTTTGGAAATGGGGTTTTAGTTGTACAAACAGACAGTGGCTGTTGTCAAACCAGGGTCATTAGGGGGGTGCAAAGGGGCGTAGGTCACAAGGCATCGTCACTGCACCTCGCAGGTGTGCACTACTGGGGTCCCAGAACATTCCCAAGGAGCTGGCATTAAGAACAGGCCCTTGCCCTTTGCCCTCCGGGAATAAAAGTCAGAGAGGGTGTATAAAAACAAACGGGCCCCACGGGGGGCAGAGGGATACAGTTACAGCGACCCCTGCGGCCGCATCCTAGCTGTTTGCACAGCAGCATGGAGACCAGATGTTAGGCGAGTTCCATCGCCGTGCCAGACTATTTTAAAAGACTTGTGAGAAACGAGAAACCGCGGACGCTCAAGCGACATTATAACAGACGCCGGAAAAAAAATAATCCCTTTTCAAAATTCCAAAAGGTTTTTTTCATTCCTCCACCCCATCCCCCACTTTTCAAAACAGTATTATTAATATATGGAACTATAGAGACACCCCCCCCCAACAACACTGCTCTTATTGAAGGGCCACAGCTGGATTGCTGCTGTGATGCCGTGGGACTCTCTGCACCCAGCTGTGCAAGGCTGGGCACTGTGCCTCCTATACAGTCTCCTGTTTTCACAGCTGGCACTGCTCTTCCTTTGAGGGAGCTCTTTATGTCTAACTTCCCCCCCACACACACACCTCCTCCTCCTCTCCCTTCTTTCTAAAAAATGTTTTCCTTCCCCTCCCCCTCTGTGCGTTAAGCACAAGCTCCACACTGATATCCAGCACACACCGCCCCCCGCCTGGGTGCCAGTCTACGGATCCCCTCTTGAAGACTGTGACCAGGGTCTGAAGTCTGCGACCAGGGCCTGCGACCAGGGCCTGCGACCAGGGCCTGCGACCAGGGCCTGCGACCAGGGCCTGCGACCAGGGCCTGCGACCAGGGCCTGCAGTCTGCGACCAGGGCCTGCAGTCTGCGACCAGGGCCTGCAGTCTGCGACCAGGGCCTGCAGTCTGCGACCAGGGCCTGCAGTCTGCGACCAGGGCCTGCAGTCTGCGACCAGGGCCTGCAGTCTGCGACCAGGGCCTGCAGTCTGCGACCAGGGCCTGCAGTCTGCGACCAGGGCCTGCAGTCTGCGACCAGGGCCTGCAGTCTGCGACCAGGGCCTGCAGTGTGCGACCAGGGCGCCAGCGGACTCCTTCCAGCACTTAAGGAGCTATGGAAAGGAGCTATGAAGAAACTCTTTCCAGTCCAAGAGAAGGCTTGGCTACACTTATTCCAAACTGGAAGGGAAGATCAAATTTGACCACGCAAGGAGGAAGGTCAGGTCGGGAGCGGTCCACTCGTCTGAAGGTCATCACGAGCAACGTCAGCACACTCTTGTTGCGTCGGTTCAACAGCACACTTCCTTTTTTTTCTCAGAACACTGAGCGCAGACCGAACTCTCCGGTCACACGGGTATTCAGCTTGGTGTTGTGACAGAATTGCTCACTAGACAGCAACAAGGTGATGTGTCATCAGCTGGCAGCGCTCTTCACAAAGCAGCCTTTGACTGGAAGATGAACTACAAATTTCTCAAAAGGCCAATTCCATGACACGGGGCTCAGAATTCATCCAGCAAACACCTCTTTCCTTCCCGTTATACAATTCTCTCCCTATTTCTGTTTCTCAAACTCTTTTGAAAAGTCTGATGCAGACTGATATCTTATTGAAAAGTTTTAATTAACTGATAAGATCTGCTGCTGGTCCAGACAGCGTCAGTTCACACTGTTTTTTTCAATGACCAGGGGAACTCTAATCCCAGCTGTATCAAAGGGTCTCCACGCTGCCAATGTCTATCAGACTTTTGTTCTCACTTACGACTGGTGATTTTGATTGTTTACTAAAATAAAGTGAATAGTAGAAAGTGAATAAAAAATGAAATAAAACGATAATAGGTCATTAAGAGTCTACAGAGTTTTACATTTCTATCTTCGATACGTCTTGCTTGAAGATCAGGTTGCCTGATCTGTAATCGCACATAATTTTGCAATGAATGTCAGTGGAATTCAATGAAAAATAGATTGTTCCCTTTATAGCCAGCATACAATAATGCTAAAAAATAAAAAATCTTTTGACACTCGTGCCCGTTCATAGATGGTAGATTTATGGAAAGTCAGCCAACCACGCATTGTTTATAGAACACTGTGCAAAGAAAATGAGTAAAACTGACTTATTCTAGATAGTCATAACACATGGACCAGATGTTCGGCTGTGCCAGACTATTTTGAAAACAATATTATTAGTATATGGAACTGTTTTGTTATTACTGGTTCTTAAGCATTTGAAAAAAAGAATTTTCTACCTCAGCAGATAACACGTTTTTATAGGCTGGTGCTTGATTCGTGTCAGCACTTCGGGATCAGGCATTTCGAAGAAGAAACGGGGCTAAAACCACTGATACCCGGTATGTCACGGCTCATAAAGAGGTCCAAAAAGCTCCTCTCCCGCCCTTACACAAGGACACAATTTTATCCACGGAAGACACGTCTGCCTTCAAGAAAGCCAATCTGCAAGACTCCACCTGAGCTCAAGAATGAGTATCTATGGACTCTGGACACTGGACAAGCACCCTATCACATGCCTACCCAAAATCCCCCTGGATTTCAAGAAAAGAGTGGTCCACTCTAAGCCACTTTAGGACTGGTCATAGTCCATGTCTTGCCAGTCTCTATATATGGGGAATCAGTGCAAGCTGTCCTTGATCCTGTGGTATGGAGAAAACTAGGCAGTACATCCTAGAGGACTGCCCAGCCCATGGTCCCTCAATAAAGCTGGACCAGGAGCTATTGCTTGGCTCAGGGACTTTGCATTTTCTATATAAATAAACTGCTCAACAGGCCTGCAGCAATGTGCACACAGCCTAAACTGTAAAAAGCTGGGTAACATCTGATACAACTGCTGAGCCACAAATCACACAGCATGTCCTGCAGCGTTTCAGGCAACACGTACAGCGAAGAGCCGCGCAAAAAATTACGTCAGAAACAAAAAGCAACTCATCTTTAAACTTAACAAGAAAAAACTCTCTCTTACTGAGCGCTGTACAAAAATGGGACCAGGCTTTTGATTTCTAAAAAGGAAACTTGGCCTTTGAACAAGGTTTGAGGTTTACAAGACTTAGGACAGGGATATTCCCAAAAAGGCTTTTTTTTCATTAAATGCACATTCCAATACAAATAAATTCCATCTGCTTGTTCCAAACGGCATTGATTAGCTCCAAGATAAAAAACAGAAGTGTAGAGCGACGCTCCAAATCGGCACAAAACACATGTGTACCGAGAAGGGGGTGGGGGGGGGCGGGGGGTCACTATTTTTCCAGTATTACATGCTTTTTCCCGCTCCAATTCCGGTAAATGGAAACCAACGTCGGAAAAGCCAAAAACAACGCAACACCCACGGCACTTTCTTAGACACTTATCTACTACTTGTTTGCCATCTGACATTAAGGGCTCTTTGGAAGCTAGACTGTGTGATAGGCCTATTGGAATTCTTTTTGCAAAACAAAACCAATGAACGCTTCAAATAACCACCCATTTTTTGGAGACAATTTCCTTCTCCCACAAAACACTGCTAAGATGAAACTGACATCATTCAGGGCTGGTTGATGCCTCTTAACAAGACTGGTCCATGCATCAGGCCATTTGGTCCAGTTCAAGGCTGCAGGGGAGCCGGGGCCTGTCCCAGCAAGCATCGGGCACAAGGCCTGGCACACGGTGGATGGGCACATACAGACACCAACCTGCACACACTCACACCAGGGCCGGCTTACCGAGAAGCCAACTAACCTTCCAGCATGATTTCGGACTGTAGGAGGAAACCAGAGCACCCAGAGGACATCCAGACACACACAGACACACAGGCAGACACTGTGCCACCCCCTTCTTATACAGATAGACTGGATGTACTGTATATATAACTACTCAGCCCTCTGTGGCATTTTCAAGATGTCGGGCAACTTGCAGAGCACTTCCACGCGAGCTGCTGCAAGGCAAACATCTTCCAACTTGGCTCCCGTGAATCTGGGCTACCATCTGAAGACCAAGACCATATTGGAAAGAGAGGGGAAGCCGCTGAAGACGAAAACTGCCAGAACAATGACATTTTTTTTTTTCACAGAGCAGCTGGGGCACTCCAGCAAGGAAAAAATGATTAAATGCTGAGCAAGGCAGCACACGTCTTGAGCCAGAAACAGCTAGCTGCTCTTTTCAGCACATGATGACTTAAGTGGATTAAAAGCAAAGACCGTACCAAGCTCACCGATCCTCCTTCAAGACCAGCACGTTCCCGGAAGGCCCCTTGATCAGGTCCGCGGGTATTAATTCACAGTCAAGGGGCACGTGATACAAAACGAACACCACAAAAACGGTGCCAGAACTTTTTCTTCTTCAAGCGATCTGAAACTGACTATTAAAAAAGATGGAAATAAAAGTGTAAGAAAATGGACAAAAGAAACTCTTTTGAAGAGTGTTTATTGTTTAGAAAGTGACTTTCGTGGTCACTCTTTTGGGATGAATTGAAGTTAAGGCTATGAAGCTGAGCCACAGTCTGGAAGATCTCCCCGAGGAGATAGTTTGCACTGCAACAATCTGTAAAGTATGTAAATCAAAGCAGATTTGCGGACTGGGGTGGAAATTCTTTGAAGGATTAAATTAAGGGGGGTGGGGGGGAGGGCTGCTCAGAGATCGGGCATTCATACTCCAGCGCCCACTCCGGCTGCAACTTTTCTCTTGCCCTGAACACCACAATGCGAGGGAATAGAGAAGATGGATTAGAGGGCCTGAGCAAAGACCAGGCAGGGGGAGAAGCATGCCGAACAAGCAAAGGAGCTGCGTGGCCAGGCCAACGTGTGGGACAGCACCAAGTCCAATTAAGAATATAAGAGCAGCTGGTTCAGACATCTGCTACACCTGTAAAACCTTAGTTCTGCAGCCTGTTACAGGAGATATGAAACGACCTCTAGAGATGTTAAACGTTTTAAAAGTAACTGAACCTTCACTGCAGATCAGATCAGCAAAGCTTCTCAACATCCTGACTTAATAAATGAAAGATCCCAAGGGCATACAGTAAGTGTAGGATCCCCAGTTCACCCAGTAATAGTAAGGGTAGGATCCCCAGTGTGCACACGTACAGTAAGGGTGGGATCCCCAGTGCACCCCAGTTACAGTAAGGGTGGGATCCCCAGTGCTTACAGGTACAGTAAGGGTGGGATCCCCAGTGCTTACAGGTACAGTAAGGGTGGGATCCCCAGTGTGTACAGGCATGTGTACGATTTGATTCCCAGTGCGTACAGGTTCCTGGCCGGTTCATTCTAAAATAAAATAAGCATATGAAGCATCACAGGCTGGATGCAATACAGACAGCAAAAAGCACATCTCATCAAGCTAGGGAGCAAGAAAGCCATGAAGAGCAATGCATAATTAAAGAGCCTCTGGTGACCAGAATCTCTCCTGCTAGGCTCGGAGAGACGGATGTGCCCAATTCCCACTGTCAGCCTCTTCTCCACTTAGGCTTTCAATTTAGTTTTGCTAGACATGAAAAATAGATGGAAGAGATCTTGTTTTCCATCCACACCGAGGCTTTTGAAACGGGGGGCCTGAAATCACAGTTTCCCCTTACACTTTCTTTGCAAGACAGTTGCAGCCACATCTGGAAGGCTCATCTGCTCTGCAGATATATGGCTGTAAATCAGCGCCGAACATCACATCCTGCATCCAAACCCAGCCAAGAACGGCGCTTGAACAATAATCCTCCGATTTGGAAGAGGTCAATTCTTCACGGGGCCGGAAGAGGGGCAACGAGTTTCTGAGAGAACGTCGGATTCTGGCGAGAGCTGAAACATGCACCATTCCTCCTCCTGTTTACTCCAAGCGGGTTTTGCAGAGACGGCAGTGCCCCGCTTGCTCTAGCTGCTCCCGTCTGATGCTCTGGTTCGGTGAGCAACTGACTGCCCCACACCTCCGCTCTCGCCATCAGGGAGAGCTCGAGCTGCTGGGAGCCTCAGATTATTTTCCAACGGGGCGAGACGGGCTCTTCACTCTGGTGCATCCCAAGCACCACACTTACAATGTAGGTTGCACTTAAAAAAAAATGAAAGCAGCTAATGGCCTGCGATGGCGGGGCACTTTTTGCCAGGCAGTAATGCTGCAGGCAAAACCTCTGAGCATTTTCAAGCTGGTGCAGGTCAACCTTCCCTGACTCTAAAGCAGAAGGGCTACTCCTCTAGAGCAGAGAGACAGGGAAGACATGCTTCCAACAGGAAACCCGTGCAAAGAAGACACCGAAAAGAGAAGGCTGCTGGCCTCCCACTGAACACACAGAAGAGCCGAACCCTTCTAACCTCACGATCGACTTCACTTCATTATTTCCTATTGGCAGTGCCCCGAAAGGCAATACCCTGACTTGTGCATACCTAATGGTCTATTAAACAGGCCTCCCGTCGGCCCCCGGCCTCTCGCTGCTAACGCGAGGGGCGGCACGAGGGTCCCAGTGAAACCAAAGGAATTTCCTGCACATTCCTCCAGCCGGAGTCAGCAAACTCCACCGGCTGGAGCTTTAACCTCATGGCACTGTGTTAGACTGGGGAGGGGGGGGGGGGGGGGGGGAATCTCAGTAAAGTGCTTTAATAACCGTTTAACAAGGCAATTAATTAAGCCAGCGGCAGGACGCCTATCTCGGATTCTGCTCCACTGGGCTCCGGCCCTTCTGATTTCCAAATAACAAAGGCGAGAGGAACGGGGATGGGAGAGGTGGTTGGCAACTCTCCAGCAGAAGGATAAGGATTGGGGGTGTGGGATTTGGGATTTGGAAAGGGAGTGGTTCTACAGGACAAGGGGTTGTTGTCGGCGAGAGGGAGCAGGAGGAAGGCGAGACGGGCTGGATCGAGGCTCCGTTATCTGTCGGAGTGTATTGACATTACCTTGAACCAGTATTTGACGCCTCTGCTCACCCCTCAAGATCTTTAAAGGCTCCGACGACAGATCCAAGAGAAAGAGTGTGGCCCGCTCCAGCCCGGATCGCCCTCAATCCCCCCCGTACACAGCAGCACCCCGCCCACGGTCTGCATGGGTTTTTTTGTGTCTTCTTTTCAGCCTCCTGTTACAGAGGCTCAAGGCTGCCAGCACGATCGCTTTCTGCTCCTTGAGCAGAGGGCAAACGGCTTTGTCGACTGCTGTTTCTGTGCAGCATCTCCGTGGGGCTGGAGACGACGGGCAGGGACAGAGTTCAACTTGCAGAAGATCCCATCTGCCTTGTTTTTGATTCCCTGACGCTGGCTAAGTGACCGGGCACAGCGTCTCCAACCCCCTGTCTGGAGCACAGAGGAATGCTGTGCCCGCAGAGAGACAGCACTGTTTGGGCAGAACTTAAAACACCAGCAAAGCGACCACAGGGCTACAAAACAAGCCCATAAAACAGGATTTATTCTGCTAAAGCTGACACTGTATTTTCTGATTCTTATACTTGATAGCTTGCCTCAGAGTTGACCAGTTCGGTTTTCTTTTAATTGGTTTCAAGGCTTCTTATGCTCTTGTTCAATTGGTTCATGTGGGACCGACTATCACAACATTATTTCTATCTTCTTTTATTAAATCACTTCAGTTCAATCAGGTTCCTGCAGTAAAGAAAAGAGGTTTTGCTGTGGCTCCGTGTCAAGCCTTTGAGAATCCAGAAGTTCAGGCAAATTGGGAAAAAAAAGGTCAGCATCTTTGCTTAGTCAATACAGGTTACGTCAGATCACTTCACTTTTTCATGCCTATTGTGCAACTGCCTTTAGAAACCTATGCACATTTCTAGATTGCTTTCCTAAAAGTTCACCACCAGGTCCTGCTGTGACTCACTGCAAAGTGCACCAAGACAGTCCTCCTTCAGCACCATAATAATAAAACAAGATCTGGTCGACTGGCCTGCAGCTGGTCTGGTGTTGATTAGAGCAGCATGTGTTCTTATTAAGCATCTTCGAGAGCACTTGAACGAACGATTCTGCATGTGCTTTCATCTATACAACGGAGGCTGGAAAAGTTATGATGCTCTTGCAGAAAGATGGCCCTGAGATGTGTTGATGTCCGTGGCTACTTGTAAATCACACAGCTGTTTGCACAATACAGGGGCAACGTTTGCAAATCCCCATTCTAAAGCCTCTGCAAGGATGATCCTGAACTCTCTCCCTGTTAGCAGAGGCTGAGACTCAACAGCTATTAACACCAACTGTCCCAAACAGTGACCACCCTCTCCGGGTCACTTTCCATGCAAGGATATGGTTTCACTTGTGCTCCAATGCACAGCATTTAAAAACAATTAAATCCATCAGGAACAAATACCTGCTGGCATCCACATTCTGAAGCGAGATTAGATGTAATATTATACTGTACATTTCAATGAGAGTACACTTGCACTGTATGGCCACAGTCATCCTTGAGAACAAAAGAGCACTATTAAGATGTGTAGCTATTGAAATAAAGGTGTCTCTTTTTCCAGGCATGCAGACATCTTACAGACACAGAGAAGCACTGTGGTGCAGTAGCAAGGTTCTGGACTAGAAGACTAGGAGCTAGAAGGTTGTGGGTTCGAATCCCAGGCGAGACAGTGCTGTTGTACCCTTAAGCAAGGTACTGTACAGATTAGCTCTTGTAAACTACTCAGTTGTATACATGTTAGCAAGTGTAAAACACACTGGATAAAAGAGTTGGTGAAACAAATTCAGCATAGTACATAATACCACCCTTCAACTGTGCAGCTATGCTTTCAGCAATGTCTTCCCAGCAGTTCGTAGATGAATGTAATGTAAAAAAATTTAAATTCTGATTTTTCACTTTTGAGCATCACCCAGGCTATCAAAAAAGAACCCTATAAGTTTTTTCTTCCTATATATGTTGGGGTGGCACAGTAGACACCCTGCAATGCTGAGGCCCTGGGTTCAATTCTATAGGTGCTGTCTGTGTGGAGTTCGTATGTTCTCCCCATGTTTGTGTGCGTTTCCTTTCAGTGCTTTGGTTTCCTCCAACTGTCCAAAGACGTGCTGGCAGGTTAATTGGCTTCTGGCAAGACTTTTCTCTCGTGTGAGCGTGTACGCGCGTCTGTGTCTGCGTGTGCCCTCTGATATCCTGTTTGGGGTGTACCCCACTTTGCGCCCCACTTTCGCTTGCTGGGATAGGCTCCGGCTCCCCCCACGGCCCCGCCACGGCCCCGCGGTTAGAAAAGGGTCTGCACCGCCCTGCAGGGGGCGCTCCGTGGGCGACGGAGGGGGGTACTCACGGTGCAGGCTCAGGGAGATGTTGACCACCCTCTCGTCCGTGAAGCCCTTCAGGTTGGGGATCTTGGCGCACTTGAGCTGCGTGCTGGCGGGCGCGTCGCCCACGTGGATCCAGCAGACCGTCTCCTCCGCGTAGCTGAAGTCCATGGCCGTGGTCTGCTTGGTGCTGGCGGACAGCAGGTTGTGCAGCGGGGTGCCGCTCAGGGAGGTGGCCTGGATGTTCTGGGAGTTGGCTATGAGGAGCACGGGAAGCCTGTCCACCGGCTCTGCAGGCGCCACCACGGAGAGACAGGAAGAGGGAAAGGGATGGGCGACTAAGGATTTGGGATAACACAAAAACTGCACCCACGACCCGGCCAAATCCTGATTTTCTGTTCCGAGATTCATCACAGAGAAAGACCTCCCTTTATGATACCAGATACATTCATCTCCTTATTTTTTGCAATCTCTGATGACAAGATCTTAAATGATACTCCCTGTTCCTACATCAACGTGCATGAAATTGATTCTTTTTTTTCTTATACTGTATACTGACTTTCTTATACTGATTCTTTTCTTTCTTATACTTTATCATATTGATACCCAACAACTTTGTTTCCCACTACATATTCATTCCGACTCATTCTGGTATCCACTTAGTTTTGTATGGGCCGAGCAGGATTTAATTTTCATTATCTTTACCTGATGCCAAGAATTTTGCTCATTACCATTTCAATCGCTGAAAGCAGTAAGTCTATCATATGTTTTTTTTTTAAACTGCTTTGCGAAAATGGCCAAACAAAAAAATGTGCATCTCACTTGTTTTTTTCCAGTGCTATTTTGGTCTATTGGCTTATATTAAACAAGCCTGAAATCCACCACAAACAGCGCTCGAATACCTGATTGCAAAACTATGACTAAATGGGGTTCCTGTTTCACTCTGAGTGGCAATCTCGTAGACGACCAAAACTCATGCATGGTGCATCAGACACAGCCTGATGCCAGAGACGGAAATTCAGGGAAGACCAGGAATCACCCAGGATTTCTTAGATAAACATGACAGCATGTCGGAATTTTTACTTTTAAACTGATGGTGCACCTGGAATGTTAGTAAGAAAGCATGCACATAATCTGTCACTCATAAAATATACTTTACATATTTTAATACAACTCGATTTTTTGTAGATTTTTTTTTTGCATTTAATATGAACTTTTATGCATTTTTACAGTGATTGGTGCTTTTTTGTTAATAAGTGTTACTTTAGACGCTGATGTCCGGAGGACTGAAAGGAAAACATGACAAATCATTTCACTGACATTTCAGTGATGTCTTGAGGATGGTAAACACGCAAGAACTCAAGGGGATCATTAATTCCAATGTGGTCTTCCATAGGCAGAGTGTACACATTGAGCTGTGGCACTTGATGGAAAGAACTCATTTGGGAAAGGGGACTTCAGTTCTCACGCTTGACTGCAGGTGTGTGTGTGTGTGTGTGTGTGTGTGTGTGTGTGTGTGTGTGTGTGTGTGTGTGCAGGTGTGCTGCAGTGAGGCAGAGGGAGCTACCGTTTTTGGCCTTGCAGGAGCGGTTGTCTGGCTGCAGCAGGTAACCCTCCACACAGCTGCAGGTGTAGGAGCCCTCGCTGTTGGTGCACGTTTGACTGCAGGTCCCATACACGGCACACTCATCGGAATCTGCAAATCGACACAGCCCACGCTACTGTTAACAGTGACATCTGACTCACAGAGGAAACTACCTGGGGGACATGACACAAGCGTTTCAAATCTCCAATCAGGACAGGAGGGACTACTTTACACAAAGGGTGGTGGGAACGTGGCACAACCCTTCAGCCATGTGGTGGAAGCCGATACCAGAAGGACATGCCCACAAGCTTTTCAAATCCTGAAAGGCTGCTGACAGTCAACCTACAGGACCAATGCAAGTGAAGCTTTAACCCAAAGAGACAAGGGGAACCCAGGAGGATGGGAATTTAGGATTGAGGCCAGGAGTCACTTCCATACGCAAAAGGTTGTGGAGGTCTGGAACAAGCTGCCTAAGCCATAATGGATGGATAATATGAAACAAGCGAACATTGGAGAAAGACAGACTGCTCTTAAAAGAAACAGGGGAAGACAGAGGGAAGGAAGAGGGAATATTCAGAAAAAAGGAAATGAAGTCCAGAAGAGAGACAGAAGAAAATGAAGTCTGTAGCATGAAGTTCCCCTCCTTCGCCACGCTGTCATGCAGACCGGCCAGTAGGCGGCCCTTGTCCCAGCTCACCTCTGCAGGTCCGTCCGTCTGCGTCGATTTCGAACCCGCTTTTGCAGTAGCATGCCGGTCCATTCTGTGTCACCGAGCAGTTGTACTGGCACCCGAAGTGCGTGCAGTTCAGGGCAAACTCTGCAAAGCAACACACAAGAGTGAGAAAATGACTCTTGCTTCTTGCTAGAGGACAAATGATCTCCTCTTAACAACATCAAGTGCAGTATTCTTCACAAACAGAACAATTACAACAACTGCACTTATCACTAGCTAGCAGGAAACAATTTGTGTTACCTGTCTTCATTAGTGTCGCAGAGCAGCGTTTAGAAGTTCATGCATCCCGTTGTGAAACTGATCATCGTTCAATTTCTTCTGCAAGCACGTATAGTCTTCACCATTATACTGTAGCTAAGCTCCTGGACCTCCGTTTGGAGGCACAAAACAAATTTGGGGTCCAGGGTCTGCCCTGATGATCTGACCACAACCCTGGCAGTACTCTGAACCCTGCTGAAAACTGAAGACTGGCAACACTGCTTTCCAGCGAACTGAGGCTCAGATGCCTCAGTACTGCAACTGTAGCTCAGGTGGAATCCCACCTCATCTACCACGCGGTCTGGATGACACAAACCTCAGCGGCCCTTTTAGAGGAAAATGGAAACTGGAGGTGTGTTTCCAGATGCACTTAAATGCATAAACCAGAGAGAAAGGGGCAACGCCCTATTAAACTATTTATGTAGTTTAATTAATATGAAAACGGCAATACAGCAATAACACAACTATACGCTATATAAAACAGATTAAATAAAATGTCATAATAATAAAATGCAGGGAAAGGAATGAACAGCAAATGCACAGCTCTTGTGCATAGCCTTCTGTCTGTCACTTATTGCACGGATCGAAGATTCATTCTTGCCATATATATGTGCCAAACCTGTTCACTGTCCTCCACCCCTTAAAATCTCGATTTTTAACTATCAGACACTTCTCTTGACTTGCCTTTCCCCTCTGTCCTTGTTTTTGGTTTACGAGCCCTACTGAGAGCGATGCTGCACGATAAAGAAAGCATGCGATAGGGTTTGAAACTAGTTCCCAAAGCTCGAGAGCATTCCGCCCCAGATTTGAATTTGGGAAATCTCCCCCATCATTTGATTTTTCACACATCATTTAATTTGTCCCGCATTATTTTTCTTTATCATCGCCGTCCGCGTATATGAGAACTTGCATCAGAATATTTGACGGAAAAAGCAATTCTGTTTATCTTAAGAAAGGAGTTCCAAGAAAGCAGCCCAATGGGATTCCTCATCTCTAGGGATTGACGTATGCAGACAGAGGGAGCTACATCTCTTCAGTCTAGAACAAAGGAAGCTGCGAGGAGGAGTGCTGATCCAGGAGATTAACCCAGGGGACTATCCTAGTGAATCCAGGACACAGGGTCACAACTGGAGACTGACAGGGAGTCAACTTAGACAATAAAAAACGTTGTGTGTACAGCAGACATCCCTGGCAGCTGGCTGAGGCCCAAGCTCCTGGCTCCTTCGGGCAGCAGTGGGGTGAAGCTTTAGATTCACCCAGCTGCTGCACCAACCGAGGAAGACGGGTTGCAAATGAGGAGGTGACCATCGGGCCCTTGTCATGTTCTCATGAACCAGGCTGCTCCGGCGGCGAGAACAACCTTGAACACGTTCCTCCTGCGACGCTGCCCTACAACAATAACACCAGCCAAGACAAAACACGGCCCGCCGCAGCCTGAGAAACGCATTTCAACAACCCCTGACTTCCAAATCACGGTTCAGATGAGTTCCCCTGGGCGCACAAGCGCACACAATCACAGATTGTGTTCGCTGATCACTGAGGTGCGACGGTGATTTCCAGTTTCGAAAACAGCAATGAATATGGACGTGCTACCAAAGGGCTGTGGATTAAATGATATTGGGAGGGGGCGTCGGGCGTGTTTACGAACGCGGAGACAAATCCAGATAAACACAGAGAGACAGAAACAAAGTGATCCAGAAAAACCTAGACAGAAAGGCTGGTGCAAAACAGACAAACAGAGACGCTGAAATGTGAAAATACAAAGATAGAAGGATGGGAGGGAAGATGAACAGACAAACAGGAGACAAGGAGAGACCAACACAGATAAATGCACAGGTGCTGTGGGAAAGAGTTAATTCGGCTGAAAACAGAGAACATTCCACCGGAAGAGCTGCAGCTAATCTCGCTTATCTGCCTTTTCTACTGATGTCAGGGGCAGATGTCAGAATGTGGGGCTCTAAGACAGATGGAAAAACGGCCTCGACAGCTCAGGGACCCAGAGAAAAGGAAGAAAAAACACACAAAAAAGTGCACACACGCACACACGAAACATGTTACAGAAGCATGGCACTGAGCAAGTGCTGCAGGATTTAAAAAAAACCTTGATAAGGAGTTCAATTGATCAATTAGCGGATAACGAATTGGGTTTAGCACAGTTTTATGCAGTGAAGGGTCCTCATTACACAAAGCCAAGCCTGCTCTGACGCACAATGGGGTCTTTGTGAGGCAGCTCTGAGCGCGGTCCCGCAGGCCAGAGCTGCGCCCGTATCGAATCAGCTCCCGAGACCCACCGCCAGCCTGTGCCAAGGGACGCCGCAGAGCAGGGCCTCCCTCCTTCCCCCACTGGCACTCCTGCCGGACTTCCCTTCCCTGCTTAACCCTTCTCCCCCCCCCCGAGCTCCCCGCGCAAGAGACAGGTGGTGAATTTGCACGCAAACAAGTCTTGTTTGGAGCTGCTACACAAAAAGCCCTGAATGTCACATGAGCCTCAAACTAGTCACCAGGCCTGGTTGTTGAAGGAGGTAGCCTGGCTTCTTTCAAGAAACAGCTAGATGTGATCCTACGTACCGGACTGGAGGCACTGCTTTACATGGAGAGTGGTGGGAGCCTGGAACAATCCCTCCAGCCATGTGGCTGAATCCGGTACTCTTGTTTCTTTTAATAGCTGGATGAGATGCTCTAATCAGGACATTGTGGTGGGAGTCTGGCACAAGCGACCCAGCCATGAATTTGCAGCTTCTTTCAAGCCTGGCTGGATGAGATCCTTGGATCAGTTTGCTTCTAACTAGTAACTGGTTAGACGAGCTCAGTTTCCTCCTGTCTTTTGCAACCTCTCTTGTGATATTACAAGCTTTAGAACTCAGGAGTAGGTATCTGTAGGTATATTAAAAAACAGAGCATTTTTAAAATTACCTCATGAAAATGAATGCTAATTATGTTTCCGTACTAGAGGACAAAGTGTGTTTGCGAACAGTACAAATGACATGGCACGCACATTTCCCATCAGGAAATCAGGAATGCCTGCTGTTCAGAGCACGAACCCTGGCTGGCCAGGGTCAGGGATCTGATCCCTGAGAGGCCAGCTCCACACTCCCTGCTCTTCACTCCCTGCCTTGTCCAGCGCTCAAGTAAAAACACAAAGGTTTAGGTTCTGCGTTTGTGAACGGTTCCCATTCCTACAGCAATCCAGTCCTCTAAATATGTCACAATATACAACCGACCAGACTTTATCATATCACCACAACCATTTTAGACTTCCCTAAAAACAAACTCTTCCCCTACATCAGCAGATTTACAGTGATTCATATCTGAACTGCCAGCACATATTTGTTACCAGACACAATGAGAAAATTCCTTTATCACAGGAATGGCTAAAAGAATTGACTAAAAAACAGCTCTTCTTTACAAAGCAGGTTTCTCAACACCAAGAGTGAAAAAACAGAACTTCACTAAAACAGAACGAGCTTGCATTCCTTAATTTTCTCTTCTGAAGGGAAACCCAAGAGTTCAGCGAGCCGATTTTGAGATACCCTAGAGATACTTTGTTACCTCATGGTGCAGCAAAATGGACAGGAGCTGGATTCCAACACTGATCCTAATACACAGTCTCATACATCTCAATCTCTTCCTATTCATATTCACACAGGTGTAATCAAGCAGCCTGCGTGTACAAGTTAAGACACTCCTTGATTTTCAGACACACATGAAAGAACACCCACACCTGGGAGACACAGTGACCATTCTGAACCGGCAGCCCCACCTGGGAGATACACAGAGGCCATTCTGAACCGGCAGCCCCACCTGGGAGACACAGTGACCATTCTGAACCGGCAGCCCCACCTGGGAGATACACAGAGGCCATTCTGAACCGGCAGCCCCACCTGGGAGACACAGTGACCATTCTGAACCAGCAGCCCCACCTGGGAGACACAGTGACCATTCTGAACCGGCAGCCCCCCCTGGGAGACACACAGTGACCATTCTGAACCAGCAGTCCCACCTGGGAGACACACAGAGGCTATTCTGAACCAGCCGCCCCACCTGGGAGACACACAGCAGCCGTTCTGAACCAGCAGCCCCACCTGGGAGACACACAGAGGCCATTCTGAACCGGCAGCCCAAGCTGGGAGACACACAGAGGCTATTCTGAACCAGCAGCCCCACCTGGGAGACACACAGCAGCCGTTCTGAACCAGCAGTCCCACCTGGGAGACACACAGAGGCCATTCTGAACCGGCAGCCCAAGCTGGGAGACACACAGCAGCCGGTCTGCACCAGTAGCCCCACCTGGGAGACACAGAGCAGCTGAAATTGTCTCAGTATAATTAAGGGAGAACTTCAGGCAGGCCAAACTGCTCGAGCCTGAAGTGAAATATAGCTAGAACACCAGGATTAACACCCCTGCTCTTACAAACAGGGTAAGTCACTTTAACTTGCATCAAGAAGTAATTGAGCCCAGAGCCGCAAGGAATAACATGGGGGGGGAGAAACGATGGGAATCTGCAATGGAATGGCAGCAGACCAAACTTGGAACAAATTCAAAGCCTGGCAGTGAGATGTTATAAAAATTTGATGCTTCCTCCCACATTTGCCGCTCCTTATAAATATTTCAGCGGCGGCGTGCTAACACGCATCTCCGCGCGGAGTGACAAGGAGAGGACTCTGCGAGAAACAGATCTTACAGATTCGCTCCCTTCAACCTACTTCGCTCCCGCATCCCCGAGGAGACAGGAGTCGCGCAACATCCAGCGGACGGGGGCCCAGCGCACATCAACGGATGTGACAAAGAAGCAACGCTGTCTTATCTTCACACACCTCGGAGGTACACTCAAAACAGGAAACAGACACTGACCTGAGCTAGATCAGATCAGGTCCTGTGATGCACAACACCTGAAGCAGCTCATAACTCGCAACTATGGAGGGGGGTGTTGGTTAGTTCTCTAGCAACCATGTTACTAGACGGAAAAAAACATGTATATGAAACAGACTGGTCAAAAGTGGTTGGACCATGTCAGACTAAAATCTTCCTTTATCTTTTTCCTTGATCTCCCTGGGCTGTTCTCCCCACACCACTGACCGCTGCTCCTGTGCTCCTAGCATTCACACTAAGCCCAGGAATAACGCTGGCTTGGGGGGCAAGAATCCACCAATGGCAGCGCCATTTCCACATCTGCAAAGGCTTGAACTTTCTCATCCTTCAGCAGAGCGCCGAAGAAGCACGGCGGAGAAGGGGAGCGCTCCTGCCCCAGCTGGGATGAGCCGAAACAGACACGCGGGAGGACAGGGCCTTGTCAGCCAGGTCTGTGGCGTGCACACCGCGGTCTCAGTCTCACAAATGGGCTGTAATACAGCACGCCACGCAAAACAATTTGGCTTCTCTTTTACGGCCTTCTTTTTTTTTTTTAAATGATTTTTTCTGATCTCTGACTCACGCAGCTTCTTGTAATACATCATACCCTACCACGCGGTATAATCATCAACACAAGAACTTGCTCAATGTTGGCTTTCAAGTCGACGGGTTCAGTGCTGCTGAGCTATCTATCATGGTGTCAAGAGAACTGGAAGCAGATCGGGAAAAAATTACAGACAAATAAAAGCAATGACAATAAATGCATATTCCTCCCCCGTTTCCTGCTCCGTATCATGTTCTGCCTGCCTTTGCAGTGCCTGTACTGTCTGAAACACAATCAGGCTTGAAGCACTGTAAATATTAGAAGCTGACACACAGCTGGTATTGTCTGAACAGACATGTGTCTAAACAATGAGCTCTCAGACTACACAGCACCAGGCAGCTCTTCCTTTTGAATGCAGCTTAACCGATGCCGCCAATTAGCTCACAGACCTCTTTCAAACCCGGTTCCATGATCAGGAACCCTGAGCTGGTGGGAGTTGCACTGGTTGATCCTGGTTTGAACAGTGGCATCGAAAGGTGACACGGACTTCGTTTAGGCTCAGCTCTGTCGTGCTCTCTCGGCAGGCCCCCTGCCGCCTCCTTGCTTACACCCAAAAGAAGGATGTTTCCGTTCTCTCTGTCCTTCCCCCCTGCCCCTGCTGTCCACTGGAATGTGCGTTTTTAGCTTCGGTCTCCCGGTCAGACCTCAGCTGCGACGCTTTCCAAACCACACCGATGTGGACCTTCCTGCGCTGCAGCCTTGTTCCCAGCTCACCTTCCTGCAGGCTGGAAAACGTCAACGGGGCTTTCAGACGGAGACCTACCAGCCTCGCCGCACTCGTTTTACACAGACCTGCAGATCCCCCAACGCCCCTCTCCTCCTGCCTGCAACCTTCGTACACTTCTGAAGTGATGGGAAAAAATGCAACATACAAACTAAAAAAACTGGACACTGGCAAAACAGCGTGGTGGAGTTTAGTATCAGGCTCCCTGCAGCCCTCGGGTGCTCAGGCTAGGAGTCATTCATTCCTCGGAACAGCGTCTTCACTGCAAGTCAGGAATGAAGTACTAGCCTGCAGCTATTTCCCTTCAACCTCTGCTTCCAAAGGTGAAGCTCAAGAGCCAGGCTGTCTGCCCCTGCGTCTCCCATTGTCTGCAGTCACCCCATTTCCTCTCCCGCTACCTGTCCATACACGCCGGGGTGGAGCGGTTTACGCACACCCCCATCGGCTGCGCCACGGTCAGTGGCAGTGAATCAACCCCCACCCCACCCCCCCACCCTGAAGGAGTCTCTGACAGCTCACAGGAAAGCGTCGCCGCTGGAAATCCGAGTCCGACTGCCTAGGAGCTCCACGGGAAACTCGGATTCCCATCAGGAAACACCTTCTGAGAGCTGTGCAGCCCGCCACGCTCCACGCACACGAGCCTGCAACATTTCCACACGGTCCGACCGCCGTCCTTGGGGCTCAAGGGCTCACTCCCACACGCCCACGCGGCACAAGATGGGGTTAATGTTACCACTACCTGCCTGGCTCTTTAAACTCAAGAGCGCCGTTCTGCTTTGCTTTAAAACGCCTTGATTCCCAAACAAAGCTAGAAACCAAAAATCCATTTCAGCCCCTTCTAAAAAAGTCCAGAAACATTTTATGCAAAAGTCAGCAGCAAGGTGCGTTGCACTACAACAGCCCAGGGATTTGGGTGCTTTATATGACTGGTTGATTGATTGCCGGTGACGTCTGATTTATACACTCTGTAAGCTCTTCTAGGGATGCACTTGCCTAGTAAGACACTTCAGAAAATAAAGACAGCCCAATCAATTGAAGTCTCTCCTGTAAAACCCTGTTCTACGGACACAACACCTGCCCTACAGAGTGCTAGGTTCACTCTGCTGAGAAAGCCTACATATAGACCACCCCTTATCAAACTGCTGACTGATCGCTGCCACAAAGTACTAGTTGCTTTGGTACTCTTTTTTTTACTAAAAAAATTACTCCATCTTTTTAACCTACAATGCAAAAGAACATGACCGAGATTCGATTTTGATGTTCAAAACGCCAGAGAAGGCAACTCAAAAACATAACAGAAACTAGGACCAGATTCCCTGGACACCAGCTTTGGGGGACGACAGTGATCATTTGTATGCAGTCTCTGGAGAGTACTTCGACCTCAGCCATGATGACATGCGCGTCTTGTGTGTCACCTCCTTTTATACCCCAGGGAAACAGGAACTCCTCTGAGGCCTCTACATTGTTCCAGAGAGTACGTTAGTTTCTGTTCAATTGAATTCACAGAAATAAAGAGAGTCGTGAAAACATGTGACTCTTGTTTGCTGAAATTTAATCAATCATAACCTTACTCTGTGCAAGCCTATTCTACTTACAATACAGTCATTTTTAGAATTGTTTTAGGAAAGATATACCATTAAATCTGGAACTCATTCTGTTATGTTTTTTTATCCTATTTCATCACAGGTATGAATACATCAGAAGGGATCTGTAAACCGATAATTGTTTCTGGGATATGAATAAAATGTGCTTTGGCTGAAAGCCCTCCACAAATTGGCAGGTTTCACAGCTTCACAATCTCCTGAGACACCAAAAGGATCAGGTTTTTTCAGCTGGTTTTTCACCCAGAACTGTCTCTAATAGTTAATCCCCCATCCACTCACTGGAAATTAAAATACAGGTAACAATTTTGTAACAGACCATTTAACCCTGTACCCACATCCAAAAAAACAGTGCCCCAATCTACCGGTGCAACAACAAACCAGTGCACCGGCGAACCAGTGCCCCAATCCACCAGTGCGCCAACGAACCAGTGCCCCAATCCACCAGTGCGCCGACGAACCAGTGCCCGACAAACCAGTGCCCCAATCCACCAGTGCGCCGACAAACCAGTGCCCCAATCCACCAGTGCCCCAATCCACCAGTGCCCCAGTCCACTACTACACTGATAAACCAGTGCCCCAACCCACCAGTGCACTGACAAAATAAAACTGGCAATCAAAACAGCTGTGCCCGAATCAAGCCAAACAAGAACGATTTCTTTCCTCACACACAGGTGGAGAAACCTGGCATGTATCTGGAAACAGCCCTTGCCCTTGTCTCTACCCATGGCCACGCCCTCGCCCTCGCCCGTCAGCCCTACCTCGGCAGTGTGGCCCCTCGTCCCAGCCGTCGGAGCAGTCGTGGACCCCGTTGCACAGCTTGCTGAGGTGGATGCACAGCTCCGTGCCCAGGCACTGGTACTCGTTGGGAGGGCACTTGGACACCCGGCTGTGGGGACCTGCAAGACACAGTCGAGCGGATCAGGAAGGAATCGGCCTGCAGCGCGAGAAAAGTGATTTTATCGAGATCTGGCATCACTATCATGTTTTTTTTTTGCCTGCAATGCTAGGGCAAACCTGCAACAGCCTACAAAAGCATGGAAACCAAACACAGTCCTTCCGGGTCTGCCCATCATCTGAGACACAGGGGGAATCTACGAATCGGGTCTCTGCTTGTTCTCCGAGGAAAAATGTGACTTTCGAGTTTCTTCAAAGCAGTCAAAAAAAACAACAACTCCGAAGTCTCATTTTTCACTCGGGCTCAAAGGAAATACTTCCAAACACTTCGGTGGTTTCTCAGAGTACACAAGTTTGGAGCTCAGAGAAGAGACAGCAGAAAACACTCCCTCTGCCTGTAATGCAAAACAAACAACGCAGTGGAAAAGCATCATAACGGCCATGCGCCGAGAACGAGCTCATCAATCACTGCCAGTCTGAGCATTACCGGTCAGTTGTGATGTAGCCTTCAAACGCCTTGTGTGATGCCCACGTTTCTTTTATATCCAAGCAATAACACAGACCTGACGAGTCCAGGTGCTTGGCTGCTCTCACTCATTGAGCCTCTCCAGAAGGGCACAGCCTGTCCTGAACGAGACCTAGGTGACTTGTCCTTAACTGACTGCATCTACATGAGTCCTGGTGTTGTGCTTTCCTGACCAGCCCAAGACAAGTCTCCTCCACAAAGGCAGTGCAAATCCTCTGCGATCACACAGTCAGGGACAGAGCTTACTCTCTGCAGAGGTCGGCCTGGATAAAGGCCTTTGCCCACAGTGAATAAATAGAAGACAGGGCATGCAATTTTGGTTATGAATAATACTTTTTTAAAGAAAAATACAGAGAAGAATAACAGTGCATGCTTTTATTACCATCAAAACATTCTGGCTGCAAAGGTGTGGACATCCTTTTTGTGCTTTTTCAGGACTGCCTTAGTTTACTATAGCCCTGAATCACATGCACCAAGGGTCTGCTGGGGGCTTTTTCTGCACCTCCCAGCCGGGCGCTGCTGCTGTGCACAAGAAGAATCACAAGACAAAACCACGAAAGCTATCGGGAGCTCACGGGCCCTGCCACCGCGCAAAACCGTACCAGCCAGCCGCCGAGACGGCTGCCAGGGTGGAGTGCATTTCAGAGCCCAGCGAAGGCACCTGAGGCGGGGGGAGGGGATGCGGCCCTTGATCTTGTCTGCTAGCAGCAACATGAGTCAGCCGCTATCTGAGCGATCTGGAGGAGGGCCAGCGTTAACCGATGTCTAGAACGCCGCGCCGGCGCTCCACCTTGTTCTGCCACTGGCACGGCTCTCTACACCGAGATACGATCAGGTCTAACAGGAGCTGCGCCGACTGTCGAGCTTGCCAAAACCACACCCACACCATCACCGGGTAAACACAACTGGGAGGCAGACCGCGCAGCTTTTGAAAACCGCCTCACCACCCCACCCCTTTAATCACTGCCGAACTGAAGTGCAGTAACGACATCAACGCTGCAGGGAGTTTCTCCTCCAGTCCTCCAAACAGATGCATTTTTATTTTTTTTGGGGGGGGGGACTGCATGGTAGCTCACAGCCAGTAGGGGGCGCTGTCACTGGCTTCAGCACACAGGTCAGAGTGAGAGAACAAAGGAGTTCTCAACAGAAGACTAATCCCATGGCTTTTAGAAACTGTACAAGCGCCACAAACCACATTCATAAACAAACATGGCATTTTTCAGAAGATCGCTCTGCTCTCTTGCTTGCTGAGAATACCTGACAACGGTGGTTCTCTTGACAATGCAAGTCTGGTCTTAACAGCTGCTTGGAGTTCTTATTTGGAACCACAACAATTGTGACTGGGGAGCAATGTACAATTTAGATTCTGTGCTTTCTTACAAAGACCTTCATGTTTTAGATATTTTTTTGGTGTGGAGAGGGGTTTACTGTGTTATGCAGTTATGATAATTACAGTTATCCGCCTCTGCAGTTTCAGACAGGATGCTTTAAAGAAGCATTAAAGTGTAAAAACAAAAGCAGCACAGAAAACAAGGAGGCCTGTGTGCCGTAAAAGCTGATTAACAAACTCAAACGAGCAGGCAGTAAGTATCCACGAGAAGCATGAGTGACATTCTCACTACAGAACGAATTGCCAAACAATCTTACTGCCACTAAGCTGCTATAGTACAGGCGCAAAATCACTGAGAGCTCTCTAACTGCTGGGACTTATTTAATCTAGCTCAATATTATTTCCGGCTCTGGAGTCTCATTTGAATTAACCCGTCTAAGTTGTTCCTATGGAGCGTGGGGGGGGGTTAAATAAATAAAACAGAAAATTAAAAATGTTCCTGCCAGGAGTGGGTTCCTTCAGTTCATCCGCGGTTTCTGGGAAGAGAGGCGTCTGCTCTTCTGCTGATTCTGCATGATTCATATCGGTGCCACAGGGCTTCCCACATGTATCTTTCGTTACTCTTCACCTTTAAAGTGCCATTAGCATCACACTAATGGAGGGGAAAACGTGCTATTTGTAACATATAATTCACAACATACACAGGTGCATTTACGTAAGAGGTACTTATTTCCATACGTAACTCTCCACACAATTGGTGGGGTTATAAATGTGCCCAATATGGTGAGAAGGGGCATCTGTTTGTTGACAGGGCTGACTGTACCCCATGACCAGGCTCCAATGGGACCCTGTTTTCCCATTCAACCTATCTGGATCAGCTTGGTGTTTTTATCCCTGCCCTGGCAGGCCTGCAAAGAGCCATCTGGGGGTGTGGGGGAGCCCAGACACCTGTCCCAGCAAATCCAGTGATATTCCCACCACTTTCCACAGCAGCATGGCAAGCGGCACCTGCCCAAGGAGAGCCCTGCACAGATTTTCACATCCCCCACCCCCCAGGGTGACATCACTTACTGGCCCAGAGACAGGAAGAACAGAAACCCAATCCTCTCGCGCCTCACAAGCACTTCAGCAATCCCCAATCTGCACTGCTGCCAATTGAAAACACGGCCCGTGTGGAGGCCAGGTGGCACACTCAGGAGCCCCAGAGCAGGTAGCAGCGGACTGCTCACACGGCGCTCCCGAAACAGGGGACCGGAACACTACAAAACGCGGCACAGGAGGTGCACAAGCGAGCTTGAACAAGACTGCAGCGAAACAAAGACCGTTTCGTGTTCTGGGGGAAAGGCAGCAGCACATTTCCACTGCCCTTGTGACCCCTTCTGGTTTTCAGGAAATCATTGTCTCTCTATTAGCGACGGCTCATTGAGACACATGGCAGCCTATTCCTTCCTGCGCTGTCACCAAATCCCATGCATGGGGCTGGCCTGGAGAGGAATGGCTGCCCTAGCAATTGCGCACACACACCCCTGTGCTCCTGGGAGACTGACGGAGCAGAAAATAGCCTCCTCTTGCAGCCCGGGGTGCGTCTGAACACGCCTAGCACGACTCAGCACTGGGAAGGGGTTAGGGCAATCGGAAAAACAGGGCAGGCAGGACAGCAGAGAGAGAAGCCTGCTTCTTGGAGAGCGTCCTGTCTCAACGCCATGCCGTCAAAGCAGTCACGGCTGCCTGCAAACTCCAGGGACTGGACTGTCCGGAATCTACGACCGCATCGGTTTCACAACCACATCAACGGACAAGCTGCTGAAAAATGACTCAGTACAAGGCTCTTCACAGATTCACGGGAAGCTCATGTATTTACAATAAACACAAGCAAATTATAAACAGGCTTTTAAGGAAAAAAAACAGACGCCTTCCCCCGGGATTATTCCCTGAATGCACTGTCTGCACGTCGATTATACAGGTAACTATCACGGTTTTAAAAACTGCACAAGAAGGGATTTGCACTGTCCTGGACAATAACCTTATTGTACAGTAAGTGCCAATTTCCTAAGCACAGCAAATATGAGCAGGCCACAATTAGAAAGAACCAGGCTGCCATGTCAGCCATCACAGAGGAGAGGTACAAGAGTCTTCCTGATCTTGACTTTGGAAGTGGTCCAAATTCTCAGAGGTTGAGAATTGATCAAGCCAACCCAGTGGACTTCTTCGGGATCCACAGTGAAACACGAACCATGGCACACAAGAGGAAATCGAGTGGAAACGAAGTGTGGGGGATCTGGAACAAACTGATGCCGACTTGTCAAATTGGTCCCCCACTGCCGAGCAAAGAGGCAGAAGAGTCAAACAGCCCCCTCAAGCTTCTTGCCTTTCTTTTTTTATGTTCTTATGAACATGATTCAAAACCTGCTGGGTAGCCAATGGCCAGGAGTCACATGACAGTGACAGCTGGTAGGAGATGGAACTGTGTTTGCTGGAGGCTGTTCCTGACCCAAGCACTGAGCCTCAACGCGTACCGGCAGAAGGAACAAGCCATCTGCAGTGCTGACTGTGAGCACAGGGGGCTGGAACTGTGGAGGAATGCTGTGGGCTTTGGACTCGCTTGAAGACCGTGGGATCAAATCCCAGGTAAGACACTGCTCTCTTTCCCTGGAGCGAGACACATCACCCGAACGGCACCAGCAACATACCTGGCAACATAAAACCGTCACTCAGATAAGTTAGCAGTTAGTAATACAGAACACAAGTCCCGTGCTCTGCACTACTGATAAATGCAGAAGATCACTTTGATCTCCAGTGGGTCGGTGCTGACTTCATACCACATTACTGTACGTCCAAACCACCAGCCAGCTTCTCAGCGATCATAAAGCAAGTCTCTGCTCATCCACCCGCTGAAACAGGCTTTACAGGTTCAGCTATTTCTGCGTTCCCATTATTTCACCGCCACTTAAACTAAGATCTCAGAACTGTACAGAGAAAATTATAATACTTTCACAACCCTCAGATTTACAGTTTCACTTTTTCCCTTCAAATTTGTGTCATATCCAGCCTTTTAATTTCACCCTTGCCTAGCAGTGCAGCAGAAGCAGGTTATTAAGACACAAAGCACAGTGGGCAAAGCCCTCTCTGCAGAGAGGGTACGAGGGGGAACGTTTCATGCATCACAGAATACAGTAAATTACATCCTGAAAACCTATTAGTGCGGCTAATCATGATAATTGTATTATTCTAATGAACTCGCTGATCACTTAATGGTGATAATAAATGCTGGGGAGAGCCTTGGTAAGGTCGTCTCGCTACCTTTCCTCGGTAATACGCACAGCGCTCCTCCAGCACGGCGTGCAGTCACTGGATTGATCCTGTGGTGCTCAACAAGAACCAACCAGTTCTAAATCTATTGATCTAGGGGTGCTGGCTCCACTCTGGCAAAACACTGTTCGCTACTGGTGGGGCGTGTATTGATCATGACTTACAAATCAAGAGACTGGAAGTCAAAGCTTCAGGCAGCTTAGTGGGGGAAAAAAAAGAATAAGGAGTTCCTTCTCGTGGGCCAACTGCATTTATGTCATTCACTTTCTACACCCTTAGAAATCATCATTTCAATAAGGTACATTTATATAGTCTCCTCCCTCTTCATATTGATAGATAGATAATACTTTATTAATCCCGTAGGGAAACTGATGTGTCACAGCAGTCCAGCCCAAGACAAGCAAAAACAGACATCAGAATAGTTATAAAACAAAAGACAACAAAATAAATCAAAATAAATAAATACATAAGTGTGTGCAAAATGTGATGATCATAGTCACTGTAAAAACAATATAATGTGTGCAAAATGTGCATAGGTTTATACAGACTGATTGTCCAAAAAGTACAATGGAGCAACATGCTGTCCATAGACGAGCAACTGAAGGGCTAACAGTCCTAGCCTAGGGCAGCGTTATACACCCTGTATTATACATAAATGTATACATCGTCCTCATTTTGGATGTATATATTTTTGTTTAAAAGTTATATAATCGTAAAACACTAGGGAAACAAACAGGAATAGACCATTTTCTGTTGTGATGTACAGTCGAAAGTGTACTGTAAAAGTAAGGCTGAATAATGGTGGTTTATATGTAAAATGGTTTTGTTTTAATCTCTAAATTAAAAAAAAATATTTTTCATTAATTAAAATTGTATCTCGAGTCTCACATCAAGTACATTAGCCAGGATCTTATCATGTGTCAAGATGGGCACCCTGGGAGAAATTGGGCCACAAAGCCATGTGCGAGAGATTGCGACTTTGAAGCACTACTAAAACAACTGCGCATTGTCAGCTATAAAGGCCTGGATTGTAATTATCCCGCTAAATAAATATGGACAGGAGGACAGGGAGGAAACAGCATAAAGAACAAGAGCAATAGTTCAATAGTTCTGAAACCCTGACAAAAGTAATATCCATTCCAAAAGCAATCTCTTTTCTCAATAAAGCCTCTCTCTATTCTTCTGGCCAAGACCCAGGGAGCAATAGTAGTGTTTGAGCTGACAAAGACAGGGATTACTGGAGCAGGGAATGAGCCCACCGGACCAGAACAGGGTTAATATCTCATCTCGGCATGGCCATCAGGGCCTCCTGCATCTGGTCCTGGCTAGCAGACAGGCCACACCCCCACCGCCTCCTTCTCCTTCCTCCCCTGGGGTCACTGTTGTGGTTATATAATGACCTTCAATTTTAATTCCCTGCCACGCTCTGCTCCTTGGTATAAAGGAGGACATTTATCCTCCAGCTTCGGGGGTCCGCACAGATTCGAAATCTGATTTAACTGCTGTCAAGAGCTAATGAAAATGTTCCACTGTGTAACAAATTATTTTTTTCCACCTCTTTGCTTGCTTGCGCAGCCTGAAGGACGGGCGGCTGTTTTGCTTCTTATTTAAGTGACGGTTTTTGAAAGTGTGTGGGGTTTTTTTTTTTCCTTGCTTGGCAAGACACGATTTCCTCTTCACGGGTCTTGCTTCCCAGAAGCGGGCGAGCTGCAGGCCGGCTCCGAGAGCTCCCGGAAGCAGAGCCCCGCCGCACCTGCAGTCTGCAGGCCTGGGCAGGGAGTGGCCTGAGCTCTGCAGGCAGTGAGTGCAGCGGCGCTCTCCTGTCTGCGCTGGTGCTGATCCTGTCTGAGCTCTCCTCTCCCTGGACTCCCGGGAGTGGCGAAAACTGACTGCGACAGGTCCGAAACTGATTCGGGAAGGCAAGCAAGCACCCCCTCTTGGTAAAAAGCACTAAATCTGCTCGCATCTCCACCGGCATATTTCCTGTTTTGAAGCGTTGGACCCACTGAGCAACAGGGCCGGAGGCACACAGAGACCCAGGGGACCAGCCAGTTCCACAACCAAGAGTGATATCGGAGCCAGCACCAGCCGGTTCTGGCAGAGGCACCCCTCTTCCAACAGCATCCTGAAGCTGCTCCCTTTTTATTGAACCAGAAGCTTAGTAGAGCAGTATGAAAGCGGCTACGAGTAATGGAAGGATTGGGAATAGAGTGGAGGACCCCTTGAAAAGTGCATATGTTTTTTTATCAGTTGAACCCCAACAGACAGGGATCCCCAATGAAGCTGGTGACAGATTAGAAGCAGTCTGAAGCAAATCCCAAAAAAGCTCACATGTCCTCCTCTACACCCGTGGGTTGGGGGGGGGGGGGATTACAAGTGGAAATGGTTTCAAAGCAGATGTTTTGGAGAGAACATACAGGGGAACTGCAGCGCTATCTTCACATTTTGGGGTTAGAAAGAATGAGCTTTGATGAGCGCATTTCAAACCACGATAAAAGTGAGATGTACACAGTAACTTGTAGAAGCTCCAATTTACATCACAAAATAGCTGACATTTACAGGTATGTGCAGCCCCCTGTTCTGCGACTCGGAACAAGGCGACAACATTTCCAGTAACCTGTCAACTCTGCATGCAGATCACATTGGAACATTTCTGCGGTGAAATATCTGCTGCACAACCTGTACTTATTCGCTCGTACATCACATTCCATTACTCACTACAGTAACTAGTGAGCAGGAAGGGCCACGTCACGTCTCAATTTGTGGATAACAGTTCGTAACAACTTGGCGACTTGCAGTACTTCCACTAAGTTCACGATTTTGTGCATAATTCGAAATCAATCATTTTTTTCTATAGCATCAATTAATTTATGTTCTTACTGAGATTTAATAACGGGTCTGAAAAATTGGGACTGAGATTCCCCTTTAAAAGTTTGTAGATTTGGTTCGCTTTCTTGGCCAACAGCTGATGACCACCCCAACTCCCAGCTGCGTCCCTTCTTCCCTCACCCCTTCAGAGACTTTTAAAAGTGTTCGGCTGTTCTCTGGAGTGCTCCGGGGCCCCACGTGTCCTGCATGACACCGTGCTGAATCCACCAGCCCCAGACTCTCACCCGGTGCCTGCCCCACAGATGGAGTGACCGAAGGAGCACGCAAGAGGATGAGGAGGGCAGATCGTGAGCGAGCAGCGGGGCACACAGGAGGAAGGAGGAGAGGAGGGCACAGACACATGGGAGAAAAGAAAGAACTGCGAGCAGGCTGCACGGAGACAATGCAAGGGCTGCCACCTTTAGGGAGATGAAACGGCAAAGAGATTAAAGCACAGGGAGGAGGAGCTCGGCCTTGGAGAGGGCAGGAGGGTTAGAGATAAGGATCGAAAAGGTGAGGGAGGGCAGACAGACCGCTGGGCAGGGCTCCAGTGCCAGGGTGGCACATGCTGTGAAAATCCCAGCTGACCCAAGCAAGGCAGAGAGCCCCCAGGGGCCCTGGGCTCAGGCAGCAGACTCACACGCTGGCAGGAGTTGACCAGAGGCAGGAGTTGTCCCACAGTCCAGAAGCCCCTCAACTCCACTTTACCCCATCCTGCAAATCCCACCCATCAGTCCTCAAGGACACAGGGAAGAGCATGCCAACTCCACATCCGGGATCGAACCCAGGACCCTGTAGCTGCGAAGTGGCAGCAGTACCTCCCAGGCCGCCTGCTTCATCCCCGAGAGCGCGTTTATGAGGATGAAAATCATTATTTTCATAACCTGCACAGACACTCTTGAAGAGCTGCAGTTTAAAGAGTAACTTGATGAAACGGGTCCTAAACTTCTTAACAAACAGGGCTCAGGAGGACAGATGGGGGAAATGGTTATCTGACATTCGCTACACTCCACCGGGCCTGTGTGATGTTCCCCCTGCTGTACATTTAGTACACTAATGATATTAACAGTGAACATACAGAGAGACATCTCATTCAATATACTGATGACACAGCCCTGGCCATCTTATTAAAGCACCCAGAAAATCATCATGGGCCCATTCCAAATGATGAGTTCTCTTTGAAGTTAAATGCCTTGAAAACAAAGGAACTAGTCACTGATTTTAGGAAAGATGCAACACCCCTCCAACCTGTTGGCTGCACTTAACAGTCAGCCTGTGGACATCGTCAGTAACTACATAATGCTACAAGCACCTGGGACGGGTGAGACAGAAAAACCTAAGACAGGACATATGTTGTTACAGGGTTTATAAAAAAGGCCCACACAGACGTTTGTCTGAGGAAACTCAAGATAGAACTATTTTAACACTTTCCTAGAAGTCATTTGTTGAAAGTGTCTTAACATGCTGTTTCGTTTGCCACCAACATCAGTATCGTTATTTTTAAAAGGCTGGGAAAATTCAATGAAAGCAAGCAGTGAAATAATTGGGGGCCAATCAAATCAACCTAAATATCCCCTACAAACAAAAGGTCATAAAGAAGCTGAGAGCATTATGGAGCGCGTGTCTCACCCCCTCCATTGTGAATTCCCACTGCTCCCACCTGGGAGACGCCTCTGTGTCTGCAGGTGTAAAAGTAACAGGCTCAGGAAGTCTTTCATTCCCACTGCAATAATCACTCTCAAACAATGTAAAGTAACCCTCTCATCTCCTGTCACAGCATTTTACCGTCTTCTCTGTTGGTAATGTTTGTCTTCCTTGTTGTTATTGTTGTTCTGGACTGTGCTGTAAAGGAAATGTCCCCCAAAGCATAATAAAGCTTGAACCGAACTATTGATTTTCCACTTTCTAGACCTGGGCTACCTCTTAACTTTTCCAGTTCCTTCCCTCGGGCTCGTCTGTGAAGCAGAAGGACCTCGGACAGCCGCAATCCACCCTGCTGACTGAGAGACCCAGCGAGCATGCGGCGCTGAAGCACTGAGATTAATCATCGACGCTGAGCAAATACCACACTCCGAAAATTCTGTTCAGATTCAGAGTAGGCCCAGGGAATAGTTTCCAATTCCTTTTTTGCCCTGCATCCAAATGTTTCCAGTTAAACATGTTCCAGGGAACTGTTTTTCCTTTTTTCCTTACTTGAACCGTAACTCTTTCCTTCCAGGCCATGTCTGCTCTGTGCAGATAAATGGGTGGGATTGTTGTCTATAGGACTGACCAACTCCTGCAGGATAACAGCAGTCCACTCTCAGGGTAAGACTGTGCTTGACTACAAGTCTCCGGTGTTGACCCACCAAAGAGCTACAACAAACTTGCCATGTTTATTTTTTCTGATTTGATGAAGGTGGCCCTACTGTACAGTGCTTTGAATTCTTTGAAAAATGTATTTGAAATAAAACCTAATTTAATACTGTACTACAGGCTGAATTGGTGTGACACAATGGCCTGCTGCTGCCTCACAGCTCTTGGGTCTGTGGTTCAACTATAGAGCTGCAGTGCCTTCTGTGTGGAGTCTGCATGCTCTCTGGTCAAGGGTTTGAGGCCCCAACTCCACAGGATGAACCGGCTATGAGTAATGGAAGGACTGGGAATAGGAAAGAAAGTTTCAAAGATCGGCTGGATTCCACACAGCAGCCATTCTGCAGCAGCAGCCCCACTCCACAGCAGCCAAACATTTACAAATAAGGAGGCTATTTGGCCCATCTGGCAGTTTATAACCATTTGCATGTTCGAGTTGTTTACCACCCTGCTCCTTGAACAGTGCCATGGGATCTCTAATGACCAAGGTGCCATTACCTCTGTTTAACATCATATCCGAAAGATGGCACCTCCTACAGCACTAAGTCTCCCACCCCAGAACTGACCAGGCCCAGCCTTACTGAGCTGCAGCAATGCAATGTCATCGGGCTACAGTGCAGCACCTCGGTGAGGAGAGCATAAGGTCTTCCAATTTCAAGAGTATGTTCCTTCTTTATTCACAATCCCACACTACCTACATTTCCATCAATTAGAGGCATCCTGTTCTCTCACCAAACTTCTTGTCCGTCCACCCATTATATCCAGTACAGGGGGAGCTGGAGCCTACCCCAGCAAGCAAAAGGTGCAAGACAAGATACACCCTCATCACAGGGCACACACAGACATACACACACACACAGACAGACACACACACACACACGTGTGTCAATTTTCCCAGAAGCCAATTAGCCTACTAGCATTTTGGCAGTGGGAGGAAACCCACACTAACACAGGGAGAACATATGAACTCCACACAGACAGCACCCCTGGCCTGGAGCTGGACCAAGGACCCAGCGCTGTGAGATTGTGATGCAAAACACCACGCCACCGTGCCACCCCAAACGCACTACGTCTTACTCCTCGTCACTGACCCTACCTGGTCTCAGCTCAGGCAACCAAAATCCAGCCCCAGCTAAACCTGGAAAAACAAGAGCGGGCCGTCGGCCTTCTGCAAGGCTCCGAGCTTCGGCCTTCTATCACCAGTCGCTCCACACAACAGCAGATTCAAGCTCGCCAGCAGGCAGAGCCTCCTATGGAGCCTCACCATGAAAACACAACCTCCCCTCCAGAAAATCCATATGGAAAAACTGGTCTGAGAGAAGAAATCCTGCCATGAAAGAAAGAGCATTTCTGGGGAGAAAGGGAGGGGGGGGGAAGATAAAAGACTAAATAAAATAATGCAATTAATATATAATTGAATTTGCATAGAGAGAATCAAAAACTCCCTTTGCAACGCCAGGATTGTGAAGTAACTTCCCTCGCTGGCTCGCAGTAAAGTAGGTCATTGGCACATTCTAAGGTAAAGGAAACTCAGTGCTTTTTGGAAACAAAACCCAGGCTGGCTAGTGCTATTCAGGCAAGCTGGAGGAAGAAACAAAACAGGAAAGCAAATTAACACCCCCTCACACACACACACACACCACCCCTGCAGCACCTCAGTTCCATCTGAATCATCGCTTCAGTGTCAGCCACTGCTGCATCAAATTTCTCTGCTTTCGTGAATTTTATCAGCTACTCCCTGACACACATACACACTCAATACAGTAAACAATCACAAGACGGTTTCTGATTTCACTCACACTGAAAACTCCACATGTCGCCAAGGGGGTTACATGCCACACACACCTTTCCCCTCTGTAGGGCATGACAAATACTGAAGAGTATTTTCTTGAGAGGAACTAGTGCTGCCCCCTTCCCCCCTCCTTGGCTAATTCGAGATTCTCTTGGTCAGCGGCTGCTGTTTGTCCACTAGTCAGCCAACAGAAAAGCTCCAAACAAGCCAACACTGGGAGATGAGCAGAGTCAGCTGCTGCACTCCAGGCTGCACTAAGCTGCTCTGCGGAAGGCTGGACCAAGAAGAAAACTAGCAAACAAGAATAGACCACAGCTCATCAAGCCAAGGACAAGACTGGACAGACTCTCCATGGGCAGGGTCTCACACTACATGATGAGCACAGCTCATCAAGCCAAGGACAAGACTGGACAGACTCTCCATGGGCAGGGTCTCACACTACATGATGACCACAGCTCACCAAGCCAAGGACAAGACTGGACAGACTCTTCATGGGCAGGGTCTCACACTACATGATGAGCACAGCTCACCAAGCCAAGGACAAGACTGGACAGACTCTCCATGGGCAGGGTCTCACACTACATGATGACCACAGCTCACCAAGCCAAGAACACGACTGGACAGACTCTCCATGAGCAGGGTCTCACACTACATGATGACCACAGCTCACCAAGCCTCACGCCAAGGCTCAGCAGTAATTCCTCACCTGTTTGCTCTCAGTACTTATCACCCGGAGGGACCAGTTTAGGAGAGCTTCAGAAGCCATCCAGCTTGACCAATATAAACTAGCCTAGCCAGATGGCACAGAGCACTATCCCTCTTTCCCACTGGGTGTCAAAGACAAAATATTACAGACGGACAGGGCTCTCTTTCCTCAGTTCTTTTTTTAAAACCTGGTCCGTACTATTACTGCCGGGCCCGAGTCAAAGCAAGCCCCCCACTGCGGCTCTGGATCATTTTTCAATAAGTCATCCTGCCTCAGGTGAGTTTATTTCTTCAAAAAAGCGATCCCTCAGTGGCTTGAGGTCAGGAGACATCTGCCAAGACTGGGATGCTGGCTAGAAGCATTGAGATTGAACTGGCGGGGGAATCACATGAACTGACAGTGAAAGGACCGCTCTCTAGGAAGGGGATACCCCCTGCAGAAAGGGCAATGACCAGCCTTGTGCTACACGCTAAACGCAGACAATACTTCAGCCCTGCGGTTTAAGCCATGGTTTAGGTCATGGTGGAGGGAGCTGACTGTGAAGACTTAAGCCCAGCCCCTGCCTGTGCCTGTACCTGTACCTAATCCTCCCACGGTTTCTAACGGCTGCTACTCGACAGGCTCTCTGGGCTCCATTTACCATCCTGTCCCAACCTGTATTACAATGCAGCCCTCTGTGTCTTCCACCTTGCTACTGCTACCTTTCACCTTTTCCCATCTGGTGTTAAAATACAGAGGTGAATTGTTACCATCAAGGAACTGTGGGGTGTCCAACGCCACAGAATGCGCAAGGACTAACTTTCGACTGGGGTTTATCCATAATCAAAATGTTACACTTCTTACCCTAATGTATACCCTAATATACCCTACCTCATTATGAGTTCTTATTTATTGCACATCTCCAGTCATTGTTTACACGTCTGTATTGTTTACATTCAAACTGTTTACTTGTTTACTTGTACATTGTCTACTGTTTGTTTGTATATTGTCTTGACACACTGTCTGCACTTTGTGTTTTTGCACTTGTTTTAACAATCGAGAGACTTTCTGTAAGAAAGAATTCCATTGTACCAGTTACATATGGCAATAAAGTTCAAGTTAATGTGAACACAATCAGAAAAAGCATGCAGACATTCGCATGTATACTTAAACAAGAAATATTGTACCTAATAAGATTTGCTCATAATTACAAGATAACATACAAAATATGTTTTTTCCTTGGTGGTAGCAATGCACTTCTGTATAAAACAGCTCTTTTCATTAAAAAAAAGAAGAAATTTCTCTTCCGTTCTCCTACAATGAGAAGGTTTATTTGTCTTTTCAATTTAGAAAGAACAACTAACATTTGTTACATACCTCCTAGATCAGGAACATACCCTGGGACAGCACCAGACATCACATGCAGAGGGTTAACACAGAGGCTCTGCCTCCAGGTGTGTTCAAGTCCACATCTGTGTCCCAAGCACCTCAGCTGCTGTACAGCATAGCAGACCAACACAGCCTTACAGGTGAATGGGGCCCGTTACACCGTAAAGTCCGAAGTCACATCATTCTGTACCCTCACCTGCATCAGGGATCTTTCTTCTTTTGTTATTTATCATCCAAAAACCAGTTCCCCACTCTATTGGTGTAACACACGACTGACTTTAAGGATGCCATTTTATACAAATATAATAATACGACAGTATTTCAGTCGGTATTGTTGTGTGAATCAGAAAAAACCCCGGCTGACTGAACTGCTTGTCTTTTGTTGGGATAACAATGGAATTGCGCCTGTTGGCGACATTTTTTCTCCTGTTTATTAGGTTAACTGTTACGGAGGCCGAGACTGAAATGGCTTATCATGCTCTCCCCAGAAGGCCTACTCCGACACGGTTAGATTCAGGAACAAAACCGGAGGTTTAATAGTTGGGGAGCTGCGTGATGCGGCTCGCAGAGAGGCTCCATTCATTGGAGAAAATCATGCAGTGGGAGGAAAATCACAAAAATCTATTGGGAATGGCTGACGTCTTCCTGTCAGGCCTCCATCCTGGACCTGAGCAACAAACAACAGGAGACCTGTTCTCTCTGTGGGGTCGTGTCTGAGGCATACTCAGAGAACAGTGTTTTAACTTGTTGTTATTTATTGGGTACGGTTATTCTGCACATTCTGGACACAAGCTGTGCCTCAAACAGACTTAGCCAGGTGCTAGTTTATACCTCTAACCTCTGAGCATAAGGGGGAAGAGGAAGAAGACCGTAAAATATACAAAACATCACGAAATCAAAAAGTAAGTCTTGCAAGTAAATTACCGGACTTTCCATGAACCAAATATACAAGTGTTTCAATAACGAAAGGGACAATTCAGATCTAAAAGAGTCATTACTCCCCCAAAATACTCTGAATTTAAAACACAAAAAATAAAAAGTAAGAATACCGTAGACTTAATATTCAGGTATGATACCCACCAAGGTTATTGCATTTACAGTTGTTAATAATGGAATAATGAGAGCCACTCCTTGTAGGTACTCAAATTATCCAGCAGCAGTGTTGAAAGTGGTTCTGCTCCTTGGATTCACAGAGTACGAAAACTAAAGCAAAGAAAAAAAAAAGATTTTGAGCTCCTTGCGTGGCTGGCCTGGATTTTCACAAAAGAAGTTCAGCTTCCCTGCTGAAACACAGCCTGTAGCACATTAAAATCTGCTCCTTTATCCCCGCGCCGCTGACAAACAACCGAAGTTGGAGAGCTAATGACGAGGAATTTCAATAGCAGGTTTTCTATTCACTTTTTTTTTTTTAAACTGCGTCTGCAATACTTCCTGTGCGAGCAGGGATCTGGAGCTCTGCAAGAGGAGGAACCGTCTTAGAAAAGGCCTCTCCCGCTCGCGAAAAATCATCTGCAGGCAGTTTTCACATCTGGGAACCCTGAATTCTTTCTTTGGGGTTTTTTTCTGACAGGAGGGGGAAAGTTAAAAGGCAGCTGGTAGCCCAGGCAAATTCAAGTAAAAAAAAAAAACATTCTTCTTCCCCTTTAAGAGAAAAAGAAGAGGAGATCGCAGTAACTCTCCAAAAAAGCAACGGGAGCTCACGCTGACAGTAAAAAGAACAACCAGCTAATTCCCTGGATTTTTAAGTCCAGAAAAGGCTGCTGCACTCCCTCTTCGAGCTTTTGAAGCAAATCAATTGGAATTGCACCTCATGGCCACATTTCTTTCCATTACGCATTTCTGTAAGTGAAGACAAATGGAGTTTAAGGGCACCTCAGTCCTCACCCAGCTCTGTAGGACAGATTTTATTGCAGCAGTTAGACCTGCTGGCAGAAGCAGACTGGCAGATAGGCCTGTCTCACTAACATCCACGCAATGAGAAGATAAATCGAGGCAGAGAGAGAGAGAGAGAGAGGCGATGTCATGTAATTAAATATGATTAGTCCACAAAACGGCTGCAACCAAGAGACACTTAGGATAAACAGTGCCTGGGATTCGAGCAATCGCAAATAAATAAACAAGAGGTGTTATTCGCAGACTGGCAGCAAAATTCTTTCGAGGACGAGGACAGGGGGCGACACCCGGTGTCTGGAAAATCGCTAATGTAGCTTCCATCCATGAAAAGGCTGACAAAACTGAACCAGGTAATTTCAGGCCAAAATGTCTTCTACCGCAGGTTATAGAAACAATAATCAGGACTTAACAAGGTGTATGGCAGCAGGATTCCAGGGAGATTCATCACAGATTGCCTTGTTTACCAGCTGGTTAAAGATTTTGAACAAGTAAAAACAGTAATGGGTATAAAGGGAACATGGGGAATTCAGATTTCAGAAGGTTTTAGATAAAGTAGTCATAACTCATTCTCAAATGACAGGCAGCAGACATTCGGGGTGATATGTATAATTAGATTGAGAACTGGTTAATGTGACAGTGATAAAGGGTGAATTCTCAGAGCCAGGGTGACGTAACTGACAGAGTACCACAGGGATCTGTACAAGGACCACTTACTGAAGCAAGAAAAAGGAGATGTTAGGATGTGTTGGTAGACGTGTAGTACTTATTTGCGGAACTGTAAAATTTGGTCACCATACAAAAAAGACATTCCAGGGATTAGAGGAATAGCCTACTCAGACGGGCAACTGAACTAAAGATTTTTAGCCTCCAACAAAGAAAACTAAATTGGAACCCGATTACTCAGGATACAAAATCCCCCCAGGCCTTGACAAAACCAACAGTGACATATCAACCATAACATATACCATACAAACAAGTGAAAACAAAGCTGACATGCATGTAAAACCGAGAGCAGGAGGCACTTCTTTACCCTAAGGGTTGGAGGAGCGTGGAACAAGCTGCAAAGCCACGTTGCCGAAGCTTAAATCCAGGCTTTTATAAAAAAAACAAACGCTTGCTTGGCAAGATCCTCGGGCCAGTTAACTACCTGGAACCAAACAGGCTTGAGGTCTCACAATTTGCAATCGTGGAGGGTCTGCGAGAGAACCCAGGCCCTGCCTTGCTGCGGTTTCTAATGTCTCAGGCTTGAGATGACCCCGACAGGGCTGTACGACGCGCCCCTCCCCAGCGCAGATGGAGCCGCAGAGGCAAACACAGCAAGGGCCCAGTCGCACACGCCCAGGACAGTGGGCTGGAGGAATGCACATCACCGTGTGAAAGCGGACAGCTCTGTGCAACTGCAATGACAGCACCCTCCTGGACACTCACCTCTGTGGTGAAAATTAAGATCACTTTATTGGCCATACACAATTTCTTGTGTTGGGAATTTGTCTTTTCGCATACCCCAGCTTGCTCTCCATGAGACACACAGAGAAGCTGGGGGTCAGAGCGCAGGGTCAGCCATTTATATATGGCGCCCCTGGAGCAGTTGGGGTGAAGGGCCTTGCTCAGGGGCCCAACGGAGTAGGATTCCTCTGCCGGCCGCAGGGTACGAACCGGCAACCTTCCGGCCACAGGCGCAGATCCTTAGCCACAGAGCTTTCTGCCAGATGTGTAAAACCAGCAGACCTCGTTCTATAAGTCCTGAGGAAATGAGGTATTCCTATGATGCACATCTTTGTGTTATTGTTACTATAGCTATTATCACTGGTTTAATCAGCCACAGTGGGAATTCGGCCAAGGGATCTGTCGTTATCCGTGGGTGGGAGGGGAGTGATTGCTGTTTTCGTTCTCCCAGCGCGGGATTAAAAACAGGACGGCTCTCTGGTTTGACTGGCTTCTGTCTGACAGGTGGCCACGTTCTCACCTGCACTGCCGGGCTGGGTGGAAGCTCGTGGCTGTCTTTCCATTTTGTATTGTGAAAGCTAAAGAAGCAAACCACGGCGATGATCTTTTCAACAGACTCATATCCTTGACGCAGTGTAAAAGACTAGTTTCGCTGCTGGGCTCCTGTCTTGATTAATGACCGTATATTAATGAACATAGTCATTAATGTTTAATGTCAATAATATTATACAGGAGGCACGGAGGCGTAGCAATGAGCAGTGCAGCCTCACAGCTCCTGGGTCCCGATATCCGTAGAAGAGCACCTTCTGTGTGGAGTCTGCATGCAGCATGTTTGCACAGGCGTCTTTCCACCTTCCAAAGACATCCCGTCTTGTATAACTGGAGTCTTTGAGTCGCTCCTGTGTACTGGTGTGGGGTGGTGGTGTCGGTGACGATGATAAAAAAAGACCACAACAACTCGTTTCACCCTTGCAGCAAAGGGTGAGCACCTCCCCGAACTTCTCGAAGCTTTCAGTCTGAAACAGACGGGTTTATTCTTACAGAAGGATGCATAACTACTGAGTGACCGACAGCCAAGTCTGAAATTCCAGGGAAGAGCTAGAAATGCCTTGCAGTGCCAGTTATTTATTATTTTTGAGGGGAGGGCCTTGTTTTAACAAGAACGTAACACGCCTGCATCACCTCCCCAAAGGCAGTCTGTTCTCTAGTACCAGCCTTTACAACAGGCACAACAGGCACAACTGTGAGCTTCTCCTAATGCAGAAAGACATCAGCCCCTGCTATAAAAACCTCACAAAAAAAAGTTTTCAAACCCCCCGGGGGTCTCTGTGACTGGAAAAAAGGGAGGGGTTCTTTTTGGTCAAACTGTCCCCATCAGAGACTCGAAAGACAACGAGAGCCCGATCCGGATCAGTCTGGGCCAGAACCGGGCTCGCAAATGGTGGGAAGTTGTTTTCCACTCTTGGAAAAGGAAATGGCAGAGCAGGAGGAATTATAGAATCGGGATGGACCCTTGAGATTCTTTATTTTCTGGACTTTTAGCAGATCGTAAGCAATCGTACAGCGAGCACTGAAATGAACGTGTACTCAGATGCCCCAGCTCTCTGGGATGGGATACCCCAACAGTAATACTGGGGTTCAAAAGCTGGAGCACAGCTGCAGGGCTCTCCTCCAAGCTGAATGTGTCTGGTTCTTTTTTCCCGGGATAGATAAAGCCCGTCAGGACTCCAAAAAATGCAGTCCTCTACCGGGAAAAGCTGAAATGGTGAAAAACAGCAGGTTTCTCCATTCCTGCGAGCCAGCTTTTAATAACTTCCAGACTGACACGGATCTACGCTGCTCCCCTCTGTGTCTAGACTGAGTGAGCTTCAGGTTTTTTTTTTACTGCTTCGCGGAATGAACTCAGCATTAGCTGGTGCCGGGGAAACAGTATCGTGTGGCTCTGAAGCACATCCTCCCAGCCGTGCTGTAAGGTTTATGACTGCTTTTCATTATTTCATACAAGGGAGCGATGCTTTGTCCATTCCAGTTTTTGGTAGGCCTGCCTTCCAGTTCTCTTCTGGGTGGAAGCAGTTAGCTTTTCTGCAAACGAGCCTGACAAATCTCTTTCACTCCAGTAACAACTTTCAAATCAAGAAATTACAACACTAAGTAAGATGAGCGAGGAACTAATGGCGTCTCTGTTCCTTAAGGGCCTGGCAAGATGAAAAGTGGAATTGTTTCTTCATACAAATTGAACAAGCTTCATTCATCAGTGACTAAATCGAATTACGCTCAGTTTTACAGGATCTGGGATGTAAGGGATCTTGCCACTGTAAAGAAGCAGTAGACTTCATTCATTACCTTCACTGCTTTTCCAGGGAAACAGGCCAGACTCCTATTGCACGGCAGTCTGATCCATTTCAGGTTTTAATCTGGTACAAACTCTTATATATGCCAGTTCATCACTGGTTTGCAGTTCCTATTATTTTTCTTAGCAAACGTCCACAGACACAACGAGGTGCTTCCTTCTGCGTCAGTACAATTTGCCCAAAATGCTCCACAAAATCTGGCATGGAGCTTTACTGTGTTTGTTCTCTTTCTGTTGAAGCATTATAGCAACTGCATTGCTAGTGTGGTATTCCTAAATTTAACCCTCCCCCTGTGCCTTTTAGCTCTTGTTTTGTCAGCAAAGCCGATTTCTTTGATGTTAGCAAAGGTTTACACTGATCCCATTCCGAAGGTCAGCCTCTTACACAAGTATAGAAAAACACTGGAATCCTCCTCCTCCTGGTTAATGATCAGCCACACAGTGTTTACGCTCCTGTGGGCAAACATGCTGCAGGAGTCCCTGAGAGATGCATTTTTGGGGTCACTCCAGCAAACACACCAGGGGGCTTTAACTGTGAGGTTCCCTCCGGATTGCTGTATACTCCATCATTTCCATTCTGGTGTAGCACAGACTGTTTGTCTGAAGATCTCTGCTTATGTCCTGGCAGATATACCCCAAACTGCTCTGGTGTGGGTAATTATTATTATTATTATAAGGATTAGTGATCAGCATCACCTTTAAAGGTCTCCTGGGGGACTGATGGGGCGACAACATGTAGCAACTGAAATTTTACATCAACAGCAGCTCGTTTGTTTTGTAATGAGCCGACTCTGAGTGTTTTTCACTGGGAAATAAAACTGGTTAAATGGTAACTACAAAGGGGCATCCCAAGACTACAAATAAACACACAGCAAATGAAGAAAGCCCTTATTTACCAGCTACCAAACACATTCGGATACACAAGCTCTTTTGGGAGGGGGGTGGGGAGGGGGGTAAAAGTACAAAAGCTTCCTAATTTCAAAAAGATGAAAAAATTGGGCTATGAAAGAGGTTAGTCTGAGCAGGACTGAGGCAGACACTGTGTGAGAGAGAAGGAGAGGCGCAGAGAGAGAGAGCGCTTTAGACAGCGGAGTCAGTGAGACAGAACATCTCTATTAAACTGGAATCTTATTGGTAGTAGCCTCACGGACAGAAAAAGAACTGTTTTTTTTTACCATACAGTGTTATTCATTTACTGTCACTGCAGAATATACAGACCTGTAATTATATTTTTTCAGGATTTTTCTGCCCTGTAATGACTGCTATGATCCTGGATTGAAGCCACCTGACATCATATTTCACACTTTTTTCAAAGTATATAATTCACCCAGAAGTGAATTAACTACCGCTAGCACTGCGAGACAATACACAAGAGCAAGAGTCCCTGAAGGCCTGCAGAGCGCAGGCGACTGCAGACTCGCACACACACCATCAAAACTTTTTTTCTCCTGTATCGAAGCTGGGATGAGCAAACAACAGAGGCCAAAGCACTGCTGGTTTCATGTTCACTTTTTTCATGATGAATTGCAAAAGACCTCCCCAACACACACAGGGAATATAATTCCCGTTTCAAAAAAAGAGTGAGGGCAACCAAGCAAAAAACAACCCCAGCCTGCACTGCACCGGTATGGGAGAGGAAACTGGATCCCCCAGCAAAATCCCCTGCAAACGTGACAACATGCAAACTCCACGCAGACAGACACACAAAGCAAGAATCAAGCCCGGTGCCCTGAAGCTGTGAGGCAGTAATGCAAAATGTTATGCCACTGTGCCACTGACATGTTTTCCCGTAACACTAACAAAGAAGCCAACAGGATTCGTTTTCAAGATTTGGCAAGAATCTCGCTTTAAAGAAAGGTTGTAGCAGATTTTTATTTCCTGAGACTTTCATGACACTTAACAACGCTGGGTAAACAAGACTACAGGGAAAGTACTAATGTTGTTCACTGAAATGGGCAAAACAGCCCTGAATCAGTCTATGTGTTAATGGGGGGGGGAATCACAGGACTGGGGTATTCTGCTCCTGACCAAACCTCAAATACATTCAACCCTGGAGGCACAAGCGCAACACTGAAGAGGAGATGGGCTCAGGGATATTTACAACCTGCTTCGGGGATGAACACTGCAGACACGGTGTGAGACAGGGTCTGCAGGCAGAGGAGGCGAAGGGAAGCTCGTCCAAGCAAGACATTGACTGGGCGTTGAAAGGCGAGCGTTCGCCAGGCAGGCTGGCCTCTGCTCAAGGCCACCCGGCAACGTCAATCCAGCACAGATTAGGTCACGCCAGACAAAGCCAACGGGAACAAGCACCTATGGGACGCCAACAGCCGGGTCGTGCCCCAGCGTTTACATAGGTGCCCCAGAATGTTACAGCAACGTCTCCCTTCTCCTGCGCCCCCACCCTGCACCCTGCTCAGCCACCTCGGCTGGGGCGCGGAAACGCCCGGAGCCTGGCGCCGCTCGAGCGGAGAGGACACTCGTCGAGCTCGGTCTTGAGCTGGAAAGGCCAGGGTTCTAGACAGGGAGCTACGGGCGCCCTCCCCTTTCACCATTCAATGGCTCACTTAACACGTTTATGTTTTTATTGTATAAAAATAAAACAGACGCAGTTCAGCGGAGATAAGGCCATTCGTGGGCGCAATACTAGACGTACATCAGTGGCAACGGGTGAACGAACACAGCCGCATTCTCGTGCACCTAGTTATTGCATGAGATAGTGACGAGGGACACGTGAAGATAATAAAGCGAATTCAAGGCCTCAACCCAGCCTGACTTGTCTATACTTTCCAGCTTATAATGCTGCCTGTGCAATGTTGCCCTTCCAGGCCTGTACTGTCTATACTTTTCTGTGTATGATATAATGTAAATATAAGATGTTTAAGGGCATCCAGATGGAAACTGCCTCGGGAGGGCTGGAGGCGTTCAGCAGAGGAAGGGGTTCAGTTTCTGCACCACAGATTTGCCTGGTAGTACCCGCCAGGCCCGAGAGAGGAAGCTCGGCACTCACAGACGTCGGGGGACTCGTCGGAGCCGTCCGGACAGTCCTTCTCCCCGTCGCACCGCCAGCCCTTGGAGATGCAGGTGATCTTGTCCTTGCACACGAACTGCTTGGGGCTGCAGGTCTTCGGCGCTGGGCGAGAGGAGGAGAAAGAGGAGAGGAGAGTGAGCCGCAGGGACAGCAGAGGCGGCGGGCCGACCCTCAAGCCGTGCTCGCAGATCCCCCCCCACCCCCACCCCCACACCCTGTGAACAGGGCCTGGCTTAGCCACCCCAGGGTGCCCAGCAGGCAGAGAGGACCCAGGAGCTGGCATGTTCTGCTGCACAGAGGGCAAGCCAGGTCATCAGATCTCCACAGTCAGCCAGACCGCATTCAGAAAAACACAGACCCTCTTCCGTAACATTTCTGGTCACCTTGCAAATCCATCCTTATTTTGTTTTCAGGCTTGGAAGCCATTTTCTTTTCACTGAAACATCACCAGCGCCAGCGTCTCTTCCACGCCTGGGCGGAGGGGGGGTGTGGGTGGGGAAGACGTCGAGCCTTTATTTGCAAGTCCCCCCCCCCCCAATTCCACCGCCAGGGACATCATCAAGGTGCCTCGACACAGCCCGTCAGCAGCGCGCCATCGCGGATCGCCACGCCACACAGGGGCACTAGGCAGCGGTCGGGGATCGCAGAGAAACCTCAGCCGTAATTAAACCAGTCCCTGCTACAGCATTAATCCTCCCACACTCACATACTGCAATTTCATGCAAAGATCCCTCTGTAAAAAGAGTGCTTCAGTGTTGCGGGACCTTTTCAAGGGCCTCTCTGTCTTTAGATGTGGGTTAAAGTGCACATTAAATAAACGGGCAAAATAAAGAGCCCTGCAGTCTTCCCCTCGTCCAGCCCTGCTACTGCAACCCAGCTTGTGTCTCCCTGTCGAGGTCCATCTTGCTTCAACGTCATCCACAATTTAGCACCTTCTGAGCTTGAGAATTTTGCCTCTCATTATAATTACGGTCTCCGCTAAAATGATGAATGATAAGGGTTTTTATGGCATCTTGGTGCTACTAGGAAGTTATACCCCCACAGAAGATCAGTGCAGTCACACAGTCTGTGCTGCTGGTCACACCCCTGACACACATCACAGAAGAGACTGGCTTCATTCCTTGTGGACCAAGAGCCAGTGTGTCCCCTGGACAGAGCTCTCCTGCATCTGCTCCCTATCAATCCAGGCCGCTCCTCGGCAGTTGGTTAAAAATATAGACTGTGCTCCTAGGTCCCAGATCCACACATTCACAGGAGAACTGTGCAAGGCATGCAGCAACACATCAAGCTACATCAAGCGTGTTTGATTTGTACTGATCTAAATCATGTGCTGCAAAGATGCAATTTTTTGTGGGTTTTGTGTTAATTTCCAACCTACCTTCCAGTCTGACTCAGTGTCACCATGTGAGAGTGAACATAACTCTATTATTAGAGAGGCTGCCTGCATTTAACAGGGGGAAATTAATTTTCATTCTACTAGACATGTGCTAGCAGTGGTGTAACACGTACTGCTGATGTGTCTTTTCACAGAAGTGTATCTGCTCTTTGGGAAAATGATACAAACACCACTCCAGCCTTGGGCATTTTTTAGAAGCTGCTGGATGGTTAGACTGTTATCGGGCCCACCAGAACTGCAGCCAGGATGTCTTGCTGTGTGGTGTCCTGGCAGAAAATACACAACCAACCACATCGTGCAGCACAGATGTAAAACCCATGAGCTAAGGAAATTTTGTGCAGACCCAAACAATTTTGCAAAGGCTGAGACTTAGTAAAGGCAGTAATGAGTAATAACAAAAAGGTTTCAAATGACAGGAACAAACTTTTAACTAGACATGACAGGAACGAACATTTAACTATACATGCACATCACCCCCCTCCTCCCTACCCCCATGGGAAACTTGACAAAGTCATCTGCACCCTACAATGTTTATTCTTTCTGCACCCCTGCTGCTGTACACGAATCAGATCTCCAGAACAGGCTTGGTCTAGCCTCCAGAAACCACGTCTCATCAGAAGGCAGAATGAATGATGAAGGCTGAAGCAGGCAGGAAACCACCTCCCAGAATCGACACTGTTTCGAGTCAACGCAGAAAAACACTAAACCAGAGGACACAAGCAGAAATTACAAGGATGTGCATTTAACTGATAAGTGGAGGGTCGTCTTTACACAAAGGGTTGTGGGAGAATGGAACAAGCTACCCAGCCATGTTCTTAGAGCCCATACCTCGGATTCTTTCAAGAAACGGCTGGATGAGATCCTCGGATCACTTAGCTGATAACTACCAAACAGGTTAGATGTCCTCCTCTCATTGGTAACTGCTCTTTATGTTTCGACAATGATAGTGACTGGCCAATATGAGCCTCTGCTGTACAGTGCCTTTCCACCCTTACGGAACACACAGCTAACACTGAGACTCTCCAGCCCTGGCGTCACCTTTTGCATTTTCACACATACATTTTTACACGTCTACCACTGACAAGTCACATGCCATAGTTTGAAGTTTTGATTTGACAAAAGCTCAAAGAACTGGTCTCTTTAAGAGCTGAAAGAAGGGCAGTTCAAAAGAATGGAGTGGCGACAGAGAAGGCACCGTCAGTAAAAGGCTGATTTAGTCCCAGGTACACTGAAAAAGCCTTAAATGTAACAAGATCTTATATTGAATACGTGACTTTATAGGCAACCGGTGAAGAAATTTAAGTGTAGGAGTGATATGCTTCCAGGGTCTAGTGTTTCAAACATATTGCAACTTGTTGAGAAGAGCGTTAAGAGGCCCATAGATTGGAGAATGGCAGTATCAAGGCTTGATGGTATAAAATCAGGCACTCAGCATCAGACACTGATAGAAAAATTGCCTAATGTGGGCAATATTACTGAGGGGAAAAAAAGCTTTCTTAACCAGATTTTTCATGTGAGGTTCAAAAAAGAGAAGGGGATCAAGTTGCGACTCCCGGATTCCTGATTTCGGACAACGCACACATGCCTTCACATCCCAAAGCTGCCCTGCCTGCCGCTGTGATTTCAAGCCCAAGGCCTCCATCGCACACATGCATACACCACAAATCCTACTGCTCTGCGCTGCAATGTCATTTCAATGAAACGTTTGACTTTTATTCAGCTTTGAAACAGGAGCAGCATTTAAAATAAAGGGCTGCATTCGGTCTAGTATTTAAGAGAAACACAGAAGCTTCTATTAAGCCTGAGACCTACTCTACTGCAATGCCTCTGCTTATTTATGATCACACAGACGTGTGTGTGTCTCTGCACGCAGTCAAGACTTTTATATTAGCATAATTCAGCTCAAACGCCTACTGGTGAAGCAACAGAATGTATTTCACGAGGGACAGACTAAACCCGCTAATGAACACATCAGTAACTTAAAAGTCCTGTGTGCACTTGATCAGTTTTTACTAGAACAACACCTGTATTACATTTATTGAAAAATGGGTAAGAAGTAGACAGAAGTTCAGCAATGCCAACACAAGGGAATCCAAAAGCAGAGGGCAGAAGGAGGCAGGATTAAGAATCCAAAGAGAACCACAAAGCAGGGAATGCAAAACTAAAGGCCAAGGTAGTAGCTAGGAACAAAACTCTCTCCCAGAGCCCAGAGCACTGTCAGAGCACACCTTAAGTAGCCAGATCCACCTGAGATGGGGAGTGAACATCAATTGCCCACAGGTGGAACAGGCTTCCTGTCTGACTGTGTAACCAAGGCAACAAGTGCTGGCTGATAGGTGAGTAGAAGTGTGGCAGCTGTTGCAGTAATGATAGACAGGTGACAGGTGAGGTCTGTATCAGAGCCACAGCAAGACTCTTCCTCCTATGTTGGACAGCAGCCCGGAACAGAATGCTCCCCCAGCAATGCTGGTCCCCGCTAACACAACTGGGCAAGGTACAACAGAAGCAGGGACTTGATCCCACGACCTGACACTGATGAGTCCAGAAACTCACCTCCTACACTCTTCTGTCTGCAGTATAACAGATCAGAAATAATGCAAAGTGTCAACTGGGAAAGAAAAAGAGAAAAAGAAATCAGAGAAGGAGATCAGTAAACAAATATTTAGAATGAATCACTTGTATGTACTTGCAGCTCCAAAACATTCCGGAAAGGACAGCAGCTTGTGCCCTGACAGCTCTGTGCCAGTGTGCCAGGGGGCTGTTGCTCTCAGTCAGGCCCTACACATAGGCCACCGGCTCCGCACATGGCAGGAGTTTTTTTCCTGAGTGCGTGGGGGGGGGGCAGCAGGAGGTGTCTGACCCCGAGAGAGCATCAGAGCGGCATATCATTACGCAGAAGCCAAGGAGGAGCAGAGACATCAGAAGCCCATCATGAACAGAGGCCTCCGGGCCGAGAAGTGACAAGAACCAAAATAACAACAAAAAACAACAACTTGGGTCATTTCATCTCATGTTTGTGCTATATACATCACATGTGTGTGTGTGTGTGAAATCCAAGACTCTCCGGAAACACGGCCGAATCAGCCAGGAGCCGAGCAAGCATCAGCCATCCGAGAGAGTGTCTGCAGCAGGCCAGGATCCTCACGGCCACATCCACAGTTTCAGTTTGCCCACAGGCCAATCGTGTCCTTATGCTTTAAGGGTGTTCTTCCTGGTCATGGTTTCTTGGGGAGTGAAGCACTGTCTGCAGTTCCTGTCTGTCCTTTATCTTAAGACCTGGGGGGCTAAGCGGCACTTGACTGCAACAGATCACAGGAGAAGGGGCCAGGAGTGGGGAGGGGCTGCTATTCTCAGTAGAAAGAGACGGGGGGTGAGGGGGGGGGGTATTGAGGTACCACAATCTAGTTGCATCAGGACATGAGCATCCACATCTATCACCAAGGCAGAGAAGGGAGGGCTGGAAAAAACTGAAAAGCTGAGAATATTTCACACCCCGCGCACCAAATTACTTTTCTGATACGCAAGAGAGGTCACAGATCTGATTTCCTACTTGGTGATTAATTTTGAAATAAGAGAAAGCACCAAGCGCTCTGAAAATAACTACTTTGCCATTTAACAAAGCTGCATTCAGATGTGAAATTTGCATGGCATGAATTTTTCACAAAGGTAGTCAGATGGGGTTTTTTTTTTGCTGTTAACCCTTTACTGGTTAGCAACAGCCTGGATCTCAGATACAAGCCAAGTCCCGACTGACAGCTTCTCGTGATCAAGACTCTCTGTAAAGCTTCTCCCCAATAAGCAAACACATATATGAAACACTACAAGAAACACTTCCACCAGACGCAGAGCTAGGTTTCATTCTGAACAGGCAACTGATTGTCAGTGCACCTGATTGTTTATAGCACTCTATATCACAAGATTCAGTACCATCCATTTTCAAACTGCTTTATCCAGTACAGGAGTGCGGGTGAGCCAGAGCCTATGCCAGCAAACCACAGGTCCAAGGCAGGGTACGCCTTGGACAGGACGCCAGTCCATCACAGAGAGAGACACATTCACTCACACCAGGGCCAGTTTTCCCAGAAGACAACTTACCTTCTGGCTTGTCTTGGGACTGTCGGAGGAAACCAGAGCACCCAGAGGAAAGCCAGGTGAACATACACACTCCAACACCCCCAGGTCTGGAACTGAACCCAGGACCTGAACGCTGCCAGGCAGAAATGCTAACCACTGTGCCACCATGCCACCCACGGGATCACTAGTATAATATCACCAGATCACTCCAGATCTCTGCAGATGTCGTGCAACACAGCCGTGGTGTACTGCTGCCCATCTAAATCTGTCCTGACCTCGCGTGTAAACCCGCGCAGCTCCTGGTGACCGGGGCTCCTATTGGATGGACCGAGGGAGAAGGGAAGACGTCACGGCAGGTTCTGGTTCAACAGCCAGCAGCTGGAGCCATTCCGGGCCCTGGGCAGCTGGCAGGACCTGCAGGAGCGCCATCAGGGCCCGTCTGAGAGAAACAGGTGTCCTGGACTGATCAAGTATCTCACGGGGAATGGGGCGGAGAAGAATTTTTTTTTAATTTCTGCAACATCTGAGACAAGCTGCGCAGCATGAACACTAACAAGGGTTTTCCCTCCTGTAAACCAAGTGAAAACTAAATTTGAACCTAGAACCCCCTTAAGACTCACAACACGACCTTCCATGGGACAGATTAGTTGGGTCTACTGTTTGGCAGCATCAGTCCCAGCTTTTGTAACATACAAGGGATCCACAACTAACCAGTCAGATCCGTTGCAGGGCTGTGCTAAACACCTAAGGCTTTACGCAAAGGGTTGTTGGAGTCTGGAGCAACCCACCCAGCCCTGTTGGCACCTGGAGCCCCTTCTTTAAACAAAGGGACACAAAGGTTTGGAACAAACTCCCCAGACATGTGGCTGAAGCCAATTCCCTACAATCCTTCAAAGAAACAGCTAGATGAGCCCTGTGTTGAGCTTATTAACTCAATGAAATGATCAAGAGAGTCCAGCTCTCGGCTGTAACCTCTCCTACGCCCCTTGTGCTCACAAACATCTCAGAGACCTATGCAGCTCGTGTGTCTGATTAGAGGACCTCATCCCAGCACTTCTTGAAAGAAATCAGGGTGTCAGCTTCCGCAACGTGGCTGGGTATGCTGAGAACTCCTTGTGCGTTACAGACTATGGGACTGACGCTGTCACACACTGGCCCCAAATTACTCTTAGCCGCAAAAGTACTGCAGTATCTCTGGTCAGCACTTCGGGTGGGGAGTACTGATTTCACAGCACCACCAGCCCACAGTCACGTCCACCAGCAAACTCTGCCCTCCTCTACTGCCTGGACTCACACTGAAAAGGTTCTCTCAGACAGGGGAGGTTTGTTAATTTAAAAGAAACTAAACTGCCCAAAAAAGTTTTCCAAAGGTGCAGCCAAGCTGTCTGCGTTTTTTAAAAGTGACCACAGGAACTGCGTTTTTTTTTTTCAAACAAACTTCAGTGGTGAATTATTTTAGTGCAATTCACAAACACGCCCGAAAGAAGAGGCGCTTTATTTCAGCTGCTGGCAAGAGAAAGCAGCTCACACACACACAAACACCGGCACTTTCAGACCAGGGAACAGGACGTTAAGGCCACATTATTATTCGCAAGATTAGCATTTTGCTTATTTCGGAGTTTTTCTTTATCCCGTTTAAAAAGCAGTGCGCACAGAAGCTATTCACGGCCTTTAAATACAGCCTTAAAGAAGGGAAAACCAGACTGCTGCAAGTCTGCTTTCCGGGCGCGTGTGGAGCCGACTCCCACTCCGCATCCCGAAACACGAAATTGCTGCTCGTTCTATAAAACTGTACGCCGTCAACTGAAAAATCTCTGCATGCCCCCGCGGAAAAATACTCTTCCAATCCCAGACAGACCGGTTCCAGTCATGTGACCCCATTCCACATCCAGGTGTGGTCATGTAAGAGGACTCAAAATCCCGCCGGCTCTGTGCTATCAGGCTAGCGAGAGCACCCAGCTTTCCAAATACCGGTAAGACACTCATGAACGACCACGTGACGCGGCTGGGCTTCCTGCCTCCGATCACGGATCCGCCCGACGCCATGATACTGACCACGGCGATGGAAAGGGAAAAGCCACTTAGCTTTCACCCAAGTCTAATTAGAGAGCAAATTCTGAACAGCGCCTCAGTGACCAGTAATCCAAAGCCCATGGGAGGTTTAGTAACTTGCTCAGAGGGTCAACAGCAGACCTAAGGCTTAATCAGGGCCTTGACATACATTTCTGGGCCACCAGGACACCACAATGCTCAGACCCCAGTGTCTCACTCTAATCCCCTCAGCAGGGCGGCTCCATTTTCCCATCAGCCTCTCTGGGGTCAGACAGTGGACTCCTGTGAATGACTATTAAGTACTGGAAGCAGCAGAAACAGGCAACAGTCAGAATTCTATTCTCCTGGAGGATACAGGCAGCCGATGAATGAGGCTTTGCCCTCTGAGAAGGACGGATGCAGACAGGGAAAACGGGACGCTGCCGGAAGCCCAGCCCAGGCCGGGGATGAGGACACTGCTCCTCAGAGACCAGCAGGACTGGAAGTACCGCACAGCTCTGTCCAGGAGACCCCTGCCGGGTCCACTGGCCACGCGCTGCACAGGGCTTTAAACCCGCCTGCTCCCACCCTGCAGGAACACGCCCCTCACAGCCTACACTGCGACCAGCCAACAGCTGTGCTGCTCCCCTGTCCTTCCTGACACCTACGGAGTCTGTGCACATCTCAGAACTTCACACCCTACTGCATCCATAAATATGTCGAAAGACTGATCTGAACTCTGAGTCGTACCCGAGCCCTGTACTGCTGGTCAGGGCCACACATCCACCCCTACAACATCTACCCAGCCCAAAGACCGTTTCTTAGCATTGTTAACTGCTAGCTAAGAGACAAGGCCTGCAAAAGCTTCTTTATTTTAGAATCAAATTAAAGTGGAGGGATTCCTAAATCTAAATAATTCAAATCATTTTAAAGCAAGTCAAGTGCCAACAAGAACAGGAAACTTGAAGTACTGTATTCAAAAACTTTACAAATGGACGTGGATGAGTCGCGTCCGAGTATTCAATGGCCTGTGTGGGGCGATTCCGGGCGGATCTCTCTCGGTCTCCGCGCAGGAGGGAGAGTGGCCCGGGACAGGCCTCCCCAGGAACGAGATCGGCTCGCCTTCGTGGTCCAGGCACACAGAACCGAGCCGAGCTGAGAAATCGGGAGGGATCCCACAGCAGGAGGGTTCCCAGCGTGAACAACGCCTTCCATTCTCGGCAGAGCTTCCTCTGTTCCAGAGGCAGAAACCATTTCACTAAACCCTGGCAGGCAAGCAACTAGAGGGAGCTGCTTTCCACGAGCTCGGGGCTGGCTTATCAGTAAACTGAGCTTTGTGTTTTTTTATCTGACTTAAAGCAAATCAGGTCACATATGTTAGGCAAACAAGCCCTAGATAGTTTCACGATTATCATTATCTTGGTTACATGCTTTTCAAAAATGGATCGTGGGCTGTATTTACTTTACTAAGTGAATTAGTCACTCCCAAAAGCACACAGGAATGAAAACGATCCATTTGGACCGCGGCCCTTTCTGCGTGCATTTCTGTGATGGTCTGGGGCGGAGGATGATGGGATGCAAGGCCTGTCGCGGGCAGAACCGGCACTCCTGCGGGACTGGGGGCGGTCCGGGCTGCACACCTGGGGGTGTGAAAAAGGTTAAGCGCCGTGCACACCCTGTGTCTGGCTTCAGATCCGGCCTGGACTTTAACTCCACAGACAGCAGAGGCAGACAAGCCCACACAGCCTGTCCTGACTGTGTGCATGCCTAGGGCTTGTTTGGGTATTTTTTAGCTACGATTGTTTTTGCTTTGGCACCATCTGAAAAGTGGAATGAAAACAGTTTAAAAGCAGGTTGTTTTTTTTAAAGGTCGTGTTGGCCCAGGGCGCTCTGTAGTGTTTTTTTTCTCCTGCTCCTGCCCTGGTCCTAAAGCCCATCAGTCTGCTCCCCCAGCTCATACCCTTGATTCCTGTGCCACACAAATAAATCTTTCATTCCGTCCCATGGGAATAGCTCCCCGTTGACTTTCCCTGACTCAGCACTTTTCCCCGGACACAACAGGGCCTTTCTGGCCAACCTTAGCCAGCCCTGAGCAAGTGCCTCACTCGGAAGGACAATATAAACTGAGAACAAGTCAGCATTTCTTTCCGAGAAGAGAGACCTCAGGTCGGCAGCAGCAGAAGAGGCTTTAAAGAGGAGCCGGGAATCACAATTACCACTCTTACACCGGAAATGCAGGACCTTGGACCCTGTGGCTTTGTGGCTGAGCTCAGCCAGAATGCTTCACAGTGAGGGACTGATCACTTCGATCCCAGGCTGACTCTGCTCATCTCGGCCTTCCTCGCTGAAGCGCTGCTGACTACCAGGGCACAATCCCTTGGGTAGAATGACATTACTGTTGCGTGACTCAGCACTTTTTCCAGGAAGCGAGACAGCTCTGTTAATACTCTTCACGTGCAATGGCTTGGGGCTCACCCCTTCTTCACTCCCTCTTTTACCACCTTATTAACTGGCTTCATAGAAACATGGCAGAAATATAACTTCGACTGGGCTGTTCCCCTACACACAGCACACCTTGACACAAGCTTTGCTGGTGTCTTTCGGGATTTTTTCCCTCTACTCACTATGTTTTTTTCCGACCAGGAAATTCCATTCGTTTTTTTTTTTTAATTTCCATGGGAAGACATGGAAGAGCCCTGCCCTGATAGAGCTTTGTCTGGAAAAAGGTACAAGAGTCCTAAAGCTAACCAGGGTCTGGGCCCTCTGTCTCAGCTGGAGGCGACGTGACACCAACACACACAGCTGTGTGGCCTGTGTGCCAAGGCCATGATAAGGCTTGGGTGCTGTTGTGTGGCTTGGTGTAATTAAACAGTAAAGAACTCAATGGAAAATAAAACACAAAGGATACCATCCCTGCACTATATTAAAGTATCCAGGAGAGCAGTGTTCAGAATGCCTTTTTCTTGCAGGTTTAAAAAATAAGACGTATGAATTTACATAACAATCTGACTTACCCACATAAACCCAATAAATCAGTTATGAAGCCAAGTGGCTGCAGTTCACGTTGAAAGCAGAATTCACTCGACAGCATAATGGAATTCCCTCCTGTTCACTAACACCTGAATCAAGGAAAAGATAATACGACCCACAAGGAATGTACAGGACAGTACAGCGCCCTCGAATGATTCAAGGCAGTGCCAGTTACTTCTGAAGAGGACTCTTTTTCCCTTACACATTTCCAGATCAAATTATTCAATGGCAGAAAAAGAAAAGAAAAAGATATGGAGGGCAGGAAGAAAAGAAGGATGATAACACCAGAGAAAATATATAATTTTGCTGCAGCAAAGTGCACATGCTGCGCAGCCAAGGGGCTAGACACAGATGGAGCAGTCAAGGCAGCCTGTGCAGGTGGAGCAGTTAAGGCAGATGCATGCCTCAAGAGAAGCAGCCTGCGCAGGTGGAGTAGTCAAGGCAGAGCAGTCAAGGCAGGCTGCGCAGGTGGAGCAGTCAAGGCAGGCTGCGCAGGTGGAGCAGTCAAGGCAGGCTGCATGCTTCAAGAGACACAGGCTGCACAGTTGGAGCAGTCAAGGCAGCCTGCGCAGGTGGAGCAGTCAAGGCAGGCTGCATGCTTCAAGAGACACAGCCTGCACAGATGGAGCAGTCAAGGCAGCCTGCGCAAGTGGAGCAGTCAAGGCAGATGCATGCCTCAAGAGAAGCAGCCTGCATAGGTGGAGTAGTCAAGGCAGAGCAGTCAAGGCAGGCTGCGCAGGTGGAGCAGTCAAGGCAGGCTGCATGCTTCAAGAGACGCAGCCTGCGCAGGTGGAGCAGTCAAGGCAGACGCGCTGCTCAAGATTCCCCACTAGCCTCATTCCGGCCATGACAAACCTGTATTCTGGCACCTCCAAAACAGTTCGAGTAGCATGAGAGGTAGGAAACAACGAGCTCTGCCAGAGACCTTCATCATTAGACTGTGCACCTGGGAACATCTGGTCCAATTCTCATTATCTGTACAGCATTTGACAGCATCTACCCTCATTCAAAATAGTTTCCCTAAAAATGGAAATGTAAACAAAAAGTGTAAAAAAAAATACTCTCTGAAAAAAAATTATCCCATAAGGATTTCAGTTCAAAGCTTTGCTAGCTAAATCATCCAAGAAATGACTTCAGAAACTACAATACATCCAGAACTGTGTTACTCGCGTATCAACAAAGTCTAAACAATCTGAAAATATTTATCCGGTGCCAAAGACCCACACTGGTTACCAGTCTCCTTCAGGACTGACTTTAAAATTCTCCTTCTGTCTCCTGTGGACCTTCAAGTGTGACTGTCCCCACAGGTCCCTGTTCGTTCACTGTGGCCAGCTGGCTCCAGGCTCCCCAGCATTCCCAGCTTTCCCATCTTCACATCATACATTAGGAGACCAAGCCCTTTCTGCGATCGTATCAACCCCCTAGTTGATGGTTTTCAATCTGGCCTCAAGACTTACTTGTTCTCATTGGCATTCAATTCCTAACTTAATTCTTTTTTATTTAGTTTTCATATTTTCTATCTTTTTTGTATTCCCTTTTCTGCTTCTGTATATTTTTAAGTATAATGTATGTAAAGTGCCTTGAGAACCATCTGATTGAGAGGCGCTGTATAAGAATAAAACTGACCTATTGATTTTTACAGACAGAAAACATTGAACACTCTCTCTAACATGTCAAACATCCATTTAAAAGCCCAGTTCCTTGTCATCCAACCCCTTTCTTTCAGAGTGACTCAAACTGTAGGCCTTATATTCCGATCCAGTTCAGAATTTCACAACTACCAGTTCTGTCATTATTAAACGGATAATCCGCAGGTTCAATAAAGCAATTAAGGAGCTGCTGGCATTAAAAAAATCTCAGACGGGAAAAAGATTGGAAGGGCGGCCCTACTTTATTTGATCTTGTTTTTTGGGGACACACTGGTCCAGCTTCTCTGCAGGAGTCACTGATTTACACAGCAAACAGGATTTGACAGGAACAGTCGATAAGCTTTTTGCAATGTGCTCTTTTTAAAGGTCATGGTGCCGTTTACCGCAGATAGCGGACAAGTCTATCAGAAAACGCCTGCAGACGAAGAGGCCGTTTTAAAAAATGAGGTTATCATCATTTAGTCCCATCGCATTTGCAGACCCTCAGGGTCATTTTCATTTCCTGCTGTAAAAGACAAAAAACAACAACAACTCAGGCTTCCAACCCCCCGCGCACCCCCTCTTTAAATTAATCATCAGGAAGTTTTAAATTAGCAGCAGTGAAAGCTCGGGGTTGAAAACCACCATCAGGTTTTAATATGTGAAAGCAATACAAGCTCCGCAGCCCTCCGGGTTGTTTTGCCCTGAAGACGCAGCAGCTGCCAGGGCCTAGAGCGAAAAATTAATCCCCAGTATCGCCTGAGGCCTTCCCCTCCGCTTTCTGCCTGCTTCCCCGGCTGTGGTACCAGCCGAGCTCAGATTCTGGAGCCCAGACCTGGGGCTGGCCCAGCGGTCAACTGGAGCCACGGAGCGGCCCCGTCTCCCCCCCCCCCACAACAACTTCACAGACTTCAGGTTCTTCTTTGTTTCGTTTTTCGTGTGGGGAGGGGGGGGTTCAAACTCCAAAAACACTCACTGTTTGGATCTCCTATGTCAGAGAAGCTGAGAGACGATGGGGAAAGCGCACAGAGCCCTCCGCAGAAGGCCATTTACTCAACGCAATGTGATTGAGTTGTTAATGAGCCTTCAACAGAGCCCCGATTGTGACATCACACACACAGGCTGGAGAGCTGACTTTGCTTTTGTACGCATGTGAGAACTCTGTCCATTTCCTCCTCCACACAGCAAAGGCAGGGCAGCATCTTTATTCAAAAAAAAGAGAGTCCGGATTCCTTGACGACGCAGAAGACATTCAAAACGCCGCAGATTGCTACGACGGGTTTCTTGTCGGTCCTATAGCCCCACTGCCACAATACATAGACATTAGCCAATGGAAATTATTGATCCGCTGCTGCTGCCTCTTTGGAAAGACGAGTTACAAAGCCGCGGGTGGCGTGGACGGAGGAATCTGAATATGAATAGAGCGAGTGAATTCAAAGCCCCCGAGGGGGGTTTCTGATCTCGCGAGCAGGGATCTGCCGTCTCCTAACTCCCCCTCCTCACGATCCCCAGACCGGGCAGATCCAGCCTTCTGAGCACTGGTTCCCACTAGGAGAGGGCAAGGCATGGGCACAGGCAGCCCGAGGGGCAGCGCATGAACTCTGCACACAGCCCTGTGCCACTCCTCATGAGGGACCCTCTATACTGCAAGACACTACCGCACTGTCAAGTGCTGAGCTGTGCAGCAGTGCATTAGGGCGTCTTGCAGTGTATCCACACTGCCCATATTCTGCAATACCTTTCTATTTTGCACAACTGCGGTGTAAATACCCGTGTACCATGTCACAGCAATAAAGTTCATTTTCCTTATTGACTAACAGCCCCCGTGCACACAGTGCCAGCCTGGGGAGGGGGCCGCTGAGGGAGTTGTTCACTTCTATTGGGGGGGGGGAAGTGTTTCCGAATGCTCTCAAAAGCCTCTTCACATCAAACCACAACAAAGGCTGCACTGTTGACCCCTGTGGTAACCTGATAACACGCTGCACGCTGCCGCCAATTGTGGTTTTAAAAACACAAGAGCTGGCAGGAGCTTCATTGACTGGAGACTGAAATGCCACATCACTGATCGGCAGGCCTGCTCACTGCTCTGCTGTTGTTCTGGCTCTGCGCACGGGACCCCCAGGAATTCTTTATTTTTCGTTAACATGCATGTTAACAGCAGAAATGCATATGAACGGGGAAACGTCAATTGCAAATCACTTTGGAAATCACAGCAAAACCATGGGAGAGACTGACGGTCCTCACATCCTCAGATGACCCCTGTAGGCAGGCTGCACAGCTCATCGCGCATTTCACAGCTGCGCTTTTGTCCCGGGTGGAAGTTTTGTCAAATAAAATCCGATACTATTAACCTGTCAGTTGAGTTAAGGAAGGTTTCTACTGACTGCGCACAAACACCAGTCCGTTTGATTCAAATGCAACTTCAAGAAGAGCCGACAAAGCTGGTGACAATCTCAGATGGTCTGGATTGAAGTCAAAACCTGTCTAGAGATCCCTAGAAGTACTTCCCTTCCCTTGGTTTGGTACCTAGTTGGATACCACATTTTATACCACTGCAGTTTTAAATACGGTATCGTCCCACTTTCTCAAGAAGTCCTACAGAGTTCTGGGTTCAGAGACAGTTTAATATTTAGTTCAGGTGGGTAGCCGCGCCACCATGCGTAGTCTGCAAAGGAACAAGTAATAGGTTTATTCCATGTTGAAAAGAGAAGAACGTATCAGCTGTGAAGCCTTCTTCAGGTGTGAGGCCTTCTTGTTCTGTTTAATATCTAATATTTTTACACGTTGCCTCTGGTCAGATTACACACACCATCCTCGACCCCGGCTACGTTGATGTAGATTTACTTGCAGATCAAATCAAACACCGCTAGCTAGTTGCTGCACCTTACTGGTGTCTGTCAGTTTTAAGGTGTGGAAGCAGCAGAATTGTTTTAAGTGGATTATACAGACAGGCTCCCAACATCAGCTTCATAAAGCTTGAGCCATCAGTGTTATTGCTGACAATGCCCAAATCAAACCTCTCATGAAAGGCAGATACCCTGGAGTTGTATCATGTGATGGTATTGGAAGTGTATGCTAGGAACCTCACAATTGTGTCTGTACTAAAGAAGCTGCAGTATGTCTATCAATATCACTTGTAAATCCTTAAAGGAAACAATTAGCGTTTTTTCCCCTCCGCAAACTTTCATTAAAGAATGAAATAATATTGATGTAGTTCTAACAGTTCCCTGATCATGGCTGATTTAGAGCATTAAACCAGTACAGGCTGGTTTTCCTCGAGCCAGGTCACCTGGCTTACAGGCTGGAAAAAAAGAAAATTCCATCCCAGCCTTGGGGACACCCTGGTAGACCAGGTTTTCATTTTCCTAATGATTACTTGTAAAACAGATCTTATTCTGTGAATCCCTGGTGCATAACCAGCCTGCAGCCAGGCACAGCGCCTGTAGGGATTTAAAAGCTAACGGTCGGCTGTGTCACTTGGAACAAAGACCCGGAGCACTAACGCATCCGTGGGGCAAGGGGTGGGACAAAGAAATCCAAGAAGATCTGCGGGACTCCCATCTTGCCGGCTCACACCTGCTTTGCAGAAGGAAGAAAGCTGTAAACTTGGACAAGAATCCATTCCCCGTGTCCACTGTGCATGAAGAATGTGCCCAATTCCAGGAGGCCTACCACAAAGACCTCTTGTACCTTAATACCACTGAAAAGCCTGAAATCACATCTAGAGCAACTTGCTGCATGGAGAAGGGAACGGAGTTTTATGCTCATTAAAAAAAAATACAACCAGAAAACAAAGAACAGCCAAGTGGGATATGGAAAATCTGACCGCTCAAGGCTTCTGTGCTGCTCTCAAGGAATTCACGTTAAATATCATGGGATCAAGTCAGAAGTCTTTGAAATCAAAGCAGATTCTTTCAGCACATGCAGACCAAGCGTACCTGTAATGAGGAACAAATGGTTGCTTCTTAATGTGCTTCTCGGAAATGGTTTGGAAAGCTCTCTCAGGGGATGACACTCATCTTTACCATAGTGATCGAGATCTCTGCAAATATTATCATCCCGCCCAATTGCTCAACACCTCCATCATGATCACTTGAAATCCCCACCTCATTTACTATGCTGGTGCTGGTATCTGCAATGAGAAAACCCCCCATTAAATAAATCACCTTATTAATCAATGGGCACTGCACACCTGCACAGCCCAACGTAAACAGAAGTGTAATTTTAAGTCGCCTGTGTAACACATTTCCAGTGAAGCAGCCGACAGGACCAGGCAGGGAGGTTTGGAGACTGTACAACTCCACCTTCCCTGCTGCAAAACAATTCTTCCCTCTCTCCCCTCAACTTACATTGTGAAGGGAAGATCTACTGCTAGAAAGCTGACCCTTTTTTCATACAGGGCCGGTGCCCCTGGAAACCGCCCAGCGTTCAGACAAATCTGCAGCAGAGCAGACCGGCTCCCTCCAGGTGTGAATACAGAGCCAGAGCCTGATGCTGTCTCAGTTTCCTGCGGGACGTGTAAAACCCTTCACCTCTTCTTTCACAGGGAGAGTGGTACACCTGCCACGAGGAGACACCTCCTAGTCCAAACGGAGCGGTACTGATTTAGAGGAACAGAGCTGGGTTTACACTGGCTCATTGGGTGCTCAGATGCCAAGCAAGGAGTGGCGATACTGCACAGCTGTGTGGTTGAGCGCCGCATGATGGCTGGGCACCCCGAGAACCGCTGCCCAGGAGAGACTCCTGAACCCAGCTCGCAACTCCTCGGACTTGGAAACTGAAAGCCTTAGAGCTCAATCTGTACAACAAACTCTCCCCCCATCCCCCCACCAGAATTCCAGATGTTTCTGCACCCGACAGACCCTGTGCTGGGGTGGGATTCTGCAGCTGGCGGGTGGGTCTACTGGAGCCCAGTAGACCGGGCGGTGGGCGGGGGGGGCTGTGAAACGACTCCTCGGTTGCATTTTCATGGGCGGGCTGCAGGGTGTTCAAAGAAACCAGGAACACCAGCGATCTTGGCTTGAAAATGGAAGAATGCGGGTTTTTGAATAACCGGTGTGGAAAAAAAAACAATCCACAGCATGACAAGCGAAACGGCGTGCATTTATATATCCAGAGCCAACAACTGCCGAGCACGCGGGCTTAACAATGCCATTACACGTCATCAAGCCACTTACATCAGCTTTCCTCTATCGCCTGCATTCAGCTGCACTGACAGAGCGCTTTAGGAAAACAGCAAAAGGATCAGTCAGAACAGCTGCTCTTAATGCTCCTGCTGGTTAATACCATTATATTTCAGATATTATTCCTCTAAGTTCTGGTACTCCTCTCGTGCGCCTTAGAAAACATGAGGAGTGGCAAAACAAACAACCTGCTTTCCTCCGATCTCTCCAAAGCTTAGTCCCCCCCCCAGCGAAGGCGTCGGGGCCCATCCGATCGCGTCAAGCAGACTGCCCAGCCTGCAGCTGCCCACTGTTTATTCACATTCAGGCTCAGCACGCAGAGTAACTGGCCCCTCTACACCACAGGGAGGGGGTTTTCTCCTCCTTTTTACACCAAGAAAGGTTCCCGGCCATCTGGCGGGACTCACGCTTCTGACGTTTTGATTGTCAAACAAGAAGAAAAGACATGAGCTTCTCCCAACACAGCCTTCATGTGCCTTCATCTGCCTTTCGGTATTGACGTCGGCTTCTGCGCCCCCAATCAGGACCTCTTCGCCAGTCAAGCGCGCAGACAATCTCCAGATTTATTCAAAACTGTATTAACGCCATTACTCCAGTATAGTGATGGGGACACTATACTGTAAACAGGCGCCGTCCTTTGGATGAGACGTAAAAACCGAGGTCCTGACTCTCTGTGGTCTTTAAAAATCCCAGGGCGCTTCTCGAAAAGAGTAGGGGCGTAACCCCGGTGTCCTGGCCAAATTTCCGATTGGCCCTTACCAATGACTGCCCCAGCACGGTGGACACTGGTGCCCAGGATAGAAATGTCAGGCAAAACCGAGCATCACAGAGAGGTTGTACCAGTTGAAATGAGCTCTCCTGCTGTCCGTTCCTTTTAAATTCTTTGTTTCTCGACAACATTCACATCTGCTCCACTGCAAGTGGGCTCAGGCCTGCTCCCGGCCCCAGCAGTCCTCTGAAATGCCCCAGCAGGCCCCTGCTCAGATCCAGCTGTGCCAGGGGTCCCAGGACAGTGAGAGGGCAGCTGGTCTGCTGTGCAGTAAGACGCTACCTAGACGAAACCCAGCTGCCTCGGATGCTCCCATTATAACAAACAATAACCATCGGGATTGTGTTTACACTGCGATTCTGTCCGGGGAAAAAAAAGAATTTCCTGTTTACTGTAACAGAACATAAGACAGGTTGCACATGAGAAGGGCGCATTGCTACTGGCTAATTCTTTCAAGGATCTTGCTCAGCTTTGTCTTGTGGAACCTTGAGAAAGCATGTCCCAAAGAATCACAATCCTTTGTGTAAACCACAGCCAGCTCCTCTCAGTCTAAAAAATCACTGCCTCTTAATTTCCTCCTATATTTAATACAGTCAAAACAAATGTATAAACAACACTGTATAGTGCATAAACAACACCAATGTCTGCGCATCAGCTGAACAAAGATTTCATGTGCAGTATTGTTAAGATGACTTCTCCATCCCTCCACTGCAAACTGTGGCAGAGGAAGCCCGGTGAGCGTCTCGTTAAACAGACAGGGGAGCAGCTGTTTTCAGCAGAGCACTGTCTCCAGCTCTAGCTGATTACAGTGCGAGAGCGAGACTCTCCTGGCACTGTCTGGACAGCGACAGACAGACTTCGAACCCGTCACCCCCGGGACGAGGCTGTAATTACAGCTTCTAGGAGGAGCAGGTCTCAACACAGAGGGGGAGAGAGGAGCCTCTCTAAAGCAAATTAACTCTTTAGGGGGCCAGGATGAACCTGAGTGTGCCTGGAGGGACACGTCCTGTTCCTTGGCTGATCATTAGGAAGGCACCCAAGGTTAAAGTCCATATACAGGACATCAAATTGGATCTTGTCCTGGTCTGTGGTGTTAAGAGTTGTGGGGACCGGGATAAAGTATGCTTTATAGCCCAGGGGTATAAGAGCAGTCTCTGCAGCCCTAACCACCACACTGCATCTACTCATCAACACTGCCATACAGCTCTGATCATGCTCCAAGCTTATCTCTTGATTTAATACAGAAACAGGATTTTGCTTCCATAGTTTTGACAAAGTACACCATCCTTAAGGCAGATCTTCATGACTTAATTATGTACAATAAAGCCATGTGGTGCTGCTCCAGTTCAGATAAGATGGGATATGTCTACTAGTTCATTTGCAGTCTCTATTGAGGATAGACATCTGGGATTTGCTGGAAAAGCCAATGGCAACACATTTATCTTCTAGGGATACAAACCATCGAAAGGGAACACCAGCTGCTTCATAGAGAACAGAACGTCTCAAAACCACGTGTACACCTCAAGATTTGTAATTGGGAACATTGAGTGATGCAGTCGGACTCCTAGGGCTAACCTTTGGGAAATCCAGAGTGCTTGCAAGCTCTGGAAGGGTTTATTTTTAACTGGGGAGAGATTTTCGTCCCTACTTTTCTCCCCTTGGCTGACTGGCAATCACTTCCCTCTCACATCACTTTGCTAAATCACATGACAAGAGCGTTGCTCCTCTCTGTACCCTCCGTTCGTCCTGAAGTGCTGCCTCCAGATCCAGCAGCAGAGAGGACGACAGGCCTGCCACCCCGATCCTGACACTCAGTGCGCTCTTCCTGTTCGCTCTGCATGCCCCAAGACAAACGTCTCCGGTAGCAGTCCTTAAACTAAGCCCACCTCGCAATCCTACTTTGCAGGTTCATTAAGTGCACCATCCTCTGAACCTGACTGATCCAAAAGAAGAACAAGACCATCAAGACACTTTGAATAGATCCCATCGTGCCACTTCAGTGTGAAAATTATATTAGGACCAGGTATGTATAACAAGTAGTCTGTCCAAATTTGCCAGTGGAGTCGCTGCCAGTGGAAGCACTTCTTTACACAAAGGATGGTCAGAGTAGGGAACAAGTTATCCCGCCATGTTGTTGAAATCAATACCGTGAAACAGCTGGATGAAATATTTGGATTGCTACAAACTAATCATCGATTCCTGTGGAGCTGGAACTACCTTCTGCACCAGCAGGCTGTTTAGTGGTGGTAAACGCGTACTTAAATGAGAAGCCCTCCCTTCAGTCTTTCAGGATCCCAGTGATCCACTCCCTACCATGGCTGCACAACCTCTTCGCCCACATGGAGAATGTTTTCCAAAGCCAAAGACTGCCCCCCCAGCCGCCACCCCCTACCAGAACAAAACAAAATACTGATACGGGGAAAACGACCCCAGCTCTATCTGTGCGTACACATTTAAAGAACATTCGTCTCCTGATTTCAACGCAAAACATCTGGAGGAAATGCTAACAGCCTGGAGAGGAGCCAGTGTCCACATGCCCAAAAGAGAAACGTTTCTAGCGCCATGTGGCCATCTGGCACATTGCTGTCTTCTGCCAATCAGAGCAGACAATGGAGCCCACCAACTCTAGCAGTGTCAGTGCCACGAGCAGCACTGGAATTTCAAACAATAAGGGCAAGGGTGTGGTCCAGGGGTCTGGTATGCATCAAAGAATTAATAATAATTCCTTACACTTATATAGCGCTTTTCTGGACACTCCCTCAAAGCTTTACAGGTCATGGGGAATCCCACTACCACCACCAGTGTGCAGCCCCACCTGGATGATGCGACGGCAGCCATAGTGCACCAGAATGCTCAGCACACACCAGCTATCAGTGGGAGGAGAACAGAGTGATGAAGCCAGTTCATAGATGGGGATTATTAGGAGGCCATGATTGGTAAGGGCCAATGGGAGATTTTGCCAGGACCACAGACGGTCAGGATCTCAGTTTTACATCTCAGCCGAAGAATGGGCCTTTTTACAGTATAGTATCCCTGTCACTATAAAGGGTCATTAGGACCCACACAGAGCACAGGGGGAGAGCCCCCTACTGGGACCACCAACACTTCTTCCAGCAGCAACCTTGGCTTTCCCAGGGGGTCTCCCATCCAAGTACAGGCCAGGCTCACACCTGCTGAGCTTCAGTGTGCTGCCAGTGTGCCGAGTTGCAGGGTGATAATATGGCTGCTGGCCAATCCCAGATTTCAAATTGATTAGTTCTACAGAAGTCTATACTAGACAAAAAGAAGGACAATAGCAGATAGTTCCAGTTATTAGTAATCACATGCAGCATTGCTCAGAATAATGCAATAGGGAGATATATTGTCTTGAAATGGAATATTTTCACCTATGAAAAGAACAAAGCAATTCAAGCCCTAACATCATCCAAATGGATGTAATCAGTATTTTCTGTTATACTGCTCTCAGTGTACGACAGTTAAAAAATGGAAAGCAAATCTGAGCCACAAAGTCATGCAAAGCAGATCAAGTTATTCAAGCCCTTGGCCAAGCGAGCTCTCACTGACAGAGGATTCATAACATGCTAAAAAAAAAAACAAGAGAAGCAGCAGACTGCTTTCCATACAAACACTGGGACAACAAAAACAGATTCCCGAGCCAAGAAAGAAGAGAGCACAGTCCTGCAAATGCACAACACGCTCAAGAGAAAATTTCCTGGCCGGCCTTCAGATCGTAAACACCAGCAAATTCACAGAAAGCGGCTGCGTTTGGTTTCAGGCGGGATCTGACCCCAGCGCATTTCTGTTCATTGAAGAAAGTGAAAAGACAGAAAAGCTCTTGTGCCGTTGCCTCTCACCAGTGTCTGGGGTGACAATGGTACAGGGTTCAGCTCTGGTGGTGGGCGGCAGCCGCCAGATGTCAGCAGCTGGATATTCTCAGAGAGCGGGTTGCGACGTCACAATGAGACGCACCGCCGCACTCGGGAACAGAGGGGAGGCCAGCAAGGAACTTAGCAGAATAACGGAGCAGCCGTGCAAAACAGATTCCAAGACACCGCACAAAGCACACACTTACTCACACACGGCTCACAAAGTCATGCACTAACAGCGCACAATCGGCATCAATAAACTGCAATGTCTGACTGCCGTGCCTTGTTAAATACGAGTACGGTGGTGGGAGGCTAAAAGCTATTTGTCTACTGTCTTGCTTAACAGCTGCTAAATAATGGATTAACGTGCTTTCCAGTCGGCTTGAAAATCGTTCGCTTTTTCACCGCCATTAAAGAGTGCCCCACCAACACTGTGGTGTTAAAGACGAGATCAGGGGCTTGCGGATATAGCAGCAAAGATCAGGGCTGCAAAAAGTCCAAGCAAACAAAACAAAGTCCCCTTCTGGAGGGGGTGGGGGGTGGTTCTGATGAAGTTTAAGAACAGCAAGGGAGATGACAACGGGCGGAGGTGTGGCCTCCGCTCGGCGGGCCGGGGATCCGCGAGGGCTGTTATTAGGCCGAGTCGCTGCGCCACGGCGCCCCGCTGCATCCCGGCTGGCAGGGCACACGGCGCTGAAGCTGCGGCTGAGTCATGCTAACCCTGGGGCGCGCTGCCCCACCCGCCCCCTGACTTTCTCCAGGCGGATCCGGTGCTTTGGGTCCGGCCCCGCCCGCCCTCAAACCACGCGTGCCACCAGCTCGCCAGCCGGCCGAGGCAGGGCTCGGACATCTGTGCTGTCGTTCGGGTTTTCCACTGGCGCTCGCTCGCCCGCCTGCCTGCCTGCCAGCTCTGTGTCTCGTATCTTAAAGCCGGCTCATGTGTAGTATAAATGGAGCAATACCCCCTTGTTGTAGTTCCCAGGATACAGTAGCGGCCCCTGGGTTCGCACTGAGTTCTGGCTGCTTTTTTGCTTTGCTGCTTGTAGCTGGTAGCTGAAAGGTTGGGGGTTCAGATCAACAGGAGCGGAGCACTGCTGTGGCACCCTTGAGAAAGTTCCTTCTCCCGGACTGCTCCCAGAAAATGGCCAGTCGTATAAATGGGTAAAAATGTAAGTTGCTTGGGGGAAAAACAAAACCCACCAGTCCGAAACACTTCTAGTAATAAAATGCACTGTGAGGCGGAGAGATTGTGATAGCACACAATTCCAGACTGGTGGGACCTGGACCATTAACTAATTACAAGAGTCAGGAAACACTTCTACAAGATTCCCAAGACAGGACCCCGCTAATGGTCCACGTTTACAGTCAAGGACATCTCGCTGTGCGGAGCGAGGATTAACTGCAGCCATTCTAGTCCTTTTTTGTAGCCCATGGCTGAACCAATCCATCCATTTTCTAAGGATTTTATCCAATCCAGGGCCATGCGGCATCCAGAGTCTATCCCAGCAAGAGACAGGAGCAAGGCAGGGTGCACCTGGATGGGACACCAGTCCATCAGAAGGCACACACACACACTCACACCAGCGCCAGGTCCAGAACTGAGCTCAGGGGCTCAGGGCTATGAGGCAGCAACACTAATCACTGCGCCACTGTGCTGCCTCACGTTTGAACCCTGCCCGTCGCATTCCATTTCTGACCCACTCCACCCCAGACAAAGACAGGAGCAGTCAGAAGAGCCCCTCTTCCGCTCGATGGAGAAGAGCAGCACCTGAAGGCGGCCAGCCAGGCCTCTGCGTGCAGATGGCACCACAGTCGGTGTGACATGTAGTAATGAAATGCAGAACTTTCTTGCCTCCACTGTCAGCACCTCTTACCATGCAAAAACACCCACTTTGTCACACCAGAGGTGCAAAACTCCAGTCCCAAAGTTAAGCAGCAGCGAGTTTGCAATTCACGCGAGCTCTTCCAAGGTCTAACCAGTCAAATAATTGGCTTAACAGAGATTTGTTTAGCACCTTTCCCCAGTTCTCTAGGTGTCGGGAGTGCAGCCCCACAGCAGGGGAACTGTGAACCCCTGGTTTGTGGAAATGTTTCACAGAGAGGCGCCCCACCACCTCCACTGAGTTTGCTCGTCTTGTTACCTAAAGACCTGCCTTGTTATCTAGCAGGGGGGGCCTTTAAATAGAATCAATTCATTTTTAAAGCCAATATGTCTAGAAAACTGAACACATTGGTTAAAGTTAAGAGCTTATAAGATCCCCTGAGTATGCAGAGAATTCATTACCTTTTATCCTTATTTAAAGACTCTTCTTACATACGAGGCTCTTTGAGCTTTTCCACATTGCACATAGCCAGCTAGTACAGAACAGACCTTGCTTGCGTCCATACCCACCCTGTAAATACCCCGAGCCGCTGCAGTAAACTTTAAATTAGTCTGGGAGTGCATCCCTCCCCCAGAGCCATAGACACTTCCTGGATTAACGGCCTTCCTCTTTCCAGATGTTGCAAGAGGCAGGGAAACAGCTGCCCTGGCCAGCGTTCCACAGCCATTTAACCCCTGCCCTGCCTCTCAGCACCCATCAGCCCCGCTAACACCTCCCTTACCTCCCTCAACAACCCGGGAGGCCCCACACCTCCCATGCAGATTGGAGGAGAAGAACATTTGACTAAATATATCCTAGCATTGTCATTTTTCTTAAAACCACACCAATAAGTAGCAAAGTCGACATCTGTCTACTGTTTATAACCCGAAATCACTGCAACATCCCACAACTCTAACATTCAGCATGTTTCCTGCTTTTGGATGGTGAGGATTTGGTGTGGATGTGGCATTTTTCTTTTTGCCCCACCCTGCAAGCGCATCCCTGTCTTTGTCAGAAGCGTGCACTCCGATTTTGCGGAAAAGTTAACCACTCATGCCCGGGCTCTGCTGCCAAGGTCTGAAGGAAACTGGTCTCCTCCTGCAGCCGCGCAAATTCCAAACCCTTTGATCGGCCCGACCTTTGACCCCACCCCCCCCCCGACCCCTGACCTGGAAGAGCTCCGGTCAGGGAGAGAGTGCCACACCCCCGTACCCTCCTCTGTGACAGATCTGGCAGTTCTAAAACGGCTCTAAAAGTGGCGGTCAGTGATTCACCCTCCCCATCGGCGGCTGACGATTCGAACGTTGGTGGCTGCCCGCTGGAGGGAGGAGCAGGAAGGTGGAACTTGTAGGCATCCCTCCTGTCCGAGTGAGAGGCCTGCTTTTCATTTCCGATCTTTCACTTTTCTCAGGACCTGCCCAGACAGCCTGGCAGCTCGGGAGCCTTGTGATGCTCGTCACACAGGTGGCACTGCGCTCACATCCCCCAGAAATGAAAGAAACCACCCCACCACCCCCCGCCATACTCAGACAACACCTATTTATTTGCCTCCTTTGTTGAGCTCAAAACACACTGTGAGGTGTTGGTTACACAGGATAAAGCCTGAGACATCCTCATCGTGGGTGGCCTTAAAATGAATTTTCACAAAAGTGCGGCGCACGGGTGTTTGGAGTGTGTGTGTGGGAGGGGCACACTCAACTCACAGAGCAGTACAGCCCAATCCCCCCTCCAGCACTCAGGCGAGAGCTCGCTCCTCTGAGCTCCCATGTGCCCTGCTGGGGAAAGGCCTCACACAGAAAACCTCTAACAGTCCCTCAAGCTCTCATCCGCACAGCATGCTGAGAGGACCACCGAAAAACACAAAACAGGCTCTTCCAACGTGTCTTTAGTCTCCTGCTATGAAACTGTTAAGGTAGTTGGAGTCCACACAGAATCAAGGTAGTAATACACTGACTTCACAGCTGTCACAAACAATCCCAGGTTGTTGTTTTTTACCTAAAAAAAAAAAGTCTCATTTCTGCATTTTAGAAAACTATTCAAGATATTTTTGAAGGGTTGGCCAGTGTGTGGAACAGAAACGCACTGCATAATGAATGGCAGGCTACGCGAAGCGAAATTAATTCCACTTTAATATGGACTGCAAGCAGCGAGGGCCTAAGGTTGAGCAACTGTAGCTCCAGCACATTTTGTACTATAAAAGGTACCCAAGCACTATTTTTGAACGCCTTAAAAAAACTAAAAATAATAAAGGACCTGCCCCATGTCTCAGACAAAATACGTCTTAACGTCTTGGAGCAAAATATGGAAATACCATTCTCTCTCCTGCAACCTTAGAACAGCGACAGGCATCGCTTCCAAGAATTTCCAGAACGTTACTCAGACCTCATTAGTCGGAACTGAAAGGACGAAAAAGTCTCAACAGCTGTGCGCGCCCTGTCTTTAAGCCAAAAGAAAACGCTTTGTATTTTTCTGTTTCTAGAGTAGCTTATTACGAGGTATCGTGAGGCTAATTACATGGCAGGGATTGTGGGGATATTGTCATTAAAATAGCTGAGAGGGGAGGGGGGCTGCTCTTCACTCGGAAGTTCAGACAATATCGCGACTTGCCGACAGAGGAAAAGAAATGTTTCTTAAGCGAACACTTCCCCTACACACGCCCCACGCCTTCATTACTAAACGTACCCAGAGCGACGCGCGCATAATTGTTTCCAGAGCTCGGAATCTGCGACGCTATCTGAAATCAATTCAGCTTTTTCAATACCCTCCTGCCTGCCTGGCAGTGGGACGAGTTTCGTAACTCTGGCTCCAGATGTGCTTTAGGTGCTGCAGAGTGTCCGAAGCAAGAACGAGCCAGTTGCTGACCTGCAACAAGCCAGTTAAAAAATAATGAACAACAGTTGTGCGCAATGATAGGTTTGTGAAGTAGCCCGTTTGGTTGTCTTTCCTGGCTCATACGAATACCGCGATTCTACCGTACGTGCAAAATTCAGCATCGCCAACTTTTGAACGCTTTTCGTTATTCGGGAATAAACGCATTTCATCGGGAACACAGCATGCTACAGCCCCCCACACACACACACAACACACACTTCAGTTTAAAAGGCGGGCACCGCTTCAAATCTCCTCTCCCTGTTGCACAGCATTTCACAGGACCCTGCCGAGCCGAGCAGCTCCCTGCGAGTCGAGTCCCCCTGACACGCACAACCGCAACGTTCACACTCCGGCGGCCCCCTGGTCTCACCGGACTGCCTCTCCCCGCCGAGCCCCTCACAAAATCGGAGGAGGAGGAGGAGGGGGGGTTGGTGAGCAAAGGCAGTAAGAAGAACGCTATGAATTAACCATCAGCGCGGGAGGGGAGCGGAGCCCCAAACCGACTGTGTCAACACACACAGCAACACGCGTTCTCTCGCCTCGTGCAGTCGGGAGCTGCACAAGTTTCCGACGGCAGTCACCGCTCGGGCAGCTACACAACTACACACGTAATCTCTCCTGCCGCCCCCTGCGCCTTCAGTCTCTGAATCAGTGCTGTTGTATTCCCCACTCCTCAAAATCTGCATCCAAGTAGGATCGTACTTTTTTTATTATGAGACTTTGCACTTGACTTTTCCCAAAAGCGCCCTTTTCGTTTTGGGTGGGAAAACTGTAACCCACCTAGCGCCGTCTCGCGAAAAAGGGGGGAGAAAGTGTTTTTAAAAAAGCATTTCAGGACTGGCACGAAACCATCAGAGATCTGTTGATCGCAGGAGAAAGCCGTGTGCTGTGGTTACTTAATCAGACAGGGGGAGCAGGCCCATTGCATTCTATGGCGCTGTTTATACAAGCAATTTATTTTTAAAAAACGGGGGCTACAAGGAAATACGCTCTCGCTAGGTACAAAATCAGCAGAGCGCCTCACATTCCCTACCAGTGAGGATGAAAAACCGTGCATGCGAATGTTACATTGTTGTGTTTGAGGCGAGAGAAGCAGCGGAGATGTAACAAAAACACGTTGATGCATTTTCTGGAGACCTCCCCCGCCTGCAATCACACGGCAGAAAAATCCACTTAACCCGCCTTTTGTTTCCAACTGATAGCCGTATATTGAGACGGTTTACCTCTAAGAACAACATCTCAAGCCATGCAAAAACGGGTTCTGGGGTCCTGTGAGCACGGTTTGTTTCACTCTCGGAAAGGCACTTACGCGCACAAAACACACGTTTACCCGGACTTATGACAAGCATGCAGGTAGCCGAGCTAACGGCAGATGCCTGTGCGTGTGACCTGGCTCACAGAGGAAAACGTTGCCTGGTCTCTTTTACAGGCGGAAAAAACAACTGTCCATCCCCTAATCGCCCGCATTAGGAACACACAATTTCACGAAATGCTGCGAGGCACGCACGACAATTCAGGTAAACCGAGCGAGAGCTGAACATAAAAGCGTCGTTTCCACTTCGGAAATGCGTTCACCACGGCAGCAGCGGATAAACAGACGCGTACATCTGTCTGGAAAGGTGCAGCGTTTTTAAATAAATCACGGCTTCTTACCATCGACGGCTCTGGCGGGAGCCGTAACCTCCAGACTGTGCAAAATTCCCAGGACAAGCAACACCGTGGCCAGAGCCTCTGCCTTGTGAGACACCATGGTTGTGCAAAAAAAAAAAGGCAGATTAACAGAAAACCGAAAAAAGATTTCAAGAAACACACAGCTGAGACTCCGGTTCTTCCCGAACCGCGGCTTTGTAGTCCGGACTCGAATCCCCGACGAGATTCTCCGGGCGTCCTCCGGCACGCACACTCGAAATAAAGGTGCGACGACAATATTCAGATTTTTTTTTTTAAATGCCGTTTTTTGATCTGAAAAAGCAAACGAGGCTTCTTCAGCCCCGTGAGGCTACGGCTCGTCTTGTGGTTATCATGTAGCCTTATTGATTTGCAGCCACATCTACGTAGAAAAAAAAAAAGGACCTGAGGTGGTCAGTAAAGTGACCAAATCGTGCGCATGAAAAATAAAAAGGAAACGTTATCTGATCTATGGATATCGGCTGTTTTTGTTTTCTGTCTCAGTGACTGTAATGTTGATGATATTGTCTGCAGGAGGAAAAAAAAATTAAAAAGCTCCTCTCCCCTCACCACCCCACCGCCGCCTCTGTTGCTGGTGGTTACGGATTGAGCGGAGAAGAGCGGCGCTGCAGCCACACAGCCCAGCGGGCAGGGGATGACGTCACTCGCTCCAATGGTATTCCGAAGCCAGGAGCAGCTACGCGGCACTCGCCCTGTGCGCACGCGCCGGGGTCGGCGTGCTGGGTTTTTTTTTTTACCTTTTTCTTCATCGAGCGCACAAGAACCTTTTGAAACTGCCTCTCTAATTGCCCCCATTTTGGATCTGGCGGCTTCAGGCATAGCTGTTAGAGGCCGGCCCCGTGGACTGGAGCCAAAATGGGTTTAGTTTCATGAAGTGAAAGGGGCACAGGGAGGGAGAGACTTTCACGGCGCGAGTCTTATGCATAACAAACCTTCTGTCATTTCTCCTTCCGTTTTCACTCGTTTAAAGTGACTTTGCAACGGTGGACAAAATAGCACGACACGAATTTTATGAGTGTTGGATTTTGGTTTGTGCTTTATGAGTTTGTATTCTGTACGGCTCGCTTATTCCTGCTTAGAAATTGAAGACATTCAGCAAATGTAAGCAGAAGTGCCTTAATTCTTGTGAAAGAACAGTGCCTGGTTCGTGTGCTGATCAGCCCTCAAATAGCCCAGTGCAGGTATGCAGACACGTTAATTCAGAGGGTGCTGCACAGAAATGTCAACTGTACAGCTCAGAATCTCTCTGTATATCCTGCTCATCAGCGGGAATACTGGGAAGAATATTTCACTGCCTCGTGCTTCATGGGATTTCAGAATGTCCTCCTTTGGACCAGGGTGTCTTATCTGACCAGCGTCTGAGCTGATCAATCAAAAAAGCAAAGAAAAAAGTCTTTCACAGTCTCAGGCAGACATTAAGAAGACTTGCTCATCAGCAACTGATATTATCAATTTGTTCCAAAAGATTAAGAAACCTTACTTTCAGAGAAACTATGGCCTTTGGCCCTCGTGTGGGCAGGGCTGCTCCTATGTCTGCTGTTGCCTGTCCTTTGATGATGCTGGACATGGGATAGTGGTAATAGAAAATGCTCTTTTCTCTCAATAGGTCAGGAAGGTAAAGTGCAAGATTCCCAAGGGTAGTACTAGTTTACTGGGGGACCCCAGATAGAAATGTTAGGGTCCCAAAAAGAAATACCGTCACACATGGATTTAAGTGGATTTCTCCCACACTACTGTCTCTGCAGTGGATGTCTCCCACACCGCTGTCTCTACAGTGAATGTCTCCCACACTGCTGTCTTTACAGGGCACTGCTGTCTCTGCAGTGGATGTCTCCCACACTGCTGTCTCTACAGTGTATGTCTCCCACACTGCTGTCTCTACAGGGCACTGCTGTCTCTGCAGTGGATGTCTCCCACACTGCTGTCTCTACAGTGAATGTCTCCCACACTGCTGTCTCTACAGGGCACCGCTGTCTCTACAGTAGATGTCTCCCACACCGCTGTCTCTACAGTGGATGTCTCCCACAGTGCTGTCTCTGCAGTGAATGTCTCCCACACTGCTGTCTCTGCAGTGGATGTCTCCCACACTGCTGTCTCTACGGTGGATTTCTCCCACACTGCTGTCTCTGCAGTGGATTTTTCCCACACTGCTGTCTCTGCAGTGGATGTCTCCCACACTGCTGTCTCTACAGTGGATTTGTCCCACACTGCTGTCTCTGCAGTGAATGTCTCCCACACTGCTGTCTCTACAATGGATTTGTCCCACACTGCTGTCTCTGCAGTGGATGTCTCCCACACTGCTGTCTCTGCAGTGGATTTGTCCCACACTGCTGTCTCTGCAGTGGATATCACCCAAAGCCCTCACATCATCAGGGTCTCACTATGCCCAGTCATCTGCAAGCAATTGAGGGCACCACTCTCTTGGAATTGTATCTTGGTAAATATTATGAGAGCATTAAAACATAAAAAGGTTACAGACAAGAGTTTGCCTTTTTGTGCTTCTACCTCATTGTTTTTACTAATGCCTAACTGATCCAAGGATCTCCTCCTGCCATTTCTTAAAGAAGCCAGGGTAACAGCTTCAGCAATATGCCTGGGCAGCAAGTCCCAGACTCCCACTGCCCTCGGCGTGAAGAAGTGCCTGCTGTTCTCAATTTTAAAAGCATTTTCCTGTAGTTCTGTAGTTTCCACTTTTGTCCTTGTTTCCAAAATAGTACATGGGGCTGACTTTTGCTGTTTCAGTTCAACAGACATTATCCCTGTCTTGAGTGCCCGTTAAAAGAGTTGTATATGAATGAGCTTGTTTCCTTTAGAACAACTGGCAGAATACCATCAGGCTCTAGAGATTTTATCACAAATAGTAATTTCAATGGTAATTTCAGATACAAGTTCGCCTGGCTTTCAGTACCTAGTGTTTTACATTTTTTAACTGCTGCATTACTACATTAGAGTATCACAGGATGCACACAGCAGGATGTTTCTCTGCTGATAACCTTTTAGCATAAGGGTATGTGTCACAATGTTTATTTGTTTTTCTCCCGTTTCTGAAATGTCCACCAGTCTTCAATTTGAGACTGCGTGCTTTACCCACCCACAACAGTGCACTTAATAAGCGGTGTCCTACTTAAATACACCCTTTCAAAACACACACACTGGGAGACAGCCACAAATATCTCCTGGCAGTATCCCGGAAGTAGTGCTGCTGTTTTTTAAAGAGTCTCCAAAGCCGACAGGAGGACAATCTGTGGGATCAAAGAGCATTGGAGGTTGGGCATCTCTGCATCAGATCTGGGAAGTTGACCCTGGGTGAACAGAGGGCTGGTCTTGGCTCACTGTTACCATAGCCAGCAGCCATATCACCCTGCAATTTAAGACTGAAGCTCAGCTGGTGTGAGCCTGGCCAGTACCTGGATGGGAGTCTAAGGTTGGTGCTGGAAGAGGTGTTAGTGGGGCCTGTAAGGGGCCCTCAATCTGCAGTCTGTGTGGGTTCTAATGCCTCAGTGTAGTGATGGGGACACTATACTGTAAAAAGGTGCCGTCCTTCAAATGAGACATAAAACTCTCCTCCTGACTCTCTGTGGTCATTAAAAATTCCAGGGCGTTTCTTAAAAAAGAGTAGGGGTGTTGTGGTGAGTGGACTGGCTCACTATGGCTGCTGTCACATCATCCAGGTGGGGCTGCACATTGGTGGTGGTAGTGGGATTCCCCATTACTTCTAAAGCGCCATATAAGTGTAAGGAATTATTATTATTACGTGTGGCCGGCTGGGGCGTTACATTCCTCGGTTTCACAGAGAGGCGTGAACTTGTCTAAGCAAACGTCCACCGTGTTCTTGAAACCAACGTGCACACTGACAGCCACTGCGCTGCAGAGGCTTCGGGGAAAAGAAGATCTCGGGCTGGTCTGAGTTGCAAGACAGGGGGAGGCTACCGAGACAGAAATGGTGCAGTGAAGGCTAACAAACCTTTGCGTCTGAAGTAACAGCAGTTTCTAACTCAGCTCGAATCCTGGTTTGGCAGGCAGGCTTTGGGAGTAGACGTGAGAGTAATTACACTCATTCCCATGCTGTCAATCCAGCATCTCAGATGCCTGTTGATGTCAGTCTCCGTCTCTTCCCAGCCCAGGTTGTCTTTGCATTCCACCCCCAACCCGAGCGATTCGTGAGCATGAAGGGTTTCTGCATCAAGGGTGAACGCTGAGCTCCACACGCTGCACACGAGAGAACACGCTGAGTCGGGGCCGTGCGAGAACAGCTGTCAACCAATGTGAGAGGTGTGAGTCACACTGCGGCCCGAGCAGCTGATTTGTGGTGTTCGAGACGATCGTGCTTTGGTTAAACATAGAATTACAGTGGAAATAAAAAAAATAGAGCAAGGGACCCAAAGCTGTACCTCCGGGTTGAGCCGCAGATCAAACAATGGCACCAGGCACAGGCCCTGACTGACTGGAACTCCCTCCTTCCCTCCAGCAACACGACTGTAATGGTTCAGCTATCACAGGGCCTGCAGCAACACCACCTTACAGCCTTTTCATTGTTCGAGCGTTTTTGTTTTCAGAAGAAACCCACTGTCCTGCACAGGACTCCTGTCACAAACGATCGCTTGAAGCACAGTGCGTTTGCAGTGGTTTTCAAAGAGCGCCAGTTGTTTTTTCTTAAGAAAGCGCACCTCATCTTCATTCATATGCTGTCTCCTGGTCACATACTGTATGGGGGGGGCAGTTTAAATTGGCCTTTTATCACAACCCTGCGATAGATGGGCCAAAGTGAGAGCAGTCACATCTGCTCTCAGTCCTACCTTCAGCGTCATACCTCTGGGCTCGGGTCTGCAGAAACTGTCACAGGGGTAAGTGGTTTCCAGACAATGGCAGGATACATGGATATGAATATGACCTCAGCCAGTAAACGCACTCTTGTGGAGTGGGGGGGTCAAGCCCTATAGTCCAGGTATATCACCATTTCAAGCCTGGGTTCCATTATTGGCCCCCAAGATGCAGATGAGGGCTAGAGGGTGAAGTCAGGAAAGGATGGTGGAAACAGCAGTGTCCACAACAGCTCCCCCTAGTGCTTTCCGGGCTCCTGCCAGCTGCTGGCAGTAACCGATGCGTCACTTCTCCAGCCCATCCAGGTGCCACTGCAAGGCGCAGTGAGAACCAGCAGGACCAAGGTTCTGGGGCAAAGCACATCCGGTCCCCTTAACAGCAGCTCCCCTGTGCTATGACACTTTTTGCAAAAAAGTCAGGGTGAAGAGCAACAGGCAATTCGAAACGTTCTAAATCCATTTTCTAGTCATCTTATCCAGTGAAGGATTGCGGGGGTCCTGGAGCCTATCCTGGTAAGCTGTGGGTGTAAGTAAGGATAAAGCCCGGACAGGACACCCGTCCATCACAGGGCACACAGACACAGACACTCACACCAGGGCCTATTGTCCCAGTAGCCGATTAGATAACACCCCAGGAACTCAACGTAGGGCCCCAAATCTGCAAGACAGCGATGATAACCAGTGCACGAGAAGAAATGTTCTAAAGCCACATGGTCATCTGTGACGGGAGGAAAACAGATCTAAGGAGTAGGAAGATTGATTCTTTTATTTAAATGTCTATATCTAAGATGAGAGTTTTCATTAGATTCAGTAATCTGTTTTCTGTAGATACATTTTCAATCAGGTGAAAAATGGTGGTGAAATGGTGTTTAAAAGAGGATCCATTTTAGGCTACTGTAGGGTTAGGGTTAGCAGAACCATTAAATGTTGACTGCTGTTATACTTCTAGTTAAACATTAAATTACACAATTAGAATTATCATTATTGTGATTATTGTGATATCAACCTCTACAATGCACACTTGTATAAGAATTTCAGATGAAAGGTCAAGGACTACAGCAAAGAGGAATATGTGTGTACACACGTGAGTGGGAACATAGTCCTATCAACAGAATTGACAAAACACTGCATAGCCAAGAGCATCCCTGTTATAAGATAAGATAAGATCACTTTATTGGCCATATACAATTTCTCGCATTAGGAATTTGTCTTTTCGCATACCCCAGCTTGCTCTCCATGAGACACACAGACAGGGAGAGAAGCTTGGGGTCAGAGTGCAGGGTCAGCCATTTACACAGCACCCCTGGAACAGCTGGGGTTAAGGGCCTTGCTCAGGAGCCCAGCGGAGTAGGATTCCTCTGCCGGCCGCGGGATACAAACTGGCAACCTTCCAGCCACAGGCGCAGATCCTTAGACACAGAGCCACCGCACTGCTCCTGTTATTGTGTAGCGTCTTTTGTAATATAGGTTACTTGTTTTCAAAGAAATTCTAACGTTAGCAAAATGGACTGATTATTTTAATTTCCATATGTCACTTGTTGTCCATCAGTGTTTTGAGAGTTTTACTCCCTTTAGTCACCTGGGTTGGGGCTGTTGTGTCTTTCTTTCTTATAAATCGGGCATGGCCTGATATCTCTAGATTGGACACAGATAATAGCACCAAATAAACATCGGCTCATGTGCGATGATCACTCTGCGCCCGGACTCCTGTCTTGGGCTGATAAAAGCCAGGGAAGATGTCATAAGGAAGCGGACCCTCGTGTTTCACAGTTAAAAGCAGGATCCAGGGAGGCACGCTGGTGGAGGGAACTGGCTCTGAGTTGAACTTGTTTTCAAATTCTACAGCCTTCTGCCAGTTAACCTGGAGCAACAGGAGCCACTTTAAAGGGTGATTGGTAAGCAGGTGAGAACCATTCTATCCTGTACTATCCAGCGGGCGCCTTCATCCACATGTTTCATATGTATTGTCAGTTTAATCGAAACCATTATTTTTTCCAGGAATACAGAGTGCTGTTGCACACAGACCAGCTGCGAAGAAGGCCCGGCATTTCGAAAACCACATCAACAGAATTAGTTCCAACCGGAAAGAAACTCCTCCCTCTGTCTCTCCCGTTCGGAGTGCTGCCCACTCTCACTCTCACATATTTCCAGGCTGCTGCCGATCTCACACAGACTAAGGATGCTCCCTGTTGGTTTAATTCATGATGCACTGAAAACACAAATGGAGACGGATATAGGGCTCCTATGGCAGGGCACTGGAATCCATGTTTAAGGTTTTACAAGCTACAGAGTTTGTTTTTCCATTCCAGCTATTTATTTTCTAACCGCTTCTTGCAATTCAGGGTCGCAGGGGATCGGGAGTCTATCCCAGCAAGCTATGGGATCAAGGCAGGATGCACCCTGGACTAGACGCCAGTCCACCACAGTAGAGAAAAACATGTACAAGCACGCACTCGCACCAGGGCCAGTTTCCCCAGAAGCCAATTAACCCATCAGTGTGTCTTTGGACTGTGAGAGGAAACCAGAGCACCCGGAGGAAACACACACGAACATGGGATAACATGCAAACTCCACGCATATAGAAACCCAGGAACAAAACCCCAGGTCCCAGCAATGCTAACCATACCATACCATACCATGCCACCATACCACCCATTTTTCACAATTTGTGGTGACAAATCAAAAATCTGACAAACACACTAGCCACGAACATCAACCTTCTTGCTCAGAGTGGAGGGAGTAAGGTTGGACCCGTACTCAGGAACACAGACAGAAGAGGCCGTTAAAGTCTCTTGACCCCTCCCTCGGGGTTGCTAGTGGCTGATTGATTGAGGGATCTCATCCAGGTGTTGAAGCTGAAGTTGAAGGATCCCAGGGAACTGGATTCGGCAGCCTGGCTGGGCAATTCGCGCCAGACACCCACCACCCTTTGTGAATGTACTCTTCATGTCCAGAAGCTGATGTGTGCGCCAGATCTTGCAGCGCATAGAACCCCAAAATGGATCTACCAGCAATGCAATGGGCAGTTTACCTGTATCCGGTGTGTGCCGCGGTACGATGGCAGGCGCCAGTCCATGAACGCCAACAGGCTGGCTCCTCTGAAGTTCAATCTGAGGGGAAGTCACCTCATCCAATTCAAGACCGAAGAAATGATTAGAAATAAATCATCTTGCATTTTTCCCAGATCCTGTACTTTCAGGTGTCTCGTGTTTCTCTCACCATCTAGAAAAGCCTCCCTTCTGAAAGAAAAGGCACACGAAAGTTGTCTGAGGAGGGTAAAGCGCAGTAATTAGCTCAATTAAGCTCAGATGAAAGGGGGAGGCAGAAGACCTTGAGTCCCTGGAGAACTGGTGTTGCACTCTCCTGCCGTGGAAGCTGACAGCTGAAAATTAGGTTACAGCAGGAGGGAGAGAGCCGCCAGCACGGCATGGCAGAGGCGTGAGAAGGCATGAAATATTCAGCTCCTGTGTGGAGGCTCTTCTTTCGACTCACTTTTGATCCCGCCTCGGACCCCTGTGCCCCTCCCCCCGGAGGCCTGGATGGTCTGCGCCGGCCGCGGGGACGAGAGCGGGGTGCAGGGAGAGCCCGCAGGGGTGCCACGGGAGGGCGAGCTGCCACGTCTGGGCCCGTCGTGCCAGCAACTGGCCAGGAGAGGCCCGCCGGGCCTGCAGGGGTCGATTAAAAAGGGACATCGCAGGCGGGCAGACGGGGGAACGTGAAGGCCTAGTCTCCTGGACCGCGACCACGGAGCTGCGGCCATGCCTGGAATGCCAATTAGGATTATTACCGCGCCGCGATCGACCAGCTGGCCACTTCCCGGGTCAGCGCAGGCCGAGCTGTGCGCTGCGCGCTGTTTCGAAACCACAGCTCCGCAGGCCTGCAGCACACACAGTGAACCGGGCGGCTCTGGCTGGCCTGGGCGGCCTGTCTCCGTTTGCACAACGTGTCCTGCTGCAGCGGCGCAAAGCTGCAGTACAGCTCGGGAACCCCTCCCCCCCAAAACCAGTCGTCTATATAAATAAACTTCATTCTAGGCCGCTGTGAGAATTGTGTTGCTCCCACTCGGGATCGCTTCCCTGCAATTATCCCCACAATATGAAGGTTTCGAGGGAAAAAAATACACAGTAAAAAATCTAAAAATGACTTTTAACAGTTTGAGAGATGTTTGTGACGGGGCTAGTACTTTTTATTATCCTAACAAAATAACGCATACAACAATTTTGGTGCGTGCCATCCACAACACAGATGTAGGAAGGAATGTTATTGAAAAAATCTCAGGAAGGTTTCAGGGGGCAAGAGAAATGAAAGGCTGCCTTGATTTAACACGCAATGAGTGAGCGCCCCCCAGTGGTGTCTACAGCTTACTGCATAGTTCCAGCGGAAACAATATCGCTAAGCAACAACGGCACAAAAAACGTCTTGTGCTGTACGCTGGACACAGGTTAAACTCGTCGGTGTATAGCTAATACTAAATTCTGCACATCTAGGGTAGACACTAGGTCTTTAGTGGTAGTCTCCATATTTTCTTCATGCTACCAAAAACAAATTTCTTGTGGAAATAACAGGCTGTCATTTAACAGCTTGTGCGTGTGAGGGAGATGTTTGCAAAGGGTATTATTTATTGTCACAGCATTTTGGCGGGCTTTTCCACCCGTTTTCCAGGAAGTGAAATCAGCACTCCAGGGAAACATGTTTTCAACATCTGTTTATGCTGCGTCATTTTCATAAAAACATGACAACAAGCTGAAATACAATCAACAGCAGGCAACAGCTCGAGAAGACCTGTTCTTATTCCGTTTGCCTGGCGTGTATATATGAATTAAGAATATATGTGCTGCATGAAGGGAGGAAATGGAAAATATGCCAGTTTTTTTACATATTTTAAATTTTAAATAAGGGTGCCATAGGGATATTTGACTTTCTAAAAGACCAAATATCACAAGGTCGGACTTGTGACCTCAGTGAAAACCTTCAAGCCACAGAGCCTTGGTTTGAGCACGCCAGCTGACAGGAAGAAGGAAAATCTGGTACCTGTTTTTCACCTACAGGTGTGGCACGCGATAGCGACGTTGTTTTCCGCTTCCCGAATCACTCATCTGCCTACTCTGTGTTCGAAGTCTAACATCTTGCGGGGGAAAAAAATGGATTTATTTCAAGGTCACGAAAAACAAGAACCACATAGCAATTGGACTGAGGGTAGCTATCTTGTTAATGAAAGTGGCTCTCCGAGCGTCAGAGCTGAGGAACTGCAAAATCTCAAAACGCAAACCCCCGTCCAATCTGTCACCCGCCTCGATGAACTCTGACCTCCGAGAAAGGTCACAGACAGAAGGAAGTCTGCTCCCTGTTGACACAAAAGGCGAGGCTGTCATAACCAGTTCACTACCCATTCATTATCTTGTTGAAGCCTGTCTCTGCCCGTGTGACGATGAATATTTAGTCACACTGCAATTATAAAGTTCCCTGTATACTGTATATTACACCTCTTACAAAACACAGAAGGTACTTCTTTACACAAAGGGTGGCGACAGTATGGAACAAGCTGCCCAGCCATGTCGCTGAAAACAATACCCTGGTTTCTAATAAGAAACAGATGGATGATGAAATCCTGGGATCAATTAACGACTGACTACCAAACAAATCAGGTGGGATGAGTTGCCCCCTCTCATTCGTAACTTCTCTTATGTTTTTATGAACAGTAATTTCTGTTAGCAGAGTCAAGCCCCCCTACATGCATTCCCACACTATAAGCAATTTACAACTAGGTATATTCTTATTATTATTTGTTGCTTCCAGGTTTTCTGGGGTCCTGATGGCTCTGAAGGTGAAAATATTGTAGAAAAATCCCAATAACCGAGCAATCGAGCAATCAGATACAAGCAATATGGAAAAGACAATCTTGGCATTTTGTTCCTTTCATTTTTCTCAGTATAGAACGCACTGATTTTTTCTTCCCCCTCAGTCAGCTTCGTTCTTTTTCGGGTCACAGACTGAGGTGAGGGTGCCCGACTCCCCGCAGGCTGGAGTGAAGACTGAGGAGGAAGCGAGCCCGCGCGACTGGAAGGCAGTGCGTTACAGAGGGCGCCTGCCCAGAGCCCGGCCGCTGCTCTTCATACCGGCTGGGGGCTGCAGGAGAAGCTGCCATTCAGAGGGGTGCTGGCTAATCTGCTAATGGAGAGTTCAGTTCATCAGCCTGGAGCACACGGAGAGGTAGAGAAGAGGCGAGGGAGGGGGGTGTAGAGAGCGAGAGTGTGCTGCCGGGGGGAAGGGGGCTCGGGCTTTGCCGTTTTAACGCCTGAGCTCTAAAAGCAAACAAGCCCGTCCCTTTCAGCCATTTTCACACCCAGATAAGCTGGCTTCAGGCACAAGGTGCAGGAGGGAAAACGGGCTGAGATGGGGCCAAGAAGCACACAGGTCTCTGATCTCTGCCAGATGTACAGCGGGCAGCCCCTACCTCACTGCTCATAGCGTCATACAGGCCTTTTTGAGAGCACTGTCCGCTCCTCGGGTAAGATAGGAGCACCACTGCCCACCAACATCTGATGCCACTGTTGCAAACACACTTGCACACACTGTGATGCTCAAAGCAATTCTACACAGACATGGAGAACAGACCATTTCAGAGGCCCAGCGGGCCCGATCTCTCCCGATCACAAGTGTGACTGAAACAGCCAGCAGAAGACCTTGACCGCATTTCAAAAGCAGCCCCCCCACCCCCACCTTGGGTTTGAGTGTCCTTTTGCCCCCCTGTATTTCCTTTTCGCAGACATTCAAAGGGCTGACAGTGAGCAGTCCAGAGTCCAGATGTTTCTTGGTTCTAATAGCTTCCAACCCCCCCCCCCCCCAGCCCTTTCCCACTCCTCCTTCCCCCAGACTCCTCCCTCTGTTTGCTCGCTCTGGGCATGACTGCAGCAGGCAGCGGAGAGCTGGGACTCCTGCACAACTCCGCTAATTACTGGAGCATGGGTGAGTGTGTGTGCGCACGCCAGCCTTAAAGGAGCCATGCGAATAACCCAACACCATCTTAACCACCCTGGCTGTGGTGCCCATGTGCCCTACGCTCAGAATCCCGCACAGACAGTCACATGGTCATGCCCGCCATCTTGCATCCAGCCAGCGTCTCACTTACTATAACACCATTGCCAGAGCTCTTTGCATTTAAAACACGGGCATGCTCTGGGACTCAAGGTGACTGTGGGAATGATTTAACCCTCACCTCACAACCTGCAAATGGTACTGTTTAAAAACAGCACAATTTTTTTCTGTGGCGTGCAATGCATTGGGTGCATATTCTGCAGATAAAAAGCCACACACAGGGCACTGCACTGCTGAGACGGAACCGCACAATCACAGCACGGCAATCAGGCCTGTCTCCAGTAAAAGCAGCCAGCAAGAGGCTCCACAGCATCAAGGGCAAGTCAAAGCATGTTCATTGGTGGCCTTACCATTTTAAACGGAGTAGGGGGGTAAGCTGACTATCATGAGATTTCCAAATGTTGATGGAAGGTTGTGGTTCGGTGATGCTAAACAAGACCGTTACAATTCTACTGGAAGGAGTGCTGTTTGGTTCTGTGAGACCTTCAGACATAACACTGTAAACACTTTATAAGTGGCTTGAACCATTTAAGTTGCATTTAGGTGTTTAGAAGCAGTCACCTGGAGCCTACAGATATGTGCAGCTGCAGAGTTTCTTACTACATCCCGCGGCCGGCAGAGGAATCCTACTCCGTTGGGCCCCTGAGCGAGGCCCTTTACCCCAACTGCTCCAGGGGCGCCGTACAATGGCTGACCCTGTGCTCTGACCCCAGGCTTCTCTCCCTGTCTGTGTGTCTGTGTCTCCTTGGAGAAAAGCTGGGGTATGCGAAAAGATGAATTCCTAATGCAAGAAATTGTATAGGGCTAATAAAGAAACATTATTATTATTATTATTATTATTATTATTATTATTATTATTATTATTATTATTATTATTATTACATTACAGCTGTTTTGACATGTTCACAGCAGTATCTGAAGACCCGGGCTTCTGGATTGCCTTGGCTGCATTTCCTTCTGACTGCTTGCTGTCGGTTTGAAGTGCTGTAAAGCGCAGTGAACTCGTGGTAAAATGAGGAAGAAGAGACAGGTGTACAGTGCAGTGCGTTCTGGAACAGAGAGACTTGAGCCGGGTACATGAGTGCAGTACGGCCCAGGTTTACCGCAGTTAACCTCCTCAGAAGACAGACCATACAGTCTGCTCCATCCTCCCTTACTGAAATGGCACGGATGAGCAGATGAACCAGAGAGGCCCCCCAGCTATCCGACAGCTAACACAGCCATGGGGGTCAGGGTCACGTTGCCTTTCAGATGCGGAGTAAGAACCCAGGGGAGACCCCTCATTGACCCCCCCCACCCCATCCTGCCTCTGCCCACCACTAACTAGCAGGGCTGAGGCGACACCCAGGGTCCTCTGCAGATGTCAAGATGACGAAGTAGGGAGGAGAGTCAGGAAAGCTGATCAAACGTCCTACAGAAAAAGACCAGGGAAAAAAAAAGTGGTTTCAAGCCTGCGCTCCCTTCTCAGGAACATGCTGTTGTTCTTGTAAACATCACAGGGGACGCAGAACAGAACCAAAAAAACATTGTGTGCTTGGACACTTTCCTTGCATTAAAAAAAAAACATTCTTAGCCTCACACTGGATGGCCACTAGGCCTCCATTCATTTGCACAGAGCGCCAGCAAACACAGCTCAGCCTATGGGCTCCCCATCACTCGGGCACATGCGAAATCTTTTTCAGAGCCACAGCAGAGCGCACGGCTGGTCCTCGGAGAACAGCGGCTTTATGATTTACAGCTGGCTGCGGCTGCTCAATACGTCAGCTCCCCCAGCCCCCCTTGTGATGGATGGGTCTGGACCAGCTTCAAAAATCAGATCCTTCACAAGCGCTCACTGGGAGGCCTGGTCTGTCTCATCGGGGGAGCTGGGGGGGGGTATTTATTCTGGCAGCCGTTTCAGGAATCTGCAAACTGTTTTCTGACGAGACCCCGGCGCTCCTGGTGTTTCTAATCCAGCAGAAAGGGCAGCGGCTATGTGGACCCTGCGATGGCACTCAGACTTTGACTGGCGCTCGGTGACTCAGCAGCAGGCCGGGACAGGGTGTGCTGTGTGGGGCTCGGCTTGGGTTGCGCAACGCCTCGCTGAAGAAAAACACATTGTCTTTCGCCAGTCGAGCTGTGGTCTTTCTCCCTCGGTTTTAATGAAGTGTTTCACCACAGTGTTTCGTGCTTTCGTCTCGTTGTCTGCTTGATGTATTGGGCTCAGTTTGCGTCCTGTTGCCTTCGTATTTTCCCTGGTGAAAATGACTAGAATCGCCATCATGATATATTGCAATAAACTCTAAAACCGCTATTAAAACTATAAACCATGCATGGAAAAATACCGCTGTTTCTAGAAGCAGTACATTATTTTCAAAAGTTAAATTCATGTTTAACAGGACAAGAAGGAAGCACAGCACAAAGAATTAGCAAGAATCAGATAAAATCAGATGTGTCAGCAGCCATATCACCCTGCAACTCACAACTGGCAACCCACTGAAGCTAAGCAGGTGTGAGCCTGGTCAGTACCTGGATGGGAGACCTCCTGGGAAAAACTAAGGTTGCTGCTGGAAGAGGTGTTAGTGGGGCCAGCAGGGGGCGCTCACCCTGCAGTCCATGTGGGTCCTAATGCCCCAGTATAGTGACGGGGACACTATACTGTAAACAGGCGCCGTCCTTCGGATGAGACGTAAAACCGAGGTCCTGACTCTCTGTGGTCATTAAAAATCCCAGGGCGCTTCTCGAAAAGAGTAGGGGTGTAACCCCGGTGTCCTGGCCAAATTTCCCCCCTGGCCTTTACCCCATCATGGCCTCCTAATAATCCCCCTCTATGAATTGGCTACATTACTCTGCTCTCCTCCCCACCGATAGCTGATGTGTGGTGAGCGTTCTGGCGCACTATGGCTGCCGTCGCATCATCCAGGTGGATGCTGCACATTGGTGGTGGTGGAGGGGAGTCCCCATTACCTGTAAAGCGCTTTGAGTGGAGTGTCCAGAAAAGCGCTATATAAGTGTAAGCAATTATTAATTATTATTATTATTATAAAATCGTCTTTGGAAGGGAACGTTTTACTGAATAGTATAGGAACTAGATTTTGTACCAAAGAAACTTATTCTTTGCATGGGTGCACAGAGATAATGACATGGGGATTTCAATCTGGTATTTGCTCTTGTGAAAAGTGCTCCGCAGGCTGTCTCAAGAACATCTTCACAAACAGCACTGAGACAAGGACCTGGGGATGACCAGGTGAAGGTCCGTTCAGGAGTATTCGGAAAGCTGGACACCTCTCGGCACAGTGGATTGTGAGAGTGTGGAGCCAAATCCAGCCATGCTGTTGATTGCTATAGCACTCAAACAAGGGCTGAAATATGTCCTCTCATTTATAAACCTTTTATGTTCTTATGTTCCAATACTATGGTTTACTCTAGCTCAGCATTTTCCAGTCCTGGAGTTTTTGCAGGTCTTCCATCTCAGTTCAAGCAGCAGCACCTGAATGGATGGGGGTAAATTGGTAAACTGGTCCAATTAAGCCAACGGGTCAATTAAGAGTTAAGCTCTTATGAAAACCTGTAGGACCAGTAGGCCTGATGTACATTACAGAGCAGAAACTTCAAAACATTTACTGAAGTGTTAATATTTAACCACCCTGGTCTCAGCTGCTCTGCTGTTTCAGTCTCCACACTGGAACAAGCCAACATCTCCATTCATAATGTAATCCTCAGCACATAACATGATTAAAACTCACACAGCGCCACCAAGAGCACAGCCCTCCCAGTCTGAGACACACGGGACCTCTGGGGGCCAGTGCCCCACATTTCCTTTCACATCTGGCTGCATCACTTCTGCTTTTCTGCTTTAGCAGCTCCCCACTCACACCTAGTCTGCAGCAAAATGTGATTTACTGTGCGTTTTTTTCACTGGGCTCCCCCAGGTTTGAAATCTGCAGCTCTTACTAAACTGGGCCCACTGTTATGGTACCAGCAACAGCATGAGAGACAGAACTGATATATGAATCCACATCGAGCCGGCTGCTTTCCTTCCTCCCCCAGGAAACTCCCTTGTGCCCCTGGCACAGATGCCGCCTCTCACCAAACACAATGCCAGCTCTAAGCCATTGTGAGGCAATACAGTCGCTTAGTGACCGGCGTGTTTCAAAACAGTGGAGCATGGACTACAGGGCCCAACATGGACGCTCAGGGCTCAATATGACGCCTTTAGATTTCAAGCTGCTCGGAGACTAAGGCTGATAACGTTTTACAGCGCTGGGAAGATGTTTGAACACCTGCAGCCATGCCCAGGAATTTTCCTTTGATCCAATACTGTAACGGTTGTGCTGCCGGCGCTAAGTACAGTTAAGTGTCTCACGAGTCATCAGCTGTTCCCTCTGCCCCGGTTGTCCCCCAGGTCTGGCGTCCTATGCGCATGCGTTGTCACGCCCTGTACACCTAGAGGGCGCTCTACTTCTGTCCTGTTCCTAGTTCCCTGTGATTATTCATGTCTTGCCGGTGTGTCTTGTTGTGTAGCCTATTTACTTCCTGTGTCTGCTCTGCTCCTGGCTCAGCATTTGAGGGTACGGATGTCCTGAGACCCACCTAGCAGCAGGTCGCTCCTGTCCGTGGCCTGAGGGCAGAGGTTTCTATACCGACATCGTCTGACCCCCTGAGCCTGGGCTAACCTCCGTGTTGTCCCCTTTTACCGCTACGCATAGGGTCTCTGCTGCTCTCCTGGCCATTCCACGGTTTGCCCTTCCGACATCCGTGACATCCGTAGGCTCTCCGCGCTGCAGAGCAGAGAGGGAGCGCGGCCCACAGAGCCGGCAGCAGCTGTGCAGAGGAGCCCCTCGGGGCCTGGGGAATGTTTGTCTTGCAGTGAGCATGAAACTCCGGAGGGGAACATATCTGTGACCCGTGTAATGACATCAAGCCCTCTCCCTCCTCAGAGCTTGTGTCAACATGCTGGAGACGAGTGTGTGCGTGTTACTGTGCAGGGTGCCCATAACTGCATACATGACCAGGCACTGCAGCAATAGATCTGTATGCCTGGTAGTTCTGTATGTTGTATACATGCCTGAGGAGTGCATGCTTATTCACGAATCTGTGTGTTTTCAGTTGTGCAAGTTCATCTGCTTGTGTGTGGGGAATGCATTAGTATCAAAGTGTTCCCACAAACAGATACTTTTACATCGAAAACATGCTTCCTACAGTTAAGAAATATTGCAAAACTAAGGCAGTTTCTCTCCACTCAAGACAGAGACATTAATACATGCTCTTGTATACAGCAGGTTAGACTACTGCAATGCCCTACTATCAGGCAGCACCCACCACCCTTTCAACACCTTACAGCGAATTCAGAATGCAGCAGCTAGAATTGTTACTAGGAGCAGAAAGTACAACCATTCAACCCCCATACTTAGCTCTCTTCATTGGCTTCCTGTCAGGTACAGGACGGACTTCAAAATCCTTCTACTTATAAGGCTCTCAGAGGTAAGGACCTGTCTGTCTAATGGAAGTTATTGATGTTTACCATCCAAGTCGCCCGCCTAAATCACAGAATGTCATGGATCCAAGCGAGACATCGTGGATATAGCTATCGTTTAGGAGGAGTTTGCTGTTCTACAGAGATCTGCATGGAGCACTGACATACAGAAGACATGATGGATGGATTAATGCCTTTATTCATGTTTTCCTTTTTGTAATTGTATAATGTTAGCATACCCAAAGGGGTTGGGCAGCCGGTTGACCTTGGATCGCTAGAGGGTTTTTTTCTCCTTACTAAGGAGTTTTTGGTTCCTCTCCTCCATTGTCTCCTAGTCTCTTCTGTTCTGTATTCACAACATGTACGGTCACTTGCTTTGTTAAGCGCCTTGGGGCAACCTGGTTGTGAAAGACAAAAACAAAATAAAAATACTTCCTGACAAACAGGCAGTGTAGGGACCTCTGCTCAGTGTAAATGGCTTTTAGTATGAAACAAAAACATTCTTAGATGCCAAAAAGTCTTCCAGGTCTATTTTGTCACCCCAAGAGGAGTATCATTTTAATGGAGCGTGGAATACTAAAGATCCTGCCTGTCACCCAGTACTGGACAAAGCAGTGAGAAAATGGATGGATGGCTAAATAAAAAACTACAGAAAAACAGGAGGAGAGTTTATGGTAAGCACCTACACAGTCTAGTAGTGTGTACTGTGGCGCTCAGAACTGTGCGTGTGAGTTCTGGCTGGGCATGTTTATGTGTGTGTCTGTGCGGGGAGCTCATGACTGTGTAAGAGTGTCTTGTCCACGTGTTCCTGCTGCACAAGCTCATCTCTGCACGTGCTCTTCTTTTGGAAAAGACGTCCTTGGCAGATTTACCTGTCACCTGCAACATCAAAGCCCTGACAAGCACAGAACCCCTCCCCATCACCCCCGGCGGCTGGAGACACAGGTGGGCTGGGTCCCCTGAGGCGGCAGCTATCAAGCAGACAATCTCAAAAGCCCTGACTTAGACTGAAATTCCGACCCAGGATCCCTCTAGCGAATCCTTTTGATCAGCCCCTGGAGCAGCAACGCCCCAGTCCTGCAGCTGCAGTGCTCTGAGTCTCCCTGATGCCCCCGAGAGGGGAGAAGTGCCCCGCTGGTGCCTCACTGCAGGGCACTGGATGAGCCGCGTCCATGGACGCCACCCCCCTTTGCCCACTGCACTGAAAACCGCCTGTTTTCCGGGAGCTTCCAGTTCAGCCTCATCGCCCCCAGTCACAGGAATAACTCTGGCGCTCTGCTTGTGCAGTTCCTAATTCATCTCTCTGGCCAGGTTATGCGGCTGTCTCCTCTGCCTTCACTAGAGCAGATTTTGAGTAAAGGATCTGATGATCATGAGGCAGTGTGGTGAAGCGGAGTACATTATACTGGTGGCAGTGTGGCTGGAAGGTTGCTGGTTCAAATCCCACGGCCGGCAGAGGAATCCTACTCCGTTGGGCCCCTGAGTAAGGCCCTTAACCCCAACTGCTCCAGGGGCGCTGTACAATGGCTGACCCTGCGCTCTGACCCCAAGCTTCTCTCCCTGTCTGTGTCTCATGGAGAGCAAGCTGGGGTATGTGAAAAGACAAATTCTCAATACAAGAACTTGTACATGGCCAATAAATAATAATAATAATAATTGCTTACACTTATATAGCGCTTTTCTGGACACTCCACTCAAAGCGCTTTACAGGTAATGGGGACTCCCCTCCACCACCACCAGTGTGCAGCCCCACCTGGATGATGTGAGGGCAGCCATAGTGCGCCAGAACGCTCCCCACACATCAGCTATCAGTGGGGAGGAGAGCAGAGTAATGTAGCCAATTCATAGAGGGGGATTATTAGGAGGCCATGATTGGTAAGGGCCAATGGGGAATTTGGCCATGACGCCGGGGTTACACCCCTACTCTTTTCGAGAAACACCCTGGGATTTTTAATGACCACAGAGAGTTACTACACTGGGGCATTAGGACCCACATGGACCGCAGGGTGAGTACCCCCTGCTGGCCTCACTAACACCTCTTCCAATAAAGTGATGTTATCTTATGACAGGACAGTGTGTCATTTAGTCCAGAGGCCGGGTCCAATTCTGATTTACCCTTACGTGTGGAGTTTGCATATGTGTTCCACATGGGGGGGGGGGGTGTTTTCTCAGCGCATTCCAGTTCCCTCCTACAGCTCCAAAGACCCGTGGCCCCTTTTAATTGGCATCTCTGAATCGCAGCCCTCCATGAGGGTGTGTGTACCATGGGACAGACTGGCATGCCGCCCAGTGTGTGCCCTACCTTGTGCCCAAGGCCTGCCAGATTAGACTCTGGCTCATTGCAACCTTGTACTGGACTGGTTATTGAAAATGGATGACTCACTGGATGTTAATCATAGTAAATATCTTCAGACATTTTATTTCCCGTATTTGCATGAAACATACCTTAAAACACCTAAAGTATTTTTAAAGAAAAAGGATAAGAAGTAACAAAAATAAATCCGATATTTCGTGGTACTGATATAAAAAAATGTACTAAGGTACTGTTCTACAGACACAGAAATTTCTTCTGTGGTACATGCTAAAAACACCCGAAGATGGCGCTGTGTGCTTTGTTAGATAAAGTCGTAACCGTGTTATCTGGTAAAGCGAAGAGAAAGCAGAAGAAAGAGCGCTGTGAACCAGGGCAGAAGTGCTCTAGCAGGGGTATTGCTGAGTTCAGTTTTAAAGGAAAGCCAGCAAGATAAGGAATCGCGTTTTTTTTTCCAGAAAGTTAGTCGGCCGCCACTAGGAGCGCATTCCATTCCATGATACGTCAAGAAAGGGACCGTCCACAAAGTGACAAGTGGACCTGAAAACGGAAAAACAAAAATCATATTGAGTACTGAATATGCACATAGCCTATTTGCCGAAACAACAAAGTAATGACAACCAAAATAATATTCACAAATTAAATTCAGACGCTGATTAATTTAATAAATTCCACATGAAAGTATTCACGGGGAGTATTCATTTGAAAGTATTCATTCTAATATCAGTTTTTGCATTTGTCTTGAACTACGAAATTAAGGGCTACTATTACACCGTAACCACCTCTTTCAACAGATAAGAAAACATAACGAAAGCTCTTGATTTTTAAAGACATACGACGTATGCCATGTGACCACAGAATACCCACCTGGAAACTAAGTCTCATGAATAAAAAAGTAATTTCACAGTACACGGTAACAGAGGTGTCCTATCATCGCACCGCATGCATTAACAGCTTAAGTTGCTGCCTTGTGGCGCTGGGGCCCTGGGTTCACTTCCGGACCAGGGGTGCTGTCTGTGTGGAGTTCACATGTTCCCCCTGTGTTCGTGTTCGTGTTTCCTCTGGGTGCTCCAGTTTCCTCCCACAGTCCAGAGGCATTCTGGTGGGTTAGTTGGCTTCTGGGAAAACTGTGAGTGTGAGTAGGTCAGTGTCCGTGTGCGCCCTGTGGTGGACTGGCGTCCTGTCACGGGGGAGCCCTGTCTTTGCTTGCTGGGATAGCCTCAAGCTCCCCTGTGACCCTGCACTGGACAGCAGATGGATGAACGGATCGAAGGTGTCAGGTTAAACATAAATAAGTTTAAGTAGCTCCTATTGATCTGCAGGTTTTGACTTCACACCTCTCTTCCAGTTCTCTCAGAGTGTGGATACACCTCCCCCGCTCCCTGCCTCCTCTTTTTTGTTCTCCCATTCTTCATTAACTGGTTTCCCTCTCTCCCTCACACCTGAAGAATGTTGTGTCTCTTTTCTTTCCCTTTCAGCATGGAATAAGCCTTTACTTGTTCCTAAAAATAAACAAAACAGGTTAATCAGTTTCTCACCCAATGTGCCTTCAGCCATTAACCAGCGTACTGTGGGGTGTTGGTAAAGTCACACACAAGCACAAACAACAAATTAAATATTGTTTCTAAATATACATATATATCAGTTGTGTGGAGTTATCAGAGTGGAGGTGTAAGTTCGGTGTATAAGCGCAAGACAGAGGCCGCGCTCTGAGCCTGTTCACGAGGGAATCACGTGAGACACTACTTCAGTTTTTTCAGTTTGACAGCCATGAAAACACAGAGCATCTTCGAGGCAAACTCAGATTAAACATATCCCAAAATAACATTTTGTGCATTTTGTGCTCGGGTAATTGACGTGTGTGTTGTGAGAGGTTTGTGTTTTTCTATCTGTCTGCTGTGGGACGGAAAAGGTTAAGAAGCACTGTTGAGTTTTATCATGTGTTTTTCTGGGACCAGGGTATTGTTCAATCTGGAGCTGCACACCTGTTTGTGCGTTACGTGTAAGGGTTTTAATAAGCTGTTGGGATAAAAGAGGGTCGTGCCAGTTTGGATACCAAGTGTGGAGGCGCCAGTCTGACACAAAGTCAGGAGGAACTGAAGAAAAGCAAAAAGCATCACAACCCAGAGACCCGACACTGCAGGAGACACAGCATGTGTGCGTCATCGCCTGCGAGAGAGAGACAGGCAGGAGGCCCGCTCCTCACCCGGCAGCTCGAGATCATCAGCGTGGGCTACAGTCAGCTGCTCCCAGGTCTTGACTACCTTCCAAACCAAGCTGTCCACACTGCCTTGGGGACACTGGCCGTGCTGGACGGGTGACACTGTCCCAGGCTTGCTTGCTGTTCGGGCTGAACGATACACGGCCGAGCTGCGCGGTACTCTCCCCGAGAGGGCATCATTGCTTAATGGGAGTGAATATCTTTCTCATCACGGATGGATTATCACCTGTGTGCAACGCCGTTATATCCAGTAGGAGGTTTTGTAAGATTTTCAGGATTTAACAGAAACTGCACACTCGATTCTCATTTTCTCTTTATCTGGTGCCCATTTTCACCATGTGGATGTGCACAATACTTCTGCCGTTATTTCAGCAATATGAAAAGGCGTTTGGACCTGCTCCGCTGTTGCTCATTGGTCCCCGGGTGACACAACCCTGCTAAAAGTTCGGATGCGTTTCCTGGCCCAGACAGCCGTGGGAGGAAGGGGGTGGGGTGGCGATGGGGTAGGTGTCAGTGTAATCAAGCCAGCACAGAACATCTGGCCCTGGTTACTTGCTACTTGGGTAATTACAGAGCTGGGTGCAGCAGGGTATGCTTGACCTTGTGACAAACACATGAATGCTAACAGGCTGTGGGCTGCAGGAGCACAGATGAAAAAAAAAGTGCCATTTCCTCTCTAGCCCCTGACTAAATTACACACTGCAGCCTGCTACATTTGTCAGCTGGGACGAGACAGGCAGATCTCAAGCACGAGTCTAAATGCGTGTTTTAAATGAAAAATTGATTCATACAGCTTTTAAATTGTGGCAGCAGTGTACATTCTCAAACATTCTTCTTAAGAAAGGTGTTTTAGTCCACCCAGCTGTATAAATGTGCACTAGAATTGCCAGGGTAGCAGCTATTATTAACAGAGTGGCAAAGCAGATCTGCATTGGGCCCATAAACCAGATGGCACTGGGCTGAAACCATCCTACACCACATTTAGGGGACCCGATTCAAATATTTAAAATTTTCAAAAGAAACTGGCAAAGTCATTCCAGAGGACCTCTTCTGAATTAGCAGCAAAACACGCTCCAGAGGACACCAGCAGATACTATGTAGAAGTGTATTTAAAACTGAGAACAGGAGGTGCTTCTTTACCCAAAGAGTTGTGGGAGTCTGGAACAAGCTAGTGAAGTTGACACCCCGCCCTCCTTCAAGAAACAGCTAGCTGAGATCCCTGGACCAATCAGCTGCTAATTTCTAACCAGAAAAGATGGGTCATATTCATGTGTGACAGTTTCTATATTCTCACCCTGTGCTAGCATGTCATCCAATCCACATGGGAGTCATATACTCTGTCCACTTAATGCTACAAAACTAGGATAAGCCTTGATGAGCCAGTCAGTTTGAGTATGGACATTTTCCATCTCTAAATTAATCATAAAAAAGTCCTGATTGTTAATGGTGAGTAGGGAATGTAGACATTAGCTACAGTCTTGACCCCACAAAATTGAAGAAGTCTCTCCGTTTCAGGGCAGTAAAGAGAACTTAAAACCCATGGGCAAGACTCAGGTCATGCTGACCTGAGTGGGCCTCAGCATGGCTCCATACTGTCAAGTGATTGAAGTTCTTTTTATCCAGCAGCAGCACATTTCAAGCTCACAGCCATCACGTACAACGCCTCTCATCCGCTTCATGGGACTGTTACTGGGCAGCGGAGCACTTTTAGCAACAGACTGCTCCGGCTACGGTGTTCAAGGGAACGTTTCCGCAGGTCTTTCCTCCCGGTGGCTGTCAGGGTGTATAACGCTGCCCTAGGCTAGGACTGTTAGCCCTTCATTTGCTCGTCTATGGACAGCATGTTGCTCCTTTGTACTTTTTTTGGACACTCAATCTGTATATACCTATGCACATTTTGCACATATTTTATTGTTTTTACAGTGACTATGGTCATATTTTGCACACACCTTTGTATTTATTTATTTAATTTATATTTATTTTATATGACTGTATGTATTCTAATTTTTCGTCTATTCTGATGTCTGTTTTTTTGCTTGTCTTGGGCTGGACTGCTGTAACACATCAATTTCCCTTCGGGATCAATAAAGTCTTATCTATCTATTTGAGCCCAACTGGCTTCCCATGGTAAAGCACACACTTCCGGAGACGAAATGCTGAAGGGATCAATCCCAGAGTCACCTGGAGCTCAGCCCGAAGAGACCACTGCTCACTCTGCTGCTTTAAACCCTGGCAGTGGTGTCCCAGACATGTATGGAGAATAAGGAAGAAAAATACCTCACTGAACACCTTAGCTCTTCCGGATGACCTACTTTTGAATCACTTTGTGCAGGAAAAAGTGTAGCAGGTCTTTTAGAGGTTTAAAATCAGTTCCTTCATTTGCACATTAGTAGTTACATCACTATGTCCAGTTTTGGGAATGTCCGTACAAGCATAGCAGCATTTGCACAGTGCCTGTCCCTCATGACTCAAACAAGTATTAAGCTCATGTTAAACATCATTCTGCTGGAGCAGAGGTGGCTTACTCTGTCTCAGGAGGATCAAGATTGTGCAGGTTCAACTAGAATCCATCAATCGCTGATCGGATGACTCTGAGATCTGATCGGGACAGATAATGGAATGCTCTGACAAAACATATCCAAATCCTCTCGTTCCTCAGCCCAGTCAGTCCTGGAACGTTCATACACAGGAGACAATGATCTGGGACCCAGAAAAAAAGAGAAAAGGGACAAGATCCCAGATCCCAAAAGGATATGGCAAGACTCCACCAATGACTACATGCAGGCTCTCAGAGTCACCACATGGTGGAAGACCAGAGCGTCCCAGAGCATGGTGCAGGTTGGAGGCCAGGACTCGTAGAGGTGAGAGAGGAGGGTGGTAAATGGACCCCACTGGGGCAGCTGCCGCCCTCTGCCTCATGCTGAGCAGATGGCCTGTGTGCTGGTGCTGGAGGGGCAGGAGCTCTGTGGGAAGGAATGCGAGGCATGTCAGGCATGTGCGCCCAGCACAGCTCACAGGTCAGGGTGGCAAGCACACTTCCCCTTCGTCCTGCAGCTCCCCGCTCAGGAGGGCCGGAGGAGGGAACAGGAAGAAGGAGGAAAACCGGCTTTTGCATTCCTAGGAATTAATCCACAGATAAGGAGAAGGGGGATGCATGACTATCTGCTCACGTTCACTGGTTCCCTCAGAAGTCTGTACGACTCAATTCCAGCACAAGAAGGCTGCTGTCAGGCATGTGTCTTTAAAGCTAGCTTCAGAATAACATCTCCTTGGAGGAAAGAAAGTTTCCAATGGGCACATTATTGGTTTATTTGTAACAGCAATAATAGCAAAGGTCTTTTTATCACCTGAGTGTGTATGCCATCAGATGGAAATGAAAAACAAGTGTGGCATGATACAGCAGGAAAATACTGGGTAATTACTAATTTAGACAGTTAAAAAATTATCACATCTAGCCTCTGCACTGGGGTGAACTTCACACTCCTGGTCTCTACACTGGGGTGAGCTCCACACTGCCGGTCTCTACACTGGGGTGAGCTCCACACTGCCGGTCTCTACACTGGGGTGAGCTCCACACTGCCGGTCTCTACACTGGGGTGAGCTCCACACTGCCGGTCTCTATACTGGGGTGAGCTCCACACTGCCGGTCTCTACACTGGGGTGAGCTCCACACTGCCGGTCTCTACACTGGGGTGAACTTCACACTGCCGGTCTCTACACTGGGGTGAACTTCACACTGCCGGTCTCTACACTGGGGTGAGCTCCACACTGCCGGTCTCTGTACTGGGGTGAGCTCCACACTGCCGGTCTCTACACTGAGGTGGGCTCCATACTGCCGGTCTCTACACTGGGGTGAGCTCCACACTGCCGGTGTCTACACTGGGGTGGGCTCCACACTGCCGGTCTCTACACTGGGGTGAGCTCCACACTGCCGGTCTCTACACTGGGGTGAGCTCCACACTGCCGGTCTCTACACTGGGGTGAGCTCCACACTGCCGGTCTCTACACTGGGGTGAACTTCACAAAGCCGGTCTCTACACTGGGGTGAGCTCCACACTGCCGGTCTCTACACTGGGGTGAGCTCCACACTGCCGGTCTCGACACTGGGGTGAGCTCCACACTGCCGGTCTCTACACTGGGGTGAGCTCCACACTGCCGGTCTCTACACTGGGGTGAGCTCCACACTGCCGGTCTCTACACTGGGGTGAGCTCCACACTGCCGGTCTCTACACTGGGGTGAGCTCCACACTGCCGGTCTCTACACTGGGGTGGGCTCCACACTGCCGGTCTCTACACTGGGGTGGGCTCCACACTGCCGGTCTCTACACTCGGGTGAGCTCCACACTGCCGGTCTCTACACTGGGGTGAGCTCCACACTCCCGGTCTCTACACTGGGGTGAGCTCCACACTGCCGGTCTCTACACTGGGGTGAGCTCCACACTGCCGGTCTCTACACTGGGATGAGCTCCACACTGCCGGTCTCTACACTGGGGTGAGCTCCACACTGCCGGTCTCTACACTGGGATGAGCTCCACACTGCCGGTCTCTACACTGGGGTGAGCTCCACACTGCCGGTCTCTACACTGGGGTGAGCTCCACACTGCCGGTCTCTACACTGGGATGAGCTCCACACTGCCGGTCTCTACACTGGGGTGAGCTCCACACTCCCGGTCTCTACACTGGGGTGAGCTCCACACTGCCGGTCTCTACACTGGGGTGAGCTCCACACTGCCGGTCTCTACACTGGGGTGAGCTCCACACTGCCGGTCTCTACACTGGGGTGAGCTCCACACTGCCGGTCTCTACACTGGGGTGAGCTCCACACTGCCGGTCTCTACACTGGGGTGAGCTCCACACTGCCGGTCTCTACACTGGGGTGAGCTCCACACTGCCGGTCTCTACACTGGGGTGAGCTCCACACTGCTGGTCTCTACACTGGGGTGAACTTCACACTGCCGGTCTCTACACTGGGGTGAGCTCCACACTGCTGGTCTTAGCGGCTGTGCCTCCCCCAGCGTCAGAGAGGCACTGTGAGATCGCGGTGAGATCGCCGCACTTCTGCTAGACAGCGTCTTCCGCTTTCTCGAAGACAGCCGACCTCGGCAGGTAAGAAACGTTTCCTTTGGTCGGGAACTGAAATTCATGCACTGTATTCTGTGCGCCACGCCAACGTTCCACACAGAAAGATTAGGGCCCTCTTCAGTGTTGTAAATATCTCCGCTAGTTATTGCTCTGTTTGTTGCTGCTGTTGCCATGGCGAGCAGACTGCCCTGCTCGGATACAGCACAGGCACGGCAGGAGGAGATGCAGCTGGGCTCTGCCAGTGATTCTGTCCAGCAAAGCAACTGTGAAGGTAGAACTGCCCCCTCCTAGGTCCCCACTCAACACCCATTATCGATTCATTCAGGAAGGTCATTTTACACCTTTAATACAGATCTGAAAGTTTAAAAATAGCACTTCGACAGCTATTTTTCCTTTGTTTGCTGCCAGAAAAAAGAATTCAGCCCGTTATTTTACAAACAGAGGACGTCGGAGAACAATTAGGCCAACCAAACTCGTATTTTCCTTTCGTGGAATCCCAAGGCGGATTGATTGTTTCGTTTTCAGAGGAGAGCTGTGGGAGTCCTTGGTTTTGGACTGTTGTGGAATGCGGTATGTGTGCTGCATTGTCTTTTTTTAATGTCGGAAGAATCATAATAAGAAAGCGACCAGAGCAACTGGAAACAAAAAAGCAGTTCGTCCGAGGAACTGATGGAACAGACGACTGTGTAGGGGATGAAAGATGGACCAGGCCCACTTCTCTGTGACTCTGTGCGATTCCATCTTCTACAGTAAACACACAAGCTGCAGAAGAAAGCCGAGCCTGTGTTCTGTCCCGGCGCGGGCGGGGGAGTCGGCGTCCCACTGCGGGGGAGACAGGTTGTGAAAGTGCCAGTGTAAACAGTCCCAGACCCACTGCCCAGGAACACATGTTGTCTCAGGGCAGGCCGGAGAGCCACTGGCTGGCCACCCTCCAAGCACATCTGCACACAATCCCCACGGCAGTAATCCAGCTGTGGAAAACTGAATGGGGGGTGTGTTTTCCCAGACAATGGGACCTGTCCCTCTGCAGACGGGCCCCGGCCTGGCCCGCCCAGGCACTGCAAAACAGGCACAAGAGGTGATTACTGAGCAGCTAGGGCCAAGGCAGAATCTGGGTTCTTTTATAACACCGCCAGAGAGACATGACGGCGTAGTCGAATGTCACAGTGAGCGCACGTCCTGTCCTACAGTTACAGCAGCGCCTGTCCGGTACTTGGAGCACGCCCCCGGAGTGACAGAGGAGGCAAGCCTGTTCTCCATGAGCTCACCCTCCATTGAAATGCACACAGTGGAAAATGTCACTCATCCTGTGGCACCTCACTTCCAGCCTTCCTGCTCGAGGCATTCTTACTAGTGTGCAATGAGGTTAAAAAGGCGTCGGTCCCCGGCCCAGCTCACGCTGTGCTGTGTTTGTATAGCCAGATGCCCCAACGCGAGGGTCTGCAGGTAAATGCCCCCTGCCTGTTTCTGGGCATACAGATGTAGCCAACAGAAGAAGCTTTCTCACTCCCCCTCTCCCAGCCCCACGTCCACGGCGAGCTGCAGGAGCTCTGGTCCTCTTGCTGCGTTACAAGAAAATAAGCAAGAATCGTTTTTTTTTTTTCCTCTGAGAATCTCTGATTTAAGGAAATGTGACAGAATGACTCAAGATGCATGTGTAACGAATATATGCCCCTGCGTATAACAGGGATCTCAGCCGCCCAGGTTGAGGGAGGTCTCTTTTAGCTCAGCTGGTAAGTTCCCTGTTGCGTGACACCGGAGACCCAGGTTCGCGCCCAGGCAGTGAGGGATGAACTGGCAGGGCAGGATCGGCAAGGGCGGGAACCCCGAGAACCATTACAAATGCCCAAAATAAATCAGCCACAGCAATATTCAAGCAAGGTGGACTCTTTTAAATTATTGTGGCAAGTCAATTCTGAGCTCTTTCCCACCATACGACAGAATTCCTGGGGACTGGTGCCTTTTCCTAATGGCTGTTTGCATGTGTTGAGACAGAGAGCATGCTGGACACACGTGGGTTGTCTGCGTTCTGTCTTCGGCTGGGTATGGTGGTCATTGTCACCTCCGACCATGTGCGTATATGTTTTAAGTAACAAGCGTAATTTAAAACATATATGCGCAGGCCCTGAAATAGGATTATTTAATAAATCGCTGCTTGTTGGCCTGGTTTTCTCTGCTGCTGACATCTGTCAGATTTCTGGGATTGATTGTTGTAACCCTCTAGGGTCAGGCAGGTTGTGGTTATAAAATAACAGAGTGTGATTAATGAACTTATCTGATCAAATAAATGACAATAAAATCTAGATGAATAAATCCACTTCACTTTCAGAGAGAACCGAAAATACAATGGCTCCCATTCAAGCATCACTATTAGACAAATCAAATTGCCGTTGCTGATTATTGTCGTGATCCACTCTGCCCCTTTGGGAGTGGCACTTGTTTAGGACAGAACCTCCTGTGTGACGGGGGATAAGGAGGATCTGCCGACATGCTCCTCTGACAGGCCATCTGATGCACTGCAACTTCCATGACCCCTGACAGGAGAGTCAGCACCCCCTGGCGGAGCTGCTTGTCTCTCTCGGACGTTGCCACATGCCTATTGGAGCACCGATAAGTTTTGGTGATGCAGGGGGGGCGTCGATTCTATGCAAGCAGAGAGAGCCCTGGCCAGTTAGACCCCCTGCCGGTGGTGCTCTGCTGATTGTGCACCCCCACAAGGGGAAGCTTCATCGATAGGCCTGACCCAGGCTTGAACCGGTGATGTCTGGGTCACAGGGCTCCACTCGTGCTCTCAGTCTCTACTGAACCACTTGGGACCCCCTTCAGAGTCACTTTGACCTTCCACTTTTCCCTTTCTATTTTCTCCAAAAACAAAACCCTGTCTTTAATCCTCCCAACCACTCACATAATGAATGTATTTACTGAGACTGTTCATCACATTCACTAAAGCAGTACATACTAAAGCAAGCCTGACACTAACGCTTCAAGCACACCACAGACCTGAAAGGCTTATAGATACACATATTGGATACAGAAACAGAAATTTAAACTTATCACACACACGTTGATAAGCGAGCAGACAGATAAATAGGGAGACATAAGAAAACAGACAAGCCTGACAAAGTTACAAATGGAAATGTATAGTTTATGCATTTAGGACTGAAAATAGGAAGCACCTCTTTAAACCAAGGGTGGTGGGTGTCTGGAACAAGCTGCACTGTCATGTTTTTTTGAACTGATTCCCTCTGATGTTGCTTTCTAGACTGACAGAAAGACACTGACTCCTGGTTTTCACAGACAGATCACTCCTGTGCTTTCATATCTATCTTTTTTTGTGTAAAGCGACTTGACATGATGTGTAAATGAATGGCACTTAATAAAAATAAAGAGTAACACATTTTATTCAAAAGAGGGCCTCTGGAACAAGCCCTTCCCACCTCTTTATGTTCCCGGTTTGGTAATGGTACAAAGTATGTCTAAAAGAACAAAAAACATAAAAATAAAAATAAGCTCCAGCTTTGTCCTGATCTCCCTGGCACTGAAAGAGGGGATGAAGTCTTAACGGCTTTGAAAAGAAAGGAAATGATCAAATTGTGTGAGGCCTTCCTCTCCAAGAACTCCCACCGATGATGCATTTGGATACATTCTCCAGTTGTTAAGTAAGTTGGACAAAGCTTCTTTTAGTCTTTCTAATCCATGCCACGACCACCCCCCAACACACACAAATGCAAACAAGCACACACACGCACACACACGCACACACACGCACACACCCCCTTTGCAAAATCAGAGCCAGCGGAGGAAAAAGAACCCGGCTTGTCTGAATGGCGTCTGGCTTATCTGTACAACACTGTCACAGCCTCTTATCAGCAGCAGCACAGGAATTCCTGCCTGGCCAGCCGCAGCCCAAACCCAAACAAGCTCCCATTGTGTGCAGCTGGAAAAGAAACGGCCTCTCGAAGAAGAAGACAGACTTCAAAACGTTCTGGGGCTGTCTGATTTTTCTTTTTGGCCGGAGACAAAAGGAGACAAAAGTGCAAGCAGGGGCGCTAACGAGACAGCGCTGCTGCCAGGCCCAGGGGCAGCGAGAGCCCAGGCCGTTACCCCGATCCGAACGGATGGGAGGCGGAATCGGATACGATGCCGGGATCCTGGTACTGGACTAGCCCAATCAAATCTGCTCTTGTCTATTTGTGGAGGCCGTTTTCAAAAAGTGAAAAGGGCAAATTGCTGGGTGTGTTTTTTTTTATTTCTCTCTACTCTCCAGCCTGGAACTCACCCCTACTTGGTCCTATGCAGCTCACAGGGCTCCCCACTTGAAGCTGCTATTGTAAAAAATGCTTGTTACTGTACATCCATCCATTTTCAAACCTGCTTTATCCGGTAGAGGATCACGGGGGAGACAGCAGGAAATGGGCCCAAGGCAGAGTACACACCAGGATGCCAGTCCATTGCAGGGCATGGCACACACACACACAGACCGTGCTTAAATCACCGTGCTTAAACGTTATTTTTCTGCTTCCCACTATATATGCCAAGATGTAGTGACGTGCATTTTTCAAGGGGAAATCAGGGTACCCGGACAAAAACAGTACTGCCTCCAGGATTAGGAATATTGTATTCCTTACAGGTTTCATTTCTACAATAGATACTGCCTTAGTAATCACCTACCCTTGTCCATGCTGAATTCATTCCCTATTTCTCACTGGAAAATTGACATGTGCCCATGCCCCACCCAATACAGCGGAGAAAAACCACTGAGTACGCAGCTCATCCTTGTACTTGTTGTTTTTTGGATCGTTTTTCTTCTCAACGAATCTAAACATCCTGGCTTGGTTTGTAATCATTGTCCTGCAGCCCACAACTGTGCACACCTCTATTAATGGGCCCTCATCCTCTCGGATTCACCCTGTCAGGAAACAGCAAAAGCCTCTCTGCTCCCTGTCTCTGTCCTGGTTGCTGACATCCATGACTAGACTGCAGGAACATCTGCCAAGGGAGTTAATGTCATTTCCTACTGTTGTGCCTGGAGGTATTCATCATGTCTACCAGAGAGGATGAAGGGAATTGTACGACACACCATAATAGCTTGTAACAGTCTATATTGCAATCTTTCATGCTAGTATATACAAGTGGAAGAGTGAATTGAATGACTGTGTGGACCACCAGGGAATTATCCACCGTGCAGTTTGTGGCACTCTGGAAATACAATTACTGTATCTGCATCAGCAAGGGCACCCATACTGAACATGAAAATGGTCAAACCAGGCAGAGATCGCCTGAGCTGACACTAGTCCTCCTGGGAAACCAATCAATACTCAGTAGCCATCGACATCTGCTCTTTCTCTAATGTAGAATGCAAGCACTCAGCACAACATCGAGGCTGGAAATGTTAAATTATTAAAAATAAGTGAGAACTGAAAGGATGTGAGGATCCGTTTCTCTTTACATGGGGCCAACGAGCAGACTATAACAGACAGGAATTTTGCAATCTTTTTGGCAGGCTGCAGGAGTGATGGGGGGCGGGGGGGGGGGGGCTACCTTTCTCCCCGGAGAGAGTCAACTAGTCAGATCTCCCCGCTGTGTGCTAATCCCGGCTCAACCCAGTGAAAAGAGCGATGTGCACATCCTTAGAACGGCAAGAATCCAAGATTCCTGTTTCCTGCTGACACACTGCACTCATTTAGCACCTTCACATAGGGGTCACAGGGGACCTGCGGTCTCGGTTTCTCAGACCAGTTAGTAAATCTCGGTGACAAAATAAATTCACTGACGTGTGGAAATCTTTTCCGAATCTCGAATTAAGCACTGCATCGTGAACTCTGTGAAAGCACCAAGTCGCAAACCCCTGGTCTTGCCAAGGGCGAGAGAGAGTTCCCATGAACTGAGACATGAAGCGGCCCTTCCTGCTCGCTAGTCGCTGTAATGATTAATGTCCTGTGATGTACGAGTGAATTAAGTATGGGTGGTGCAGCAGACATCTCACTGCACAAAGGTTCCAATGTGATCTGCATGCAGAGTTAACAAGTAAGTTCCCTTTATCGGCAAAACTGTCTTAAAGCCGAGAGCAATATTTCTATGGGATTAGAAGAGGTGTATTCATAAGCCTGCTTGTTTACAATGTGATAGGGCCGCTTCACCTCACGTGAAGTTTTGTTTTCTCATTCTGAATCGCAGAATATTCCTGGAAATGTCATCTATTTTGTCATGTAAATTGGACATTTTACAAGTTACGATGTACATTTTACTTGCATTTTGGTTTTGGAATGCGCTCATCAATGCTGATTCTTAATAGGCCCCGAAATATAAAAAATAGCATTGCAGTTCCCCTTTTACTTCCAATGTGTTTTATTCCATGTATATAATAATTGCTTACACTTATATGGCGCTTTTCTGGACACTCCACTCAAAGCGCTTTACAGGTAATGGGGACTCCCCTCCACCACCACCAATGTGCAGCCCCACCTGGATGATGCGACGGCAGCCATAGTGCACCAGTACACTCACCACACACCAGTTCTCAGTGGGGAGGAGAGCAGAGTAATGAAGCCAACTCATACATAAGGATTATTAGGAGGCCATGACTGGTAATGGCCAATAGGAAATTTGGCCAGGATCCTGGGGTTACACCCCTACTCTTTTCGTGAAACGCCCTGGGATTTTTAATGACCACAGAGGCCTCGGTTTTACGTCTCATGCGAAGGACGGCGCCTGTTTACAGTATAGTGTCCCCGTCACTATACTGGGGCATTAGGACCCACATGGGTGAGCGCCCCCTACTGGCCCCACTAACACCTCTTCCAGCACCAACCTTAGCTTTTCCCAGGAGGTCTCCCATGACCAGGCTCACACCTTCTGAGCTTCAGTGGGCTGCCAGCTGTGAGTTGCAGAGTGATATGGCTGCTGGCTGCAACAAGTAGCCACAAGTATAACAAGTCACTGATAAATCGCTAATAAACAGCTCAGAAGAACTCCTCAGCAGCAGGACTCTGCTCCTCGGTCCAGGATGTCACATGTGGCCCGGCAGTCTCCCACTCGAGATGTGCCAGGCTAACGAAAGCTGGCATTGGCACGGCCGTGCTGTAAGAGACCGTGACCACGTTCAGGTACTCGCAGGAGAGCTGACACTGCCTTCCTGTGTGACTGTCCCTGGTAGAAAAACCCGATGCACCTGTACACACCCATTTCCTCAAACGCCATTCCCTCCATAGGCCCCTCCAAATCTGCAGCCCTGTCATATTATCACAAGTAAAATGAAAATAAATAGCCACAATACTCATAACGATTATGCTATGGCGGCATCATTATTTATAGTAAAGCTGTATCCTGTATTATTTCATCAGGTTGGCATTGAGATTTGAATAGCTTCACCAGAGCCCTGCTCCAGACAACTTCAGCTGAATTTAAACCCTGGCTGTACCAACTTCCTTTGCAAAAGCCCATGTAATGCGATTTAACACGCTGGAGAGGGTGCTTGTGCTTTATTGCCGGTATGAGGATCACACTTCCTGGCAATGCACAGTGAGTGGACTGCATTTCAGGATGCAGAAGGTCTGGTTGGATTCTTTCTGTGTGTTTTCATGGACAGGCAGCTACTGAGCTCACTCTGCTGATAACACCTAAGGAATTCAAAGCATGTGCAAACGTGGGGCCTCACACACACACACATTTGTATTCGTAGGTTTGCGGAGCCTGTTGACTCTCACTCTATTGTTATTTAGTATTCCAAACTCCGCTGACTTGCAACTCCACACAGGGGGAAAACAGACTTGAAGCAAATGTCTTTGTCCCATTTAGATTTAAAAGGGGCAGTGCGGTGGCTCTGTGGCTAAGGATCTGCGCCTGTGGCTGGAAGGTTGCTGGTTTGTATCCCGCAGCCGGCAGAGGAATCCTACTCTGTTGGGCCCCTGAGTAAGGCCCTTAACCCCAACTGCTCCAGGGGCGCTGTACACCGGCTGACCCTGCGCTCTGACCCCCAGCTTCTCTCCCTGTCTGTGTGTCTCATGGAGAGGAAGTTGGAGTACATGAAAAGACAAATTCCTAATACAAGAAATTGTATATGGCCAATAAAGTGATCTTATCGTATACCATGTGGTTTAAAAATAAAGTTACTTCCATTGTTGGGATGTCTGCACATCACCTGATAGACCAGGACCTCCTGTGCTTGTGGAGACATTTACTGCCCGCGTTGATAGTGACGCATGCCCCCCCAGATAACACAGACATATCCACGACCCTCCCTCACCCAGAGTTTCCGGACTCAAGGATCATGGGTTTCCGAGATGACTCCCAGCTGGGATAGCCAGCAGTGGAAGTTTTGAGTCTGAGTCCCATTTCAGTAAGATCGTGGCCGGATGAGGGATACGACACATCAAACTTTCTTTGCACATTAATGGCAACAGGGCAGCAGAGTATCTCAATTTGGATTTTTGCCTCCATTTAGTTTTCAGGCACTTCACTGTATTGCTTACCCAGATCGATATCAAAGTTGTGCTGTAGCTGATGGTGTAAATTGTGCGGGGCCAGATCTGGGGGCTAGCACAGCGGATCTCTCGCTTGCCACACAGTCCTGCTTTGCCGTACGGTGAATCAGCAGCTGTCCTCCAAACCCTCCCTCATTTCGCAGCCATAGGCATATGGCCAATACCTGCTCAGCTTCAACAGAGCAGAACTTGTTTTTTTCTAAGTGCGATACGTTCAAACGAAAAACTCCCATTGACTTTTTTCTGGGCGAGAAAGGTCTTTACTTTCCTGTCACAGAGCAGGACACAACACAGCAACTGCTTCAGCAGTCACTCTCTGGCTTGGGCTCCACATATTTCTGAGAACACATGCTCGGCATGGAGAGAAACTATAATTGCACTGCTGGGACCAAGATTCCGGCGAACTAGGAGGAGAGAGTCCAAGCAGATCAAGAGATGTAAGGCATCCCTGTAGCCAAAACCCAGCATTCAGAAACTGTTTAGTTGTCGACTAAAAAAATCTGACACAAGCAAGCAGCCAGACATGAAAAGGAAAATATCCTATTATACAGAAAACTTGGGGGCAGGATTCACGCGGATAAAAATTGTTCAGTGTTGCTCTACTCAAAGGACAGAAAAGACAGCTTATACAGAGGAACCTGGAGGCAGCTGAACTGTGGCAGGTGTGAAGAAAGATATTACAGACAGGTGGAGAGGCTCTGACTGTCCTTCATCGCCGGACCTCTCTGCTAGCTTGTGTGATGAGTATAGATCCATCTCCTCTTTAACGTGCTCACACTGCCAACAGGCAGAAAACAAGAGCTGCATTTTCTGCCACACTGTGAGCAAAAATTCTTCCCCAAAGTAATGGATCTAATCCCAGAATTCCCACTCCCGCCAGAATCTGAACAGTTTCCAGTCCTGTGACTGGGGGAGGAAACTCAACGCAGCTGCAGTACTATGTGATCTCCTATGCCAGCCTGAGGAACAGTAAGCCTGAACGTTGTGCTAATTGTATCTGCTTTGGCAACACCGAAATTCAGTGGTCTTGCCAATGAGGCTCTTTGAATCTGAATCAATCTCTGTCTCTTATTTTCGAACCACCTCCTAGCCACCACCCCTCCCTCTCCTACACTTCAAAACCTGGTTCAGCAGGGGTGCCAGCCCATTCAAGGGCAGTCAGGATGGTGGCTCTCCAACACTTTGCTTATCTGTCTGCCTGCGAGCAACTGAGAGGGTCTGATTTAGGAGAAGTGTCTGCAGGGTCACCAGATTCCCCTTATCCCTTCACCCCACTGCCCTGGGAGGAGACCTAACTAGAGCTCTGTGCTCCTCCATAGTCACTCAGTTTTAGAGACTTCTTCCTTTGCTGGATCCGCAAACAGAGACGGCAAGAGCACACGTTCACATTGACGTTCAGTTCCTAGAAGATTCCTGATCCGTTCGGGCTATGGGGAGTAACTTGGGCATTTTACTACAGTGCACTTTCACAACAGCCTGCAGAGCATAGGAATTATACACACACTCTCACCACCAGTCACACTTGTATCCTTGCCTGCTCTTCAGACATTTACAACACGACAGCTGATGTTACCAGGATACCTGAAGCCAAGAGCAGCCAGGCGCAGTCAGTAGCAGCCTGGCCTTTCATACTGCTACCTCCCACTGTACGTCCAATCACACTCACAAACTGATTTTGTCTGTGCGATGGTGCAGACACGAGCTTTGCCTGACATGTCAACATTTTTGCCCGTTGTGCAGTCAATACCCCCTATCGCGCCACTCCAACATGCTCTGCCCCCTGTTTGTGCCAAAGAAGCAGTATGCGAACTGGCCCACACAGCCTGGCCCCTCCTTTCCCGATCCGAAACTAATTCCTACCAGCCTGGAAAACTGCGGTGGAATTAGCGTGCAGACTGCGAGCGGGCTTTGATGTGGGTGTCAGTGCCCTGCAGAGAATGTCTTGTGGCTTGGAGCTTCTGTCTGTCTGTCGCCCAACCCCAGCCTGCTCACTAGCAACCCCCCAGCCTCCAGGACCACCTCCTCTCGAGCTCCAGCCCCGACTCAGGGCGCTTACGTCACGACTTCCTGTGAGGAGCGAGGGTGCTTTCGGAAGGGATGGCAGCACTGCTTCTGTCAACAAAGGCAAATGCAAGAGTTGGATGCCTTGGAGCTAAAGGAGGAATTAGCCAGAGAGGGCGGACTGCCTAGCACCGGCTAACACTTTGTTATAAGTGCATGGGCTGTAGAAAAAAAATCAAAAATGGACAAAATGTCTGCAGAGCATGCTTTCTCGTTTGCCACCAATCTTCATGTTTTAGTTTTATTTGTGAACAGATTGCTGTGTGCTGCCACGCTCTCTACCACCAGGAAAACAGCCACACAGGTCCTCCTCTGAACAGGCGGGGCTCCTGAACTCACCGCTTGCAGTGCCCGATCAGCAGGCGCTGTCTGGGAGAGTATCAGAGGACGGGGAATTGAGACGAGCAGCGTGTTCCTATGACATGTGCACAGAACAACACACGCCCGGGAGCTAATCGGTGTGGATTTACAAGCCGGGACGTGTGAGTGATGGCTGGGATGGGTTGCCTAGCGACAGGCCTGTTGATGTCCAAACAATGATTCTGTCAAGTGACTCACCCCCCCCCCTCCCCCCCCCACTGCCACCCCACTCAAACCCCAGCAGACAGACCGGGTTCCATCTAGCATGGCAGAACAATACGACTACTGTCCCACGCAGGAGACGTCTGCAGGAAAACACACACACTACGAGGGATGCTCACATCCATTCCTGCATGCCAAAACACCTTTAAATCTAACTGGTTTAGGAATGTCTACAAAAGTAAAAGTTTTCACATGCACCTACAGCATGAGAAAAGAGATCAGGGACAGCAGACACAGATCCACAGTGATCCGTCCCAGGGGATGTTTCTAAAAGCTGTGCAGTGCAGCCTTGGCTGAGTGTCCGGCTACAGAAGCAATGCCACTCAGATACAGTCGGAAGACCAGAGAGGTGAACAGCTGGCTTGTGCCAGCAGCCACTGAGTGTCACTGCGGCTGGCAGCTTTGTGCAGCATTCCGAACCACTTAGGCGCGTTACCAGTGAGGTGATTTCAGCCAGAACTGCAGATGACGGAAAGTTTAAAAACTGATTTCCAACGGATCCAAAAACTCACTATCGGTTTTTCATACAGACTTCAACTCTACCCTCTGCAATACTTTTCAGAGAAGCCCGATCGTAGACAGGCCACCTCATGACAGACACAAATATAATTACATTTATGTCACACATGCTTGCTTCACAAGAGTCAGAGATTGGGCTGTGAATGCCTGCAGTGTATCTCCCCTGTCACAGCCAAGCTCTCCTGTAGGGGGCAATGCATAGTGATTCTGCTATCCATTATTACTACACTTTATCCAGTACAGTTATGATGGAGCCGTTACAACTCAGTTGTGCTGGAGCTGTGGGGAAACTGGAGCCCATCCCAGCTAATTAACCTGCCAGGATGTCTTTGGACCATGGGAGGAAACTGGAGCACCCAGAAGAAACCCAAGAGCACGGAGGGAACATGCAAACTCCACACAAATAGCACCTGGTGGCACAGTGGTTATTTTGGCTGCATCACAGCAATGGGGCCCTGGGTGATTCTACTTGTTGCAGTAATCCCATGATTTACTGACATTGTGTTTGTCATATGTAATGCCTGCTTTACAACATGCTGCAAAACACACTGATTGTGGAATGCATAGCATTTCAACATTCATAAAGAAAGCTGCTTGTACTTTGTATTACAGTTCTACAGGAAAAGCTGAGAATAATTCCAGGCTAAAAAGTTAAAAGAAGAAAAAGCATTTCACCTGTGGAGTCTTATTCAGGTCTGTCTTCTTCAATAAGCCCCCCCCCCCCCCCATAGCTTAAATGCATGTAGCCTTTTCTACTTTTCAGCCTGGAATTAATCCTCTACTTGTTCCTTCGCATCTCACACGCACATGTAGGCTCCTACCTTCATCCCACACACATATATGGTGGCTCTGTGGCTCAGGATCTACGCCTGTGACTGGAAGGTTGCAGGTTCAACTCCTGCGGGCGGCAGAGGAATCCTACTCTGTTGGGCCCCTGATCAAGGCCCTTAACCCCAACTGCTCCAGGGGTGCTGTACAATGGCTGACCCTGTGCTCTGACCCCAAGCTTCTCTCCCTGTCTGTGTCTCATGGAGAAAAGCTGGGGTATGTGAAAAGACAAATTCTTAATGCAAGAAATTGTATAGGGCTAATAAAGAAACATTATCATATACATGTAAGAATCTTTATTTCATCAAGACCAAGTGCAGAAACCCACAGCAAATTGGTGAGCACCGCTGCAGGAAGTAATGATCAGGGTTAACCATACAAATCCTCATTTTGTATCCATTCAAGTGATTTTGTGTTTTGGCATTTCTTGGTTCATCAGCTGAATGGGTTGTTGTCTTGAGGTAAATGAGGTCAAACTGAGTATGCACAGCCTCGGATGTAAGCACAGAGGAGCTCTCGAGACGTCTGCGAAGCTGCACTCTCATCTCCTGTGCTAAATTAATTCATTTGCAAGGGTGATTGTGTGTTCAATAGGCTCTGAAGAGGTATCACTGGCAAGCAAGTACGTCTTAATGCACTTCAGAACTGGTTCAGGGACACTGGAAATTTGAAGAGCCCACACTTCTTGTACTACATATGTTATTAAATAATGTCTGTGCCCTGACTCAGCTGAAGGAACTTTTAAACGCTAAGCATGTTAACTGAGCAACTAACTTGCCACTGGTTGGCTTTCTGTGTTTGTTGAGATCCGGGAGTTGCTACTGTGATAGAGTGAACGACATAATAAAGTCAAGGCTGTGGAAAGTGTGAATGACTGGAGCGCCATAAAATATTAATCCAACACAACCAAAAGCTCCGAGCTGCAGAGACAAGAGACGATATGGATCCTGCAGCACCCATCGGATCAAATGTTGTTGTCACACCGAAGTTTCTACACCTTGGTCTACACAAAGTAGAGCACGTCAGCTCGTCGTCGGGTGATGGGTTTGCAGGCGACAGGAGAGACCGTCTGGGCGCGAATGAGGTCGCTTTGGTGAAACGGGGAAGGCACGCCAGGAATGCTGTCGGCGAAGTGCTGTTGCTTTGTGAATACGGCGCGACCTGGGTGCGCGCTGTGTCCTCCGCCCCCTCGCCGTGGCGCTAGGACCCGGGGAGAGCGGAGACTAGCTGTTCGGCAAGCGGCAGCGGCACCGGGACTCCAATCGCTCCCCCGGATTCCAGCGTGAACTTCCCTCGGCTGACGTCAGCTGGCAGGCTCGGCTGTACTCGCCGCTCCGGACATAGCGCTGTGAAAAATGCTGCTCTCCGTGCCGCCAAGGACAGGACTCAACCCTTACAACGGCTACAACAGCAGAAACACCAAAAAGGTAAACCGATCCCGCGTTTCGCGGTCCGCCCCCGCTCTGGGCCGGCCGGCGGGGCTGGTTCGGCGGTTTGGGCTGACAGGATTCGGCGAGCCGCCGAGAGCTGCAGTGTCCTTGAAAGCGAGACGCGCGGAACAGCAACTTCAGTATTCGCAGAACACGGCTGCTGTTACTGTACTGTACCCCGCTGCCGTGCGAGTGTCACACAGAACTACGGCGGCGCCGGCGATTTCCTCCTTTTCACCTCAGTGGGCTTTTTGCCTTTTGGGTTAATGGCACAGAAATGTAACTACAGCGAACGAACTTGCGCGGAGAGTAGAGGACTAATATGATTATAATGGGGGTGGGTGGTGTGTTTGGGGGGGGGGGGGTGGTTGTTGATATAGTGTTAGTGACGAGGGACAGGCAAGGGGGGTGGGGTGGTGAAGTAATCGATTATTGCGACGAGAACGGAGCTGCACTCTCAGATTCACGATGTAAAGGGGGGGGGAAAAACACCTCCCTTCTCCCCCAGTCTTTTAAGAGAGCGGAGAAGTTTGGCAAAAGTTTTTTTTTTGTTCTATTAAAACCAAGTGGTAGGTTGCCCCACCCCTAAAAAAGGGGGACAGAAAGAATCCCACTACGAGGACTAGACTCGAGCTCTGCTTTGCCATCTTGACGAATCGTTAAGAAATTCAATCAAATCGTCAACCCCCCCCTTCGCGTTTTGGGCCAAAGACATTTGACAACCCCCTCCCTCCCCGGTGAAGGACTCGGGCCTTTTCTAAAGAAAAGACCATTTGAAAGATATTTCATACTTATGTAACAGTGGGTATATGCGCTACTCGCCCAGCGTTGCCGTGCGGTCAATTTTATTGTGACTTTGTTGCACTTGAGGGAAAACAAGTCGTTTAACTTTATGACGTAGAGCGAAAACTGGAGACAATGCCTTGTTCGCAAGTCGTCTCAGCACGAACTTCACAGCGAATTCCTAATACAAGAAAGATTGTGTATGGCCAATAAAGTGATCTTATAAAGGGAAACTGGCCGGCTGGGGTTAAACGGGTATCTTTGTAGACATGGAGGTTTCTTCTTACAGATTCAAGTTATCGCCTGTGACAGCAGGAGAGAATAGCTTATGCAAAACGCATGAATAAATGGGAAAGGTCAGTGGTAATCTTTGCACCTAAACAATCTTTTCCGAGCTGCCGATTAAAGCATCATGAACTGAAATGTTTACCTTATGGCTCCCGCTTGTATCCGTGCAGAACCCTGGCCCTCGGGGTTTCCCTACCCGTGTCTGATCATCTCCCCCCCCCCTCACTGCCAACGCGGTGCACAACACACCGAACCATCGGTCTGGAAGGTACTTCTGACTGTTTCTGCGTGCATCTTGAGAGTAAATACTTGGGCTGTTGGGGGTAGACGCAGAGCCTCAGATTGATTCTGAACATGTCTGTGTAGTATTAACTTAAATATCCCACTGAGTTTCTGCCGTGGAAAAACAACCGCAGAAAAGAGAGGGGTTTTGCAATTTGCTATTCCCCTTACTGCGTACGGAGCGGTTTTAAAATGAACGCCGGCCCTGCTCCGGCGACAGCCGACAGTGACGGCTCAGGTGAGCTCGTGGGGTCGGACTGCTGTCCCCCCCGCGCGTGCACCTCCACACGTAAGCCTTTCGCACCTCGCGCTCGCCCCGGCCAGGCAGCAGGGCTCGCCTTGTGCCTCGGCTGTCTGTCGGCGATTTCACCGGCTCTTCACCTGCCCAGCTGCTGCCCCCGCCCTCGCACCTGACCCGGCCGTGCAAAAAAAAAAACAAACACGTTAAATGAATTGCAGCAACGTGAGAACGGTAACGATTCTGGTCGTGGCGAACGTAAAATAGTCAACATTTGCTGGTCAAGTTGTGCTTTAATTGCATGTTTGGAAGCATATCAAGAGGTATCAAGACACGCCTGCAGTCTGTATTTGTGGTTGGCTTGTCAATGTCCGTCATGGGGAGGCTCTGAAAAACTCTGATTGTTAATGTGCCATAATGCTACACAAAAGCGGTGCTGGAAAGCCTGCACGAGGGAAAGTGTTAAGGAATGGAAAGAACGTGTATTTTAAATATAAATCTTACGGATGCGTCATGCGCGACGGTCTATGAAGCCTTGCAGCATGGGGTACTGTGCGTCTCCGATCTAACGCGTATGCTTTTGATATACTGTAGTGCTTTTTTTGCAGCGTCCTGTTAGGTGCAGTAAAACGTTAGATAAGGCGCATAAACCTCTTAAGAACCCGGCCCTTTGAAGAGGTCTGGCAGTATTGGTGTCACCTGTATGAACTGTATGTAGACAGAAAACAGATTAATTATTAGTGAAAGATGCTCCGTTATACATACTGACACAGGTGCTGGATTAAGTGAAACTGATGCACGAAACAGCCTGTGTTTTTTGAGACGATAGAGAGAGTCTAAGGGCGCTACCTATGGCCCAGTGCAGTTTCACCGAGAGGAGAGCACGGCGCAGTTCCACCCTTTCTCCCTCCTCCGTCTCGCGCTCCCGGTGGGAGCAGAGCAGGGCAGCGCTGGCCCGGGGGACGGGCCCTGGTGCCGGGCTGGATCCGAGGGAAGGAGGGAGGAGGTGTCGGGCGCTCTGGCGGGATGGGTCTGGGCGGAGTGTAAACAGGCTGTCGGCAGGACGCTCCGTCTCTGAAGCCGGCGTGGGGCTCGGGCAGCAGAGCACAGGACAGGATGAGTCCTTGCTGCCCGAGCTCAGCCACGAGAGGCTCTCAGTGCCCTCACACCCCGGCCACTGCGGACTTCACTGCCGGCCTCACCGCTCAAGATCCTCTTATTTAGACCTTCATCTCCTCTTTGTGCAAGGGCAGGTAGGGCTGTGGGGAATAAGAGAAGCCTGAGCCAAAAGCAGGGCTGTCAACTCTCGAGTCCTGCAAGTTGTATAGGAGCTTTTCAATGCCTAGCCGATTGATAGCAAAAAAAGGGCAATATGGCTTCTTATCCATATAAACTTGATTATAAGATTCCAGGTGGACAGGTAACCAGGAGACCCTGTGGTTCTCATACAGTGATTTTGCCCACCCTGGGTTTAAAAGTCTATGGGCAGGCTTCTGCCTCACAGCTCTTGGGTCCTGGGTTGGATCCCAGCATTGAGAGATCATTTGTGTGGAGCTTGCATGCTCCCTAACAGGCTCCCATGTCCTTTTGCTAGCTATTTCCCCACCAGGCTTCGCACATGCAGGGACGTGGGGTCATGTGTCTTTACCTCTGTGCTGCACTGCATTTTAAACATCAACAGCTAAACATTCCACTGCGCTTTAGCACAAACACCTGCGACATTCATCAGGAAATCCACAACCATTGTTGACCTTATAACATAAGGAAAGTTTGGTAAATTTAGGTTAGGTTTCGCCGCAGCTAACTGATTCAGGGATTTCATTAACCACGTCTTGAAAGAAGCAGGGCGTTTGCTTCGACAACATGCCAGGGTAGCTAGTTCCAGACTCCAACCACCGCCGGTTGCCCGTTTGCCCAAGACTTGAAATCCCATCAACCTAGACTGGACTATTACTGATACAGTCATTTCTCCAGCAGTGGAGCTACACGTGCTTACTGGAAAGACAGAACTGTGGAGGTCACATTGACATACGCCTCGATTCCCAGCACACAAAAACACTACCCTGCACTCGTGGAGGAAAGGGATGGAAATTGTCCTACCGGTTCCGCTTTCCTCCCATCGGTCCAACACGTGCTGGCTGGGTTTGACGGGCTTTTCCAAAAGGTCCCACATGCTGTGGCTCTGTGATGTATCGGCAGCCTGTGCTTCCAGGGTCAGCTCTGGCGTGTTAAGGCTGTCTCCGGGATGAGCCGCCCCTTCTGATAATGCACAGCTGGAGATGGAGCACGATCAATGGACGGGTCAGCAGAAGGCACCAGTGGGGGGGGAGTGTTGCTGGAGGAATGGCAGCCCCTGGCCACGGCCTCGCTTGCACCCTGCCAGACCTCACTCAGTTTATCAGAAGACCCAAACAGCTGGCACGATGACGTTTTTGAAAATGGCAGCTGATCCCTCCTAAAGGGTTCTAGTGTGGTACACCTTGGGGTAAAAGAGCCAACCACTGCAATGGCCAAAGAAGATAGGCGACATGTGTCAGCAAGTTCTCCCACCCTGTCTGACCTGCTTTGAGCTCTTTACTACAAAATAGTTTCCCGCTGCAACTTGGTCAAGTGGCCTCTTCAGTACTGACGATCCAGGATTTTCAGTGTGTCGATCATTGTTTAATACTCGCTGCGTACAGGGAAATGGTGAAAAGGTGCGGATTTGCCGTTGGAACATTTCATCATGACCAGCCCGTGAACTTCGCTGATGGCTTCAGGCTTTGCCGGTGAAGTGGACTGACAGTTTACCTTACCAGGAGGCCAAACAGGGGACTGGTCCTGTCTAAGCGTGTGCTCAAGCTGCCCCATTTCTCCACCAGCTTCAGGATTCCTGTCGGTTTCTGCCGCAGTGGAAGGCGTCGTGTATGTTTTAGTTTTCAAACCCTTGCTGTGACGCGGTCAGTCCAGATGCCAAATCCTCTTCATGTCAGCAGGACAGAAATGCCTCATGCAAGATGCACATTGCTGCCAGCAAGCCGAGTCTCCCTGCTGAAGAAACCACTGTCCTTGATTGCTTCCCTCTTGAGTTCTGGTGACTCCAGACATCAGGGATCGGTGTTTTTCGGACGTGTGGCTTGAATGTGCCATGTTTTTCATATTACTAGTTTTGAATTTGTGGGTGTTGTTTTGGGTGGGACTGGGCAGTCATGCCAGCAAAATGCCAGCAGCTCCACGATTCTGAACGATTCTTGCGCCAGACGAAAACAACCGCGTGGCTCTCAGAGATTCATACCTGCTGTGTCCAAACAGTTTGCACACTTGAGTTTCGGAACGAACCTTGAAAAAACACTACTGTGCAACCCGGCATCACTATCAGGCTTCTTAGATTTGTTTTCCCTGATTACATAAAAAATTGCAGAATGGGATTTATCATTCTACCCAACATGTATCTTCAAAATGCATGTAATAGTATTTTAAAAGTAAGCTGTAACAGCAATGAGAGGGATGAATCCTTGGTGAGACAATACCAGGAAAAACAGTCTGATCAGTCCCCAGCACACTGTCGCTAGCCCTGTCCCTGGGGAGTGCTCGGAGTCACATGACCGCGGCAGCGTGGTCATATCCTGTGCTCTCGCTCTGCGGGAGGTCGGGGCTGCTGGGAGGAGTGTTTATGGAGGAGGAGGTGTGGTTGAACGGATGTGGACAGTGGCACCGCAGGTCAGTTAGCCCGCTTTCCTGGAAGTGCAAGATGGAGAAACATCCCCCATCACATGTGGATACGCTAAATAAAACTCCCAGTCGGGCACCTTTCATTGCCCGTCTTCAGAAAGGAACCCAGCATGTCTCTCTCCTCGGCCCATGGCACAGAGGAGTCAGGGACATAAAACTGAATTGCAAATTATTTTCACCTTTTTTTTATCTCAATTGCTGTTCAAGTTAACTAGCCACGGCAGTGCTGCACTCACTTACATAAGACCTCTATAGAAAAATGCTTCACTATGCTGTTGGTTCCATTTAGCTCAAAAACAGGAATGGTTGAGCAAGGATGTCAGCTGGAGCACAGACACATCTCCCACTGTGTACCACTTAGGGGCCACTGCTGTGTAGCAGTCCGAAGACCACCCATCTGCCCCTGCCTTCCCAGTTTTGTGGTACTACACAGCATTCCCAGCCACAGTGGTACAGCCTGGATTGAAACTTGCAAACCCTGGGATTGCAGGAATCAACCACCTGCACTTCAGGCTCAGGCTTTTGACCGGATGAACCAATGGTGAATCTGCTTCAAGCACTTTGCCACTAAGCAGTTATCCATGCTCAGAAAACCTGCCTAGCACTGGGAATTTTGTGGATGGCTTAGGCTTGAGGTGTAGCTGCTGTACAAAGAAAATATGAAGATGCAGATACAAGATGCTCCCTATGTCTTATGATAGTAAACCGAAGGAAGAGCCCTCTTGGTAGAGGCACTGCAGTGACCTCTATAACGTTCAGACAAACACAGCAATGAACCCTTCACTTCTTACATCATTTAAACCATTATGAGAGAGGTAAAGCTATACTGAGCACTGCACCGAAGCCTTACTAAAAAATACATGCTTAGTTTCTATAAAACTAAAAATCTTCTAGGAGACTTACTTTTCTGAAAAATGAATGCAAATAAGTACTACTGTCCAGCTCTTTAAAGCAAACAGGAGAACCCAGACTTGGTCAGTGCCCGCAGAGTGATGTTTTAGAGCTTTTACATGCTCTACACTTCATCTTCCAGATAACCAGCAGCAATCCACACCCAAGCAGCCTCTATAAAACCCACACATGGGCCTCTTAAAAATTACTTTAGACGTTTTAAGGAGGATTGTGTGTGCGTGCGCCATAGTACCAGTTTTAAGCCCTGAAACAGATCAGCACTGCAGCATTCGTTCTTAGCTATGAAATGTGCTCCAGCTTTAGGGAGAAATTGCACTCTACGAGGCCACTGCTTTACTAGCACCCTGGGTAGTCTGTGCTGCTTCTATTCCTCATTAATCAAAGACCTGCCAAGGAAAATATGATCATTAAACTCCAAGCAACTCAAACCACATGTTGGGCAAGCATATGTGGCCATAGACCCAAGTGAGCTAAAAATGAGACAAAATTCCCGTCACTTGTGAAAATTGCGGTTAAACAAAAATTCCTCCCTGCGTAGAATTTTAATATTGCCCTTTGTATATACAGCGCCTGCTATTCCTTACTGCTTTTCCATTGCCTGCATCTCTCCAGTTTGACATCGGATTCTCATCGGTGAGTTAATGAGGATTAGAGAGGCAGCTTCTATGATCTCGCCTGCCAAACCGCCCGCTGTCCCTCCAGCAGTGTCCAGTATAATGCATATGAGGGTGACCCATTCCTCAGAAAGAAACACTACAGCCTTTTCTGCTGTCCTGTATATAGAAACTTTAAGTGCCTTACAGTGATATTTCATGAAAGAACAGCTATAAAAAATAAAGAATATTATCCCTTGATAACTTTTATTTTCAAAACAGTAATAATTGCTTGGATTGGCAATGTGCTTTTATATCCCAAAGAGCTGCAAGTGCCTTTACGCATGTATGAAGTCACCCATGTGCTCCACCACCACAGTGATGGCAGCAGCCCCACTGCACCACCAATCAGGTGGAGGAATGAGGAATGGAATGAAGAGGGGTAGTTAAGGAGGCCAGATTAAGGAAATCCCGGTCAAACACACAAGTATAACAAAAGAAAACATACATGGAAAGCGTGTGGGATTCCGCACCAAAAGAAAAAAGAGGGCTGATTAAATCCAGTTCTCAAGACAAAGAATGAATCTGCCAATACTCCATCACCTTTCCTGGATTCGAAAAGTTTACAGTCATACTTCTGTCTGGGAGATCCCCTTCCTGTGTGTAAATACAGCCAAGCGGCATAAACTGCGCTTCCAAGGAGAGGACACTGTTCAGACCGAAGGATCATTCAAGGATTGGAGCCCCCCCATGGTGCCGGAGGGCAATTCTTGATGAAATGTGGCGGGAGAGGGCCGCGGGGGTATGTCCGCCGCTGCGATGCGGTCCGGGAACCCCGGGGGGGCTGGAAAACCACAATCCATGCCGGGATATTGGGCAGAAGCAAAAGGAGGAAGAGGAAGGAGCGGGTCTCGGAGGACAAACGGCAAGAGCCGACGTGGATGTCTGTGCCCCCGCACGGTGCCGGGCGGCTCGCCCGCATCCCTTTGTGCCGGAGTTCACCGGGAGTTCAGGTGGCGGGCCGGAGAATTCTTGACGTACAGTATCTCTTTCCCATACCTGTGGTTAAGGGATAAATAAAGGAGAGGAGACGGAACAAAACAAAAACTCTGCAAGGGGGAGAAAAAAGGGCCCTTTGTGCGAGAGGTGATTGCAAAACCAGATGGCAAAGGGTTTCAATTACGGAGCTTCTTCCACCCTGCCCCCTTCTCCCAAATTCCCCCCTCTTCTGTGCCAAAGTGATGGAACCGGAAAAAACCCCATGGAGAAAACAATGGCCACCTTGGTTTTTCTTATGCCCCTCTTAACAGACAGAATGTATAGATCCCGATAAAAACGTGTTTCTGACGCCTCGTTCCGATGTGTTTCTCAATCCGTGACTTAGGGGGGCCCACCCTCATTCCAGACATTTATCTTATTCCAAGTTGGAAACGGGATGCTTTTGAGGGGAATGGCGCTTGCTGCGAGTGGCCCAGGAGCTGGCTCTGAGTGCAGACTGCTGTAGGGTATGGACTGTGTCATCTGCCAACTTTAGGCTGGGGAGTCTCGGAACCTTTTGTTGGGCAGCCCAAATCCAAGCACCGAAAAATCAGCGATTTCTGAAAACGTGGAAAAATTCATGTGCATTCAGTCAAGCCCATGATTTTTTTAATCAAACATTTTTTGAACCGCAAAACAGAAAATTCTTCAGTTCTCATGAACCTTAATTAAGTAAATTACTTGCTTAGTAAATCCATAACATCCCCTGTCCAATGGTCACTGCCTGGCATAGGAATCTCTATCTCTGGTCCTGGACTGCCCCAGTCCAGTATGATAGGCTGATCTATAAAAAACACCCACTTTTAAAGAATTAAAGAATTTTAAAAGGAATACCTGCAATTTACTAATCACCTGTGGAAGTAGTTTGGGTTAAGGTGACTGGTCCTTGAGAACAAAGAGATGTTCATATTTTTGGCCAACCATTGCCAGGATCTGGGGGCTGTAGTCGGTCAGGGTATCCTAGGTTTGCAGAAAAGCAGTGTTCCCTTTCACCCTTGACCTGTCACATGCCCATGGGCTTGCAGTGCTGCCATCAAGAGCTGCGTCACACCTCCAATCACTGCTGCCGTCTCCTGTGTGCGTTCCAGGACACATGGAGCATAAGTCTCCAATTGGAGCACGCCTACGGAGGAGTGTGTGTGGACGCAGCATTCCTCATTTCCCCTCTCTGCACTGGTACGAGGGTCACAGCAGTAATAGTTACTGGCGATTACAAACGTTGTATGGTATGAGAAAAAAACAGAAATAACTGGCGCAGAGTTCTTTGGAGACCAGTGGTGCACAGTAATTCCCTCCGTCAGCGTGTTTTAAATGCAGTGTTTAAGCAGTGAAAGATTTTAAGATAAATGAGAGGGCACTGAATGGACCGACAAATCCCAGATCATGAGTGTGCTCCCCCAGGAGTGGAGCTGGGAAAACTGAACTAGCAATCCAGAGGGGGAAAACAATCCTGGTTGTGGAATAAAGTTGCTCTGTAGTTTTGCAGTTTTGGGACAAGCAGAGAATCTGTATCCACACGGCAGCTTTTTAACTCCTCTGCTGCCGCTCGTGTGTCAACCAGATTTGATGATGGCCATGTGCTCGAGAGAACATTCTGCAGCTCCTTCAATAGGTAGAGGTTACCTTATCACGAGAAGCAGCTTTCTGGTTGATTTAGATGTTTGTGAATAGGTACAACTTAAATTATGGAAGGCATTTCATATACAGCCACAATGCCCCAATGTACATATTAACTGAAAGAAGACTGTATGACAAGAGTTAAAAGAAGGCTCAGCTGAACAGTTAATCTTATGTATTCTTTTTATTTATTGTTGTTGTCATTCTGTAAAGCGCTTTGAGAAACCACCTTTAAAGGTGCTATATAAATTAAAGTTTATTATTATTATTTTATTAATCTTTAACATTCAGGGTTTCTGCCTGAGCGGGTTAGTGCTTCCAAAGCTAACCTCAGAGGAAACCGCAAAGGCATTCCAGTATTGCCCAGTGAACACTACAGAAAATGGAATTGAACTTCACGCATCTTAATTTTTTTCAATTTTCCCAAGTTGAGGGAACAATCCTGAACACTCCAGCCTGTGTCGCTAGCTTCTATAACAGAGGGCTCTGTAGGTCATGTAATAGTGACTAAGAGCAAAAGAGGACTTGATCTTCTGGCGGTGAGGCATAGAGTTGTGGCTCTTCCAGTGCAGGATCCATTTCAAGTCAGTTTTAATTACTTAATTGATCGCAAGACAAGTCTAATTACAGCTAAGTAGGAGAGGCCAAAGGTGCCAACTTTTTACGTTTTTTCCATGGACGCTGGGTGCTTCTGGGAGGATATGTATAATCCCAGTTGACGGGAATAAGGAGACAAATTGAACTACGGGTCTAGCAGGGCCGCCAGTAGAGTAGAGGGGAGAATGGAACTCTTCTGTTGAACATTACACTTCTCGTCATGGGTGCACATTCCTGCCTCCTTAGTTTTCTCCCTGCACACTTGATTCTCTGGAGTCAGCACCTATGCATGAGACGGTGACAGTGGTCCTGAATGGCACTGCCATATCTGTAAGTGGGCAGATGGAGAAAGGATTGGATACTGTGATGAATTTATCTGGCTGACTAGGTGGTTTTAAAAGCGACTTGCACTTGGACTTGTTTATATGACTAGGCTCTACTCTGTGGAAATCTGAGCGAAGTACCTTGCTAATCAAGGGTGCAACCCACAACCTTCAAGGTACACGTCCAGAGCCCAGAGCGCTCTCCCCGGTAGAGTACTGTGAAGCTGCGGAGGAGATGTTCTGTCCAAAACCCGCAAGCCGGAAAAGAAAACAATAAAGGCTGCAGATATTGTACTTGTAGAGCAGACAGCTTGTAGGCTTGCGTTTCTGTAGGTGCTCCTGGGCTCTTCAAAGCAAGGACCAGGTTTGAACAGCAGGTCACAATGGAGTGGTTTTTTAATATATTTTCTCTGTGACTCAGCAGAAAGAGGGAGGGGTGGATGTTTGTGCTTTTGAACTTTTGCTCAGGGATGGGATTTTAATTTTGGAGGGTGGCAGGGAAACGAGGAAAGAATCTGGGACTAGCTGGATGAAGAAAATTAAAGCAAAGAAAAAGGAAAATAATATCATGTCAATCGTGCATTATTTATAGGACTTCTGCTGCGAGAAAGGATGGGAAGGATTCATTTAATTTACTGTCATTCTGTGGTGGTATGGATGTTAGCACTGCTGCTGTACAGCTCTAGGTTTCTGGGTGCAATTGCAGACTGGGGTTCCTTCTGTGTGGAGTTTGCATGTTCTGTATTGGGCTTCAGATTGAGCGTCGGTTTCCTCCTAGCGTCTAACAGCAAGGTTAACTGGCATCTCCGGATTGTCCCTGTGTGTGTGTGCCCTTCGAGGGACTGGAATCCTGTCCAAGGAAATCTTTCGCCCTGTGTGTGCCCTAGTCTCGGTTAACTCCGCACTGAAAAGTACAAACGCAAAACATGTTCAGGCCGCGGAGCCGCCTTCTGGAACTTCTGGTGGTGGAGCGAACCTCTGCTCGTACCTCTGCAGCTGGCACATTGCTTTGGCCCTCCTGCTCCAACCACAAATTAATATCAACTTATTTCATAGTGACCCCATAGCCCTGACAGACCCTGTCTGCAAGATTATAGCAATTAAAAACGCCAGCCTCTGAGTCTGCCTTCCTACTCCAGGCCCACTGTTGTAACTGACTTTGTTTAACATTGTTTCAGGACAAGCGAGACTAACTTCCTGCCCTCTTCCCCCCCCTCCCACCCCTTTCCTTTTCTTCTGGCGATGCTCTGCTGCTGGCGGAGAGTCAAATTGCACAGATTAATGTCTTGGAATTCCAAGTATTCCCCGCTCAAACAATGCGCTCATTACAAGAGGGGTGTTGGCTTTTGCAAATCTGCCTCTCTCTCCTTCTCCAAAAGAAAAAGTTGCCCTTCTCAAAAGGGCTGGGAGGCTTTTTAGAAAAATCAGACAGGGGAACCTGTAAACTGCAGAATTCAACCAGGACCTCTGACCTGTAATTTGACAGGAAGCTGGAAGAAGTTATTCTTTTAAATAACTAGCATTTTTAGCCCTCCTCTTCCCAGTCCCTCATCCTGCCTTTTCCACACCTTTTTTTTTTCTAGACTGTCAGTGGTTTTGCTTGTGTGGGCGGGAGTAGCAATTTTTTTTATACAGAAGGTGAACCTTTTCTCTTCCCGGCTTCTCATACCGAAAGTTTTTTTTTTCTGTGCACCCCCCATCCCCCCCCCCACCTCTACCCACCACCACCTCGTCTCCCGCCTCCCTCCCTCCCCCCTGATCCTCAAGAAGCAATCCCGACTCGGGATTGTGTAACATCCTGGAATGGGAAATGAGTACAAGGGCTAGGAGAGAAAGGGAGATTGTTAAGGACGAAGAGAGAAGAGAAGGAGAAACGAGCCCTCCTCACTGACTTTGAAACCTCTCATGCCACTGAGCAACGCAGAGCTGACATCTGGATTTTAAGGATAAATAATTGGCATCCGAACGCGGAGTTTGGTTGGAATTCCTTGAGTTTCTTGCTTCGCGTACGTCTGGGGCAGTGGCGTTGGTTTTGGCCGTCTGTTGGGAGAAGCTCAGGCTACCTGGAGAGGATGATCTTCTCGGCTGTGCCTCTCCGAATACCTTCTGCAAAGCAGGTAGGGTAGAGCGGGTTACTCTGGGATTCTCTGTGGCTTCGCTCCCTTGCTTACAACATCTGCGTAATCTTCTCTTTAAAAAAACAACTGAACCCCCCCCCCCCAGAAGCATGGAGGCTATACACTAACACAAAATAGGCTCAGTTTATCGCAAAGCAGGTTTCACGGTAAGCACTGCAAAAGATCTTTGCGGGTCTGGCGTTTTGGAGTATTGCTGGATATTTCCGTGCAGATGTTGGCTGCTGCCTGCCTGGGACCATGTGCTCGGCGCAGGCAGAGCCGGTTGCAGGTGCCGCAGGGCTTTGTGCTAGGTCTGGCTGTTGTTCTTTTCACTCAGCTTGATTTGTTTCCAGGTTTTTGCAGAATTAATTTTGGCTGCGAGCAGTCAGCTGGGTTCTCATCAGGCGCTCCCACAGACATGTAGGTTAAAGTTGATTGGCTTCTCTTAAGTTGTCAAAGGTTTAATCTCTGGTCCTCGTGAACCGACCACATCTCAGTCAATTATGTCTTATGCTAGGAAATTATTATATGTAGTGTGTCTAAGCAGACATCTTTCTCAAAACCTTGAGGCTATTAGCTATAGCCAATACTTTTATTTTCACTGACTTCTGTGATGTGGCTCTATGCTGTAACACCTTGATGCATTCACATTTTTTAAGTTTAAAATGTGGACTTATTTTTCCTTCTGAAGTTCCTCCTTAAATTTCAGAAGTAGCAATTGTGAATGAATGTGGCTCACCTCTAGGTTCCAGGCCAAAGGAAAGGAAATAGACCTGCTGAAAATTGTGCTGTCATCATCTCCTACTCTTCACACTGCAAGAGCACAGGTGCTTGATAAACCAGAGGGGTCTCTGCTTCGTGATGAGCTACTGGAGAGCTGGGCAGCCTCGGACCCACATGAGTGCTCCCACCTGGGAAATCCCAGTCATGGCTAAGTGTGCCCTGGAGTCCAGAAGTCACTAGATTAGATTTGGGGTACACCAACAGGGGACCTTGACTACTTGAGCCACTTTAAAACCCCATATACAAGAAAAATATTAGATTGCAACCTTTGAATCCTAACACTGCAAGCTCACAGACACAGAGTGATGCACATCTCATTTTTCCCCAAAGTTGCGTTGTCCTTTTGCAACAGGGTTGATAAAACTCTACAAAGTCTGCAAACTGAAGTACCACAGTACTGCACAGGAGAAAATAAGGGAATCTGTTAAACAGCTGGGGTCTTTGCTTTTGCACTCTCGTTTTTGTTCTTGGCTGCAGACAGACTTGGGGGTTACCGTGAGTGGAGGAACTGAAATGCTCCCCTGAAATCAGGTGATATGGAAACATGTTTGATGGCCTCCAGACTCAGGTTCTGCAGCTGCTGACTTGATTGGGGATAGCTGTGGGTTTGTCGTCAGGGTTTTCGGTTTTCTGAGGCTGGTGTGTGTGCGCGTGTGCGAGCGATGATGACGGTGTGCCTCATCGCCTGGGAGGCCGCTTCGGTGTTCTCTCCTGTACGGTGTCCCGGCCTAACCTGTCCAACCTCCCCGAAGGCCCTACACCTGCTCACACACACACACACACACACACACACACACACACACACACACACACACACACACACACAGGCCCCTGCCTCTCCGCTGTAGATGTACCGCTACCTTCCCAGGGTTACAGTCGCTGCACTGAGTGGAAGCCCCTCAGTTCCACTGCAGGAGCATTGAAGAAGGTGGCAGAGCTCAGATAAAGGGCCCTGCCCATACAGCTTGGCCGGTCTCTGCAACAGCTAGCTGGACATTTCTAACCAGCTCATGGTCCAGAAACAGAAGCTGGCTTTCATGGCTGAAGCTGTAGCGTGAGAACAAATATGACTATGATAGGATTACCATGGCGGAAAGTCACTGAGAACAGCTCTAGATGTTCCAGGTGGGATAACAAAAGACTTGTGGAATTCAGGACTGTCCCATCTTGGATGCAAAACACCTCAGTGCCTTTCACCACGTTACCTTGTGCGGAGAATAAAGTCCATTGTGCAGTTTTTTCATTTTCATTTGGGACTTGGATACATTTTTCCAATATTTGATTTAGAGTCTAAATAGCTCAGACGTATTGTACCCGCAAGCGAGCTGCCTTGGAATGTTGAACAGCCTTTTCTTTTCACAAAAATGCTGAAACTCATTTTCAGCATTGTTACTAGGACAGACGACAAAGCTGCCCGCTAGCACTCCGCAGTGAAGTAAAGGAAGGAAGGGTGTTGGCAGAGCTATTTTTGCCTCACGCCAAGGTGTTGTCCGGTCTGTCTGGGGCCAAGGCGATGTGGGAGCTTTCCCATGGCTCTCCTGCGCTCACACCAGGCACTCTGTGGCTTGCCTCCACATTACACAGTCTGTGCCACGACGGGACGTCCCGCAGAGGACCGGCAATCCTGTTTTACAGCTCATCACAGCTGTGGTCTGCGATCATGGGAAAACAGACATTATCGGACCCCGAAGGTGAAACAGGGCTGTCAAAGACGAGCCTTTACTTATGCCTTTTGCAGTCCTTTACAAAGTGGATGTGTTGCCAAACTTTCTCCCAGTTTAACAACTGTGAGGAGCTCTAGCAAAGAACTTGTGTTTTTGAATGAGCCTTGTGAGCGTTTATAATGCAGCTAGTTACATTTAGGTATGTTTTAATGTATTTGTGATATATGAATGCCTGCAGGAGATCCTGACGGGGTGGTAGTGGTGCAATAAGGGGCCTTAGAAAGAGGGACAATAACAACTGAAGATAAAACATATCTTTTTGCAATGAGCATTTCAAAGTCAGTTCAAAGAGGGACTACAGAATTAGTTCCTTTTATGTCAAATCGAAAGCGCCTTACATGTGCACACATGCACAGCTGGTCTTTTTCTGGAGCAATGTGATTAAAGCAGCTTGCTCAAGGGTAACAGTAGCACCCCATCCTGGATTTGAGCCCATTACCTTCCAGTTGAAGACACCAGAGCCCTGACCACTACTTCCCATTCCTGGAGATGACTGAATGTTTAATGTACATACAGGTTATAGAAACTTCATCTCTTTCGTCTTTACAAGTGGGATTTCCAGGGGACTCAACACTCCAGCCAGAACCAGAGGACAACTTCAGGGCCAACAGTGAAACAAGGAAACCTGAGAGAACATTTGAAATTGGGAAGCAATTCTGTTCAAAAACTTAAAATCAAAGAGTTGTGGGAGTCTGGTACAAATGGCCAAGGCTTGTTGTTTAAGGACGTTCTCTGGTGGTCCTTCAAGAGACAACTGGACAAGATCCTTGGATTGATAATCCTCTACCATATAAAATAAGCTAGATGGGGTGTCTGGCTTCCTCTCATATGTAGCCTTACTTTACATACTTCAGTTGCATCCAGGGGTATCTCATTCTTGTTCCTTTCACTGTAGTGAGCCTCGGGCATGAGATCATGGCCCAGAAGTGGTTCTTGCTGGGCTGTTTTGTATGGCAGGGGGAAAAGCCAGGCGCACCTGAGGCAGGGAATGAAGGAAAGGGAGGGAAAGAGGGCGTGCAGATGCAGTGGGACTAGGAAGGAAAGGGAGGGAGGGTGTGTAGTCTCTCCTGCACTCTGCAGTGGGACTGGAGGCAACAGGAAGGCACAGTGTGGAGGCAGGGGGCTGCAGGGGCATGTCTGAGTTGGGAGAGCATGTCATCGCTCAGGTTCCTGGAATGTGGCTGCAGTGATGAGGCCAGGCCTTTATACAGACCCTGGGCAGGTCAGTAAAAGACAGGGAGGGAGGATTGCTCTCCTTTAGGAGGCTGATTTACCCTAGACAGCTATTCACTTAGTCTGTTGTGTGGTGAAAAACGAGAAGAGTCTTTTGACAGAACTCTTTTTCATGGTGTTATTTCTGTCCCTTATTAACAGAATAACAAAGACGTTTCCGTTAGACACCACTAATGTTCTAGCAAAGGAACAAATGGAAAAAAAAACCTCCCCCTCTAGTTAATCCCATTTTTTGCATTACATTTCAGGCATGTACTTGTGGGGTCAATGGCACAGAGTTCTCCAACAGCAGCAGGCAATGAACAGTAACGAGCTGTTCCTTTGCTTTATTCCTGTGCAAGTCTCCGTCATAAGGGGAAAACTGAAAGGCACCGAGCTACAACGCAGTCTCCTCTGCTCTGTCTGAATTGTAAAATAGGCATATTGCAGAAGGAAAAGAGGAAAATGGGCACTGTGGTTGTGATCTCTGGTGGCTCTTACAAATGTAAGTCTTCTTGAAATGCACACAACTCCAGATTTCCTTCTCGGTGTGTAACAGGTTTAACGTGAGGATTGCGAGAGCTGGAATCGGGGAGGGGCGCGCTCAATGGATGACGAGCCATATTTCTTCCGTTTCTTCGGCTTCCAGACGTACTTTGAATTTCAAAAGGTTTGCGCGACAGATCTCGGGCCCCGTCTGAGACTGCAGGTGCTCCGACAGATTCTCCCACGTGAGCTCGCTCCTGCAGGTGTGCGCCTCCAAGGCAGTAATAACTGCAGTGCTGAAAGCCAGCGCTGGGGTGGAGCGGTCATTTCGGGGGCCTGTCTGCTCCGTGTCTGGACTGCGGGCTGAGGCGGCTCATTGTGCTTGTATCGCAGAGAAATGAGGAAATAAGGCCAGGGGTCATCCAGGATTGCCTGGGTCTTGGAAGAGGCAAGCCCTGTACTCCAGCAATGCTGCTGATCAGCAAATCGTACTTCATCTTTTACCTGATCAACAGTATGGCTGAGGTTTATAAACTTGCCTCCTCAAAGACCTTTATATGCTGCTCAGCATATGATAAATCTAGTTTAATACCACCCAAGAAAGTGCTGAAATACCCTTACACAGGCACATGTGCCCTCTGACATTAAAAACACTCAGTTGTAGCTGCTATCCTGAATGCCTGGACATGCAAGGCAGCTGGAGAGAAGAAACTCTATTAGCACAGAAGGAAAAAATTAAAAAAGCTAAGAAAAATAATAAAAAACGAGATAAGCAACTATCAGGTAGTCACCCTGTTGGGTAATTTTTGCCAGCAGATGACCATTCATTCATGCTTTATTCTGGAGCAGATTCTGACTATACTCGGGCTTCAAAGTATAGCAATGTGAAGTGGCTATGTTAACTATTAAGCCCTGTTAAGGGCTTGCTTGCAAAAAAAAAATTGACTGCTTTTTTCATCCTTATCATAATATTGATAGTAAAACCCTCTCTTCACCCAAGCACGAGAAAGGTGCAATGAGCTCTTACAATCCTGAAGGCGTCCTAGTCCTTCAGAGGACAGACACACAGCGTACACTACTTTAGCAAGGGGGGAAATTTCTTTTCTGACTTTTGGATTGAGACTACGGTGTGATGTCAGGGGGTGGAGAAGGGATTGGGGGGGATCGCAGTTTGGCACGGTTTACCCAGCGTGTAATAAAAGGAGGGAAAAAAGAGGGTGAAAGCTGTGATTGCACACCCTAGGCGTTCCCACACACAGCGATTACGAGCGAGCGCTAATTTTCCAGAGCTGGCAAAACACCCAGACCGAAATCACTTCAAGGTGGAAGGGGAAGGGGACGGTGGGGGAGAGGGTGAGAGAGCCCTAAATTCTGCCCTTCTTGCCTCCTGCTGTTCATTTGCCAGTGACTGTGAGGCATGCTGGGGAGGTCTGGCAGGAGGGGGGTTTTAAGGGATGCCTCCCCCCCCCCCCCCCCCCCCAAATAAAAATACTAGCTTTCAGTGTACCAGCTTCCACATTCTCTCCTGCCTGATAATTACTGTTTGTGGTTGTCGCAGGACAAATAGCACCACAACACTTTTTAAACCCCAGCTTTGATCACCATCTGCAGGTGCCATTGCTTGGGTAATTGGCGAGCTTTTGTTTCCCTTAAGCTTGCTCCTGGGCCAGACAAAATTTATACTCGGGGCCCCGCATTCTCGTTCGCTTTTCTCTCTCTTGCCAAAAACGTTTTTTTTGGAATCAATTGATTGAAGTGCTCCAAATGCACCATGTGCCCGGTCGTTGAAATCACTCCGCAGCAGGACTTTACATAAGCAGCACATTCTTTTTGCAAAAGCTGTGGCAAATAAGTGATGGTGTTTTGCGCCAGAAGGTTTGCAAATTGTAACAGTAGTCCTTTTGCAGCAATTTAATCTGTTACCTGCTCTTTCCAATCTTTTCTTCACACTGCATTTTCTAGGACTTAATATCAATGTACTGACATTGAGAACACCCTTTCACTTCTGCAGCAGATCTTGGTTTGCTATGGTGAGCTTCCTGTTCCAGACAATGGCTTCTGAAGATGCCGTGCAACATTGAGAAAGTGATGTGGGGACATATTTGAGTGGTGCACCACCCTTGCTGCATGCTACATTACCAGGAGGATCCTTGAGATTGCACTGCAATGTGCAAATGTGCAAATTTTCTTTTTCCTCAAACGGTACCTTAGCAAGCCAAATATCCTCTCAGATACCATAAGCAGGAACATAGCTTGCCAAATATCCACTTAGATACCGAAATAACAAGACAATTACACAGCTGTGTAATTTGATTTGCACGGCATCAGAAGTAACAAGAGCGCACAGATGTTGGAGACGTGGGTTTCAGGGCTACACCGATGCCAGCAGTCCTCCAGTCCTCCCCTCCCTGTCCAGCAATGCCCTGTGCTGGTTACCCACCATGTGGTACTGATGTCCCAACTCTCTGGGAGCTGAAGTGCCTGGTAAGCGCTTAGAGTAACTCAGGCTCAACATGCCGCCTTGCCCAGTTCTGATCCGAGTTTGGCGCTGTCTAGATGAGGCACAGCTCCACCTGTGTGTGTCCTGAGGGGAATGGAATGAGAGCCAGGGAATGTCGGGACCAGGGAATTGGTAGGGTGTGGATCACTACAGTCAATCCCAGACACTTGATGTCACTGAACTGTGCAACATTTAAAAAATGTAACCACATCCTGGAATCTTTTCTTTGCTATTAAAGACAAGCGACCCTTTTAACAAAATCTTGATAAGAAAAATGTTTCACAGTTTACCTTTATATCAAACAGCGTTAAGCCTGATTTAGACATTGCTGGACAGTACTAACTGGCTCAGTTATTGTAGCTAAGAATTGTAGTTGATCCTTTGCTCAGATCTGCTTAAGCCGCCATCACACATTTAAATCTAGACCTTCGTAAAAGTTTTTTTTTCCCTCCGAATGCTGTTTTAAGTTCAACAGGAAACAGCTAAACAAATGTTTAGTTGGATAAACAGAAGGCATACTCTAAACTTGCGTTTAACTATTCATGGATACCACCCTTCTTCACATTACTTCAAAGCGAAAAAAAAAGAGAAACATTCCTGCTGTAAAAAACATTGAAAAGCACGTCAAATCTTAAAAGCCAGAGGTTTTACTCCAAAGCAGGGGAAGCAATGTCTCAGATCACTCATGCACATAAGACTGAACAAAAATGCCCTTAAAATGAAACCGGTATTACTACTGGACGTATTCTTTGAGAAAAAAAAACTTTTGCGTGCTTTCACGCCTGACTGGATGCGAGTACTGGGTTGGCAGAGAGGTGCTGGAAAGATAGCTAGTGCGAAAATGACAGAGTTTCCCCCAGGCTGAGCACCGAGGATAGTGAGAGAGGAGGGGAGGAAGCAGTGGCGATGACGGGGGTTAATTTCCCAGAAACAGCTGAGCCGCACTAATGAGACACTGCCTTCTGACTCATGGGCACATGAGAAGGATTAAGCCTCTTCCACTGATGAGCTCGGGCCCCAGTTAGGCTGGGAGGACTGGGAACCACATGATCTCGCACCTCCTTGCTTCGCAGCCACTTATCACTTCCCCAAAAGGCACAGGATGGCCAAGTTAGACAGCATTATTTGGCCAGACTGCTCTGTGGGGGGGGGGGGGGGAGCAGGAAAACAAATTCCTCCCGAGTCGCAGCACCCGTCGTGCTTGGTGGGCAGCTGGAAAACGGAAAAGACCGGAGGTGTCGGAAAAGGAAAAGGCGAGGGATCTCTCGGCGGTGGAGGAGCATGAGCTGCACAGCGAGTCTTCTGGGGCAAGGACCCAAGCTTCAGCTCTGTCCGAGGAGAAGCAGACATTGCTGTGTGCGTCATTTGACGAGTGTGGAGAGAGGTGGCAAAGTCAGCGCAGCACTTGACTCCCGTTGCGGGAACGAGGAGCAGGGGGTGGAGGGGGCTAGGAGGGGTGCTGGAATAATTTACGCGGAACAGGGCAGGTTGAAGGGGGAGAGGGGGGAGAAGCGATGATGGCGGGGGTGGGGTCTGGGTGAAACGGAAACAGTCAGGAATGTTGATCACAAGGGGTGATAGTTAGCGAGATGGAAGCTCGTTTTTTGTCTCTTCTGCGGTCTCAGTGTCCCCTCCCCGTGGAGATATTCCCAAACACACGGGCTCTGTGCTGTGAGCTTGCGACCGAGCAGGAATTTCCTAATTGTCCCTCTCTGGGGATGATCCCTGCGGCTCCTGTGATTTAGAAGCCTTGTAGTCCCCGGGACCTCGGATTACGAATGAATGGAAAAAGAAAACCATGCCTGACGCGCTTCCTGCCCAGGGTGTGACAGCAAACCGCTGTGACCAGAAGAGGTGGGGGGAGTCATGGGGTTATTTGACCCCAGACGTTTCCAGATCTCTGCCTCCCTTCTTAATTAGCCACAAAACACCACCTTCCACTGTTTTGTCTTCAAACTCGGGATTAATTTCTAGGATGTCAGAGTAGAACCTGTGGCATTCTCATCGCAATCAGCACTGTTAAAACAACATTTAATCAACACTATTTTCCTAAACGTTATCCGATTTTGCTTTTATTCAGGGTTAAAGACAGGGCTCATTAAAAGTGTTATTTGTGTGAAAGCATTATCACGCCACAACAAACGAGGCAGGCGAGATTATACATCTGTGATAAATTTATTCACTTCACTATACTGTATCCTGCTTTGTGAACTGATGACCCAGATCCTTCTATACTCTCCTTTAAAAAAAATGTGAGACAAATGTCTGCAGATGCACATACAGTACCCTTCTTAAGAGACACCACATAAAACAATAACTTACTGTGGCAGCTTAATACGGTAAAGGCTTTAATTGTGCTGGTTTGGGAAAATCCGCATTCCTTCATATGGGTTTCCTGTGTGATTAGTTTCATAAAAATTCTAGCTTTTCATGTTTTGTCGTGATGACTCTTGGTGCTGTATCAAGTGTTGAAAGATCCACTTTCTGCATAGACCGCATACGTTTTGCACACCTTGGGTACTGGGGTTCTTTGTGAATTTGGAGATTGTTGCAACCATTGCAATAATATGCCTCCATATTAAAATCTGGTACAAATATGCAACCGAAAAGCCTGTTGAGTCTCAGCTATAATGAAGGGGAGGCAGGACTGACTCCAGCCTGCCTGGACTAGACTGGACCATCTGTTTTTTTAGGGTCCTAGGAGAGAATGAAGCATTAACATTTTAGCTCTGTGCAATTTATTTAGTACCTTTCATCTTTCGGTATCCAAAATTTGCAGGTGGCAAGCAAGGGGAAGTAAGAAGTTTCTGAGAAAGTTAAGATAAAAGGGGGGATTATCTAAGGTCTTCTGGAGTCTTAAACTGGTTTCTATCCAGGATTCAAAAGGTCAATTTAACCTCCCTACTGAAGACAATGCCCCAGTCTGGGCTAGACTAAAACAGGGAGTGACCCCGTGTCTCTAGCACCAACATTCAAAATCCCAACCAGGTTTGACCGTGGTTGACCTTGGTCCATAAAAGACCATAACTTTACTGAACGCAATGCGTTTGGAGAACAGAAAGGTGGAGGGCATTCAGTTTTGGAGTATTCAGCCCATGTCAATGTCAATTCAATTTATTTATATATAGCGCCTTTCACAACAAGGTTTCCCCAAGGTGTTTAACAAAGCAAGTGACCATATAGTACATGTGAATATAGAAAAGAAAAGACCAAAAGACAACGGAGGAGAAGAACCAAAAACTCCTTAGTAAAGAGAAAAAAACCCTCTAGGGGTCCAAGTTCAACTGGCTGCCCAACCCCTTTGGGCATGCTAACATTATACAATTAAAAAAAAAATGAATGAGGGTATTAATCCATCCATTGTGTCTTCTGTATGTCAGTACTCTCTGTAGACCAGCAAAATCCTCCTAAATGATCCACAATGTCCCTCCTGGATCCATGGCAGTGATGCAGCATCTAACTCAGATGGTGCTCAGCCCGGGTACCATCCGGACATGTGGGGAGGAGAATAGGATAGTTTGGTCAGAACAGATGTTTCTACCTGGTGGGCCAACACAGAGACACACAATGGCATGTACAGCAACACCAGCAGCATGGTTGCAGCAGGCAATGATGTAAGGTGTGAGCAGGCTAGGCTGAAGTAATAAGTCTTCAGTCTGGATTTGAATACTGAGATTTAATCAGCATCCTGAATATGGGGTGGGAGACTGTTCCATTAGCTAGGGTGTCCTTCCTGTAATCTATCCTAGATCTATCCTGGGTTGGCACCAAGCCAGTCGACTTATTCCTGGAAAAACATATATATCCGTCCGTGTACAACAGCGTCTTGTTAAATCAATACACTTGCTATGTTGTTTGCTGAACAAAAGCACCAGAACATGGTATCTGGGAGTCTCTTCACTTTCAGGAATTGCATGATCATTTCCTCTAATGCCACGCCCACACGGAGCCACTGCCGGCCTGTCGCCCCTGCCCCTGCCCTGACTCTCTGTCCCTCTCCACAGCAGGCCTATGTGTCCTCCAGCCAGCAGATGCCGCCTCCCAGCCCCAACACCAACAGCAGCAGTAACAGCAGCAGCGGGGGAGGGGAGCAGCTGAGCAAAACCAACCTGTACATCCGGGGACTGCACCCGGGCACCACGGACCAGGACCTGGTCAAGCTGTGCCAGCCGTGAGTATCCCTCCCCGCACTCCACCCTTCCTGCTCGGCCGGCACTGGGTGCCTCTCCGCAGCGGCTTCTCTCCCGGGGCCTGTGCCTCTGACGAGGGGATGCCCACTGTAGGGCACACCGCCCCCCCTTCACTGGCCGTCGCTGAGCCAGGATTAGGATTCATCTCCTTGCGCTGCTTTCCATGGGTTTCCGCGGGAAGACCGGCGCACCTGCGTTGTCTTCACTCACACTCATGTCGCCCCGGTGAACACAGGGGTGGGGGGTTTCTCTACTCGCCCGTCTTCAGGAGCGGGCGGGGGTGGGAGAAAAAAAGCAACTGCCAGCGAAAGCGGACAGGAGGGAGGGGGTTTCTAGTTTGAGAGCAGGACAGGGTTACTTCTACGCATGTCCTGACATGACCCCGCCACCGAGGGCTGAGAAATATGCAGCTGCTTTTTAGGGGGGGAAACTCGGCACTTGTGTTTGTGTTCCTCTGGTTCGACTTTGCTCCCCCCCCACCTCCTCTCTGTGAGATTTTAATCGGAGGCTGAACATTTAACCAACCTTCAGGCTGAGCGAATTTTCCTCCGAATTTCTACCGTCCAAAGAAGCACGACAGCTCCAGGTGCAGCGCGTAACAGGCACGTTTTCAAGGCTGCGGCTCGTCTTATTTTCCACTCGCATCCTTTTTCTTCCCCCAACCCCCCCCCCCCGCACAGGAATTGAGGTTTCTGGGCTGGAAAATCTTTGACCGTGGCTGGCCTTTCAAGTGCAGCCCTTTCTGCTGCAACCCCTAGTCTTGTCCAAGTTCCCATGGTGAAAGGATCTCCTTTTTTCCGAAATGGATCAGTGGACATGAATTTAAAAAATAGCATCTTTATTATTTTGCTCCACAAAAAAAGAAAAGCAGGGAGCATGGGACAGTGTCGTCTCTAATAGGGGAGCCCCGGGACGATCTGTGCTGTCCTTAGACACTGCTGTTCTTCGTAAGATGCTGTTAGTAATTGTAACAATTTATAAAATAAGGCTCGTCTTTGCCAGCTTAAGACATGCAGTTGCACAATTTGTGCTCAACAGGAAAATAGCATTTATTTCCATAGGAATTTATGTCATTTATAAGGGGGGAAAATGTACCTCACGCCACTGTGCACGACTCAATAGTAAACAACTGGAGAGGAAAACCTGGACTTCTCATTGAACAAAAAAAACATTTAAAATGCAGCTCGCTATTACAGCTTGCTTAGACCACAAGTCCTGCCCACTGTGACTACATTCTGTGCTCTTGAAAAAGATTAAATGGAAAAGGGCTGAGTCACAAGTATCTCTGACAGTGGAAAAAGCTGAGCACTGAATGTGGCCGACAGACATGAGTGAGCTCAACGCCACACACGGTCACAGTTGCAGCAAGAGGCAGGTTACTCTAAAGGCGACTTGTGCATACAGAATTTGTGAGAAATGTAGAAGTACAACTTCAGCATTTTATTTGACCAATTACTCATTAATTTAGCTGACACTTTTAACCAAAAAGACTTACATTTGCACACGTTTACACAGTCGCCGTATTCTAATGGAACAATTCAAGTTAAGTTCTTTGCTCAACAGAAGGTACACTAGCAGTGTCTCACCTGGGACTCCAACTCACAGCCCATCCACAAGTTACAAGTGCAGAACCCTGACCCCTGCTTTAGTTTTCTAAATTTCTAAAACACTCCCGTAATTTACTTGCTAACAGTTGCCAAAGGTTCTATGAACTAAGTCAGTTAGCATCACAGAGATGGCTAAAATGAAGCAGAAGATGACAAGAGTCAGACAGGGGAAGGCAGTGCTGTATGCATGTTCATACATATTCAATTCAGTCGGAGTATTTGGACACAATTTCATGTTGTGACTCCTGATCCTAAAAAGGTATTTATGTTCTGCCCAAAGCTGTGCAAGGCTCAGACATCAGACTGATGAAGACAAAGGATAAAGTTTTTGGTTATGCCAACCTTTTTGGCAAACACTGGATAATTCAGGGGTCTTTTTTCCTCTCAAAAACGAACCCAAAAAAAAAGCATCTCGGCGGGCTCGATTGAGAGGGAAGCAATCTTAAAAGTGAGAACAGGAAGTCCTTCTTCACACCAAAGGAGACGGGAGACTGAAATGAGCTGCCCAATCACATTGCAGAAGCCGGTACCCTGGTTTCCTACAGGTGATCCTCGGGTCCATCAGTTAGCCGAATCCGGATGAGCATGTCCACTCTTCTTGTTCTCAGTAACCCGTGGCTGAGGAAGGTTGCTCAGGGGGTCGTCGCAGTTACATTATAGCACACCAGGACCCCGGGGCTTGAACTCTGGCGCACAGTACCTTTAAGGTGCCCTGAGCAGAACTGTGTGGAAACATCAACAGGGCAGGGCAGCTCACCGCCGAGCCCAGACTTTCCAAAAAGAGCTCGGTACTTTTTTATTCCACGGTTAAGAAGACGGTAAAACAACAATTCCCAGGCTTGTTCTTTTATCTTTCTTTTCACTCCTGCTTTTTAGCCCATTTTCCCTGTCACTGTACTCTCCTCATCTTTCTTTCCCTTTCTACGCACAGACTGCTTTCCTGTTAGTTTCTGTTTTGCTCCCGTGACGGTTTGACACTTTGAAATGGTAATTTCACGCAGACGTCTAGTTAGGAAAGGAGCCTCTGACACCCGCTGTGTTTTCCTTGCTGGTGCCAGAGATGGTTACGCTCTCCTGTCTGGAAAATAGGGAAATTTGCCCTTTGCCTGTTTCCACAGACACTGTTTGAGCAAGATTCCTTCCTCGCTAGTTACACAATCTCCCAGACTGGGCTCCTCTCGGATCATGTTCACTATTGCACCTCTGCAACAGAACCACACAGTAGCCATAGCCATTTAAAATAAATCGCTTTTTCATATTCCAATTTTTTAACATCAGGCTTATTGACTGGGACAAGTCTGGCAGAATCAAAAACTCAATTTTCTTGAGCGTCAGCTTAAAAACACAGTCACGTTCCTTTACCTCGTCCTGAAAAGCCAGTGGACAGCTTTCACTGTAGCGCACATAAACCAGCACGCGTATCAAGAGCATTGAAAGGCAGGTGATTCGCCATCTTCCTAGAACGCACACCTTGTGGTCCTCGTACAGGCCTTGTTAATAATGTTTATTATAGTGTATTCTATGCAGCACTGTTGTGAGGACAAACAGAGCTTGCTGCAACATCCACTTCTCAGTCGTACTTAGTCACTTTCAACAGCACCCCTGAAAAAAAATCTAGTCTTTGAATGTCTTAGTCTGTGTTCATTTTTAATTATTTTAAATCATGTTAAATGAAAAGTAAAGAGCTATGGGGGAATCTGAGCAATTGAGTACATCAAGATCAGACACACACACACAGAACAAGGAATATTGTTTTAAGTTCCTGAACTTTGATGATCAAAGTAGATTTCATTCCAGATAAGCCAGCAAAAAGGTTTTCAAGGCATGAGGCCCAAAGAGCTGTAATAAAAATATCTGTGGCTGACCAGAGAGAGCCTGCACTTTTCTTTTCAGCTGTCTGGAAGAGAGCGCTCACATGACAGACTGCCTATCCCACAGGAAACAAGGAACCCCAGAGGGAGAAAAGAAAAGTGTAAAAAGAGCAAGAGAAAAGGAGTGAGGGGAGATGAGGAGGAGAGGCAGAATCAGGGGAGGAAAGTGCAGCTGCCACCGCGCAAGACGAATGGCTGCAATGGATAACAGAGAGCGAGCGAAATACAAGGGAGAAGGGAGCGAGGGACAGGGTAAGGGAACCTGAAAAGGGAAGGTACAGGGAAGATGTGGAATCTCAAAAAGAATGGCAGACTCAGGGAAGGAAAACAGAGGTGAAGAAGCAGGTTAGGAGATCGGGGCAGGAGAAAGGTCTGAGAACGTAGGGGGAGGGGAGGGAAGAGGGAAGGAAAGATAGGTAGCTGGCAGATGGAGATGAATGGAATTCAGCTGGAAGCTTGTAAAATGGGCAAGACGCCCCCCCGTCCTTGCTCCCAAAGCCACTAGAACTGTAAGTCACTTCAAGCAGGGTCACAGGTCACAGCATTTCCGCATTCCAGGTCCTCTGGCTATTCACAGACATGCCGGCAGGCCTGCCTCTCCACTAAACCTTCCCTCTTCCTTCCTTCTGGCGAGGTCTGAGGTTCGTCACACAGAAAGGTCACCTTTTAGAGTACTTTTGTGAACACGCTCAACCTGGACAGGCTTGTTCTTCTTCATTACTTTGATGCAGAGACGGCTGGGGTGGGGTGCGGGAGCCAACATTTCTGTACAGATCCCAGTTATGCACACACAGCCCTCGGACACGTGCTCTCACACGAACAACTCAAACACTTGTCAGTACGCCTGTCATCCCATGAGAGAAAAAAGAACTAGGGTGTGCTTACTTGTTTCGACCGATGTGTCATAAACCTATGTACAAATTGCACAAATGTGACTGAGTGTGCTGTGTATTTCAATTAATTCATCTCTAGGTCATCAAGGTAGTCATGCAAACCTGCACCTCGGTACCACTGAGGAGTGCAGGCCTCTCTCCAAACAAGCTGACGCCTCTCTGGGCATATCTGCTGTTTGCACAAGTACAAAAATTAGCCCAGGCTAAATAAAGGCCAAGCAAATACAATCCCCACTAAAATATCATATTTACCTCTTTGGTGCTGCAAGTCTACAAACGCACCAGTGGCAGGCGGATCTACACAATTTTCACTGAAAATTCAGATTTGCACTTTGTTAGTAAATGGCGATAACGGCCTTTTAACTGAAGGGGTGAGCAGTAGTGCTCCTGGCCACTGATGTCTGTAGGTGTGTGCGTGAGAGAGAGAGTGCGACAGCCAGGCTTTGATCAGGACCCCAGTGAACAAACAGCCTATTGTTTCCCTGCCTGGCTGGCTGGCTGCAATGCGAATGATATCAGCTCTCCCAGCCTGCCCCCGCTGTGCACCACAGTGCTGTTTACAGCCAGGTGCCCCCCTCCCCACCCCCCCACGACACACAGCACCCCTAGGGCTCAAGGTGCGACTCCAGATCGCGTCACAGAAGCCTCCTACCTTCATTCACGCCACTTCCTCTCTCACTGCGATCTCTGAGCCCTTGGTGTGTTTCTCCAGCTGCCAAGGCTGGCCTCTCATACTGTTACTGCTGAGCTGCTTAAATCAAGAGAAACTTTTTTTTAAAGCTCAACACATGGTACACAAATGAAGAAAACCGCGAAACACATATTCCAATTGCCACTAAATTTATTTAGATCCCTCAGATTTGTTGATAGCGGGGCTTCTGCACCTCTTAAGCTGGTCCTTCACTCTAACTGTACACTAATGTAAAAGAACATAGTGAGCTCTGTGCCGTGGTTTAATCATAGCTCCCCAGTTTCATATTTTAAAGAATGGTTTGTATAGATATTGATTCTTGATTCTTGTCTTTCATTTTAATTTAACATGATGCACAAATCAGTGTTTTTTTTTTTACAAAGTCCAGGTAAAAAAGTATGATTTACTTTTCTTAATGTGCTGCTATAAGATGGAAAAGTACACGATTTAAGGAATCAACCTCTTTGTTTTAATGAAATGGCAATGATGACAATGCTGTCTACACAGAACTTCAAATATGCTCTCAAACTGCAGTTTCTGATGTGTTATCAAAGGCCTGAACTGAAGCTGTATTTTAGAGATTCACAGATTGTGTATTTTTTCCCCTCCTGACCTCAACTGATTCAGCAGAACGGCCGTGTTGTCCTTTGTTCTGCTTCGCTCTACCCAACAGGGGTGTGGGCTGTGGTCAATAATAAATGCAGATCACTGCACCACCTCCCAGTTTTAATTACAGCACATTCAGCAACTTCCCAGCAGGCAAAATAGGAAGAAAACTAAAGGAAAGTTCAGGCTGTATCAGCACTCTGCTTGTATAAACACACTCTGCACACATTCCTGCAGTGGCCGAGATTAGCTCAGGCTGTAATAAAGATCTTTACACAGTCTGTACAGTGTGTTCATGTACAGACTGCAGCCCTGTTTCACATCAGGGTTCTCGCATTGGGCCCTGACTTGGCATCTCATCAGAAATTTCATTCTTTTGGTTCACTGGTGCATTTTGCCCTTTTTAATGCGTTCTCTTTCAAAGGTAAGGGGCCAACTTCAAAATCCCATATTTAAGGCCCCTGCCCCATTCCCAAAAGCAGCACCAGTCTAAATTCAAGGGAGCATCCACATACTTTGGCCCGCTGTCTGTGTGGAGTTTGCATGTGTACCCCTCAGGGGGGGTTTGCCAGGTTCGTCCTAACTAAATCCAAATGTCATCTGGACATTATTTGATTGTCTGCTCTATACTGTCCTTTTCCAGAAGGGGTTTCAAGGGGTTTTCAATACTTAGAAAGGTCCATTCCCAATACAAGCAGTAATGACTGTAGAACTAGAGAAAAAGACATAAATGAGCTTGACAACTGAATGGGCTCCTCTCATTTGTGGGCTTTTTAATGTCCCGGTGCATCCATTAAACAGGTCCCTCTTATCCTGTTTGTTCCAGCAGTTTTACTATGGTGCAATTTTCCAAACCCCACGGTACTAAAGTATACTTTTCCAATTTGTTCAATATTGCCAAAAGATTTATAGTTTTTTTTTAAAACCTTAGAGACGGGACAGATATTTTTAGTACCAGACTATGGGCGTCCAGGCTGCAGCCACACCATATTTATCGCCACTTCAAGATTCATACACCTCTTTAAAAAAAAAATCACCCCCTTGTTTCAACACAAAACCCCCCCCCCAAAAATCCAGATGCCTGAGGGGTGAGCTAAATTTGCATTGATCCCTACACTTAAAAGCTTTTGGCTTCTTGGGAAAAGTAAAATTGGGGGAAAAAAAAAAATGGAGTGGAGGTTTACATTTCACGAGTGAGGCCCCTTGTAGGAAGCGATCGGGAACCGCTGATAGCATCAGACAGCTGTACAGAGCCCCGCGTGAAGGGCCAAGTGTCCCTGCTCCTCCGGCGAGCACCTCTGCGGGGCTCCCTCCAGGTAAACACAAGCCCGTGCGGGCTGCCAGCGGAGCCACAGGGCTGCCTTTGTTCGTGTGGCGGATCTGGGCTGGTGGCGGCAGCAGGGCAGGGTGCAGTAGGACCCGGCGGCTGGAGGCCCTCCCAGCTCTGCCTGCTCCTGCCTGTCGGAGGCTGAGAACAGGGCAGCCGCCTGGAGCCCTGCCAGCGCAGGACTGGGAGAGAGATCGGGTTACACTGCACGGCACGCCAGGAGAGCGTCTGATCCCCGGCGCACTGCGCACGAACAATACTGCACCAGGTAGCACACAAAGGTGTAGCACGCTGTCCCACTGCCTGCCCTGGCGACACCCTGCAGAGCAGCACAGGGCGGCAAAGCATGGCTAGGCCACTCGAAATGAGAGGAATCCACAGGAAGTAGAGTAAATGCAACCCAGTACAACATGGCTTTCCCTGCACTGCAGCATCGCCAGTAAGGACTGCACACCACAAAACTGGATTGTTTCGACTTTCAACGTGGTAGAAAATAAAAGGCGCATGCCTGTTGTACTGAAGGAAGGTGTTCCTTATTGCTGGGGCCTTTATCCAGCACGTGCATGTCTGTCCTCAGGAAGGGCAACAGCACAGGCAAGAGAACGCACCTGCACTCTGAGGACGGTTGCCGGACAGGCAGACTGTCTGTTTTACATTGATCAGTTTCGTCAACACGGGACCCCAGCAAAAGCAAAGCACGGTGGAAGACAGTATGATTCCAACGCATCTGGATACAGCATGAAGAACTAAGAAATGGGGAACAGATACAGTCTTATAGCAAATAATTAAGTCAGATACAGGGACATGGCTTGCTGTCCAGTTGTATAAAATATCTTAAAGTTTAATTTCTTCTTAGTTATTCCCTGAAAGGTAACTCCAGTTTAAGGGTGTTGCACAAAGCACTCAAAATACATCCAGCTAAAACCTCATTCCAAATTCTATTAAAGTTATGTACCTGTGGCGCTATGGGTCAAAACAGGCCCCAGCTCCCCACTGTGGGGACTAAATCACAGTGCGAAGTCCCATGCACCTCAGCTGACTGTCTGTGTGTTCCAGGTATGGGAAGATCGTCTCCACTAAAGCCATCCTAGACAAGACCACCAACAAGTGCAAAGGTAAGAGACTGCTGCGGTGTTTGCCTGCTGCCTGATTCTGTCCTGACTGGCTGCTGTGGAGCAGGACAGATGGGGAAACGTACAAATCCTGGACATTCATTGTAGGGGAAGAAAACAGCTGAGAAGCTTAAGACTAAGACGTGACTGAGTTCTAAGTTAATTGGACTTGTTAATTTGACCCTCTCTGGGTGTAGGGTGGGATTACACACAGCGACCCGTGTGGCCACTCGTGTGCACTTGCAGGCACACGGCGCTGTCAGTGGGGGGGGGGGGTGTGCACCTCTCCTCTGATCGGCTTGAGGGTGGGCGGGGCAGAAGGGTTTGCCTGCACTTCCTCGTTCGCAAGAGCGTGCAGTCGTGCGGGGTCGGACCTGCGAGCCGAGACTTTAAAAACACCCTGACTGTTCCAGAACAAAACTTACTGGCCACCCTACATTAAAAAAGAAAAGAACTCTTCCCCAGTACACGAGGAAGAAAAGTACAGAGTGGACCGGTGAGCAGGAAGTCCGCACGGAGCTGATGGCCTGGGGTTTGCCTTGCAGGGTATGGCTTTGTGGATTTCGACAGTCCGGCCGCAGCACAGAAAGCGGTGACCGCGCTGAAGGCCAGTGGAGTGCAGGCTCAGATGGCCAAGGTAAGCGCCTCCTCTTCCCCGTACCGTTATCCGCAGTTCTGAAACGAGCCCACGAGGCGAGAGCCTCCCTTGGGGGGAAAGCCTGAGTAAAGCCGTGCTCGGCTCCCGGGCTCTTCTTCGCTAATGCGACATTAAATGGAGTTAAGTGAATTAAAGCTCGTTTGCACATCTCAGCAGTCTTGTCTTCCCAGCAGGAAAATAGGCAGCGCATGTAATAACACTTGAAGAAGAATCATGGTTAAAGAGCAGATCACTCTCCCAAGAGCTGAAAATCTGTGATTTAGGTACCCAATATGGCAAAGTTCTCATTTACCTCGGGGACTACTCATGCCTGCAGCTGCAGTTCTTCTGGAGTTGGGTTCGCTGACACAGGAAGGGGGCTCAGTTCCTTCCCTCTATGATTCCGATTGGTCAGATGGATTGCCAGGCAGCTTGCCCACTGGGGGGGGTGGTGGTGGTGGGACAGGGACAGGGGTCATAAATGTGTTGGGGGGGAGAAGCTCTTTTCCAAGCCTCCTCAGGGGTCAGCTATGTGTTGACATGTCGTAAAACTGTGGTGGTTTCAAAGAGCAGGTCTTAAAAGTGTCCTGCAGCTCAAGAGAACAAAGGCACTCTGTCTTGGGGGTCTTTGCTCGGCTGTATCCCATTCATTTTTGGGCCTCCTTTGAAATGTTTTTTGAACTTAGCCATTCATAGTTAAAAAGACTACAGTGCTCGTTCCACAGCATCAAAATCCACACTACTGAATGGATAAGCCTGTCTCAGGTTTGATGTGCATTTAACACACATTTCAACCCTGTTCCGCACTCTCCATCTTTGAGCTTCATTGCTTTATTAGTCCAGTTATTTCGATATGAGGTTAAATCATCCGTTTTTTTGCTGCTAATGGGAAAAGTACCTGGAAAATCTGCAAGACCCCAACCCTGGAGGACCAGAGTTACCCACTGCAGATGTGTATAAGGCAGCCCAGGTATCAGACTGCAGGAACACTTGCCTATTAGGGTATCTTGTTTCTGAAAAAAGAAAAGAAATACACCGGTTTTGGCATGAGAGTTTCTTCCAGATGAAGGTGTTAAGATGCTGGAAAGTTGTGACAAGGTGGAGATGAGAGGGAGAGAGAGACGCGTTTGCAGCAGAGATTCTCTCTCTCGCTGCGTGCCTCCCATTAACTGGGCCACGGAGTCTCCAACCAGCCTTTTGAGCGGGTGTCTGAGCACAAAAGGGATTCCTGTAGACCCATTAAACCGATCCCTCTCCACCATTCAGAGGTCAGGGGAGCACGTGCCCCGCCGCCTGCTGCACAAGAGCCCCGTACAATGAGCTCGGTCCCGAAAGCTAATTCATCGACAATTGGATGACGTGCATTCAGCTGCATCCCCCCCCTTCTCCCCCCCTGCTACAGAGGCGAGCAACAGGAAGAGCCAGGCACTGGCTCACAATCCCCAAACACACACTGCTGCTAAACAAAATGACAGGACAGCACATCCCGTACAGAAGCAAATACACAAGGAGTGGGAGCTGACGGCTTAGATAAGGGAAAGAGGGGCTTCTAACACAAATCAAGACTGGAGAAGTCAGTCAACGTGCTGTCAAAGTTGCGCCTTGGCAACATTTAGCTGCATTTCCTTCTGTAGGAACAGTTTCTGTAAAGGCACACAACTCAGTGCATTCTAAGGCCATCTCGGTCTCCGCCCAGCTGGTGCAGATGGGACGTCACGCCTGAAGATTAACAGTAACTTGAGTCGTCACTGAGAAGGAACAGAGGCACAGTCGCGCCAGAGCACATTAGTCATACGCACCCCAAGGCTTTTATAGATTACTTCATAAAAGATCAGTGATAGCAGACCAACCTGGCTCCACTAAACTTGAAGAATTGCCTACCTCCAAACCCATCCACAACCCAGTTCTTATCATTCTTCACCTAAAATGTCTAGACGTGACGATGTTTAGTTCTCAGGCTACTCTCACCCAACAGCAACGATTTGTTTCACTTTAAAAAAAACTCCCCTTAAGTAAACAAGTTGAAACAGACCCTTAGGTTTTGGAATGTCATTAATAAATGACGCAGGCTTGGGTTGAGTGTCGTTTTATAAGTTGTTTTCAAAAAGCGTTGCTGCCGCGTTGTTAGCTGAAAGACATTTCACATCTTCAGACCGTCCTGAGAACATGAGCTCAAGAATTTCATTCTTTGCTCGGCTGCTTCAGTCACACCTGGAAAGCAGTGCACTGGGATATGCAAAGAGCTTAAAATGATAAATTGCAAAGCATGTTTGCATTTTCATGTCACACTCTTTAACACGGATCGGGTGACTAATTTCTTATGCAAATAGAAAAACTAGAAACACTTGCTGGGTGATAATGGTAATGACCCTACACTCTGTTCATGGGTTTAGAGTTAAAATAAACTTTTCTGCTTCACTGCATGAGTTTCCATGGGCAAAGGGCCTTTTCCATTTGAACTCCTTTAAGCGTACCCACATTAAGAGTGTGCATGTCTACCCTGGTGCATAACGGAGATAACCTTTTTGAATAAGCAGTGCAGTAATGGATTAAAGTTAACATGACCACTGGGGAGTCTCTCAGTATTACAGCACAACCTCCAGGACAGGAGTGCAGCATTTCATCATCTAGGAATAACCCCTCCCTCCATCCCATTCCCACATTATTTCACTACCTCCCAAGTTTTGTAAAAGAACCCTACTTTTAGCCAATATGAGATCTCCTGCTTCCAGAACACCTCCCAAACACATTCAACCAGGGCTGGCAACCCAAAACGAGCTCCTCACGGCTGGACTGGGGCTGGGATAAAGGCAAAGAAAGTTAAACTTATTGCAGAGATAATACTCAAGGGCTATGGTATGTTACACTGAACATCTAAGCATCCAAGGTATGTTAAAAGCATTCTGTTCAGTTTTACAGATTACTTGTGTTGCAGCTACAGCAGAATTAGCTCTCACAACATCTATGGCCCAAATACAGCATGTATGTTCTTAATTTCTTAAATGCACATCCACAAAATGCAATGCATTTAAAAATAAACGGCTTAGTACATTACCATTGAATTTGTTTGTTCCCCGTTCAAATTCAATGAATTGTCACTTGATGAGTGGGGTCACAAATCAAAACCCCTGTTTAACATGGTGGAACTCTCAAAAATTAAGACTTAAGAAAGTTAATGCATCACCACCCTATATTAATTTTAATGACTCATCTCACTGCTGGTTTGTTTTTCACCTATTTTGAAACAATCATAAAAAACATTTGAAAACAAAGCTCAGAGTGACAAGACTTCGCCTCCCCCTGGCTTTCCAGGAGTTGTGGGAGAAGAGAAGAGAATCTTTAACAATGTCCTCCGGAAAGGAGCCCATCTCGGGTTAGAGCCCCACCTCAGCACACAGGCGTCTGCACAAACAGCACCTGGCCAGACTGGCTTGACGAGTGCTGTGTGGCACTTCCTGCACGCAAGGCTGAGCCCAGCTGGCCGCACGCCCTCCTGCTGCGGGCAAAGGGCAGGGCGGACCTTTTATACCCCGAAATGGTTCTGTCGTGGGCATACGTGCTGAGAGGCATGGCCTGCAAAAAAGCAGTCCCCGGTCCGATGGGACCCCCTCCCCCAGTTTCGAATTTTATGTTGTTCACGGGATTCAAAAGTGACTGTCAATCCAAATCGCGTTAACGTCGAACTCGATGTCTGACCCGTCCTCTTTAACAGCCTTGCCACGCCTCAGTCAGCTTCTTTTGTCATCTGGCGGATCGATTTAACGGCTTGATTAGAGAATTAAGGAGAGGCCGCGGTCTCCTTTGCTTGGCTTGGAATCGGGCGCTCCAAACTGGGCTGCTGTATAGGAGACCAGGGAACTCTCTCCCGCTGCTCCTTGGTGACCGTGCACTTTCAGGCAGCGTGGGGCTGACTGAGCAGAAATACCCGTCCCCCTACGCCCACCCATCGCTCCGTTAGCGAGGTGTTCGTCTGCCCTCCTCCTACTGCCCATAGACTGCAAGACTAAACCCACAGAACTGGCCCACAGCACCAGGGGCCACTGTTTCAAACTCCTGAGATCGAGGCACGTTCTGATTTTGCAAACTGGCACCAGGTATGAAAAAAAGTATTAGACTTATATTCTTAATGAAGCAATCTTTCATTTAAGTAGAATAGGCTTGAATTTGGCAAATGTAAAGTATTAGAAAGTACTAAAAAAACCTGCTGCATTAATTACTAAATAGACTAAAAGGAGCCACTTTGTCTTCTGTAGCTGGACAAAGACGTTCTCTCTGTCCTGACCTCTCGTTCACCCCTATCGTTATGTAACCCCTGCTGGGTCAACACCTTCTGGTCCCGGAGTCCAGACTAAAGCTGGTCATGTTCTGTGACGGAAGAGCCACACAGAGGGTACAACAGCACTGTTCTCTTTAAAACACAAGGTGCCAAGGTTTAAGAGCACCAACTGGTTTTGAGGCATTCAAAAAAAAACAGCCACAGGCAGAGATACTATGAAATGATGTTGAGGAAAACACTGCAGAAAAAGAGTTTATCCATAACTGTGTTGCATTTCAGTGAGTACAAGAGAAAATAAAAAAATACATATGGCTACAGCCCAGTAGCTGCAATGGCACAGCACACAGACTCCCTCTTCAGGGGATAGTCTGAGTGTTTCAGTGAAGGAAATGTGTTGCTTTCTCACTCTCAGTGCCCCGAGCGTCTGCCCTGCTGAAGGTGTGGGCGCTGCTCATGGTGTGTGACACACAGAGATCACAACCCTTCATGCCCTCCCCATCACAGTGGGGGCCTGTGCTCCCCTTACCGATGAAACCACCAGCAAGCAGGCCAACCTCCTTCAGGAGAGCGCCCTGCCTGTCGGACTGCAGGTTACCTAATCAGATGCACTCTAGTGCCACGCATTTCTAGATACTGTCTTTTGTAACTGCAGAACTGTTTCCTCCAAGGGGGTAAAAGCCGCATCAGCATTCTTCTTTGATCCAATCCAAAATACATCCACCTGAAAGGACCTAGAAGGAATCTGAAGGATTGAGTCCACTTTTAGCAGTTATTTCTGATCATTAGACGTAGGGGCTGAGGTTACCCAAAACCAGATATGGCAAATGCTATTTTTAAAAGGTTTAGAAATGGAATGTATCGATAAAGTAATATAGTAGAACAAATGTGATGATAAGCACATAAATAGATTTGCATGTTATGAACAAATCCCTAATTCTGACCACAGCCCTAATCCTGGAATATTTACAGAGGACGGCTTGTTCCAGCCCTAATCTTTTTTTTCTATTTTAGATTTGTTTGTATGACAGTTAATAACATGTTCTTCACTTATAAAAGATTAAAACGTTACAGATTTCGAAATGCATTTTTTGTTCCTCCTGAAAACCCAGACACTGTTGGGTCAACACTGCAGTGAAAGAGTGACTTTGGTTAATTTTTAATTCTAGCTTTTTAAACACAAGGTTTTGATAAATCAGTGTGTTTCTTGGCAGCATAAGGAATCTCCAGATTTTAAGGAGATGTGTTACACCTGGAGTACATCAAGCACCTGTCTCCGGTCATCACAGGAGTACTCGGTAGAACGAGTTACACATTCCACATGGGTGCCCTCCGGCTACACTGCACTCCATTACGACTAAGAGGGGGGGATTCAACGCTTATGTTCTAGACATAAAAAACAAACCAAGACAAATCAAGGCGCTCCATGGTTTCTGCCGAAAATTGAGGGGTCAGATACCCGCAGTGCTTCCTCAACCCACAATGAGAATCTGGGAGCCGAAAGCGTCTCTTCCCAGACTCTGCGACACACAACACCCATGTTCTGCCAGGCGTACAATGGGCTTTTTCTTCCTTGCGCACTGCGTGCTTGTGAAACCAAGTTCTGGAAAGGGAAGAAGGGGACCCCCCTGGGGAAAGAGTTCAACTGAAGTACAGCCAGACAGCTCCGTCCTACACCCCCCCCCCCCCAACTCTTTCTCCCTCTCTCCTCTGTTCATTTCCTCTGCCACCCCCCCGCCCCTCCATCTCCCTCCTCCAGCAGTCTCTCTTCTCTCCCTCTCTCCCGGCCCGTCCGACGCTCCAGCTCCAAAGCCGCCTCCTCCTCTTGTGCTGCACTCTCCCTTTGTGCCTGGCCTCTCCCCCCCCCCCCCCGCCCTCTCTCCTTCCACTCCCCCAGTCCGTGCTTCTCCAGCTCTGCTCCGTTCCTCACGGCACTCACTTCCTCCCGCTCTCGCTCTCTCTCCTCTCCTCTCTCTCCCACTGTCGATCCAGCTTAGCGCCTGGTTTCCTGTCTGTTTCCAGGAAATTACACAAGGATCCATTTTTTTCTGTTCTGAATAGGCACATGCTTGCATGAGGGGTTCTTTTTTTTCCTCTGTGTTTGAGTGTGTGCGCATGTACACGCCTTTTTCCTCTCTCGGTCAGCTGCTCCAGAAGGATTTTTTTCTGATTTCTTAGAAAACAACCTTCATGGAACCTTTCTGAGCACAAATCGTCAGTTTCTCCTTATACTTGCCAAACCCTTATTGGAGAAAAGTCTTTGAAAAAAGTATCTGCTCTGGTACTGTAATCCAAACAACCCCTCCATGTCTGGATACCTGAACCATCTCTTTTGGAGACATAATTTTGCTCTCCTGCTCACAAGACCTACAAGATCTATAAAGACTCGAGCAAGGTGTTAGAAATCCGTTCCTGCCTCTCCCCTGTAAGTGAAGGTTCTTTGAGCTGCCCTGCTCACCTCCAGCGCTGCCCACACCTCTCAGCAGTGTCTCAAGCTCTCTCAGCTGCCCTGCTCACCTCCAGCACTGCCCACACCTCTCAGCAGTGTCTCAGGCCTCTTGAGCTGCCCTGCTCCCCTCCAGTGCTGCCCACACCTCTCAGCAGTGTCCCAGGCTCTTCGGGCTGCCCTGCTCACCTCCAGCGCTGCCCACACCTCTCAGCAGTGTCTCAGGCCTCTCTAGCTGCCCTGCTCACCTCCAGCACTGCCCACACCTCTCAGCAGTGTCTCAGGCCTCACGAGCTGCCCTGCTCCCCTCCAGCGCTGCCCACACCTCTCAGCAGTGTCTCAGGCTCTTTGAGCTGCCCTGCTCCCCTCCAGCGCTGCCCACACCTCTCAGCAGTGTCTCAGGCCTCTTGAGCTGCCCTGCTCCCCTCCAGTGCTGCCCACACCTCTCAGCAGTGTCCCAGGCTCTTCGGGCTGCCCTGCTCACCTCCAGCGCTGCCCACACCTCTCAGCAGTGTCTCAAGCTCTCTCAGCTGCCCTGCTCACCTCCAGCGCTGCCCACACCTCTCAGCAATGTCCCAGGCTCTTCGAGCTGCCCTGCTCCCCTCCAGCGCTGCCCACACCTCTCAGCAGTGTCTCAGGCCTCTTCGGGCTGCCCTGCTCCCCTCCAGCGCTGCCCACACCTCAGCAGTGTCTCAGGCTCTTCGAGCTGCCCTGCTCACCTCCAGCACTGCCCACACCTCTCAGCAGTGTCTCAGGCTCTCTCAGCTGCCCTGCTCACCTCCAGCGCTGCCCACACCTCTCAGCAGTGTCTCAGGCCTCTCGAGCTGCCCTGCTCACCTCCAGCGCTGCCCACACCTCTCAGCAGTGTCTCAAGCTCTCTCAGCTGCCCTGCTCACCTCCAGCGCTGCCCACACCTCTCAGCAATGTCCCAGGCTCTTCGAGCTGCCCTGCTCCCCTCCAGCGCTGCCCACACCTCTCAGCAGTGTCTCAGGCCCTCTCAGCTGCCTAGGCCAGATCCTCTCAACCCCACTGTCTTCTGGGTTCACATTCCGCTCTTATTTACTTCACTGGTCCCTTTGCTGTGCTCCTAATTTGCTTAATTAAAGATGTGGTAGATTTCAAGTCACAAAAAACTTTAAAATGGGTAGAAAATAACCCCTGGTAGTTGAAAGGGTCTAATTAAGGAAAATGCTAGGTCAATCAGAGGTTTTTTTGAATCGGGTCAGCTAGAACTGATCCCTCAAGACCAAGCATACAAGGGTTGATTTTTTCGCCAGGAGGTCCTCGAGTTAATGCAGCTTCGCATATTTGCCCACCCACCCCACCAGCAATGGGCTTCGTTCCTGAATCGCACTCTTCTTCCCTCCCAGCAACAGGAGCAGGACCCTACTAACCTGTACATCTCCAACCTGCCGCTGTCCATGGATGAGCAGGAGCTGGAGGCCATGCTGAAGCCCTTCGGCCAGGTGATCTCCACGCGCATCCTCCGCGACGCCAACGGGACCAGCCGCGGCGTGGGCTTCGCCAGGTACGCCCCTCGGCCCTCTCCTCCTCCTGCTTGCTCATCAGACAGACAGAGATTAGAGAAACATTCTTCCCGAAATTCAGAAATCTAATCCCAGAGTTCCCACACCTGCCAAAACCACAACAGGTCCCAATCCTACTGGGAGAGGGAGGAGGGAACTCAGTTGATCTGGCAGCCCAGTATGTGATCTCCTGTCACAGCCTGAGGAACAGTGAGTCCGTCTCCCAATAATGCTCCAGCCGCCTACAGTATATGTCAATATGATATAATATGTCTTTGTTGTAAATGTCTGTAACATGTCTGTAGATTTTATTTTACTTCTATTTTTGTTTTGTTCTATGTTAATTTTATTATTTTTATTTGCTTTGGCAACACTGATTGTACCCATCGGTCATGCTAATAAAGCACCTTGAATTGAATTGAATTGAATAGAGAGAGGCACCTCCGACTCCAATATTGATGCATGCCTCAAGAACCGGGGGAGCTCTGTTGTAGGTGGGGTCAGGGAGAGGGGATCTCTCCAATCAGTGCAAATTGAGTACCCTAAATCCAGCTACCTCTCTCCTCATGCTCCCTGACGCCTAGCCCTGTACATCATGCTCACATGACACAGGAACAGCTCTGCTGGAAGAGCTGCAGTTTGCTGGAGCAAGAAGAGGAAACAACAGGCACAACCCAAATGCAGACCTCCGTTCTCTACACAATTTGGGCACAGCACACATTTGTTGTACTTAAGCCCTGAGATCTCCACAGTTATCAGATTTACTTAATTGCATGGGTGCCTTTTCACAACAAAAAAGATAAGCATCTGATTTCAGGGAATGCATGTAGTTTTCTCTTGCTCTTTTGCTTACTGAAAACCCCTCCCTCTGCCTTCATATTTTATGTTTCCGATAGATAACAATGCATACTTTTGCAAATTTTAAATTAAATAGTTTAAAAGCAATGGGAAAACGTTCGAAAACAAATCACAAATAACCAAGGTATTCTATTCTGTAAAAACGTAAAAAAGAAACTGAACTACTGATGATGAATAGGAAATATTTACAATAGCTGCTGAGCAGTTCCAGGTGAAGACCGTGAATTGGAAGCAACTTCCGCCCTCTTGTGGTAAAAACTGGTAGCACACTATCGTGCGGCACAAACCTGACGGATTCGTATCTGGTTCTTATTTTTCAGAATGGAGTCAACAGAGAAATGTGAAGCCATCATTCAGCATTTCAACGGAAAATACATCAAAACTCCCCCAGGTGTACCAGGCAAGACAGATTTCACCTTAATACTTTCTGATTCCACCTTTTAAACGAATCATAACACCTAGTGAAACTTGTTCAAGTTGCTTCAGTTCTAAAGGCTATCAGCTAATTAAGAATTTGTCCTGCCAATTTTCAGTCTTTCATTTTTTGTCATAGTATTAGTATTCACAACTTATGCCTACAAAGCATATTGCTGTATTAATTAATTTTAGTGCACAGATCCTTGGCAATGCCAAAGCTATATTTAGGCTTTGTAGATACGAACGATAATATTTTTGCTGTGCACAAAGTACCATAATAAAACTCCATCCTTATTAACTAAAAGTGTACAACAATTCAGGGTGTTATTCACCTTTTGAAATTAGTATGACAGCCATTATAAAGCAAAATATAACATGCATATATTATATATTATTTTCTGAAAATGTGAGAATTCAAAAACCTCCCTTTTTTTGCCAGAGTAAACAGACACCTGCGTGCACACTCAAGTTAAACAGCGAGCTCATCAACAGATAGTGCTTGGCACAGAGGAGCTTCCCAGCGCTCTGGTCAGACTGAGCAATAGCAACTGGTGTCAAGGCAACTTGAATACAAAAACCTTTGAAAGGGCTTTGTTGGGGCCCTTTGCACACAGAAGAAATAAAAAATCAAATCTCACCGAACTCAGATATACTGGCCTCTTTATGATCCACCTTCAGACAGCTTCTTGAGGAAACTGCCCGATTTATGCTAAGCGATGGCCACATGAGCCCCGTCCCCCACCGTGGTCTGAGCCTCTCCCTGCCTGCTCCTCCACAGTGCCCACCGAACCCCTGCTGTGCAAGTTTGCGGACGGGGGGCAGAAAAAGAGGCAGAACCAGGGGAAGTACCTGCCGAACGGACGGCCGTGGCCCAGGGATGGGGAAACGGTGAGACCGGCGTGACGAGCGCGTGTTCCCGCGGGGCCGAACGCTTGAACTGCGGCGGCGCTCGCCGCTGCCTGGGGCGCGATCTCCGCCTCGCGGGCGGCGTGATCGAACCCCTGGCGGGCGGCAGGCCAGAGCAGAGCTGGTCTCGGTGCCCCTTGCCCATGTATCTCTCGTCGAAACGATCTATTACCATGCGAGGAAGAGTCTGGGGCATGCTAGCTGCTTCGGGAAAGGGAAAAGGCCTCGGGGGCCGTCCCGTCCACCCTTGCATGGAGGGGCTCACGCGTGTCTTTTTCTACCTGCAGGGAGGGATGACGCTAACGTATGACCCTACAACAGCCTTACAGAACGGGTGAGTCAGAGAATCCCAGGTTCCACCGTCCTCCCACTGTGGCCTCGCACTGACTCAGAATGTCATGAGCACGTCTTGGTGAAACGACAGAAAGGCTGGGCTTATTAACCCGGACCAAACGCTCTTTTAACAAATCTATAGGTGGAAAGGTCAGGTCTGTCAGTCGCAGTCGCCGAGATTCAATGTGTAGGGAGATGGAGAAAAACGGTGGTTGTTCATGTGGAATGAGTTTTAAAGAAATCCGGTAATAACTGCTGCACACTGGCGAGTGACAGCCCAGACTCCCGGACGGGATTTAGCGTGGACCGATGGTGCCGCTGACCGCAGTGGCAGAAAAACCACAGCGATTGCCAACTCGGCTTCCCTCCCCGCCTGTCCGCAGGTTCTACTCGTCCCCGTACAGCATCGCCCCGAACCGCATGATCGCTCAGGCATCCATCTCGCCGTACATCCATTCCCCCGTGTCGTCCTACCAGGTCAGTGCCGCCGGCCGACACACTGCATGCCAACGTGCACCAGCTCGTCTCTGCTGCGCTTATTCTTATGCCCTTGTAAAGGGGGGGGGGTAACATTCGAGATCTTTATAAGGGACACTGAGGTCAAATGCCACGTGCAGCAATTCTCATTGTATCGTCTTTATAACGTGGTACAGAAATAGTCCTCCCACGTGTTCCTCTAGGAGGAAAAGTCCTATATCTATGCCAGCTACTAAATGTATTGTATTGCAGTACCCTGGTGTTGTAGTGGAAATGCACTGCAGCATGTTGCACTGTGCTGTCCTCTACCGTATTGGTTAATCTGTCTCTTCTCCAGGTACACAGTCCCTCCTGGATGCATCACCAGTCGTACCTCATGCAGCCTGCCGTGAGTATCAGAACACTACGCAGACACAGCTGCAGCTTATGCATCCTGCCAGCAGAGGACATGTTACTAGCTGACTATGGGTGGAATTTCACAAGTAGAGGAGCACACATAAAATTTGAGTTCGCCAGCCAGGGCTCTCTAAGCTCACAGTGCCCCCTGTAGCCCCCAGTGCAACTGCGGTCACGTAGAGCTGTCAGCGAAGAACACACCTCTCCTCCAATCAGCATTGACCCTCTGGAATTTGGTGGTACTGTCTAAGAGAGATGTGCCTCTCTTCCAATCAGAGCTTATCCTCTGCTGAGAGGCGGTGCCACCTGTGAGGGACATGCATCTCCACAATTCAGCACTGACCCTCTGGAATGAGGCCGTACTGCCTGTGAGGCACACACCTCTCCTCCAATCAGCACTGACCCTCCAATATGGGGGCAGTGCTGCCTGTGATGTGTTAGAAGACATGGTGGGGATGTAGAAGAGGTGGATGCTGCACATTGGTGGTGGTGGATGGGAGTCCCCATTACCTATAAAGTGCTTTGAGTGGAGTGTCCAGAACAGCACTAAATAGGTGTAAGGAATTATTATATTTAATTAGAAGACGAGCGGCTGGAAGGTGGGCGAGACAGAGGACTCTGCCTGCACTTCATCAGCCTCCTCTATGTGTAGAAGTGGGTTTGTATCCGTGAGCCAAGAAAAGAAAAACTCATAGTTGGCTGTTCTACAATGCATGGAGTGTAACAACTATCATTGTCCATTCTGAGAAAAAGACTGCAACTCTGCACCCTGCTGCGGGCTCGCTCTGCGCAGTGCTTCAGGAATGTTAGCCTGTGTGCACAGGGCTGTTTCATGCTTGCTCTGCATTTGTCTACTCAGGGGACGGTCCTGACCCCCACCATGGACCACACCATGTCCATCCAGCCCACATCCATGATGGGGCCCATCACCCAGCAGCTCAGCCACCTCTCCCTTGGCAACGCTGGCACGGTGAGTCCCTGGACAGCAACGCACAGCTCACGTGCTTTGGGAAAGAGGTCATTTACACTTCCTGCTCCAAGAGATACTGCCCCCATCAGCAAACCTGCTGATCCTTTACCCATTTCTCTCATTTCTCTCTCACTGCATTTCAGCAGACCGCAATTGCTGGCTCTCTAGATAAGTGAACACAAAGCAAACTGCTAAGAGCCTGAGCTTTCTATGACAGATTTTTCAGGACTTCTGAGGGAAATAACAGGGATATCAGCGAGTGTGTGTGTGTCCCGTGACCCTGAACTGGATAAAGCAGTTAGAAAATGGATGGAGGGAGTGGAATATCAAACACTGTGTTGCCCCTTTACAGCGAACAAGTAGTGCTGCTGGGGGGACAGTATCGTAACAAATACTAATCCCGCATCGACAAGACGATTATCCTTCCGCTGACTCGGCTCTGATCGGGACCGCGGCCAGGCGAGAGAAAAGACCAGCCTGCAGCAGGATCCACACTAACACCATCTCCTTTTATCTCACAGTACATGCCTGCTAACGCAACTATGCAAGGAACCTACATCCCACAGTACACCCCTGTGCCTGCTTCCAGCGTCTCTGTAGAGGTGAGATCCAGCGGACTGGCCCATTCGCTTTCAGTGAACAAGTCTTCCCACCCACAATGCTAACACAAAAGGCAGTTTTACCTTTTACCTAGAGAGGTGCATTCAACAGTTAACCCAAATTCCCACTGCACACTGTTTGCCCCATCTGGGGCTTTAGAAACTCCTGGGGCTGTTCTATAAATTATAAAGTTAACCAACATTTAATTTGAGCTTTGTTCCATGTGCCTGTCTATGCAAATCTGGGCAGCATGATTGTGGAAGTCTAAACGTAGCTGAATAGTCAAGCATATCTTAACCTGACAGGAGTCAAAATGCTGTGCAGTAAGATTGTTTCTCAGTGTTAATTAGCACATAAGTGCGATACTCGTAAACCAGTAAGGTTCATGCCTTTAACACTGAAGGCTGGTAATGTAACATGCTGACTGACAGCACATGGTTTGCTGTATATAACCTGTAAACCACTCACAGGTTTAGTAGAATACAGTATTCCTAGTAGCAGCACAGAACCCTTACAGTCCAGGATGATATGGTGTTTTGCATCTCATGTGCAAGGTGTGGTCGCAGTGCCAGAATCATTTGTTTTCAATCCCTGTCTTTGCAGGAAAATAGCAGTCAGCAGCAACAGGTTGCCATAGAAACGCCCTCAGAACACACAACCTACTCCTACCAGCACAGCAAGTGAAGCAGAGGTGCGTAGCTCTGGCACCAGCGCCGCATGTGTTTTCATGGCCAATCCAACGAGGTGTTGTGGCAGGTGTGGGGTGGAGCAGCCTGATTCAGTAAAGCAAAGACTCCACAAATCCTGGGAGTTGCCCTCCCTGCGGATCGCATTAATCCGTCCATATCGTTTTATAGAGCCGGAGGCAAACAAAACAGCTAGCCATGCCGAAGTATCCCAAGATTGTAAAGATAAAAACTTTTGTGCCCGAGTTCCTGTCACGAACACTGTAGGCTCACAATAAATAAAAGCCCCATACTGTGCATATTACACCACTGCACTGAACATCCTGATTACATTGTGGAAACGACCACCCCACGACACAGTGTTGAAATCATTAATCTGAACCCAGAAGCGTAGAGCACGAAGCAGGATTGCGCCATACATGGCACACTAATCAATCGCAGAGCACATTCACACAAGCACAGAGACAGTTTGGAGCCACTGATAAACCTAGCCAACATATATTTGCAAAGGTTCGAACGGGGAGCTGCGTCAGCATGCGCAGCATGCGCAGGCTTCAAAAGAGCAGGTGCTGAAAGGTAAGGAAAGGTAACACTATGTCGTTTCGGCTGTGGAACACCTTTACCTGGTCCTATATGCTTGCAAAGCAGAGGGACACTAGAGCGCCCAGGGAAAACCCACAAAACCCAGAAGGAACATGCAAAACGGACACAGAGGGTACCCCATTCTGAAACTGAGCCCACAACCCAAGAACTACAAGGTAGAAACACTAACATGCCAATGTCCTTCCTGAACAGAACCAAACTGCTGGATTTTAACAACATTAAATGTATTTTGGCCCCTCTTTCATGAACCACATGGACAGGCTTCCACACCATGCATCATAGAGCTCAGGAATGTCATTAGTCTTCCTTGCTGTACCTTTGTTGGCTCAGGTGTGCATTCCTTCAATATCAAACATCACTCCCATTGCATAGCAGTCTGAGCCCTTACAGCTTTCTGGAGTGCCAAGGCCCTGTACGACTGGTACTACTGAAGCAAAAATAAAAGTTTTAACAGCATTTAATATGAACTAGAACTAAAACATCACCTTTCTCTCAAGTGATCAACGGGTTGCTAGCAAACGAAACAAGGGAGATAGGCACTTGTCTACGCAAAGAGTGGTGGGAGAGTAGAACAAGCTACTTGGCCATATTGTCAAAGCCGATACCCAGGCTTCTTTCAAGAAACAGCTGGATGAGATCCTCCCATCAGGAAAGGAGAATAGACTTTACAGAAAGGGCTGTGGGATTGTAGAACCAGCTACCCAGCCATGCCGTTAAAACCGATATCCTGGTTTCTTTCAAGACCCGCTAAATGCCTAACAGGCTGGATGGGCCACATGGCCTGCTCCTCAGATTTCTGACCCAGGCTTGGACTTGCGACACCTGGATGATCTGTGTTTTGAGAAAACTTGCTGCTTGAGCCAACAAACACGATCCCCTGTATTGCTTCTTACAGGTATGTCCTGTTTTCTCTCTCTCCCCTCAGTTCTTCATTTGGCAAGTCGGCGTATTTAAGACCAGACAAGGTGCAACTCCTCTGGAAGGCTGGGTTACAGCTCCACAAAAGGATTCTACGGACACTCACCACCAGATTCCAGACAGAAGATAAAAAGGAACAGGTTTCTTTTAAAAAGAAAACTATTTTATTTCGTCACAGACTTTTCTTCAGAGTCAAGCTACCAAAGGAGGCAGAGGATTTCTTGCAAAGGAGATATCTATTTTGCTAAAAGGAAAAAAAAAATAGAAAAAATCAAAACCATAAGGAAAAAAGAGAACAGATGTAAAGCATTATTTTTGTGCACGTAATATAACAAAATCTTATTTTTAAAAAAAACATTCTGGAGATCCAGAACGAGCAAGGAGAAGCAAAGTTAAAACACAACGTGTCTTTTTCAAACGTTTTTCTGTTGGGTTTTCTTTTGTAAAATATGCAATCTTATTTTTTTTAATTGTTTTTTTTTTTACGTTTCACTAGCTGCAGTTAAGATGGTTTTGTACAGATTCTGAACTCATGATCGATGCATTTGTCAGATTTTACGATGTTGTAGATTTAATATTTTTTTTATTGTGCATAAAAAAGAACCGAAAATAAGTAAGCAGCTTAAAATTACTTCTTAATAATCTGTTCCCAATGGCATAACAGAGGAGTCAGCAACCAATGTTTAATGATACATCAGAGAAATCGGAAAATATAGTATCTGCTGAAAGCTAATACAGATGTGTTAGAGTATAATAGGGTTGTTAATCTAAAATGACAATTTAAGTCTCTTAACTAAGACTAAACACCAGTCATGCATTTGAAACTTCCTTCAGTTACAAAACCAAATTCCCTCAAAGGTGTCAAGGCACACCTTTCTAAAAAGCAAAGGACAATCAAATGTATTTAAAGTATTTATATTTTGGGGATAGTTTTTTTTTATATAGTTTAACATAAGAAATTCAAACATCAAAGAATTACAAATTATTTAACAGTGTTTAGTCTATTTAACAAAGTATTTATACGGGAACAACAGGCCTGATATGCGTCAGCTCTCCAACTCTCCAACAGAAGTGACTTCTTCCAGAACTTAATTCAGGATTGCTACTCGGAATTCAAGTGCTCGCCCCTGTGCTGCTGCCAGCCAAGCAGATGTCAATATTTTCTTTTACAGGGATGCCCAATCCCGGTGGCACGGACCCCAACCTGCTGGTTTCAGCTTCATCTGAACACCCGTTTAAATAATCGAACCCTCAATGCTCCTGATGGTAATGGGGGGTTACTCTGAACTCTTTCGTTTTCAGTTCCTAAACACGTTGGAGGTTGTATAAGTGGCATAAAATCCTCAGCCTTGGGAGTACAGAAAAACATGAAACAAGGTTTAATCGAGCAGCTTGTGGATTCAATTAAGGATTTAAGCTGCACAGAAAACCAGCAGTTGCAGGAGTCCCCGGGACCAAAACTGGGGAGCCCTGGTCTAGAAAAATAGTAAGTCAGTCCTAGTTATTAGACCTGACTAGTTTCTACTATTAGAGGTGTTGTACTAGCCAACACAAAACGGGATTTTGGAGCATTTGATAACTGCAAAATAGAAACTAGCAAACCCGGATCTTTAAACAAAAGTACGAGACAGAAAATGCAAACTCATCTGCTAATAGGCAAAATTCATTCTTTAGTGCAAGAAACCTGTTCTTTTGTGAACAGGGTCTCGCAGGACAAAAACAGCACTTTGAAAGGCACCAAGTTGCCTGTAGACACCCACCTGGAGAGGACACTGAGCACTCTGTGACCCAGATATTATTAGGCAAACAGGACTAGAAATCCCAGGCCTGGGATTTGTTGGCCAGGGCTTTCTGGGTTTCAAAAAAAACATCTTGTGGCAGCCTGGCAGTCACAGCAGCGAAGCCGCATGGCTCCTCTAATCGGTACTAGTTCTCCCGTCCGGTGGCGTGCAAGAGAGAGTGGAGCTGCCAGAGGGTGCCGGGGGAGCGCACGTCCGCGGTCCCGCATTCTCTCCCAGTCAGGTCACACCGGCTGCTGGAGCAGAGGCTTAGGACACAGCGGCCACGGCCAGGCTGGGCTTTCATTACTAAACACAAGACGAGCTGTGCAACGAGGAGTCGCGTCCCGTGCCAACTTAAAAATGGCGAACGATTTCTGAAAAAAGTTCAGTCGAGGGTTACGGTTCTTATTTTCAGTCAAATACAAGCAAGCTCAACGCATGTATGTGCGCGGGGCGACCCTCACCGATAGTCCAGTGGGACCAGATTCCTGAGAAGTGATTTCAAGCAGCTTGTTCAAGTTAGAATTCAAGATCGCTAATGTGAATTTTCACTTGCGTGGATGGAAACCGGGGAGGGGGAGGGGGAGGGGGTATACAAAAGAGCGTTGTTTCCTAGTAGGAATAATGAAAAAATATTAGCAGATTTTTTAAATTGCTTCAAGGGCTTCGTGCCCTCCAGTGCTTTGATTTAGAATGGGAGTAGCAGTGGGTCTCTCTAGGTCTTGCTTTCACGATGCTGCTGTTTTCCTTTTTGAGTGTTTTTATTCGCCTTTTTCAGTGACCTTTTTTTTTTAGAAAGAAATGATTTTTTTTTTCCTTTCTTGGCTTTCAATTCACTTGAATTTTTTTTTTTAGATTTTGTTCTATTGTGTTGTTGTTGTTGTTGTTGAAAAAGGATTTTTTTAAGTAAGTTTCTTTTAAATAGTTTAGATCTTTTGTAGGTAAAGAAACATTTTTAGGATAATAGCTTTTACTTTTTTAGATTCATAGGATATTTTTGTGTTTAGATTTGAGTCTGTGAGTTTGTACGCAGTCAATGCAAGCTGCATATTTTTTATTTTGTGTGCATTGTTACAGTTTGTTTTTATGCGATGACTGTTGTTGGAAAAGTATCGTCAGAAGGGCCACTTTCCAGGTCAGGGTGATTTGCAGTGTATGTACCAGTTCCAGAACACACTATCTGGCTCCAGCTAGGAGACAATCCATGTGTCCAAACTACAGTTCCTTCCTTTAACAACCTTCTATCCAGGCTTGAAAAACTCACTGCTTAACCTTGCATAAGGCGCTTCTTTTAAAGAAGGTATTGTTTCATAAGGTATTGGGGAAAAAACAGAAGATATTATCCACTTGAAGGCAGCACAGTGGTGAGCATTGCTGCCTCACAGCGCTGGGGCCCTGGGTTCAATTCCAGACCTGGGGTGCTGTCTGCGTGGAGTTTGCATGTTTTCCCTGTGTTTATGTGGGTTTTCTCTGGGTGCTCTGGTTTCCTCCCAGAACATGAGTGGATGATTGGATTATACTTCAGCCCATGAGGTTGCATTGTTGCGCTGTGGGGAGAACACCAACGAAGTTTTAGCCAGTGTGCAATTTAAAACCGGGCAGAGACGCGAAGAACCGCAAAGGCCACTGGACTAGTCCCTGGCTGAGACGTCAAATCCACACAAAAAAACACACACACAGAATAAAACAAACAGTGCAAATCACCCTTCCTTCTGTGGCCTGCATACGCAAGCGATATACAGAGTCCGGACTTCTTTGAACTAAGTTATGTTAAGAATAAAGAAGAAATAATGAAAAGTTAATATATTTCCAAATCAAGTATAGCTGATCTTATTTCTGTCTCTCAAGCCAGTATGCAGTCTGCAGCTTGGGCGAGCTCTGATGCATGGGCTTTTTCACCAGGAAAAAGTGTAACACTAAATAATGGCAAGCACACGGGTAAACTATACAAAAGATGCCGTGACAAAACAAAATCTGGCGCTCAATCAGCAGTTAACGCATTCTTTTCCGTTTTAGTGTTGGGTGCTGCGATTCGTTATTGCAACGCTAGAACCTCCACAGAATGCAGGATCTCATCTTTTGTTCTCGATAGTAGGATACAGGGAAGTTGTATTTTTGTCGTTCTTCCGTCCAGAACTCTTGCCTACAAAAAAAAAAGAACTTCCTTTTTGTTTTGTTTCAGAAAAAGCTCTTGCTGGGATTGTGCAATCCTGTTGACAATCTATGCATCTAAGACTGCAGAATGAGAATTTCTCAATCAGAATGAAACCGGCGCGAATCGCCGGTTATTTTAGACTTTTTTTAACATGATGTAGTGACTCTGTATATCACTTTCCAAGGGAGAAGACAGGCATGGGCTAATACTGTATCTCCTTCAGTAGGACTGCGAAAGGTCTTCTAAGCTATTTATGTACTTGATCAAAGTCCTAGACAGCATCTTTCTTTGATTTCAGAATGAGTGTTAATAGACGTTTTGATCACTCTAAATTCCATATGCAAGAAGGCCCAAATTAAACTTTCATTTGAAAAAATGAAATTCTCTCAACGGCAATATGTCACATCCATAACCCACTTAGAGAATAACTGTTTTTAGCTCTATACACCAATGGAAAAAAAGCACTACAAACAGCAGGATTCACCTGGCTGGGAAACCTGCAGGAAACTAAACCCAACTGGCTGACAAAGTGTGTGCCAGCTTTTGTCTTCCCAAAGCTGAAACACTTCCAAAAGCAAAAGCAAGACCTTTGGAGGGGATGCAGCTCAATCCTGTCCCTATGAGTCTTCCATTTGATCTCTCTTTTTCTTTCTTTCCTCAGAAATGTTTTTTTTTTAATTTGCTACCAAAGACACAGAAGTCCTCCACCAGTCAGGAAGCTTTATTTGTCCAAATATTCTTGCAGGAAAGAAATGAAAGGGAAGGCTGAACTCTCACCTTCAGTAAATCCTGTTTGTGCTCTCTGTTATTATGAGGTATATTCGGTGAGATTTTAAGTGCTTGGAGGATATTCCTCAGGCCCACAGCCACCAGTGTTCTCCCTGCTGCTTGCCCGTCAACATGAGATGGTGGTCAACCAAAGCTCATAAAAAACCAAAAGGTGCTGTTTCTTGAAAAGAAAACTGGGGTCAAGAAACCTCCTTGTAAAAGAATCAAGCATTAGGAAAAGTGTAGTATTCCTGTTTTTACAGCATTCGAGTCCGTCAGGCCAGACTGAAACGAGAGAGCTCCAGAATCAAAACTGGAATGAGAGGAAAGCCAACTGTCACTGAAGTGAGATTTCAGCCTTTTACTCCCAAAGTTTCTCTGGAACACATTGGGGCTCCCTTTTTCATTTGTCTAGACCATGGGTTTTCAAAGTGGGGGCTGGGTACCCCCCGATTGGGTCCCCAAAATCAAACATCACTTTCACAACCAGTTTAGCTGTGTGTGAAATGGACACTCCCACACAGTGGAGGTGCTGATCCCAAGCACAGCTGCATTTGTAAGAGTATATAAGATGTTTCTACGATGGGTTTCATGTTTAATTTGGGGATCCTTACTGGGACAGATGTCTTGACAATGGGTCCTTTCAGGCATGAAAGGTTGAAAACTCCTGGTCTGAGCAATAGTTTCCTTGATTCTTTTCTGATGTTGCTGTTACTGTTTATGCTCAGATAATCCATTATTGTCACAGGTTCTCGGACAATGGCACACCTCATGAAGGAAAGAGTGCGCATCAGATGTTATTCTTTAGAACACAAAAAAAATCAGCCACTACATAAAGAATGAAAACATTTATATGGTTTTGAAACTATGAAATCACCAACTGTTACTGATTTCCACCCTAGTAGAAGAATTGGGTTTTTTCTCCTCCTTTCTGTTCTCACTTCAGCAACCTACTAGGCAACAGAGGTGTCAGTTGCTACACTCTCTGATGCAGACAGGAGTCAATATTTTCAAGAACATATCAAACCCTAATCATTCTTAGCGACATATTGGAAAAAACTGAACTGCATCGGCAGGGGAAAGGGTACTGCTGTCCAAATTTAGACAGGATGCAGTAAGCCATTGGACTGCCTCAGAATCTACAGGACATCCAATCAGAAGGAGGCTGTAGTCTTGTAGCCAATCAGACAGAAGGCAGGAAGAAAGATGTCATATGAGGCAACCAATCAGATCTGTCACACCAGCCATCAATTGGCTGCAGTGCAATATGTGCAATTTTGTTTTTACTCCAAGAAGAATTTTAAAAATTAAATTGTCAGTTTAATTGATCTGGAAACCTTGTGCTTTTTTGTTGCCTCCACACCTGTGAAACAGGTGGTAAGACTAGTTTCTGTTATGCTGATGTAGCTCCTTAGGTGCATTTCATAGTTTTAAAATGTTTTGCTGCTGCTAAGGATGTAAAAGCAGTTTGTGAGGTGCAGGTCCTGCTGGTTGTATTAAAAAAGGTTAAAAAAAAGGCTCATTTAGGAAACCTGGGGGCTGAATAGTTTGCCAAGTAAAAATTCTGAAAGTTGTGAAAGTTCAGTTTTTTTAGCTTTACAAATGCAGAGAAATGCCAAAAAAATTACATGAGCTTGGCGTCCCTGCTTTTATAGTGTTAACACTTGTATCGTTATCAAGAAGTTACTCAGCTGCAATGTCACGTTGTGTATTTCACTTTGTATGTGGTTCCAATACAAAAGGCAAAGAGACTGTTCCTATGTGCAGTTGTTCTGGCTGCTTGGTTGCCAGACCCAGTGATTACTATGAACTCCGCTCAACAGTTTTGAGATGTGGTTACCTGTCTGCAGTCCCCCACAGTGCTGTTTTCACAATATAGATTCCAAGTTGAATGTCTTGAATGCAATATTCTGCATGCACTGTGTTGTGTGAACAGGATATCCCAGGGGTGCCACCCCTAATTGCAAAGTAAGTTCTGCACGTGAGTGAAGGTAATCGCATTGCACCTTGCTATGAACCCTCTCCATCTGCTCCTTGGAAAATTCCACAGTGGCGCATGCAGCAGTGTGATGGAGGGGTGTGTTCTAGACAGTCGTGGCTCTCCTGGCTGAAAAAAGTGCCTCCTGTTTCCTAGGGTTTCCGCTCGATCCCCGTTCTCCCCTGTAGGAACTTCATATGAACCCCATGATGGGCCCTCTGGGGTCGACTCTTGCTCATGTTGTGAAATCTTGCGACTCCAAAAGCTTGAGTCACATCCACCTTCAGATTTCCTCCTGGAGCACTCAGGGCGGAGCGGTGGGTCTGTGGCTAAGGATCTGCGCCTGTGGCTGGAAGGTTGCAGGTTCAAATCCCGCGGCCGGCAGAGGAATCCTACTCCGTTGGGCCACTGAGCAAGGTCCTTAACCCCAGCTTCTCCAGGGGTGCCATATAAATGGCTGACCCTGCACTCTGACCCCAAGCTTCTCTCCCTGTCTGTGTGTCTCATGGAGAGCAAGCTGAGGTCTGTGGAAAAAGACAAATTCCTAATGCAAGAAATTGTATAGGGCTTATAAAGTGATCTTATCTCTTATCTAAGGTAGTAGGTAGAAAGGTCCTGTCGCGCACAAGGTAGTTTCTCTGAGCTGCAAAGATGCTCAGGCCCAGTCTCTTCCGGTTACGTTCCATTTGAGCGCTGAACCAATCAGGCCTTATGGATGTCCAACTGTTTTTTAGATATTTTCTTTAGAATGAGGTTTTTGGCATGCATTCATCTTAAGCAGCCCTCAGGAGAGGACAACAGTGTTGCTCATAATCACCAAAATGAAATGCGCGTAGCCAAGATCAGTTTTATTTGTAGTCTAATCGTCTTACACAGTCGAGGTGCTGATTCCCAGCACAGCTGGGATTTTAAGAGGATATAATTTTACGATGTGACCATGAGGGGTTTTACATTTAATTTTCGGATCCTTATTCGGACAGATGTCGTGACCCCTTATTAAGTAAAGATCCCTTAAACCCCCCCATGAGGGAAAAAAATAATCCGTTGTCAACTATTACCAATACATTTGCCGGTTTGCTTTTAGGAAAGGCATTGTAAACTTCCACAGAGTCTCTTGCACATTACAGCCCAAGCACCAGGGAGGGGGATTTCAGCCAGCATGTAACCACTCCTCAAACGACTGAAACTGGGAACGAACGAACAACCTGCACATTAAACACATGTAGTGCCTTTCTCTGCAGGCCCTAGAGGTGATCTGCAGCTTGTATGACGTCACAGTGTGGAAGAGGTGGGGAGCTGCGAGATACGGGATTCTTTAAAGCCCACAGCTCAGGGGCCATGGAACTGCTATTTGAAATTTCTCTCATAACGTTTTTATTTGTGATGTTTTATGTTCAAGCCACACAAAAGAACCCCACTCTAGACACCTCATTAGAAAGGATGAAGAATTCGGTAAAGGATTCTGAATTTAGTTGTAGGGCGGCCAGGTATTCTTTAAGGAATATCAGACGATTCATCCTAATATTTCCAAGCATCTAGCAACCATAACCAAATGCATGGAAACTTCTTGACAGTTTAATTAAATAGCAGAAACTGTTTCCCTTCAAAGAGAAGTTGGAGACCAAATTATATTCCAGCCCAAAACTAAGAGTATATCAATGAGCATTTAATAACCATGTTTCTTTGGGGAAAAAAATAAAAATTAGTTTGGAAACAATTCAGTTTTACTCAAACTAAAAAGGAAAGACGATTTGCCTGCAATCTACACAGTACATTTTGCCAAACACACAATTCTCCTTCAGGTTTCAACAATAAAACAACTGGCTCATCTATCACAATACAGCTGCTTTTAAACCGTTTTTTTTTTATTTATACAAAAACTCACTTTGTACAAAAATGTTAAGGAGAAAATGTCTTCAGTTTTGTATGTTACATTTTTCGTCATTGTGCCATAAAAAAAGACTTGCTGGTTTCTTTGTTATTCTTTTAGTTCTTAGACATGAAAAAAATCACAGCTTGTTTTCCTTCTTTCGGTTTGACTATGAATTTGATATGTCAATTTTGATTTTTTTGAATAAAAAAATGTTTTTGTGCATGTTTACGGTTTCTTACATTTCAAGAAATTTAATAATTAATAATTAACTGCATTTATGTAGTACCTTTCATCCCAAAGGCTCCCACAGTACTTCACATTCATGAAGAACACATTTCATCCAGCAGCCCTACCTGGGAGACACACAGAGGCCATCCTGAACCAGCAGCCCCACCTGGGAGACACAGTGACCATTCTGAACTGGCAGCCCCACCTGGGAGACACAGTGACCATTCTGAACCGGCAGCCCCACCTGGGAGACACACAGAGGCCATCCTGAACCAGCAGCCCACCTGGGAGACACAGTGACCATTCTGAACTGGCAGCCCCACCTTGGAGACACACAGAGGCCATCCTGAACCAGCAGCCCCACCTGGGAGACACAGTGACCATTCTGAACCGGCAGCCCCACATGGGAGACACAGTGACCATTCTGAAACGGCAGCCCCACCTGGGAGACACAGAAGCCATCCTGAACTGGCAGCCCCACCTGGGAGACACAGTGACCATTCTGAACTGGCAGCCCCACCTGGGAGACACACAGAGGCCATCCTGAACCAGCAGCCCCACCTGGGAGACACAGTGACCATTCTGAACCGGCAGCCCCACCTGGGAGACACAGAGGCCATTCTGAACCAGCAGCCCCACCTGGGAGACACAGTGACCATTCTGAACTGGCAGCCCCACCTGGGGGAGACAGTGACCATTCTGAACCGGCAGCCCCACCTGGGAGACACAGAGGCCATTCTGAACCGGCAGCCCCACCTGGGAGACACAGAGGCCATTCTGAACCGGCAGCCCCACCTGGGAGACACAGTGACCATTCTGAACCGGCAGCCCCCCCTGGGAGACACACAGCAGCCGTTCTGCACCGGCAGCCCCCCCTGGGAGACACACAGCAGCCGTTCTGCACCAGCAGCCGCACTGCACACTTGAATTAAGGGAGGCCAGACTGTACAAACCCAGAAAGGAACTGAGCGGAATACACACTCCTACTCTAACAAACAGTGCCATGGTACCTTTAATGACTGGGCCATACTGGGCCACTGGTTTGGAAACTCTGGTCCAGAGGGAGGAATACGTCCTACTGGTCCACCAGCACCACTTACAGCTGTGACCTGGTTTTCCTCAGAGGTCCCTATCCCAGTACTGACCCGGCCCAGCCCTGCTGAGCTTCTGTCACACTGCGTATAAGCAAGAGTCCCATTGCACTTACCCAGCTGCATTCCTAAACTTTACTTCAACTAGATTTAATCATGGGTAGCTGACCTCGGCCTTAACCACTGACGTCGAATTCTTGTCTCAAACCAGTTTTTGAATCTGAAAGAGGAAATTGCCAATATATTTAATCAGACGCCAAACATATTAGTTTATACTAGTTTCTAATTAAAAAATATTGGGGATGATATTCTATGTAACCCAACATTACTGGTTGGCTTTGGAAATGCTTGAGCTTAAGGTAACATTTATGTGAAAGCTTTAATTACATTAGACATAAATTCAGTCAAATGTGCACTCCTGTCTGTAAGACATCGTTACCGTTGACGAAAGATACTGAGTAAGATATGAAAACATTTATCTTTGTTTTATATAAAATTCAAATACGGTCCACGAATTACCTAATATAAACCATTTAAAACATCACTTCAAATAGCCAGAGATTTTTTTACCTTAATTTTCCCTGTGTAATCGCTGCAACAACCTCTTCACAGAAAGAGGTCTTCAGATGTAAATTAGGAATACCCATCACAAAACAAAATCGCAAACAAAAACGTTTTCGGCGCGTAAAGTGCAGAAAAGTCCATTCTGAGTCCAGGAGGGGGAGAGTCATTAAATTGACCGGTCCAGATTTTTAACCTTCTTGTGATTGCTGCTGTTGTTTTGAGTTCTTACAATTATATTTTTTTTCTGTTAAAATCAGAGCCGGTTTTAGCTATAAAAGCATCACTAGCCGTGTATGTGTCCATATAGTAATCGTTACAATAATATTTTACCCAATGGGTTTCCCCATATCGTGAAATGGAACATCTCGCGAGTCCAGGGTGGGGGTGATGATTTTTGCACCCAGATGTAATCGATCGATAGCGCGGGGAACTCGCAACAGGTGACACCCCCTCCAGCTCAAGTGACCTGTTAAGCGCCGATCTACCGGGGAGCCTACGTTCTTCTTTTACGAATCCAAAAGCATTTCGTACTTGTAGGGTGAGGGGAGCTTTGCAAAGCTTTCCTTAAAATATCCACACACTCATCCTGGGAAGAGATTCTATCGAGATAACAAGGCAGAATTAAACAATACTAATCAAGTTGCCTTTTAAGGTTTTTAATTCTACAAAGAAGGATTTTCCCTGGATACAAAACCAATAATAAAAGGTACAAAATGTCTTATTAAATAAAGAAAAAACAAGTACATACATATGAATATATACAAAATTTGTAAATTCTTGCAAAATGCTCTAGAAACGTTTTTCCTTAAAAACATTTTTAATAGTAACAATCAGTCTTGAACAAATTTCAACTCTATGCCAATGGCAATAGACAAGGAGAAATATCCGAAATTGATCTCTAACTGAAAGCAACTCAGGCTGAAGATCATTTTTGTTTTGTGGGCATGTCTTTATGGATGTGTCATTGCAGATGTGTCCATTATGGGCCTGTCATTGTAGGTGTGCCCTTGTGGGCATGTCTTTATGGGCCTGTCATTGAAGATGTCCCCTTGTGGGCATGTCTTTATGGGCCTGTCACTACAGGTGTGTCCCTGTGGACGTGTTCAGGAAGTGAATTAATCGCCATAATGAAGGTGCAGGTGTTTCAATGCCAGTCCTAGTCCTATAGGTCTCTTAAGACTCATATCCTGGTACCAGAGAAGCCCAGTGCAACAGGGTTTGTAGGTAACCCTTAAATCACCAATTTCACTTTTCTAGCACCAGTTTCTAAGGACTTAGAAACATTCCATTGCGATCACTTAAACTGATCATTTCTTAAAATTTGTTACGAGATCATCTAGCTACTCTTCAGCCCACTTTAGATTTTACTTAATTGAACAGCTGACTTGCTTGATTCATCAATTATTTGACAGTCTTTGAAACTAGGCGACTTAGAGGACTGGGGCTCCCCTGACTCATAACTTAATACTGAGCTGCAGTGTGAGGTAGCTCACACTTTCAGTGTTGAGAAAAAAGGAGCACGGGGCTTATGAAGCATAGGTAGAACCCAGTATAGGTACCAGGTCACACATTTCCAATAGGAGTGACAAGGAGTGAATTCAGAAATCAGAAAATGCAGAAAGCAAAGTGTAGAACAGAATTTGAAACAATTGTTCGACAGGCCCCAAATCGCACTCTTCTGGTACTACCAAATAGGGGTTTAGGTAGGCAAGTCCAGGGTTAAAGCAAATCATAGGAAAACAAAATCAAAGGATAAGCTTTGGATAAAAGAATTCCTGGGTTTTTGCGTTTTGTGGAAACAGAATGGAAGGCAGCACAGAAGACCTGCCAGCGTGGCAAAGTGCTCCAGGCTAACAGAGAGCCGAGCAGAACGTGAACAAGTGCTGTGTAATACTCTGCTCACGGCACAGCCCACCTGAGATACAGAGCATTTAACGGAACTACTTACTGACTAAAAGGCTTCCCAAGTCTTTCGCCACTGAGCAGGCTGTCTTCACACAATCCCGCACATTTTCTGCAACCCACCTCCATACGAGAGATGGTGTTTGAAGTCCCCACTAAATCAGTAATCAACACTAAGCAAGCATGACTTATAGCACCACTTAATCACCACAGGCAAGAAAGCAGGAGCAGCTGTTCCAAAAAGCATTAGCCGATATGTTCTCTAGTTCTCCTTACGGGTTCATTATTGCTGTTTGCTTGCATGTGGTGCCCCCTTAATGCAAATGTGCAATTGGGTCTTTCAGTATCTTATCGTGAATTTTACATTTGTTGTTGCTTGGTGACAAGCATATCACTTCAATAAATAATTTTAACAAAAACAAGACACTTTCTGAAATTATTTCAGCTGTTGTGTGGAGTCCTTAAGCTATGCCAGTTCATTCAGGAGCAAGTGTTCTCCATCCCCTGTTGCCATCAGCTCAGTCCAGACTTAAATGTGAGTTTAAAGACCACACCTGGCTCAGGTGGACTCCACCAGGTGTGACCTGAAGGGAGGAGTGGCCACTTCAGACAGATGACAAGTAGGCAGTTCGCTTTTATTCCTCTAGTGTCAATTCTTAATTACTGCCTCGGGTCTCTGCCTTCCGATCTTCTGGACACAGTCACAAGAGCAGAGCTCTTCTCTCCTGCGGTCTCCATCACTGCCGTCGGGCCCGTGTTCACAAGCGGTCTTTCCATCCATCCCGTCAGCTGCGTGCTTGTTACTCGTCTCACACTCTGGCCACACAAACCCACGCTCCCCCCTCCCCACTCCTCCGAAGCTCAGCGATAGAAACTCCTTGCACGTGCCCCCCCCCACGACTGCTTGCAAAGGATCCCCTGTCAGAGATGAAAAAACGAAACCACGAGACTCCACCTGACGCGGTGGGAGAAAACAGACCTGGACGAAGAAATCCGGCGACATTCCCAGGCAGGGGAAGAGTAATAGCAACTCCCATTCTCATGTTGCCTATGAAGAGCTCTCAACATCGGCGCCGACTTCCTCTTCCCCGCCAACCAGGCTAAACCAGCCACCAAATCAAATGGAACCTCAGCGACTGGTGGTTTACCGTGCCCCATGTGGGCGAAGAATGGGGAAGATCAGCTTGTCGCGCTTACCCTTAAGGAGCACTAGAGATCGTTTGAGTACTTGTGATCTTTTCCTCTCCTCCACAGAACAACAGGGGGGGCTTACTCTTCCCCCATAACAAACGCGGAGAGAGTAACATCTGAGAAGACCTTCTGTAGTGCCTCCCACTGGGCCCCAGAATTCCTTTTCAAGTCTTTTCAGCACTGCCCGACCCAATAATCCACGCTGAAATACAGCAGCCGCCCAGGAGCGCTAAACGAGAAGCCACACTGATGCGCAGGGGCAGATCGTCCCAGGACAAATGCCTTGGGAGCAGAATGGAGTGGTGAAGGAGGTCGGCCATTATCTGAAAAACATATCGGGTGCTCCAGTCTGGGCTGCTGTGGGAAGGTGTCAGTTGTTTTAAGGTTGTGGAGGAACTGGGGGAGGAGGAAAAGAGGGAGCTGGGTAGAGTTTTGGGGAAATTAAGTCAAAGTCCTTCCCAAGTCTTCCGTCCCATTACACCCCATGTCAGATTTAGGAATGCCTTGGTGCTTTCTCCCGAAATTCACAAAAGCTTCCGATTCAAGATCTCCCACACCATTCGCCTCCGGAAATATGGCATGTGTTTCTGTGGGATTGGGAAAGAAAACATTATGCATTAGGAATTTGTCTTTTTCACATACCCCAGCTTGCTCTCCATGAGACACAGATACACAGAAAGGGAGAGAAGCTTGGGGTCAGAGCGCAGGGTCTGCCATTGTACAGCGCCCCTGGAGCAGTTGGGCTTAAGGGCCTTGCTCAGGGCCCAAACGGAATAGGATTCCTCTGCCGGCTGCGGGATTTGAACCGGCAACCTTTCAGCCACAGGCGCAGATCCTTAGCCACAGAGCCACCGCTCCAACCCATATCAATAAAATTAAGCATGTTTTCTTCTTGGTTAAACAACTCAAACTGATTTAGAAAACTTCAGATCAGCTCATGGCAAGTCACTCCACCCTGATTTCACACATACAGCACTCCATGGCAATTAACAACACAGCTCACCATGAAACCCTAACGTTCAATCTCACTGGGCATGCTCACCTGCGTGAATGTGATTGGCTTATCTTTGGTGATGTAATCAGCATATTTACAGGTAAACATTCCACAGTCACTCCCGTTCATCTGCTGAGGGATCTCCTGTAGGAGGGGGAGACGCGTTACTGTAGTACCACAGGACAAACACTGTAACTCCTACATTACAGTATTACTGTACCCTGACTGCCTTTCGAAGGATAAATACAGCACTAATCAATCATGCTCATAAACAGAGTTTCAAAGGGCTCTGATTTTTTTTTTTAAAGACACTTGCTTTTTATGCAAAATATTTTATGCAAATTCAAGAGTTTGAGATCAGCGCCGAAAAAAAATAATGAAAAAATAAAAAATGTGGGAAATTCCCCAAATTCAAATCTGGTGAGACATGCACCCTCAGAAGGGCTCATAAACCCAAAACAAATACAAAGGGGAATGGCAAATCAAGAAAAGTGCCTGACTTGGAGTTAAAATATAGATTTTGAACACATTAAGGGGTGGGACTGTCATCAGCTGCACACTCCTTTCATATTTATCGTCACAAGAAGATTATGGTGAGGGTTCCCTGATTTTACTTGATCTATTTCGTATACCATACAGTAGTTTATTTGCTGTACTACACTTTTCATAATACTTTAAACTACATACGTACAGATACTAATATACCTACAAGTGATTTTACTTGCTTAAGTGAGGGGAATAGCTGGATTCTCAGTGGGGAAAAGCACAACAGATGCCATTTTTGTGATGAGACAGTTACAGGAGAAGACACTAGAGAAAGGGAAAAAGCTGTATGTGGCCTTTCTGGACTTGGAGAAGGCATATGACCGTGTGCCCAGAGAGGTGGTGTATTGGTGCTTGAGGAAGAAAGGAGTACCAGAAAGCATGGTGAAGTTAGTTCAGGCAACCTATAGAGATGCAACTACGAAGATGATAACACAACAGGGAGAGACAAAAGAGTTTGAAATCACAGTTGGAGTACACCAAGGATCAGCACTAAGTCCTTTCCTTTTCATAAACATTATTGACACACTGACAGAGGAGGTAAGAACAGAAGTGCCTTGGGAACTCATCTTTGCTGATGATGTGGCACTGATGGCAGACTCAGAAGTAGAGAAAATGAATGCAGAAAAATCTGAAATAATGGTAATGGAGAGAAGAGGAGATACTATGACCAATGTTGAGGAGACAAATGGAGGAAAACTGAAACAAGTTGATGACTTTAAATACCTTGGATCAAAACTGGTAAAGGGAGGAGAAACACTGGAGGCAGTAAAACAAAGAGTGAAAGCTGGATGGAACAAGTGGAGAGAGATAACTGGAATAATCTGTGACAGGAAAATTCCCAGAAAGTTAAAGTGCAAAATGTACAAGACTGTGATTAGACCTGTACTACTATATGGAGCTGAATGCTTGGCAGTTGGAAAGAGGGAAGAGAACTTGATGAGAAGAACTGAAATGAGGATGTTGAGATGGATTCTGCAGATTTCAATGAAGGATAAGATCAGAAATGAAGAAATCCGTAGACGATGTAGGGTGGTGGATGTGGTTGAGAAGATGCGAGAGGCGAGGTTACGGTGGTATGGACATATCATGAGGAGGGACGTTGAGGAAGTAACAAAGAGGGTAATGGAATTTGAGGTGGAAGGTAACAGAGGAAGAGGCAGGCCTAGAAAGAGATGGATAGATTGTGTGAGAAAAGATATGGAGGTATGTGAAGTGAGTGAGGAAGATGTGCTCGACAGAGACAAATGGAGAAGAGCAACCAAAGCAGCTGACCCCAGGACAGTCTGGGACTAAGGCTGTGAAAAAGAAGAAGAAGAAGTGAGGGGAATAGCGAGTCTAAGGAGGGTATTTTGATCATATCCAATTCTGTGCATACAGACTATGTCAGGAACCTATCTACCATGTAAAACACGACTCTACTGTAATTACATCATTCAGGCTTCAACAAATAAGAATGCAGTTGGCCATTTCTTTGGGAGGGCTGTGGTCAGTGTGATTTACCATGGTCCCATGAGGGTCACTAAGAACGCATCCCAGCACTGACCACGGACCCCTAACACTACACTTTGAACAGACTCACGGGAGAGAAGATGCTATTACTCACATTCCGCTTCTTGCTCTGCACGACCCAGCCCGATGTGTTCAGCTCTTTGTTCCTCTTGTCACGGCTCTCCTGCTGTAGGTACTGCCTGTGAGGACCAGATACGGAACCGTCAGCCTCCGTAACAAAGATCTGGACCAGGGGACGCCCTGTCCTGGTGCTGGAGGCTTACACACACCTGCTAGATTTGCTTCCAGCTACGCTCTCTTAGGTACACAACTAATCCTCTTAATTGACTTAAAAACAGGATGAACTGTTTGAATGGTTTTCAGCTCTTAACCATGTTGGGGGTTACCTTTAACCTACTGCTTTTCAGGAATAAAATGAAATCCCAAACTCTAGAGGAGAAAAAAAACTTGTTAATATTCAAAGCCAGCTTACTGTTAGCTCAACTGAGGCTTCAACCGGATCATTAAGCTGGGCTGAAATGAAAGCCAGCAGGTGTACTGGTCTCCAGTACCTGAGTAGGGAACTCCTGGTCTAGATCAGGGGGTCCCAGTTTGGGTCCTGGAGGAGGCTTTTTTCCTCAAACTAAGTTATTTTAAACAGCTTTCATCTGGGACATTTTTGTAAATTTGCTTTCAATGCTCTCAAGAGGTCAAATGGAATTTCTTATCGGCATCAACCCTGTAATGATTTCTGCGTTTCATTCTGCCTGAAATGTTAACCAGCTGGACCTCTGCAGAAGGCAGTCATATCCTGGGCATAAACCTGATGCGCCGCCAGTCCCCTTGCGGGTGGGCGTGTCCAATACACCACCACTCCCCTTGCAGGTGGGCGTGTCCAATACTGTGTGATCCCCACCCGTTCAACATCAATTGATCAATTAATTAGAGCTCAAAGAGACAAGCTGAATAACTTAACTAAAATTCAAATACGTAAGCCAGTTGATTAAGTCATTGATTAGCACTCAAGATTCAGAGCTCAGCTGGAATGAAACCAGCAGACATGGCTTTCATCCAAGAGCAGGACTGGGAACCACCGGTCTAGACAACAGGACACAGGCTACGCAAGAGTCTGCACTTGCAGTTTTGATCATAATAAATCACCCTTACCACCCTCTCTTTTTAAAGTCATAAATGGAACGAAAAGCACAAAAGGCCACCCAGGCTGAAATCATGTTAAAACAACTGACGTTGTTCCAAGCTGTTCAAACGACCAACGGCATTAAAATGAGCAATGACCTCCAGAACAGATAACAATCCCCCTAGGACAATCCTGCTGCATTTCTGCAAACTCCAATGAGGGCCAGCACTCACAGCAATAGTCTGCAGGCTTCGTCGTTGCTTCCTCCCATGGAGTCAAAGTACACGATGCTCTTCTTCCGGAAATCAACCACCTGCAGTTAAAATCGACGAATCAAACAACCGGACCAAATCAACAGAGACCAAACTCCTCCCCCTGCTACATTCACGGGATTCAGAGAACTCCACGTTTACACTTCACTTCCGGGGACGAAGCACGTCGGTCACGGTCGAACGGGTCGGGGTCTCACTCACCGCCAGGCACCAGTGGACGCCCAGGTGAATGGGCACGAGCAGGATGTTCACGGAGAAGATGTCCACCTTCTTGGTCCAGCGCCGGACGGCGGGGAAGCCCGCGTTGCGCAGCTTGGGGTAGAAGAAGGTGTTGAAGGTGTGGACGGAGGGCAGGCCCGGGCGCTTGCTCCTCTCCACCAGCATGTTCATGTAGAAATTGATCACCTGGGGGCACACGGAGAGAGAGGAGAGGCTGAGGGTATGGGGGGGCGCACAGTCACAAGTCAACGCCAGGCACCCTCGCCTCTGCCCTTCTATATTTAACTCAATCGGACAATCCAGAACAAAATCTCATCACAGGACTAAATGTCTAATCGCCAAAAAAAGTAAAGACTTTTCATTAAAACATTTTTCAGATTTAGTCGTGTGGAAGAAATAATGAGTAACAGATAGAAACTTCTTTCTGGCACGTATCGTGTAGATGTAGGACAGGAAGTAACTGATTTATATGTTCACCCTGTGTCTACTGTGACGAGCTGGTCTTGCCTTTCAATCATAATCAGGGCCGAATGGGCCAAGAGGCATCACAGAGGCACCATTGTTACTGCATGAGAACCTTACTACATCAGCTGGACAGTTCCTCAGTTCCAACTATGTCACATTACACGAGGAAAACATCTTCCAACATCTAAATGCGATCTGTTTGTTGCAGAGCCCTGTTGTGTCTGCAGGTTTAAACAACACTCCATAACAGAGCATGAGGATTGTGAGATCTCTTCACCTCGTCACACACCGTGCCCAAGTGTACAGTGGTTAACTGGGTGCAGTTAACTACTTCAATTAGGCAGACAAGGTCGGGGTAGTTGACCTGCAGGGCCAAGGTGAGCACCCTTGTCTCCTCTTGCATGCACAAACGAGCTGTTTGGACCGGTGGCAGTACCTCGTCGTTGAGCCAGTTGAGGTGGCTCAGGGTCTGCAGGTCTTTTCGGGTGATGGTCAGCCTGAAGCCCTCGCTCAGGACTTCGTCTTGACTGCCCCCCCGCAACGCCTTGGTCACCTCCTCCTCCATCGACTGGTGAGCGAGAGAGAGGGGCGCAGGGAGGGGAGGAAAACAACAGCTTAAAACATGGAGAGAGCAGAGTCTCACACATAGATGTGACTGAACACCACATAACTCCAGTATAGTGATCTTCTGTAATATTGTACAATGACAAAGTCCCGCTACAGAACCAAGACCTTGTGTCAGTATAATGTAGGGAGCTCTTACCAGCACAGCACAGGGACAGCGTGCCAGCGTAATACTGGAGCTCTTACCAGCACAGCACAGGGACAGCGTGCCAGCGTAACACTGGAGCTCTTACCAGCACAGCACAGGGACAGCGTGCCAGCGTAACACTGGAGCTCTTACCAGCACAGCACAGGGACAGCGTGCCAGCGTAACACTGGAGCTCTTACCAGCACAGCACAGGGACAGCGTGCCAGCGTAATACTGGAGCTCCTACCAGGGACAGTGTGCCAGTGTAATATTGGAGCTCTTACCAGTGCAGGGACTGTGCCATTGCGTTACAGGAATTGTATACAGTGACTGTGCCCACACAATGTACCTGAGTGAGCTCAGGGAATTCGGGCTCCTCCCTGACTGGTTTGGTTTCCTCGACGATAGGCGCCAGGGGAACCTCCTTCTCCAGGGGCACGCGCAGGTGCAGCTCCACTGGCGGCTGGCCTGGGCGGCCCTCTGCAGACAGCCGCTAGACAGAGAGAGAGAGGAAGGCAAGAACGATGGACCCAGTGAAGCAGAGAATGAGAGGGTCACAAGCCAGGATTTTCACACAGGCAGGCGAGGAAACAGGAGGCACATGACAGAGGTGAAGCCAAGCTGCATGTAAGAGACAGATGTCAAGATGTCAAGAGGCAGGAGGTCAGAGAGGTTAAGAAAATAAGAGAAGAAAAGCTGCCAGGACATGCACACAGGGGTTACGCCAGTGCCCTACGCCAGAGCTCTCCAGGGGCGACCTACCTGTTTCTGCAGACGCGCGGCGAGGGCCTCCTGCTCCTCGATGTGTCTCCGCCGCTCCCGCGCTCGAGAATCGTACACACTCGTCCTGCCGGACAGCGGGAGAGTGAAAAAAACAAATCAGGAATGAATGCAGGGAATTCTGAGTGGATATTTTTGCAAGGTATTTTTGCATCAAAGCCCGTTCTGTGAACAAGGACACAACTGACAAGAGATATGGCGGGCAAAGACATTCAAATTCCCCCAAAAATCTCACTCACAGTTCTTTGATCCACAGTTCCGTGTGGAAGAAGGGCACGCTGCAGGGAAAAGGTCGGGAACACGATCAGGAACAAGGAGTTAAAACGGACACTCCGACAAAATCCAGAAACTAATGAGAAAACGTTGGGAGAGCGCGGTACCTCATCCTGTCCTCCCTCTTGGGCTGCTGTTCCTTCACGAAGATGACCGAGTCTGAGTCTTGAGCTGGAGAAGAAAGCACCGCAGTCAACCCTGTCTTTCATGCATTTCCTAGTCTTATACGTCTGCTGTCACAGTGATACTGTGGCACTGATTTCACAGGCTTATCGATGCCGACTCTCAACAGCACAAGATTGACGTTATCCCAACTTTATAGAGTCTACAGTTAAATTAATAACGACTGGAACACAGACTGCAGACCCTTTAAAAGACGACAACTTAAGCTCAAAAGTGCCTTCAGGGATTATCATGAAACAAGTCTCAAGCAAAGACACAAGTAACAGGTAAATTAGGAGGAGTAAAGACAGGATACAGTTAGCTGGAGCTTCTGGTCTTCCTCATTCAGTTCTGAGGGAACTGAAGAGGGACACATACACTATACAGTATATTGTCCATATCCAGCACTACTATATTACTACCTAACCATATTGTGGAAGGCTTTAGAATAATTGCTGGGATCTGTGTATTTAACCTTTTAACAAAATGTATGTTGAGACAGGATAAAAATGATTTGCTTGTACAGCTGCAGCAACTAATTTTCTTCTATAGGGTGTTAAGAGAAGGAATAATCATATATCAAAAGACAGGACTTGCACTCAAACGTGTGAAATAAACGTCTGTCAGAGTCTGTACTGTATACAAGAGCTGGGAGCCCTCTGCAGTGCGTCTGTTCTGTCGTGCAGAGCTCAGAAAAAACAACCTGCACAAGACTGTGCCCTGCTGCTCCTGATGAAGAATTTCCCACAATACCAACCCGCTGTCAAAACCCAGTACTACAGTTTGCGGTTTCTAATAGAATTATACCGAGCTATTTTTTTCTTTTTAACTGTTGGTGCATGTCCAGAAGATATCAGAATATATTTCTTTGTGTGCTTCAAAAAACCATACAAAGCGAAACCAACTTCTGTCACGTATGGAAGTATGGAACCCATCTTCCTGATGTACAATTTCAAAGCAGAAGAAAGCCTCACTGTACTGAGTGGTGTCATGCTCGTCGGCAGACATATTGTATAAAAAATGAATTTTCCGGGCAAGACTTCATCAATGGTATCTGACCCGAGCAGCTGCGTTTCTTGGAGAGCGGGTCAACTCTCAGCACTAGACGAGCAACGTGCTCTTGCTCTATAACAGGGCCTCGTCAGTCCGATAACCTAGGAGGCACTGCAGCAGCAGCAGCACAAGGCCTCGGGACGAGGGTTAAATAAGCAGAATTAAATCTTAATTGCAGACCTGCAGCTGCTGATGTTAATCTCGAGGAGACCTGCACACCGTGCTGACGTGGGGAGTGCGGCCGTATGATTACAGACCATGACTGTAAGTCTGAATCTGTCCGCAGCAGACACACCCTTGTACCGCTTCACAAGCTCAGACTCCCCGCCCCCACCTGAGGACTGCGTGTCCTGCGACGAGCTGTCCTGCAGGGCAGCGGGAGGCTCTGGGACGGGCTGGCTCGGGGACGCCCCCGGGCTGACGTGGTTGGAGAAGGGCCAGGCCGGGTTCTCCAGGTCCACAGAGGCAGCTCCGGGGCTGGGCAGGGTGCTGGAGCCCCCGCTGGACAGCGCCCTGGGGCTGGAGGGACTCGGGGGGCTGCTGGGGACCTCCGACCGCTGTTCCTCGCCTTCCCCTGTGCAGCCTGACCGCTGGTACAAGCGGCGCGTGGAGCTGAGGAAACTGGTCCTGATGGAGAGAGAGAGGGGCGAAGGTCAGGACAGGAGCCAGCTCTGGATGGGCTTGTCTCAGAGCCACGCGCCGGAGCGGTCCGGCCCCTCTCGGCCGCGCCCCAGCAGGGGAGACGGTACTCACAGGTCCCGGTGCGAGCGCAGGCCCATGCTGGAGCCAGGATTCTGGGACAGCCCCCCGGACACCAAGGCCAGCAGCTGCCGGTACACCTCTTTCTCCTCTTCGCACACCGACTGGAGGGGGGGGGAGGAGAGGACACGGATTTATCAGAGGAACAGACTCCGCACCCCCTGCCAGCAGAGGATCAAACCACTACAACCAGCGACAGTCCTAACTACCAAGAACAGCCAAAGGAGGAAAAAATACTTCTGGATTCACTAATAAAAAGTTCCGTAGTGCACATCATAGATCATGTCCTTAGCTTGTTTGCCATCTCGTTTTTGTGGGTTTAGTGCAGGGGTGCAACACTCCAGCACTGGTGAGTTACTGTCTGCAAGTTTGCAGTCCAGCTAAGGCAGCTCTCAGCTACCTAGCTGGTATTAATTCATAGAAGCTAACTTTTGTCATTACGATTCGAAAGCCAACCATGAACTTGTTTCACAATACATACTTGTGCATACCCTGGACACTTAGTGCAGCTCCTAGCGCCCCCTTCATTAGAAGAATATTACTTCATGCACTATCAAAAAGATTACTTTGAGACAACATTCCTTACACAAAGGGTGTCGGGAGTATGGCCAATAGAAACAGTGGGGTCTATTAGGTTCTATCTAATGAGTTATATGGGCCATTCATACATTTTCAAACTGCTTAATCTAACTGAGGGTCATGGGGACCAGAGCTAATTCCAGCAAGCCAAAGGCACAAGGCAGGATACACCCTGGACAGGTCGTTAGTCCATCACAGGGCTTATAGACACACACACCAGGCTAATTGTCCCAGAAGCCAATTAACCTGCCAGCACGTGTTTGGACTGTGGGAGAAAACCCACATGAACACAGGGAGAACAAACACACTCCACACGGCCAGCACCCCAAGTCCAGAATTGAAACCAGGGCCCCAGGGCTGCAAGGCAGCAATGCTTACTGTGCCATCATGTAGCCCTCACTGTTCTTATTAAATATAATTTGTCAGGAACCACAACAATACACAGCAATAGATCACCCAGACAGATTAAAAAAGCAGCACCGATACAGACCGACCTGGCACACCAGTTATGATAGTTAAAAGGTCAGCCAGCAGGAGCCTGGGTTACGCAGTGCAGTGCTGGTTACGTCCTGGTCAAATGAAGGACAATATCTTTGATGGGGCACTCACAATTGCAGGCTGCCCCCGGAAGCATTAAAAAAACCCAGCGAGAATCAGCCCGTGCCCTCTCGCGCTGCTGGCGCCTCACCTCCTGGGCGGTGCAGTGCTGGACGGAGCGGCGGTAGCGGAGGATGCCACGGCGGCGCAGTGGACTCTGCACCACGCGGATAGGGAAGGTCTTCTCATACATGGAGGTGTAAGACTGGTTTGCCATGCTGCCCCCTTCTGCACAGGAGGACAACGGTCTGCAGAAGGGAGAAGGAAGCCAGTGAGAGCTCGGCATGAGAAAGGGGAACAGACACTTCATCTAGGGACCGCAGAGTGTGGGGCTGGGAGGAAGTCCCTTTCTAGAACAACAAAAATTAATTACAGGCATTATCCATACCCCCACGCAACAACAATCAGTGAAAAGTATCAAAACAAGCTGCAAAACATGGAAGATAAAATTGGGATCAGTTTGCAAATACTGGAGAGCAACATCAACATCAAGATTATTAGGGATTACAGGTTTTGCCCTGGGCGTGACACCTGCACGTTGCAGGACCCTTTATTATCACTGTTCTGAGGAGCTCACACTGAGCACAGTACCTTTTTTCTTCTAGATTATTTGTTCATTGACTTAATGCCGTGTAAAACTTCATTGCAATTAAGCACCATCTGCACTCTGAGTAACGTACCACTGCCCTGCAGATTTCCATCCTATGGGTCTGTCGCATAAGTACCCACGAATTAACAAACTGGCCTTTTCATCGGGTTACTGACATGACCTCACAGGTCAGAACCAATTAACCCGGACCTGCAGTGCTCCAGTGGCATGGAGGGGTGGGGCTTGCCAGGCGCTCAATGGCGTGCAGTGGTGTCAGCAGGAGATGCAACTCACCACCAAGCCATGCCAAGTCTCCTGTCAGGTACGTCCACAGAGCACATGCGCACATACTGAACCCCCTCCCCCCGGGAGGGGACATGAGTCACTGATGTGAGCCTATCCCAGCAAGCAACGGGTACAAGGCAGGTGGAAAAAACGCACGCAGAAAGAACATGCAAACTCAACACAGATAGCACCCCAGGTCCCCCAACCATTACCCTGCTAATCAGTGCTGTTACCTGGGCGCAGTCCGTGGTCCCAGCAGCAAGGTCCTGTCCATCTTGGGGGAGGAGGGAGGCTGTTTCAGGCTGCAGGCAGGGGGCGCTCTGACAGAGTGCCCATTGGTCTTGTGAGTCTCACAGGGCAAGGGGCTGACTGGCGTCTTGCCGTCTGTCAAACCCGCAGCCAGTTTCTCATTCTGGAGCAATGCTACAAAGAAAGGGGGAGGAGCTTAAAAACACGCTTCACAGCAGACTGCTGTCCGAGTCTCAGGAGAGTCTCAGGTGTGCCAGCAGCCATATCACCCTGCAACTCACAACTGGCAACCCACTGAAGCTAAGCAGGTGTGAGCCTTGTCAGTACCTGGATGGGAGACCTCCTGGGAAAAACTAAGGTTGCTGCTGGACGAGGTGTTAGTGGGGCCAGCAGGGGGCGCTCACCCTGCGGTCCATGTGGGTCCTAATGCCCACGTATAGTGACGGGGACACTATACTGTAAACAGGCGCCGTCCTTTGGATGAGACGTAAAACCGAGGTCCTGACTCTCTGTGGTCATTAAAAATCCCAGGGTGTTTCTCGAAAAGAGTAGGGGTGTACCCCGGCATCCTGGCCAAATTTCCCCATCGGCCTTTATCAATCATGGCCTCCTAACAATCCCCCTCTATAAATTGGCTTCATTACTCTGCTCTCCTCCCCACTGATTGCTGGTGTGTGGGGAGCGTTCTGGCGCACTATGGCTGCCGTCGCATCATCCAGGTGGATGCTGCACATTGGTGGTGGTGGAGGGGAGTCCCCATTACCTGTAAAGCGCTTTGAGTGGAGTGTCCAGAAAAGCGCTATGTAAGTGTAAGCAATTATTATTATAATTATTTAAAGAGCGCAGCTGTCGGTAGTTCTCCGTCAAGTCCAGGCCAGCAGATTTGGATTCGTCACGCCAAGATGGCAATATTACACTTATTATTTAATAATAAATAATGAATTGTTTTATATAGTACCTTTAAAAGTATCTTCTCTAAGCACTGTATAGGAAAAGTTAAAAAAAGTTCAAACAAATGAACAAAGTGACAAGGACAGGAGATGAGAGAAGCACAAGGAAACACAAGGGATTAGAAATGTAGTAGAAGATGCAAGGAACAGACACATAAAAGCCTTTCTGATGAAGAAGGTGTTGAGTCTGCTCAGCATGAGAGGGCCCTAGAACCCACAGAATGTAAACGAGCTTGGGGGACAAACAGGAGACGGGAATGACACGAATGAAGGTTGTGAGGTGGGGAGTAGAAAGCTCAATCAGACAGTCAGATTATTACACCAAATCACCAGCTGTAAAAGCCTCTTACCTCGCCTAAAGGTGGTTTTCCACTCCAGCGCTGGTGAAGGGGCCACAAAGGTCTCTCCCAGAGAACCAGGAGTCCTCACAGGGAACTGCAGGGGGAAAATAAACTGTGAGAGAAAAACAATGGCTCTGCTGTGCCATTCTTACCAAGGCTCAAGCGAATCCCAGACAAACCGGGGCTCAGAAAGACGGGAATTAAGCATCGCTTTCCCTTATGGAATGCATAAGGGGAACAATGATATTGCAGGACGTCCAGTCATCCAGAACTCTCTCCAGGAGCAGCTGGAGACCCAAGCCACAGTCCTGCAGAGCAGTGGCAAGCCGATCGCCCTATTCCATATCATATCCGTCCTCAAAACCCCCCACGTTCTACAGGTAGTAGCTTCATTAATTTGGCTGACAATTTTATCCAAAGAGGCTTCAGTGACGCACAGACTTGCGTACTCATATATATACTCCTCAGGAATGCTACAGTTGCTGTTGTCCCCTTGAGCACGAAGTTTTTTCAAACCTGGGGTTCCAATCCACAACCCTGCAGCTCCAGAGCCCTAACCAATGCGCCACACTGCTGCCCGCAGTTAAAAGCCACACAATCCAAATGCCTGCAACAGGTTTTAAGGACCTCTGAGCCCACATTTCATTCCTGTAAATGGGAACTAATGCAGTCCTAATGTCTCAGACCAGTTATTAAATCTCATTAACTATATAAATTAATTAGACAAATTACAAATTAAGCACTAAAATTGTGAACTTCGTGAAAGTACTGTATAGTCGCCGTGGGCAAGAGTTTGCGAGAACTGTGACTTGAAGCAGCCCTTCCTGCTCACTAGTCACTGTAATGACCAATGTGCTGTGAATAAGTACAGGTTGTGCAGCAGACTTTTCAGCACAGAAATACTCCAACTTGATCTGCATCCAGAGTTGACAAGTAAGTAGTATTTGTCGGCAATGACCAATAAAAAACAGTCTCAAAGTCAAGAGTAATAATTCTACTGGATTAAAAGAGATGAATTCACAAGCCTGCTTGTTCACCGTGTATCAGGGCTGCTTCAACTGACCGGATGTTTTGTTGCTTCATTCTGAATCGTAGATCATGGCGCTGCGCATTCCTGGAAATTCTGACTATTTTGTGATGTAAATTGGCGGTTTTACACATCACTGTGTACATTTGACTTTCATTATGGTTTGAAATGCACTCATCAATCCTGATTCTTTCTGAACCCAAAATATAAAAACAGAGTTGCCATTATCCTTTAAGAGCACTAAGAGAGACTGAAGTTCCCAGAAGGCCCTGCAGCTCTCTGGAGGCAGGAGGGAATTTGCTGACGGGCACCAGAAACTCGGTCTCGCCCCGGGGTCGAGGGGTCGAGGGAAGGTGGCACACGCACCTCACAGTCTCTCCACGCAGAGGTGGTGGGGGTGGGCGTGGGCTCGGGTGGCTCGGGCGGGCCAGGCGAGGCAGGCAGCATGGCCCTCAGCGAGGGGCTGACGTTGTTTCGGACCCAGGACGCCACGCTGGTGCCGCGGACCCTCACTCCTTCCGCTGCCAGCTTCACCGTGTCCACCAGGTCTCCTGGCACACGAGGAAGAGACAGGAAGTCAAGGGAAACCGATAAGAACAAATACTACCCTTGATCTTGGCCAAAATCAAGAGAAAACCCCACTGCTGGTCACTTTGGGATCCATCAACCATTTCAGCTCAAATCCAGCCTTGTCATCATACCCTAATCTTGGGCAAAGCATACTCGATCATCCATCAGGGCTGGCTGGAAAGCCCCAGGCCCTAGCCAGTGAGATATGATCTCTGTCTCCTTCACCTCCCTGATCTCCATCTCTTCATCTCCTCGTTTCTCCATCTAGCCATTCTCTAACCACTTCATCCCATTCAGGGTCGCGGGGGAGCCGGAGCCTATCCCAGTAAGCAACGGATGCAAGGAGAGGTCCACACTGGACAGGACGCCAGTCCACCACAGGGCACAGAGAGAGACACACTCACACCAGGGCTAATTTTCTCAGAATCTCTCAACCTACCAGGATGTCTTTTTTGACTGCGGGAGAAAAACAGAGCCCAAGGAAGAAATAATTTTATTTTATATAGTGCCTCTAAAAGCTGATACTCAAACTGCTTTACAGTAACAAAAAGCTCACCATGAGAGGAGACAGAGGAATTACACAACTACAATAAGGTTCTGGGATACAGCAGGAAAGCAAAGTGTCAGACATAACTAGTTAAATAAACATCCTTCTAAAGAAGATCTTGAATCTTATTTGCAAGAGCTCAGGGAGGGTGACTCAGATATCCTTAGGGATAGAATTCCAGAGCTTTGGGGCATCCCACGTGAACATGAGGAGAACATACCGGCCTGGAATTGAACAGAGGGCCCCAGTGCCGCAAGGCAACAATGCTAACCATGGAGCCACCATGCCGCCCAATTCCAGATCACGTGATGAGCAATTGCAAGCATACTAGCTGAAAAGGTTGTTTTTTTATCATTCTTAAAATAGTCTTATTCACAACATGGAACAGTCCGTAATATAAAAGTACACATGCTCAGTGCGTGGCACCACCCTTAGAGGGATTTTGAACACACCTATTCTCCTGAGTCACTGCAAGTCATCACACAATCGGCGCTGCTCAGATAAGCCTCAGATAAGGAAAAGCTGAACTCCACAGGGTGCCACCTGAACAGCGACCGAGGACACTCTTCTGCTCCCAGCTTACCACAGCCCAAAACTTGAGAGCACAGCCGGGTGGAAGCAGTCCCAGAGCATCCAAAAACAAAAAGGGACTGCGTTCGTCTTCCGTTTTGGCAAACGGACAGACAGTGCGTGCACAAGCCAGCGGCTCAATTAAAGTCATCATCGTTTTGAGCTCACTTGGAGTGAAAACCAGAGGATACAGGGGGCCTCTCAATCAGGATTGGGAACCACTGCCCAACGCGTTCAGTCTAAAAAAAAAACTATAGTTTAGTCTTGAACTGAGAAGACTACAGAAGGGGACAAGCACCTGGTTCAAGTATTCAAAACCCTCAGGGGACTGACAAACTCAACCCAGTGGACTTCTTCAGAACCAGTGATGAAACACAAACCACTAGTGGAAACTAAGTGAAGCGCATTTAAAAATTGGGAACAGGAAACAATCCTTTACACAAAGAGTCGTGGGAGTCTGGAACAAGCTATGGAGCCACGCTGTCAAAGCCAACAGCCAGAGTGTGACAACGAACAGCCGGAGGAGAACCTTGGACTGATTATCTACTACAAACTGAAACAATTTTTTTTTTTACATTCGCTATAAAAATAAAAACCCAGCCTCTCACCCATTCTGAATTTCTTCATGGCTCTGTCCTCAGCCTCAGTGCAGCCTCCATCCAGAACACTGAAGAGCAAAAAAAAATACGGCATTTAACAACTGCACAAGACTCACAGGGAAGTGCAGTGTTCATTTGATGCAATGAATAAATAAGGTTTTAACGTAGCCTACTTAAACAGGGGCGGTATAAAAAAAGAGCTGTCAAGAGGGGAAAAAAATGTTACCCACATTAGCACATTGTTTGTTCTTGATTTTGAAGTAGGTGCAGAAGAATTTAACAAAGAACTCAACTGTCAACACATGTCAAACACAAGTTGAAAAGACCAGGGGGTAAGAAAAGCAGGTGGAGAAACAGAATCAGCCGGTTTGCAAGGGCTACAAACAGAAGGTGGCTCTGGTAAGGCTGCATTAGCAAATATCTGGATATAATAGTATAGTATAGTATAAGGCCTAGCTTACAGCAAGCTTACCCGCTTTCTTGGGGTCAATCTAGATCTGTTGTAGCATATTAGTTAAGAATAGGATGTACTCACGTAATAATCCTTTCGTGACAAACTAACCCCAAAAAACAAACTTATTTTTTTTTCTAAGCCAGAGCGCTTAAAGGCGCGAATTATTTCAATCCATCACCTATTCGCACCGACTTCACTGATTTACAAAAAAAAAGATCATACGATTAATTTCATTTGTGTGACTTTACACCCACCAGTTCAGGGATCTTTTTCTGCCCCTGGGGCCGTCTCGAACCTCATCCGTCTCCGCTACCACCGCGACTTCGTCTCCGTCCCTCAGGGAGGCGATACCGGTGCCCAGCCACTCGCGGATTTTGTTAAACATTTTAAAACTCAGTAAAAATATGATAAAAAATAAATAGATAGTCACCCAAGCTCCAGAAAAGCGTCTGAGTCACATGCAGTTTAAAAGCTCTGAGGTCCCCGTCCCCCGTTCACCACTGCCCGGGTATAACAGTACTCCGCACCCCGAGTCAGAGGGAAGAGAACCCCCCTCGGACAGCAAACCTGTTCTCTCACAGCCCTGAACTCACTTTTCGCCCGTTTTTCCTCCTCGGTAATTTTTAAACATTTTCCGATATTTCAGCTCTCCCCTCCCACTCCGTGGGGGAAAATCACCTATCAAAAACTAGGAGAGAAACCGGAACGGAAAAACTCAACTATGCTCTCCCGCTTCTTCCTCATTCAAACCACAACATGGCCGAGGCCCACCCACCACCATCCGGGGTCTCTATTGGACGAGCAAACCGAGAGGAGACGAAGGAGCGCCAGTGTGCGGCTCCGAGATTGGCCGGGGCCGGGCTGCGGTCATCTGTCTGACTGAACAGGCTGTTTTTGATGTAAACAGCGCTGAGATGTACCGTGATCTTCGGAATGACGGAAAAAGGGATAATTTAAAAGTTCTTAATTTTTAGTTATAGATTTTTATGTTATTAACACATGTTGGACCGTCGCTTAAACTGGGAAAAGTATTCTTAAGTTTTTAATATTATTTGTCAAGCGTTTCGTTTTTAACCATCCGTAAACCTTTTGTTGAGTTCTGGTAGTAGATTTATTTCAGAAAATAATTTCAAATAAATAATTTTTTAATTATCGTTAAAAAATGATGATAGCAATAACGGAATGAGAAACTGTAAGAAACTGGAGACGAACAACTCGCTCGGATTGAGCGGTGCTGAGTTATATTTCAACTCATTTGAATTTGTAAGGAAATGTATTGATAGTTTGTTCAACCGTTTTAACTTTTCAGCATTTGATCAAACCTGTCTTCTGGGTATGTACCAGTCGAGTTTTTACTATGGCCATCTTGAAGTGAAAATTCTTAATTCGGTCTTTATTAACCTGATCATTGCCCGCAGCCTTTGTCTTTGCACATACTCTGGTAAGGCTCATTAGGCATGTGAGTCAACAGGAATCTCCTTTCCTTCCTCAACTCAAGTTCAAGTTCACGTTTGTCATTCCAGCCATATACAAGTATACAGTGGAACGAAATATCGTTCCTCCTGGTCCACAGTGCAAATACAGACAGGGCACTGACAGACATCATAGACACGATACACATAGTGCAAAGTGCAGATTGCAGTGCAAATTACAAGGCAAATACATAATACAATATACTCAACACACTGGGGATTTAAACCCTGTTTCTGGAATTGGAGTGGGTGCAAGTACTGTAGATTCCAGTGTGTTGAGGAGCCTGACAGCCTGCCGGAAGAAGCTGTTCCAGAGTCTGGTGGAGCTAGCCCGTACACTGCGATATCTTTTTCCAGATGGTAGGAGGGCGAAGAGTTTATGGCAGGGGTGGGAGGGGTCATCTACTATACCGCAGGCCCTGTGTAATCAGCGTTTGTGATAGGTGGCGGAAATGGAAGGGAGGTAGGCTCCAATGATCTTTTCAGCTGTTTCCACAGTGTGCTGCAGGGTCTTGCGGTCTGAAGCATTGCAATTCCCAAACCAAACAGTGACACAGCTGGTCAAGGTGCTCTCGGTGGTGCTTCTGTAGAGAGTGGGAAGAATGGGCGGGGGAAGGTTTGCCCTCCTCAGTCGCCGCAGGAAACGGAGACGCTGCTGTGCCTTCTTGGCTAGGGAGGTGGTATTGAGGGACCGAGTGAGGTCATCTGTAATGTGTACACCAAGAAACTTGGCGCTTCTAACTGCCTCCGCAGGGGAGCTGTTGATGTGCAGTGGGGAGTGATCAGCGTGGGCCCTCCTGAAGTCAGTGATTATCTCTTTTGTTTTGTTTGCATTAAGAGAGAGGTTGTTGTCTGTGCACCAGTCCACTAGTTGCTCCACCAACAACGAAGGGGTTGTTGTCACCAGATATAAACGGGGGTGAGCACCAAAATTCCCAAACAAAAAAATAGGCTATGCTTAGACACAGGGGCTCAATCACTCATGATCCTTGCACCTAAGCTAGGCCAAAACAGCCAAAACTGCTCCAGGTCTGATAGTACCGTAATCACCAAGCACATCCTACATCTTAAGAGCTCTTGACGATAAACCAGATCAGTATGTCTCAGAACGCTTGTTGGAGGACGCCTGTGCTGTGTGCTTTTTACTCCAGCAGAGCTGTAACTAATCTCCAAAGCTTACCGGATCTTGGAAATGAACAATATCCCCGGGAGAGCTGGGGAGATCATAGAGAGAGGGGGACACCTGTTAAACGTGTTGCAGTGTCTCTTGCTTGTCTCGTTATTTCTTCTGATGTTCCTTAAGAAAATCACATTAAAAATGTGATCCAAAAGAAATGAAGAGAAACCCTTTTTTCGGGAAGTGGGCTTCGGAATTGTACCGTTTCCGGTTTGTGGTTCCAAGGGCGGGATGTAAAACGGCGAGGCTTTACATGGCCATCCTGTCGGAAGAAGGAAAATTGCTTGGGATAACTCAACGGCAGAAACACCAAAACCTCACCTCAGCCCGTTCTCTCGCGCCCCTGGATCAGATTCTGTCAGGATATGTGTGCAAGCTGGTGATGACGTTCTTATCAGTCAGCCCTGGGCTCGTGGAAGACTGGGGACAGCCAGTGATGATGTCGCAAAGAATACTGACACGGCATCTGTCCCAGCCAGAACACACAGCTCCCACTGATAAACAGGTGGTTCTCATAAAAGGTACAGGGGAGCAATGAGTTTAACCCCAGATGAAACAGAGTTTCAACAAAATCAAACCATCTGCTCAATTAAAAGTATTAATGTAATTTGTCATCAGTTTAGATTTAGAATAAGAGCCAGAACACCAAGGGGCCATCCAGGACCAGGACTGGATAACACTGGACTAGAGACCAGTCAGGCCAGAGGGACACCACTTCAGTCCTGATGGAACAGAAGAAAGTATCTGGTTTTCTTCTCACTTGAGTCCTGGATTACTTTATTGAACAAGTGCCTTGTGGAAGCTCAGCCTCGTAGAAGCTTAATTAGTCTGATTCAGAAGTTCCCAATTCTGGTCACAAGGGACTGTGTCCAACAGATTTTGTAGAGCTCTCTTAATCTCCAGCTTCGCAAAAAAAACAAGGAATGGCTTCAATCTGTCCAATCAGGCAAAACAAATGGAGTAAAATTAGGTCCAAGGTGGGTAAATCCTGTATGGGGCAGCAGTCCATTACAGGATATCCACAAAAGAAGGGAGGGACAATTTAGAGATCATAATTAACCCATCCAGCATGTCTTTAAAATTTGGAAGGAAACCAGATCACCAGGACCCATGTAGACTTGGGTCCATGAGAACATGCAGACTCCACACAGAAGGTGTCCCAATCTAAAACTGAACCTCGACCCGGAGGTAACTGCACTATCATGCCATTCTACCACCTCTTGTATGTGCAATTCTATTTAATTCTTTGGGGTTTAATCCCCTTTACTCAGTTAAGAGTAAACAATGTGGGTGTTGTTTTCTATTTAAGAATAAAAGAACAGTTACATTTTTTAACTAAAGATAAATTTTCCAAAAACTTAGAAAAACTGAATCATTTTAAACATTCTTTTGTCTCTTGCAAATAAGAATGTTTTCTTCCAAGTAAATTATATGTATATCAATATGTTGTAACATTACATGCAATTAAGACACGTGAAACAAGGTAGATGAAATCAATATTGAATTATTTATTAGCAATGTAGAGAAAAATACAATATATATATATATTTCATTCATCTCTCAAAAAATAAATAGAAAGAAAAATCTTAATGTTTCAATGTGCGCACAACAGAGCAGCCGGTCACAGGAGCAAGCTAAGTCTCCGCAATAGGGCCACACAAAACAGAAAAAGCTCTCCTCTCTCCTACACGTAGATATACTGTATTTTATATATACAAACAACCCTGTTAGTGTGAAAAAATACAAGTGACTCTGAACTGACCACAACGGTAATGGTCCTTTTGTAACTTTATGCAAACATCTATCCTTCGTCGTGTTAGTGTTGGTTTTCCAAAGGCCACAAATACAGAAGTAAGCAGTAAATAGGTAAATAAATTCATCTGATTCAATACCACAGGGTCACTCCCCCCTTGACCTCAACACTGAAATCCCACAAATCCTACAGAAAGCTCAAGAAGCCAAGCGAGTTGCAGATGTTTCGACACTTGTCTTCCTTGGACAGGTGTCTTTTCCCTGAACAGGTGGAAGCTGTCAGAAAGAATGAGGGTCACATGTTTCCATATTCGGAGTTATGCAGGTCTCAGGTGACGGTCTGGATCTGCTGAATGGTCAGGCATTGTGTGATTCAACGCACAGAGATCCGGAGAGCAGGCTAATGCCTCCTAATTGAACAACGCATTGATCCAATTAGGGCATTCAGAGCTCGGCTGCAATAAAAGCCTGGAAAAAGCAAGGCTGTCCAAGACCAGGACTGGACACCCCACCCTACCCTACTCAGTCCCCCCATCTCCCACTGTGACTCAATACTCCTAATTCACAAGCGTGCAAGGGCTCAGTCTTTTAAGTTTCATCAGCAACGCTAATCAGTAGCTAAAGGTTGTTTTGATTAAGCCTTATTCAGGCTTTGAAGTGAAGATCTGGAAGGGCTGGAAAGAAGATCAGGAAACAAAATCCGGCTGCCAGGGACCAGTGTTTTAAACTCACACTCTTTTTGCTGGTGGTACATTTTGGCTTCACCTCACGTCTGTGGCTGAAAGTAACGAAACAATGAAACATCCACCTATCCCTCTGGACACACTGTCCAGGACCACTCGGAGTCCAGCTTTTGCAGCATCCAACCCAGCAGCTGTCAAAGACCCGTGGCCGGACACCCAGCGGAGAAAGACGAAGGAAACAGGGAGCCGAGCAAAGTCAATAAGCTAAAATCCCAAAACACTGTGGTCCTTTAGGACAGGAATTTGGTCCCCCACCCTGCATCATTTCAGAATGCAAACCACGAAAAGGAGGCACCAATTAAGTGCTACTTTACACAAAGGGTGGTGGGAGCATGTGACAAGCTATCCAGTCATGCTGTTGAAGCCGATACCCTGGCTTTTTTCACGAAACAGGTTGATGAGATCCTGGGATCAGTTAACTACTGACTACCCAAGGGAGGAGATAGGCCATTTGGCCTCCTCTCCTTAGTAGCCATGTTCTTATGGATAGTGGGTACATCACTTCAGCATTCCTTCTCTTAGTTAAATACAGAAGAGCAACAGGAAAAATATCTGCAGGTGGCTTGTTTCTTGAGTATTCTGTGGACAGTCAGGCTACATAAATGAATGTCAGTGCTGAGGAAACTGAGGGGCCGTGCTCCAGGTTTTCCTGTTGATTCTACCACCTGTGTGCAGCATTCCTATGGGGAACAGCCTCTCAGACTCTATACAGATTTCTCCTACTAGACCAGAATATCAGGAGCAGGATTTTGCATGAAAATATAAATAAACACATGAAGAAAATACACAATCAATTTGACAGCATTAGAGAATGCTGTGCAACTTTAAACGACTTTCAAGGAAAGGAGGCGGCAGTGAGCTGAGGGCACAGCTCCCTGAAATCTGGACAGTACAAACAGAAATACAGAGTGGGAGATGATGGCAGGTCTGCCCCCTCCCCTGCCAGAATTAGATCCCACCCACTCATGGGCTCAGAGCATGCCGAAAGACAGGGTCCAGTGTCACGAGAGGATTTGACACCACACCTGGGACAAGCGCGGCTCTCCCCACCCCTGCTGGGTGTAAATCCGGTCACCCGCGGACTCCAGCCCACATGGCGCCACTCTGTAAACAGTGGCCAATTCCACTGCACCTCAAGCCCGGGTGCTTGGCTGTGGCAGAGCTTCACGCTGTCTAGATTTCAGCAGAGGGGTTGTGATGTCACTTCTGTAAACTCGCTCAGCGCCCCCAGCCCTGTAACATCCGCAGACTGAAGAGTCTAATAACCAGCTGCACATTCACAACAATAACCGGCGTGTGGCATTCACCCAGACAAAGCCTGTCATGCTCTCCCTGCTTGTGTGTAGACCCAATACAGCTGCCCCCATCAGATTCCTGCACAGGAGCTTGCTGGGGTTTTAGAAGCTTATGTATAGTCTAGCGCATGGGTGCCCAAGAAGAGAAAGGAGCTATACAGTCCAAACACAGCAGCACAGAAGGCCAAAACAGAAGTTTATATATATGATTGTTTATATACACAGAGCTTTGTCATTTTAAAAAGGAGCAAAACACTGTGGAATGCAGTCCAGATTCCCTGTGGCATAAGCGTCTAACCTTAAAGGCATTTAAACACATGAGCATCTGTACCCGGGCCTTGCACAAACGCCGAAGGCCAAGCTGTCCCAGGCCATGCTGATGTGTTTGTGCCTGCTCCACTGTGTGCTTGGTGTTGTGTCGTGTGTGCTGTTCATTTTATCAGGCGTGCATTTTTAGTTTCCCCACCCTTCAGGAACGCCCAGAAAATCCCAACAGTCCTCTGCATGCAAGATCAGGCTAAAACAAGCAATGCACACACAAAAGAAGACAGCGCTCCTATCGTTACAGAAGTGGGCGATACTGTACAAGGTACAAGAGTGGGCCAACAAAGTGCAGTTTTTAAATGTATGCATCTTGGTTTATATTTCAAGAGAAGCACAAGCAGTCATCAGAGACCATGAACTTCTGAATAGCCAGTATGCACAACCGGACATTTTAACTAGCCATGTTCCTCCAGCACACAGGACACAGCACCACGGAAATGCCTACAAAAAAGTTACAGGGCCCTGAACCCAAACATACAGGAACATGGTGGGCATGCAAACACCACACAGGCAGCCAAACTACAAAGCATGAATCAAACCCAGGACTCTGGAACCGTAAGTCAGCTCGCCACCGTGCTACCACAAAGGAAAGAGAAATGAACGACATGCATCTTTCAACCACACTTTCCTGTGTTGCAGGGTCCATTATCTTAGATGACCAACTACCTGTGCTGTACTAGTTTAACTGTACTGGGGTCCCTCTAGGCCATCAAGGTAATAAAAGAGAATCTGGACCAATTAAGCCCAATACAAGGGCCAATTAACTAAATAAGGATGTTGTGTAAATAAAAAAGCAGTTTTCATGGTCAAGACTTGGCCAGTTCAGCTTCTTTTATCAGCTGTTTTTTCCTATTTTCATTCATCTTTCCTCAAAACATTTTCCTAATTCTAAAGACTCCCATGAGAAAAAAGAATCACTGTCTTCTTTAGTGGACAACAACAGCAATTAAAAATGTGCCGATGGATTATTTATTTCTGCCTACATTTGTTGATTGAACTGGCAAAGGGTTTTCCTCAGGTTGATCCCGAAGGAAGACAGAAGTCAAAACGTTTGGTCAACTGAGCTGTTCCCTTTGCTTGGCTAAGAATTGGCAATTGAAGTTACAGATTATTTTTTACGCAATCCCGAAGAAAAATTAACATAAAAATCGGTTGTACGGTCCATTACTGTAATTACTTCAAAGCTACTTTTAAAAAAAATACAGATGGAAATATACGCCAGTGTGACACTACATCTAAGCAGATAGGAAGCTTTTACGAACACAGGCCAGGGGTGCTTTAGATGCAGGCAAGCCTAGGATCTGGGGGTATCATGGATCCCTAAGATCAGCCAGCGGGAGACGATGGAGCAGACAGGAGGATCACTCCCTTTGAGAGCCGAACAGCTGCAAAAAGAAGCTGAAGATATAGATGATGTCCAGGTAAATGTTGAGCGTCCCAAATATGTACTCCTCAGGGCTCATAGCATAGCGCCGGTTTCCCATCAGCAGCTGGGTGTCAAATGCCAAGAACTGAGAGAGATGGAGAGAAATAGTCATCATCAGCTAATAATGATATTGTCAGACATAATAATAATTCCTTATGCACTTTTCTGGACACTCAATTCAAAGCACTTTGCAGGTAACGGGGAATCCCACTATCAACACCAATGTGTAGCACCTACCTAGATAATGCACCAGTCCGCTCACCAGACATCAGCTATCAAAATTTGGCCAGGAGAGTGGGGGTAATACTCTACTTTTTTCAAGAAAGGCCCTGGGATTTTTAATGACCACAGAGAACTGGATAGTCAGGACAGTTTTAAGTATCATCTGTTTTTTACAGTGCAGTGTCCCCATCATTACACTGGGGCATTAGGACCCACACAGACTGCAGGGTGAGCGCCCCTTGCTGGCCCCACTAACACCTCTTCCAGCACCAACCTTACTTTTTCCCAGGAGGCCTCCCCTCGGGGGACACACCAGGCTCACACCTGATGAGCTCCAGTGGGCTGCCAGCTGTGAGCTGCAGGGTGATATGCCTGCCGGCGTTTGGAAACACTCCTCTCCTTGTCACTGCTTAGTAAAACTCTGAGACCCATCATTCAGGCAATTAAAACTCTTTGAATTTAAGATATGAAACTGAAGATACAGAGGGGAAGCAGGGAGAGGAGACCCAGGACGCTTTATTTAAGATTAAGATCTCTTGAACCGATGGGTGTGGAGCGGCGAGGGCACAAGCTTGCGCGGGACTGTGACGGTCACACCTGCTTAGCGTCCTGAGGACTTTTCTAACAGTACATTACTGTATATTTATTCACGCTGGCTATTGCATGCAATATAATTTCTTTTACCATTCTGTTTTAATCTTAAACCTAGACTCAGTCAGGCTTTTCATTGGTGTCTGTCTTTTCTCCTTTTTCCTTTTTCTACATGTTGTATCTCTATCTTTGCTTCTTTACTTCTCTTTCATGTTATTTTGATTTTATTTTTATCTTTGTTGTGTGTTCTTTGTTTTTACCCGGTAAAGTGCCCCAAACACTGTTTGAAGTACACGAGCACTGAAATAAATCCTTGTGATCTTCAAACTTTGGGCAACGCTGTTCATGAAGTATTCACTTAAAAAAGTGAGTAGAAGAGAGAGTGTTAATGTCATAATACACCTCCCTCCCACCTGTGCCCTCTACCTGTCTGCTACTCTGTGCACACTCACCATTGTGAAGAGTATGGCTCCCAGCACAGCGTAGAGCCCATGCAGCCAGGGCACCTGCAACAGAGCACAGGGTCAGAGAGCAGGTCAAAGGTCAAGGGTCATCATGTGATCAAAGGGTTAAGATTAGACATAAGGTCAGGGGTTACCAATGAATTACCAATGGACCACTGCTGTCAGCCAAAAGATTAAATCCTCAATAAAGAGGAAGACTTTTAGGGTTTTAGAAGCTTTCACTGTGGGGCTAAGCATTAGGGATAGACAGAGGTTAGGATTTAAGAATAGAGGTGATGTGAAAGTTCAGGATGGGGGTCAGGGGTCATGCTGTGGAGGTGCATATTGTGGGGGAAGCGGGGATACTCACATATCCAAAGGGGAGGACAATGGAGAGGATGATGCTGCTGAAGAAGAGCACCATCACCAGGACAAAAAGCACGCCCTGACACGAGGTGAAGTCAAACTGCACAGATTGACAGAGAGTGAGAGAGAGAGATGCTTACTGAGAGCTCACACGTTGCACTGAGACACACACAATCCAGCCCCTGAACTGAAAGATCACTCAGTCTACCAATTGTATAAACCTAGACACTGTCATCCCCTTCCCAAGCACCCTGTTAATTAATTTAGCCAATCACTTGATTAAATGATTAATGGATGTGATAGTTCCTGATGGTAAAGACCATTTCAATCAGTAAAGATCATGTGAACAGTAAAGGAATTGAATTGCTAGTCTATACAACTAACTGTAATGCTACACTATGTAACAATCGTAAAACACAGACAATACACTACCCCTTGGGGCTTATCAAGTCCAGCCTTCCAGGGGAACTGTCCAGTGGTCATTGTAGGTCTCCTTAAAACATCAACATCTCAATACTTCAAGAAGAGGGACTAACGAGCTCAGTTAATGCTTAATTAAGTACCAGACCCGTTTAACCTTCTAGAGCAGGTCTCTTGCAGCTGATGGTTGAAGACTGTGGTGCACAACTCCAGTCCAGCGAGGCTGCAGTCTCTGCAGGCTTTCTCTGCAATTAATGACCCAATTCAGCTGACCGTTAGCTTGATTTCTCCAGCTGTTGATTCTTTGAAAATACCTATAAAATTTGAGGGACCTATAAAAACTGGCTCTTAAGAACTGGAGTTAAGGAGCCCGACAACACCTGCTGGACTGTGAAATTGCAGAAACAGATGCAGAGTGTTTGAATATGTGAGATCAAACGCACATATATACTGTAAATACACACAGTCTGGTTGAGCAGCAATCCCTGTGATGCCTCCTATTTCTCACCTTGGTCTGGAAGCTGAAGATGGTTACAGACAGACAGACCAGGGCAGTGATACCCAGGCACAGTATCACCGATTTGGTGTTGTAGTAGCTGTGGAGACAGACATAGTGAGACAGCAGTCAGAAACAGCACACAGCATGCTTACTTATGTATCTGCTGTAAGAGCAGGTAGAAACAGGAAGAAGATTTTTGTCTGGACTACATTCTCCAGAAGGCAATGGGGGAATAACCTGCCATCTTCAGTCACCTCACCATGGGGTGGAAGACCCCGTGGGTGGCATTCAAAAACCAGGAAGCAGAAACTTCCAGTTGCCCATCAAAGTCTGCTGTCTAGGAGAAGGGCAGAACGTCTTATGCCAGCATCACACTACACGACTGTTCCTAGGATTTCCAGTCCTAGCCTTCATTTTCATAATCGTAAGAAAATCACAGCGAGTTGTAGAGAGTCACAGCGCGCGTCCGTTACCGTCAGTAGGGTGACACCCCCAGTTACTTAACAGCCCCTAGGACTCTCTGCGACTCGCTACAAGAAAATTAAACTGGTTTCCAGGCGCAAGTCGTAGGGGTGGGCTCTAGTGTCGGCGACAGTCAACCGGAAGTACAATGCAAACAGTGCAGCTGCAGGGAAAGAAGGAGAGCGAGTGTTCTGGACTGTGAACATGGAGGAGAGGCTCGTCGAACTTTGTAGGCAGCATAGATGTCTGTTCAATGTTTCGTGTTTGTCGTTTTGTGTTTGTTGTTTTTGCTTACTTTCGTGCTCCACGTTGATTGGCTGCCAAAACGAGGCGACCTCGCGGTACTTTCACGGCGCAATGCGAGGTTTGGTACCGTGGTGGAAAGTCGTGAGGGAATCGTGTAATTAGTCACCCCCTGCAATTCCTAGTCGTATAATTTGACACCCTCTAGGACAGAAAAGGCAGCGAGATTCAGGAACGGCAGTCGTCAAATTTGATATGCTCTCCGATTAGAAGTCGTGTTGAGTCATGTAGTGTGACGCTCGCTTTAGAGAAAATGCTTCAGAGGGGGAAGGGACAAGTGACAGACAAGCCCATGAATTGTTCAGAGTTTTAGAAGAAAGTTTTGTGAATCAGACTTGGTTTGGAGCTGGTAAACAGCTGAGCTGCCCGGCTGTATTAGCAGACCATCGATGTAGAAGTAGAGCTTGGACAGAGCTATGCTTTATTCTGGAGCTTTTTCTCCCTCCCTGAAAATAAAAAGCCCATTTGGTTTCTTCCTTTATGGCTACGTTTATGTGTTTGTTTCCCTACAACCCCCCTATTAAAATTTTCCCATCTTGGCCGCCCCTGTCCCCCAGGTCTCCCACATTATCTACTTGTGACATAATGATGCAGAAAGGCTAAAATCCCCTGCAATAGGCAGCATTTGGGCTGTTTAACCTTCATCCCATGTGAGATCCTTTATTGACTTAGCCAAATGAGGAGTCCCATGGAGCATCATCTGTAACACAGCCAGGCAGAACAGCAGCAATCAGCTGTACAGATGTGCGCTGTGGTCTCCACAGCTAGGCTCCCATGGTTCCTGGTGCCCAATGCAAGAGGCAGACGTTACCTGGACACGAAGGCCATCATGCTGGCCATGCTGAGAGTCTGAGGCAGAGCGAGAGCATGCAAACAGAACACAGAGAAACACAGGACAGTGAGAGCAAGGCTAACGCTCAAGATGGAAGGCACTCTACCTGGACAGCATCCCTGTCATATAGGAGAGAGACAGGGTCTGGAACAGGAGGGGAGACACGTTAGTCAGCAAGAGCAATGAAGTCCCAGTCAAACAATTAATCCCAACCCTAGCCCTCCCTCAGTGCACAACACTGTAAAGAGTGGGCAGTGCACACTCACTCACATACTGTCCCTTAATACACAAGCTGCACCTACTGTCTATTAACTGACACAACTACTGAACCCCCCTCTCTTGCTAAGACTAAATAAAATAACAAGGATCACTCAGAACAAACACTTCCAATTTCACATCCAAATGCATTTCACAGGAGGTCAGAGTTGAGCTCATTATTACGCGCCATAGTTTTAAGCAACAGCTCATGATATTCCTGGAAACCCAAATGTGGGGGTTCTCTGAACTCTAACTATAGTTAGATTTACCTACTTAATTTAAATCATTAACTGTAACTGTAATTACAATTTATACTGTAGATTGATTATACAAACCATTTATTAATACCTTACTATTAGGTATTCTAATTGCCATGTAAGCTCTGTGAGATTTGAAGTGATTCATGCCTGCCCAGAAAAAGGGTTTATCTGGTTGGATTTAAAAATGCACTGTGTCTCGTCTAATGTGAAATGACATCTAACTTGCAATTACATGCACACTGATGATTCTCAAGACAGCATTCTTTATTTGACTCTGGAGAGCGTGCTCCTATGACTGGGTATCTTCTCAGTGCTGTCAGCCAGTCAGTCATCTCTCCCACAGCTCATCAGTGGAATTCAAACACAGGGATTGTGGGTTTAAAGAAGAAGAGGTCACAAATGGATCACAAAAAAACAGTTTTTTTAAAACTGTGATTGTTTGCCACACAGTTATTATTAGTAGTAGTACTATTAGTAGTACTAATACTATCGGTAATACTAATAGTAGTAGTATTACATTCTGCACTCCAAATTTTACCAGTGTTACACTTTTCTCATATACTACAGCTTTAATACAAATTGACAAAATGTTACATTGCTAAAATAATACGTCTTTTTTTTTTCCAGGAGCCCTGGAATGAGCACATGGTGATCGGCTTAAATTGCAATATGTCGTTACTGGTAGGTAGTCCCACAGCAGTTAACAACTCCAGATCAGGCCTGGTCACAGGTCTGTATGATACTAGGCAGCAGCTATGACATCATATGAAGTATGAAATCATGTTGTCCTAGCAGTGCTCCTGCTGCAGTTCAGCTCTTGGTTTTTCTGTTGTCAATAATGCAGGAGGCTGAGGTTTCTGTAGAACAGAGAATAAGCTCAGAGCCCCAGTCATTAGGACACCTAATCCTCAACGTGCTGACACTACTCTGCCCTCAATCTGTCTCTCCCCGTGGCCCGCACAGTCCTGAGGACCCTCTCGTCTTTAAAATACCCTCCTAATGTACCAGAGTGCACACATAATGCACAGGTGCGTTTTTTGTACGTGTCTCAAACTGTCTGGTGTTCCAATTAAAAATAATAATAATAATAATAATAATAATTGCTTACACTTATATAGTGCTTTTCTGGACACCCCACTCAAAGCCACTCAATTTCACTTCAAATCCCATAAAAAGTTTTTATGGTACTGCTTTTTTATGATACTGCTCTTTTTTCTTTTTATATTCAAAACAACTGAGTTTTCTTCCACTGCCGCCCAGTCCAAACATATTTATTACACCAGAGGGCAAATGACTTTGCCTTTTTAATGTGGTATATAAACAAAGTGCTTGTTAAACTATTCCAATGTGTCACCATTCAAGTACATTCAACACTTAATCATTCTCAGGATCTTACAGCGTTCCAGTGAATGAACTCCTTCATCATACAAAGTGACAGTTTTCATGTCTTTGTACATACAGAAAATTTCTGCACTGAAATATGCAGCTACCATTCACTACCAAGAGAGATTAGCAGTGTAATATTACCAGTCACATGGTCTAGTTATACAGCCTGTATTTATATACCAATCAGAGCACAGTGTATTTATACACTCTGTATTAACACAGATTACTGCAAAGCAGAAATAGCTTTAATGTGACAGGAAGCCACAGTGGGAGAAGATTGTGGCACAGATGTCAGGACTGAGTGCCTTATACTCACAAAGACAGCCAGCAGGATCAGATTCCAGGGAAACTGTCTCCTGTAATAGAAGAAGAGAAGAACACAGGCCAGGTCAGACATACCAGCCCCTCGTGCAAAGGACTGCACACACCAACATATTCAAAACCCACCTGCAAGGCACCAATCCTGGCAGGTAGTGCCTGCAGGGTGCCAATCAAGATTCAACCTGCCTGCAAGGCACCAATGATGATTCTCGTGCAACCGTGACCTCTCGTGCACAGCAAACCAACATATTCAAAACTCACCTGCAGGGCACCAATCCTGACATGACCCACCTGTGGGTCAATCCTGACACTACCCACCAGCAGGGTGTCAATCCTGAAACTACCTGCCTGCGAGATGTCAATCCTGACTTTACCCACCAGCAGGGTGTCAATCCTGACACTACCCACCTGCGGAGTGCCAGTCCTGACACTACCTGTCTGCAGGGTGCCATTCGTGACACTACCTGCTTGCAGGGTGCCAATCCAGATATTACCTGCCTGTGAGGCCCCAATCATGACACTACCCACCTGTGGGGTGCTGATCCTGATATTACCCACCCACAGGGTGCAGTAGTATGAACTGAATTAAGGGAGGACATCAGGAAGACTAGACTGAGTGACTTCTGTTGTAAGAAAAATACGCACCTGGGTCCCGGGCAGCAAGACAGGGTCAGGTAGGTGACAAGGAACACTGCGCTGTTAACAAACAAAACAGGTTAATGTTATCAATGAATATTAGCAATAATGATGATGCAATGTAAATAAAAACAACAAAATCTGCATGCACTTACTAGGAAGCCCAGTACCAGCCGGGGTTGGACTGAATATAGATCCTCACTGGCTCACTGTGGGACAGACAGGACATGTCAGATACACTATTTAATTAAAAATACACACTGTGTACAATGGCAACACTGTTTTGGAATAAGCTGTTATCAAGGTAGATGGATATACTGCAAACTCACGGGACAGACAGGACATGTCAGATACACTATTGAATTAAAAATACACACTGTGTACAATGGCAACACTGTTTTGGAATAAGCTGTTATCAAGGTAGATGGATATACTGCAAACTCACTAGGCTACACAGACACTGCACATATTGTGGTATGTAAGCACGGTGTACTCTTACAGACACAGGCATTTGGAAATACTTCTCTTACTCAGAGATGCACACATCAAGCACACAATACTGGATCAGGGCTACAGTCCAATCCAGTCCACTGCAGGTTTGTGTTTCAGCCAGCCCCTAGACGCATTGATCCCCGTAGTAAGTGTCAATGAAATAACCGCAGGGCTTTGTCGGAGCAAAGCTCTGCTGTGACCTGGACTGGAAGGGCCTCTAGTTCCGTATCTGTCCCTGTGCCTGAAGCGCACCGTCACCTGCCGAGACACCCACCAGAAGGTGAAGAGGGCGACGATGGCCACGGTGATCAGCAGCTGGATCATCAGGATCGTGTAGACCTGCAGCACAGAGCACAGCTGTCACGCACATCTGGAGCAGGAGCACGCCGTCACGCCAATCCACAGAGAGTGCCCTCCCAGAGCTACAGCTCCCCCCCAAGTGGGTTTTAACCCCCGGTCTCCCCAAAACCTGACCCCGAGGGTGTGCGTTAACAACCGCAGACTGGGACCTCAGCCTAACCCCCCCAACCCCACTGAATCGGATCTCCAGGCCGGAATAACTCAAGGAATAACTTGAGGGCAAGGCAGCAGAGCAGCTAGGGAGCGGACAGGGACACTGGGAGAGCCAGGGAGAGTGGCGAAGACCCAGAAGGGGAGGAATTGTGTGCGGGATAACGGGAATAGGTCATGTGGAGGCAGGCGGGCAGGGGACTCCCGTCACGCTGCCCCGTACCTTCCGGATGAAAATGCGGCGGATGTTCTTGTCGTCCCAGCTGAACTCGGTGAGCATCTCGCCGTCACCATGGTAACCGCCGCTGCTGTAGCTAGGGCTGGAGTCTGAGAAGGACAGAGAGAGGGTTGAGACCAGAGTCTGACCAATCAGCAGAGAGAGGGAGAGATGAGGGGAGGGTCACAACACTCACTGGGATCCACGTAAGCCCAGCTGGGGTGCAGGGGGACGCTGGGAGGGGGTGGGGGCGACACCCCGGTCTTGTTGTCTCCTGCTGTTGCCTCCTCATAGCTGGGTGGGGCTGTGGGCACAGCCCCTCCTCCCTCTGTCCCATTGGCTGGCTTGTTTGTCACCGAGATCTGGACAACCAAACGGGAGACATGTCATGAGCCAATCACAAGCCTGTCTCTCGACCAATCACACTTCCAGAAGGGGGCCCGCCCCTGTCCAGGGTGCATCCTGCCTTGCCCCCGCTGCTTACTGGGATAGGCTCTGGCTCCCCCACAGCCCTGAATTGGATAAAGTGGTTATAAAATGGACTGCCGGAGAAATAAGGAGACTGATCAAGGAGGTGAAGGAGACAGTGAGTGAGATCATCTCTCTCTAGCTAGGACCTAAGGCTTTTCAGCGAGCCCTGGTGCTGGCGGAGTCACCCTCCAAACCTGGTCTCTGTGGAAAATCCGCAGCCTTAAGAAACAGCACAGACAGAACATTGTGAATGATACAGAATGAGAAAAAAAACTAAAGAAATTCAACCCCAAAAGTGTTGGTGACCACTCATACTTATTATTGTGGTAGTAAGTTCATAAGGAAGTAGTTCAGGTGGGTAGCTGCGTCAGCATGCCTAGGCTGCAAAGGAACAAAAAGAAGAAAGGAAACACAACGTTTTGGCTGTGGAGCCTTCTTCAGGTGCTCCGCTGCCGAAACGTCATGTTTTGTTTCTTCTCTTTTCATCATGGAATAAACCTATTACTAGTTCATAAGGAACGTTTACCCAGGTTAATTCTTATAAGTATTTTGAAAAAAAGACTATGTACAGCAACCTGAGCTGGACTTTTCAGGCTCAGAGTTCAGCAACATTTGTATTTTTCATGAAGGCTAAGAGTGTTTGAACTTGAAAAGGAAATAATGTTCCTCTTTTTCCATCCTGTCATTGAGACTGTTATTGGATATGGTATAACAGTGATGTCTGGTAATTTATCAGTTCGGTTCAGATATAAAAATCACCCGTCTTGTCCAGACAGCAGTGAAGGTTATGGGAGTGAAGCAGCACTCCTTGCAGACAGCTTTTGAACAACCCACGATGAGACAGAAAAAAATATCACACCCTCTTCATATTCTTAATTCTGAGTGTCATCTGCTTTGTTTTAGTGTTTTAGGGTTCCCAAATCTAGTTCAAATATATACAGATATTGATTTATTCCCTTATCTTTTAAAGTATTAATACAAATAAATGACAAAGGTAAATTCTGTCAGTAAAAACCGATTATGCTGTAACAAACTCAATGTGCAACATGTCATGACTATATTGTAACGAGTTCTGCATGTGCAACAGATGTGATGAATATTTTGTGATGTATTCAGATGTACAGAAGAATTGTGCATCCATAAAAAAAATCCCCTAGGGGGCAATAAAGATTAACAGGCTTCAGGGCCTGTGCTCCTAGACACAGAGCAACAAAAAAGTGGAGAAGTGTTCAGACTGTCAGAGCCTGTCTCCCTGAGCCTCAGATGGAGCTACAAGCAGGCAGAATGAAACCAGTGAGCCCCTTCTTCATTCTGGATTTTCTGTGGTTCCTCAAACACACATCCCTGCCTGGGCTGAGTTCCTGGCAGGCCTTAATTGGCAGGGGCTCTTATGTAACACAGCAGCACATCCATCTGGCTAATCTGTCCGTAAACAATGGCTTGCCCCCCAGCCTTTCCTCCCTTTCCATAATTCCATGGGCTGCTTCTTGCTCTATTTCTGCCGGATTCTTCCAGATGTTGAAGTCAGCAGTTCTAGATGGGGGTGGGGACTGGCAAGTGTCTGGGCTTTTCATTCTTTTAGCATCTTTTTAAAATTATTATCAGCCACAGGCAAGAGTCAATGCCCTTTTTTGTTGCTCTGGTGCTCCTAACTAATTCCGTTCAGTTCATTCCCTCAGGGCTGGTTCCAGCTGGGAGTTATTAAAGGATATTTCTGGCCGCCGCTGCATGAGGCCTTCCTGGTCTTTTGTGATTACATGGGAACAGGCCACACCTGTCAGCTGTCCCTAATGTTCCAGGAGTGTCCCTCAACTTGGACGTCTACCTGGATTTTTCCCTTTTCCTCCTCTAGTCAAAATTGCTGCTATTTATTTTATGAACAGGCATGGCCCCACCACATCAAAAGCAAAAACAGACTGCACGCTACTGACCTTTCAACTTATCAAGCACACTTTTGTTGTCCAGGTTCAGAGCTCCGACATTTTTGTCACAGATTGGGGTGCATTTCCTGCAGCAGAATTGTTGGAGGAGAAAAGCTGGAGATTGTTATCTCAACCACATTCCCCAGAAGGCATGTCCTGCCTCCCTCGGTCACCTGACCAGTCAGAGGAACATGATTGGTCAGGTAATGATTTGACAACCATGAAACCGAGGCCTCTGGGATTGCACACCTGCCCATACGCGAAATACGAGGTGGGACATGATTTTCATTAAAGGCAAAGATTAGCTGCCCGGTTTTGAGGGACCGAAGAAGTGTTCTTAAGGGAGGTAGGCTTTTCTTGCATTTTCCCTGTTGTGTTTCAAAATAATATGCTCTGTGCCTAGGCATGAGCACCCCTGCTCACTGGGTGAACGTCTATACGTTAGAGGAGAGTTCAGCTGCTGTGGTCAGGGCCCCAGAGGACCCCAGTGCTTCTTAACAGGTTAATGGTATTAAGTTCTTACTTCAGCTCATCTTTTAAGTCTTTGATCCAACCTCTTTCTTTAAGGCCTTTTGTTTTCCTGTTTCTAGATCTTTCTGCTCTGGGGCTGCACCAATCACCCCACAGTATCAGGAGAGGAACGAGAGCCTTCCAGAGAGCAGAGGCAGGGGAGGGGCCTGGGATCTCTGCTGGGGGATTAGATTTGGCAGAAATTCCCAAATCGCCCGTTACACCACAAAGCCACCCCTAAGCTGCACCAGTTCTCAGATGGCGAGCTGGTATGTTCAGCAGAATGTACTCAGGCGTGGAGCCGCAGTGTGGGCACAATGTTCCAGGGCCAATCAAGTATATTATCAGTCCAGCATGCACTGTGATTTCAGATGCACAGTGGCGCGCACGCCTCCGCAGTCCACCGAACATTCCCAGCTTCTCTTCCTGCTCTTAATCAGCGTGATCCGTCAAGGTAACGAGCTCATCCTTCAATGATCGGAGTGTTATTGACCTGCCCCTGGCTCCAATAATGTAAGGGCTTGTACCTGCCCGAGACACAGGCACACCAGAAATTGGTCAGCTCTAGATGATATAGTTCAGGTGGGTAGCTGCGTCAGCATGCGCAGTCTGCAAAGGAACAAGTAATAGGTTTATTCAGTGCTGAAAAGAAAAGAGAGAAAACACAAAGTTTCAGAAGGCTTCACAGCCGAAACGTTGTGTTTTCTCTCTTCTAGATGATATAGCTGTCAAACGTCCCCTTTACAGTCCTCAGCTCTTGAAGAGCTGTACACAACAGTCCTCTTATTGTACAGCACGTGGCTTTGGATAATCAGCCAAATGAATAAGTTTAATGTCCCAGAGCAGTTACCAGACTATAACTATAGCAGGCAGCCATACTAACACAGCAGGCAGAAACAAGGAAATCGTAAGTGTAAACACACAGGCTGATTAATTTAGAATTAGAGCTGTGCTCTGTGCTGGAGACCATGATACACCCCAGAGCACAGGAAAGCTGTGAATTCACCTTTCACAGGGATTGTCCATTCACTTCCTACATCTCTTACTAGGGACCTCACAGGACCAGAGACGCCTGGAGAGCCACAAGGAAGGCAATCAGCTAATTCCAAGTTGTTAATTGAATTTATTTCTGTGAATAGCTAATGCGTGAATTTTTCAGCATGTATTTTCAGGAAGCACACTTCACCTTAAACCAGAATTCGTGCTTTATCAAACAGCGCACAGGTAGGGGGGAGTTAAATGCCAAAAAAACTTTCAGCTGTCTGCCGAGCCCTTGCACGACGCACAGAAAAACCAACCGGAAGCGAAAAGATTGCTGCAGGCAAGATGAGGCTGTTGGACGGACGAGACCCGAGCCAAACTGACCAGCGTCGCCTGACAGCTGCGTTCTCATTACAAAACACAACACAGGACAAGCACAGAGCCAAGACCAGCCGGCCTTCTGTCCCTTGTGTCAGAATTATGGGATTTTTGAGTTTTTCATTATGCAACCCAGTTGGTTCACAGCACGTTGAAGAGAGCATCATATGTTCAAAAGTAAACACCTAAGACCCCAAGCCCAATGTGTAATTACTGCTGGCCTGTGAACCAACTTGTCGTCTGTACTGTGCGCCAGGCACAGGAGACATCACTCTTCCCATCAGCCTCGGTGACGTGGCTCAGGAGGAAACCTGCACCACCCCAGCCAACCAGCGGAAGAAACTCGCGCAATCAACCCCTGGGATCGGAGATGTGGCAGCTCCCGCGGTCTCCTGCCTCTGGTCCTGCTGGGGCTCCCATCTCCGAGGGCACTCCCCTCCAGCTCTGCACAGCCGGAGCTCCAGAGAGCAGGAGAAAGACACACACACACAGACACACACACAAAAACGGTGGAGCAGTTCGCTACAGAGCCCAGTCCAGCTTTGAAAAAGAACCCGCAACGTCCCCTCTTTCAGGAGCGACTTTCAACAAAATGATGATTGCTTTTTCAAAAGCTACATGAAATATGCCCGTGCTGACCAGAGACGGAGGAGGGGGACTGTGGGAGCACACACTGCAGAGAATTGCAAGATTTGTTTTAATGCTCCATGAAATAACAACTGCAAGCACGAATGGATACAATACCAGCATCTGAAAAAAAGGCCCCCACAACATACACCCAGGCATGCCGCTGTCTGTATTCCATCTCTTCCAGTCCGGCAAAGGGACATAAGAGCAGGGACTCAGTCACCCTGCACAGTGACCACCTCCCACCGAGGGGAGAGGTGGGAGAGGCACGAGAGCAGGCTGCGTGATCAGAGACACAGCTGAGTTACCATGTCCTGTAGCTGCTTGTGGCGAGGGAGAGGGGGGGCTTTTCAGTTCAGCTTGGAAAGCTCTGGAGCCAGTTACTGGAGACACTGTTATTGTACCTACGTCTGTGCTTGCTGGTATAACTTAACGTAGCAGTAAAACAAATCTTGCAGTCTCTGGAGTGTTTCCTCCTACAGTCGCTCCTCCTCCATCTCTGATCAGCACGTGCTGTAGCGGCACATGAGCAGGAGAGCTCTGGGCTCTGCGCAGAGGACAGACAGACATGAACTTGAGCGGTTAACTCCTGCAGCCTGAAACCTGGTTTCTTCAGCCGTCTAAACAGCCCCTCTGTGCATGAACACAGCTAAACTAACGTCTTCAAAAACATAGTGTCGCCGTGAAGGGGCTCCTCAGAGGCGGCACAATTAACAGTCCGCTAACTTGGGGCGATGAAAATTTCCCACAGTACCACCAGCCCCCCTCCCCCCCCATGCACCAACCAGCTCCCCGTTGTCTTAACAAGCACCCCCAAAAGAGGAGAGGGGGGGCACTCTTCCACGAACACAAGAAAACTGCAGCTGCACACCATAAGCAGACCTGTCCCAGCACCCAGAGAGGGAGGGGGGAGGGATCCAACATGCAAGTTACATCATAATAAAAGCCATGTTCAGTAATCCCAAGGGGCACTCCCGACACATCCTCCATTCATTACTCTAATTGAATGGCGGTGTGGTGGCTCTGTGGCTCAGGATCTGCCCCTGTGGCTGGAAGGTTGCCGGTTCGTATCCCCACGGCCGGCAGAGGAATCCTACTCCGTTGGGCCCCTGAGCGAGGCCCTTCACCCCAACTGCTCCAGGGGCGCTGTATAAATTGCTGACCCTGCGCTCTGACCCCAGGCTTCTCCCCCTGTGTGTCTGTGTCCCATGGAGAGCAAGCTGGGGTATGTGAAAAAGACAAATTCCTAATGCGAGAAATTGTATATGGCTGACAAAGTGATCTTATCTTAATTGGCAATTATCCAGAGGGCACAGCTGAAGCAGATGAAACCCCCTTCCCAGCCTGTTTTCCCACCCTTGCCTGAAAACTGATTGATGCTGCAGTCGGTCCTGCTGAAATCCACACCAGGCTGTTATTACCGCATCCCAGTGCCAGCACTCCTTACCTTCCCCTGGGTCATGGTCACAGTGCCTGCGTGCCTGCCTGTCTCCTCTGCGGCTTCTCAGCGGTGTTTACTTCCAAGAGGGTGATTAAGCCTCTTCTTGTGCTCCCTCTCCTCCTGTCCTCGGACCCGGGCGAACGGGCAGCGACGCAAGAACCGGAGAGAAACTGCGTCTTGCGGAGAGATCTGGCTTGTCGGGCTTGCAAACGTGCTGCTGCTGTTGTTGCGGAGATTAAAGTGACCCTGTAATACAGCGCTAACAGGCTAATCCAACGCCAGCGAGTCTCGTTCTCTCTCTCTTCCCCCCTCCCCTGTGCTAAAAAGGACATTCTAGCAACATCCAGGTAGAGCAGCAGCACTGATGCGAGGCTGGGATGTACCATTCCAGGCAGCAGCACAGGGGGGTAGGAGGGGGGGGGGATTTTGTTTGTGTGTCAGTGTGTGACTTCAGTGATGCAACTAGGTCCCAGAGAGGTCTAGATTCAATGCTCTGCAGCTAGGGAGAGAGGATGCAGAGAAGAGGAAGAGAGGGCTCGTTTTCAGAGCCTTTCAGTCTTGTTGCCACTGCGTTTCTCTCCCATTTATGTAACATTTATGTAACAGCACGCAGCAGCACCGTGCTCACAGCAGCCTCTCTGCCTGGACCCCCAGTGTGCAGGGAGAGGGCAGAGAGCAGACGATCTGAGAGAGAGAGGACAGGGAGGGAGGGGAGAAAGAATGACAGATGAACGAGAGACACCAACAGGGAGGCAAGAAGAGACGGCAGAGACAGAAAGGGACCGAGGGACAGAGTAGGATGTAAGGAGAGCCAGAAAAGGAGCAGAGCAGTCAACACAGGAGAGAACACATTGACTAAAGTCAATGTCTGAATCAATGCCCAGCAAGGAGGGAGACGTCACAGAGAGCTCGCACTAAAGTGAAACGTCGATGAGAAATCACGCCAACAGTCCCATGGAACCCACTTCTTTTTTCAACCACGGAACATGGGTTTCCACAGATACACTGTTTTGCAAACGCAGAGCACTCTCTTTGGAGATCTCACCCTTGGGCTTTAGCTGGCCTAATTTTGCACAGACCCTGGTACCTATACAACCTCTCACTGAGCCACAAAGGAGTAAAAGTTTCTTGTGACAGGGTGGGTTTCTAAGTTGGTTTTGTAACTGATCAAGAGAGGGGTTGTAATAGGGCTTATCCCCAGATAACAAATACGAGCCTCTTAACTGCAAGTCTCCATCTGTCTGTCTGATTCTGTGCTTATATAACCCTCATATGAAAACAGAACAGCACAGGCCATAGCATTGATCTCTCAACCAGGAGCACCAGAGCCAGATAAACACAGAGGAAGGTTCTACAGAAGGAGAAAGCGAACTCTGCAGCTAGCAGAGTTAGCACCTTCTAGTGGTGATGAGCTGCAACATTCTCTCCAGAATTTAAGGGTTACATTCGGAAGCTATAGCTCACCACTGGCAGTCCACTGAAGAGAAGCAGGTCTGGCCTGTTGATGGGTGGTGAGCATACAGGTGCACTGTGACTATGGTTGCATCATCTAGCTGGGGAAACAGATGGGTGGTGGTAGTGGAGGGGAGTCCTCATTACCTGTAAAAAGGGCTTTGAGTGGAATGTCCAGAAAAGCACCATGTAAGTGTAATGCCATTATTAATTATTATTGAAACCCTTCGAGACATTTCTCGAGAGATCCTGAGAACCCGTCTCCTCAACACATCAGGGCAGTTTGTTCCACACACCTGCCACCCTTTGTGTAAAGAAGCAATGTCTGTCAGCCCTGAATGAGTCCTGTGGGATGATATTGTCAGTAACCTGTCAAGACCTGAGTCAGGACCTCCTGCCAGTGGTCCCTTCATTCCAAGACTGAAAGTATCCAGTTCCTTTAAACGGTCTGCATCAGACACTCCTTCAAGGTGAGGAATTAAGCTCACTGCCCCTATAGGAAATTATCCTAAAGCACCAGAGTCCTGGAATCAGTCTGCAGCTGTGTTTCACCAGGGTGTGTCGTGACCTCTCTCAGGTTTAAAAGCAGAACAGCTCAAGAGAGACCCCCCCACACTGAACAGGACCCACAGGAAGAGAGGGGAACTGATGAACACTGCACCATCTACTCTAGTTCCCACTGAAACATATGCATTCATTATTCACTATATCTAAATCGCAAGGTCCTGACTGGATCAATCTAACCATAATCTGTTGAACATCCCAAGAGCCCAATAGAACTAAGTGGACTGTAGCCCCATAACCTGAACAACCTGCAGGGTTGTGGTAACTTTGAGACCAGGATTAGGAAAAACAGGGGAAGAGTCGGAATGTTGTTTCAGGAACTGGAGTCTGACAGAGGTGATCGATGCTCTGAACTGAAAAACTGAAGCAGGCCTCTGGATTCATTGCTCACCCCTGTCAGAGAGCTGGAAGCACAAACAATAAGGTCCACCTTACAGACGCAGAGAGCACAACAGAGGTTAACAAAGCACACAGGCTCCCAAAGGCCAAAACTGCTTTTATTTCGAAGAAATGATTTTTGGTTTGACTACCAGCAAGGTCTCCCTTGACCACACAGCACATAGTCCTCCATTAACTCCTTCCAGCCAAATCCCGGCCCATTATCTTTTTATAGTCCCCCCCCGCTTCCAGGGCACAGCTGAACCCATTTACAAAAGGGTCTCCTGGAAGAGAAGGAGTCAGACGTGACGAGGGAAGGTTTATTACTCGTTCCCTCGGAGAAGCCCAGAGGGGGTCGCGTGCTGACCGCTGGCGCGTGTCGCAGTCCGTGTGTGGGACCACGTCACGCGCGCTGCAGAACCACCGCTACCCCGAACACACGCGACCAGGCGTGCCCCACTGGCGCGCAGAAGCGCCAAGCATCCACACACCTCGCACTTTCCCAGGAGCCAACAGCTCTGGCACTCGGGAGAGGCGTCTGCTGCAGGCCTGGGGGGGGGCTCTTGAGTTCGCACGTCTCTGCTTAAAGCCAACCGATGCTGCCTTTGTCGCTGCGCCAATCTGCAAACCGCAGAGTGCTGTACAAAAGGAACTTGTCTCTAGGCAGCCTTGGTGCTCAGCAGTTTATTTCGGCCTTGGCGAGTTTCCGAAAAACCCTGCTGGCGACGGGCAGCGCCGCACCCCTGCATGGGCCCTGCTGTCCTTGTATAGCAGACTATACATTCAGACTCTGTCTCCACTCGCCTCCGCCCGTCTCAGAGCTCCCCTTCCCCCCGGCCCCCTTCAGCGGGTCCCCCGCCCTCCAGGCGGAGCTGGGCATCCTGCCGGCCCAGGGTGAAGAGGCTCACCCCGGCCAGCAGGGCGGCGAGCATCATGCCCGCGCAGCCTGCGAACATGTGGCGCGTGCCGCCGCCCGCCTCGCCCTCCCCGCCGGGCGCCGACACCTCCCCGTGCAGCGCCAGCAGGCCCAGGCAGGCCAGGAGGTGCAGGGGCAGCCGGAACCAGGCCAGCACCCCCGCCCGCCGCTCCTCGGGGATGACCCGCCCCTGCAGGAAGCCCACGGCCGGGAAGTAGAGGCCGCAGGCCAGCTCCAGCAGCAGGAAGGCCAGGAAGGACTCGCGGGGCCGGGCCTGCCCGGGGGCGGTGGAGAAGGTCAGCATGAAGAGGGCGAAGAAGGCGGTCAGGACGGCCAGGCACAGCAGGTGCACGGGCTGCAGCCGGTAGCGGGCCGAGGTAGCCAGGCGGTACAGGGAGGAGCCGGCCATGCTGGCGGCCATGAAGCAGGAGAAGACGATGCCCAGGGGGGGGCCGTGGGGGTCCAGGACGGGCGTCCAGAGGAAGACGAAGATGTAGAGCACGCTCTCGAAGGCCGCCTGCACCCCGCCCAGCAGCAGCACGCGCCGGTCCGCCAGCAGGCAGCGCAGCCCCTCCAGGCAGCCCCGCCAGAACCGGGCCCGGCCAGGCAGGGGAAGCGGAGGTGGAGGAGGAGAGAGGGAGGAGGTCGGGGGCTGCAGAGAGCCCGCCAGCGCCCCCCGGCCCTCGCCCCCCTCCGCCTCCTCCCTGCCCCACTCGTGCAGCACCACCCAGCCGCACAGGCCCAGAGCGGGCACGGCCGCCAGGAAGGGCGCCACCGGCCCCCAGCCCAGCCACTCCGCCAGCAGGTTGGCCACCAGGCCCGCCGCCACCGCCAGGCCGTGGTTCCAGGTGGCGGCCCGGGAGAAGGTGGCGGGGATCCACTCGCGGGGGAAGTCGTGGGCCTCCAGGTGGCGCTGGACGTACCAGGCCTCAAAAGCCGTGGCCAGCAGGGAGGTGGAGAGCCCCCCCAGGACGCGGCCCAGGATCAGTACGAAGTAGTCGCGCGACAGCTTGGTGAGGCAGCAGGCCGCGTAGGCCGCGCAGAACAGCAGGCAGGTGCGGCGGCGGCCCAGCGCCAGGGGGAGCCAGCTGGCCACGGGCGCGAACAGGATGCAGGAGGCCAGCCCGAACACGTACAGGATGGCGATCTGCGACTCCAGGAAGTTGTAGTGGCGGTACAGCTTGTAGAGGTAGGGCCCCTGCAGCCAGTCGGCCCAGAGCGCCAGCAGGTAGCCGCGCAGGAAGAGCGTCTGAAAGCTGCGGAAGACGGGGTTAGCGGCATGGGCGGCCTGGCGGGGCTGGGCGCGGCAGGCGCTGAGCTCCAGGCCCAGGCAGAGGGCCAGCAGCACCAGGAATGACAGGTAGGCGGTGACCAGCATGGTGCCTCACTGCGGGTCCAGGCCAGACTGCCCTCTCCTCTCCAGCCCAGACTGCCCTCTCCTCTCCAGCCCCGATCCCTCAGACCCTTCAGCAGCAGAGTCTCCTGTCACTCACTCCCAGAGAACCGCTCTCTCGCTCTCAGAGTCTCCGAGCCTCTTGGACAGTTTGGGGTATCTGCTCCGCTGGGCAGTGTTCGAGCCTCTGGGACAGTTTGGAGTAGCAGCCCTGTGAGGAGAGAGAAAGATCAGCACAGTAGTACCCACAGAGGGAAGCTCTGGACACTCTCCTAAATTAGGTCCCACACAGGGAATGGGGGGTCCATCTGTGGGACACAGCGCAGGGGACAGAAGCACTGGATGGCCACAGCTGTGCAGGCGAGAGCTGGCCGGACCCACAGGACAGCCACTGTCCTGTTTCCGGGGCAGATTCACAAACTGGGGCTGGAGGGACCAGGATAACAAGTGTATAGTCGCAGACTGGAGCAGGTGCTGGTTGACGCAGACATGGGAATAAACTTTGATTTGGAAGGAAAACTGCACCTGTGATGAGTTGCGATTAACCCTGGTTTGATCGCTTGTGAGCTGGAGGCAGGTGGCTGAGAGAGCCCGCTGGCGCCGGGCAGAGCGAGGGCTGGTAGCTCTTGCCCCGTGGGCAGTTACAACAGGCAGAGCTCTTCAGGAGTCACCCTCCTGGGCAAACAGCAGTTCCAGAGTCCAGTTTTCCTTGGGCTGCAGCACCAACACTTTCACTTAAGAAAACGAGCTACGTTTCCCAGAAGCACAAGACAGATAATGACCAGTTTCCCACCGGTCTGCCTTTAAGCAGCAGTCTTTTTAATTATTTTTAACAACCACTGCACCACTGTGACAAACTTTTAATTATTTCTGATTTTTAGATTTCAAGCACGACTCGTGTCACAGTTGTTCCAGAGGTCACTGCGACGGCCTGGACCACGACAGGACGGGCAGGACGACTTCCCCCCGAGAGGTGGTCGGGAAGGTGGGTCAGCGCCTGGACAGTTAACACACCAAGCGACCAGGATGTTGCAAAGCTGCACGGGCCGCGAGCTCTCCTGCTCGCCTACGCGGTGTTTCCGCTTCCTCGGTACGGCTCCACGTACACCCTACCTGAGCAAGCGAACACTCCGTTGCTTTGACTTTTTTTAAACATTTGTATTAAATGTATAAAGAATTTACAAATACAAATAGAACTAGAGGAGCGGAAACTCCATTGCTTTGACTACTTATATTAGCGCCACTACTAACCACGTCACAGGACCCCGCAAAAAAAAAAGTTTTAAAACTATTTCTGAGACTTACATTGTCTAACATCAATCAAATATGTCCTTATCCTTCCTCACCTGCAGAAATGCGATACGGTTGTTAGAATAAAATCAAAACCTTTAACATCCGCTAAGTTATAAAACGATTTAGATTAGTCTCAGCGGAACATGCAATGTGTATATGAACAATGATAAACACGTTGCCATGACTAAATCATAAAACACGTTTGTTTAACTTACCTTCCCTGACCAGCGCTGAGCGCTTTTCAGTGTCAAAAACGTATGATATGATTTTTCGCAGTTAAAATTACTTGTATGTTCAATACAGCCCCGACGTGTTGCTTATTCCTCTTTACAATAATGTAAATACTAACAGAAACGGTGTCCGCATGTAAGACTTGTATTTGCAGGGAAGCTAACCCTGATAAGAAACTGAGGATTTTTATAGTTATACATTTGTTTTCAGCCTAAATAATAGAAACTGCTCGTCAAAGGGACACCCTCCTGTCCGTTTTTTGAGATGGGAATCTCATGTTAAGCCTTGTGTTGGTTTATATCAGGCTCAAGCTTTGAGTTCTATGGAGGAGCATACCTGAAGAAGATTTTCCTCAACAGTATGTTTAAAAAGACAAATACTAACGTCAAACGCCTTTCTCCTTGCGTCGCTCGCGAATCCGTCACTTCTCTTCCGCAGGTCTCTACGCCCCGCCCCTCCCTGAAGCCACTGCGGCCAGAACTCGTCATGTGACCCGAGTGCCTTCCAGACTGTGGGACCTCTTACAATAATCGATCTGTGGCAACCTGTCCGTTATTACTCCTGCACTGTTTCATCTGATCTGAATATTAAAATGTATTTGCAGAGCATACGCTCGTATCCAGTGCCATCGAATCCCAGCGATTTACAGCGCCTTATTTACGTTAAACGTAGTTCGTTTGTCAACTGTAGCAATTACTCTGCCTGAACTGATTACCTGGAATCTGATATCTTGAGGGAATATTGTCTTCGTCAGCTCAATGGATCTTCAGTGAAGCACCAACCAGAGGCCACAAGTGGTTTAAAGACTGAGCACAGTAGAGGCGTCTTTACACTAAAGGGTGTGGGTGTGTGGAACAAGTGAAGCTCATACGAGGTTGAAAACCGGTACATGCGTTCTCCCGCGTTCTTACATGAAACTGATGGACAAGATCCAATACCTGACAAACAAGTCAAGACAGGCCAGTCGGTCCCCTCTCGTTTCTTTTTAACTTCCCTATGTTCCTATTCGTTTCCATACATTTTCGGGGGTACAGGCTTAGTTGGGATAGAAGGTGAGGATTATTTTTTTAGGTAAGGATGAAGGCCGGGGTTAATATTATGAACATTAGAATGCAAGAGCAGTTACAAGAAGATGATCTCCTCCAGCCGTTTCTTGAAAAAAGCCAGGGTATCTGCCTCATGAATCTGACTGGATAGCTTGTTCCACACCCCCTCAACCCTCTCCGTAAAGAAAATGTCTCCTGCTCTCGGTTTTAAATGCATTATATGTTAACCTTCGGCCTTGAGAGGGGTTAGAGTACAGTGTTATAGAACGGTTTCGCCGGGGATGTTATGATGTTATGGTTACCCAGGAGTAGCTGGGTAAGGAGTTCAGGCTGAGCTACGGGCAGGCTCAGTGTTCACAGGCAGTAGGACGGGGGTTAAGTTTTGAGTTGCTATTGGAGGCGAAGGGGATAATCGTCACATCAGCGGTTTCGTTGTTCTAGATTTATCGCAACGTCGCCAAACGGTCTTATCCCGCGAAACCGTCCTTTGGCGCTTCAAGGGTAGGGAGGCAGTGCGCTTCATCACCACTAGATGTCGCCCACACACAGGTCTTCATCCAGGCATCCATTTCCTAAACGTTTCTTCCAAGTCAGGCAGCTGGAGCCTATCCGAGCAACGGGTGCACGGCAGGGCACACCTTGGACGGGACACCAGTCCATCACAGGGCACACCTTGGACAGGACACCAGTCCATCACAGTGCATAGAGGCTTTCCCGTTCTGAAAAGATTTTCTATTGCCTGCAGAACCTGAAGTAACGCTAGTTGACACTGAAGCAAAGCGCACGAGTTGTTCGTCTATTCAGTAAAACAATGAAGAACTATTTTGCGTATTTAAGCTCATGTTAGTCTTGCAAGGAAGTAATATTGCTATGTTTTCTCAAAGGCAAATTGTGAGTTAGAGAAAATGACTTCTTCTGCCAAAAGCCCTAAAATAGTAACCCAGCTGAATTACAGTGAAATGGTTGTAAATATGTCATTTTCAGTGCCTAATGTGTTCTTACAGAAATGAAACGTTTGTTCTTCTTCACACGAGGGTTGTAAGGAGCTAAAACAGCTGCCCAGCTGTGCTGTCGCTGCAAAACCCCAAAGTTACAAAGGCATGTGCTCTGTATCTGACTGTGTTCCCCTTTAATTACAAACAGGAACTATAACCTATTACCAGTAGAGGTCAAATCTACAGAATGTAGTAGTTCAGGTGGGCAGCTGCGTCAGCGTGCGTAGGCTGCAAAGGAACAAGTAGTAGGTTGATTCCATGCTGAAAAAAAGAAGACAGAAAACACAACGTTTCGGCCGTGGAGCCTTCTTCAGGTGTGGCTCCAAGGCTCCACGTGACACCTGAAGAAGGCCCAAATTATGGTACCAATTAACACACCTAGGGTTTGGGTGAAATCGTTTTTTCTGTGGTGAAGAATCCAGACACGTAGCCAGACCTCCACAGCGCTGGCGCCTCGGAAAACTGCAACGCCCCCTATTGCCAGCAGAGGGCGATCTAACCACCGCCATTTTGCCTATATATGAGGGATTCGGTTGCTTGTACCGCAGATCTGCTGTTTTTTACGCGTGCCTTCGGGTTAGTCCACACGTGAAAAAAAAAAAAACTCACCCTCTTTGACGGCCAGAGTATGCAATGTAAACCCAGCAGTCAGCCAGCAGTCATATCACCCTGCAACTCACAACTGGCGACCCACTGCAGTTCTGCAGGTGTGAGCCTTGTCAGTACATGGATGGGAGACCTCCTGGGAAAAACAAAAGTTGCTGCTGGAAGATGTGTTATTGAGGCCAGCAGGGGGCGCTCACCCTGCGGTCTGTGTGGGTCCTAATGCCCCAGTATAGTGACGGGGACACTATACTGTAAACAGGCGGCGTCCTTCGGATGAGATGTAAAACCGAGGTCCTGACTCTCTGTGGTCATTAAAAATCCCAGGGCGTTTCTCGAAAAGAGTAGGGGTGTAACCCCAGCATCCTGGCCACATTTCCCATTGCCCCTACCAATCATGGCCTCCTAATAATCCCCATCTATGAATTGGCTACATCACTCTGCTCTCCTCCCCACTGAGAGCTGATGTGTGGTGAGCGTTCTGGCACACTATGGCTGCCGTCGCATCATCCAGGTGGGGCTGCACACTGGTGGTGGTGGAGGGGATCCCCATTACCTGTAAAGCGCTTTGAATGGAGTGTTCAGAATAGCGCTATATAAGTGTAAGCAATTATTATTATTATTATTATTATTATTATTATTATTACTACCTAATTGGAGTGGTTAGGGGGGTGTCATTTTAATAAGAGGTGCAGACGGTCGGGCATCCCTTGAGGTTCCCCGAGCGCACGGAGCGGGCCAGTGATTCGCGGTTCTCCGCGCTGTGTCTCCCAGGGCTCCAGAGCTGGGCCCACTGGTGCACACGGGCCTGTCCGGGGCTTCCCTGTCCTTATTTTCTCCATCCCATGCACCTGGAAATATACTCACCTGTTCCCATCCAACTCACCCACCGAACCGCGGTTCTCTCCCCTCCTCACCCCACATCCCACTGGATCACCCCAGGAAAACACACTGACCAAAGCCGCCGGCCAAACACACTCCTCGGTGCTGGGGCTCCAGCAGCAGGAGACGTCTGCACGGGGATGTCGAATCCCTGTTCCAGCGCCCCTGCTGGAAGAGCAGAGAAGGAGGGAGACCGGGCCACGGCTCTTTCACGGGCTTGGAGAGTCCCAGCACCGCACTGAGGTCCCGTGTCTGTGCGGGGGGAGACAGTATATTGGCCGGTGTTTGTGTCTTATACGTGACACCACCCCCTGCGAGGCACTTCTGCTGGCACGATGGGGAATCTTTTCCTTCCAAGTCGCACCACAATCTCTCCATTGATTTTTGAGTGCGAGTGCGTGGGAGAGGAACTTTTACTCCGGTCCACGGCGTTTTTATTTTCAGTGTGGGGCGGGCGGAGACTGTGCAGGCGTTGACAGTCGGAACCCTGAAGGCAAAACACCGCCCGTAAAATCCCGTTTTGTTTTTGTTTGTTTGTTTGTTTTTTTGCGACGCTATCGTGCCGGGGGGGACTGAACTGTTAATACCGGCTTAATTCGGAGACGCCGAGGTCCCCGTGCCAGGGTCAAATCTCACACGGGGGAGAATTTCAGAGCTGCTGCTGTGACTCCCCGCATCGCCTGTGAGTGTGCAGCATGTGAGAGCGAAGGCTTATCGCCGCTAATAGAACGAATTAGGACCCTCCTCCAGTTCATAAATTCACAGCCTCTGTTCTCCCTGGGACGGTACGTACAGCTGTTTCCGAGGGATGAATCATCTGTAGATGCGACCTGCCCTTCCCTAGACGGGCGCCTCCAGGTCAGTTCTTTGCACGAAGCCGTGAATCTTCCTGGCAGTCTCTGAAGAAGGAGCCAGAGCCAACGTATTTCATCATGTTTCTGCTGCAGATATACACACATCCCAACTTTGAAAAACTGATTTCAGGGGGGTGAGATACCCCTTGAAAAAAATCAGGGAGTCAGGGAGGAGAGGCTGATTTCTGGGAGACCTGGGATGTCTGGATATGCCGCCTGTAAAAGGTCAGCACATGAGCAACGATGGAACAGCTTTACCAGAATCCTTACCTCAATGTTGAAAATGAGCCTAGGAAAAATGTCATTTTCAGGGGGAACATACTGTATAAGTACATCTTGTGTTAAACTTGGACCCCTACCTAGATCATCAGGGAGAAGTGCAGAGGGGTGCCGAGTCTCACTCGAGAGCCAGGGTGCAGGAGCCACCTCTACGCAAAGGGTTGTTGGAGTCTGGAACAGGTCGCACACAGCTATGGTGCCCAAGCTTCTCTGGTGAAATGGCTGGATGAGGGCATCTGAACCAACAAGCTGCTAGGCAGCGAAATTCTCAATGGGGAGAATGGCCCTCTGCTGTTTGTAGCTAATGCTATCAGCTTCCTGGGGTCCAGATGGGCGTCGAACCACAGTGGTAAAAACTCTCCCCACTGGGCAGACTTCACACACGAAGGAATCTGAAGCCTGGAATCGAACCCAGGATCCCGGAACTGTGAGATGGCAGCACTATCCCAGCATACAGATACACTGTTCTGAGAGGCATTAATAGTGCAGCTCATCCGTTTTGGAGACAGCAGCACGTGCTGTGTTTTAACACCTGTCGGGACGTGCTCTGTATTTATGTGAAGGTGTTAGATATCTGTCGGTGTGAGTGGGGCACACACGGATGTCTGTGGCTCCACTGTGCGTCCTGCAGTGGCTGGGCGAGCGTTTTCTTACTGGAGCAACGAAAACCTTTCTTCCGCCGCACGACGAGAGGACTCCAGTGCCCACGCAGTCTGAAAACGCTGGCCCTGTGGTTTGTGCACATGCACCACAGTGACTCTGCCCAAGACGCACTCGTGCTCCTGTGGTCTTACCACACTGTCACCCCGATTTCACCGCGCTTTACTCTGCCCCGGCAGGTGAAGAAGGCAACAGGGGGCCGGAGGAGGTGGAGAAAGCAATAATGACAGCACACAGGTCTGTAACTTTGTCTTTATAATGATCCGATGGAAGAAGGAACCGAAGAAAGAGAAACAAATGTACAAAATATACAGGCAGGCGAGAATATAAGTCTGGTGACAGAATAATGTCCACTCGGGATTTGAGACACCTCCCCTGAGTCCTATAGCCAGCTCATTTTTATATGAGCACCCATCAAGGGTCCAGAATCACAAACTCCAGACACAGGAAGAAGAGTTCCTCAACAGAGTTCCTCAAGGTCCCTTTCTGTGGGGGGAAGGGGTCCCTTCTCTCCTCTTCTTCATGGATCTTAGCTCTTTCCCGTGTTTCCAATCCAGTACTCCCAGTCCATTTTCTAACGAAGATCGGAGGGGGAGGGGTGGACTGGAGTAAAATGGAATTCATATTTACAAAATTAAAGTAACACCAACCCACAATGCATTGGGGGCAGAACCTGCTCTGAAAATTCCTCCAATTCGTGTATCACTGAATGTGCAACCTGACCGGTCAAGCAAGGCAATAGAGCTGCATGTCTAAGGAACTGATCCCATTGACTAGGAGGAATTAAATGGTGATTGATTAGGGGAACAATCTACGCATTGTTTTCCCTGCCTTAACTAGTTGCCTGATCACGCGCTCGAGTGATATAGACTATTTTAAAGAGTAGGTGTTTACACATGTGTATTACAGTAATTGTAAGGTGAATAATTTCTTTGCTCTTTCCGAACAGGCGAATTGATAGCTTTCATGATTGTTTGATCCATTCAAAGTTTCACTGCTGTCAGTCACTTCAGTCACATCAACATCATTCTAACCCCTCCCCAAACATAATTATTCAATAACCTTTCCATGCAGCTCTATGTTACACACCAGAAACAAATACGCACACATATACTGTATATATATAGTGTGTATTCCCTTTCAAACTACACAGGCTGTGTTTTGTCCATAAGAAGAAGTTTCTTTCTGGCTGCCAGCAGGCCCAGTTATCTGAACCCCATCTCTGGTCTGTGGGAGGAGGGACTGAGAAGAAAGAGGAGGAATGAGGCAGAGAAGAGCAATGTTCAGCTTCAGGATCTGTGGTCCTGTGATGCTTTTGGTCTTCTAGATGTTTTTCCCCTTTAGTCCAGTGGAAGAGTCTCACCTCGCAGAAATGGGCTTGTGGGAGTGGGGGCTGTTACAGTTCAGAAAGAGGGCCCCATCCCTTACCTCCCTGAAAAACAGCGGGGTGGGGAGGTTTGGTGGTGATATGATGTTGTACAGACAGTGCCACACCAAAGGAAGCTGTTCAGAATTACTGAGGATAGGAACCAAGGGCATTGTCCACGGTCTCTGAGCAAAGAGTTCGTCCAACTGTTTGTTCTTTCACCTGGGAAGTAATCTGTTTTGAAACATCTTCTTCCCCCCTCCCCATGCGTACAGCCCAGCGGGGTGGGCGGCGGGTCAGGGGTCGGGGGTCAGGGGTCGATGCGGAAGGCGAGCAGCTTGTCGGAGTGCTGGTTGTTGAGGGTGCGGAGGTCGGGCAGCCGCAGCAGCAGCTTGGGGAAGAGCGCGGTGTCCTGCGGGTGGCGCCGCGTCACCAGCGTGCGCAGGGCGCGGATCAGGCCCTCCTGCAGCTGCTCCACCGCGGCCACGTCCACGATCCCTGAGCGGTCTGCGGGGGGAGAGAGGGGCACAAGGGTCAGAGGTGTGATCCGTTGTGTTTGAGGCCCTTTCGTGTTTTCTGAGGGTGGCTTGGTTACATTCTGGATTCCACTTACTGGGTTTGTTTTTTCCAGAGGCTTTCGCATTTGCCATGTACGAGTTTGCTTACTTTTGGAGTTTTCATTGTTTGTTAAAATTAAAACCTTCTTTGTGGAGAGCCATTTTGCTCTCCTGGCCTGAACGGGTGTTAGAGAACCTGTCTATTTAAAGAAATAAGAGCCGCTTAATTAGCTAGTGAGTTTTCGCTGCACTACATGATTTTGATGTGCCTGAAATGATTTGATTTAGCCCCACTACAGGAGAAACAACCCTTCTAGCACTGTAACAAGCTCTGTTATATCATCTGAAAATACACAATGAGCAAGGGGAGAGAATTAAATTGAATGATGTCTCACATGCTTTGGAACGTGAACGATTTGAATAATGGTAAATAGCATGAACCCCTTACGATACATATATATGTAAACGACATATTTTTTGGCAGCCAACACACACATATTGAAAATAAGTGAAGTTAATTAGACACACAGTGTCTGCTGGGCTCTTTATTTTCGGTATTTATTTTCCAACAGTCTACCTCCTTTTAAATGGTAAGTACGCTACTAAGGCAACGCTAGAACCCAAATTAGCTAAAAATATTCATTGCCCTCAGGGTGGAAGAAGGTTTAGGAAGATTTCTGTTCACTTTAATGATCTAAAACATTGTACTGTGGATTGCTGTACAGTACATAATCTCAATTCTGTTGAACAGAATATTTGTCTGAAGATTTCAGCTTAGGTTTTGGTAAAAATATACCCACAGATGCTCTGGGCTAAATACTAAAAACTGCAGGACAGAAACAGGAGTCAATCAGGCTCTGGGATTAGCGATCAGCATCACCTGTAAACTACTGAACCGTCATGTTCAGCAGATGTATTGGCCATATTAAGTGCAGATATTTACTGTGTTGAGTGTATTTGCCATGTGCAATGTGTGCAGTTACTGTGCAAGTGTGTGCATAGCGTGTCCTACTCAATGTGTGTGTGGGTAGCGTGTCCTGCTCAATGTGTGTCAGTGTACCATGTGCTCTGCTCAATGTGTGTGTGTATGTAGTGTGTGTCCTGCTCGATGTGTGTGTGTTTATCATGTCTTGCTCGATGTGTGTGTGCAGTGTGTGCCCTGATCAATGTGTGTGTGTAGCTTGTGTCCTGCACCATGTGTGTGTGTAATGTGTGTCTTGCTTGATGTGTGTGTGCAGTGTGTGCCCTGATCAGTGTGTGTGCACAGCGTCTGTATTCTCACCAGCAGAGACCAGCACCACGGCCATGAAGAGAGCCATCTCGTCTGCCTCCAGCCCCAGGGCGCCCAGTTTCTCACTGAACTCAAACATAGCGTCCAGCAGCACACCCATGCCCAGCGCCCGCAGCGCGGACAGAGGGTACGTCTGCCCGTTCAGGAACGTCACTGTCCTCTCCTTGGGGTTGAACAGGGAGGAGAACCGCACCATCAGCACCTGGGTAGAGGGAGCAGGAGGAGAGGGGTCAGGGCTCAGGCGCCCAGAGGAAGCCAGCAGGGGGCAGTGGGCACCGTGAGAGTTCTGCAGCTCTGGACAGGCTGTGTGTATAAGAGCAGCTGAACTCAACCATGGCGTCCAGAATACGCCCACGCCCACTGGCCAGGGGTCTCTCTGAGGACAAGATAATGGACAAGAGCAACCCAGAGAAGGAGAGGAAGACACTGCTCAAGTGGGATCCCGAGAGTGAGACGGCAAGAGTGAGCCTCCGAGAGTGAGACATGGAGAGTGAGACAGTGAGATTGCAAGGACAAGAGTGGAGCCATGGAGAGTGAGATACAGAAAGTGAGAGTGAGACTACAAGAGTGAGGCTGCGAGATAGACATATAGAGAGTGAGACTGAAAGATTGAAAGAAAGAGAGTGAGATAAGGAGAATGAGACTGTGAGAGTGAGATAATGAAAGTAAGGGTGAGATGAGGAGAGTGAGACAGAGTGAGTTGCAGAAAGTAAGAGTGAGATATGGAGAGTGAGACGGAGAGTTGCAGAAAGTGACAGTGAGATGGCGAGTGAGAAAGAGTGAGATCGTGAAAGTGAGATATAGAAAGTGAGAGTGAGATGAGGAGAGTGAGACAGAGATTGAGTTGCGGAAAGTAAAAGTGAGATATGGAGAGTGAGACGGAGAGAGTGAGATAATGAAAGTGAGAGTGAGAGAGAGAATGAGATGATGAAAGTGAGAGTGAGATGGCGAGAGTGAGATCATGAAAGTGAGATGATGAAAGTGAGAGTGAGATGGCGGGAGTGAGTTGAGAGAGTGAGATAACGAGAGTGGGACTATCAGAGACGCTGGGGGAGTGAGGTGCTGTGTACCTGGAAGGTGCCGGCCTTCAGCAGCATGACCTGGTCCTGCTGGCTGAGGCTCTGGAAACCCGGGATGCTCTTGGCAAACTCCACCACCTCCCGCACGGCCGGCGTGAAGCACTGGGAGAACGACTCCCACACCTGCTGGCTGGACAGTCCGGCTGGCGCCACAGGACACGCGTTGAGAGGGCACGCCTGGGGGCGAGAGAGACAGAGCTGCACTTCCACACCGACTTTCTTCCCCTCACCCCAGAATTCCCCATACAGCTCCTGATCCCACTGGGGGAGGAAACTCCACAGAGCTGCAGCCCAGTGTGTGATCTCCTGTCCTGGCTCGAGGAGCAGACAGTGGGCCTCTCCAGTACTGTCTCATGTGCTGTCTTTAAATCTCCAGTAATATGTTTATACTGTAAATGTCTGCAATTGTGTTAATTGTATCTGCTCTGGCAACACTGTAAGTCATTGGTCATGCCAGGAAAAGCCCTTTGACTTTGAATTCGAAGAGATGCAAACAGAGAGCCAGCGTCTTGCACACACACATAAACACAGCATGTCTAGAGCCAACACCTACCAGCACTTTGGCACCGCCGCCAATCCTCCAGGGGCACGAACTCTGACCCACAGTCTCAGCCAGTGGGTAGCCGTTGTAGTTAGTAGGGTAGGTGGGAGGGGGCGGGCCCACACCTGATGGGCACTGGCTCTGATTGGAGGAAGTGGAGGGCTGGTAGCCATAGCGACTGTTGTCGACAAATGGGAGAGCAGGGTTGGGGTCACGTGGCGCCATGGGACATCGGTGGGCAGCTGTTTGGAAAGAGGTGGGGTACGAGGGGTACCCTTGGTGGTGGGCGTGGGGGTGGCTTGACTCGGGACGGGGGCTATTTTGGAAGACGGGGGAGTGGTTGTTGTTGTTGCTGCTGCTGCTGCTTTGGGTGGTGCCCCTCCTCCCTAGCCGGTCCTGTCCGCTCACAAAGATGTCCCGGTATGCCCTGGAGATGGCGCCGATGGCCTCCTCTGATTGGCTCTCCCCCGGGCTGGGCGGGGCCTCCGGTGGGGAGCAGTCGATCTCCATTGAAGCCGATTCGTTGAGGCTGTTCATGTAGCTCTGCATTTCGTCCAATAGCCTCTGCTTCTCACGTTTGGGGATCCGCCCAAAACGCACAGCTAAGGGCCAAGGAGAAGGAAAAAACATGAAACATTAGTGAAGAAATCCACAACAGTAATAAGCATTCTGAGAATCACTTTAGAGACTTCACACCCCAAGATCGTATCATCTTAAAATTTCTAGAATAATAAACAGTCTAATATAAATTAAACCACGATTACACCTTTTCATATACAAGGTCCATTAATGTGATCTTTTTTTATACCCTCAGTCTGCTGCAGAGCTTTGGAATGCTTTGTATGAAAGGTGAACCTCGGTTTCAGCGCTTGTTTGAAATGCAGGTAAGAGCTAACAGGGCTTACAGGAATCTCACGGGCACAGCCAGACCTTCTGTAATTTCACACCGTGCCAGGGTGTCAACTGCAGAGCCAGAGAGCTCCCTGCTGCTCCTGCTACAGAGCAGCACAGTGCAGACTAGGGAGAAGAACAAAAGACCCTGCTCCCACCAGCTGCACCCCCCCTCGTCCTTATCGATGTCTCCCCCCCCCTCACACACACACACACACACACACACACACACAGCACAGTCCAAGAATAACTGTCAGCTGGCAGGGCTAATAATAGCCTGCTCTCCACCATAACGGTCTCTCGCAAGCGCCCTCTCACTCTCGCTCTCGGAAAGTAGGTTAGTGGGTCAGCGGGAACGTGATGTCACTGGCACTGCGACAAGCACAGGGGGGAGGAGATGATGTCGACAGATCGGCAGAGCGAGGGAGGGGGGAGTGGGGACTGATGGGAAGTCAGATGCAGTCAGATGAGAACTGAGGGAAACAGGTGGAGGGAGAGATAGAGGGACCCTGAAATACCGGGGGGGGGGGGACACCCCCCCCCTCCCACCCCACATTCTTCAAGAAACAGTGAGGGAGCACTGAGAGAGAGGAGAACCATCGGCGTGGGGGGGGGGAGTCTGTTCAGACGGCTCTGTGGTGCTTGCTAATTAGGGCTGGGAGGGGGTGAAACCTGTCGGCTCTGAAATTAATAACATGAATATGCACTTACGGACGACTTTGTTACAGTCGTCCCTGCTGTCAGAAGCCTGTTTGAGCTGCAGGATGCCGTACCTGTTGTGTTTTTTGTCACTTCTCAACTTCTCACTTTCCTATTAGGGGAGCCTAAACACCACTGTGGCCACCAAGGTCCGAACGTGGGTTTGTAAAACCCAGTCAAAACCCAGCTGCCAGTATGAGGCCACGCCCATAGTTTACCATCAGTGGCAGTTGACATGTTGTCTTTTTGTGTGAGGCGAGGTCAATCAGTAGCCACTGGTATGATTGTATGATCATTGGTCTTGGATTGGTATGATTAGATTGGTATGATTGTACTGTATGAACACAAAATGTGCTTCTGAGATCAGCAGGTGGAGTACATCAGGGGTTTTCTTCAGGGAAAGGGAAATACGTTATGAAGCAGACTGTCTTCAGTTAGCTAGTCACTGGTTAAACTAGGTTATGAAATCACCAGAAGAAATTTATACTCACTCATCTAACTCATGGAGTGCTGGTAGGTGCTAAATCACCCAACATTTTCTTAGTTTTTATTATTTGTTTTTATAATCTTATTATTATAAGATTTGTTTCTAACTGGGCATTATTTTTAACTTCAACCCTAAATTCTATCCCTAACCCTAACTCTGCTGTTACACCTAATCCTGACCGTGACTACCCCAAACCCTGTCACTAAGCTCATCCCACAGACCTTAACCCTAACATTAAACGGAAACTAAACACACCCTGACCTCAAACCCAGCCCCGACTCCACCTCTACACCCTTAGCCTGTACCCCCTACCCTCACCCAAACTCTGTAGCAGACTTCTACCCTGTGATGTGCAGATCAGCACCTCCTGCACTGCTGCTGAGGCTGCAACTGGGTCAACAGCTTCACAGATTTCTTCCAACACATGGATGTGTGTGTATGCAGGTACCTCCCAGAGGCCTCAGATTTCATGTGGGGTGCAGGCCGTTACACAGGCCTTCCTGTTTTGCACAGCGAACAGTAAAGGGGTTTCTAGGCTGCGGTTTGCGACACTTCGAGAGTGGCGGTTTGTGTTTTGTGCACCCCCCCCCCGAGTCCGACCTTCCCCACCCCTCCCTCTCCACTTCCGGCCACAATAACTGCCGAGCCGAGAGACGCTCCGCCAGACGCTTTCGCACTTCGAGAAGCCTCCCCCTGCGCGTCTCGCTCCGAGAGCCCGGAGTGGGGGCCATGCCCGGCCCTGCCCCGTGGGGGAAATCACAGGAGATCGTGGAGAAGCCCCAGGTGCCGCATAGGACGGCCCTGGTTCAATGTCTCCGGGAACGGAGCAGATCCAACATAGAAATCGGGGAAAAGGGGGAGTGGGAGAAGGCCGTCTTCAAGTGTTTGTGAAAACGGGAAACGGAGAGAATCCCAGAAGTTCAAAAGGGAGAGGAGAAAGCAGGGATGCAGGGCCTGACAGCAAGAGAGCGAGGGATTAGACACTCTGCCCCCAAATTCCAGTTTCCCATCCCAGAATTCCCACTCCTGCCAGGACCAGAACAGCTACTGCTCCTACTGGGGGAGGAAACGCAACAGAGCTGCAGCCCAGTGTGCGATCTCCGGTCACAGCCCGAGGAACAGAGAGAGAGCATTTATAACTGTCTGCTAACTGTTATTGCTTTGGCAACACTGTGGTTGGTCGGTCACGCCAATAAAGCTCTTTGAATTTGAATTTGGAACTGGAGAGAAAGAGAGGGAGCTGGGAGAGGAGATCCAGAACTCTTTATCTGAGGCTGAGATCTCTTCAACTTTGCCTGTTTAATTACCGGCTGTATCCTTTCATAAATTATACACAAGGTTAAAAAATACACAATACGAAGCAAAAAAATGTGGGTAATCAATGACAAACACTGCATTCCTCCTTCCCAAAATAACTCCCGATCTCGCTCCCGTTGGAAATGAGTAATGGCTTTAGGGACTTCAGAGCCCCTACACTCATAAATCACTGTCCAGGGGAGAGAGAGAGCGAGAGGGAGGGAGAGGGAGAGTGAAGTGGTAAAACAGGGAGGACAGAGAAACAAGCAAGGGAGAGACTGCAGCAGGAGTATAGACAGATTATTTTACTAGATAAAGGGGAATGGAATGAATTTAGAGCTGTTTTGTGCGGCCTGGGAAAATCTGAGACTGGCGCAGTTGCGGAGGTGTGTCTAGACTGTGGAGGAATGTCAGCACACCCTGGCAGAGTGCTGCTCTGATAACACTGTGTGCTGTGTTTGTTGCCATTATACCAAGACTCACATTGAGAGAGTGGGGTTGGTGATGCCAGTACACTCAGCCAGGCATGCCAAGAGAGCTGTGGTAACACAGATATAGCCAGAATGGCACCATTGCACTGAGAGAATGATGTTGGGATGCCACTGTTGTGATGCACGAAGGCTCAGAGAGCATTTTATTGATGCCAATCACATCACATATTGATGCAGAGTGGCCTGATGCCAGTATACTCAGACTGGCACTGACAGGGAGCTCTGGTGATGCCAGTATACTCAGACTGGCACCAACAGAGAGTTCTGGTGAATCTAGTTTACCCAGACTGGAAATGACATAGAGCTCTGACGATACCAGTCTCCCCAGACTGGCACTGACAGAGAGCTCTGACAATACCAGTCTCCCCAGACTGGCACTGACAGAGTGGCCTGGTGATGCCAGTCTCCCCAGACTGGCACTGACAGAGAGCTCTGACGATACCAGTCTCCCCAGACTGGCACTGACAGAGAGCTCTGACGATGCCAGTCTCCCCAGACTGGCACTGACAGAGAGCTCTGACAATACCAGTATCCCCAGACTGGCACTGACAGAGAGCTCTGACGATGCCAGTCTCCCCAGACTGGCACTGACAGAGAGCTCTGACAATGCCAGTCTCCCCAGACTGGCACTGACAGAGAGCTCTGATGATACCAGTCTCCCCAGACTGGCACTGACAGAGAGCTCTGACAATACCAGTATCCCCAGACTGGCACTGACAGAGAGCTCTGACGATGCCAGTCTCCCCAGACTGGCACTGACAGAGAGCTCTGATGATACCAGTCTCCCCAGACTGGCACTGACAGAGTGGCCCGGTGATGCCAGTCTCCCCAGACTGGCACTGACAGAGAGCTCTGACGATACCAGTCTCCCCAGACTGGCAGTGACAGAGAGCTCTGACGATACCAGTCTCCCCAGACTCCCCAGTCTCCCGCCCGAGCCCCTGATGCTCACCGTCCCGGGACATGCCCACGGACAGGCACTTCCTGAAGCGGCAGTGCTGGCAGCGGTTGCGGTTCATGCGCATGATGAGGCAGCTCTCGTTCTTCACGCACATCTTGTAGTGGATGTTCTGCTGGATGCTGCGCCGGAAGAAGCCCTGCAACAGACCACAGACAGGGGGCGCTGTGAGTCCAGGGGCAGGCATGCAGCCTCCTACGCTTCTTATTCCCAGATACAACACTAGCCCTTGAACCTGCCTGCCATCACTTAAAGCGTTTCCTGTGTTAAAGATAACGTCAGGGTGACGAATATTCAGAGTTCATCTTACTTCACACCTCTCTAAGATGTGCTTTTATCCCATTTAATGGCAAAACAGAGATATTAAGATGCATACACATATGACATTCTCACACCTACTCTTCCTCCTGGGCTATGCACTTGATTCACTTAAGCGAATGTTTAATTGATCTAATTGTTTGCTGAATTAGGTATTTCCAACGTCCCCGGAAGCTTACAAGTTGCGCATTTAAAAATCATTTAAAAAATGATTTATAACCTCATTGTAAACTTCACCATAACAGAGGACCTGAAATATCTTAAAAGCAAAAACCACCAGATTCTGAATGAACCCAGTCATCAGCTCAACAGAACGTCTGATTAGCCAATGGAGAGCCCTCTCACCTTGCAGCCCTCGCAGGCGTGCACGCCGTAGTGGAACCCCGAGGCGATGTCCCCACACACCTTGCACAGCAGCACCATGCCTCCCGTCTCTAGACAGGGACACAGGGACACAAGGCTGGTCACAAACGAGAGCAGGCCATTCCATCCACCTTTGGTAGTTAGCAATTAATTGAACCCAGGATCTCCCTTCAAAATAAAGAGACTCAGTTCCCTCAGCCTGTCAGTGGGGGACACTCCCTTCAGACTAAAGAGACTCAGTTCCCTCAGCCTGTCAGTGTAGGACACTCCCTTCAGACTAAAGAGACTCAGTTCCCTCAGCCTGTCAGTGCAGGACACTCCCTTCAGACTAAAGAGACTCAGTTCCTTCAGCCTGTCAGTATAGCATATTCCCTTTAAGACCCAGAACGCATCTGGGTGGCTCTTCTCTGGACAGATGCCAGAGCAGCAGGATCTATAACAGGGTGACCAAAAATGTAGTTGATATTGTAAATGAGGCCCTACTAGTGTGCTACAGTTTTAACTTCCGTTGATTTGAATTGCTCACTGTTAACTACATATCCCAGCATTTTGTTTTCCATTTTAACTGCTTCCACCAACGTGGTTGAGAAGATGTCAATGGCGTGTCAAAACAGTCTTACTCCTCAGTACAGGAGTTATGACCCACGCGCTGCCCCCAGAGAGGTGGGTGTCGCTGGTAAATACAGGCAGACACAGAAGGGCCAAGGGACAGAGAGGGAGGGAGGGGTGGAGGGAAGGAGATGGAGGGATGGAGGCATGGAGATGGAAGCGGGGATGGGTGCAGATGGAAGGATGAAGAGATGGAAGGAAGGGTGAATGATAGAGGGATGGAGGGATAGGGAGATGGAGGGAGGGATGGGGAGATGGAGGGATGAAGAGATGGAAGGGGTGGTGGATATTAGAGTAATGAGAGAGGGAGGGGGGTGGAGAAATGGAGGGACAGAGGGAGGAATGGAGAGATGGGAGATGGTGGGACTGAGGGAGGGATGGATGACGGAGGCATGAAGATGGAGGGGATGGAGAGATGGAGGGAGGGAGGGATGCAGATGGAAGGATGAAGTGATGATAGAGGGGTGGAGAGATGATCAGAAAGGCAAGAGGACTGGCAGACAGAGGAGACTCACTGGTGAAGGTGCCGGTCACTCCACAGGGCTTCTTGGCACCAGGCGGGTGCGAGTGGGGGTGGGCGTGCAGGTGGGGGGCCGTGGGGGCGGCCACCTCGGGGAACTGGAAGACCAGTTTCGGGGACGAGGGGGTCCCTCCCCTCTGCTTCAGGGCGCCGATCTCGGTGAAGGTCACCTCCTCGGGGGAGGAGGGCTGGGAGGATGGCGACTGGGTCTGGTACCCGCTGGACGGGCTGCCAGGGCTGGGGCTGGCGCTGCCGGAGGAGCCAGCATACAGAATCACTCCGCCTGCAGGGAGAGAGAGAGAAGGAGGGAGTCAGCGCCGGGCTCCGCGCAGCAGCACAGCTCTTCTGGGCGGCACTGTGGCGCAGTGGTTAGCGGGGATCCATCTGTGTGGAGTTTGCATGCTCTCCCCATAGTCGCGTGGGCTTCCTCCAGGTGCTCCAGTGTCCTTCCGCAGTCCAGAGACACACTGGGAGGTTACATGGCTTCTGGGAAAACGAACCCCTTGTGTGAGTCTGTGTCTTTTTGCCCTGTGACTGACTGCTGTCCTGTCCAGGGTGGACCCTGCCTTGCGCCCGTTGCTTGCTGGGATAGGCTCCAGCACCCCCGCGAGCCTGAACTGGATAAAGCGCTTATAAATGGAAGACAGACGGACAGCTCTTCTGACAGGAACGTGCTGCCCCCTAACCCAGTTCAGACTTATCAAACTCCCTGTTAACAAATCAAGAGAGGAGCCTTTCGGCCCGTTTGGTGGTTTGTAGCTGATTAACCGAGGGACTTGTACGGGCTTCAACCACTTGACCTGACAGCTCGTTCCACACTCCCACCACGCTTTGTGTAAAGTAGTGCCTAACTAGTGCCTGATCGCAGGGTCTCATCCCGAAAACAGCCAGGGGTCCAACTTCAACCACATGACAGTACAGCTTGTTCCACACTCCCGCCACCCTTTGTGCCGACAACTGTTTTAAACAGCCCTGGTCTGCTTTAAGCACGCTTATTTAAACTCTCCCCTTGAGTGCTCCTGTTTGTATCTCACACATGATCCCAATTCACTCCCATGGACGGACTTTGCCGGCGCCTCTTAGGGTGTTGAACACTCGGATCGAGTTTCTGAGCCAGGCACAGCTTCCCTCCAGCAGTGGTTAGTCAAATTGGCCCAGTATAGCTATAATTGGACCAATTTAGCCTCTTTCCTTAGTTGGTGATTTGCAGAGACCTAGAAAACCTGCTGCATTGCAGGCTTGCAGGACAGGAGAGGGGGAGGAGAAACAGTGAAACAGGCTGTCTCTCTCTTGGCGATGTTACTGGCCACAGTTTGACATCTGCCTCAGAGAGAAATCAATACCATTTGCATCCCAGTCCAGCTGGGTCACTGGAGAGGTAGGCAGTGCCCTGGCTGATTTCCACCTGTCCAGATAAACACACACAATGCATACCACACACAAACACAACGCTTACTCCACAAGCAACTGATAAATCCAGAATTTACTGGAAAACCACACCAATACTGAGTAGAGTTTACATTGTCCCCGAAAATGAAGAAAACGTTGAATGGACCCTCACGTACGTGAATGGGGTTATTTTCAACTTCATACTTAGCATGCATTCGTAGCGAGGGCCGGTTGCTGCAGTACCGGAGTTAATACGTTCAGCACTGACTCGACAGGGGTCATGCCACTCCAGGTCAGTACACTCAGAATCGCTTATTGTGCAGCAATTCAAATGGCGAGAAACGTGACTGGGGTTAATTACGATTAGGTGAGGTATCGCAACACTTCAACGATCATGAAAAATCACATCCGCTTCACTAAAGCCTTTCCATCGTGTTGCCAGGCTGCCGTGAGCCGTGTGTGTGTGTCTCTCTCTCTCTCTGGCTCCTTGTCTCAGTATTTTTAAATGCCGCCACAAAGTCGGCTCTATATCCCGCGCCAGGCAAACTGCTCTTCAAATGAACTCTAAGCCTCGCATTCCCTCTCTCGCTGGCTTGCAAGCGCGCGCATACACACACGGACTCTCTCTCTCTCTTTCAAGTCCTCTGTCATGCGCCGTGGACGAGCTGCGCCACAGCCTCACGTGTCTGCGAGGCCTGCTGCCGCCGCGGCTCCAATAATAGCGCAGCTCCCCTGGCGGCGCGCCAGGAGCCGGGGAGCCAGCAGACACCTGACCGCCGGCTCACATGGACTGCTAACACAGTTACCGCCTTGCCTAGCTCAACGGAGGCACATTCCGCAGTCCCGTGTGTGTTTGGTTCGGGCAAGAGGGGAGCGGGGGGGGGACTCGGTGATTAATGATAAAAATAAAAAAAGCTAAGACGACAACAGCGCTTCGGCTGGGAGGTGGGGACTGGTACACCGCCTTGCAAACGTCTTAATCGAATAAGCACGTTTTCTTTTCATTAAACTTTAAAACACGGGATCATCTGAGGCGTGTCGGTGAATGTGAGGCAGGATCTGTTTAGTGGCGCCTGGTTTGCGTTTTCACCAGGGCTGTTGCAGGCTGTCGAGTACAGAACTGCACACACTCACGCCGTGCGTCTGTTACCAGGGTTTTTTTTTGTGATTTTATTAAATGCAGTATAATCGGTCGCCTGTTTTCTGCACTGAACTGCACCCTCTCTTCATTGCGCATAACGTGTACTGAGCAGCTGCTGGTCGAGGACCCTGGGCCGGAGAGGTATTCTGCTGAGCGAGCTGCTGTGGGTTCAGCTACAACAGCAGGCTGAGAGGTTTGTTCCTCTGTGAAGATCAAGGAGAGGAAAGGAGGGGGGCAGCAGTCAGCGCACAGTGTAACCTGCACCTGCCTCGCCTGCATACAGCTGACCTCCATCACACAGCACACACAGCCCCACAGTGGTAGTGGTGGGGGGTTCCTGACAGGCAGAGGAGTTTATCTGCCAAATGTACATGGAGAGTGTTCCTTACTCATGCTGTTCTCTTGGAACAGGCACAATGAATACAGTACATTGCAGAAATGGTACATAATAAACAGTGAAGGTATGTGCAGACAATAAAGAACCAGAACAATCAATGTGTATGGCTTGGCAATAAGGGAAGGGGTGTGATGAGTTCAGGGGTACTGCGCAGTGCAGGGATGGTGTCAGTGTCAGGGATGTGCACTGCAGTGGAGTAGAAGCTGTTCTTAAGCCTGGTGGCCCGTGCTTCAGTGGTGTGGTGCTGCTTGACAGAGCGAACATGTGGAACGTGGAAGGCACAAGAAATCGTGGGTGAACCGGGAAAACCAGCCAGGGCCAACCGGCCCCGTTTAGAGGGCACTGCCCTCTTCAGTGTCCAGCCTGCCCAAGCGCCGCCGAGCTCCCCCATCTCCAGGGCACGAGAAACTCCCCCCGCAAGAGCCCCAGAAGAGGCGCTTTTCGCAAAAGCAGGTCACGCGCCGTAGTGACCACGCTGTGTTTCCTCCCCGGTGTTCTCCGCATTCAATTCAAGAAACATCTCCTTCGTCTGATTATAAACCACACACGCACGTACCGAGAGAGAGAAATGCAGTCGTCGTTTTCATTACTCTCCTACTAACAAGAAATGAGTTCCCTCTTTGTTTTTCTAACCAAGCACTCCCACTAACAATCTAGGAATGTGCCACGGTCACAGCTGGGCTTTTGCAAAAAAGAAATCTGTTTTTCGACTGCTTCCACTCTCCAGTGGGGCAGCTGCGAGGTTGCTTGGGTACATTCTGTACACGGTCGGCGCTGGAATGTGAGCAGATCCCCGGGCTGTGCGCTCTGGATTTCTGCTGCTCTCTCTGCGACGCGACGCTCATCTGTCTCCTGCGCTGTTCGGCGAGCCCTAGCAACAGCAAACTAATTAACGGCAAGCAGGCTTCAGTGGGATCTGGAGGGTGTGCGTGTGTGCAGGGGTTCAGCGCTGTCTTTTCATGCAGAGCTGGTCGACTCTGCTGCAACAACAGGCGTGGGAGCAAGAGAGAAAGTGCAAAATGCCTTGGATAAAACTGTCATCTAAAATAATATATTTATTAATAACTTAACATCTTCTTACTGCTCTGAAGTGGTAAAAAACAGTCAAACCAAATGTTGTTCAACCAGCTATAGTGAAGTGAGTCCAATAAATCCAGTCCATTAACAGTCTTGCAAAGCCTCACTGTAGTGTATCACAGTAAAGTCACAGCCTTGGAAAGTCTCACTGTAGTGTACCACAGTAAAGTCACAGCCTTGCAAAGCCTCACTGTAGCGTACCACAGTAAGGTCACAGCCTTACAAAGCCTCACTGTAGTGTACCACAGTAAGGTCACAGCCTTGGAAAGCCTCACTGTAGTGTACCACAGTAAAGTCACAGCCTTGGAAAGCCTCACTGTAGTGTACCACAGTAAAGTCACAGCCTTACAAAGCCTCACTGTAGTGTACCACAGTAAAGTCACAGGCAAAGGTTAGGGAACTGCAGTGAAATCAGAGTGAGGCCAGGAAAGCCCGGCTAAGCCATGACATGGACACGACCCATCCAGGACAGGATGAAGTTAGGTCTTCTGCAAGTGCGATAGGTCTCCCATGCACCCTCAGTTTGTAAACGTCTTGATGAATGTAGCATGTTGACCAGTTCAGTAAGTCAGAAATGGCCAGATGTCTTGGTCCATGAGAGCTACAAGGGGCTGCATTAAGTAGTTTAATTACCAAAGATTTTAAACCAGCTTCACTCAACAGATCAGCTGATTCAGCAGCCAAGATGGAATTGTTCCTGTTCTTCAGAAAACTGGTGATTTCAGGGTGATCTATAAAATCCCAGCTGCACTGGGGCTCTAGGAAAGGAGCTCTCGGTTCAAAGCACGCTTGGAAAAGCCGTGAGAATAAAAAACAAAAACAAGCAGAGTAACTGTGGTGCACTGGCACACTGGGACAAGGCTGCACCCTTGCTGGGTTCAAGGTGGGAGGGAACCCGAGACGGCAAACAGCTCAACACTATTTTTGCACGCTTGTTTTTGCACTGTGCACATGCTCCATTTTTTTTTTTTGGCCTTGTTTTGTTTTTCTTGCTCTGCCAAGCACGTGTCGCTGGGCTGTTTTCGAAGACTGTATCACCTGTGTTCCTGCCAGGGAGCCACCTGCCCACCACCCCCGTACCACCCTCCGCGGGTCGGAGTGCCGTGTGAAATTCTCCCACTTTCTGGCCTCCCTCCAGCACCCACGCCTCTAGCAAGCTGGCAACTTCATATCCCGGGAAGCGGTCTAGCCCCGCTCCAGTTTACTGTTCTTAGAATCCCAGATGGAAAGATAAGGATCAATTTAAGGAAAGGCTGGCTATGTGTAATGATACATCCAGATATATTTATCTAAGAACTCGAGCACTACAGCTGTGCCACTCCGAGAAGAGAGAACAGCAGCAGACTGTCCTGTGTGTGGGACGCGGTATTGAAATAATGGTCACAGCTGCACGCTCCTGAACGGAAAGGTCGCGGGTTCGAATCCCAGGTGGGGCACTGCGCTTGTGCCCTTGTATTCCCTGCAGCGTAAATGGCTCTCCAGGGCGAAACAAAGCACAGCATTAGGTAGTTTCCCTGCCTCAGGATGCACATGTCCCACGCAATGTGTTGAAAGTCTAGATTAGCCCAGTAAGCGCAGTGCCACTGAGGGGGTGGCTGTCAAGCAGGGGCTCACACACTCACAGACACCGGCCCGTAAGATTGAGGTCAGGGAAAAGCATCCCGGCGGATCACCGCAGGCTCAGCGTGCCCATGCAAGAGCTTATCCCCCCACAGCGCAGCGGGAGGCTGAGAAACGTGAGCACTTGGCAGGCAAATGACACCCCACGCCCTTCCGCTGGCTGGGACAGGAGCTTCTGCAGCCTCCCTGCTTGACCATGTCTCTTGGCCTCTGCCCTGGCACATGGGAGCACGTTCCGATGCCGGTCTTCGTCCTGTGACCTTACTCCTGCATTGTGTCATTGTAAGTGGGGGGGGCCACGACGGCAAGAAAGGCATCGCCGGAGCGGAAGACAGGGAGCAAAAATGTCCGACTGGTCAGCGACAGGATGGGGCTGAGCCGTGCAAAAAAAAAAATACGATGGAAAAAGCAGAGCAAACGTCGCCTCAGGTGCAGCCCCCCCCCACCCCCCCCCTTCAGGTGTGTAGGGCTCAGTGGGCGAGTGCAGAAATTGGGGGCAGGGGGGTGGGTAAGGAGAAGTGAAAGATGATGGGAGAGTAGGTAGGGGTGTGAATAGGGGGATGAAGGGACAGAAATCTGGGAAATTAATACTAGGGGGAGCCTGGAAACCAGAAATCTGTAAATGAATGGAGAGATTTAGAAATATATTTGTCTACTGACAGCTGGGCAAAGGTGTAAAGCTTTAAAGGAGAGGTTTAAGAATATCGGGGCCATTGTGCTTCCTATTCTAATTGTCCTTGAAATAGGTTCACACCGGCCTCCAGCTCCCTATCCAACACAAACAGTTTGATTGATTATGCCTTTCCAGGATAAAAGACGCTGCCTGAGCGACGGATGGAGTGAGGAGGTATGCCCAAGCCAACAGAAGAAAGGGCAGCCCTGCAAACACTTTCCACAGACCGCTGTGAACAGACAGAAAGCAGGTCAGAACAGCAAGTGGGTCTCGCTACAGAAACTGTTCCTCTTTCCGGCCTCAATTTTTTACATCCTTTGCACAAAAAAAAAAACACAATGTAGGAAAGTAGGCCAATGTCACAATATGAATCTGAGAAGACCTAATTATGCGACGTGCTGAACCACAGCAGCATGACGAACCCTCCACTTTAATTACAGCAATCACTGCCTAATTACCGGCTCCCACAGCCTCTGCCGGCACAGCTCCCTCCTTCCTCGCCTCGCCTTCCTCTTCACCTCCTTTCCGTCTGCTTGACGTGTGCAGTTCAGGTTTATTTCACCCGGCCCCTCGCGCTCCTTCATTGCTTTCAAGCGGGCGGGGAGGGCTCGCGGATTCTTCACGCACACACACAGGCGTGCGCGCGCACACGCGTGGACTTTCCGTGAGACATGAAAGAAAGGGCACCTTGTGCTTTTCGCCTCTGTGCTGGCGAAACACCTCCCTTTGGTGTCTCTCAGAAGTCTCCATACCTCTAAGCAACAGTAGCAGACCTAGGATGGGGCAGATTAGCACATTCACATCTGGATCTTCTCCCAGGAAAGCCCTAGGTCACGGAGAGATGGAGCTCAAAGCATGTGGAACATGTGGAGCATCTGTCAGGCTGCGCCCCTGTTACCCTGTGAGCCCCCCACTGCCTGGGCCAACTGCACAGCACGTGCTGAGCACTGTGGGTGGCTGGGTGAGCACTGTGGGTGTGGGAGTCCCACCAGAAAGCAGAAAGCCAGGCAGACAGTGTGCACAGTGACTGATTACAACCCGCATACAAAGGCACGAGTCCTGAAGAACATTTTCTAACCCCTTCATGCATTTCAGGGTCACAGGGGAGCCAGAGCCTCTCCCGGAAAATAAGGGGTGGAGGCGGGGTACACCCTGGATGGGACGCCAGTCCATTGCAGTGCACTCAGCGACACAGACACACACACTCCCCCCCCAGGGCCAGTTCTCCCAGAAGCCCACTAACCCACCAGCACGTGATTCATTTCGCAGAGGTTTGTGCTATGCGTTTGTTCTTGCGCGTTCCGTTGAGCTGGAAAAATTGTGTCTGTTGTCTTTATAACACAAAGGTTTAGGGGATGGAACAAAACGTCCCTAATGATCAAAATACAAATTGTACACGTGAAGCCATAACACCGACCTTAAAGTCAGCAATAATACAGACTAACTGGTCTCCACATCCGTTCCTATACCAAACATCTGCTGGGGAAGTGCAAATATTTAACATCCCCGCGCACAGGGCGTCAACAGGGGACTCGCCGAAGATACAACCTTCTCACAGAAGCAGGGAGTTTTTTTTTTTTTTTAAAGAGGATAATGGTTGTTTTTCTTGGAAGAGCCGCAGTGGGCGATCCTCCGCGAGGCACGTTTCGGGTACAGCTGACTCGGAAGCCGAGATACCCTGGCGGCGTGTCAGGCGCGAGCTCGCCGGGGCGCGGGATCGAGAAGGTTCTGCGCTTAAACCCCCGCGAGACACCGCCGCCGAGGAAGACCCCCGCGAAATAAAACGGCTCCCGACTTTCCGAACCCCTGCGCGCACGCCACTGGCAAATGGAGGTTCGAATTCGAGAACGTAGAAAAAATCAGCATGCTAGCGAAAGAAGATTAGTTTCGATATTCACCGTAGGCTGAGCCTACTAACACCATGCCTTCGCGTCGCCCCACGCTTCGCCAGCGACCTTCCTCCCTCGCCCTCTTCTCTGCCTCACGTTGTCTCCAGCTGCCCGCGAGTGACAGGCTCACATTTCGAATCCTCGCGCCACGACCCGCGCTGATCTGATCTCCCACGAGCCAGGGATGTCACGTTTCCGGCCAATGAAACAGGAACGACAGAGAGAGGCGGGGGGAGTGTGGGGGGTGATGTTGCGATTTACTAATAACATCGAGGTACCCATTTCTCAAAGTGGGGCTAATAAAGCAATATCCTACACTTAGCTAGATTGTACGGACGGAAAAAAACAGGGATACAGGCGCAGCTGCGTGTAACGCGGCTTTGCAGAAACAACAGGGAAAACGTGATGTGACTGGAAGCGATGCGAAGAATCGCTGACCTACTGACCGAAAAGAGCTCTCCCCATCTCCGTCCTCCACCCCCCATCACACACACACACAGAAAAAAAACACCTCCCCATGGGAATATCCAGAGAAGGGGAGAGAGAGAGAGAATCACGCGCAGCACGCGGCTGAGGCAGTGCGTCCACGTGACGAGTGAGTGTGGAGCGCGATCAGGGTCCTGCGCGTCAGGCGGGCAGCGAGCGAGCGAGCGAGCGCCCACCGGCTGCACGAACCCCGATTCGACACAAAACGCGGATGCAAGGGGGCACAGCCGTGAACTAAAGAGGGCAGCGGGCAGGCACGGCGCGCCCTGCTGTTCACCGCGCTGTCTGTGATTGCGGAGGCGCAGTAATTACTCTGCGGACTTCGGTCTTTTTGGAAGGTGCGACAATATGCCCTCTGAAGTGGTACTTTGTGACACAGTTCGCGCTCCTGTGGTAGAGACACACTCGCGCTCACGTGTGCGTAATTAGATCCCACACAAGCCGCAGAAGGTGAGAAGCAGCGAGGAGTCGCGCCGTATCCTTCTGCTCTGGCGCAGCTCAAGGACACGGACTTGGCCGTGAGCGGGAGAAAGCGGGCGACCCTCAGAGAGAGAGGGGGAGCTTGGGGGGTTCACTGGATGGGTCTGCCTTTTATAGAGGAGTGCGTCTTAAATAGAAACACCGTGAGAGTGACTGAATCGGAATTCGCACCGCTTAAAAAAGCCGTCTTTTCCTGCGTGGCAGCCACCTGCTCTCCGCTCTGCCGCTCCCCACCTCTGAAATCATGCCCAATCGCCCCCCCGTCACCACCCTGCAGGATGAGCTAACAGCCTCAGAAAGAGAAGACTAGGCGCCGCTGGACTTTTGCTCTCTCTTTGTATCGGTCACTGTCTCCGTTTCACGCTCGGACCCGGAGTAGCCGAGCGCCTGTCCTGAGCGCCGTGGCAGCTCTTCGCTGTGAACTGCCGGCGCTCAGCGTCCAGGCGGCTCATGATCCCGGGCCCGCGGGTGTCCCTCAGCACTCCCCGTCACAGCGGTCACCTCCACTTTGAAGCCGCTGGTCAATATGGTGTTGTGCTCCTCGCATCAACTACCTATTTCAGCGCGATGTATTGCTCCCATAGCCGTCACGATTAAAAACAAAACAAAACACTCGGCTTTTATGACAACAGTCAAGAATCGGGGTTTTCCTTGCTGATGTTCTTGCTGTTGAGTGGGCTATCGAAGGGATCAGCGTGTAGCTGCGGTCTCGCCTGTCACCCGCACCTAGACGTTCGAGCAGGGAGCTGCGTCAGCATGTGGGGGCTTGCAAAGGACCGGGTAAAGGTGTTGTCCATCCTGAAAGGCGGAGAAGCGTCTCCTTTCCTTTCAGCATTGAATGAACCCTCACCTGTTCCCTACAAGCAGTGCGCTACACGAGGGTACTGACGCCCAGAAAGGACGCGGTGAGGCGGGACACGCCGGCCGTCACCGGCCTGGAAACGTGCCCGACTGCAGCGTGACGGGACGTGAATCACCGGCACCTTCAGGATCGGAGGATGACGCACCTGGCAGATTACAGCACTTAGCTCCGATTAAGCGGTTCACCGGCACACACTGACCTGACCTGGACAGCTCACAAAATAACGAGCCCACTGGCGCCTTTCGGAAACGCGGGGAGGGTAGGGGGCGAGGGATGCCGTTCAAATACCTCCACGACCACGACCGATTCCTGACAGCGGGGCCCAACTATTCTTCACATGTGAAAAACTTCTTTTAAATGAACACCTCAATGATCAACCTAAAATCCTGCGAGCGGGCGGGGGAGGTGGGGGAGAGGCACAAGCTAACTGTGGAAAAGAAACCAAATCTCGCGACCTGCGCTTGAGCTGTACAGTACCTGGGAGGGAACCATCGATCTGGCGAGAGGATACTTCCTCGCTCTCTGAAGGGGCACTTTAGGTCGGTGCTGTACACGTGAGTTTGTTTACAAGCTGAGAAGCAGGAAGTGGCTGGGCCAGGCGCGCCCCCGCGGTGAAAGTGCGCGGCAGACCAGTGGGGAAATATTATGCGATTGGTCGTAGGGTAAAAATACAATACCGGTGTAAACAGTTTTGTTCCCAAAAGGGTAAATCGGCCACTTGGCGCTATCCTCACCATTCACACATTTTTCACCGGAGAGAGGGAACTCGCTCGTACTGGTCGTATTTATAGGTGCTGTCCGTGCACGCCTCGCCGGTCCGGAGCACTTTTACTTTATTGGGCTACGAACGCCGCGGAGCCCTTCCGAAACCCGGACACTCGTCGGTAAGATAACGGAACCCATGCCCACGGGGAAGCAGCGCTGCCAGGCAGGTAAAACAAAACCTTCCCCTTCCTCGCCCTTCTCTAGCCCGACACGACACGACACACACCCACCCGGCAGAGCACCCGACCAGACTGCGCTCTATAGCGAGAAAAACACAGGAGGGCTCCCCAGGCGGCTGCAAGCAGCCCCACCGAGCAGTTCTAGAAAACACGTGTGTTCCAGTTAGGACCCTATGAGCAGTAAGGAACTCCGCCCGCCAGCCTAACGGTCTAGAGACTCGACTGCAAATATAAACATGCTATGAATAGGCTTTAGACTGTACATCCACACACTTCATACACACACAGAACAGACACGCAGGACCTAATATGCATTCGCCCAACTTCATTTAAAAACGTGCAATACGGTCAGGTGGTGAAAAACAACAGCAAGTGAGAAATACAATTTTGCACCAGCGCTGCCACTGCAAAATACATCTGAATAATCATGACAGATGCTTACCAGGACTGTTGTCCATGTTTCTGCGTGTCGGGAGCTTGGCTCTGCTCTCACGCTCGGCTTGGCTGTATTGCTGTCCGTGCAGACGCGGATCGCCGGGGAGCAGAGCTGGTCTCCGGCAGGGCACACCGGGGGCACACCTGCGCGCGGGGCATGGACAGCCGAGGCGCGCGCTGACGGTGAAGGCAATGTGGGGTCTGGAATACCCCTCGCTCTGGATGCAGGTGTACAAGGCTTTGATAGCTCGTTCGCTCCTCTCCCTCTCTCTCTCCTCCTTTTTTTTCTACCGCTCTGTCTCTCCTGTCTGCTGAAGTCTCGCTGCGCCCGTGTTGGTGTGAGGTACCCCTGACAAACCAGTGATTCGCTCGCGAACGGAGAACCAGCTTTAGCAGAATTCCAGGAATTCAGCCCGGCAGCCCCCGCGCCTGAGAGTTGAATGTCAATAAAAGCGCCCGCACGTTTTCAGGTAATCCTGAAATGTGACCGACTGGTTTCAAAGCCTGTTTTTTTCCCCTCTTGTCGCTTCAAACTCTGTTGCTTTTGTTTTTATGTGCTGGTGGGGGGGGGGGGGGGGGGGATTTCTCTCCACCATCTATCTTTTTTACTCCCTCCTCTGCTCTGCTCTCTCTCTTTTCCGACTTCTCGCCTGCTCATTGGCCGGCGGAGCGCGGAGGCGAGTGGGCTGTGTTGGCTCGACATTGGCCCGCGCTGCCGCTGCCCCGGCTCGTGCGCCGAGCATGTGAGCTGCAGGGAGCGCTGGCCTACTGACACACATTTTATGCAAAGTAACAGCGCGTGAGAAAATAAGTGTGTGTGCTGCGGGACGGAGGTAGCGGTGGTGGTGGAGGGGGGAGGTAGGAGGGAGGAAAACAGCACATGCTGTAGGGGCGGAGCTCACCGTGACTTGTCCTCCTCCGCGCTGCCCCTCTCCACCCCCCCACTCTCTCTCCTCTCGTGCCTTCTGCATCCGTAAGCCCCCCCGTCCTCCCCAGCACCGAAAAGTGGCAGGACGCTGAGAGTACGCGGGGCACGGGCACGGGCACGCCGTGCAGACACGCCAGCAGAGCGGACAGCCAGCTCACTCGGGCTCGTCACGTTTTTCGGCTGTTGTTCCGCCGCTGAGCGCAAACAGGAAACTAGGTCAAGCCGCTGTTAATTTATTATTTGTGTGGCGATACACACACACACAAAAATTGTTGGCGATGGCGGCGGAGAAGCGAAGAAGAAAGTAGTAGCGCTGTGACCGCATGTCGATACAGTATCCCACGGCGGGCGCGGCAGGTTATGCCAAAACACCGCGTAGACTGCTGAGGGAGATCTGCAGGTGTCTGACAGGGAGGAGCGGCGCTTCAGAAGCTGCTGCATATGAGGATCCGCGTTTCGCATAAGAAAGTGTACCGGTGAAATGAGGCTATTTCCCCATCTACCCCCAATTATCTACCAACTAATTGTGGTATTTGTATTTAATTGATCCGAGGTTCTCTTCTTCAAAGAAAGCGGGTCCCACAACGTGGCTGGGCAGCTTGCTCCACACTCCCACCACCCTTTGTGTAAAGTGGTGCCTCCTGTCCTGACTAATCCAGCTGTGACTGTGACAGAAGTCAGGCAATGGGCTACAACCACATTGCTGGGCAGCTTGTTCCACACTCCCACCACCCTTTGGGTACAGAAGTGTCTCCTGTTTTCGGTTTTAAATAAACGCATTCCCACTAGTTTCCACTTAAAATAATAACTTTATTCCTCGAAGGAACATCCGCTTGCAGGATAAACATCCAGAATAAAGGAGAAGAAAATGAATAGTGAATTTAATACTTATGGAAGGTACCCTCCCCCTAAAATCCCGACTCCCCCAGTCCGGGGCTGCGTCCTCGCCCACCGCTCCACCGTCCCGGCAGGCCGCAGCGCCGGGCCGGAGGAAGGAGAGGGCTCCCCCTTGCGGTGTGTTCGCGAAACTGGTTTTGCTTTCCCTTATTATGACAGTTCCCGGTCTGTCCGCTCCAGCCGCGAGCGAAGTGCGCCTGAATGAGCTGGTCGTGTCGCAGAGACAGGACACACCGTTTCACGCCGTCGTGCGTCCTCAGTTCTGCACAACACGACAACCGTACAGGCCACCTTCTGATTGGGGTGGGGTTTACCATATACCACGGCCAGCAGCCATATCACCATGCAACTCACAACTGGCAGCCCACTGAAGCTAAGCAGGTGTGAGCCTGGTCAGTACCTGGATGGGAGACCTCCTGGGAAAAACTAAGGTTGCTGCTGGAAGAGGTGTTAGTGGGGCCAGCAGGAGGCGCTCACCCTGTGGTCTGTGTGGGTCCTAATGCCCCAGTATAGTGACGGGGACACTATACTGTAAACGGGCGCTGTCCTTCGGATGAGACGTAAAACCGAGGTCCTGACTCTCTGTGGTCATTAAAAATCCCAGGGTGCTTCTCGAAAAGAGTAGGGGTGTAACCCCAGCATCCTGGCCACATTTCCCAATGGCCCTTACCAATCATGGCCTCCTAATAATCCCCATCTATGAATTGGCTTCATTACTCTGCTCTCCTCCCCACTGATAACTGATGTGTGGTGAGCGTTCTGCCGTCACATCATCCAGGTGGGGCTGCACATTGGTGGTGGTGGAGGAGAGTCCCCATTACCTGTAAAGCGCTTTGAGTGGAGTGTCCAGAAAAGCGCTATATAAGTGTAAGCAATTATTATTATTATTATATTTTCTCTACTCTGATCCTTATAACTCCGTCCGGGAGGAATTTCCAAATTTCCACAATTGTCCGGGATTTCGACCCCATTATTTTCACCATGAAGAATAATTAACAAAGGTTTCAAGGATAGTAGATCAGTAGGTTAGAAAGAGAGACCTACGTCGTCGTTGGGGTTTCGTCCTGTACGCGTATGATTACATATATTTTAAAATAGTATTGAGAAGTATTTTGTGTGTATTCAGTCGTTAATGGCTAAACTGAAATAGCATGCATTTGGCAACTAACAACTCTTAAAATGCAAACACAAACTATTTCCCTTGTTAGGACAGATCCTTGGGATAATATTTTTCACTTTTGGGACAGACGTCTGTGATTATATTCCTCCCGGTTAGGACTGAGCACTGAGAAAATATTCGCCCTGATTTGGAAGGTGGGTTCGTGTTCATCCCTATAGAAAATTCCTAAACTCTGCCATATGCTTTGGAAGTGTCTACAGTAAGAGAAATTATATTGTGCTGTGATCTTTAATTCCAATATGTAAACACTACCGTCTTACTGAGTTGTGGATCACAGCTTTAGCTTGTAATGAGATGTTGTTTTTACCGTTACCGTTTCCCCAGTGCAATCGCACACCCATTACGATGTTTAGTGGGAGGGAATGTGCAAATTCATCCGTTAAGCCTGTTAAGGATCACTTTCCCAAGTGGGAGAAACTGAACTGCTTTTCACCGCTAGACGGCACTGTTGCCAAAGAAAGGTCGAACTGATTGCCTTAACCCTGCTCCACTTCAAACCACTAGAGGGCGTGTGTCCGTGCGTGTGTGCGTAGATACACTACACTTTTGGGATATTGAAATCCAAGGGAGGAACCGTATCTGGTTAAGCAGCAGGAGACGCTGTTGGATCACGAGTGAGTGATAGGTGAGAGGTGCATGATCACAGTGTGCACGTGGATGGACACAGTGCTGTCCTGGTCATTTAGGGTCAGAATATAATAATAATAACATCACTTTATTAACCCTTTACCATTTCTTGCATTAGGAATTATCTTTTCACATACCCCAGCTTGCTCTCCATGAGACACACAGACAGGGAGAGAGCCTGGGGTCAGAGGGCAGGGTCAGCCATTGTACGGCACCACTGTAGTCAAGGGCCTTGCTCAGGAGCCCAATGGAGTAGGATTTCTCTGCCAGCTGCAGGATTTGAACCGGCAACCTCTCAGCCAAGGGCGCAGAGCCACCACTCTGCCCCAACTATATAGACACATTGAAGAGTGTAGGAGTGACTTCAGAGGAGTGCAGGCCATTAGGGTAGACTTGGCCATTGTGCAGGGGGCCATGTTTGAGACAACACCCCCACAGTAAGACTTGATAACTTGGGGAAGTGCAGATGTCCCCATAATGGAAATTACATTTCATGAGTAGCCAAACGGCCCCTTTGCTAAACTCAAAAGCTCCAGAAGCGTTTGTTTGGTTTTTGCTTTATTCCCATGTGGGGTTTTATTTCAGTGGCGTAGAGAACGGTAGTTAAAGCCAGAATGGGAGTGAACAGTGTGTGTATATGTCTGTGTGTTAACACGCACATTTGTGTGCGCGGGTGTGCATCTGTGCCTGTGTACATGTGCATATGTGTGTGCAGGTGTGAGAGGTGTGTGTGTAATGGTGTAAGTGTGTGTAAGCATGTGGGTATGCGTATGTGTGTGTACATGTGTGTGAGTGTGTAAGCATGTAGTGTGTGTGTGAGTGTGTATGTGGGTGAGAGTATGTGTGGGTATGTGTGTGTAAGCATGAAGTTTGTGTGGGTATGTGTGTAAGTGTGTAAGCATGAAGTTTGTGTGGGTATGTGTGTGAGTGTGTAAGCATGTAGTTTGTGTGGGTATGTGTGTGAGTGTGTAAGCATGTGAGTGAGAGTATGTGTGGGTATGTGTGTAAGTGTGTGTGTGAGTGTGTAAGCATGTGGGGGAGAGAATGTGTGGGTATGTGTGTGTGTAAGTGTGTAAGCATGTAGTTTGTGTGGGTATGTGTGTGTGTGAGTGTGAAAGCATGTGGGTGAGAGTATGTGTGTGTATGTGTGTACGTGCGTAAGCATATGGTGACAGCATGTGTGGTATGTGTGTAATTGTATGTAGAGCATGTGTAAGTGTGTAGTTGTATACAGTATACTTGTGGGGATAGGCGATGTGTGTAGGTGTGTGTGTCCACATGTGTCTATGTGTATGTGTGACAGAGCTCGCAGTGCCCTGGGCAGGGGGTGTTTTGCAGGTGTGTTGTTGGCAGCATCTCTTGTTCGGTTACAAAACTGCAGCACAGTCTGTAATTATCCACACGCTCTGTCACAACACGCACTGACACACACAGGTTGTTGTAAGAGCTGGGAGACCTGGAAAGAATCCAGAGAGCTCAGGGAGGTACTGCTACTGATTGTTCACACACAGACATCATTTCATTGGGTCCTGCCACAGTCCAGGAACAGGTCAGAGGAAGGTCTTCACACTGTATAGTGCACAGTGCGGTGTAGTGCGGCAGAGCTCACAGGGAGCAGGTGAAGGACGGACCGGTACAGTACAGTGTGTTCAGCAGGGTGCACTGTAGTGTTGTACACCTCAGTACAGTCCATTACAATACAGTACAGTATAGTGTGGTGCAGTTCAGTGGAGTATAGTGTATCAGGATGCAGTATAGTGTACAGTTCAGTACACTCCAATTATAGCACAGTACAGTGTGGTACAGTTCATTATAGTGACGTACACTGCAGTACAGTGTAGTACAACTATAGTACAGTATAGTGTAGCACAGATCAGCACTGCCATTATAATACAGCACTGTACAGTGTAGTACGGTAAAGTATTTTGTAGTATTGTATGGAACACTATGGCAAAATCCATTATAATGCAGCAAAGTATAGTGTATTGCAGTTCAGCAGAGAATGATGAAGTACAGTGTAGTACAATATAGTACAGTATGGTATAATACAGCAGAGACCATTATAATGCAGTACAGTATAGTATAGCACAACAGTGTCCATTTTAATGCTGTATATTACACCACTGCCCATTATAATGCATTTTAGTACAGTATATTACAGCTCTGCCCATTATAATACAGTACAGTATAGTACTGTACAGCACTGTCCATTATATTACAGAATATGATAAGATCTAAGAGATTAAGAGAGAGAATAGTATAGTATTGCCCAGCACTGTCCGTTATAATGGACAGTGTAGTATAGTGTAGTATAGTACAGAAATGACCATTATAATGCAGTACAGTACAATACAGCACTTCCCATTATAGTGTAGTATAGTACAGAACATAACTACACATTATAATGTAGTATAATACAGTATAGCACTGCCAATTATAATCCAGTACAGCATTGTATAGTACAGTCCATTGTAATGCAGCACACTAGAGGTAAAACACAGCAAGAAATCACATGGAAGATCAGGGATTACTGTTCTAGTGAGCAATCCAGACTCCTCACTCTGATTCCTCGTCTGTCTCTCCCTCATTCTCACAAAGCCGGTCTTGTTTGCAGGGAAGGAGGGGTTGGAAAGAGAGCCCCCTCCTCTTCCTGCACTCCCGGATTCGCAGTAATTAGGGAATGACTTCCACATGTGGATCAGGCTGCCTTTCCACCGCGGTATTTCTCCCATTCCCTCTCCCTCTGTCCTCTTCTCCCTTCATTGTCCCTCCTCTCCCTCCTTCTCTCTCTGCGCCTCCCCCCCATCTGCATTTCTCCTTCTCTCCCCCTCTCTTTCCATCCCCTCTTCACCACCACCGCCATCCCTCCTTCGCTCCTTCTAAAACTGGGATCGATTTGAAAACCCTCTGTTTTGCAAAAAGCCCCCGTCTTAATCGAAACAACCTGGCAGGTTTTGGCACTGCGGTACCATTGTGGTCTCTCAATCAGAGGGAGAGAGTGGAGGAGGGGGGCTGAGGGTCTGGAGGAATGGAGGGAGAGAGACGGGAGAGAGGGAGGACAGGGAGTGAAAGAGTGAGCACGGTGGACAAAGAGGAGAGAAGAAGGAAGACCTGGAAAAAGCAAATAATGCCCATGCACAGCACTGTGGGAAAGGAGACAGAGCAACAGAATGGGGTTTTGTTTAGATGCTGAAATCTGATCAATCCCAGAATCTCTCTTCAGAAGTTCTCCTCCCCCAGTTTGCTCTGTTGCCAACCTGAATGAATGATCACTTTGCCGATACACCTGTCCTTACGCTGCACCCCGGCTCTGTCTCTGGGTGACCACGAGACCTTTAAAGATGCTCCTCTTCGTTTGTCAGGTTGGCACTGCCGTTCACCGCGGCAGCTGAGGGGACGTCCTCAGAAGCAGGCCGCGGAGGATGATGGGACTGGACCGGAACAGGGGGAGCTGGACGGCGCATGACGAGGCCAGAGGGAGTGGCAGGATGACAGAGGAGAGGGAGGAGGGAGGTGGACAGCACGCAGGCGGGACGAGGGAGAGAGATACTCCAGGGACAGGAAAGCGAATGGAGGTGGACTGGGATACAGGACTTAAAGGCTATGTCTGTTTGACTGTGAGATGTCCAGTGGTGTAAAATATTGATTTTTAATTTATTGTTAGGAATGTGTAGGTTTACTAATTGATCATATTATTTTCTCTCTGTGAGCTCCTGTTAACTGTTCTGTTTTCCTTCACAGTTGTATTCATTAAATCACTCGTCGTCATTGTGATTAAGAGGGTGGCACAGTGATGCTGTGGTTAGCATTGCTGCCTTGTAGAGATGGATAGACCTGGGCTACTATCTGCGTGGAGTTTGCATGTTCTCCCCATGTTCGCGTGGGTTTGCCCTGGGTGCTCCAGTTCCCACCAGTCCAAAGACATGCTGGGGGGTTGATTGGCTTCTGGGAAACTGGTGTGTTTGTGTCTGCCTGCTCTGCGATGGGCCGGTGTCCTGTCCAGAGTGTGTTCCCTCTTGCGCCTATTGCTTGCCAGGTTAGGCTCTGACTTTCCGGTGACCCAGTACTGGATAAACGAGTTCAGAAAATGGATGGATGGGCTACTTGATTAATTGTGAGCTGTTGTCATGCATTTGGCAGCACTGTAACTGGTCTATCAGTCCCAGTAAAGCAGTGTGATCCTGCGAGGGAGCAGGGTGACGGGAGCGAGCAAGAGAGTCACGCTGTTTGACAAGAGGTGGGTTCAGGCTGAGGTCGCGATGACATCATGGCCCGTTCTGAGGAAACTTTATACAGCAGAGCCATAGAGACTGGAGCACTTTTCATTGGACACACATGTGGCAGAGTGTGTGCACACACACCCTGATAGGGCACAATGCACACGCATTGCATCAACAACAAACAAACAAGGAATTTCAAAATGTCCAGAGACTGGGGCAAGACTCCTCAGCCTCCACAACAGTCTTGTGGGCTCCTGGCCTGAGGGTCGTGGGTTCAGCTCCCAGGTGGCAGGCCTGACACTGGACCCAGAATGCTCCTGCAAACTGAGCTGTTTAAAGTTACAGAAAGGGGTCGCTGTAGCCCCCACCTCTGATGAAAGTGGCAGACAGAAAATTGGGACACGAGAAGAGGCTGTCTGATAAGGCTTGGTAGATTGCTGTGTGCTTACTGAAGGGGGGCTTCAGGCTGCCATTTCTTGAATAGTCCTGGGGCTGCAATGAGTTGGCATTATTCCAGTTCCTGTCTCTCTCTGTCCCCTGTCCCAGTCTCTCTTTGTCCCTGTCTCTATCTGTCCCCTGTCCCTGTCTCTCTCTTTCCCATGTTCCAGTCTCACTCTGTCCCCGTCTTGAGCAGTCTGCTGTGTGAGAGAGAGAGTGCTCTCACTGTCCCCTGTCTCTCTCACTGTCCCTGTCTCTCTCTGTCCCCTGTCCATGTCTTGAGCAGTCTGCTGTGTGAGAGAGAGAGTGCTCTCACTGTCCCCTGTCTCTCTCACTGTCCCTGTCTCTCTCTGTCCCCTGTCCCTGTCTTGAGCAGTCTGCTGTGTGAGAGAGAGAGTGCTCACACTGGGCCCTGTCCCAGTCTCACTCTGTCCCTGTCTCTCTCTGTCCCCTGTCCCTGTCTCTCTCCCTGTCCCTGTCTCTGTCTGTCCCCTGTCTCTCTCACTGCCCCAGTCTCTCTCTGTCCCTGTCTTGAGCAGTCTGCTGTGTGAGAGAGAGAGTGCTCACACTGGGCCCTGTCCCAGTCTCACTCTGTCCCTGTCTCTCTCTGTCCCCTGTCTCTATCCGTCCCCTGTCCCTGTCTCTCTCCCTGTCCCTGTCTCTGTCTGTCCCAGTCTCTCTCTGTCCCTGTCTTGAGCAGTCTGCTGTGTGAGAGAGTGCTCACACTGGGCCCTGTGTGTCTGTTTTTTTCCAGGCTGTTTTTTCACGGCTGCGGGAATATTAATGTGTAAATTGTGACGAGGTGGGATAAGGCTGAATGAATGGTTTCCTTCATTGCTAAACGACCGTGTTTAACTTTATACCCCAAACTGACAGCTGCCCCCCCCTCTCTGCGTTTACTTTTCTGTTTTCAGCTCTCTTCATCCCTCCCTCTCTGCCTGTCTTTTCTCCTTCAGCACTTTTCCCCTTCACTCCTCCATCTGCTCCTCCTCTCCTCACTCTCCTCTTTTCCCACTCTCCCCTCCTCTCTCCACCCTTTCCTCTCTCCCCTCCTCTCTCTCCCTCTCCTCTCTTCATTCTCCCCCCTCTCCTCCCTTCTTCCCTCTCCTCTCTCTCCCCCTCTCTCTTCTCCTCTCCCCTCTTCTCCCTCTTCCCTCTCCTCTCTCCCCCCTCTCCTCTCTCTTCCCCCTTCTTCCCTCTCCTCTCTCTCCCCCTCTCCTCTCTCCTCTTCCCCCCTCTTCTCTCCTCTCTTCTCCCTCTTCCCTCTCCTCTCTCCCCCCTCTCCTCTCTCTTCCCCCTTCTTCCCTCTCCTCTCTCTCCCCCTCTCTTCTCTCTCCCCCTCTCCTCTCCCCTCTTCCCCCCTCTCCCCTCTCCTCTCTCTCCCCCTCTCCTCTCCCCTCTTCCCCCCTCTCCCCTCTCCTCTCTCTCCCCCTCTCCTCTCCCCTCTCTCGGTTCTTGAGCTTGCAGTGAGCTGTGTCAGTGTGCAGTGTGTCTCTCAGAAACTTGCACACAGCACACAGACTCACATGACATCAATCTGGAGGGAGGGAAACAGTGATCTCATTACAGACGACTTGTTTCTGATTAAAACCTGCCGCGGCCGAGGCCCCCCCCCCCAGCCTCAGGCACACACCATTCTGTGGTTTATACTGTTTCCAACTGGGGCCCTCTTTTAGCTATCCCAAAACGAACAGCCTCTTTCCCTCTCTCGCTCCGTCTCCCTCTCCCCCAGGTCTATCTCTCTTTCACCTTTGCCTGCCCCGGTCTTTCTCAGTCAGCTGGAGAGACTGTCGATCAGTCTGTCTGGCAGTGGGCAGCAGTGGATTCGAACCGTGTGTGTGATTTAGCCTAGTGAGATTTTCACAAATCTTGCGTTCCTGCGGCGCAGAGCTGGGAAACCGGTTGGGTCTGCAGACTTCACCGAAAAGAGAGGATGAGGAAACACTGCAGGAAATTTGAAAACATTTTGACAAACTTTGACAAACCCGGCCAACACCTGCTCGATGAGATTTAATATAGTCAAGTGCAGAGTGTTGCATGCAGGTAGCAGAAAAATAAACAGATAAAGATGGGGAAACACTGAGCTAAGAGGCCACTTATGCAAGAAATAAATAAATAAGGCAAACAAATTGTTGGATACACGGTTTAAAGCATGGAATTTAAATTAAGGGATGTTGTATTAAAATTATACAATGACCTAGTACAACCTTATTTAGTGTGTTGTTTACAAACTTGGTCACCGCTTTACAAATAAAAGATGTAGCTGCCCTGGAATCAGTCCAGAGAAAAGCAACCAGACTCATTCCTGGGCTTAAAGGAATGTCCTGTCCTGAGGAGCTGAATCTTTTCAGTCTTGAACAGAGCAGGCTAAGATAGCACTGCACTGACAAATTGGACTTGTAACTAGAGCTAACCAGAGCACACAGATGGAAATTACTGGGACAGGGCAAAAATGGACTTTTTAGTTTGTAAGACTGAAGGAGTCTGAAGTGATGATGGCAGTATTGCCATCTTTTAGTTTGATCAGATAACAAAAGCTAGCCAGGTCTGGTTCTGGTTGGTACTGGGATAGGTTACTGCTGCTGTGGACCAGTAGGTGGCGCTCTTTACTCTGGACTCGAATTTCCACACCAATGTCCCAGTATGATGACTTGTAGGAAGTGCCACCTTTCAGATGAGACATTCAGGTAAGGTGCTGACTACTTGATCATTCAAGATCTCCTGTTTGTAAAATAATTGGTGTTAACCCCAGGGAAGCTTAATTTCACTCTGGGTTTGTAAAATCTGGAATCTCTCAGGTTTTCCCTAATTTCAAGTCTTTCTCCTCCCCTTGATCTGCTGTGCAGTGGGGCTGCTGGTGCAGACTGGCTGCTGTGTGTCTCCCAGGTGGGGCTGCTGGTGCAGACTGGCTGCTGTGTGTCTCCCAGGAGGGGCTGCTGGTGCAGACTGGCTGCTGTGTGTCTCCCAGGTGAGCTGCTGGTGCAGACTGGCTGCTGTGTGTCTCCCAGGTGGGGCTGCTGGTGCATCGAATGGTCTCTTCCTCTCATCACTAACCTTTCTTGTGTTCTCCATGTAGATAGTGAGAAAGAGAGAGAGGAGGGAGAGAGAGAAATAATTTGTCTTCATTCTCTGCATGAGTCTGCAGCCCAGACACTCCGATCATAAATCTCCAGACCCCCTCCTCCCAGCACACTCCACTGACACTGAAACACAAACAGTGCTGACCTCTGACCCTGCTACTGATACACACGCACTCAGACTGACGCGGAGGTGTGCTCATTCCCATTGACAGGATGCCAGGCCCTCTGCAGTTCTCTCAGAGAAGACCAGCAAGATTCGCAACAGACACAAAGCAAAATGCTTTTAGTCTGATTGCAGAGCAATTTTAGTGTCATTGAGATAGGCACACAACCTGTATACCATATAGACATATGGTAGTGAGAAGGGAATATTGGGACCTTGTATTTGGAGCAAGGTAACTCATTTATTGAGTGTATAAGATATGTTTTTTAAGCTTTATGTATCACACAGTGATCCTTCTTCTACATTTGTTGAACACTTATTCAGCTGAACAAAATGTTCAAGTCTAGTTGTGTCCAGTCCTGGTCTTGGGGGTCAGTGTGTCTACATGGTGTCCAGTCCTGGTCTTGGGGGTCAGTGTGTCTACATGGTGTCCAGTCCTGGTCCTGGGGGGTCAGTGTGTCTACATGGTGTCCAGTCCTGGTCCTGGGGGGTCAGTGTGTCTGCAGGGGGTCCAGTCCTGGTCCTGGGGGGGTCAGTGTGTCTGCAGGGTGTCCTGTCCTGGTCTTGGGGGTCAGTATGTCTGCAGGGTGTCCTATCCTGGTCTTGGGGGTCAGTATGTCTACAGGGTGTCCAGTCCAGATCTCCTTAAAGAAGCACCTGAACAACTGGGAGAAGCTGTTCAACTGGTCAAATTAATCCAGTAAAATGATTAGCTGTTTCAGGTCATTCAGACACAGGCCTGGAGAGCCCTGTCCTGGAGTGGGAGGTGTGGCAGCTGGCTCTGCTCTTAACAACCTTAACCAGCTCCTTCTTGACTAACTCAACAGCTTCTCCCAGTTCCTCAGGTTCTGCTGCTTCAAGGAGATGTACTGTAGAAAAACAAGACTGGAGCTCAAGCACTCTGGTCTGAGATGCAGAGATACACTGATCCCATTGTTAGAATAATTGTTCAGGTCCTCACTTAGGTGGTGCCATGTTCAGCAAATGTTGATGATTTCTTTTATTCACTAAACGTCATTTAGTCATTTTTAAAAGCACCAGAAAATATTTGTTGTTTTTTTTCTGGAGCATTTGAATATTGGACAGAAAAGAAGTGAGTCATCTCTCCTTACACTGTGTCCACTCAGACTCTGTGTGTCTCTGGGCATCTAGCATGATCTGGGCTCGCCTGTCTCTGTGTCCAGACTGTGTCTGCATTGGTTCAGCATCTGTCTTTTCTGGAGGACACTTTCGTCTTGACCACAGTGCAGGTTCCCCCTATAGAGTACAGCAGCACTCTGTAACTTTGTTTTGACATTTCTTACCAGTGCACCAACATGCAGACCCTGCACTGAGACAGATATACTGACACACACACCCTCTTTCTCTCTCTGTGATTCTGTTTGCCTGCCTTCGCCTCAGTGTGGGTGAGTAAACCACTTCCTGTTGACTCCGCTGGGTACCTGAGAAGGACCCAGCTAGAGCCACTGGTTGGAAATGGGCGTCTATCTCGCTGCCTGACTGCAGAGCCATGTGCATGTTTTATCTGAGCGTGAATGTGTCTGTGGTTTGTTTTCTGTCAATGTATGTGTGTGAGTGTGAATGCTTGTTTATGTGTGTGTCAGTCTCTGCAGTGTCTGTAGTGATTGTCTGGTATGTGTTGTGTGTGTGTGATTGCCTGGGGCTGTCTGTGTGGTCGGGCAAGTTTAATGACATTGCTGCGTTAGCTCTTCAAACTTGACATGTACCCGACACACCCTGCAGAGAAACAGGCTAAGACAGACACCCGCCCTCCTCCCATGTCCGTCTCTCTCCCCTATCCCTCCCTTTCTCCCTCTCTCTCAGTTCCTCAGTTCTAGCTGATAGCTCAGACAGCCTCTGTCTCTCACAGCTTCTCAGCTCAAATCACTGCCTCACACTGTTTTCCTCCCTCACAATCCCTTTCTCTCCTCTCTCTGCCTCTCAGTTTCTCAGATCTAACCACTGGTTCACACTGCCTCCCTGTCTCTCCAGTCCTCTAATCTGACCACTGGTTCACACTGCCTCCCTGTCTCTCCAGTCCTCTAATCTGACCACTGGTTCACACTGCCTCCCTGTCTCTCCAGTCCTCTAATCTGACCACTGGTCCACACTGTCTCTCTCCTCTCTCCAGTCCTCTAATCTGACCACTGGTCCACACTGTCTCTCTCCTCTCTCCAGTCCTCTAATCTGACCACTGGTCCACACTGCCTCCCTGTCTCTCCAGTCCTCTAATCTGACCACTGGTCCACGCTGTCTCTCTCCTCTCTCCAGTCCTCTAATCTGACCACTGGTCCACACTGTCTCTGTCCTCTCTCCAGTCCTCTAATCTGACCACTGGTCCACACTGCCTCCCTGACTCTCACTCCAAATCAAAGACTCTTATTGTGTTTCAACCTGTAAGTGCAGTGACTGAGCTGTGATTTAAGATGTCTCAGCAATCGGCCCTATAATCACCTTTCTATGAGAGGTGTTAACCTCTTGTTCTTGGTGTCATTATTTCCATTTTGCTGTATGTCTCCTTCTCTCCCTCCATCAGTCTCTTCCTCTTGGTCTCTCTTCGTCTTTTCATTCCACTTAGGTTTTTGTCCTCTGTCTTTTGCCCTCCGCCCCCGCCTCCACTACGCTCTATAAATTCCAAGGGAGTTTATCTGCGATCAGTGTGTTTTCAGATTTGCAGCAATCCTTCCTGTTAGCCTGCGATGCTCCTTATCGCGCATGCTCTGGGGGTGACTGGCTCCTCCTAGCCTAGCATGGTTGAGTTCTGAGGAGGGTGAGAAATGGGGTGGTGGGGAAGACAATTCAGGTTGCGCCAGTGCTCTGAAGCCTACAGAGTGAGGGTAGCACTGCTTTTAATCCACTGGCACATCCCAACCCCCCCACCTTCCCCATCAAGACTTTCCTCTTTCTCCTGTGTCTCCTTCCACCTCCCCCTTCTTCTCTCCTCTCTCCTCTCCCCCCTCCTCTTCCTGTGTCTCCTCTCTCTCAGTGACTCACACTCTCCAGCGCCTGGTGCCCCCTCACTGCAACCTCTCGCCAGTCTGTTTGTCAGCGCTGGGTCATGTGCCCAGGTCAGGGGCAGGCTGCAGGAGGGTAAGGAGGTCACAGGGTCACAAGGTCACTCTCTCTCACTTAGCAAGAAACTGGGCGCAGGTTGATTAGAAACCCCACGAGATGCATCAGTACAGCACTCTGTGCTCCAGTGATATGTTTGCCAGCAATCATCTGTGGCATGTTCCCATGACTTGACACAAACTCTACACTAAAAGCCGCAGTACCGCGTTTGAAGTCTTGGGGGCAGCGGTCATTGTTCCTTGGAAAAACCACCCCCTTCCCGACCTTTTTTTTCTTCCCATACGGAGCAGCGAGTCGGAGTCACAGAGGGTCGGGCCGGGCAGCCAGGGAGACAGAGGGACGGGGAGACTCCCGGGAAGACAGATGGGACAGACAAGGCTGGAATCGGAGAGAGAGCAGAGAGGGACGGATGACCACAGGGAAGGCACAGATCAGAAAGCCACCGAAAAGAAAAAAAAAACCAGACAAGAAGCAGAAAGGAGAGAGAGAGACAGATCTGAGGGAAGAAAGCTGAGAAGGAGAGAGCGAGAGAGAGGGGGGGGAGCTGCCGACTTCAGATTTCTGAATCTTTAAATCCGTCTGCAGGCATTCTGTGGTTTGTAAAAAATGTGCTGTATATTTGGAGTTGGGGGGAGGTGTCACGTGACGAGGTCTTGGTTTATGAATCGAAGAGCATAATGATTTCTTAGTGAGCGTCAGTGTGTGTGTGTGTGTGCGCGCGCGCGCGTGTGTGTGTGTGTGGGGAGAGAGAGAGAGAGGAAAGGGAGAGAGTGAGAGAGAAACCGAGACAGACTGCCAGTGACTGACTTTGCTCTGCGAGAGAAGGGGACTCCAGCTACAGCGCCGTAAACTTCCCTCTTCCCCTCTTCGACTTTCCTTCTCTTCGGCAACGCCAGATCCCCCCCACCCACCCCACCCTCGCCCGCGCCGGTCTGGGAGACACCCCCCCCCACACACACACATACTCCTCCTCCTCCTCCTCGTCCGTCCGTCCGTCCGTCCGCCTGCCTGACCGGCACCCGGAGCTCGGTGAGTGTGGCCCTTCTGGGGCTCAAGAAGATAGCGATCTTGCTCTGCTGCCTGCATCGCGCTCTGCTGCCTGCATCTGGGCTCCGCTGCCTGGGCTGCCGCTGCCTCTCCAAGCTGCTTCTCGCTCTGTCGCGATCACCGGGGCACCGGGGAGGAAGAGGGGGAGAGAGGGAGAGGAAGGATCTCGGGGAGGCAGGAGAGAAGAGGGAGCAGGAGACGGGGTGGTGGTGGTGGTGGGGGGGGGGGGGGAGACTGGGGGGATCTGGAAACTAGAATGGGTTTAAAAAAGCCTTCTGACAACTTTAATTGAAGTCAGAGATGGAGAGTGAGGGGTGGCAGAGGGAGCGAAAGTGACAGATCAACTTAAAAGTTGCTGAGGTTTTGCTGCTGGGCCAGATTGTGTCAGCGAGTGTGTGTGTTTGCAGGGGGGTGTCTGTGTGTGTGTGTGTCTGTGTGCGTGTGTTTGTGTGTGCATGTCTGTTCGGGCACCAATACATTCTGGATGGGATTGCCTGTGTTACTGTGTGCTGGGCTGCTTTCTGTTTGCTACACAGGGAGAAGCAGGCTGTGTGTCGGCTCTCACTCTCTTTGTGAGGTGTGGCTTTACTGAGAGCAGGACACGGTGAGCTGTCCTCTGAGCTCCTCAGACCAGGGAGAAAGTGTACGAAGTCTTGGCGTTTCTGTGTGAGCAACTCACTCGCTTCACATCAGCAGGGATGTGTGCAAGTTTGTCCTCTTAGCCAATGGAAAGAAAATGGAATGAAAATGGAATGACAAGAAATTTAATAGTAGTAAAATACCCAAAAGCCTGCTTTTGTCAGCTGATACTACGGGGCAGCTTTCTGAAGAGTGAAGAGTGGTGTGCTTGTGGACTCTGAGATGTGTCTTCATGTCTGGATGTGTCTTAATTAACAGCACTGTGGAGGCACTGTCGGCACGCAGGGTGGTGAATCAGGGACTCTGTGCTCTGACAAGCACTGGAGACAGGCTGCTGACTAGCTCTGTCCCTCTAACTGTCTGTCTCTGACTGTCTCACTGTCTCTGTGATTTTCTGTCTATTTTTCTCCCTGTCTGACTCTGTCTACCTGCCTCTCAATCCACTGTCTCTCTGTCTCACTGACTGCTTGACTCCATCTACCTGTCTGCCTCTCTCTCTTACTACCTGCCTCTCTGTCCACTGTCTGTCTACCTCTCAATAACTACCTGATTCTCTGTCTACCTATCTCACTGCCTGACTCTGTCCAGCTGTCTACCCGACTCTCTCTCTACCTGTCTACCTGACTGTCCCACTGTCTGCCTGACTCTGACTACCTCTTACTGTCTGACTCTCTGACTACCTGTCTGTTTCACTGTCTACCTGCCTCTGTCACATTGACTTCGTGTCTCTCTGTCTGCCTGTCTACCTGCCTCTGTCTCACTCTGTCTACCTGACTACCTGTCTCACTGACTCTCTGTCTACCCAACTGCCCGTCTAACTGCCTGACTCTCTGTCTAGCTGACTGCCTGTCTCACTTTACCTGACTGTCTGTCTCACTGACTCTGTCTACCTGACTGCCTGTCTCACTGGCTTCCTGTCTATCTACCTGCCTCTGTCTCATTGACTCTCTGTCTACTTGACTACCTGTCGACCTGTCTCACTGACTGCCTCTCTGTCTCCTGTCTGCCAGTCGTGTCTGGTTTACAAACATGACAGTTCTCTTCGGCTGAGTGACACAGATAGCAGACGCATATGAACAAATGAAACGAACATGTGCTGTTGTGAGTTTACAAAGCCGACGTGGTGAAATCCCCCAAGCAGACCGAGTTCTTTCCACCCTGGCTGGGCAGAGGGCAGGTGTGTAAGGGGGCAGGTGTGACGCCTCTCCCAGCCAGGGCCAGTGTCGCACGGCTTGGAGCAGCAGGCCAGGTGCAGGATTCCCCTTCTCTCCTCTAGAGTCCGCTAGGAATCCTCTCATTTCCACACAGCAGGAATCGGTCAGGGAAGAAACATACCGGCAGGAAGACTGGGAAAGAGCAGCTTTACAGGGAGCAGCAGGAAGCAAAGTTCAAGACAGAAAAGGGGACGCAGCCAGGGGAGAAGGAAAGGACAGCCGATGATGGGGACAGAGGGGGGGAGGGGGAAAGGAGGCAGCTGATCAGGGGGTCTCACGCGTGCCTCCATGCCTCCCGGGTGGGGTGTGTGTGTGTGATCCCCCTGGACACCTGCGTGCTCGTGATTTTAATCTCTGCGAATCTTCTCTGGCGAGGGCGTGCCTCGGGTACTGAGGGCACTGTGGGCTTTGCTGGCTGAAACCAGAACCTTCAGCAGGACCCCAGTGGGCTGATGAGACAGGAAACGGGAGGGGGTGAAGTTGGGTGTTGCACACGTTGGCTTCAGAGCACTGTGTACCCTTAACTAACCCCCTCCCCTGCCACTGCATGGGGAACCTCCAAGCCGTGTTTGAGCAGCTCCCAGCAGAATTGCCAAAGATGCTCAGAAGGCAGCAAAAGAAATATCAAAAACACAACACAACACGCCGCGACAGAGTGGACTGACTTTGCTTCTGTCACGAGAGCGGTCTGCACAGTGGAATGGTGCGTGTCTCGGACTGAAGGAAAGCCTGTGTGTGCAAGCGTGAGGGCCTGCTGGCAGTTTTCTCTGGTGTCACTGAAAGCACGATGCTTTGATTTAAAAAGCCATTGTGGTCTGCCTGCAAAAGACAGGGCACTACGGAGGAACTGCCCAACCTTGGACCCTGGGACGTGGCTTGTCGTGAGTCCCCACACGCAGTGCGAGCGCCTGCCGCGCAGACCGGCCACAGCAGGCCTGAGGTTACACCTCCCTTCCCTCCTGCCTTTGCGTGTTCCCAGGGTTCGAGGCTCGCTGTACAGAACTCACGGCAGTCTAGACCCTGCTTAAGAGTTTAAGACGGCTTATTTATGACTCAGTGTTATATACCTCACAAGTTTTATGCAATAGGACCCGAAACTTCCGAAACCTTGCATGGCGGCTCCTGTATGAACTGGAATATAGGAGACTGGCGAGTCCCTCCATCGTGCTGCAAAGAGCCGCCATGCCGTGACATTTCTAAAATGATCAGACTTTAATGCACTGGGATCATAAGGGATTTTGGCCTCTTCTGTGTGGAGTTTGCATGCTCCCCTTGCGACTCCCAGAATCCCCATTGTGACTGTGGATTTTCTCAGCTCCCCTGGTTTCCTCCCACAGTCCGAGGACATGCTGCCTGGGTTAACTGGCATCTCAGAAGCTCCCCCGTGGGGCTGACTGCGCTGGGCGGGCGGCCCGTCCAGGATGTAGCTCTGGGCTGGTCTCCGGCTCACCGCAGCTCCCCGAGGGAAACGGACGGATCGCTTCAGACAATGGGAGCAGGCGACAGCAGCCGCCCTCTGGCAAGACTGCTGCTGGGGGTTTCGTCCTTGCGACGCGCTGCTGCCAAAACCGCAGGGAGGGCAGCTCGGCTCAGCGCCGATCGGTAGCGCTGAAGAGCTCTGGTGGTCAGGATCAGAACTCGGCGATCCATATGCTTGACGTTCGTGCCTCAGACCCCTCCCCCTCCCCCCCCCAGGACTGTCCGTGACCACTGGAATCTGTCAGATTCCCCCTGCCCCATGAATGGACGTAGATGTACTGTATGGACTGATGCACGGTAGTCCAGAACAAGTCTTATCAATACTGGAATGAGTGCTGATGATATGGGGGTGGCACGGGGTGGGGGCACAGTGTTTAGCATCGTCGCCTCGCAGCGCTGGAACCCACAGTTCCATTCCAGAGCTGGGGTGATGTCTGTGTGGAGTTTGCATGTCAGTGGTTCTCTCCTGGTGCTCCGGTTTCCTCCAAAGACATGCTAGTAGGTTAACTGACTTCTGGGAAAACTGGCCCTGGTGTGTGTGCGTCTGTGTGTGTGTGTTATGGGAATGCGATGGACTGGTCTCCTGATCGTGCCGGTTGTCTGCTGGAATGGGCTCCGGCTCCCCCTTACCCTGTATTGGATAAAGTGCTAAGAAAATGGAAGGATGGATTTTGGGGATATTGATGCTGAAACACGGTGTCAGTTCAAGCTGCTGGAGAAGTTTTAAGTGGATGAATTAAAAATTAAAATGTGCTAAGATCCAGAGTGCCCAGCAAAATCAGCCATTTCTAGCCCAGATGTTGGCAGTGAGGTACTGGTGATGTATGGGACATATTTGTCCGCTACACCTGCTGGCTTTATAGTGCTGTGCACCATTAATACTCCATACCTACTTCCTGCCAACAAGCATTAGAGTTTGAAGCAAACAACGAGTCCTTGTGGTTCTCAGCACGCTGCCGTCACTGAAGCCCAACACAGCTTCCACATTCCCTGAGCACGCTGTTTGCCTGGTCTCTCATGAAACGGCAGTGGGCTCTGCTTATTTCTATACTTTTCTGAGCCTGACTGAGACTCTGGGCCTATGTGGCACGTCTAATCAATTCACTGGGACTTTAAATGCTTTGAGAACACACCCCTTTGTCTTATTGGCTAAGAAGACAGTGATTGGGACTCCGCGACCAGACTTTTGTGGTTCCAGTCCCAGGTGGGAAAAGTGCTTTTGTACCCTTGATTAAGGTATTTTTCTCATATTGCTCCTGTAAAATGCCTGCTGTAGTTGTATTGATGTGTACAAATAGTTTTGGAAAAAAACGCATTAGACAAATTGGCAAATCATCCAGATTGGACAACAGACTTCTGCGCCTAAGACTTCACCAATGGGGTTCAGAAAACTGTGCAACACCAAAATGTTTCCCCTAACCCTATCCTCTGCAGAAGTCTGTCCCAGATTCCTTCCTGTCCTTATGTTATAGAAGTCCAGAAGGACTTGTCCAGGAGTGTGAATATGAGGTGAAGGAATCTGCCAGGAATAACTCATGTAGGTTTAGACACATTAAAGAACACAACTGCCAGAATGCAGACAATACAAATTATTTGTAAGAAGAAAGGGCAACGCTGCACAGATGACTGAGCATGATCAGTTTTCTGCCTGTGGAGACAGCAGGAATGACGATAACTGCAAGTGTGCGTTGTGTTTGTGTGCACATGTGTGTGGGGGGGCCAGTTGTTAAGACCCTCCCCACCACACACACACACACACACACACACACACTCTCACAACATCCTGTGGTTGGGGGGCAAATGCTGACAGTGTGTGCTTGGGGTCTGCCCTCCCCTCGCTCAGGCCTGTAATTAGCAAGGAAGCGTCAGGAGACTGTGCTTCCTGTCGGAGCGTCGACAGGTGTGTGTGCACGACCCTGGGGTCAGGCCCGACAGGCTCAGGCGCCCCATGACAGGCTAGTGATCACTCCCACAGCTAGGGGTGTGATTCAGCACAGAGTGTGTGCACATGTGTGTGCTGTGCACAGGGGCTCAGCGTTTAATATGTGCACAACAGGCTGCCAAGCTAAATGCAAATGGCACGACCGCGGCAAAACACCGGGCACAAAACGGAGCCAGCACCAACACATACTGGTGTTACTGTTGGGTGTTTTGTCTGGAGGATGAAAGCGAGGGAGCGTCTGTGGGAAGTCCCCGGTGGAGAAAGGCTGAGGTGTGTGGTGCATACCTGAACACCCTTAACTGCTTTTTAACTGCATTGCAAATTTTTGTTTTTGTTCTCTGCACCAGTGATTTTTAAGGCCGCGCGCACCCCGAGGGGGAACTTGCTCCGTCTCCCGGCCTCTCCCTCCCTCCGTCTCTCTCTCTCTCTGTCTCCAGCCGTCTGTCAACAGGGTTCTGGGTTTTCAGCACTGCTCCGTCAGCCTGCCGCGGCACGGCCTGCCTGCCTGTCTCCTTACCCCTCTCCTCTCTCCCCATCCCTCTCTACCTCCCTCCCCCTGTCTCTCTCTCGGCCTCTGTGCCCGCCCGCCTGCCCCTCCTCTCTCACGCCCCGAGTTCTGTGCCCCCGTGTCTGCTCTGCCCCCGTCTCCCCCCTCCTGGCAGACCCCACCACAACAGGCCTCCCACTTTTACGAACTGCCCCGTTCTGTTTGCCCTGGGGAGGATACCCCCGAAACGCTCCCGGGAAAGTTCACTTCTATTCCTGCACCAGCTGTGCCTGGAGTCCGGGCTCTGATGTGGCCAAGGAAGACATGGACACCCACACAGAGTGGCCGGAGGATAGTGTGAGAGAGCAGCGCAGCATCCATCCACTTTCCTTACTGCTGTAGTCTAACACAGGCTCGAGCTATACAGACAGCGCCACAACACAACAGATACTGTATAAATAGACATTATATATGATTAGGAACAAGTCATGGGTTTATTCTATCTTTAAAAGAGAAGAAAAGAGACACAACGTTTCGGCTGTGGAGCCTTGTGCGGGTGAGCAGTCTTCGGGTCACACTCGGAGAAGGCTCCACAGCCGAAACGTTGCGTCTCTTTTCTTCTCTTTTCAGCAGGGAATCAACCTTAACTTGTTCCTGATATATTATATACATATACTGTACATTACACTACACAGCAACAGAAAATAGTGCGGACGCAAAGCAAAAACAGGTCAAATATACCAGAACAAAAAAAAAGAGATACGATTGAGGGCTCCGGCGGTGCACACAACCGCCGCTCGGTCCGCTCGCTCTCTCCTCGCGCAGAACGAGCACGAGCCAGGCAGCGAACCGCGTGGGGTCCTGGGTAAGCGAGGCGCGTGGAAAGGGCCGTTCTGGGGTCTCTCTTGCTTCTAGTCCTCTTGAGCGCCGATCCTGGTTGGAAAAGTAGGCTACTGTGCGTCTGAACATCAAGAGGCGCTAACTCGTGCTGGGGAATACCTAAGCGCTTTCAGATAGTGGATTATATCAGCGCTGTATACCGTAGCAATAGGTTTTATTCTTGTCTTACTTATCTTAATTGTTCGCATACCTAATTAATAATAATAATAAAAGTCTACAGAGCTTTTTCCAGTGATAGATTTTGAAATTTAAACTTAAATGGATTTTGTAGGACCAACTTTACGGTCGATTACTACATTAAAAAATAAAAAAAAACGATTATTAGTAACATGGTTAAAAAGACAACGGTGAGTGGCGGAGGGCTGAGGTGTCAGTTTCAAATCTCACCCTTTCGCCCTCGCTCCACTGACAAAGCGTTAATAAGAAGAAACTGAAATTCGCCTGGTGTCTTGCTTAACGACGCGGTAGGAATTAAAGGGTCAAAAGAGTCTGACAGCAGAACGTGTCAATTAGGGCTGACCCCTGACCCGTGCTTTAGCCGGAAGTGTTGGGCTTTGGCTGAGGGGCGCGAGAGGCGGTGACCTTCACCGTGACCCCTGCCCCGTGTCAGCCGGTGTCAGGAGTCCGCGGGGCTGGTTTGCCCCAGTATAGCCTACGGGCACACAGCACACGAACCCTTTTTTACTTCTAAGTTGCCCCCCAACAACAACAACAACAACAACGAAGAATAAAAAACACGACTAGATATTTTTGCACGCGCCCCATCTCGTTTTGGTTTGAAAAAAAAAACCTGATTTCAACGTAGATTATACCTGAAAAGCAAGCGAATGATCAACAAAAGCTCTTATAACGCACTACTAGTAAAGTGATAATGAAGATTAATTAGCTCTGACCTTTTAACCGTGTAAGAAACCTCAGCCGTTGAAAAAGATTAGGTTTTCTTTGTTGATAGTCCATATTAGCAGCCGCGGAGCTATCAGCGCGCCAGGCCCGTCTCGGACATGCGCAACGGGCTCGTATATGAATCTTGATGGACACACTTTTCGAGATCATGGCATGTTAAGAGCAAGTTGCGTTTTCTTTCAGGCAGCAGTCTGTAATCAGCGGGAGCGACCTGCCATTAAGCACAGTTCAGCGCTCTGCTATTTCAGGGGAGAGATGCTCAGGGAGCTTCCCGAATACTCGGGTCGAGGGTTCAAGTCCCGCGTGGGGCGCTGCCGTGGCGGCCTTAAGCGAAGTATTAAGTATTAAGGGGGGCGGGCGAATCACCGACTGGTACTGCGGGAACAGCGAGCAGCGCCTTTCGAACGTGGGCCGTGAAGATCGCATCTCGCGATGCGCGAGTGGCGCGGGAGAGGCCCTCGCACGGGCCGGAGAGCAGCTCGCTCCGCCGCTGCCCGCCCTCTCACGCTGTGCCCCAGCGGAGCTCCGCACTGCCCAGGGTTTCTGAGAGGGTGACGTCAACGTCTGAGCCTCGTTCGGAGCGCTGAGCCCTGTTAGACGGGCGCCGTGAGTCAGTGTGGAGTCGCGGCCCAGTGGAAACATCGACCCACAACGAGAGCTGCAGTAAATATGCCATTAAATGAAAACGGCACTACCACACAGGAAGCGTTGCCCCGGGGACCGCTCCATCTTTCTTCCTCGTGGTCGATCGGGTCGGTTGATTTGATCTGGTCGATCTCGTAATCTCATCGAGACGATCGTGTAACTGGTCTAGAAGAAACAGCCTTCCCTTGTTAGGCCCTGCTAGGCGCAGTCAAGGAAGGGGGAAGGGGTTTTGTCTCAAGCCGGGTAAATTAATACGAAAACTGACAGGCAGCTGCTTTAAAAGTCACGGGCGTGATTTATTTTATTTATTTTTTTTGCGTCGAGGAGTTGAAACACTTCGTTTCCTCTCTACAGGCCCGTGGCCGTGTCCCCCTGCTGCCGCGCCTCTCAGGGAGGACGGACAGGTGTGGGGGTCGGGTCGGGTCGGGTCCGGCACGCAGAACCGGCGGCGGGTCGGTGCCACCTGGCATCACGCGAGGGGAGTGAGCGCGCTGCTGCTTGTTAACTGTAGAACAAACCACGTCCGCTGGTTTTGCGGTCCGTGTTCTTCCTGAAACACCTTGATTTATTTTTTCTCTTTGCTTTTGCTTTGCATCAACTGGCTATACAAAAAAAAAAACATTTTCAAATCCTGTGCATTTCCGCTGTTTTTTTTTTAACGATTACTTATTCAGTTTTTAAAATATATATATATTAAAACCGAAATGGAGGCACTTCTCTGAGACGTGTTTTTTTATGTTTGATTTTCATCCGTTTTTACCTTCGTGGTTTCAAAGTCAGACGCTCGTTTGGTGTGCGTGTCGGAGTCGGCGCTCTGCTGTTCTCCCGAAGTACAAACAGGGTTGTGTTTGAAAGTACGTGTTGTAATAATTAGCACGCCACGTGAAGTGCAACTGCTAACGTGAAACTTTGTATCTGTCATAAACTACTTCAAACCCCAGTGATAAACTATAGCCAAGGTGGTCAGGTGGAACACCATGGATTGAACCCATAAATCCTGTAAGGTTTGCTGGGATTTACGATGCCACTGCTGAATACCGCACCGCCACTAATCGTCCCATCACACTCCTGCTCCGCCGCTCTCTGCCTGTAGGTGTGAGACGAATCAGTGCCCATGCGGCGGTCTAGTGTGTTTCTGCTGTCTGCGTGTATCTGTGTGTTGCACGCAGGTTATGAGGGTGTGTGTGACGGAACGCGCTGCGGTGTCGGCCCGGGCGAGAGCGCGCCCATCGCGTGACAGCACAGCAACTGTCGCGGCTGAGTCCCGCCTCAGGGCGGAGAGGGTAGAGAAGGGTCGGGGGTGGTCGGTTAGTAATATGGGCTAACCCGATCAGAAACCTCTACGCGATCCACCCAGGCGCCGCCACAATAAATAACGTTTCGTCTTCTGTTTTCAGCGACTGTCGAGATGATGTTTATCAAAATTGCGCATTGTACATTCTCTCAGTACGGTGTGTTGAACTGGCTATCGGGAGGGGGCGCGGTCGGGATAATTACGTCATCAGACTCGTCCGTACTCGGGCACCGATAAGTTCATATTGGGAGATATTGCGCACTCCGCTGACTTCTCAACCATGGGGAATACGCTAACTAGACACATATGGAATTACCGTTTTCCCTCTGAAACTATTCGCCATAGTAACTGGAAACCGTTGCCTTTTGGACGTTCAAGTCGCTGTTTCTGATTACTATTGCTTTGGCTACTAGTACTGTTAAAGTACTGGGAGCTCCGAGGGTCTGCACGAGGGGCTTCATCTTGTTTTTTAAAAAAGTGGCGGTTTCAGTGTGCGAGCGCGCGAGTTGCAACGGCCCTTGTTCGTCCCCACCTCGGTCCCAGAAAGCGAGAGTCGTTACACTGTTGAATCGTCTGGGCTGTCAAGAGTTGTTTTAATAACCACGAAAATCAATAGATACAGCTTTCACGTCACATTTAGGTCAGAAAATGGGGAACTGTGACTTGGGTGCAGATTTCTCGGAACTGGAAAATGTCGCCACGAAACGACTATGGAGTGTATGCGGCGAGAGTTTCATTATCCCGTGGTTATGTGAACTGTCCTGTGTAGGGGGGGGTGTTTGTGATTTAGACCACAGACGGCTATTGTTTGCAGACTTTTCCCGTTAGGTCTCAACTGGAAAGGTTTTAGGTGACAGCCGCCGAATATGTAGAGGTAGTTGTTTCACCCATTAATACAGATGTTGTATTAGGTTAGGTTAAAAATGAGCCATTTTTCTTTCTCGAAGGAAAAAAGTTCTGTATATAATTCACATGAGTGCTGATGGGAGACTCTGGTGGTGAGATTGATGGGTTTTCTCGATCTAATGTGAGGTAAATAGGGCCTACTGTAAACTATCCCGTCAGTTCGGTTTCTACTGACAGGCGGGGCCTTGTTGACGTGCCGACAGCACGACTGCCTGCGGAGGACAGGCCCCTTATCCCCCTGTCTGCTAACACCTGCCCCCGAGTAGTCAAGTCATGTTTTAGCAGCGGAGAGGAGAAGAAAAAAACGCCTCACGCGGCTCTCTCTGGAAAACCCCGGGTTTTTAAGGCTTAGTCAAGGAGCTCTTTAAACTCCCTCCGCCCCCGGCCTCCAGTCCCCGAGACGAGCCCGCAGGGGCGCCGCCGAGCGGGGAGCCCCTCTCTCTCCCTCTCTCTCTGCGGCAGGTTGGGTCAGGCCGAGGGGGATGAGGTCATTGCGAGGCCTCGGTATAAAGAGCGCATTGAGCCCCCCCCTCCCCGGCGCATAGCGGCTTTTGTTTGCTTGACGGTCGAAGGTGCGAAAGGAGAGGGTCATCCCGTGTTTTTGTTGTTGTTGTTCCGTTGTTTTCGACTTGTGTGACTCACTAAAAAACGGCGCTTATTCGTTTTAGTTAAGTATTCATTAAGAAAGAAATAAGGTTTTTGTTATGTAAGTCATTCCTCCGCCTCCCCCCCCCACCCTCCATTCTTTCCCTTCTCGAGTACAGAATGTGCTGCTTATTAATGTTTTTTTTTAATATAAAAGATCTGGTCTTGGACGACGTAGGCTGCATAATAAAGTTAATAGCAGAAAACCTGTGAGGGAGCAGTTAAACTTATGTATTTCAAAACCATTTGCCTTTCGGAAAAAGAAATCTGTTTCTTTCTTTTTCTCCTTTCTCACTTTTAATTGGCCCTGTTTTGAATCGGAGCCGGCTCTGGTTAAGAGGCCTGGAATGGAACGTGGTAAACACATGTTTGCACTCATACACCATCTGGGTGCATGTTTTCCAATAAGCTGTTCGCCAGTGTTAAACGTTTATTGTCAGTTTCATATTTGAATGAATAGGGCTGTGTGGCGATGAATTGCTTGGTGCAGAAAAACCTGTCTGACTGTGACTGGTGGTACACAGTGAGTATCTGTACCTCAGACATACCGGCATCGCGATGGCTATTTCTATTGTCGTTGCTTGAAGGACAAAAGACAGGGAGTGTGCGGACAAAAGGGACAGACAGAGCCTATACTGCCAACAGCATAACGCACAAGCATTCGTATCATTGCTCAGTGTCAAAGAACCGGAGAAAAGTGACTTTAAATGTGGTCGAGAGTAATTCAAGGGAGGACAAACCTGTGTTTTATGGTGGAAGGGAGGAGGGAAAATAGGAGCTGAAGGTGGAAGGGATAGAGAGAGGGGTGTAGAATGGAATGATGGTGTTAAAAGAGCGGCTTCCTGGAAAGGAATGAACGAGAGAGAAAGAACAGAAAGAAAGAAGAGAAATCAAAGACATAAAAGAGGCAGTGAATGCAGAGGTGGGAGGACGGAGAGGAGAAAGCGAAGGGAGTCGGGGGAAGAGGAGAAAGAGAGGGGTGGCAGTGGTTACGGTGGCAGGGGTGGGGGTGGGTGCCTGTCTGTGCTTCTCCTTCCTGAAACGTGGCCACCCCAGCCGGCCTGCTCTCTGGATTCACATGTGGAACAGTTTACTGTAATGGAACTCTAAATTAGTGGTGGTTTGAAGCTGCCTGCAGCGGTAGGGTGTAATTAACTGGCTCTGTGGAAAGAGAGAGACGAGAAAGGGGGGAGGGGGTATGAGTGTGTGCTGGGGCGGCAGTCTCCCCCCGTGGGCACGGTGCCACTCTGTGGCCCTCTTGGTGCCCCCCAGTGCCCAGACCCTGTCACTACAGCCTGTGTGGTTTGTGGTAATTGGGCGGTACAGCCACTGAGCTTTAGGTTTTTATGAATTTTGTTTTTGTTTCGAGTGCACCATCCAGACTTTTTTCTCTTCTTGTTCTTTCCTTTTACACGCCAAAGCGCTTCCAAACTATAAATTCTTTGGCCCTTGTTTGTTTACCGCATTCAACCAGATCTCTGCCGCCACCCACTCATAAAACTGCGCCGGGGAAACTTGCAAATGAGTTGATCGCAACAGAAAAAAGGGTCTTTCAGCTCACTGTATGAGTCTCCTCTCACTGTATGTGAATTTTGCTGATGCTGAAGAGCACATCTAGGTTCCATGACCTGGGCTAGAGTTTAGGGCTGAGGGACTCGGGGGGGAGGGATGGAAACAGTGTGCTAGTCTGCTAGTCATGACAGGGAGGCAGTTTAAGAGCTGAGGGAATGAGAGAGAGGGGGACTGAGGGTTTGTGGGTAGAGCTGATGGGCTCAGAGAGACAGAAGGAGGAGGTGGCAGAGCGGGCTAGTGGCTAGATTTCAGGGAGGGGGAATAGAAAGAGGGACTGAAGGAGTTAAGTGGGTAACCGATTGGTCCTCTCCCTTGTGCTGTCGAACCCGAGTTTGGGGCCCTGGCCCGAGGGCAGCTGGGAGGGGGCTGGCTGCTGTGTCAGGCTGGCAAGGGAAACAGAGGAGCTCTTTATTGTGGAGTTCTGGTGATTTAAATCATATGGCATAGCCTGGGATCACAGAGAAATCTGGATTCCTTTAAAAAAACTGCAGAAACAAGAGTTTTCCCTCTCCTTCTCAACTCCCTCCCCCTTTCTCTCCTTTCTCCATCTTCCTCATCTTTTCCCTTCTCTTTCTTTGCCTGTGTCTTTCTTTCTCTCTTGCTTACCTGGTATGCTATCATAGACAAAAGCTGCACACATCTGGCCCATTTCTGGGCTGTGGAAAATCTTCCCTTGTACAAAGGCCAAAACACAGAGTGTGCATTGTTGTTAACTTTTTTGTTGTTCAGTTACGGTATAACCATTGACATTTTGTGTGTTCTTCCATAAACTCTTCTTGTTTTGAAAAGGAGTGCAATTTTCTCATTTAGATGTATTTATTCATCATGTAAAGTGTAAGATCGTTTAAGAACAATAATAACCTCCCATCATCCTTTTTTGTCTCTCCAGGTCAAAGGATTCTACAAATTCTCAAAGAGAAGAAGCTCTGTCTGTTTCTTGTCAGCCCTATCACAACCCCAAACCTCAGGCATTGCTCAATATCCTTTCCCCAGTCTGAATGTCGAAGAAGTACAGACCCTTGGCTTTTACAAGAAGACAGAACAAGGACTGAGTGAATCTTCACAGCCTGAGCTTGCATCAGTGGGCTCTCAGTCCCTGCAGTGTTCCTGCCTGAGATGCCATTGTATACTTGTGGGTGTGTGCCTACATAGACGGAACTACCTAGTCCCTTAGTTAGGCACAGTTACACACACCTCAAGCCAAGCAGTGTCCACAGCCTAGATTTCAGTGATACCTCAATCTCAAACATCTGTGGCTGATGCTAAACAAACCTGAACATTTTAAAACAGCGTAAGCTGCATATTGAGGATAGTTAGCCTTACAGTCCCTGTTTCAAAGCTTTAATTTTTTTTTAGTCCATATCTTTTTGGCATCTTTACTCTAAATTTAAATCGCTCTGGGATTATTGATAGGATTAAAAGAAAACCTTCCTGGATACGCTGGACTTTGTGTGAACGTTTGTATTTCCCAGATGAGAGACTGAGTGAGCGCACGTCAAATCAGAGACGGGTCAGGATAGAGAGTGTTCAACCTTTAGGTGAAAGTCGCACCTACTGCTGGCTCCTGCTCCATCACCTGACAGCTTGGCCTCTTCTCCGGGTGGAGGGCCTGTGGGGCGTCGTTTGCCATGGCTACCAACAGAGAGCGTCAAGTGGGTCACATGACCGGTTTTCCACCCGCCGTCTATCCCTTTGCCTTCAACTCCATCCGAAGCCACTCCCCCTTCGACCTCCTGGCCAATGGGAGTCTCTTCGGCAGATTTGGGGCGGACCTCCCCAAAGAGATGGCTGCTTTATGTAAGTTGACTATTACACTGCATAACAATTATCGGAAGATTTGTTATAAATAACTATCTGTATCTAATAAAAACTCCAAACAAACACTAAAGACTTTTGCATCTTATGACCCAGTTCTCTCTCTTTCTTCCTTTACATAGGCACCACCCTGACAGCCTCTGCTGTGGAGCATATGGTGTACCTGTGTTCTGCCTGTTCTCCTGTTCTTTCTCTTCCCCCTCTCTATCACATCACCACCTTTCCTCTCCATTCTCTTCTCTCACCCTTTCTCTTTTTATTCTGGGGTGGAATGGCTGCTCTGTTTCACACCGAGCATCTGTCATGCAGGTGCTCTTTCCTTTAAGTGCTTTGAAATCTTCGGTTACAGTCAAAAGAAAATTGCTGTAGAAACGGAACCTGCATGGCTTTGCACAGAGAGCAGTGTCAAGAAAGAGACTGGCCTCCTGGCAGCGAACAGACAGGCCAGCCTCTCATTAGTCTGGAAGCAGAAGCAGAACAAGGCTTTCTTTATATATGGGAGCTATGAAGTAACTCAGGGGTGAATGATATTTAAAAAAGATTTTTTTTTTTAAATCCCCGTGCCGAAATGGCTCCTTAACGTGGTAGAAAGCTGTCATACTTTCCACTGTGGGTCACAGGGGGAGCTGTTGTCCATCAGTGAGAGTCTCACTCAGAGTTCAGGAGCACTTTTTCCATTGTTGCAGTCCTGACAACCCCATCAGAGGCAGAACCACTGTTCCTTTGCCAATTATATGTATTCACAGCCCCCAACACACCTCCTCCTCGAGGAATTCAAATCCCTGTTGTGGACATGTATGGACTAACCTGTTCTTGGAATATAACCAAAAACTTGAAAATGATTATCATTGCATTTATCTCTTTAAGCTAACACTATGTATGTATGGGTCGAGAGGTTCAATAAATAGATGGATTTTTATGATGTGAGTGCTGTGAGGTGTAACGTGGACTGGAGAGCCAGTGCAGATGCCAGCGGGCGCTCGGGGAGCCCGTGGCAGTGCCGGTGTGTCTCCGCGGTGATGCTGTGCCGACAGTGACAGACAAGCACCGGGAGCTGTGCGTGGGCGGCCGATCCCTCTGCCTTTCTAAGTGCTGGGTGTGCCGCAGGCCGGTGCCTCTACCTGCTAATTAAAAAGACAATGCGCTGCTTCAGCAGTAATTGCGCGAGGAATTACACCTCCTTCCGTGTGTTTGTTTCAGCTTTCATCATTATTCTTTATTTTGCCAGAGTTTATGTTGCAAGCTGCCTTTTTCGTAAAAAAAAAAAAGCCATTTAATAGCTCAGCTCGTACGAGTGAACTCTGGCTGCCTTTGTTAATCACAGGGTTGAGAGGTTTTCGTAAGGACAGGCTTCCTGTGCTACAGTCATCTTCTGCTGGTTAAATCCTAGCTCTGGGCGGTGGGTCATAGCTGATCATTTTGATTTCATATAGCGCCCTTTTAAGTCGATTGCTTGTATTCTGCCTGTCCATTCTGGTGTCGGCACCTTCTGTCCCATATTAGTCCCATTATTTCCCAATCTCACCAGCTCTTTGCCATCCTCCTCAGGCCCTTCAGTGTGTGTTATCCCTATGCTGAGTGACAGAAGAGGGTGTGATAAAGCTCCTGTGTTAATTTAAGTGTTGATTTAAAGATGGAGATAGCAGTTCTACTAGGGAAGGTGGGTTTCAAATTTGTTGTTGGGAGCCTCCGCATTCCCTCCCCTAGCATCACTGGATCTTGGCATGTCTGCATCCTTTACAGGCAGCTTTGTGCTGCTCGGGTCCATGTTTTAGGGGTGGAGAATGGCGGAGGCTTAGTATCAAAATTATTATTGTATAGTGCTTCTATATTACTTTTCTAATTTTAGCTTGGACATCTCATGGTCAGTAACGTGGAGAGGCATACCATCCACAGCAGGGGAGGATATCTATATTTTGATTTCCTAGACCGTTCTGTATTTGATAAAAAAAAAATGTGCACACACACACACACACACACACACACACACACACACACACACACACACACACACACACACACACTGTAACCCTCCTTCCCCCCATTTCTCGGCACCTCTCCTCCTTGCCCTCTCCATACTCCTGGCCCCCCTCTCTCCCAATCCCCTCTGGTCAGGACTTGTCTGAGCAGTGAGCCAGTCTTTCAGCTGTCAGTCAATTCCCCTTTCAACCCCCCCCCCCACTGCTTTGGAGTTAATCCTTGCAGTATTTTAGGAAGAAGCTGAAAGACAGCCCCAGGGTTAGGTCTTGGTGTTGAGGAATCTGGGAACACATCCTGCCTGTAAAACACATATATTCATGCACACACATGTGCGCTGTCTCTCACACACACTTTGTTATAACTCGTCTGTATTGAGTTGTAGTCGTTTTTTAAACACAAGTATTCATGGGGTGTAAAAAGTGACAGTGCTTTGGAGCATGGAATTGCTTAAATAGGTCAAACAAATACCATAAATTAAAGAGGTTACAAATGAGTGACCGCACCATATATTGAAACAATGCCATTGGTTAGACTTGTAGTCATTAAGCACAGGGGTGAGTTATAGAGTTCCAATATAAGGGTTTAGGATTAAAGTTCTGATCACAGTTAAGACAAACCCTTGTTAGGAGATGTACTAGGCTTAGAGCAAAGTCTTGAGTTAAGGTTGGGGCTGGCTTAAGGTTCTTCATAGGAATGAGCTGTTGTTCCCTTCGGTGTTAGAATTAGTGTGAGGGCTTGGAGTTGGGTCAAGGTCAAAGAAATGGCTATATGATTTAGGGGTCAGATTAAGAATAGGTACAGCAATGTGGTACCAGCTGGATGTGGGTAAGGGCTACAATTAGGACAAGGATTTGGTTTGGAGTGGGCCTAGGGTTGTGCATAAACGTAGGGTTAGTGCTGCTTTTTAATATTTATTATTACTATTAGGGTAAGTGTTCTTTACTGTTGGATTACAGGTTTTTACTGCCTGGCATTTCTAAAAATCCTTTCCAGGTAATTAACGTGACCCAGAAAATTCAGCTTTGGAAGAAAAATGTAAACACAGCACATGTCATTTCAAGGCAAAATATCAGGTCTTATTTTGCTCACTTTTTTGTGATTTAAGAGTGGGACCTGCCCTGTTGTGGTCAGTGTTTTTAAAGCAACCAGAGTCAGTCTGTAGGCTTGACTTTTGGAGTGCAGAACAAAATGACAAATAATGCTGCGGCCCAAGAATGAAAAGCTGCAGAGTCTTGGAGTGTTCTCTTTATTTTTCAGTAGGCCGAGGCCTCATGCACAGAGAGTAGTCAGGGGCACACCTACTGTGCGTGAGCTGCGTTTCCAAGGAAAGAGCAGCACTGACAGGTTAGAGCAGCGTGCCACAGCTGCACAGTTGGCAGCGTTTTTGGAAATACCTGTTTAACATACAAAGATGGAGACGAGAGAGAGGGTGAGGGTGAGAGGAGGAATGAGGGAAATATATGCAGTCTTTCATAAGATTGTGATCACCTGATCTATATATACTGTGTCCAGTATACACGTATACTTGTGTATGAGTTCCTAAATCATTTTTTTATTTCATTTTGTGTTTGCCTCTTGGTTTCTGTACATATTTTTTCTTGTAATTCTTAAGTTTTCAATTATTTAGTTAAATTCAGTAAATGTTCCTTTATTGACATGTTTTTACAGAATTGACAAAGCTGTTGCTTTGAGAATCGAGCAAAAAAGGGACAAAGAACAACATTATGCAATTCAGTTCTGAATTGCCTGGTCATACAGCTGTGATCAAACTTCTAGCTGTGATCTTTTGTAATAAGCCAGATATTTATAGTGTAATAAATATTTCCCACACCAGGTGCACTTGTAGGAGTCAGTTTGACACAGGCATGTCATACTTCCATCATCTAGTTACAAATGAAAGGGACAATTTTCATCATACATATTTTATAAGGCCTCTGTAGTTGTCTCCGTGCCACACTGTGAGTGCTTCATTATCCATTAGTTGTGTTTTGCTTTTCACACTTTTTGTTAGGTATGGGCTTTTCACAGGGAGTATATATGCGTTTGTGTGTCTCTCTTTGCAGCAACATGTTTTTAGGCAGTGAGTGAGAGTTGGTGTGTCTGTGTAAGCAAGTGTCAATGTGTCTATGTCAAAGGCTGTTATCAAGTTGCCCCCTGTCATTATCTGAGCTCTTCAAACAAACAGCTGGAAGCCCATTACTGCCACTTATGATGAGATAACATCTGGACTGAGCACTTTTTAGCTTCTACTGGGGGTGCCGCAGAGGGAGTGACAGAAAGAGGGGGAGGTAGAGAGTAACTCAAATAGTCCTGGGTCATATTACACAGCATGAGAAAGAGAGAAAAAAGTGGACTAACCTTTAAAACGTGACCCCACACACACAAAGCCTGAAAATCTTGGGGCCCATACTCCTTATGGATTACCTCTTGAGAATCTGTAAGGAGTTTTACCCACAGATCCTGAAGGATATCTGCCTGTGCCCTGTAGTTTGTTTTCTGAGAATCCTGTAGTTTTAGTTACAGTCTTGTGATTGAGGTAAATATTTAGTGAAAATCTAATCAATCTCATTCATTTGTTTAAACTTTATGATTTTGTTTTTAAGTAAGGTTATGACCCTAGATTTAAAAAAGAAGCTGTAGAGCACAAAGTAAAATTAATAACTATACCTGTTGAGTCTTGTCTTAAAGTCTTCTGGAGCACTGTATTGAAGGTTATATTTCTTTTCCTTTTGCACTTTACTGCCCCTATAGGACACTAAAGAAACTGTCGCTCGGTTTAAACACAATCTTAAATAGAAACATACAGTCAAGCAGACACACATACAGACATGCCAACACAAATATATTCACACACACACACTCCATAATTAAAAACACACACAGATACATACGCACTGAAATAATCACACAATCCCAGGCACGAAACATTCTTTTACTCACACTGTCGGATACGTACACTAGTACAAACACACACTCTCTGACCCGCAGTCACACAATAAGACACACAAAAACTCTCTCACACAGGGAAAGTGAGCCGTCATGCCGGTTCTTGAGCCTCAGGGGGGATATAAAAATTAGAGACTTTCTAGTGGGAAGTGGTTTAAGTTGGAATGGAAAAAGGAGCATTAAAAAATGAATGCCACATTTTTATGGAAAAAAAAGATAACAGGAAAATAAAGGTTACTTCAGTGTTTAAGCCACTGAGCACAAACAGCACATTGTACCTACTTATTTATTTTTATAAAACTTGATTTGAAGTGTTGGGTTTCAGCCAGCGCTTGCTCTGAACTGGCAAACAACTTTGTGTGTGTGTGACAGAGAAAATGTACGATTATGTCAAAGTGTATGCGCTCTTTCCCTGTTAAGAATAGTGTCTCATTCTCTCTCCCAGTCCATCAGCCTTAATCACTAGCACACAACAGCTCCCTCTCTCTCTTCCAGTACCTCATCTCTAAGTACTAGCCACCCCTCTCTCCTAGTTCCTCATCTTTAATCATCCACCCATTCTGCCACCATCCCTGTCTGAATTCTAAAATCTAGTGCACACTGCCTCCCTCTGCCAGGCTCCCTGAGTCTCACAGCTCTAATCAGTAGGTCTGCCACTCTTTTTCACAGTCTTTCATCTTTAATCACTCACACTTGCTGCCTTCCGGACTCTATGCTTTAACAGTTTCCCTTCTTCTCTGCCGTTGGCCTTATTTTAATAATTGTGATCCTTGCATTTATATAGCGCTTGGTCCCCCCCGAAAGGATCCCCAACTTTTCATAACGGAGAGAACCCAGTTCATCCAGCTGAACCCACCTGGGTGACACACAGCAGCCAGTCTGCACCAGCAATCCCACTACACAGCAGTGCAGAAGTGAGAAGTTGCTTCAGAATTGAATTAAGGATAAACCTGATGCCAGATTTTAAAGGCCTAGAGTGGAATTTTATCCAGGACAATGAATGTTATAACCCAAGTTTATTAATAGTGCCATTGGATATTTAATGACCAAATAGTCAGGACCTCACTTTATTGAATGATCCTATTAATGAGCAGTACCCCCTACAACACAGTGTCCTTGGTCACTAGTTAGGGAATGTTGCCATTTATTTGGATATTCTAGCAGCTCTACTTACAGCAGCATCTCATTTTTCCTTAGAAGTCTTTCATCCTAGTACTGACCGCCTCCGGCCCTGCTTCTGAGATCTGACCAGATCAGGCTCCTAGATGGTAACACGTCAGCACTTCAGTTGTGCTTTCCTTTGCATCTTACAGTTGAAGTGAAAGAGAGGTGGTTGAAGCAGAGTCAGGTGTCAGTAATTGTGAAAGGCTAGGAGTGACTGTCAGTCTGGGGTTGGCAGTTGAGCTGGTAAATGTCAGCCTGGGACACCCCCATCCCAGTGCTGTACACGTACTTTCACAATGAGTATTCTCTGACATTGCCAACCAGATGTCCTGTTCCTGCCACAGCAGTTTAGCTGTAGCTAATCTGGGTCTCAAGGCTTTGTTGTTCTAACAGATTTTCTTCCTTTTTTATTATTTTCATGGAGATTTTATGAAAGAAATATCAAATCAGTCTGGACAGCCCCTACACATCCAGTTACTCTCCCTTTTTTCTCTGCCTCTGTCTCTCTTTGTTCCTCAGCTCTGACCACTTCACACAGTCAACCTGTCTTTCCTCCTTCCCTCACAGGTCTTTGGTTTATAAATGTAGAATAATCTAATATTTTTGTTATACTTACCTGACTGGAAACACAAAGAGGATGATGAGGAAGTGTAAGTATACTCTGATTCCACTGCCTTCTCTCCACTTGTCTTTCAATACTTCACAGGCAGTGCAGCCCTGTACTGGAGGTTTAGCGTTGATTGGAAGAGAGGCACCTCTGTCACTGACAGCCCTGTATGACTGTAATTTCCCAGGAGGCCGGAGAGGTCATTGTGAGCAGAGACAGTGCTGGCTGACTAGTTCCAACCCATCCTCTGAGATGCCACTGCTTGGAGAATCCCAGTTACAGTCGGCTAGTAACATGACTACACAGCCTCGGTCATATTACACAGCATGAGAAAGAAAAAGGTCAACAAACCTTCAAAACTCTACCCCACACGCACAAAGCCTGAAAATCTTGAGGTCCAAGCTCCTTATGGAATACCTCTTGAGAATCTGCACGTGACTGTACTTTCCCAGGAGGCTGCAGGGGTCACTGTGAGCCAAGAGAGCGCTGGATGGCTAGTTCCATCCCAATCTCTGAGATACCACTGCTTGGGGAGTCCCAGTTACAGTCAGCTAGTAACACGACAGCCTCCCTTCTCTCTGACTCTCAGCAGTGACCATTACTGCCTGCTGTGCCCCCCTTCTCCAATGTCCTTTGCTCTATCCTAGAACCTACAGTACCTCTTTTTTTCCTTCCGAGTTCGATAGCTCTGTCTGCCTTTCTGTCTGCTCCACCATGCCCTGGGAGTGGGGAAGACATGTGCTGAACCACTGTTCTGATTGTGCACACATTGCACAGAAGGATAAAGTAACCATGAAAAAACAGCAAGGTCTGTGAAAGATAAATCACTGTTCTCAATATTGCCCCAAAATAAAAAGGGAACGGTGAGTTAGCAAATCCTGGAAAGGACATCAAAAGTCAGATCAAACCCTTTTAATTTATTTCGTACTTTTCCGCACAGAACAGAAAAAAAGAAGTAAATACGTTTTGAAAGCACCAAGTCACTTTTTGCTTGGAAGGTCTTCAGTACGTCTGGTCTGTTGATGTCATTTTTTCTTGGAAGGCATGAAAGTACAACATGAGTGAAAAAACTGAAGGAGAGAGACTGGCAAAGAGAAACACAGAAAGAGCGCGGGCGAGCCTGCCCGATGACAGATGAAGATAAAGAGACCGTCTTTGAAGATGGGTGGGGTTTTTCCGTGAGGTTGCACTGGGCACGTGTGGGACAGTGACGGGGCAATGGCGAGGGAGGGGGGAGGGTCTCCAGGATGGCAAGGGTGGGGTATGTGAAAAGGGCATGGTCAAAAAGTGTGTTGGGGGGGGACGTCAGGACTCTGCCAACCTGAGAGGGAGAGAAACAGAATCGAACTTGTTCACTTTGCAAAACCACAACAGTTTTTTTATCTATAGCATCTTAACTGCCATTTTCGTGGTTGAATTGTTGTTCAATAAATGTAGGTCAGGCCCATCATTAATAAGTGTAACAATAAGAGTAAAAAACAAAGTGTTAATAAACAATATTTATTAGGCTTATTGACCTTGTTTCAGTTGCCCTGACCTTGTTCTGTGTTCAAAAGGCTCTCCATCTAGATTAAGGGTTGTGGAGAGTCCCAGTCCAGTTAGTTTACAGGTTGCCCCATATCACCTAGTATTTAAACATTAGGAAAACGTCTGTAAGATAATTTCAATAAAGCAGGTGCTTAGTTCAATAAAGGGGTCCCTGAATATTGAACGCTAAAGGGGCTTCTGGTTGTAGTGTCAAATAATCTTCTTCATTAAACAACAGATGATTCATTGTAGTTAAATTGTTCCAGGTGTTTAAAAATGGATTATTTAAGGACTAACGATGAATACTGTTGGACGGGGGCTCTCCAGGAGCAGAGTTGGAGATCTTGCCCTGGATTAAATGTTCAGTATTGTGTGATATACTGATGCAGAATGTCTGCAGTCATGTTCCACCTCAGAGTTGGTTGTTTCCAACATTTCTTCATTTCTGTGTGCGTTTCAGCTGTATCTATATTTATTGCAGAGCCAAGAGCAAGTACTTTCAGATGATTTCTGTGAAAGGTGCTATATAAAATATTTTTTTTTTTATCATTCAGCAGCACAGTTCAAGGCAGAAATTGGCAGTGACTGACCTCCCTGCTGCTCTAATGAAGTGCTGGTGGGTGGCCATGCAGTGTTATCCTGAGTGCTGAAGGGCTAGCATTGTGTCACAGGAGTCCTGCACGCAGACTGGGGGTCCGGCTTTCTCCCTGAGGGCAAGGCACAGTAACACATCCCTCTTGTCACTCTCACACACACTGAGGCTATTGAGGGACCTTCGGCTAACTCAACATGATGCTCACAGCAACATGACATCATTGCTGAACATTAGGAAAAAAACATTCAAGTCAGGTTTTGGTTTCATGCAGAAATGATGGATCTCACAATTCCTTAAAAATAATTACTCATTAATTAGAGACTTTTTCAGAGTGATTTACAGAGGAAATCATACCCTGACAACTACTACTGCAGGGTTTCTTACAATAGGACCTTGTTTTGTGTGTTGTAAGCTGGATGGAGTAACACCGAGGTTCAGTAAATTTCTCAAAGGTAGAACACTGAGTCAGTGACATGCTTGAACAGGGAACCTCCTGGTAACAAAGCCTTTATCTTAACCACCGAGTCACCAAGCTTTCTCTTTCACAGACATTCACTTAAGAATAATCCATTTTATCATTTAAAAGTTTAACAAGTCTGTATTGGTCAAAGTAAATTGAAACAGAAACAGCTCTTAATTACTGATTAAAGGCAAGCAATGGGTTGCATGTACACCAGCACAGTCCAGCAGGAGGCACTGTTGTGCAGCATGACAGAGATCCTTCCATTCCTAATTTCTGTACCCAGCCCAATCTCTAGTGTCAGCCCTTTCAGTTAGCAAAGCAGCTGGATAGTCAATACAACATCCACACAGTCAGACTGTCAGATAGTCTAACAGTCTGACTGTTAATCAAGCAGTAAGTCACTCAGTAGGACAGCCAGACAATGGACAGATCTTGACTTCAGATAATAGGTAAATCAGTCAGTCACCATTCAGTCGGTTAGCAGTGCCACTGGAGAGTGAATCAGCCTGGAAGGGAAACTTAGCTCTCTTGGTATGCAGTGGTAACGTAATAAATCATGTTTAGTCTCAAAAATATTGATGGAATGCAAAGAACAAATATGTTTAAACTGTGGTGAATGCTAGCTGAAAAGATCATATCTCTATAAACTCAACGGCATTTACAAGAGACAGGAAGACAGGAAGGGTGTCTCTTAAAGAATATTTGGGAAGTAGAATAACCTTAGTAAATCATATTGAATCTAAAATAAAAGAAATACATGAATAGAAAATGATCAGACATGCTCTTTAAAAAGGTGCAAGGTTGGGGGAGGTGGACCACAACCCAAGCCCATTTGAGGAAATGCCACCCATGCTGTGCTTCAGGTGGGAAAACATGGGTGCTCTGTTGGCTGAAGGTATTTTTTGTCTTGGACTTCTAGTTTTTCTAGAGATATGCGGGGTGAAATTGTGAAAATAAGCATATAGCACGATGGGTGCATTTTCAAGGAACACGGATGTAATCGTCCTGCAGTTTTGTTGTCGTATGAAGGGTTCAGCCATCTTGGCAGATCACGGACTGAAGTTTCCAGAACACGAGGGTGAGAGAGACTTGAAGAATTTCTGATTCTGTTTTTTTTTTTCAGCATTAAAATTTTGGGGGTCTTGCAGAGACGTTCTAGATTTTCCTTTAGAAGTCCCCCGTCGCTGTGTTATTGTGCAGCCCAGAGAGGCATGCCTCAGTAACCTGAGCCCTGAGGCAGGAGAAGACAGTCCTGTGCTGCTTGTCTCTGTCATCGGACCAGGCTTCTTCCAGCACATCCCCCGTGTCCAGACAGGCAGGCCAGGCTCTTCTTACCTGCCTCCAACCGTCCTGTTGGTAAAGACAGCACCAGGGCGTGTGGCGTGTAGGTGACTGTGTTTGTTGGTTAGTGGCAATCCTAAAGGGTAATAGGAATGGTAGACAATAGTGTTGATTAAGCAGGAAACACAGTGAGCATTGGAATTAGGAAAAAACAGTGCTATGTGTATTTTCACAAAGAAGACAACAGTCCCTGATTCGTTTATAAATGTATTTAAAAAATAGTGTGTTAACCCTCTGCTGCAGTAGATTGGAAGGCAAGAAAGGTCGTATGACTTGGTCAGGGGTGCTGTTTCCCACTGCCATACCTGGTGTCACTGTGTGCTTGTTTTTACAGAGTGTTAATGTGGACACTGGTGTCTCAGTGTGTAAGTGTAGCCTTAGCAGGAGTTTGTGCTAGATACATATACACAGTGAGCAAGTGAGAGAGAGAATGGGCCTCTCCTTTCCTGTCTGCTTATAGCTCCCCACTTCTCTGTTTCTAGTTCTTGGGGGGGTAAGTGGAGGGGAGAGTAATTGTCTCAAGGTGTGGATAGGACAGGGACAGGGCCATGTTGAGACTGTACAGCACTCCTTCATGACAGACAGAGAGAAATGAAAAGTCTGTGAGAGAAACTAGCAGAAATTCTGGAGTTGACAAGGGAAAATGCAGAGACTGAAGAAACAGCAGTGTGGAAAGAAAGGAAAAATAAGGGAGGAACAGAGGGGCAGTAGACATGTGGTGACAGGGGGCAAAGCAGGAGAAAAATGTGGTGGGAGATGGAACAGAGAAAGAAAGCATCGAAAGAGAAGCATAGACTGTCTAAAACCTGCAGTAGAGAAACATAAGGAAAAAATACACATACTGTATAGAGAGATTCCAGAGAAAGTACTGCACCAAAAGAGGGGATGAGTGTGAGAAAGACTGGAAGAAGGGAAAATAAAGTTGTGGAATACAGGGACTAGCACAGAGAGAGCAAGAGAAAGAGAGGGAGAGAGGGAAGGGCAGGATAAGTTTGGGGGGAAAGTTAGTGGCCCACTGGGGGTGTCTTGTAGAGTTCAGGCTTCTCGAGCAGGGAAGGAAAAGGAGGAGGGAGTTAGGAGGGGGGTAGTATGAGTGTATTAAATATCCAAACTAACTTCCCTGGCAGCTGAGGACTTGCTTTAATTTAACGGACCTGCCCAGTGAAGTTCTGTCAGACTGAACTGACGCTTTACAGAGAGAGAGAGAAGACGTGAGATTATTAAAAATAATGGAAAAACAGAGTAAGGAATAAAAGTGGCAGAGAAAGGAGAGTGGGATGTAGGGTTTTGGAAGGCTGAAAAAGAAAGATTTTCACAGAAAAACAGTACTCAGTATTAATGTTGATGTCTGCATTGTGATTTATCGAATTGCTGAACAGAATTCTTCAGTAGAGCTGATAGGTCAGAATAAACACATTCTTAAAAATTGAAACCTAATTTTAGTGCATTAAACAGTTAACAGAACTTTGTTAACTTTAAAGTAGTTTTGGTGAAATGACTGAGAGACAAAAGGGGGGAGGGAGAACACGAGAGAGAAAGGGATTGTGTGAGCAGTACAATATGTACTGGTTTGGGCAATAATAATTGAATCTAGAGGCCATTCCAATAAAAGCATGATTGAATTAAGCGGGGGAAGGGGAGAGAGGACTGATGTGAGGAAGCAAAGGAGCAGAGCGGAGCGCTGGGCATTAAGAGGGAGAATGAAAGAAAATGAAAGTGATACACTGAAGCTGAAAAAACTGTGGAGAATGAAATCGAGAATGTCGTTCTCCCTCTCTTTTATTCCATTTGTGACCAGGACACCCTGTCTTGGACATCGCTCTGTGTCTTTCTCTTTCATCTCAGTTGCGACCTGGACACCCTATGACATTTTGTCTCGGACATCTGTCTCTGTTCTCTGTCTGTCTCTCCCCTTACTGCAACCGAGACCAGCTCACACCCTGGCACTAGCCCTGACTCGATTTTTCTGTTTCCTTCTCTCTCTGCAAGACTTTCTTTCGGTCTCTTTTCAGTTACAGATGGTTGGTGTCCGAACCCAGTTCAGACATGCTACCAGCTGAGATCTGGGGACCAGGGATCTAGAGCTGCAGGGCTGTTTCACCCCCCAGGATGGGCATAGTCTCTGAGCTAATCAGCGTGCCCTTTGGAATTCACTATGGATCTGAAGCCGAGGGGCTGGGGGTAGGATCGTTTGATAGGAGAAATGAGGAGGAATTCAGGATTAGGGAAGGAAAACAAAATAAGTAAGAAAAAGTTAAGGCCAGAGGGAAGGAGAGAGAAGAACACATAGAGAAATAAAGAGAGGGAAAGATTTTTTTGTTTTCTTTGTTTCCAAAGCCTTTTCTTCTGATAGAGTTAAGTCAATAAACAGTACCAAAAATGTGATGTTCCTAAATACATCCAAGATGTGAAAAAGAGAGAGAGGGAGAGAAAAAGGGAGGGGGGAGAAAGAAAGCAAGAAAGTATGAGAGAAGGGAGGGCAGAGAAAAACAGAAGGAGCAAAAAAAATAAAAAGAGAAAGAGGGAGGGGGTCTGAGTGTGTGTTTACTGAGAGCCCAGCCAACAGCACAGATTGACAGGAAATGGTGTCTTTTCAGAGTCTACCGGACTGTACCATTTTTGCCAGCGGAGGGGGGTGGAGCTCCAGGCAGATTTAGCTGCTTGCAAGCTGCTGATACAGTATGAGCACTGGCAGCAACAGAGACACTTAGATGACATCAGATGACCTTTCTGTGTTGTCTTCTTAATTTGAACAAGTTTTATTTTAGGCAGTGCTTTTTCTAGGTGAACACTATCTCATAGTGCTTCACAGTTTACTTTACAACAATGGCTATGGTAACAGTGTAGGGGAGTTATATTTTAAGTTCATTTTAGTACTACTTTTAAAACACCTATATAAATACATCACCAAAAGAGGTGATGTTTCCGTTTTAAACTATACTATTGGTGATAAATTATTCATATTTCCTTGGTCCTGGAAAATTGAAAACTATTGAAAGGTAATTCAGAACAAATTGTTAGAAATTGTATTTTGGAAAAGAACAAAGAAAGAATGTCTAAAATTATTTTCTATTCCACATATTTTCTAAGTGGATAATTATGTGCCATAAGCATATTGACTAAAAATATATTTTTACATTATACTAAGTTAGTACAAGTAAGGTTTGTATGAAGGTAAACTAAATAATACCTTCATTGACCATTGTACAGGAACTTTGAACTTTTTTAGTTTTCATAAGTTTGTAATGATCTTCCAAAAATAAAGCAAACTACAACTGTGAATGTATCTTCAAGTACAAGTCTTACAAGGGTGGTTGAATCTGCAGTGATGGTAGCATTGATCCCTTTTGAAAGTGGTAATAGCAAGGGCAACCACCCTGTTCTCTGTCTCCCTCTGTCTCCCCTGTAGTCACCCTGTACTCTGTCTCCCTCTGTCTCCCCTGCAGTCACCCTGTACTCTGTCTCCCCTGCAGTCACCCTGTACTCTGTCTCCCTCTGTCTCCCCTGCAGTCACCCTTGACTCTGTCTCCCCTGCAGTCACCCTGTACTCTGTCTCCCTCTGTCTCCCCTGTAGTCACCCTGTACTCTGTCTCCCCTGTAGTCACCCTGTACTGTCTCTCCCTCTGTCTCCCCTGCAGTCACCCTGTACTCTGTCTCCCTCTGTCTCCCCTGCAGTCACCCTGTACTCTGTCTCCCTCTGTCTCCCCTGTAGTCACCCTGTACTCTGTCTCCCCTGCAGTCACCCTGTACTCTGTCTCCCTCTGTCTCCCCTGCAGTCACCCTTGACTCTGTCTCCCCTGCAGTCACCCTGTACTCTGTCTCCCTCTGTCTCCCCTGTAGTCACCCTGTACTCTGTCTCCCCTGTAGTCACCCTGTACTGTCTCTCCCTCTGTCTCCCCTGCAGTCCCCCTGTACTGTCTCTCCCTCTGTCTCCCCTGCAGTCACCCTGTATTCTGTCTCCCCTGTAGTCACCCTGTACTTTGTCTCCCTCTGTCTCCCCTGCAGTCACCCTGTACTGTCTCTCCCTCTGTCTCCCCTGCAGTCACCCTGTACTCTGTCTCCCTCTGTCTCCCCTGCAGTCACCCTGTACTGTCTCTCCCTCTGTCTCCCCTGTAGTCACCCTGTACTCTGTCTCCCCTGCAGTCACCCTGTACTCTGTCTCCCTCTGTCTCCCCTGCAGTCACCCTGTACTCTGTCTCCTCTGCAGTCACCCTGTACTCTGTCTCCCTCTGTCTCCCCTGTAGTCACCCTGTACTCTGTCTCCCTCTGTCTCCCCTGCAGTCACCCTGTACTCTGTCTCCCTCTGTCTCCCCTGCAGTCACCCTGTACTCTGTCTCCCTCTGTCTCCCCTGTAGTCACCCTGTACTCTGTCTCCCCTGCAGTCACCCTGTACTCTGTCTCCCTCTGTCTCCCCTGCAGTCACCCTGTACTCTGTCTCCCCTGCAGTCACCCTGTACTCTGTCTCCCTCTGTCTCCCCTGCAGTCACCCTGTACTCTGTCTCCCCTGCAGTCACCCTGTACTCTGTCTCCCTCTGTCTCCCCTGTAGTCACCCTGTACTCTGTCTCCCTCTGTCTCCCCTGTAGTAACCCTATACTGTCTCTCCCTCTGTCTCCCCTGTAGTCACCCTGTACTCTGTCTCCCTCTGTCTCCCCTGTAGTCACCCTGTACTCTGTCTCCCTCTGTCTCCCCTGCAGTCACCCTGTACTCTGTCTCCCTCTGTCTCCCCTGTAGTCACCCTGTACTCTGTCTCCCTCTGTCTCCCCTGTAGTCACCCTATACTGTCTCTCCCTCTGTCTCCCCTGTAGTCACCCTGTACTCTGTCTCCCTCTGTCTCCCCTGTAGTCACCCTGTACTCTGTCTCCCTCTGTCTCCCCTGCAGTCACTCTGCACTGTCTCTCCCTCTGTCTCCCCTGTAGTCACCCTATACTGTCTCTCCCTCTGTCTCCCCTGCAGTCACCCTGTACTCTGTCTCTCTCACCTGCAGTTATATTGTACTCTCAGACCCTCTTTTTCTCTCTCCCTCAGTCACCACACACTCACGCTCTCTCTTTGTCTCTCTTTCTGTTTCAGTGGTGGTTTTGGCCTCTGTGGCTGTACTTTAATATGGTTATGATTAGAGGGGGTTCTGTTCTGTAACCAGAGAAAGGCACTTATTTACTAGAAGGAAATGGGGGAGGGGCAAAATAAAGTGAGAGAACTAGGAAATTGTGGAGGACAAAGGGGTGGGGGGGTAATATTTTATGTTCAAAGAAGATGAAAAAAGAGAGAGAGAGAGTGGAAAATGAAAGAAAGTTTGTCCTGTAACCAGATTAGACAATGCACAGCCCCTACTACTCAACACACACCCCTCCCTCTCCTTCCTCCCTCCTTCTCCCTCTGCCTCAGTCCTCTCTCCTCTTCTCTCCCCACCTGGTTCCCTCCCCCTGTGAGGGCCTGGGCAGTTGGTTTGATCCACAGTATCTGGGAGGCAGTGAGTGTTGTGTGAGCCTGTTATTTAGGTCTGTTTCAGCAGACAGCGCACAGCTAGCCCAGGGGCAGGAGGAGACTACAGGAGCCAGCCAGGAACCAGCTCTACGAAACAGGCTGAAAGGGGGCTTATGCTGGAGGACGGGAGAGTCAGACACAGTTCTGCTTGGTGCCCACTGAGAGGCGGGTGTGAATTGCACAAGGGGTGGACTTGCAAATTGGGGGAGCAAATTAAGATAGGAGGTGCCAAACCAGTTTTGCTGCGCTCTGGGGTTTGTTTTTGTTTTTAGTGGGTTTTTCTGTGACGTGTGGAAGGCGAGTCCAAGGGAAGGGGCAATTGACCGGTGGAGGGGTGGGGGGGGTGTGAACAAGTGGACCATGTTTGACTGTATGGAGGCTCTGGGGATGGCCCCCCGGCAGCTCTACGACGTCACCAATCGGGGTGCCTGCATGCTGCGCAAGGCGAGCCCCTTCTTTGGGGGTCTTGACCCCTTCGCCTGGACTGGGACGGCCAGTGTTCAGTGTAAGTGGCCCATTGCATCCTTATCTCTCTCTTTCTCCTGCTCTGTCTTGTTTGCTGTCCCCCTTTTAAACTAACAACCCAATCAAGATTCTTCTGTACTGACTGTATTAGAGACTTGGGGAGGGTTCCTTCTATGTGGATTCTTAGAAAAAAAACAGAAAAGCCCTTATTAGATTCAGCCCTGGTACAGTACTAAACACAAAGTTCAGACACTTCACACTGAGATTGTTTATGTATGTGCACATACGGTATCTGAGTATTTATTTTCCTCTGAGTGCCTGTAAATAATGATGAAAGTGTGCTGAATAGAGCCACTTAAACTGACATACTCATATTCAAAACGGAAAGAAAGAAGATTAGTTGGGTAGAGAGGAGAGGAAATCTGACACGTACTGAAACAGACAGTACAGATTGGAATTTCCTTATTCCCACAAATGCTGTGGTTGCTGGTTATGGCTGGTCAGCTTTCGAACAATCAGTATTTTATCAAATAAATTATTCATATTACTTTTTACTATTGTTTGTGGTATTTCTTTTAACATTTTTTTTACCTTGCTTAACATAACAAACTTATGAAACATACTTGCCCAAATTATCTCATTTTTTTCTTTCAGTATTGATTTCATTAAACCTTTTTTTCAGACAATTGCTGCTTGGGCTCCGATTCCTTTAACACTATTGGAAATCTATAGCTTTTTCTTGTTGATAGCAGAAGAACAAACCGATCTTCTACAGAGGGCCAAAGGGCCCAGCCAGTTCTCTCTGTCCCAGAGCCCTTGGGCTTGGGGTTCAACAGGAGAACAGCTAGAAGACACAAGGACATTTAACTTAGTTCCCAAAGCTTTCTGGGCTGTATATGTCCTGGCTCTCTTCAGCATGGAAGAGGCCCTGCGTGCAGCCTCTGAGCCCCTGATATCTTAGACAAGCTCCATTACTATTTAAAAGAAGAGCCATTTATACAAATATTATTATTATTATTGCCATTTAAGTTTATATTTATTTGTTTATTTGTTGCCCGACAACATTTTTGAAAAGCCATTAATCTTCATTAAATCTGAAGACACAAACATTTCAGAGCCTGTTATCCACACAGTGTTTTCCTTAATGAAGACAAATGTCCTGTCTCTGAAGGTGAGGGCACTGGTTTGGTGTTGCAAACTATTTCTTATTTCTTCACTTTTTTCTTCACTAAGTCTGGCGTTTTTCTTTTATTTTACACGAAGAGGTCTTTGTTTTCTTCTTCACCGAGAAGAAAAACAAGATTGAGATAGGAATCTAGTTTCCAGTGTGTGCCCTGAGGGGGCTCTGTGTTTGTGGTGTACAGTTTCAGCACTGCGCTTAACAGCCTTTCTAAACATCACAACAGTATCAGACGTGAAAAGGTATAATGGTGCTTTATTACTGAGAGCAGTTGCACTGTATTATCCTTTTTCCCTGGGCAGATTCATTGATGTTTGATCCAGCAGTAAAGTGTGTGCCACAGGTTGCACACAACAAGGCAGTAATTCTAGTCCCTGATCTGTCCAAGTCAATTAGTAAAGAAATCTCTTGCAAAGGGTTGGCTAGGTGTAGGGATGTTTTGTCAAACCACGAGAAGGCATTATACAAACTGTGGTGAAGCCAGATCTGTGCAATGTGTCAGTATGGTAAAAACAAGGTGTAACCTGTGAAGCTTTTGTCCAGATTTACCGTGGTCCGCTTTAACACAAGAACTTAGTCCAGTCTTGGATAATGTAGCAGTGGGCTGAACGAATGCTTTGCCTGAGAAAACAGGAGCGGCCTAGGGTATAGATGGGGTTCCGACCCTATCCGTCATCTGACAACAATTGATATGACACAGGTATAAACTTATGATGAGTCCGTTTCTTGTTACATTAGGAAAAGCAGGAGTTAATTTTGTGCTAGAAAAAATGTGGCAGATGTCACACTCCCATTGCTTTGTTTAGGCCATTAGTTCCTCCTCCTCTTATTTCTGCGATATACTTCAAGACATCTGCATTTTTTTTGACTGTGCTGAGCTATGGAGGCTGTGTTGACTCCTGTGTCAGACGTTTAGCTTCTTTGTGTGCCAGCTGGGTTTGAGGGTTTCAAGTGAGAATACACCAACATAGTTTTGTCAGGTATCAGGAGCTGAACTAGCTGTAGTAGGTATTTTTTGATGATTTATTTCAAACTGTCAATATAAACATTTCTGCCCACCACCACAAATGACAACATTTAAATCTCATGACCTTTCCTCTTCTGCAGCTTAGGGATACTTAGCTTTGTTTCCAGCCATTTACGGAAATATTTTCAAAGATCTCCACCAGCTTTCTGAATAATGATTTCGAGTAGTGCGTGCACTGTTTGTAACAAAAGAAAACAGGCAAATAAAAACTCCCCAGCTTTTTCGGTCACTTCAGTGCAAGCGTGGTGCACAGTGACATCTTCAGGGAGTGCTAAAAGGCCTCAGAGAGCTGGAGGGAGATACTTGTGCCTTTGTGAATTTAATTTGAGTTAATTTGTCTGGATGGAAGTCTGTAGTTGTTTAATTATAATTACAAAGACTCAATTAAAGGATTAAAAAGCCAGCACGGCTTTTGTGTGTAGAAAGGGTGGGGGCAGGCCGAGTGGAGAGAGGAGTGCAGGGCTGATACAGAGTAGAAGGGAATAGGTTTGGTTGGGGGCAGTTGTCAGGTGGAGTCTGAAGTGAGCTTTGGTCAGTCCCTTGTTAAGATTTCCCTGTACTTCCAACCATGGTCTCGTAATGGGATTAGCTGGGACCTTTCCTCTCTTGTATAAAGTTAGATCACTGGGACTTGGATAGCAAAACTTATTCTTTTCAATTTCGAATTTGAAAGCTGCACTTTTATACTTTTGTCTTCGATGTGACCATATGGTATTGTTTCTTGTTTTTGCAACATACAGAATTTTGCACTGTTCTTGCAGATTTGTTTCCGAGATTACAGACCTCAGTTTTGGCGTTAGACTGGTTTTAGTAAAAGAATATCTAAATTAGCAGGAAAATGAGACCCATATCCCTTTCCTGTGGGGAAAAAAAATATGCCCTGAGGTACTGGTGTTGACCTTGCAATTTTGAATATGCAAAATCCAGTTTAGAGAGGCAGCAGCCACAGCAATATTAGTCTCTGATGTAACGGCTGATCAGGGTCGATTTCCCAGTTGGCACTTCTTCCATTTTTGTTTTTCTGTTTTTATAGCTTTGCCTATTTATCTTTGGTTAACATACTGTACTATAATCTAATAATACTGTGGCTGCATAAGTGTCTTTTAAGGACTGGAATGTATTGGGCTCAACTCTGGTGGTTTGTAAGGCTTTAATGGGCTTCAACCAATTTTTCAAAAAGGTTGAGAAATTTATTAGAAGCTCTATTGAACTGCTTTGATGTCTCCTTTCCAATCCCCAGTTGTAGATTAATCCATTACTCACTCTGAAACATATTCTTTGAAGTACAAACTGAGCAATTGGCTGAATGCATGTGTAGCCCTCTGGTGCAAGACATGCTAGGATTTCTTTATTGTTTTCATGGATGTTTATTACGAAGTTACATTTTCTAATTGAGAATTTCAGACTCTTTTACCAGATTGATAGTTTAATTTATCTACCGCCATACATCATGTGAGTAAGGAGGAACGTATATAAGTATGCTGAGGCAATCCCAGGGCATTGACCACCCTAATAGCTTAGTCTCTAGAATCTAGAATATTGACCAATTCACTGGTCACAGACTTGAAGACCTTTTAAAGTTTATTTTTTGCCAGTGACATTTGACTTCCATGTATGTTTAGTAAATTAGTAAAAGTATCTTAGAGGGTAAGTAAACAAGGCAAATCTTTTTTGCTTTTAAAAATCCAGCCTGTGCTCCTCTCTGCACTTTCACTTACACAGGCTCTGTTTGAAGAGGTTGTAAACTGCTGTGTATTTACTGGTTTTCAAGACCTCTTCTGCTGATTGAGCTGGTATCCACAGGGTCTGGGAGGAGAGGCGAAATCTTCTCCATTTTCTGCTGGAATTCACCTCTGTGTTGTAATGAGGAATTTATAGCTTGGACCAGCAGCACAAATGCCAAACGGAGCTGTAAAGAATATCAAGTTAAATGGGCTAGTGAAGGGCTAGTGTTCAGCATTTCAATAACACGGACTGTTTAAGACAAACGTATGGGCACCCTGTGCTTGGAATAAAGTTATTACTTTATTAATCAAACTGAGTTCATTTGTCAGTGATGTCTCTCTTAAGATTACTGAAGGCTAATTCACTCTAGCAAGTAGCAGCAAAGGTGTTCAACTGAGTAAACATATTTCAAGTACATGGCAATGGGTATGAAGTAGTTTAGGTGGAGAGCTGCGTCAGCATGTGCAGGCTGCAAAGGAACAAGTAAAGGTTTATTCCATGCTGAAAAGAGAAGAAAGGAAGCACAATGTTTCGGCTTTGGAGCCTTTCTTCTCTTTTCAGCATAGTAATGCGTATGTCTTCATCAGTATTATAGACTGTTTATCTCCCTAGCTGTGATTAGAGATGGTAACTGGCCCCTGACCCTGAAACTGGGACTCACTTCTTCCTGTGGTACATCAGTTTGGATCTGGCTGAGTATTGTTATCTCAGACAGTAGGATGTCTACCTTCACTTGAGCTGAGACCATCTCACATGCAGAATAACACCTGTCTTTTTTTCTGCTTAGTTGTTGACTGAGAAAAGTATTCTTTCATTGTAAATAAAATTCCATTTTGAGAAGTCTACAGTGTACAGGGGAGTGATAACCCTAGAAGCAGAATGGGTTTAGTAGTGTAACTCTATCATCTGACAGTTTAGAAAGCTGACATACTGGCTACCCAACATAAATGTTATTAGAGCGCAGCAGAACAGTGTTGGAAGCAGTGATCTAATGTAGATTACACTGGATTCTCTGTTTTTGCAGGATACTTCAATTGACAATCAACTCTGTGTTACTGTGCTGGGGAAAAAAAATGTTCTTTACCTTTTTAACACTCTTCTATTTGTTGATGTTTTGTGTAAATGTCTGGCCATTAAATATGGTGGGCATTATTTAATCAGGCAGAGTTTAACGTCCTGTATCTAGCCATGTGTGTAAGAGACAGATTTGTTCAGGAGTGTGTGGCGGCACAGAGGTGTGTGTGTATTCTCTCACTGCGCTCGGCTTGTGAATGGTTCTCTGTGTGCTGCTGGGTGCCAGACTCCCACTTCAAAGGCACAAACTCTGGATACCTGCTTCTAATTTACACTCTCGCCCATTCCCCCCTCCCTCTGAATCAGATACAGCACATTTTTGACAGATTGTGTTTTTGAAATGGATCCTTAAAGCCACAGAGTCCAGCTGTTCTATACACCCCCAGCACTACACCTTGTCCCGAGACTGCAGGAGTCAGTGCCAGAGCTCTGTCTGCCAGTGGAGATCACAATAGTACAGCACAATCCTGTCTGGAGCCACGGGTTCTCACCCTGCGCTTTTTCCCTGGATTAGATTTCTTCTTGTGTACCGTAGTATACCATGGTAAAAGAGGAGTGAAATGACATTAAAAATATGGCAAAGCACAGAATGCTAGAAACTAGGGGGGAGCAGGATGCAAAAAGTGAATGCATAATACAAGATTGATAAAATCATGAGAAACCTGCACAAATATTGTGAAGAGTTTGATGTGGTAATCAAAGGATATCAAAGGATATTATACTTTGCTTAAGATGAGAAATGAGCAGTTTTTGTGGCGCGGTTATGTGGACTGACTGCCTTCCTCCTCTCTTATGCTCGTTTGATTTATCCGCTGTCTGCTGCTTTCTGAAGCTCCGACAGGTATGAGCATGCAAAGCTTCACAAAAACATGATTTGATCACGTGGTGTGTTTAGTGGGAGAGGGGGCTAGGCTGACCCTGACTGGAAAGGGGAACACGCATTGAGATGCAGCACTAGTGCTGCTCCTGATGAATCAGCGCTGGGTGTGGAGAAATGAAGTAAAAACGCTTCACCTGGGAATGAACATGGAGAATATATCTCCACACCTTCACCACATTTTTTGTCCACAAACTGTTTTGATTCTGAAAGGAGTTTTCACATGATAAAATGATTAGAATCACCTGATGACTAAAAAACAAGGAAATAATGAATATGTCTTGCCAAGGTCTCTTCACTTCTTGTTTGAATTATTTCTAGCTTAAAAACACTACAATTCTTCTAATTACACAACAAAATAGCCGCTTTTAACGTAATATCTGAGATACTCAGTGTTTTTGTCCCATTTTATTTTTATTGATGATGCTGATCGCTAATCCCAGAGCCTGATTAATGTCTGTTTCAGTCCTGCAGTTTCACTGGGTACATTTTCACCAGAAATTAAGCAGAAATCTTCAGACAAATACTCTTTTCGGCAGAATTGAGATTATGTAGTGTACAGCAATCCGCTGTACAATGTTTTAAATAATGAAAGTAAACAGCTAACTGCAGTGCCTCAATACACATCTGCACTGTACACTTTTTGCATGGTCCACCATGTTTTTTTTGGTCTCACTACTACATATTTATTTTTCCACAACATATTTATTGATCCTGTTGTCTACATGTGTGGTGTTGTCTATTGCACTGTCTATGTCTGGAGAGATCAGCGTGATTACAAATTCTAATGTACGTGTACATATGGCAATAAACTGTTCTACTACTACTACTACTACTCCTCTGCTTAACAAAAAAATCCTAAACCCAGAGTCGAATAATAATAATAATAATAATAATAAACTTTATTTTATATAGCGCCTTTAAAGGTGGCTTCTCAAAGCGCTTTACAGGATGACAATAACAATAAATAAGAAGACTACAACAATAAATAAGAAAATTTCACAAGAGGACACAATTATAATTGCAACAATACAACAATAACAATAGAGGAGACCGTGGAAGGTGGTATTAAGAAGAGCAGAGGGGTGAAGAATGGAACCAGTTAAGTAAAGGCTTTTCTGAAGAAGAAGGTTTTGAGTCTGGATTTGAAGGAGTTTAGAGAAGGTGACTCTCTAATATCCTTGGGCAAAGAGTTCCAGAGCTTGGGGGCATAGCAGGAGAAGGCCCTGTCGCCCATACAATGTAGACGGGCTTGGGGGACAGTAAGGAGGGCAGAATTTGAAGAGCGGAGGTTGCGAGGTGGGGAGTAGGGCGATAAAAGTTCAGACAGGTTGAATTATGAATTATGAATTATGTTTTCTAAATTAAAATCTAGTGAAGGCGTAGTGACTGAACATAACTGTTCTTCTGGAGCCAGGCAGTGTGAAAATAAACACTTATACCCAAGTCTGTAATTTTAAAAAGCCCTTCTGAAACCAATCTGAAAAATCTAATTATCACTTTGTGCTGCTCTCTGAGCTTCATTTCCTGATGAGAGCAGGTGTACACTCTTCCATTGTGTCTGTTTGACCCTTCTCATGTGTCCAGTTGTCATTAGCTGAATGATCCAGGAGCTCCCTTTTTAAACCCTCAGGATATCCAATACAACATAAATACTTTTTGCAGGTTGTCAGAAAACTCTTTAATCCCATACTCTAGATAACTCATAGAGGAACAGTAGATTATTTTTGAGATTTTCTGTCTTCTCCCCCTGGCTGCTGTGTGCTCTGATGGGCAGAAGGCCTGGAAGCCAGTCCTGACCCATCAGGCAGATCCCCTGCACACAGCCTGCAGCCACAGCCTGGGCAGAAATGGGGGCGCCACCGCAGGGTCACACCAGATGTACGCCTGTTGCACAACTCTGCATCTCCATCTTTAGCAAAAATAAAATACATATTGTATCTTTTCCTTGTTGCCCCTTGCCTGCTATCATTCTTTGCTCCTTCTCCTAAACAGTTTCTATTGCTGTGGTTTCTTCTGGGAAAACAAAAGTCCCAAAGTTAATTTTTTCCGCCAATTACTGTATGTCTTAAAGGCACTTCTTTGAATCATAACTTTTTGTAGATAGTTTAAGGTTCCCAACTGGAGCAGCTGCACTAATCTAATTATTGTGGATGTTTTATTATTTTGAGCAGAAGGAATTGGTTTCCCTAGTTGAAATCATAACTGTATGTGTCAGAGTGCTCACTGGTATTCAACCACTGATTTTAGGAAGATCAAGAGCTGGTATGAAGCTAAAAACTCCATTGAAGAGGTGCTGACTGTACCTGTGGTTTGAACAGTGTAAGGCATTCAATTTTAGCAATTGTGAGTGAACAGCTTCCAAGCTGCTCCCCTACCCAGATGCATCCTGATCCTGAAGTACAAGAAATGTGGTGACAAAGAGGGACTTAATACAACAGAGAGAATCAAAATGCAGGAATGAAAGTAAGAAACAAAGTCACAGGATGCAATCTAGCCCTCTGCTGTGCCTTCTGGGAAGGAGCGGGAACCTTTCCTGTAGTGCTGGTGTGGCATGGATGTTGCCAGTGAGTTTCTGGTGAAACTGCTGTGGCTCCTGTCGCAGAGCAGCTGGAGGAAGTGGTTTTTTCCTTCTTCTGAGAGGGAGACTCACTTCTCTGTTTGAGCGCAGGCTGCCCACTTCCACGCTAGCGGGAGATTTTTGAGGTTTCTATTTGCTGAGAGGAGGAAGCAATTGCAGCCCAACAAGCAAGTGGCGCCTGGCCGTCGCGAAGAGCCGTTCTTTCTGACCATGACTTGAGAGACGGGCACGTTGAATTTAGCGCAGGTTCGAGAGAAACCTGGCTATTCGAGTGCTCTTTTTCAAAAGCGGTTTGGAAAGAGTTCCTGTGAAATGCGAAGTGTGGCCGAACAAAAGACGCTAAGTGGTATAAACTGGCTCTTTATGCCAGGAGGACTGAAGAGAGGGAATGAAATCTAAACAGCATATTCTAAACAGCTCTACTGTGACGTGAAAGTCAGATCCAGGCTGTTGCTTCTAGGAGTCTGCAATGAGAGTAGGACACAGGAGCTGTAGGTGTGGCTTTAAATTGGGATTTTTTGATGAAACTTTTGGTAGAGGTGACCAACCAATGTCTACCTCACTTCAGCTTCTCTAACTTGTGAGCTCATGTTGATTTTTCTAGTTTCGCCCTCCATCCCTTCTCCACCTTTGCAGATGCTCCTAGTTTAAATTCTCTCCCTATATGGGGGTCTTCAATTTCTCTATTTACCGTATCCTGGTGGTTGACCCTCAGCCAGGCAAATTAAACCAAAATGTCTTCTGCCTACCTCTTTAATAAACACTTCTTTACGCATGTTCCTGTTGGTCGATGTTGTTTGTCGTGAGCAGCAGTAATTACAGACGTAGGTGTAATCATTTATGCTTTAATCTAAATCAGTTTCCAGAGTCTGGGGCTAAACTGGAACAGTGATTCCTGTTCCACCAGGTTCTTTTCAGCTGAAGGGCAGAGTGGAAGGAGGTTAAGGTTGAGGGCAGATGTCAGACTTAAACCGTGACCTTGAGAAATTAAAGAACCTATTTAAATAAGTAAAAATATATTCTGCACTGCGATGGACTGTATCCTGTCCAGGGTGTACCCTGCCCTGTGCTCATTGCTTTCTGAAACTTTTCTGGGTTACCCTTTATCCCACTTATCCCAGTTTCTGGGATAGGATTGGATGGATCCCTGGATTGGAAGAACTGGTTGGAAAATGAATGGATGGATACGGATTTAATGTAATCCACAACAAGCAGCAGGACCTAGAACTCTCCAAGTGAGCCTCAGCTGTTTGAATTCCGACTCATTTCTTTTTTAGCCATGCCTTTCTTTTGCCTTGGTTATAATTTCCATGTACCATCTCCTTTCTTTTAGCAGGGTTCATCACTCCTTTACAGACCTATGTCCTTTCCTTTTGTGCACGTAGGTTTCACTTTCACTGGGTTGTATTGTGCTTTTACTTCACTTTCACTTTGGTCTGCGTGCCAAACCATTATGTCCGTTTACTGTGGTAGACCAGGGTGAAAAGAGTGCAGGGAAGCAGGGTAAAATCATGATAAATGTGTGGGAAAGCAGTGAGATGTATGGTGAAATATTAAGAACACGGACAATAGGAAAATTCCACAAAGATGTACTATTATTAACTTTGTAAAGGCGGTTTTTTTTAGGAAGATGGCCTAGTGCAGTGAGAGGAGGGAGTCCGGGAACATTTCGGCCCCCGTTTTTAATTTGGTGGAAGAAGCATCAGTTTGGAGGGAGCCAGGCAGGGAGGACTCCTTGAAACTCTGTGTTGGTTGACAGGCTGGTGTTGTGCAGAAGGGGGGCACAAAGTGTTGAGGCCAAATGTTGACTTGGCTTCATCAAAATAAAGACTGGGGTTTATGAGCTGCTGTAAAAAAAGAAAGGCAGTTTTGTATGTGTGCTGCTGAATAAGGGGGCAATCCTGGTTTAACAACCTGCCCTTAAAGCAGAACCCCACCTACCCCTTCCTCCCCACCCTCCCCCAGAAGAAGAGCAGAGAGGAAGAATAAAGTCTGTGATTGAAGTGCGAGTATGGGTCTGTGAGTATTCGTCTCTCTGTCTCTCTGTCTGTAAACCCATGGTTAAACAGACTTTGCTTTGAAGTGACAGATTTAACAGACAAAAAAGGGGATTTTTCTCTCAAACAAAAAAATCTGAGATTCTGCACTTTTGCCACAATAATATTAAGATGCACAAATAATAAAACCAGGTTATAATAAATACTGCATAGGAATATTGATCACGCTCCATAGGGGTAGGCTAATTGCTTACAATGGGGCAGTGTGTGTTTCGTATGCTTTAGCAAATTTCATATGGTATATTTATGACACATGAATAGAGAACTTGTATATTCATCATAAAAAGGGCAAATGAACAATTTTCGTTGATTGTGTTGATACCAATTGTTCAAAAATAAGTCAAAAGATCCAGAAAGGAAGTGTATATTTATTTATCATTCTCACATAATTTGTGTTTTTGGTGTGAAAAACTGTCATTCGTGATTTAACGGACATTCTGTAATAACTACAGCCCTTCCCCCCTATTAGTCTGTTAAACTAAGGCTTTACTGTATTTAGATCTGAGTGTGTGTGAATGTGTGTGGTTATGACAGGGGTGTGTAAATTCCTACGGGTGGAATCCCTGCCCCTGTGCAGTTTGGTGTTTTTATTGACCCATCTCCTGGACGGGAGCCCAGTTTCATCACAGGCTCCTTTTCAAAGACAGCCTCATTTGGACAGGAAGAGCTGCTCCTCTTTATGGGCTGGAGGGGCAGGGGCGTAGGTAATGAGTTAACAGACAGCTGCTGAATGGAGCTACTTTTTGCTCCGTGTCAGTTCTAAAACCTCTGTAATCCACACATTTGCAGCCCTGTCCACAGTACAATTCGGGCACATGTGGGTCTCTTTTATTTAACCCAGAGGTTAAATAGTCCACACCCTCATATTCTCCCAGGTGAAAGCAGTGGAAAAAACGGTAGTGCTGATTTAAGTAAAAGCTTGAAAAACCTACAGACACAACACAAATGCTCTGAGACATTTGCATTGATGAACGCAGTACTTAACGTTGAGTGAAAGCTGTTGTGTGTAATGTAGTACTGGTGTTCTGATTATACTAAGCTGTTTTACAGGCACATTTATCAATGGTGACATATAGACACTGGGGGTGTCTATACTATGACATGACCATATGCTGCTTCAGAGTCACTGACAACAGAACCTCCATTCGATGTCTCGTATGAGAGGTGAAGTGCAAGGAATTGAGTAACTCACTCAGGATGTCAGTCTGGACAAATTGATTCAGTGACAGAACAAGGACTTGAGCTGAAAAAGCCCCTAAGCCTTCATCAGTGGCCTGCTTACCCTGTGTAAGTTTTTGGATCGCTTATGCATGTTGGCTCTATGGATACACTGGGCTCTCCATATTCCAGTCTGAAACCCGTGGCTCTATGGCAGAGAGCTGCAGTGTAGAATTTGCATAGAGATCTGATGGAAAAACAGGTCTAGTCAGAGGAAGCAGGGAGAGGGAGAAGTGCAGTTTGTGAAAGGGTGCTTGTGCAACCACTGGGTGATGGACAATGACGCTGGCAGAGGGGAGAAGGAAGAGTGAATGAGGCAGTAGGAAGTTGGCAGGGAGGTGGGGGCCAGCCGCCTGTATGTGACATGCCAATACATTGCGCAACAGGTACGCATAACTACATTTAGAGCATCACATAGTGTCTCTAGCAAAACTCCAAAACACTGACCTGGGCACAGGAACCCACGAAACTTGGGACTGCTGAGCCCAGGATGGCAACTAGTTAATATGCGCATCGGTTAGTCAGTGTATTCGTTTGCCAGTCAGTACATATGTCTGGCAGTAAGTGTGACAGCCAGCCAGGCAGTGGACGCAGTAAGGCTGGTTTTGGTTACATTTGGCAGTTAGAAATAGTGCATTTCAGAAGTGCTGGTTTACAATTACAAGCCAAGCATTACTTATTTGCTTATAAAAATAGCTTGTAATTGACATTTGCTGGTTCAATGCAATGTTGTCCCACTGGGCAAAGTAGCACAGATTAATGTTTACATCCTTTGAAAGTTTTCGCCGTCCTTCAGCTTTTCCACACAGCCTTCCTCCCTCTTCTCCTTGTCCCTCAACTAAAACTATGAGCCCGCTTTGCCTTCCTGACTAAACTCCCTTTGTTGTCGAATGTGCATTTTTTGGTGCTCAAAAACGCATCAGGTTTTGCAAATCAGAGCACACATACACACAAACTTATATAACCACACAGACCACACACATACCCCAGAGCACATTGGAGGCCTTTGTTAGCAAGGAAAAGCTGAACCTCAATTTGCAAACCAAATAAAATACTGTTGAGACTTGGGGAGCTAGTGCCTGCTTCACGGGCTGCACAGAGCTCTGAATACATGTAATGCAGAGGACACGTAAACTTGAAAACAGTCTTTTGCAAATAATTCTAAATCCAGGGATTGAGTCACAGTTCCTCCTACATTGTTACAACACAACATGAGTCTTCTGTGGGTGTGTACTGTAATGGTTTGATTTGCAAACAGGAGCACTGGAAACATGCACCAGTACCAGTGAGCAAATCGAGATACAATAATCATAGATCTGGATCTGGGTCAGCAAGGTGCTCCAATACATTAATACAACACTGAGAGAGATGGATGGGTTAGTAAACACACTAAGAGGTTCACTGAAAGAGTGTATACCACAGTATGTTAACACTGCTCTGTCTGAGAGAGCAAGATGGATGAGTTAATGCAGACACTCTGACAGACTGAACACTGTGCTAAATTGACACTCAACATGGGGACAAGAGCACAAGAGACTGACATGTGTCAGCAGAGAGTCCCTGCTGCGCTTGACAGAGGGATTAGTCCAGGGCACTATAACTGTGTTACTCCTGTACAGAAGCCATTGAGAGACGGGATTAGGAGTAAACCGATACTTAGCAGGAAATGAGCAGCAACACTGATAACACCCTGCCACACACCAAAGCCACATTCACTCCCCTTTCCCCCACTCCTGGCTGGGAATTGTAACGCAAATTGAGACCCAGGCTTTGGAACTGATAAGGGGAAGGCCTTGGGTTTCTAAGAACTTTGTTTTCTAAATAGTGCTGAGTGGGAGTGGGGTGGGGGATAAAAGGATTAATTACCAGCTTCATTTAGTATCCTGCCTAAGTGCTGATTGACATTCTGATGGTGTTTTGGAGGGGAGGAGGATGGAAGGAGCTGTGTATTAAGTGAGGGTCCAGTCCAAGGTGTCGATGGATGTTGATAAATTGTGTTATTATCTCTCTGGCATTGTCTTTCTCCACCTTTGTCTCTCCCTGGATTTTCCCCTCCTGTCTCTCCTGTTCTTCTGTTGCCAGCAGATACAGTTCCCCCCTTTCAAACGAATTTCAGCATTTCCCTCCTCTTCCATCAAGACCATTGTTGTAATAGTACAAACAGAACACGACTTCTCCATTGTTCTGCAGCTTTTAGTTCAGTTTTGAAATGTAAATCTATTTGAGTGTGTTTGTATGATTGAATTTTGAAGTGTTACCATATTACACATAACGTTGCGACGGTGACTATTATTAGCAGTAGCGGTTCTAATCCTCCTTCTAATAATAAAATGATAGCAAGTGCTGCCAGACAAAGCGCAGGCCACCGTTTAAAGTTCCAGCAGTAAAAAGCACCTTTTGTCCTCCTCACTCCCTCTCTCTTTCTTTGTTTCTCTCTCTCTCTCTTTATATGATATTACCTTTATTCCTGCACTGCTTTTTGAAGTCCCCCTCCCCATTGTTAGCAGCCATCTCACAGTCTGGTGGCTGTGAGGGACATAGAGAATGACTGTGGAATATGTGGTGGGAGGTGCAGACTGTGTTTTGTCTCGCCCTGGGGTATTCGTGGGGGGGGGGGGCAGGGTTCCTAGTAAGGGAGAGAAGGGGGCAGTAAAGTTTTAACCCCCCTGCTTCTATTTTATTTTTATTTTTTTTACGGGCTGGGTGTCCGGGCTGCAGCTGGTGGGGTGAATAGCTGCCCGAGGTGCCTGGGTGCCAATAAAGAGCAAAGCAGCCGGACTGGGGCCTCCTTTCCCAGCCCTGGGACCGGCTTTATAGGCCACCTTACGAGCCTGGGCCTCTATTAAAACCTGGCAGGGCTGCACTGAGGAATTTAGGGCCAGGAAACAAGAGAAAGAGGTGGGGGCTGGGGTGAGAGTTGAAAGAGGTTCTGTGGGGCCTGTGTGTATGTGTCCATGTGTAGAAATGTGTGTGAGAGGTAAATGTTGTCTAATTGGGTGGGCATGTTAGCCAGTGGGATGAGTATATTAGGTATATTGTGCCTACTGTTTTAATGAATCATTTTTGTCATTTATCACACAAATCACGTCATAAGAAATAGGTACACAGGTAAATGGGCCGGGAGATCAAGGGATTGAAAATTCCAGAGGAATCATGGGGCGGGAAAGTAATTTTTATTGGATTCAAGCATGTAAAAATGGAACATGTTCAAAGCATGTATCTTAAAGTAATCGGACAGGCATATGCAGTAGCTGGGTAGTGTAGTGTTTGTGAAGATGCTGGAAATGATGTGTTGAGAATGGAGGCTGATAAAGAAGCCAGCGAGGTGATGTGAAACAGCCCAGGTATGGAATGAGGAAGCCAAACTAGGGGGGAGGAGGAAAACAGAGAGAGGGGGAAAGAGAAAGAAGGAAGCTGCCTGGAGCAATGATGGAGATTCCATTAAGAGCTCAGTTGTCTGTCTTATCAGATGAGCTATTGGGCTATATTATCAGCAATTGTCTAATTGTTTGTCTTCTCTTTCTCTTCTTTGTCAATCAGCATTCCTACCTTCCCCTGATCTCTCCAAATATTTGCACCCAAGAACCCCCTCCTTACTCACAAATCAGCAAGCAGGGAGGTGAATTCCACTGATTGACAAGCCCTTCTGTCAATCTGTATCTGTCAGGCGGTGCCTGGTGATCTTAGCCTAATGTAAGCACCTTCTGTCCACAAAAGCAGAACACCACTGGGGCAAAACAACAATACAAAGCTGGTGTTTGCCTTTGATGTGTTTGCCCTTCTTACACTTAATGCTTGAAAGGTAAAAGCTCCAGGAAGACTGACTTTTATCAGTCTCGGAACCTGGAACAGTTCTCGCAACACACAGGAGAAACTAGTATCTGCAGAAAGGATCAGAAGATAATTCCTTAAACTCTCATGATGTGCAGAGAACTGTCTCCCATGCTCTGTCTTGTACCTGCCTGCTTAGGGTGACACGCAGCAAAAACGACCCTCCAATTGACAAGCCTTTCACCTGAACTACTGAAGCACCTAGCCTCCCTCATTCACAAAATTCCATCGTGTCTTCTAACCGGTTTGAAATAATGCAGTACTGAGACTCTTTTCCTTCATAATGCATACCTCTCAGTCGTGCCATTATTTCAGGGTCACATTTTTATAAAATGATCATTTGGTGTTTCACACTGAGTTTTCTTTCTTAAGAAAAATCGTTTTATTTTTTATGTGGCTGCTATGTACAACGGGTATGAAGACAAATAGGTTTTAATCTGTTTTTTTTATTGATTTTGTTTGCAAAGTGAACAAAGTTCCTTTTATTTTTGGAGTGTATCCTCTGTGTGAGTGTGTGCATTTAAGAATAGCAGCAATGCAGCCAAGCCCAGGTCAACCTCAACACAGACTGGCGTTTCACAGCTCCCAAATATTCACTCCAGGACAGAGTGTGAGAGGGAGGAGAGAGAACCCAGAGAGGGGATAAGGGTTTCAGGAGGAGGGAACAGTCAGCAAACAGAAGAGGGAGAAAAGGCACGGAATGGGAAATAGGAGGGTGGATAGGAGGGTTTTGGCATTCGTTATGGAAAAATGAGAAGACGTTTTCATTACTTGCAAAGTTACGAATGTTTGCAAGTTACAAAATAATGGAAATGGATAATCATTTTAAAGGAAGAAGTGTAAATAAAACACAGTCCAATCGGAAAGGTCTTTCACACAATACCAGCTTTATACTGGCATCTGCATCACGGTAGCATTTCGTTCGTGGTCTGGATGCTGCCTGGTTAATAACTGTCCCCCTTCTGGCTCTGTGCAGCGGTGGAGACCCAGAGTACCAGTTCAGAGGAGATGGTGCCCAGCTCACCCTCGCCACCCCCCCCTCCCCGTGTCTACAAGCCCTGCTTTGTGTGCCAGGACAAGTCCTCTGGGTACCATTACGGGGTCAGCTCTTGCGAGGGCTGCAAGGTGAGTCGGGAATACGGCCCATAGACTGGGAATATAGTCAACAGAATGGGGATGTTGAGGACAGGGAATATGGCACATATACATAAGAGTATTAGACAGAGACAGGGAGCACTAGAGTGCTGAGGACTAACAACTGGAAGTAATGGAGACAGATGCACAATACATGTAGAACTAACAGTACTGGAGTTTGACTGAGCATCTCAGGGCAAACTGAAAAAGTTTTGCCTCCAATATTACCATCGTAAGTTCTGGGAATAGTGGCGATAGACTGGGAGTGCAAGAAATTGAAAGGGGGGTACTGGACTGTCAGTACATGACACGGGGCAACTCTACAGATGAGTAGACAGTGCTTCATGGACAGTGAAGTTCCTTTTTCCTCTGTTTCTCGTTCTCTCATCTGTCTAAGCGGTGCTGTGTCTTCCTGTTCCAGGGCTTCTTCAGACGGAGTATCCAGAAGAACATGGTCTACACCTGCCACCGGGACAAGAACTGTCAGATCAACAAGGTCACACGCAACCGCTGCCAGTACTGCCGGCTCCAGAAGTGCTTCGAGGTCGGCATGTCCAAGGAGGGTGAGTGTCCGTGGCCAGAAACTCGCTAGGTAATACCTGAGCAAGAGCAGACATGCGCGTTGCCGAGGCAACACCAAGTTTCTGGTAAGGCTATTCTTAAGAAGAATGTTCAGTGCCATTCCTGGGACTTATCACTCAAATAGATGGGTGAGTGTTGGAGCACTTGAATCTTTTAGGCCTTGTCCGGTCTTTCACCTTTAACCACTAGCCCTCAGCACACCCTCCCCATCTCTCCCAGTCTGTTAGCTCCGATCTCCAAAAGTGGTGGCAGTTCTGCTCCGCACTCCCCCAGTATGAGACAGCAGAATCGGAGGAAATGCGTAGGGGTGGGAGGGATTGTGACACCAGTCTCAATAAACACAGTTTCAAAACCCGACCGGCTGTTTCCTGTATTACTCGGAAACGTCAGTCGTCCTCGCAGAAAAGCAGAATTTTTAGGAACGCTGAGTTATGATTTCCTCAGCTCTGTTTTCCCTGCATAGTTTGTGATTTAGCTATAATAATCTTCCCTATATGTCACCGCCGTCACTGTCTTCTTTAATAACAATGATAAAAACAACAACAACAATTTTAATAATAATAATAATAATAATAATATCACCTGGGTTTCTTCCGGGTGCCCTGGTTTCCAAGGACATACTGGTAGATCAGTTAACATTGGGGTAAACTGGACCTGGTGTGAGTGTGTCTCTGACTGTGTGTGCCCTGAGATGGATTGGTGTCTGTCCAGGTTGTACCCAGCCTTGCGCCCATTGGTTGCTGAGATAGGGTCCGGAGATAAGAGCTTAGAAAATGGATGGATAGATAATAATAAAATTATCATTTCAAAAATCAAAAGAATAATTTTGCAGATTGTATTCAAAGCAGTTGCTGACACATAATCAATTCAGCTCTTGTACGTCTCACCTGAAGGACAGTGCACAAGGTGGTTCAATATTTTGGTCAGGACAGACAGTGTCAGTGACAGAGCTGGGACTTGAACTGGTAACGTCCTGGTATTAAACCCTTTTCTGTAACTACTGGAAAACTTGTCCTCCATTGTAAGCATTGCTCCTGCTACTCATACAGATGAATATGAACTTTGCAAAATACTGACCATAGTTTATTCTTCCATATATCAATTACTCAAACATCGATTTGCAAACACAACCCAGATAAAAAGCTCTGTGATAGTATTTCAGTATCGTGCACCTGACAAAACAGAACAACAAAAAGGTAAATTAACACTTGCACATGTCATATTTGAAAATTTTGTTGAAAAACATTGAGCCTAAGTCACGCCTTTTAAAAGAAGTAGATACTGTATACCGTAGATTCTGCAGCAGTAATCGGAAACACTAGTTACACAACAGGACTTTGTTACTTAAAATTATTACACATCTTTGAAAGACTAAGGTCAACACCCACTGACGTATAAAGATTCCTATTATTCATCATTGCATTAAATACATATTCTGAAACATCCTGGTAAGTGTCGCAGAAACCCAAAAATTGATTTTATTTTAAACCTGTAAATTAAATATCTAGGCCCACAAATTATATTTATTTTTATATCCTACATTTTTCCATATATTAGTTGTTAATGAAAGAAGCTCACAGCTATGGCCCATGTACCAAGGCAAGAAAGGAAATACGGACTCGCTGAAACAAGCACTATCATCATCTGCTACTCTTTACACTCGGAGCCCTGCAGCACAAATACTGCAAGAGCACAGGTGCTCGATAAACCAGAGGGGTCTCTGCTTCATGAGGAGCTACTGGAGAGCTGGGCAGCCTCAGACCCACCTGAGTGCTCCCGCCTGGGAAATCCCAGTCACGGCTAACTGTGCGTGCAACCCAAATCCGATCACTCTGGACTCCAGGGCCGGATCTGTTCTTTACTGCTTGAGCCACTCTCAAGCCCCATAGAAAAGAAAAGTTAGAGCTCAGTGTATTTTTAAATATGTCATTCTATCCCTGACCTACCATCCACTTTGTTACCATCTTGGTCAGTAACTCCACTGAGATATACGGTTTCAGGTTATTATGTCAAGCAGCACAGTAATGTATAATCAGAGGGTGTATTTTTCGTTTTTTGAAAACCCTAAAAACAAACCAGAAGTATTTTTTGTGTGTGTATTTTTAGACTTTTCAGCCTTTTTTATTGCCTGTTTATTTTCAAAGTCAGAAAAGAAACACGGTAAAATGGACAGGTCATATTTTGGCTGGGTAGTCAAGGCAGCTGCTGTCACCTCAGAGCTGTGCTGTATCAGCAGCCTGTGGGTGGAAAGGACTTTATTGAGGGTTAAGTGGAATCTGGAAGATCATAAAGGCCTATTTCAGGACCACAGTTTACTGTGCTTGTTGCCACTGAGTCACATTTTCTGATTTTTCCTCCCTCTCTCTGTTCTTTCTTTTGGTCTCTCATTTCTGCCCGTCCTGTGGCACTTTTGCAGTTTTATCGTGGTTTTATCACAACTAAACATGTATTTCCTTTTCCATAGCTTGGATCTTTACCTTACTTCTCTATCCTTTATACTTTTTCAACTTGGTTTACTATATTTCTGCCCTGACACACGACAGTGTAAGAGTGGTCTTAGTGATGTGCATACCACAGTATTCGGATGAAAGTCTTAAAGCAAGGACAGGATCCAGTTCACATGGGTCAGGCAGTGCACTGAAGGGACTCTGTGCATATCCAGGAGAGAGCCACTGGGGTCCTGATTGCAAGAAGAGCATTGTGCCTCTGCTATTACTGGATATCCTGAGAGGAAGGAAAGAGGGGGAGGAGGGGAGAAAGGAGGGGGGGGGGGGGGGGGGGCTCAGGGGACGTATTTCCTGCAGCCTCTGCTTCTGACAAGGTAGGAGTGTCAAGGAGAAGGAAAGGGAGGAATTAAGAACAAGGTGAAGTGAGAAGGAGAGGTAACTGCGGAAGAATACAAAAGGAGACACGGGGAAAAGGTGAGGCATGAAGAGAAGGAAAATGTAGCGTAGTATGATGAGGAAGAAGATTGAAAGAAATAGGAGCAGTGACAGGGATGGATGTGAATCCCGGCAGTCTCTTGGCAAACAGGAGAGGAAGAGAAGTACAAGGGTACAGGGGGGTAAAGGAACTTCAAAAACCACACTTGTACACCTCACACGAACGTCAGTCTCTCGTCTCTTTCACTGCTCCCAGTCCTTTCCCTCTCACTCATCCTGTTCTACTTTTCTCTCTCAGCTGTACGGAATGACCGCAACAAGAAGAAGAAGGATGTGAAGGAGGAGGTAGTGGTGCCGGAGAGCTATGAGCTGAGCTCAGAGCTGGAGGAGCTGGTCAGTAAAGTCAGCAAGGCTCATCAGGAGACCTTCCCCTCGCTGTGCCAACTGGGCAAATACACCACTGTGAGTAATTCACACTACCACACACTCGTAACACAGTTAATCAGTTATTAACCAGTAGCTCTTATCTGACGCAATTTGCCAAAATGTACAGGGTTGAACTATTGTTGGCTGACAATCGGGCCTTGTCTTCACATGTCATCAAAATGATGGAGCAAATGCAGGTGAAGTAACTTATAGTGCTTCAGTGCGTCACTGATATTGCACAAGGACAGCACACAGTTACAGGGCCTCTGAATTCATATAGACACGAATGTACTTCTGTCCTGGGTCACACACCCTTCTGTGTGCAGTCTTCATGTCTGCATGTGTCTCACTCTTTCTCTCTCTCTGTCAGAACTCCAGCGCTGATCACCGGGTGCAGCTAGACCTGGGGCTGTGGGATAAGTTCAGTGAACTGTCTACCAAGTGCATCATCAAGATCGTGGAGTTTGCCAAGAGACTGCCAGGATTCACCACACTCACCATTGCTGACCAGATCACTCTGCTCAAGGCTGCCTGCCTTGACATCTTGGTACGCCCACTCTCTCTACCTCTCTGTCCATCACAGTCTACCTCTATCACTCTCCCTCTCTTCCCTGTCTCTGTTACTGCGTCTTTCTGTCCCTCTCAGACCATATTGTCCCAATCAAACACGTACCCACCAACCTTTTTACCCCATTTCTGTCCCCCTTAAGTGAAGACAGAAGCTTTGCACATGCCTGGAAAATTAAATGTAAGAAAATGATGTAATCTTCCATACTCCTGTACCTCTTTCCACTGTTTGGCTCTTTCACTTACTGCTCTATACTGTGGCTACACTTACACCCAGTGGTGACGAGCAGTACTGCAGCTATAGCCCAAGACCATATGAATTGTGGGTAGTCCGGACAGTCCTAGTGTTTAGAATACAGTTGATTCCTGAAAACCACCGAACCGATTTTATGGTAGAAACATTCTGAAAAGGGGATTGGCTCATGTACTAAGGCCGAATAACATATTTTTACTAAAATGGCCAAAAGTTTGAGTTCAGCCAATTATAGACAGGTTCCCCATATGACTGTGTTCAATGGAATACTTTGACAGGACAGGACAGGAATTCAGAACCGCCATGAAATTGTAAGATGTTGATTTGTAAATTTAGCACTACACATTTGGCACGAAGAAAACTAGTGGTTTATGCCCCGTGCACAGTAAAATGTAATAACAATCAATTGTTCACTATTGCTGCCAATGATCTGACTGCATGAACAGTTGAACAGTATAATTTATCTGAAGGTGTCGTCTCGGGTTTTGTTTTGTTATTTCAGTGGGAATAACAACACCCAGAAAATAAGTGTACCGAAAGGATTTAATAAGTGTTTAGTGAACATTTGGCATAACCCGCTTGTCTGAGGACTAACCTCCTGGCGATAGGACTAGGAGGCTAGGATTCTCTTGCAAAGTGAGGAGTGACCAAGGTGGAGATGGGGTGGAGGTGGAATGCAAAAAGAAATATGCGAGGGAGAGAAGGGATCAGGATCTAGTACAGTATTTCTAGTGTTTTAGGAGAGGAAAAGACATCTGGAGTCATTGCAAATTACTGACAGCTGGGTCTGATTGAACTTGGTTGTTGTCATCCCTCCCAGGCTGTTGTTATAAACTCCATATCTTCAGAGTCATGGTCACAGACTGCCTTTCTTAACAACAGCCAGCCCTTCTGAAGCAGAAACATAATAAATAAATGATGTAAAAAGATGTTATTAAGAAAATAGTTTGTGTTCTCTGTGCCTTTTCCTTTATCTTTCCCTCTCTCTGTCCCACTCCTTCTCTGACCTCTCTCCTTTTCTTCCACACCCCTCCTCTGTTGCTGTGATGGATTTATGACAGTGCCCGTGACAGTCAGCCATCTTGAAAGTGCGTGCCTCACTCTTCCTCTCAGATGCTGCGTATTTGTACTCGCTACACGCCAGAGCAGGACACCATGACCTTCTCAGATGGGCTGACGCTTAATCGCACACAGATGCACAACGCCGGATTCGGGCCACTCACCGACCTGGTGTTTGCTTTCGCTGGCCAGCTGCTGCCCCTGGAGATGGACGACACTGAGACCGGCCTGCTCAGTGCCATCTGCCTCATCTGTGGAGGTAATCCACAGCTTGGAGTTTGGGGGGGTGTGTCTGGCTGTGTGGTTGTGTGATTGTTGAGCACATGTTGTGTCTCACTTTGAGCATGTGGCCGTGACTCTTGCTGCATCTCTGTCTGTGAGTGTGACCGGGTCTCTGCGCGTTGTTCAGATCGTATGGACCTGGAGGAGCCCCAGAAGGTGGACCGGCTGCAGGAGCCGTTGCTGGAGGCCCTGAAGCTGTATGCTCGGCGCCGGCGCCCCAACAAACCACACATGTTCCCTCGCATGCTGATGAAGATCACTGACCTTCGTGGGATCAGCACCAAAGGTCAGTACAGTGCAGCCGTATGGCACTGTACCACAGTACACACTACACAGCAGTACAACAGAGAGACACTGGATGGAGCAAATGGACATTCCAGTACAGCACACAGAGAGTGCAGTACAGCACATCGGTACACGGCTCTAAAACCTGTGTTCTCTCTCTCTGCCTGCAGGAGCGGAGCGTGCCATCACTCTGAAGATGGAGATCCCCGGTCCCATGCCGCCGCTGATCCGGGAGATGCTGGAGAACCCGGAAGCCTTTGAGGACAAACAGCAAGAGGACAGCGAAAGCACTCCTCCCGTCCGCCCCCCTGCCGTGGTCAAGCAGGAGCGAGAGGAGGAGAAGGGGGCCGAGAGTGGAACGGATCCCCCTGACGAGGACGAGGAGGAAGATGAGGGCCTCAGAGGAGAGAGGGAGGAGGAGGAGGAGCGGGAGTGGGACAGCGAGGGGGAGGCACGGGGACAGCCGTCCAGCAGAGAGGCCGCCAGGAAGAACCTTGTGGGACGAGCACAGTAATCACCTCAAAATCACATCCCTCGTCCCCAAAACCCCACAGCCCTCTCCTCCCATCCCCTCTCATATTCTGCACAGACTGGGGCACTGCCCCCATCCCCTTCCCTCCAGCCCCACCTTGGCCATCCCAGAGTCAGGGCAGGAGAAGAGACTGGACCACCCGTTAAACACTCCCTGCCTGGAGACCCAGTCGTACATCACAGACAATGACAAGGAGATGGAATGAAACAGAGAGCACCTCATGGATGGCTGAATGGGAGAGCTAGAGAATGAGGGAGAGAAAGAAATTCTGGCTCCTTAGATAAGGAGAGACAACTCTTTTTTCTCATTTATATTTAAGAAAATGTTTTTACAAAAACTGCCAAAAAGGTGAGGCAAATAGATGGCAGAGGATGCCTTACTGCCATTATCCTCTCCAGGTTGCAGTGATGCAAGAAACCAGCAGGGGGCACTAAAATGCTGCCTAAAAACAAAACTTTCTAAAAACCAATAAGCCAACCAAACAGAACATAATAATCACTTTTGTATTGTTTTTTCTTTTTTTTAAAAAAAAATGTTATTTTCATTTTCTTATTCTTTTTATGTTTTTTTTATGGTATGTATACACACAATTATATATATTTTTTGTCTTTGTTGTTTATGGTTTTTGTATTCACCCTCCTGTTTGACTAGCCTGCCAGGGAGAGAGTCAAGACTCTTACCCTGCTAGTGTCCCTGTTCCTCTACAGCACCTTCTTCCAATTAGCAGCACAACTACAGACTGTGCTGCTGATTGGGTAACACTGTCTGTGCCAAACTTAGCATTCTTTTGTGTCATTTTGTTAAGGAGGTTGGATGCTACAAATGAGTGGAAGCCATTCTTCTGTCCGAACAGCTGTCTTCCTCTTCCTCCAAATTTCTGCTGCTGTGTCTTGAGATTCATCCATATAACCCAGCCATCCCTGCAATCCAAAACATATCCCACCTTTCTATTCTCGATTACCAGAGAGGTGCACTAAATGGATAGACTGTGCTTATTTGTTCCAGGACACAATGTAACAGCAACCCCATTCCTGTCTGGCCATTTGAAGCACTTAAAGCACAGCATACATACAATACTCTATAAATGCATACGATTAACTTTAGTATTGCATTGTGTGCTTAGCTGTATCTGGTTCCTTGGTTCCTGCTTTCCAGATGTTTGGAGAGATTGTTTATGCCTCAGCGTTGGGCAGTGGGCCAGAGGTCAGAGGTCACGACCTATATCTATGCAGGGTATTGAAGGCCCCTTGATGCATCTCTATGTTATGCCACTAAGAATTAAGGACTAAGGAAATTAGTAGGATCCATTTTTCTGTGGATTAACTCAGTTTGTGAGGACCTGTAGGATACCTGTAGTGGTCACACAAACAAACACCTCTTTGATTCCATAAAAGACTTGTCTTCACAGGAGCAGTAAAAACAGGGATGCCATCTTCCTGTGGGAGAAGAATGTACAATGGGGACACGACCCTGGACTAAAAAGTTGTCGGGAAGAATTCAGTCATAGCCTCCACTGGGCATCTCTCATTGAGCTTTGTGCATCCATGACTTGGATGTCTTCAGCATTTTGCTTTAAATCAAAAGCTCACAAAAGTCACTTCAAATTCATACACAGGCTCCAAAAAGAACATGTTATAAATAAAACAACTCAACCAAATAAAAAAACAATACTACTACCAGTTAGGCCATGGATTCACAATCTCTTTTCTTTTTTGTATTCCGATGCAGCCAGCGCTACTGTGAGAGGATCAAACCCTAGCTGTCCTCTGCAATACAGGACAATACAGTTCTCAGACATGTCCTTCTGTTAGTGCCAGTACGCAGTGCAGGGAGACTGTGTGAGAGCACCTAGAGACCACTATCATGCAATCAGTGTGTGGGTCTAGTTTTTTCCAAATGTAGGTTTTTTTTCTCTTCTTCCAGAGCACAATTCAGAGGTCATAGGATGCAGCCAGCCGGTTACTGTCAGTTGTGTTTCTCTGTCTTAATTATTCCATTTCAAGATGTTTCAAGTTTTAATTACTCCATTTTTTTTTTGTTGAAGGGAACAAAAATGCTAAAATGCTCTTCCCCATTCTGCTAACAGTAGCACCTACACATGCACTAAATCTCAGGAAAGATCCTAAATCCAACCTTTGGGGAGTGAAGCTGCACGTTTCTCTGCAGTTCATGTGCTGAGACAGCTCCCCACTCTACCAGCCATAGACAAAAGATTGCACTTCATATGTATTATAAAAGGAGGCTCAGTATATCTGCATATATCGGTATACTGTAGCGGGGGGGGAAACGGCAGCTTTGGAGAGCTCTGTTTAACAAGCCGTGACAAACTGTTCCCTGCAGCCTCTTTAGAGTATGTTACCTTATTTACACGAGGACATACAGAATTTCATTGAGTTCAATAAAATTATTTATTGGGTTAATGGAAAAAAAAGAATGAAAAGATCTTGAAATGCAATCGAGTGAGAATTGCTCCTCCCAGTTTTTCTGTTGTGATCAGGCACTGTGTTTTTAAAATACCATGTGTTAGCTGGGCCTGGTGTGCAGCTCGGGAGCGATCTTTTTTAAACGTAAGCCTTTGGTGCTGTTACACTAAAGGAATGATGTTTGCCAAAAGAAAAGAAGCTGTGTTTTGTGTATTTTTTTCCACAGCTCAGCTGGGGACTTCTGTTCATTCTGTCAAACACTATCTTGCTAAAGAAATGTCATTTATACAAAGAATGGGGTTTTTGGAAAATAAACTGCTTTTGTAAGCTCGTTATTAAGTTTGTTATTCTTTTTTTTTAATGCTGTCGCCATTCTTAGTCTTTGCACTCCAGATGATGGCACCCTGAATGAAAGTCTGGAACCATTTACTTACTGTCTGTGGTTTTGCAGTGCCCGGTGCATGCACCGGCTCTCTTCAACTGACCCTGGGACTTCGCTGTGATTTTTATCGTATGCCACTGCAAGTGTTCAGTGGAGTGTGCCCTCCACTGTCGTTCTATATGGCAGGTTTGCAGAAAGTGTCTTTCAAACAAAAGCTGGCTGTTGTATACGGTAGACCTTGTGCAGACCAAGCTGGACCGGAGTTACAGTGGTTTTTGAAGACCTCTAATCATAGACACTGCTACGGGCTTAATGTAAGTGCAAGTTGTACCTTTTCATGAAGTGTTATGCACTCACTTGGTGAAAACAGATCTCACTATATGCTTCAGTGTTGTTTTTCTTACACCGGTAAGCGATGATTGCGCTTTTTTAATACCTCATGATGAACACCAGAGGGAGCCAGTGCACCACAGGTGGAGGGAAGTGCTCTCGCACCGCTTTAGTTAACGCCGACAGCCCGGTTGCGGAGCGGAAAGGTACATGACTCAACCCTGGAGAACAGTCTGCAGGCTGACAGCAACCAGGCATGGCTGTTGGCACACTGTAATCCAACAGTCAACAAAAACATCTTCACTATTATAAAGTTGTGCTCCAAAAAGTCAGAGATTATGCTGAAAAACAAGCTTAGGTTATAAAGCAGTATTTGTGATGCTTCATTTTGTATAGTTTCGTGTACAGAGTGCTACTACAACATCCACATCCACATGTCATGCTCAGTGCCCCTGTCAAACTGGTGCCTAGAGAGAAATCCTATACTGCTGGAGGGGAGGACACCTAAATAATCGTAAAGCTTTATAAGAGGAGGTATGAGAGACCCTGTGCTGTGCCCCCCTGTCTCTTAAGACAGGCAAGCTGATGGGGGTATTTAGGATAGGGGGGCTATTTACACGTGTGTTAGAGAGAAGGCTGCATGGCCTTGTGTGCTTATCCTGCCATCTATACAGATAGATGCCCCCAACACATGCACTGGGACATGCAACCTGCACAGACAATACACCCACACAGCATGGGGACACCAGGCATGCACATACAAATGCACATATTTGTCAAATCACTCTTTTACAAGCAGACATGCAGGTAGAGTCGCAATGCCTATGACACAATCTTAACACTCACACATTCACCCCTCTCTGCACTGTAGCCCAGCGCCCCATGGCTGGATGATAGATGCCGGTGACAGAGTGGTCATTTTTATTTATAGGAAGAGAGAGGGGGCGATAAACTGAGATAGGATTCTATTAATTAAATGATTGCGATAATTAACTTTCATTAAATGAAGATCGATAAAGCAGCGCAGGAATGTAAGCAGCGTCCATACATTATGCTCTGTTTTACAAGGAAACACTAAATGACCTCGTATATTAAAACCAGAATAAGATGTGTTTCCATGGGAATGCTGGGTGTGTGTGGGGGGGGTTACTTAAAGAGACAGTGACTTGTGTATTCATTTTTTGGTGGATTAGACCAATATAACCCTGGTGCACACAGAGTACACCAGGAGGCTGATTGGTGCCTTCAAGTGCAAAATACACCAAAGTATAATCTAGCTGGATATGTATTTCAATTCACTTTCATATCCGCTGCCCTTATCTTCCCTGTCTACATGCAGAACTGCAGGGAGAGAAACAGAGGAAGAGAGAGGGGAGGGGAGCAAAGCATCAAAGAGAAACTAGGGAAGACAGCAAGTAACAGGATGAGGATGAGGAGGAACGCCCTGATACACTGTCTCAGCAGAAGAAGCATGATTGGCGAGGCCAGTTGTATTCAGATAAAAAGAGCTCCTGTAGACACAGATCATCCTTCCATCCATCCATTTTCTAACCGCTTCATCCAGTTCAGGGTCACAGGGGAGCTGGAGCCTATCCCAGCAGGCAACGGGGGCAAGGCAGGCTACACCCTGGACAGGACACCAGTCCATCACAGGGCAAGCACTCACACTCACACCAGGGTCAAATGACCTACTCATATGTCTTTGAACTGTGGGAGGAAATCATATCACCCAGAGGAAACCCACGCAAACATGGGGAGAACATGCAAACCCCACGCAGACAGCGCCTCAGGTCCGGAATTGAGCCCAGGCCTCAGCGGTGCGAGGCAGCAGTGCTGACTACTGCGCCACCTTGTTGCCCACAGACTGACCAATACAGTTCAAATGCTTAGTAAGTACAGAACATTACTGCAACACAAAAGGAAGACATAATCCATCACCCCCTTCCTCAACACCACCTGCTGACCACATCTGCTCTGCAGCAGCTGGAATTAACCTCCCCTAGCCTGATTGCCAGTTGTTTCCAGATGTGCCCCAGAGTTTTGTGATCTCAGGGTCTTAATATGGTCTTAAGGATCTAATGTGTCTTAATATGGGGAGAGGGGCTGTCCATTGTGGGAGGTGGATATATACATACAGATCTATTCATCTATAGGATTTTAAATGAAAAAAAACTAACTTCAAGAGCAGCAAGAATATTTAGACTTCAAGTTAAAATGGCGGTTCAGTTTTTGGACACCACACAAGAAGTTTACTGCCATGGAAAGTGTAGGAGAAAGAGCTGTCAGAACAGTCCCAGGAATGTCACAAGCAGGCAAGGGCTGGGAGAAACCGAATCCCTCTCCTGAATAGCGGAGTTCACGCTGGGTTTGAAACACACCCAGGTTTTGACAAAGCCAACACCCAGAACTCAGCAATGAAATGACGTCCCTCGGTCACAAGAGGAGATTCCGAGCAGGTGGATTTGGGATGGAAAACGGGAGGCAATGCTTTACACGGACCCACACGCGTGCAGTTGGAGCCGTTTCTCATGGCTCTTTCGGGAAACAGCGCCGCGAGACCCTGGAACAGCCAAACCAAACACAACACAACCAAAGGAGCCAGACGACCCCAACGGCCTCCCCTCGTCGCAACCCCTCATGTCTTCTCATGGTCCGAGCACTCGTCTGCCTCGAGCACGCGTGTGCCGCTTTCCACATGACGCCACTAACTGCCCCCCTGCTCCTGTTCATTCCACACTAACAAGGTGCCCAGTGTCACAGAGGGGCAGGAGCGCCGGAGGGAATTAGTGGTGACGGAGGCCGGCATGCGAGAGGAGATCACCGCAACTCTCTTGGCAAACAGAACCACAGACGCCCAGGTGGCACCTCACAGACTCACAGTGCAGCACTGCTGGGGTGACAGAACTCCAGCAGGGACAGAGAGAGGAGGACAGGAGAGAGGAGAACATGAGGAGAGAGGGGAGGAGGAGGTGAGAGCGGAGAGCAGAAAGCAGAGGGGAAGAGTAGACAGAAGAAGAAACGAGAAGAGGAGAGGGCACAGAGGAGGGCTGAGGAGATGAGAGCAGATTGAGTTTTGCACTCGGGTGCTCCTCCGAGATATCAGAGTGAAGGTCAGGAGAAGGTGAGGAACGTTTCAGAAGGAGGGAGGCAGTAAATTTTATACCTGCGTGAAATATTAAACAGAGAGATAAAGTGAGAGAGACGCAGAGTGGGCGAGGAAAGAGAGAGAGAGTGTGGTGTGCCCTCAGGTCTTCTTATCTTTTACATTTCTAATTAAAACAGATAAAGAAGGAGAGAGGGTCGTCAATCCCTCAGCGATTTCTCTGTTCAGGTTTTAGAGGGCTCCATAAAACAGGCAGGGCAGCGCGATTGATTTTGTAATTAGCTCTCGTCACTGCAGCTTTCCAGCTCGTGGAGCGATACACTGAGAGGAAGGGAGAGAGGGCTGCTGGAGGGGGACAGGTGACAGAGAGACAGATAAAGAGGTGAGAGAGCGACAGTGCACTCCAGTCAGGTACAGTCTCAGTCCCAGCCCAGACAAGCCCAGTCCCTGTCCAGTCCATTCCAGTCCGGTCCAAGCCAGTCCAGGCCAGCTGAGCCAACTTCAATGCAGTCCTCTCTATTCTCAGATCACTGCACGCACACTCGGGGAAAAAGAGACAGCAGACACGGAGCCCACGGTGTACAGTCTGGTCTTTATTGCAGCAACTCGGCACAATCACACAGCATAGCAGAGCAGGACAGTCTGCGACACTGAGGAGGAGTTCATCCTTAATCAACCAGACACGAACAAATTCTCTAAGTAAGAACAAAGCACGCCACCGATAGATGCCTGTGGATCTTACAACAAGCTCTCGGGACCTGCTCTTTGAGGATCACGGTGTTTGCTAGCTTGCATTCTGCCCTTTAAATAGTTATTCAAACTCCTTACCCACTTAAACTCAACAAACCATTGTTCTAGAGAGACAGTAGGTAATTATTCATTCTAAGGAATCCTTCTGATAACCACCACAACCCACCAGAGAACTAAAATATAAGAAGTAAAACGGGACAAAAACAACAACAGCAATAATACAATAATAAGTATTACAGTAATAATAAAAGCTGTTCTGATTACAATCAGTTTCTTAAATGTGATATTCCACCTAAAATCAACTAGTACAGTAAATATCTGGTACAAGAAATCTGTGCAAGGTAACAGTAAATATATCAGGCAGTATGAAGTAAGCATCTTAAGTTTTAAAAATTAAAATTTAAAATTTTGAAGAATAAAACATTCAAACCAAAAAGCTTCCCTCCCTGTCTCTCCGTCACTCCAACTCCCACCCTCTGCCTCTTTCTCCCATCTTTCTTCAGGACATTCCTGAAAATACAGCTCCCGCCCCCACCTCCCGAGCTCTGGTCCCTGGTAGCACCTGTAGCTATTGCTTATAAGAACCAGAGCCGACAGATAAAAAATCGAATAACAGCTGTATAAGCGACTGGAATAGGTCATACAAAATATATGCACTTTAGAAAATCAAAAGTCTTATTTTTGGTATCTCAAAGCTATAAAATCTCTGCACAGCCGCTCTCTTTTTGCTAAGCAGTTTAAATTTAACCTTAGAAAAATACAAATGAAGTGACATGTGACCCAGTCCCACCCACAACCCACCTGTCAGGTATTCCTGAGCTTACTTAGAACATCTGACCTTTTCAGCTGCTAAACTGATGCTGAAATTGAATTCTGTCAATATAATAATAATAATAATAATAATAATAATAATTATAATTGCTTACACTTATATGGCACTTTTCTGGACACTCCACTCAAAGCGCTGTACAAGTAACGGGGATCCCCTCCACCACCCCCAGTGTGCAGCCCCACCGGGATGATGCGACAGCAGCCATAGTGCACCAGAACACTCACCACACTCCAGCTCTCAGTGGGGAGGAGAGCAGAGTGATGAAGCCAATTCATAGACGGGGATTATTAGGAGGCCATGATTGGTAAGGGCCAATGGGAGATTTGGCCAGGACAATTATAGGGTCATGCTAGTCATATCTGAAAACATATTTCAGTGCAGCCCTTTACGGGTTTGATGGTGCAGATACACATCTAAAATAAAGCAGAAATTGATAACCGTGAAATGTAAGCCAACGAGGCTGCTTGCCTGAAAGTCAGCCCAGGAAGTTGAGTATTTACACACAAAATTTAAAAGTTGAACCTTTTTGTTTAAAAGAAACCCTCAGTCCGTAAACACAAACACGCACTCATACAATTACAAAAAATAAGACTCCTGCAGCTTGCTGGAGCTACGTTACATTATTTAACTGCAGTCTGTCTGTGCCACATCACTGATCGATCAGCGCATGGCATGGGTGTGTATACCAGTTACATCTGTGTGTATATTAACCGAGTATCGACTGTGTGCATCAGTTACATAGAGTGCACTGTTTCTAGTGTAATAGCTTTACTTTGCGCAGAGGTGTAGCAATTTGTGTAGTCATTGTGTGTAGTAACTGAAAGTGTATATAATATTGTATTATTTGCTGTAAAAAATTCCCTTGCTTCTCTACCGCCATCTTGTGGTCATCTCGGGGATGGCAGTCTCTGCACTCAGTTCCACAAGGGGGAGCCAGAGCGCTCACTGAAAGAGAGAGAGAGAAACATTTTTTGTTTTGTTCTATGTTAATTTTATTATTTTTATTTGCTTTGGCAACACTGATTGTACCCATCAGTCATGCTAATAAAGCACCTTGAATTGAATTGAGAAACGTTAATCCAGTTCCTGGTGGTGGGGGCAGAGATTCTCTATAAGGAATTCCATAAGTCCCACTCAGCCTTTTCTTCTGCTTCTGCCAACATGGTCCATCATGGGATCCAAAGAATTTCTCCGTCTCTATTTCAGAGTATTTGCTGCTAGTCTATGCCTCCTCATTTAGAATTAACCAATTGAACGGAGAGGGCAGCGCAGTGGCGCACTGGTTAGCATTGCTGCCTCGCAGCACTAGGGACCCTTTGCTCAATTCTGGACCGGGGGTGCTGTCTGGGTGGTGTCTGCACGTTCCCCTCATGCCTGTGTGGGTTTCCGCCACATGCTCCTCTTTTCCTGCCACAGACCAAAGACTGGCAGGTTAACTGAAATCTAGGAAAACTGGACCTGGTGTGTGTCTGTAACTGTGTGTGTGCCCTGCGATGGACAGTTGTCCTGTCCAGGTTGTGTCCTGCCCTGCGCCTGCTGCTTGCCAGGATAGGTACCGGATCCTCCCCAACCCAGAGCTGGAGAAAGCGGTTAGAAAATGGACGGACAGATGATTCGTTGAGGAGGTAGTCCAGCTTTCTACATACATATAACAATACTGATACTGACCAGGTGGAAACATCAGTAGTAGACACTGTAACTTGTACTGTACGTGTAAAGAAAAATAATAAATAATTAATCAAGAGTAAATTTTGAATTGTTTAAAATGAGACGACAAATCTCACATTTGCACAACACAGAAACTCTGAGCTTGGACACTCTGGATCCCAGAACGCACCATGCTGACAGGGACAAACCCTTCCATGAAATATTAAAGCTCAGCTGACCATCACGGCCACAGACCCTCCGTCAGGGCAGGCAGAGGGGCCACAGAGGGAGGGGGGATGTTAATACCTGGCACAACGGAGACGTGGGGAGTAGCAGGAGAGCCAGGGAGCCAAACACAGACTCTCTGATGGTTTCACTGCTGTGTGACCTGGCTGCTCCCCATTCTGGACCTCTGTGCCACTTTATTCCCTCCCTCACCCCCATCCCATGGATCCACACACACACCTCTATTCCCTGTCTGTGCACTGTTCCCACACACACACACACACACACACACACACACACACACACACACAGCTCTATTCCCTGTCTGTGCACTGTTCCCACACACACCTCTATTCCCTGTCTGTACACCGTTCCCCACACACACACACAGCTCTATTCCCTGTCTGTGCACTGTTCCCACACACACACACACCTCTATTCCCTGTCTGTGCACTGTTCCCACACACACACACCTCTATTCCCTGTCTGTGCACTGTTCCCACACACACACACACCTCTATTCCCTGTCTGTGCACTGTTCCCACACACACACACACCTCTATTCCCTGTCTGTGCACTGTTCCCACACACACACACCTCTATTCCCTGTCTGTGCACTGTTCCCACACACACACACACCTCTATTCCCTGTCTGTGCACTGTTCCCACACACACACAGCTCTATTCCCTGTCTGTACACCGTTCCCCACACACACACACCTCTATTCCCTGTCTGTGCACCGTTCCCACACACACCTCTATTCCCTGTCTGTGCACTGTTCCCACACACACACAGCTCTATTCCCTGTCTGTGCACTGTTCCCACACACACACACCTCTATTCCCTGTCTGTGCACTGTTCCCACACACACACACACCTCTATTCCCTGTCTGTGCACTGTTCCCACACACACACACACCTCTATTCCCTGTCTGTGCACTGTTCCCACACACACACACCTCTATTCCCTGTCTGTGCACCGTTCCCACACACACACACCTCTATTCCCTGTCTGTGCACTGTTCCCACACACACACACACCTCTATTCCCTGTCTGTGCACTGTTCCCACACACACACACACCTCTATTCCCTGTCTGTGCACTGTTCCCACACATACACACCTCTATTCCCTGTCTGTGCACTGTTCCCACACACACACACACCTCTATTCCCTGTCTGTACACCGTTCCCAAACACACACACCTCTATTCCCTGTCTGTACACAGTTCCCCACACACACACCTCTATTCCCTGTCTGTGCACTGTTCCCACACACACACACACCTCTATTCCCTGTCTGTGCACTGTTCCCACACACACACACACCTCTATTCCCTGTCTGTGCACTGTTCCCACACACACACACACACCTCTATTCCCTGTCTGTGCACTGTTCCCACACACACACACACACACACACACACACACACACACACACACACACACACCTCTATTCCCTGTCTGTGCACTGTTCCCACACACACCTCTGTGGGGCAGGACAGGGTATTTACCCCTCAGTGAGGCAGGGCAGAATATGAACCCAAGGTGCAGGGTGGGAGAGTCTATCTACACCCCAGTGAGGGGGCCTCTGGTGTAGCAGCCAGAGTAGTGTATTTACCCCTCAGCGGGGCAGCTGTGCTCTGGCAGCAGCAGGGCAGTCTCGTCCCCCGAGCTCTGGGCTCCATACAGCGCCGACTCCTTCTCGTCCTCTGGCTCCTGGAGACGGACACAGAGTGAGGAAGACAGGCCACCGGGCCGACAGACTCTCTCACAAACGGCCCCGCTGCGCAGGCGAGATGTGTCAGCGTCTTACCGACTCCGAGCTGTGGGCCAGTGACTCGCTGTCTTGTTGCCGTGGGGAGGACAGGGGGGCGGGCTGGCTGATGACCACGCCTCCCTGTGGAGATGGGGGAGGGGTAGCGAGGAGCAGGGCCTCTGTTGTGAAAGTTGGGGGGTCACAGAGGCTGTAGGCGCCCAGGGGATGAGGGGGCTGCAGGGCTTCAGGACTGTCCTCCTCTGACTCCGATACAGGGCTGTCAGGACGACCTGCACACACACACAGACACTGTAGTGCAGTGGACTGTCGCAAGGTCCAAAAACTACATCACAGAATGAAACTATAGAGCATAATGCAAGCAGGGGAAAATACAAATCAATATGGTAGAGAATAGTACACCACAATTAAGCATAACATAGTGTACTATGATCTGAAAAGGTACAGTGGAATGAACAGTGTTTCACCATGGCACACTTAAATTAAAGTAAATATTATAATATAACATCACAGTTGACATTCTGAGCTATGTATGGCATCACCAGGTGATGTCATGCCATTCTCTCACACACAGAAGGGATGATGTCACTTACTGTTGGAGTCAGAGGCAGCATCCCTCCACTTAGCATCGGCAACAGCCTCCAGCCTCTGCTCCAGCTGGCGCACATACTGCAGCAGCTCCTGCACACACACCGGGTGTCAGTACCTCGCACTGCACCTACACAGTGTTAGCATCTCACAGCACAGCACACAGTCAGTGTGTCAGTATCTCAGAGCACAGCACAAAGTGTGTCAGTATCACAACACAGCACCTACACAGTGTCAGCATCTCACAGCACAGCACACAGTGTGTCAGTATCTCACAGTGCAGCACACAGTCAGTGTGTCAGTATCTCAGTTTAGTGTGCACACATTCTATATCAATATCTCCCTGTAGCATGCGCACACAGAAATATCAGTATCTCACAGTGTAACACACACTGTGCTAATTTTTGCATAAAAGAAAATACTGCACAAATTTGTTGAAGTACTGTACACTAACAATCTGCACAAATCTCAATGTTTAATGTAACTGAACATTTTAGAATATGGTCATTGTGTCAGTACCTCACTGTGTGCACTCAATCAACGAGATCTATGTTCTATAAGTTATGTATGTATAATGTATATATGAGGTCAAAGTATAGCTGTAACACAGAAATTTATACTTTAGCATGCAGACAATATGGAGATTCTGAGCTGTACTGCAACTATATAGGGACCCTGTTACATCAGCTGCATATACAGTTAAAGAAAACTGCGTATCAACAGCATATTAAGACCAAGTCCCGACACTATACATACACACTGCATATAGACTACATATCTGCTGCTTGTGCATAAAGGTAGTGTACATCTCCTGAATGGGTGTGCAGAGGCTGTGCACTGGCCTGTTGCTGGTGCAGCAGATGCTCTTTCTCCCTCTGGCCCAGTCTCAGGCTGGATTTCAGCTCCTGCAGCTCCCGGCTTGCCTCTCCCCGCTGCACCTGAGGGGGGCGCCACACACAGGCTCACACTGAATGCACACAGGGATGGTGTATTCTTCCACACGTCAGTGTGCACAGAGGTGCACCTTTGTGCTGTTTCAGTAAACAGTGTGTGTATTTACCAATGTACAGGGGCTGCATATACTGGACATTAACGGTTAAGAGTAATTATCATGTTAATAGTTTGCCCAGGTGGTGGGTTTATTTCACTATACAGTGTGCTTATCTGCCCAGATGGTGGGCCTAGTCACAAGAATGTTAAGTGCACATACCCCAACTGTCAGTATCTTTCACTTAAAGGTACGTTTCTCTGAATTATCTGTACATTTATTGTATTTATTGAACTGAAATTCACATTCTCACAGAAGGCTGTGAAGGTGTGAGTGGGTGCTGTGTTCTGGCTTGTGACCAGGGGGTGACTACATGTACCCGGTTACAGTCCCTGTCTCTTGCCAGCTCCACCTCTGCCTTCTCCCTCTCCATCCTCTCCTCCTGCAGCCTCGCTTCTGCCTGCTGCAGCGCCTCGCTGAGCTCTGCAATCCTCTCTCTGTCCATCTGAAAGGTTAGAGGGCACCCTCTTTAGGCTGTTTTCAGGGTCAGGCTTGACCGAGTCTCAGTTTTGCCTTGGTTCACACAGACTGTGTGAGCTGTCAGTCTGTGTGTGTGTCTGTGTCAGTGTGTGAGCTGTCAGTCTGTGTGTGTGTCTGTGTCAGTGTGTGAGCTGTCAGTCTGTGTGTGTGTCTGTGTCAGTGTGTGAGCTGTCAGTCTGTGTGTGTGTCTGTGTCAGTGTGTGAGCTGTCAGTCTGTGTGTGTGTCTGTGTCAGTGTGTGAGCCGTCAGTCTGTGTGTGTGCCTGTGTCAGTGTGTGAGCCGTCAGTCTGTGTGTGTGCCTGTGTCAGTGTGTGAGCCGTCAGTCTGTGTGCCTGTGTCAGTGTGTGAGCCGTCAGTCTGTGTGCCTGTGTCAGTGTGTGAGCCGTCAGTCTGTGTGCCTGTGTCAGTGTGTGAGCCGTCAGTCTGTGTGCCTGTGTCAGTGTGTGAGCCGTGAGTCTGTGTGCCTGTGTCAGTGTGTGAGCCGTCAGTCTGTGTGCCTGTGTCAGTGTGTGAGCCGTCAGTCTGTGTGCCTGTGTCAGTGTGTGAGCTGTCAGTCTGTGTGCCTGTGTCAGTGTGTGAGCCGTGAGTCTGTGTGCCTGTGTCAGTGTGTGAGCCGTGAGTCTGTGTGCCTGTGTCAGTGTGTGAGCCGTCAGTCTGTGTGCCTGTGTCAGTGTGTGAGCCGTCAGTCTGTGTGCCTGTGTCAGTGTGTGAGCTGTCAGTCTGTGTGCCTGTGTCAGTGTGTGAGCTGTGAGTCTGTGTGCCTGTGTCAGTGTGTGAGCCGTCAGTCTGTGTGCCTGTGTCAGTGTGTGAGCCGTCAGTCTGTGTGCCTGTGTCAGTGTGTGAGCCGTCAGTCTGTGTGCCTGTGTCAGTGTGTGAGCCGTCAGTCTGTGTGCCTGTGTCAGTGTGTGAGCTGTCAGTCTGTGTGCCTGTGTCAGTGTGTGAGCTGTGAGTCTGTGTGCCTGTGTCAGTGTGTGAGCTGTGAGTCTGTGTGCCTGTGTCAGTGTGTGAGCTGTCAGTCTGTGTGCCTGTGTCAGTGTGTGAGCTGTCAGTCTGTGTGCCTGTGTCAGTGTGTGAGCTGTCAGTCTGTGTGCCTGTGTCAGTGTGTGAGCTGTCAGTCTGTGTGCCTGTGTCAGTGTGTGAGCTGTCAGTCTGTGTGTCTGTGTCAGTGTGTGAACTGTCAGTCTGTCAGTTCGTACCTGAGCGCTTTGCTGCAGGGCCTCCCTCTCCCCCTGCCAACGAGCCCGGCCCTCCCTCATGGCCAGGCGGGTCTCGGCCAGCTGCAGTGTGAGCTGTGCCGCCTCGAGCCGGGCCTGGTGCAGCTCGGTTTGCCCACGGTCCCTCTGCCCACCCACCACCTCCAGCTCAGCGCCCAGTCCTTCCACACGGCGCTCGCTGGCACACAGACGCTCCCGCAGGCTGGACAGCTCCTGGCGCAGGGACTCGTTTTCCACCTGGGGCAGCGGTGGGGGTGGCAGGCGGCCAGGAGCGGGTCCCAGAGAGGGGTGAAGAGAGGCAGACGTGCAGGGAGGTGGGGGGGGAAGGGAGACAGAGGAGAGGATGCAACATGAGCCCGAGACGAACACTCACTGACGCTCTGCTGCTCTCGGTGCCCGTCAGCCTCCAAGCCTGTCTCGCCCTCCCTCTCACCTCTCTCTGCTGTCCAGTGTTCAGCCTGAGAGTCAGGGTGCTGATGGTGTCTCTCAGTGTCAGGGCCTGCGTCTCCCTCTCGGCCAGTGACCCCCGCAGGCTCTGAAACTCCGAGCACATGCGGCGCAGCTCCTCCTCCGAGGACAGCAGCTTACCCTGAGGATCAACACAGCGGGGAGGGGGGCAGGCTGTACATGTGCTGTCTGAAAAGAGCGTGCGCGGCGTATGTGCAGCAGGAGTGAACAGCATGCAGTACAATGTAACCGGTGCCCAGTGCGTGTCTATCAGGCCAGAACTAAAAACTACATACATCACATTCACTACTGTGCAAAGTTCTTGCATCCCATGAGAATTGTGCACACTGAGCCAGCGGTAAGCAGAAGTGAGTATATTGTGTGCAAACTCTGTTGAGTGTGAATACATGTAGAGTGTGTGAATGTGTAAACGGTGGGCAGTCTGGCTGTTTTATGTGGAAGAACAGATCGTGCACGTATCTGGGGTGAGTGCACATCATGTGTCAACTAGGTGGCAGCAGGTTGTACGCCACGAGCAGCCCTTGAGCACCTGCAGGGCCTTCCTCTCCTCCTCCTCCTCCCCCTTCTGGCGCACCGCCTGCTCCTGCTGCTGCGTCAGCCTCCTCAGCCGCTCCTTCAGCCTGCAGGGACACCGAGCCGGCGGTCAGGACCGAGAGCCAGACTCGGGCGGGGCGCGGGCCTGCCGGGGCCGGCGGGCTGCAGTCACCTGTCCAGCTCGGCCTCCCGCTCCCGCCCCCTGTCTCCGAGGGCGCCGACGGCCTCCTCCAGCTCGCCCGCGCGCCGCCGGCCCGCCGCCACCTCGGCCAGCAGGGCGTCCCTCTCGGCCGCCGCCGCCTCCCGCGCAGACTCCGCGCCCTGGGGAGGGAGACGGGAAGGAGGCAGTGCCGACGCGGGGGGGGAGGCCGCGGCCCCCGGCGGACGTCTCGCCCGGCGCTTACCTGCCGCGTCTCCCTCAGCCGCGAGGCCTCCTCCCTGGCGCGGCCCAGTCGCTCACTCAGCTCCCGCCTCTGCCTGTCCCACTCCTCCCTGTCCTCCTCCCGGCCCCTCTGCGACGCCTCCCGGGCCTGCAGCAGCTCGGCTCTCTCTCGGAGGCACTCCTCCAGGCGGGCCTGGCGTTCGGGGGAGGCAGGGACAGGGAGTTTACGGAACGATCCACAAAATGAGGAGGCCAGGTCAAGTGTCTCCTTGATGGCATTTTCACCATCTTCTTCCGAGCCTCCCTCCTCCTCCTCCTCCTCCTCCGCTGACCTGTAGCAGCTCAGCCCGCGGGATGACCAGCAGCATCCCCTCCCCCTCTTCCTCCTCCTCTCCCTCTCTCCTCTCTTCCAGGGTGACCAGCTCGTCCAGGGGCTTGGGGGCGCAGAAGGCGAAGGGGGCGCTGCGGGCGCACACCTCGCCGCGCTGGTCCACGTAGACGAACTGGTACGAGTCCTCGCCGGGCCTGGGGAGGTAGCAGGCTGCGCGGGACAGAGGACACGGTGACGGTCTCGCTCACAGCTACCCAGGGTCACCCTGCTCTCAGAACCCTTGGCAGCTCGGAGAAGTCTTTTTTCAGATTAACATTAAGATCCTTTTCTTGGATTAAAATTGCGCCATGCACTGCTAAAATGGAAAGGATCCCGTTGCTACTTGTTTGCAAAGCTGCGGGAGAGGATTACAGCCACTGCAACTATATTCAACTTGGGCTCATTAGGAAGAGGAAAAACTAATTATTTTTGCATCAGTTTGCAAAATTTAATTAACTACTGACTACCAATGGAGAGTCCAGATAAGCCAGAGAGCCAGCATAATCTCCACACGTTTGTAACCGTTCTTAAATTTGATACGTTGTGCTTATGTGCTACACTTTGTTCTCATGTTTAACACTTTGTTCTGGGGCTCTGGACTCTGATTTTGCAGAAAGGCAGGTGGGTTGAAGTTTTTTTTTCCCTGTGCCAGGTATTTTAACTAATCATCGCCCCAATACTTATCTGCCTTTCTCATCTCTCTCATCATTAAATGCCCTGCAGACGGTGCCCAGACCTGCTCGGAGTTCGTACCTTGGAAATGCACACAGCCGTTGGCAGAGGTGCCCTCGGAGTAGCCCTCTGGAGACAGAGCCCAGACAAAGGTGTGATAATCCCGTGTAGAAGACCAACCCACCTGCGCCGGGAGAGAGGGAGGCACAGAGACGAGATCAGATTCCAGGACAATAGCTGTGAAACCAGCAGCGACGGTAACGACAGCAGTGCTGCTGACAACAAGGCTCCCTCCTGCCTGATGTGTTTGATTTTGCTGTGCAGTAAAAAGCTCACCCTGTAAAGCCAATGGCTTTATTTAAATCAACACTGACACCTGCCAATTGGTATCTCTCCTTGAAGCCTGGGAGACAGCACAGAGTCTCCATTCACAGAGAAACTGACAATCAGCGGTTTGTGTTTTTCTATATTAATCATGAAGTCAAAACTGCCTCAAATCACAATTTTTTCCACAGTGGGAGAGATGCACTTTTTGGGCCTTTGGGAAAAGAAAAAGGTGAAGGAATTCCCACGTTTCCTGAAAACACGAAATGGATTGTAAAGGCTGAACGATCTATTTTAAAACGCTAAGCTCTTGCCTTTTGGACAAACATGTTAAAATAGGGAAGTTAATGTTCAGATTAATTGGCTGAAGCTCCGCAAACAAAATGTATAATTGGCCAAAAGGAGCCAGCCTAGTTAAAACACTGATGAGGCTGCTGAGGAGGTGGGGGAAGATGACACAGAGGATGAGGAAGGTACCTTGAAGAGGCCTATCCAGTCACTGCTGGCCCAGCAGTGAAGGGGGCTCATGCTGTAGTGGCACTCCACGCGGCTCTGGGGGAAGTAGCTCCTCCCCACATTCCGAAACTCCACCCTCCACTGGGGCGGGGCTGTCGTCTCCATGGCGACTGCAGGGCTCTGGACACACCCACCTGGGGGTGAGGGGAGCAACAGAGGTCGATGCAGGAAAACGGAGAGCGGAAAGCAGGGCACCTGGGTTATAATGCCAACTCAATGGAATACCCATGAGATGCAGATCTATGTACCACATTACCATTACACAGAGCAGGAAGAGAGTTTAAGTACTCTACTTCCCTCCTCCCTCTCTCGCTTCTTTCCAGTTCCCTCTTTATCCCCTTTCCCTTATCTCCCTTTCTCCCCAGCCCTTCTGTTCTGCCTTGTCTCGGCACCCACTGTCTCTCCCCCCCCCCCTCTCCCAGACCCCCTTATCCCTCTCCCTGGACGCTCTCCAGCAGTGTTGGCAGCCTTGCCGTGGGAACTGCTCCTGACTGCCTCTGGCACACCTGGGCCAGGTAATTCCACCAGGCTCGTCCGCATTCCCTTTGTCTTCCTCCCGTTCTGCCTCGCACACGGGCCTCGGGGCACACCGCAGCAGAGCGGGCACCCTCCATAAAAGCAGCCCTTGTGAATCGGCAGGTCTGTGCTGCTGGTACAATAGCGCCTGTCAGCAGGTGCTTTCAGGCACAGACAGGGGAGGGACCTCTGTCCTCAGCGAGTGCCACAGGGATTGTGCTCCTGCTAGTGGGCCTTGGCTGTACTCTCCATCCTCCGCACCGATCACGAGCAGGCTCAGTCACTCACTCCGGGTGGCAGCAGCTAGGGACCACTCAATCCCGGAACTGCTGTGTGCGCTACACAGCCTCCTGCTGGGCGTGTCCAGCACAGACCACTCTGTACCTGCAGCACTGTGTGCAGGAATGCCCAGCACCCTGGGATCAGACACAAATTTCAATCCTCAAAGACGGCCTCTGCAACAGACCCGTCCCGCCTCCCCCGGCCCCCGACAACTTGAGGCCGCGAAGAGGACAACTGCACACCGCCTCTTCAAACACGAAATTAGATGCCTTTGAATACCCGAAACAGCGAGCCGAAAGTCATGCGACACGGAGAGAGGCAGGGCTCAGGGCTCAAGGTGTTGTGAAACCGGGGGTCCAAATTCTTCTGGAAACCGAAGTCCTGCTTTTCTCAGAAAGGGACAGAGCGGGAGGGGGGCGCTGCAACATGAGCAGGGGGACTCAGGGGACACCGCGGGTCCAGCTGACGGAGCATGACTAAGGGAGGGGAGGAGAGGAGGGGTCGAGGGGTTTATAATCATCGGCACAGAAATAAACAACAACTTCGTCCGCCAGAGCACGACACAGACACGCAGGGTGGACCCGCACCTGCGAGAGTCCCGGTCCACGTGTTCCTCTCAAACGCTAGGTGAAGGCAACCATCTCTGCGGAAGCTGAGCTAGTCATCGAGTCACGCAGCTCGCTTTGTCCGTGTACTCGCTTGAGTTTTGCCGACGTGAATAAAATGAATTCCAGCAATATCGCAGGCGCCCGCAACTCGAGTCGTGCGCTTCAGTAGCGCCAGCGACACGACGGCGCTAGACTGGTCACGCAGAACCCACGCTCTCGCCCGCCGCCGCCGCCGCCTGTTCTCAGTCTTGCTCAGGACGGGAGGCCTGTGGTCCACGCAGCTCTAGGTCGCTGTAATTGTTCCCGAGCACTCAGGCCTTCAGTGTGTCGAAGGCCGCGGTTTTGGAGACATTTCAAGTGTGTGCACGGCGTAACACCCGTGAGACAGCTCTTGATGAGGACTGCGCTGATGGAGGTTCATTAATAGTTCTAAAAACACGTCTAACAGAAACATTCTTGGCATCCGGAAAGCGGGACGCATGATTCGGTAACGGTGTACTAAATTGCTGTTTTCGGCTTCGCTGGCAGCAAACTAGTTTAAAATTACTCTCATCCTGCAGAAATTAAGTATACATTTTTTAAACCATGTGCATCGATTCCCATCTGGGATCGCTGTCCCCTTAAGAAACCCATAAGAACTGCGTACGAAAACATTATAAACCGCACAAGACACATATAATTAAGTTACAGAAGACATTTTTCTCTCTCTCTGAAAATAATAAAAAAGCAAAACGAACAGTCAAGTACACTAAAGTAAACACAAGATATGCTTTGTCTTTAACTTGTTTTCCATTCAACTAGTAGATAAAACGTCACCTGTATTTTCTGAAAAGATGTTCAAATGAAGACGCACAGAACTCTTTTCTCAACGACCTCTCTCCGCGTCAGCTGTTCCACTAACCTATAACAATAACAAAAACAGAGACCTGACCGCGTGGGCCGTCACGCTGCTTCCTGGGAAATGTAGTTCTTTTCTGTCTGGGGGACCGACGCTATTGGACACTTTGACTGCAGCTCCCCTGTCACGGAAATGACGCGCTAGTAATCGAACATGCGCCGCAGCCCGTTAGCTGCGATGCATTATGGGGGATGTGGTTTCTGTCCATGCAAACCTTAAACCAACTTCAGGGCTCGCCTGTACAAGCTACAGTTTCCAGAAAAAAATAAATAAATCGGCAGCTTTTGCGATGGAAGGAACAAGATGAAGATTTATAGGCCAGGAAAGATTCCAGATTCAGATTACTGAACTCTACCCCTACCGCCGGCTCACACTGATGTGTTTTTCTCTCATACTGCTTATCTGACTTTTTAAAAGTTGTATGTTATTTAATTGTTGTTGTTGCTGCTGCTGTTCTGTGTTTATGTTTTTGGTGATGCCTTTATTGTCTTTGTATTGGAGGATACGTGTAAATACGCATTTCATTGCACTTGTGCATATGACATAAACTGAACTGAACTGAAAGGTTTGACTTGGCTCCCCGCCTTCTGTTTTGATCAGAGCGATAGTGTACTTTATCACACACGTGGACAACATCAAACACATCACTAAAGCTCAACGTTGTACGACGCTGGTGTCGTTTCATAAAGGTTCATCGAGCCTTCCAGGATTCTGAAATGCCAGTTTATTTTCTGGAGCTTAGACGACTAATAAAATCGCTGTTATTTGACCCCTAGTAATGAACTCGGCACCTGACCAGCAGCTGTAGTCTGTAATAGGGGCCGGTTAACCTGCACTGGTGTGTATTATTAAGTTTGGGGGTAGCTGACACGCGTGTGTTGCGCTGACAGGACAACCGCGACAGCTGTTGATAAACGCGATGCGCATCTGAACACCAGATGGCGGCAAACTTTAATGAACAGCGCGGTTGAGCAAAGCTGTCACCCTGTTCGCTGTTTTTTTTTCTTAATACCGGAAGAGACATAAACTGAGGCGGACATTATTATTAGACACATTATTTAAAATTAATCTATTTAACGATCGATGGGGAAGATCTCAGGACTGTAGTTTGAGACCCTTGACGGGGAAGGAAAATCCTGGTTCTCTCTCTCGTTTCTCTGTACTCTCGGGATAGATAGAGTTCAGGCTCTTGTGCAGACAGGGACGGCCCTAGTCTTTTGGGGGCCCTGGGTAAGATCTTGGAATGGAGCCCCTCCAGATCATGATTTGTGCAGACACTGCTAGTAACAGCTCCTAACACAACCTTATTTCACTATTTAGAACAATTCAATACATGAATTATAGAACTAGAAAACTTTCACTAACCAGCTTTCAAGAACACATAATACATAATTTATCAACCAGAACGTGGAGCACACATTTAACAGACATAATGTATTTTACAATTGAGAGTAATAAATAGTAACATTAATAACAATACATAATGCTAGAAGGACCTCTGTTACTTCAAAATTATAGCAAATCATGACTCACAAGATACTGCACTGCAACCTTTGTAGAAAGTAATTGTAGGAAAAAATATGAAATTAATTTAAACCAAATGCACTCAATGACAAGGGGGTGAGATCAATAAGGCTGAGCAGAAAGTTTGATAAACATTATATAAATCATTTTTCTTATATTTTTGCCTCAGGTATGTTTGAATGAGCTCTGAAACGCACTACTCCTGCTGCTGTCACTGGGAGAGAGATTACAATCCGAAGGGCTACTGGTTTGAGTTCACAAACCCCCCATTTAATGAAATGATAGATACTTTATTGATCCCGTGAGGGAAATTGCAGTGCAACAGCAGCTTAACACACACAACACAGCCACAGTGTAACGAATTATATAATAATAGTACAATACATACAATACAATACAAGAGTTACTCACAGTCCGGACACACAAAGAACAAACTAGAACAGAACAGTACACAGAAAAATCGTATCACACATATGAATATAAATATAGATGTAAATATAGATATAAATATAAATGTATTGCACAAAAAATGGTTGTAAGCGGGAAAAAGAAAAAAAGAAAGAGAACAGATGTAGCAGTAGATGTGTAGATGTGTTCAGTCCAGAAACAGGTCACTGTCAATGGTGCCTCTGCCCAGACTCAAGGTGGATGCGTTGTACAGTCTTATGGCAGAAGGCAAGAATGACCTCCTGTAGCGCTCCAGGAGGAACTACAGGAGGAAATACAGGAGGAACGCAAGGATAACAATGCATTTTATTTCAATTACATGTAATCAATTGTGCTGAGCAGTCTTTTGTACTGTTCATTCATCTTCACGCTGTTTTTGGCCGGACAGTGCCGATTTTCAGGCGGGCGACCCACATGGTATGTGTACAATCACATCTGTTCATTTCTAGTAAAACACCTCCAGCAGTCTGCGTGTGTAACATGAAAATCTGGCTTGTCTACCGTTCGCTAGTGCATCTGACAGACTCAAAACCAAACGCAGTACAAATTATTACGTTCTTCTGCATATTGTGCACTATTGCAATGACCTGACGTGGTGTAGCTCTGGTCTGAGATCGCTTAGCCTGCTCTTCTTTTCTTCAGCTTCAGAAAACACGACGGTCTCCATTATGGCCACCTTCCATTAGGATGATCCACAGCCACAACAGAAAGAATTCAACGACCCGAGCCGATGAACAAGACGTTGTGTTGCACATTGAGGGAGTCAGAGACGATCGCCCTAGGCCGTTTCCTGGTTCGCCCCTTTCCAGGGCTGGCTCTGCAGACAAAGCTGAAAGGCGCCTAAATATTCAAAGGTGCATTTAAGACTGGTCTGTCCTTCACTCCCGAAACCACTGTGCGCTAGGCGTCTGGTCTGGTCTGGGCTGCTACAGGGAGAGTCGTTTCCCAACTGCATCCGCACCACATGGCCTGTGGATCTCAGGGCTCTGCAGCAGATCCAGCAGCCGGGGGACTGAGTGTCCGACAGTGAACCTCTCTTCTGGTACAGGGCTGAAGGCTTTCCCTTCTGCGTGCGCGCTTAATTGAGTTAATTGAATCAATTAGCCAGCTGATTGTCGATGGGGGGGTGGAGGACAACCACCCTCGCTCTGGGCAGGCCCGGCTTCTTCCCATGTGCCAGACCTGGGGGGGGCGGAGCCCCTTTTGAGTGACAGCTCCCCCCGGTGATAAAGAGCCCAGGAAACGGCACCTCAGTACATAAGCGCTCCGCCGCCGCGGCAGCTAATGGGATGCAGGCAGTGAATGAGCTGCCCCAATAAAGAGCAATGAAGTGGTTTTAACAGAGTCAGTCTGGCTGGGGGAAGCAGAGGCGGGTGGGGGAGGGGTGTGTGTGTGTGTGTGTTGGTGATTTACGGTCGGTAAGCTGAATATTACTGCCAGCCCCCTCTGCCCATCCATCTCTACCCCTGCCAGCCCCTATCTGCTGCTGTGACCCGGCACAGGTGAGCGGTAGCAGCTGTTCCTTTCCATGCCTACCTGCTCCATTGCATTCTGCTGGACAGTCCAGTCCACTCCAGGGAAGGCCATCGGTACCTCATGAGCATCCCTGGCCCTCACCTCTGTAACTAGCTGGCCTGCTGCTGCAGAGCGCTGGACTCCCTGATCCCTGCCACTCCAGACACACAGGGCCCCCGGGTTTTTAATCTAACCCCTCTGACTAATTGTTTGCACGGGTGAGCCTTTGTGCGATCGTCTCTGACTCCCGGTAACAAAGGATTTGGTGAGAACATGAGTCTGATTACAGGGGTCAGTCCCTGATCAGGCCGCGAGCCCGTGGAGGAGGCAGAGGCGACAGGACTGACCTCCCAGTGGGACAGATTTTCCTGTCTGCGAGGAGTTTGCGCGGGGAGCCCGAGAGGGAGTGATTGCAGCGTGTGCTGGGCAGAGTTAGAAACACAGGCCAGGCCGCCCCCAGCGACGAGGGAAGTGGGATAACTGATGGAAGTCTTATCATGGGATAACCCCCTCTTCCTTCTCCTGCTGGTCAGCGGGCCTTGCTGATGTTTGGCTTCTCCTTGACAGCTTTACTGCAGGACACAGAGCTGAGAAGTCCCAGAGCCCCAGCCTTTCTGCCACCCAGCTCTCTCGCTCTCTCTCTCTCACACACACACACACTGCAGAAAACAGAACCCACAGGGAGATCCCTATCTAGCAGAACAGCCTACAGTAATGGCAGCAGAATCAAGCAGGCAGACAGTGCCTCTCAGCACAGTGCAGCAAGAGGTGCTGGAATGAGGCACAGCGGAGTGGTTTGCAACACGGCAGAGCGCTGACAGTATGACAAACTGCCGTGTGACGTCATTCGGCACCATGCGTCGCAGCCCTGTCCCGTACATACGCGGCGCAGCAGAACGGAGAACAGGCTCGTTTTTCGGTGCAATAAACGTGCATTACAAGAAGGAGTAATAAGATGCAGTCCACTGAGCGATCTTTATACATGAAACCAGGACGAGACCGGGGGCTGACAGATGGGTTGCTGTCACTGGGCAGGTTAATGATGCCACAGCAGACTGTGGACACAGGTTCGCCACTTGTAAACCGGGCGGCGTGACGGCAGCAGTGGTTTTCATGTTGCTTCAGCTCGGGGTGAAGGGAGCGGAGCTTGCTCGTGAAGTCTGAGGCTCGTTGGCTCGTGCTGCTGGTCGGCGCCGGTGGTGCTGCTGCCTCACAGCTCCTGAGTCCAGAGTCTGATTGCACACTGGGACGGCTGTCCTGTCTGTCTGTGTACCTGTTTGCACGTATTCCCCATGTTGTTTCCTCCCATTTCCTAAAGACAAGTTGCTGGCCGTGTTCATCGGTATCTCTAAACCATTCCCGCCTGCGAGTATGTGCTCTGCGATGGACTGGCTTACTATCCTCCGTGTGTTCCAGTGCCCTGTGCTCCCAGGACAGGCTTCAGGCTTCAGGAATTGCGTGGCTGATCGGGGATGGGACCCCCAGACTGGTGTTTCTCATAAAGGCCTTTTACTTGGGTTGAGCTCTGGGGTCATGGCTAGGAGTGATTTCTGGGGCTGGGGTTAGGGTTCGCCGTAGGCTAAAGGGGTACAGTGATGGTAAATATCCCAGTGGGGTGAAAGTGGGTGACAGGACTGACGTCGCGGTGTGATAGATTCTCCTGTCTGTGAGGAGTTTGCGCATGGCGCCCGAGAGGGAGGCCTGTCTGATTCGTCCCCGAACCCCGAACGCAGCTCAGCTCCCGCCTGCCGGCCGGCCCGCAGGACCGGAGTGGGGGAACGGGAGAGAGAGAGGTGTGTGGGGGGGGAAATAGGAATGAGTTCTGACAGGGTGGGGGAGACCGGCAGGAGCGCAGAGGGGGAGGGAGAGAAGGACCGGGAGACAGAGCAGGCGAGGGGGAGAGAGAGCGGAGGGCCGGGGTTACAGAATGCAGGCGGAAATGGAGAGAGCGATTTTAGTATGCACAGCCAAGCGGCCCCATCTGCTTAGCACAGCAATCGCCATCGTATAACTGTCTCCCGTCCTCGAGCTGCATAAAGAATGTCCCAGATTTGATGTAATTCCGTGAAATTAACGACAGCTTTATGCAGGATGGGCCGTGAGGGAATGATTAGTGTTTCATCGCCCATCTGAGCACTGTCCTGGCGGAGCCTGCAGCCCCGCGCTCGCTGGAACGCGCCGACACGCCGGCAGTTATTGCCGACTACGCCACCTGAAAGACTCTGCCTCATTACCGCGTGCTCGCCGGCCTGCGCGGGCGCACACACACTGACGGCGCAGCAGCCCGGCGCGTGTCAGAGGGAGGAGGGCGCTGCGTTCGGACTCTGGGGTCGGGGTCTGATCTCAGGGGGCGGGCAGCTCTCATGCCGTGCTCTTCGGCATCGTAAGCAGCATAGGCTGAATCCTGCTCATCGTCATCATCCTGCTTTTTTTGGCCTTTGTCAAAGGGCCTTCCCAAGATTCTTCCCCTTCCGTCTTTGTTTTCCCACCTCTGGCTGGTTCCTGCCGGGCTGGGCTTGTCTTGCCTGTTTGTCTGGGCCTGCTGATCAGGCGTGGGGTCAAGCCCAGTGACTGGGCGCTTCTGAGACGGATCTCTCTCCTGCTCGCCGGCGATCCGTTCAGCCTGTCGGCGATCCTTGTGGGAACTTCGTTCTCGGCCCCCAGAGCCCGAGACGATCTGGAACAGGCGGGTTTGAGCTGCGGCAGTGGGTTGGGGTGTGACAGGCCGGCCTCAGCTTGAGGGAAAACAGGGGGCAGTACCAACCCCACAAGTTGCAGTTTTATGAAGAACCTTCCAGGAAGTGGGTCTTTTACTGTTTTTTTTGGGACCCAGTTCTGCTCCTGACAATCCAGTCTCATTGCCAGCTGTCTGTTTCTTCCTCACAACATTGGCGTCCACTGGTACTCCAGCAGCTGGTACTCCTGCTGTCCCAGGCAGCAGGCTGGCATTTCGATCAGCGTGGGATCTGGCTTCTGATGCCACCACAGCTTTGCCGTGGGGCTTATGGCACGGAAAAGCAGCAGGAGACCCTGCTAACCCCAGTTTCACAGGAAACACTGGCCATCTTTTCCTTTGCTAAGCACAGTCGGTTAAGATGTAATGATTCCTGTTTGGGTTTATCAACAAAACACAACGATTAGGGATTGAATTTAAATTAATGATGCAGGCATGGTGACGCTTGGCTAAAGTTTGCAGCACTGCCTCACTTGTATAAACCACAGAATTTGAGATCGCCAGTGTCCTGACAGACATTCCTGGGAAAACTGACTCTTCTCATCCCTTTGGAACCCCACGGTCACCTGTTCTCTGCTCCGGCCTCAGGCTTTTACAGGGACGCTGGGTGATTTGGGGCACGAGCCTGGTTTGTCGTGGCTTCTTCCTGGGCAACACTAATGTCCCGCCCCGGCTTGTCAGTGCAGGGCCTGACGTAGGGGATTGCATAACCCTATCCCATCTGGGCAGTTATACATCTCCAAAGCTAAACATGCCCTAGGCAGCTAACAGGCATGGAACAATAGACAACTGTTCCCCCCTGGAATTCAGCGCAGATCCCAGAAGGCAGTGTGAGTGCCCGCAGGAGAGAGGTGTGCGTCTCTGTGTTCTGACGAGGGGAGGTGAGAGACAGCAGCGTCCGCAGTGTAGCTCGGGATTCCCTGCAGGTGGCTCAGAGGAGAGGGACACCAGCGGCAGCGGCAGTGGCCACAGCACCCTCAGGTGGCAATGACTGGTGAGGGACTAAAGCAGACCTGCTCGTGACTGTGGTCGAGTGGGCAGGGGTGAACCCTGCTGAGTACAGACCACCCCATAAAAAAAATATTGTAAACTTGTATCAACAATACATATACAGGTCCACCACCACAATCCGCAGTGCCTTTGCTAGGCCTCTCCCCAGTGTCTGTGTCTGCTGTGGGTTATTCGTGCCAGGCAGCGCACATTTCTGCAGTGAAGGATGGGCTGCGGGAGCAGAGCTGCTCGCCCATCTGGGCAGGGCAACGAGCCCATACTGCCCTCAGAAGATGCCCAGGCTGCTGATCTGTGGAGCAGCGCGCCCGTGTGTGTGTGTGCCAGGGCAGATTGCTGGGCATCACAACTGGCACAGGTCCTGCCTCCTCTAATGCAATGAAACAGGAGCCTAATAACTTGAGCCTAATAACGAGTGCATCGCAGTAAAACAAGAAAGCAGGAAATGTTTTCTGGCATCTGCTGTGTTGGTATGTTCGCCTGATAGCCTGTCTCCATGGCTTTCCTCTTTTTTGGTCTCTCCACCCCATTGTTTTCTAACTCTCCTTCTCTCTCGATTGTCCTTTCTCACTTATTTCTATCACCTTCTCTCTTCTCCCCTTGTCTCTCTCTTCTCCCCTTGTCTATGCCTCTCTCTCTTCCTCCTGCACTGTCTCTCCCTCCCCCCTCTCTCCTCTCTCCTTCTTTTATTAAATTTTTTGGCTCAGCTTGAGACCTTTTCCAGCACGGTGACCTTTCTGGTTTTAAATTAAGCCCCAGTGCTGTGCACAGCTCTTCATAGACTGCGAGTTACGAGCCTTCTGAGCGCCGCAAAAAAATAATGATTCAAGTGAAATGACCTCTTTAAAAGCTCTTCCAAATTCCTTTTTTTTTGCCTTTCCTTTTCTTTAGCTTCTTTGGGTTTTTTTTTTTTGGGGGGGAAGTTGTGCGTGTGTGCTGCTGTTTCTCATTAATGAGGAACAGAGGGCAGAGGACAGACCTGCGTCTTTGCTGGGATGTGTGAGACACAGACAGGCCTGGCAGTTCACAGCAGCCCGTGAGTGTGAAGCCACCCTTGTCCTGGTCTGGCCAGACAGCCAGACACTGGAGCTCCTAGTCAGGGGTCCTCCTGGGGGGAGGGGTCTGTGTGTCTGCAGGGTGACCAGTCCTGATTCTGGGGGGGTCAGTGTGTCTGCAGGGTGTCCAGTCCTGGTCCTGGGAGGTCAGTGTGTCTGCAGGGTGTCCAGTCCTGGTCCTGGGGGGTCAGTGTGTCTGCAGGGTGTGTCTATTTAAAGCACAGGCACCTGGAGAGCTGACAATACACACATGAAAAACACACGCTCACACCTCCACGGCCGAAACGTTGTGTTTTCTTTCTTCTTTTTTTCAGCATGGAATAAACCTATTACCTGTTCCTTTGCAGCCTACGCACGCTGACACAGCTACCCACCTGAAAAACACACATACATGCACATAGTCACATACACACATGCATACCTACAAACACATACTGACATGAACTCACACACATATAGACACACATCCTCATACACAAACACTCACTTCAACACTCACACTCACACACATATAAACACACACCCTCATACAAACATGCTAACACACACCCTCGTACAAACATGTAAACAAACACACTCACACACATATACAAACACATTCCCTCATACAAACGTAAATACTCACACACATATACTCACTTAAACACACATATTAGGCACATACTCACATACACACACACACATTAACACACACCCTCATACAAAAACATACATTTACATATATACAAAGACATATTGACAAACACACATCTTCATACGCACAATAATACTCACAAACACACACACTTGTAGACGTGTCTTTGCCTACCTATAATTCACAGGAAGGTTACAGAAGAGACGCATTAAAGGACCCTGGCTCTGTGCTTGTGTATTGATTACACAACAAGGACACTTAAAATTCACTGCTACTAAGCTCTATTCCCTTTTTCATAAGCCTTCACAATCAGAACCATCACACTTTACACAGATCCCTACTGGCACTGTGACTGGAGAAACTACACAAATCCAGACTAGTCTGTGGATTAGTATTGGAAAGGAGGAAGCTGTAGAGTAGAGCACTGCTCCAGCATGGCTGTGCAAGCCCACTTAAGACAAATCCAGTGCTCACAGTACTCAGGACCAGCAAACAACATCCCCCAGATTCTGGTGTGGACCACAGAGATTCAGAACCTTCACACAGACTCTCCCCGATCTCGCTCTGCACTGCTGAGACTCAGAACCTTCACACAGACTCTCCCCGATCTCACTCTCCACTGCTGAGACTCAGAACCTTCACACAGACTCTCCCCGATCTCGCTCTGCACTGCTGAGACTCAGAACCTTCACACAGACTCTCCCCGATCTCACTCTGCACTGCTGAGACTCAGAACCTTCACACAGACTCTCCCCGATCTCACTCTGCACTGCTGAGACTCAGAACCTTCACGCAGACTCTCCCCGATCTCGCTCTGCACTGCTGAGATCTTCAACATAAATATACTAGTGGTCAGAGTAGGACTGCCCAGAAATGAAGGGGTAGATCTGATGGAATCGTGAGCTGTATAATATTTAATGCTAAATTACAGCAGTTTAATTGGACATTTTGAGAGGTGAGAGTGACATTGTTTGTGTCTTTTGTAGAAACAGAATAGCGGCTCCTCTAGGCTGCTGGGTAAGCATTCCGATGCTCTTTCGGCTAGCAGGCTGGTCAGTAGAGAGCAGCGCTCTGCTTATTGGACGCGCCCTGGCTGTGCCACTGTGTGCGTGTGACCCCCTCCTCCCACTGACTCCTGCAGCTGTCAGTCTCCTGTGTCCTGGTCCCCGTCCGTCTCCGCGGGCTCAGTGTCTCCCGAGCGGAGCGGAGGAGCAGTGTCTACTGGCTCCTCGGGGGCCGTAAATCTGCCTCTCGTTCTCCACGCCTCGCCGCGCGCCCCTCCTGACGCGCTCCCTCTGTCCGCCGTCACGCCGCAATCGCAGCATGATCGATCGCCGCAGAGGCCAGCGCTTCTCTCGCGCAGCAGGCCGAGGTTAGAGCGCCGGGCTGCAGCGTGTTCAGTATCTCAGTGCTGTTGATCTGGGCTGCAGTGTGTTCAGTATCTCAGTACTGTAGATCTGTAGATCAGTGTTTTCAGTCTGTCAGTGTTAGAAAGCTGGGTTGCTGTGTGTTCGGTATGTGAGTGTTACAGAGCTGGACTGCAGTGTGTTCAGTTTGCCAGTGTTGGAGCACTGTGCTGCAGTGTGTTCAGTATTCTGGTGTTAAGAGCGTTGGGCTGCAGTGTATTCAGTAGCTCAGCAATGTAGCTCAGTTTTAGGGCACTGGTCTCCAGTGTGTTCAGTAGCTCAGTGTTAGAGCACAAGAGTGCTGTATGTTCAGTAGGTCAGTGTTAAGAATGCTGGGCTGCAATGTGTTCAGTAGTTTAGTGGATGGAGTGCCAGGCTACAGTGTGTTCAATAGCTCAGTGTTAGAGCGCAGGGCTGCAATGTGTTCAGTATGGCCGTATTAGAGCACTGGGCTGCTGTGTGTTCAGTAGCGCAGTTTTAGATCATTGGGCTGCAGTGTGTTCAATATGGTAGTGTTAGCGTGCTGGGCTGCAGTGTGTTCAGTGTGCCAGTGTTCGCGTGCTGGGCTGCAGTGTGTTGCATGTGTCCAGCAGGTCAGTACTCAAGAGCTGGACTGCAATGCAGATGCAGTGGGTTCGAGCCACACCAGCACATGCGAGGCCACCCTCACCTCCCCCCTCCCACACCCTCCACTGCCTTTAACCCTTATCTGAGAAATAAGCATTTTTACAGAGTTTGGGCTGTAAAGCGAGGAAGCAGATAGCCCATAAATCTGACCATAAAAACGTAGAGCTGTCAGAGGTGCCAGTGGCCATCAATCCACTAGGCTGATGAAGGAGAAATAGGTGATAAAAAACAGCATTTTAGGGAAATTATGTCCAGTCTTCCATTTGCAAAGTGCTGCAGTCACATCACACCAGAATCTTAATCGCGGGTGGCGCAGAGCTGAGCCAGTGGAGGTGGGGGAGAGAGAGAATGTGTGAGGCAGGAGAGGGGGGGATTATACAACTAGTATAAATCACTTCAGCACTCGTTTCCTCTCCCTCTCCTCCCTCATTGTATTCCTCTCTCTCCGAGCTCTTCTCTACCCTCTCCTGCCCTCTTCTCTTTCTCTTCCCCTCCCGCTGCCAGCGAAACCCCAGGATTCTGAGCTCTGCCCGTCGATCCTTTTCTTTGTACTTGTCTCGCGGTCTGTCTCTGTCTCCCATTTCTCCATGACCCCCACCTCTGAGTCGTGAGGCTGCAGGGGGCACAAGCGGGAGACACATTGGTCTGGTAAGTTCTGGGACGCATGTTGACGAAAACAGCACTAACTGATGCTGTTGCAGCTTTGACAAGTGGAATAAAGTTTAGCAGCTGTGTTACAGTGTTCTATCTGTTCACCGGTCCTTGTGGGGTAACAAAAGGGTAACACTCTGATACGCCATATATTAGGGTGGCTTGATTGCTTAAGATACCTTAAGTATGAAAAATGCTTTAAGTGTTGTACTGTGCGATATATAGGCTTTGTCTTTAGCAGGCGGTCCACAGTGGATGCTGAACAAAACAAACAGTCTTACATTTTCAATCTTCCATCCAACTCTTGTGACACTGAAGAGCGCCTTCAACATCCGACTTCATAACGCCCCAGTATCAGCGCCCCCTAGTGTCAGAGGTCACTGGAGACGCGCACAATCCGCACTCGGTCCATTCTGACGTTCGGCTTCTTTTACAGTCCGGCTGCAGAGGACAGAGCATAGTGCTGTCAGGCTCGAGGTAGTGAATCCCCCTTAGTCTTGAGCAGGAGAGAGTCCTCCAGTGATCCAAAACTTTAAAGGCGTTCGACAACATCAAGCCAGAGGACATTCACAACTGGGAGCAGGAGAGACGTCCTTACTCCAGGGCCTCTGGCAGTCTGGGATAAGCTTCCCAGCCACATTGTTGAACTTGGTTCCATCAGGAAATGACTCAACAACATCCTCAGGTCAATCATTTACAAGCAACCAAATGAGCACGCGGGTCTAGACGGCCGATTTCCCCCCCTTTTATCCTTTCTTCCCTTCTTACAAACACGGACGAGAGAATTTTGCAGCTTGAGCTAGACTTGTTGTGTCCTTACTAGACTGGAACAGGGTCTGGAACGGTTGGAGATGAGTGATATGTTCACCGATGTCCGCATGTTGTTCCTTGTCCACCCAGGAGATATCTCCCTGATTGTCCTCGAGGGTGGTGGGCTTCTCTTTCTCAGCCTTTCCAGACAGAAGAGAATGACCTCTACGGGCCAGCCTGCCTCTCCAGCGTGTAACAGAGGGTCGTACCTAGGAAGGCTAAAATAATTCATGGGTAGGAAGACCCAGAGAACACCTTATCTTATGTGAAATGGGTCACATTAATCCATTCTGGGGCTCAGCTGAGCCAAGAGCAAAAGACATGACGCCTTCCCATGACCAAGGCTGCTGTAGAGCATGAGTGAAGGGGGCTGTGCTTGGACAGTCCTCGCTCGTGTGGTCAGTTTCAGCCCATGCTGGATCGAGTCGCTCCATGACCTGCCAGCCTTCGCTAATGCCAGCGTCACACTACGCGACTGTTCTCAGGATTTCCAGTCGTAGCCTTCATTTACATAATCGTAAGAAAATCCCAGCGAGTTGTAGAGAGTCGCAGCGCGCGCCCGTCACCTTCAGTAAGGTGACACCCCCAGTGACTTAACAGCCCCTACGACTCTCTGCGACTCGCTACAAGAAAATCAAACTGGTTTCCAGTCGCAAGTCGTTGGGGTGGGCTCTTGTGTCGGCGACAGTCACAGCCAATTAGCGCTCAACCGGAAGTACAAACAATGCAGCTGCAGGGAAAGAAGGAGAGCGAGTGTTCTGGACTGTGCACATGGAGGAGAGGCTCGTCCAACTTTGGAGGCAGCACAGATGTCTGTTCGATGTTTCGTGTTTGTCGTTTCGTGTTTGTTGTTTTTGCTTACTTTTGTGCTCCACGTTGATTGGCTGCCAAAACGAGGCGACCTCGCGGTACTTTCGCGGCGCAATGCGAGGTTTGGAAGCGTGATGGAAAGTTGTGAGGGAATCGTGTAATTAGTCACCCCCTGCGAGTCCAAGTCGTATAATTGACACCCTCTAGGACAGAAAAGGCAGCAAGATTCAGGAACGGCAGTCGTCAGATTTGACATGCTCTCCGATTAGAAGTCTTGTTGAGTCCTGTAGGGTGTCAAAGGCTTTAGGTGACCTCAGTGTCTGCCAGTCATTGCTCAGGGGACCTCAGCATGAGCTGTCACGCCTTCTGTGACGCGCGGCCGGCGGCCTGCTCTGTCGGAAGCTGCAGCTGGGCTCCTCCGCTCGCGGATGACGAGTGGAGCTGTTGACACCCTTCCGTTCGTCTGCGGTCGTGTCCATGAGCTCATTTTGATTGCCGTGGTGAGGACCCCTGCAGAGAGCTCCTGGGTCTGCGAGCTGCAGGCGTAGTGGTGGGCAGAGGCAGGCTGTGTTTCCACATGTGCCTGTGTGCTCACATACAGTAGACATGAACAGGGTAACACTGCGGTACACCATCTATTAGGGTGGTTTGAATATTGCTAGTCTGGGTGCTTCAGATACCTTAAGTATGAAAAATGCATTAAGTGTTGTACTGTGCTATATATAGCACTTCTCCTTAAGTGGGTGGTGGACTTAGAGCTACACCCTTATAGTCCAGAAATACTTAAGAATGAAGAGTGAAACAGGAACCAGAGGACACTAAGGGGAAGTGCATTTATAGCCAAGAACAGGAGACACGTCTTTACCCTGAGGCTTATGGGAGTCTGGAACAAGCTATCCAGCCGTGTGGTTGAAGCCGATGTTTGGCTTCCTCCAAAAAACGACTGGGATCAATTAGCTACTAATTACCAAATGAGCCGGATAGACTGAATGGCTCCTCTTGTCTGTAACCTCTCTTGTGTTCTGATCTGGGGGAGAGTGCGGCTTGAGAGGTTCAGCTGGCCCGTGGATGGGACAGAGCGATGCGCCCGAGGTCACTGTCATCCGCCATTCAAGCTACTTATTCTCCCATGTGGGGCAGAGACAGTCAGCCGAGTCAAGGCATTCCGCATTTGAGCTGTTTCGCTTAGGGGATAGAATGACAGCGTGCCGCTGCGTATTTCACAGCAATGCTGATGGCCTAACTGTAAATCACAAAGACTGAATGGGGATCAGAGCAGTCTGGGATAGAGTGATGTGGCCATTTCAGTTTGTTCTGCATGGAGCAGGAATAGCCAATCAGATTGTTTTCAGACTTTCTAGCCAATCAAAACGCTACGTCCAGGCCTGAGGACGCTGCTGTGTCTTTAGTGCTCCTCTGTCATAGGTACTCTGCTGCCACCTTCAGGCCATCTATGGGAATACACCCAGCGCTCACTGACAGCCCTGTTTCTGCGGTTATGTGCTGCTTACAGTTCATTATGGAGACAGCAGGAACACAGTATGCGGCCGTGACGTAGCAGTTGGATCCCTGTCAGTTTTCTTTTACGACGTTCAACATCCTGCGCATTTGAGTGAGCTTGGAAAAAATAATATGTGTAACATTATTTGGGGTCCCAGTGTCTGTGCATGGCTGTGCAGTGGTTGCCATTGCTGCCTCACAGTGCTGGGGCTCTGGGTTCAATTCTGGACCTTGGGTGCTGTCTGTGGAGTCTGCATGTTCTCCGAGCTTTTGCATAGGTTTCCTTCGGGTACTCCAGTTTCCTCCCACAGTCCAAACACATACTGGCAGGTTAATTGGCTTCTGCGAAAATTGGCCGTGGTGCGAGAGTGTGCATATTTGAGTGTGTGTCCTGGTATGGACTGGCATCCTGTCCAGGGTGTATCCTGTCTTGTGCCTGTTGCTTGCTGGGTATGGCTCCAGCTCACCTGCAATCCTAAAGTGGAAGAAGTGCTTAGAAAATGGATGGATGTCTGTGCAAACTTTAAAATAAATAATTTTACATGCTTTTATTACAAGGTGTCTTTTGTAGGCTTATATAATAGCACGTGATATGGTCTGAAAGTGAATGAACACGTATACCACAGGAGTTCTGCTGAATACCTGGAAAAACAGAGGGAGTTCTAGTGATTTCTGTAAATGTGATACTGAGCACGGCCTTGACCTGCGTTTAGTGTTGAAGTGTGGAATTTGCATAAATCGCACTGATCGAACTTTACAACACAGAAGGTTGCAAGCAGAGAATTCAAGTAAAGGATAGAAAAAAAATCTAAATTTTTACTTAAAACGTTTTAAAATGTGGCCCTGGAGGACAGCTTGTAGGATAAATTAGGGCTTTGGTTTACTGCAAGAAAGAAAAACAAATAGATGTTGTATTCAGCTTTATTAATTATATTGATATTATTTTTTATTCTTGTTCTGTGCTTGTATACTACATGAGCCATGCAGGCTGTGTTGATCAGTATTACCACCAGACAGTCGTGTAATTCTTACTACAGTTGTACCATAAATACATTAATACATTGGAATATTATAATTAATATTTTTAATTACATGAGTTCTATGAAGTGGCTACATTACTCTGCTCTCCTCCCCACTGATAGCTGATGTGTGGTGAGCGTTCTGGCGCACTATGGCTGCCGTCGCATCATCCAGGTGGATGCTGCACATTGGTGGTGGTGGAGGGGAGTCCCCATTACCTGTAAAGCGCTTTGAGTGGAGTGTCCAGAAAAGCGCTATATAAGTGTAAGCAATTATTATTATTATTATTATTAATTATGGGCAGGAAATGGATTCTGTTCTGCATCCTGATCATTATCGTCTTCGTCATTATTGCTGTAATGTTATTAAACGTACCACGTTCCAGGGTTCAGAAAGACAGGAGAAGACTAGAGTCAGGGCATTGAATCTTCAGGCAGGAAGGCAGACAGCTAAAACCCAGTAGGGTCCTACCAGCAGTGTGTGATTGACAGAATGATGGCACTGTTATCCTGACGGGCTTTGCGGTTAGATTCGCCTGTCTCTCATTGATCTTTCCTGCCTTTGTGTGCGAATGTGCGTGTGGACAGATCGATCAGCGCAGCCTCTCAGTGGCCCGCAGAGAAAGTGCTTGTCCTGGTCTCTCCTGGTGTATTTGCACTGCAGTGCCGGAGCGCAGGCGGGTTCTCCGCCGACTAAGTCAAGGAAGTGGGGCGGAGAAGGGGGGACCGTCTCAGCGTTTTTACAGCCCAACACAGCATTTAGGCAGGGGTGCAATTCTCCTGGCGACGCTAGGAGGCGGTGGTGTATACATAAAGACGGGAACGACGTGGCTCTTCCGCAAATTTCTTTTCCCGACTCCAGCCTCCAGCTCCGCCGGCCTGTTCTCCCACCCCCCTCCGTTTTCGTTCAACAGAATGTTAACCCTCTCGGCGCCGAACGGTTCTCCCCAGTAAAGCCCCAGCGTGTTCCCTAGCGCAGACATGCGACACCGCCTGGCGGTTCACATACACGGGGGAGGCTGTCTTGTTACGTAAGGGGAGTAGGTTAAGGCTGAAGCCCTGTCTGTTATTATAACCAATATTTGTCATTTACTCATCCCATAAATCACTCGAGACCGAATCGCCTGGGAAAGTGAGTGTGTGTGTGTGTCTGCACGCGTGTATGCCTGGGCTCGTGCACGGCGAGCGTGTGCGTGCGCGCGGGGGCTGAGTCCCCGGTTACGACATGCTTGAAGGGTCTAAATATTCGCACAAGAATCTCTTACAAGAAAGGCCATAAACCACTGTCCTTTTTTTTTTTTACTGCGCCTTATAAAGAACACCTGTATCCTCCCTCAGTCTTCGGTGCCGAAATATCATTTGCTGCTTTACGACGTCGCGGAGTAACCCGGGGGGGCCCACACACGAGGACTGCAGCACCGGGCTTGCTGGGCTCAGCCCAGCCCGGCCGGGTCACGGTCCACAACGGAGGACACCCCCTCGGGGTCCCGCTGCCCCCGGTGTCGACTGGCTCAATACCCCGATAGTCCCTCGCGGCAGAAATGCCACCCTCGACTGGACCAGCACATGCAGACTCAGTTTTTGAGCTCTTGAAAATAAAGAGACAGATTTCAAGTACTCTATAAAACACAACCAGCAATTGGCAACTGCTGTGAGCCAAAAAGAAGCTGATTTCTAATTAAGCCAACTGTTAATATCAACTATGGGTTTAATGAGATCATTAAGAGCCTGTTTGCAACAGAACAATGTGACACTGGAGCACTGTGGCCAAAAGGCAAGGAGCTGAAATGACTGTCTCTCCCGTGTGCAAGTCTGCGCTGTGATCTGCTCTGTCCCACATCGTCGTGTCACTGACTTCTTGCTCGTGTTGTTATCATTGTTGTTCGTCTGGGAGATGCTTTTATCCAGTGAAGATTGTAGTACATTTTTTAGCAGGGTAGCTGTGTCAGCACGCATAGGCTGCAAAGGAACAAGTAAAGGTTTATTCCATGCTTAAAGGAAAAGAAAAAGAGTTGTGTCTCATTTCTTTGTCCTTTCATGTTGGAAGAAACCTTTACTTATTCCTGTGCATTTTTTAGGTTTCAAAAGCAACCTTTGTTCAACAAGCAAATACAATATAGTTACCTACAGTACCAATACACACCTGACCATGGTGATATTAATTCCTCATCTTCCACAGCTCTGCTCCCACCCCTTAGAACACCTCTGTGTGAGCCCATAATATTTAGATTATATTTGTACAAACAGGCTTTATTTCAACACTCTGAGCTACATATGTCACTCTAGGGTACAAGAGCTATGCTCCCCTTGGGAGTTGAACCCACAACCTCCCATCTACAAGCCTAGAGCACAGAACCACCCTCCACAGGGCTGAGCCACCATGGCATGTCCCCTGAAGTGGAGCACCCTGATGCCCAGTGGGCTTCAAATTGTTGATTTTCATGCTCTGAATGAGTTTGTTGTCCCTGGTTCTGCTAGATCCTGTTCTGTCCCACCGGATCTGTGCCCTTTTGTTTTTTTTCCCCATGTGAGCTTGAGGAAACTCCAGAGTGACTCCAGGGCGTTTCGTTCTTCATCGTCTGAAATGTACCATTTGTTTTAGGTTTTGCGATTGCGCAATGCTTTGACGGTGCTTTAGTGTGACCGCATGCTGTATTTTTTTATTATTGAGGCTTGTGGCGAGCAGCTAAAATAAACAGGGAAGCATCCCAACTGCGTCACCCAATGTTCCACAGACTTACTGTGAGTGAAGCAGTACAATCCAGTAGGTCTGAGTGCACACGCTGAGTGGATGTGGTATTCTTTTGAGACGTGATGGCGTTGACACACTTCACCCCTTAAGGAGCTTTAGCTCGGAAAATGTTTGGAGTCTCCAGCAATCCCCACCATCTTAAGATTTGAGAGAACTGGTTAAATGAGCTTAATTGAGGCTTATTGGACCAATCAAGCCTTCTCTGCAGCTCTGACGCTAACATCACTTTAAACGATTTCTTGCATTAGGAATCTGTCTTTTCACATACCCCAGCTTGCCCTCCATGAGACACACAGACAGGGAGAGAAGCTTGGGGTCAGAGCTCAGGGTCTGACATTGTACAGCACCCCTGGAGCAGTTGGGGTTAAGGGCCTTGCTCAGGGGCCCAACGGAGTAGGATGCCGGCTGCGGGATTTGAGCCGGCAACCTCCCAGCCACAGACGCACATCCTTAGCCACAGAGCCACTTGATTATAAAGAGACCCAGGAACCTGGAGGAAGTTCTAGACTTAGAAGAGCTCCATTTTTCCACACGGAACTTAATTTGTGTTGCTGAGTACATCAAAAAACATATTCAAACACACGTCCAAAAAAAAAACAGCACCCCGTTTTTACAAGCGCAGGAGTCTGAAAGGCCCAAGTCCAGGCAGTGAAGAGACAGCAGGGTGCAGCCACTGCAGAGTCTTGTTCCTCCTGAGGTCTCAGCGGCCCGGCTGATCGAACGATTTGCGTCATGATGGAACAGTTCCAGGTTTAGGATCTGGAAACGTAAGGAGACCTGTAAGACACGTGGGCCTGTGAGACCTGCACTGTGGGTCAGGACAGGCGGATGAGAGGGGACTTCACTTTCATGAAGGACTGGATTCGTCTTAATGAAGAGCGCCCTGCTGGCGAGAGCATGAGGCTTTAACAATCCTCCTGCCGGTCCGGGCTGTGAGCTGTTCTTCCTGGGGGGGGGGTAGGGTCTGCGGATTCCAGGAAGCGCTCCAGTGGAGGGCTGACTCATTCCCGAGGATCAAGGTGGGAGAGATGGATCCCCCGTCAGAAAAGTGTTTGAGGGCTCCCTGGCCTGTAATTTACTGCTAATTCAGCCACATCTGCAGAGCCCTGCCCCTCTCTCTCCCCTCCGTTGCCCCCCACCATGTCTTCCACTGCCCTCTGGATTCCTCCCTCCTCCCTCCCTCCCTCTCTGCGGTAGATCTGTCGTAAACGCTCCCTCCGTGAGTCACCTTCAAGGTAGGGCTCCCCTGCCGCCAGGGAAGACAGACAGCATTCTGCCCCCGGGCTGACAGGCTGCACCCCAGGCCGCCCGCGCCTCGGCCTCCTGCCCTCCGCCCCGCTGCCCTGCCCTCCCGTCTCTCTCCCACTGTCCCCCCGAGATCCAAGATCGCTCCTGCGGTCTCAGAATCCCGAATCCTTACCGGAGCACGGGTCTCCACCCCACCTCTGACTTTCGGATCTCCTAGCCCCTCTCCTCCCTCCCCCCTCTCTTCTGCCTCCGCTCGGTGGCCTGTCTCCTCACCCACTGATCCTCCTCTCTTCCTCTCTTCCGAGAACCTCATCAGACTGGCCACCCATAGCCCAGCCGAGACCCTCGGGTTGGTGTGTCCATGCCGCACACTTCACATGTGTCGTGGGGTAGATTGACACGGAAATAACCGCACTGCGGGACTGGATTCATATAGACAAGGGAAGGGTTTTGCAGGCAGGTAATTAAAACTCAGTCTTTACCTACCAGAAGGGGAAATGCAGAGCTTAAAAATGGCTACTGTGGAGTTTATGTTGACACATCATTAAAGTCTTCTGGAAAATGTGAAGAAGCAGTTAAGAAAGCAAACAAAAGATGGACCGACAATAGACAGTTCAATGAGTAGAAATTAAACAAAACGTGTTATGTTAAAATTTTAAAAATTGCACTAGAAAAGCCTCACGTTAGGAATACAGTCTAACATTTTGCTCGCAATGGTTTTAGAAAAGATGGTGCTGCTCTGGAATCTGTCCAGAGAAGAGCAACCAGATACATTACATTGCTGACAGGCTGGAGGAACTGAGGCTCTTCAGTCTGAAGGGAGTGTCCAACATTGACAGGCTGAAGGAACTGAGTCTCTTTAGTGTGAATGGGGTGTCATACACAGACAGGCTGAAGGAACTGAGTCTCTTTAGTCTGAAGGGAGTGTCCTATACTAACAGGCTGAAGGAACTGAGTCTCTTTAGTATGAATGGAGTGTCATACACAGACAGGCTGAAGGAACTAAACCTCTGAAGTCTTGAATAGAGAAGACTGTAAGTATGCAAAATCCTGTAAAGCACTGACAGAGTCAACCCTCCTGATTTATTCAGAATGAACAATGAGTCACAAACCAGAGGGCACAAGTTGAAACTATGTGGAAGTCTGGCACAAGTTACCCAGCCGTGTTATTGAAGCAAATACCCTGGCTTCTTTAAAGAGCTGGGAGAGATCTCCAGACCAATTAACTGCTAACTACCAAACAGGTTAAACGGCCTCCTCTCATTTGTAACCTGTCTTATGTTCTCAATGTACAAAAGCAATTGTATCACAGTACAACGACCACGGACTAGTGACAAATATTAACAAAATATTAATAGCTGGGGATGCCGGCTAGTTCAGTGAGCTGGGCTGCCCGTTGTGCACATCTGGACTCCTCCGACCAGGATCGCACACCGGAGGGTCTGAACGTTCTGAGCAGAGATCTGCTCATTCATCCGGGGAAGAACATCTGTGTGTATCTGGGAACACTTTAGTAAAGAGATGTCTCTCTGTTTCAGCTGTGTCTCTCTTTCTCTCCCTCTACCTTCGCTCTCCTACGCCTCTCTCTCCCTCTCCCCCCTCCTCTCCCCCTCCTCTCCCCCCAGCTGCACCCATCAATCCTCCGAGACAGCTGGCTGCTGTTGCACATTATTTCGGGAAACAGCGAGACTAGGCAAGATGCTGGGATTTTTGGGCTGGTCTTTTTCTGGGATGGGTGGAGGAAGAGGATCGAGGGGTGTGTGGGGTGGGTGTTGGCTTTAGGATGTGCACCTGTTTTTTGGAGGGCATGTGTGTGTCTTAAGTGGGGTTTTTGCAGGGGTGATTGTGTTTGCTTTGAAGATGCCAAGCAAGGTTTTGCACTGGGTTGACAGAGAACATGACTGCATTTGGGGGAGGATTCCTCAGCCCTTCCCTGCAGACTGTATGTGACTTCACTGACTGTATGTGACTTCACTGTTACTATGGTACACGCGGATTTGAATTGTGGTCTCTCCCCTTTGTGCAGAACGAGTACAAATACTGCTCAATGGTCTCCATCGGTATTCTGCTTCACACATCTCCCCTGCACACAGGACTGTAGCAGATCACAGAATCAGTGTTTTGCTGGTCCATTAGGCTGCCTAGTCAGCTGACACAGGCATTTGGTTGGCTTATCCATTTGCCACTCAGGAAATCCTGGGTTCTTATTGGCTTCCCTGCCTTGGTTGGAACTGTGTGCTATTATGTCCCGGGCTAAAGCAAGCCCCATTCACAGCCAAGGGCCTAGTTTGTGTGCTCTGCAGGAGTTTGCAGTCTTTCTTCCTGATGTCTCTGTAGGCTTTTACAGCCTAGCCGCTGATGTGCAGTTCCACAGTTGCATTGCTGACCACCCCGAATCAGCATATTTCACTGGGACGTTGCTGCGATTCCCAGATTCCCAGACAGATACTGCTCTTTACTTACCAACAGGAATGGAAGATTTCAGTGTATATACTGGATCAGGAGATTCCTCTTTTGATGATTTTTTTTGCCAGTTGAATTTGAAGAATAAAATCACAAGTCTCTTAATTGCAACATGAGGTTTGTTGATTTTGAGCTCCTGTCTTGGCTGAACTGCTCATGTCTTCTCCTGTGTTTGTATTTTGGAAATGGCAGACAGATTTCTCGCTCTCGCACTGTCTCATTTCCCATTTCCCTCTTCCGGGACGTTAATGTGGTCTCTGGGGTGTCTTTGAGCTGTGATTGTTCTCATCATGTGTTGTACAAGGCACATGGTGACACTATCATACACCTCGGGATTCCACTGACTGCTAAAATATTGTTGATGTGTTTTTGCGATTTCACAATAATTTCGATGAGCTTCAGTAAAATAATTGTACTGATGATTGCACTATTTCACAATAACTTCAGTGAGCTTTAGCATTATTATCTTTCACCAAGCTTTACAACAATTTACTATTTTACAATGATTTCACCAAGATCAGCAATGATTTTTCTATTCCACATTGATTTTACAGATGATTTTACCAGTTCACAGTGATTTCAATGATTTTACAGATGATTTTGCTGTTGATTTAGCTGTTCTGTGATTCTCTGTGCTGGTTTTCACGTATTTTGCCCTTTGCCCTTTGCCCTGACCTCACTGCGTCATGGCTGTGCTGCCACAGATGGCCACAAGGGGGACATCGCAATGGGGGACACAAATCCCCAACCGGACCACGGTCACACACAGCCCTTCGAGGTGTGGGCGAGCTGCTGGGGTGGGGGGGTGGCGGGAATCTCCCTGGTGTCGAGGTGGGTGGGGGCAGTGACTGCAGGCAGTGTGTCTCCCAGCCCAGCAATTTTAACCACATGTACCAGCCCCCTGCTTCCCTGTGTACAGCCCCACAGACAATATCCCAGACGCGCCAGGCCTCTGTCTGTGAAGAAGAGGCTGCCGTTCATTTACTCAATATTATGTGGAAAATGGCAATATTACGCTATTGTCACAAGGGAGTTCTATCAGTTTATTTAAAAAAAACGAAGAATGAATTCCACGCCACACTGCTCAGAAAGGTTCAGTATTGTCTCCAGTGTAGGGATTCACTGGATCGAGATCTACAGGCAACACAGGGGTGTGTTGGGAGGTATCTGCTGGAACGTGTTTGACTGTCGGACTGTTGAACACCTGCAGCTGGCTAGCTCTCCTCCCAGAAACTCACCAGCCACCCCCCACCCCCTCCCAGAAAACCAGGCTGAGAATCCCACTGATGTTACACTGCTGTTGAGCTGGGGGCTGGGGGGTGGGGGGTGGGTTCTTGGCAGAACTGGATAGGATCCTTCCTTGGGTTACAGAGCTAAAGCCATTTATCATCATCCTCAATCTTACTGATGTACTGTACAATAACAGGAAAGACAATGTGGGTGGCACAGTGACGTAGTGGTTAGTGCTGCAGCTTCACAGCTCTGGGGTCCTGGGGTTGATTCCCACCTTGGGTGTGTGTGTGTGGAGTCTGCATGTCCTCCCTCTGCTCACATGGGTTCTTGTCTGGTGGCCTAGTCTTCACCCACCCCCCCACCCCCCGACTGACATGCTGGATGGCACACACTGCCTCCTGCTTCTGTAGCCCTGTGATTCGATCTGAATTCCCCTTCAGCCCTCAAGGATCAGAGTTGGTGTATTCAAATAAAATTACTTTCTTATTTGACCAATGACTTGAAGGTGTTCCCACTCTGCAGAAACAGGACTCGAAGGTATAAAATGATTTTTTTAATGTCACTACAGCGTACAATCGTATTTCCATCCTTAGTTTCTTTTTTTAAAAAAAGCTTTTTTCTTATTCAGGGTGAAAGCTGAGGTATTTTGAAGTGAGGATGGGGGTCTCTTCCCTACAGGGGTGTCTTGTGAGTGTAATGTTCCAAGCCATTTTGGACCAAGCCCCTACCTACCCCCACAGCTAAGCCTCCTCCACCCAGATGGTACCCCACCCTACACTGGGACCCCCTCACCCATCTCCGGACACTAGGAGCACAACTGTGGACACGCGGATGGAAATCTCTGTCTTTGATTACCTGGACACCCCTCCTATCCCCCCGGCTCCCTCTCGCCTCCAGATCCCCGGAGCAGCTCACTCGTTAGCCTCTTAATGGGCCAGCGATGCTGCAGAAGTGACATTTGCTGTCTCCGCCACAGCGCGATTAAAGTGTCCCCCAGGGCGTGTGGGGCATTCAACACGATCAGGATATTTCACAGAGAGAGAGGGAGGGCTTCCTGTCTGAGGCTGGAGGAGGGAAAAAAAACGACTGAAATTAAAAGCAGGAGAAGGGATAGGGAATGAAGATACAGGAGCTGTAAAAGGGCTCTGTGTTTACGAGTCTCGGGGCGCAGGAGGAGAACCGGACGGGGGAGAGGCTGCTCTCCTGTGCGGCTGACTGAGATTCCCTAGGGTCTGGCCGTTCTGTCTGCCTGGGCTGCTGGACTGAGCTCTCTGGGTCCTCGGTATTTCCACCCCCCCCAACCCATCTGCATTTCTTGCATTTAAAATCAGAACCACACTGCATGCTTGCGTCTGACCAGGAGGGAGCCTTCGCAGAGTCCTGTGGCCAGCTGCAGAAATTCCTTTTAAAATGTGAAACGCGATCATTTTCCCCCTCGACCAGCTTATTGACTGAAGTGTGTTGGGGTGCTGTGCGCAGCCGGCTGAAAGGCAGGGAGCACCTCAGGACAGAATGAGAGTAAAACATGGCTTCATGCAGCTGGTGCAGCCTGGCTGCTGGGAGCCATAGACAGCGCGGAGTCTACTCAAACTCCCACATCGCTGTGCTCTCCCTACCTCCATTCCTGTCATTATTACTCTGACGCGTGGTCTGCATCTTTGCTTGAGGTGGTTTAAAGTCAGTAACACCACTAGCTTCCCTATAAAGACATATTGTACACCGCTGTAAAAGCAGCAGTGTGCAGCCCTGGCGAGGGCTCTGGACAGGAGGGCTGTGGCCACTGTGGTGCCCCCGAGCAAGGCACTTCTCTCCAAACCCGTCCAGTGCTGGCTCCGCTGCAGACACCATCCTCTTTGTGAATGAGGCTGCGTTCTCCAGTGGCTGGCCTGAGAAAATAAAATACAGGAAGAATGACAAACTCTCAGGTCGCTCAAGCAGAAATTCTGTCATTTATTACAAAACCGAGCTGGTGTGAGAGATGATTAAGGAAACATGTTAAAATTAAAATTAACATAAAAGTTTTTTTTTCCTGGGATTTGTGGCTATAAATGCCTCTTCTATTACTGCTACTATTATTACTACTACCACTATTGTTACTAGTATTACTGCTACTATTATTAGTATTACTGCTGCAAATACTACTCTGTCTGCTACTAGTAATACTGCTGATATCATTACTGCGATTGTTTCTACTACTCTTCTCACTGCTACTATTATGATGAAGAATACTGCTATTACTAATAATAAGAAGAAGAGCATCTTGACATAGTTGCAGCAGTGACCAGAATTCCACAGCATCAATCCTGGCTTTGCCCTGTCCGTTCTCTCCTTGTCTATCAATCAATCACTCCCTAGGGAAGTGCCTGCCGGCTCGGCTCCAGCTCCAGCTCCTGCTCGGCCTGTGAGCTCTCGGTGGGCCGGACTGGGGAGCAGACCCAGGACCCAGTGAGTAACAGTGACGGGCGTCTGGCATTGTGCATTGGCTAGCACCTGCATAATAAAACAGGACGCATGTATGGCTGCACAGCAAGTGTGTTCCTCTCCTTTTGTCACCATGTTTTATTTTAGATTTTTCCTGTTTTTTTTTTTGCTGCAAAATATGCCAAATCCGTCAATCTTCTCCCCCCTCCAGAGTGTTCAAGAGGTCCCATTTAGCAGGCCTGCTGACTCCCTGCACTTGGGGGTGGGAGCTACAGCCTAGGTGCCTGCTGCAGCTGCAGAGCCAGAGGTAATAGGAACTCCGTTTCTTCCCCAGCCTTTTCATCCCGGAGGACGGAACGCAAGGCGAGTGGTAGCCTGCTTCCAGCACCTCTTCCTGAGCGGAGGGAAGGGCTGTGGTTTGAACCAGGAACCTCCTGGTAACCAGCCCCTTCGCCTTCATCACCGGACCACCCCTGAGGTTGCAATGCGCTGGCTGCTCTCCAAGGGAGACCTGTTGGTCCTGCTGGCGGGGGTGGGTGAAGGAAACAGATGTTAGCTGTACTTGCAGGGGTGGGAGGATGCCGGGGGGCGGGGGTGTAGATTCGGAGAGGCCGACATTTTATGGCCTGTCTTGGGATTCTGCCTCGACTCGGAGGCACAGCTTGCTTGGTTTTGCGCACGGGAGGCGCGGCGAGATCGTTAACGTGCCCAGGGCCGCCAGCCGAGCTCCTGAACACAGCTCCCCCTGCAGCCCACAGGACGGAGCGCACATCGCTGGGCTCAGTCCTTGTTTGTCTTGGGCATTTTCTGGCATGTTTTAGAGATCATGCTGCCTGGGGAGGCTGGCATGGGGAGGGGGCAGGAAAGGGGGGGGGGGGGGTTGTACTGTGAGGTGAGACCAGAACACAAGGCTGCAATTATGTTCAAGAAAACCAAAAAGAATGACTTAATTATGGGATGTTCCTTCTCTGGAAGGCTTAAGGCAGATGAAAAATCACATTTTTTAGTGTGTTAAGAAACTAAATTCAACATTCAATCCCCTTGCCAGTGCATTTAAGCCTCAGCCAAGAGACACAAACTATGACAAACACTCCCAGTCTATTTAATTAGGCCCTGCTAATGGCTTCCATGCTCCTTCATGGCTGGGGAGGAGGAGGAGCCGGGGGGGTGGGGGGCTGGAGCTGTTGGTGGGTGGGGGTGAGATCAGCGCTCTTAATTGGAAACAGACGGGATGCTAATTAGCACGAGCCATGCTGTAATGGAAACAGCGCACAGCGCTGACACAGGTGTCAATGAAGACGGCGCAACAGTGGCCAGTAGTTCCTGGAGGGAGCAGGGAGGAGTAGGGGGTTTGGTTTCGGAGGAGGACAGAGCTGGCAAGCGTGTGAGAGTGTGAGATTGCTCTGCACTTGGCTCGGAGGGAGATGTCCATCGGCGTCACTGCTGTGGCGCAGTCCTTTACCCCTCACCTTGTCCCAGCGCCTTGTGAATTGCTTCGCTTCCCTAAGGGCGAAAACAATTCTGTTAAATGATTTTACTTGCACTCCTGGAAAAAAATCAAACACATTTTTTGGACATTACGATAACTTTTAAGTAAGCGTTCTCTTCTGCGTTTCACACTTCGTCCCAGTAAGTGAAGAGCAGCTTTGGTGTGCATGTGTGTGTGCACATGTGTGTGCACGTGCACATTTGTGCATAAAAGTGTGTGCGCATACAGGTTTTTGTACACACATGTTTGTGTGCAGGTGTATATACGTGTGTGTGTGTGTGTGCAGGTGTGTACATGTGCAGGTTTATGTACACAAGTGTGTGCATGTGTGTGCAAGTGTTTGTAGCTGAACGTACGTGTGTGCAGGTGTGTACGTACATGTGTGCGTGTGTGCAGGTGTGTATGTGTGCAAGTTTATGAACATGTGTGTGCGCATGTGCAGATTTATGTATGTGTGTAGGTGTAAGTGTGCATGTGCACGTGTGTGTGTGCATGTGCAGGTGTATGTACAAGTGCTTGTGTGCATGTGCAAGTGTGTATGTCTATGTGTGCACGCTGGTCTGATCTATGCAAACGAAGCAGTCAACGATGGACTGAGACACTGAGATCTGGGGCTGTGGTGGAAAAGCTGCTGTCCCTGAACCTGCACCAGTTCAACCTGCGCAGTTACAGAGCACCCAGAAAGATGAGCTCACCTTTGCACTGGACTTCCCTCTTGGAGCAATGATGGCTGAAGAATCTGCAAGACACTTCTGTAAAGAAGCTCTTTACTTTCTCCACACATTACAAAAACAAATAAAACTACAGTACAGAGGGATAAACCGTGGATAAAAGGGGAACTGCAGTTCCAATTTCTCAGACTGGTTATTAAATCTCAGTAACACAATACATTCATTGGCATTATAGAAAAAAAATACAAATTTTGAATTAGGCACAAAATCTTTAACCTTGTGAAAGTACTACAAGTCGCCATGCTGTCCCAAACTCGGATTCGAGTTCCCACGAATTGCAATGTGATGCAGCCCTTCCTGCTCACTAGTCACTGTAATGACTAATGTAATGCGATGTACGAGCGAATAAGTACAGGTTGTGCAGCAGACATTTCACCACAGAAATGTTCCAACGTGATCTGCATGCAGAGTTATGCAAGTAGTATTTGTCAGCAACACCATCTCAAAATCGAAAGCAATATTACTATTAGATTAAAAGTGATGTATACACAAGCCAGCTTGTTTACAAGGTCATACAGCCGCAACACGTCACTGAACGTTTTGTTGCCTCTTTCTGAAGTGCAGGACATGGCGCTGCGCATACCTGGAGTGTTTGGCTATTTTGAGATGTAAATCGGAGGTTTTGCAAGTTACTCTGTACATTTTACTTTCATTGTGGTTTGAAATACTCTCATCAATGCAGATTCTTTCTAACCCTGAACTATAAAAATAACGTTGCAGTTCCCCTTTAAGTAATTTCATGTATTTCATAAGCACTGTTGGCTGATAGCTTGTCCATAGAGGGGAACCAGGCCCACAGCGTCCCTTTGAGGACTCCTTAATTACCACCCTGCACAAATTACACAGCACATTGTGAGTTTACTGTGTTCTTAATTACGTTTGACACAGAACCAAAAGAAAGTATTATTAATTTATTCGCTTCTAGCTGTTAGCCTTGCAGGTGGTTACAATTATCTTTTTCTCCTTCTACAGATGTGTTTCGGCTATGTGAGAGAGTTTGCTGCAGTAAATTGGGTACAGGACCTTGCTGAGGGGTACAACGGCTGTGTCTCCATCAGGGATTAGAACTCGCAACTCTCCAAACAGGAGGCACAGCCCCACACAGGAAGGACCTCTGGAAGCGATGCCTTCTGCCTGTTGATTGGCTTTAACCACCCATGCATTCATTTTCTAACCACCTTATCCAATACAGGGTCACGGCGTCACAGGTGCAAAGCAGGGTACGGCCTGGACAGGACACCAGTCCATCACAGGGCACACACACACACTCAAACCAGGGCCAGCTTTCCCAGGAGCAAATTAACCTGCCAGCATGTCTTTGGACTGCTGGATGAAACATGGAGGAAACCCATGCACACATGGGGAGAACATGCAAACTCCACACAGACAGCACCACAGGTCGGGGGCTGAACGCAGGGCCCCAGCGCTGTGAGGCAGCAATGCTAACCAGTACGCCACCATTTCGTTTTGCGTTTGTGGAAAATTGGGCTGTCAGCTCACGCTGCCCCCAATCAGCGCTAGTTCTAGTGAAGACTAGAGATTCCTCCAGAAGACAACCAAGACTTCACCCTACAAAGAATCACTCTAGTCTACTGGAACTTCAGGGTGAACTTTCACTTCTCATCCAGGCCTGCTAAATTGCCACCCCATCCCCCCAGGAAAGTTCAGCCACTACTGGGTATGTTCCAGAAAGATAGGCCGAGAGTTGGGACATCACACCTCTATGAACACATCTCTCAGGCGGCGTCCTTATAAACCTCTCTCTACCTGATCTGTTTTTTTCTCTGAACAGTCTCGCCAGTAGCAGCACACCAAACTCGCCCTAGGTGCACGTCTGATTTAACTATACCTCTTTAAGGACAGGGACAGCAGTGTGCTCCCCCTGTCCACAAGTTAAATGTAATACCTGGCATAAACTAAACGAAATAAAAAAAGGTGTAACCTAATAATTAATAATGTAAATTATTGTTCCATAATAAAACGAACGAATGAATATTTTAAGTCAACAAAAAAAGTAGAATATATCACATAACGAGGCAGTGGCGCAGGCCTGTTAAAACTTGGTTCAGAAGTGGGAACTGATGACATCATCGCTACTCTAGCACAAAGGCAGGCTCGTGAGAGGCGCTCGCGACGGCGCGGCGTGATAAAGACGTTGGGCTCAGTCTGCGAAACCCCCCCACCCCCCGGTGGAAAAACAAAACGTCGCTTTGAAAAACTCAGAACTGATGATAACCGAGTAACTGTCTGACAGTGAGGCGCCCCCCGGGTAAAGTCGCTTTTTAAAGTATCCCGCTGAAATAAGGGCGGTTCTGCCCGTGGGTGTCTGGTAGAGAGTGAAATGAAATGGCGCGCCTTTTCAAGAACAGGCGAAAGGTACAAATTGCTGTCTGACTTTCGTCACCTTTTAGTTTAGATTTAAGTTGTGCGCTACCTTATGACTCTCGTACCTTTGGCATTGTTGTCATAAAATGACGGCGGAGGAAAACTTTTGTCCCTTTGATTAACATAACCGGACAGGAGGAGGCCTCCGTCCTTAATCCGGTATACGGCGTATTAAAAAAACCGTGTTGATTTGGTCGTGAAGATCTGCCCAGCCTATTTATAGAGGAATCGAAAACCAGGTATTGGAAAAATAAATTATGCCATAAGTCATAACCGCACATCTCGGAATAATCCGCGTGATTTATGGATTTTTTTTGTTGTTGTCAAATAAGGTAGTCATCGCCAGGCTTCGAGCCAGCTCGGGCCCCGGATGTTCGCTTTTCCGCTGTGGCTTGAAAGCTGCATGACCACGGTACGCAATATCATCAATTAAACATATTTCTGCGGGGCTTTTCACCACCTGGCTCTTTCAGAGCGTCCCAACTCTCAACCAGCACGCAGTTGTGGTGTAGTGTTGTAATGAATTAATGAGCCCGAATTTTTGGTCCGAAGTCTTGGTCAGGAATCACTGGACTCAATTATTCCTTTTTATTGAACAAGCTACAGTATGACTCGGCGAGGTAGAAGTAATCATTTTGGTTTACTCTCCTCTTATTATAACGGTTAATTATAGGCCGTTAATTGTTGGACTTCGAACCATGCATTTTACATTTGCTCTCAGACATTTCCAAATTATTTGACTTTAATTGGGAAGACTCTGACTTGTTCACGAAAGGCAGTGAAGGGCAGTTGAGGATTTCAGAGCGCATCTCTCGCAATCCAAAAAAACTGGGCCTTTTTGATTTGCCAGTCGTCCACAGAAAAGAGCATAAAATCGGGAGTTCTTTGACAGCAAGTCGGCCTACAGTCGCTATTGTGGGGTAACGTTAAAACGTCTTGTCGGAACCTTTTACGTAGTGTAGAATTAGAAAAAATAAACAAGGATAAGCCCGTGTGCCCAACAAATATTAACGCCAGTTGTCGTTATTGATCTTGTTGTTTATTGTATACCTAAAAGTATTTTTGTCGACGACCACACCGAACACAAGCTGCCGTGTAGCGGCACACTCCCCTGGTTTTCAGCGTTACTGTAAAGGAAAGTCGAGCCCGAGAGATATATTTTTCTGCGTTTTATGCGTAACTGTACACACCTACGTCGACAACAATCCAGGTGCGGGTCATTTCTGATGTCAGAAAAAGCCTTTTGCTTCTAGTGCTTGTATTTGTGAAAAAAAAAATTAAGGGCGTTATTGAAAAACAAAAACAAGCAAAAGTAGTTGAATTAAATCCTGACGTATTATCATGATCAAATAGATAACTTTTCTGGAGCGAAATTAAACTTTTGCTTATGTCAACACCTTTTAATTTTCGGGAATGTAAGAATTACGTTAACGAAGAACTATAAATTCCACTCAATAGTGATGCAAAGCAGCCTTCTATACTGCACCGAAGACCCAGGGTCCCATATATAGTGCATTTATTTGGCTTCTGGTTGAAAGTGGTTAGCTGAGGAAATGTTATATGCCCTAGATAGCGCTAATTTTGCAATACTGTACAGGCTGGGTTGCTGTATAATGTTAATAGCAAGTTATTAAATTATTTACTGGCGATTTCTCAGCGTGCAGTTTCTGTAACCATTAGTGTAAATGCTCTATAACGAAACTTCTGTATGGGCGCTTTTTCCCCCTCTTCCTTGGGGTTTTAACAATAAATGCAACCCGGTGGCTTCGGCGCATTCCTCGTCATGACAAGGACCTGCAGCTTGACTAGTGTCGCTGGTTATGCGAGGTGCTCAGAAATAATTTCTTGAACTTTTCACTTGCCCTCCTGGTTCTTGGCGATGCTTGAGAGGGGAATGTCGAGGGAGTGAGAGCTGTACTGGGCTCGCTCGCTCAAAGCGCCCTATTGTTATATCTCAAACCGCAGGCCGGCCTGCAGACCCCTCCAGTTTCCACCCCAGATGAAACCGGCCTGTGTGTCCTCTTTCCCGGCCTGGATCCACGCCGGCCTCCACAAAGCCCGAGTCATCCCGAAGCCGAATAAAGTGTGAGGTGAGTGCAGAGCCGGTTTTTATTCTCTGGTGTCCATGTTTAATATCTGTTTTGTGGTGGGCCTGTAGATGTTACCAGCGGCTTTTCACAGGTGATGCGAGGAGGGGGAAGTGACCAGCGAAATACAGCAGGAAGCGGCGTCGGTATTAACTTGACAGAACACAGACTGAAGGGCAACAGCTCACTTTGCCGAAGAAGTACCAGCTGCCGATTTTGTCTTCATCAAGCAGGCTTTTAACGTATAAAAATGGTATTTTCCACTGCAACAATGTAAGCAGGATGCTAAATCCATTGAATTCCTCTCACTGGTATAATGAGTGGGATAATTGCAGCGGTTAGCGTGGGTGTACTGAGATGTTTGGAAGATTTCATAAAAGCAGTTCCATGCATTTAAACCGATAATCTGTAAGTAAATATACACAAATAGAACAGCATACTGTGCCTGAACGTTTTGGAGTCATTCGGGTTAATCAGACCAGAATTTCTCATCTCTAATTTCTGTTCAAGCGTGTAAGTGTTTAAATGATCGGAAAAGTCTTATTTTTCAAACGTTTACAAGGATCGGAGCCTCACTTTGAAACCCTGCGTTTGAGAATCAAATGGCATTCTGCACATTTGAGTTGAACTTTTTGACAATGTATCTACTGCTGCACATAGAGTATAAAACGAGGATGGTGTTTACAGAGTTTTGTACCGAATTTCCGGAAATTCTGGCGCGCGCGCTGGGTGTGCTCTGGGCTCGCTGGCGCGCGGCCCTGCGGGGTGTCCGGAGCAGCAGCTCGCCGGTCTGTGCTGGCAAAGTCTTCACCCACCGTTTCAACAAACAGCCTGTTTGCTTGTTGTGACACTTCGGACACGCTGCAAGTATCCGAAACTAGGGCTGAAATGTTATGCGCCTTTAACGTAACTTCAAGCTTGTGTGCTGAGGTTTTACTGCATTTAGTATCAGACATCGAAAAAGTGGATTTGTTGCACGAATTAAACGCAATGCGAACCGTATGGTGAACCGTAAACCTAATCACATTTTTTTCTCAATTTGATTTGACATTAATATTGGAGTTGAAGATAGTAAATAAACGGACGTTACCTTTTTATGATTCACATTGTAAACCGCTTAAAAGAGAAGTATAAGGGAGATTTTATATTTTTCGTTCGTGGTCCGTATTACATGTTTTTAGATATAAATATATGTTTTAATATTAATTACTAGATTTTGAAAAACACTACTCTGTCAACCCCCTACCTGTTTGTATTTTAGGGTATCGACAAAACAAAGATGAGATTTGCTCGGCGCTTTTTTGCAATTCATTTTTTCCGTCTTATAATTTTTTTTCTTTATCATAAAATATGTGGATTGCAGCACCTGGGTTCTTGGCGCACCTGTCCGGACAGCGCAGGACCGCGGGATTCTGCTGTTCAGGACAAAAACCCCACGGTCACCTACGTGGCGTAAAATTCAGCAGATTGATCTTTAACTATTACATTTTTGTAATTAAGAAATAAAGCCATTTAAAAAAAATAACTATCAATAAGAGCCCCTGAGCACTTCTTCCCCCTCATTTAAAAAAATGTCAAAATATCACACTAAACGTGTTTACGTTTATTTCAACACATTCAGGCCCAAAAGTAGACATTTATAAATTAAAGGAGCAGTCGGTGAATAGAATTGTTGCCGTTCTATAATATAGGAAATGTATTCGGAAAACCACCATTATTCTGGGTTCATTTAGGAACAACAGAGGAATGACTGCAGTTACCTGGCTAGAGTTGTCGTCTCCTATTCTTAAACTAGCGGATAGTTGATAATTATTTGGAAATAATTATTGGAAAAAGAATTGATCATTGATCCTTAAAAGTCGCAATTTACACGAGTGAGTCAACTCGAGTTACAGGGCTGCAATTGTGGTTTCACCAACTCCGGGGCGCAAAGTAAACAGATTTAACTATGACAGTCGGCTGTAATTTATCCAGTGTGAAGGCAAATACAAAAACGAAAGTTAATGCAAAGCGACAATTGTTAAGAGACGAAGAGATGCTAAATCTGAAATCCTACGAAAAACTTACAATTCTATGAATAGCCTCATGAGACACGCCCTTAATGGTTTCATTCGGGACATCTGTAACACTTACTAGCCAGACACAAAATACGTGAATGTTTTGTTCTGATTGCTAATAATCTTATAGAATTATGATGGTCATATTACTCAGAGTTTAATCTCTTGCAAATGCGTTCTCTACACATAAACAAAATTGATGGTTGAAAATGTTTACTGATTTCTGTACACGTTCTTTGTCACTGTGCTTTGCGCTGGGTCCTGTGCCAAGTACTTATCACCCAAAGTGTTTTGCGCGGTCAGTTGGTCACTGTTGAAATGTGGACATGTGTAAAGCCGAGAATTACAGTGATTCTATAAATCTGCACCTGCGGTCGGCCGCACGCAATCTAGAGAATATAATCTAGCGCGCTCATCCCTGGTGTGAGCAAGGCTGGGTTTTAGACGCAGATCAAGCTAGATTTTTATTTAAATACATGGAAATAAGTTGACGGGTTTTGGTGCATTTTTCACCTTCCTCCTACCGCTCTTGTTGTCAGTACCAGGGGGACTTGGTACATCAGTTCAGCGGAGTGTGTACCAGCGTTAACGACACCGAAACCTCTTTCCGGACGCGAATCTTTGGGTGGGCTCTGCTGCCACCTGACTTCCTGAAGTGTCCCGCGCTTCCCTCCCCCCTTCGGTCTCGTGTGCCACCCCAGCCCTCCAGCCCACGTTCCTGAGGCACAATCACCCAAGGATGTCTTTTCCCGTCTGTATTCCCGCAAGGAAAAAATGGTTTAGGATGTCGGCGAACACTATCTTTATGAGAAAGCTCTTTTCCTCCCCTCTGTGTAAGCACCCACCACGAGCAGATTCACCCGTAGACAGAGCTTATTGTGCAAACGTCCTCCGATAGGAAACCTACACCCAGATGTTTGGAATCGCTGTCTTTTAGTGTGCGCACAGTGATGTAAATGGCCGCTTTCACAGATGACTTGCCCTTTTTCTTTCACAAAAGGGACAACAAATTGAAGAAGAAAGCAGCACAGGGACCAAAACAGCACAAAGCGCGCACGGCGTCCACGGGGGGTTTGACTACATCTCCCAGCTGTCCCAGCACCCCGAGCGGAGATGTCGCGCGAGTCCTGTGGAGATGACGCAACAGTCGAAGTGTTGGGTTATGTGAGGACTGGGTCCTGTTGGCTGTGTTGTCTGTTCTGAAAACGTTCGACGCTGTTGGTAATGAAAAAGTAGTGTATCACCAAATGAAAGACGAAACTCGTTGACTTTTAAGTCCAGAATATATCAGAGTATCTTAATTATCCCCAAACATAAAACGTTACTCTCGCAAATAATTTTACAGCCTCGGCGTCAATTATACAATTAAAGACACAATTAAGTATCCATAGACTGATGACGTTTTTTTTTTAATACAGGGAGAATTCCAAATCAACACTGAATATTGGGAGTCACACAAAATATACACTTTTGTGTGGCTCAATAAAATCCTACGCACGGTAAAATGCGAAAAAGTGTGGTTTTTCATCGCCCATTAACTCGCTAAATCCGTCAATAAAATCCTGCAACATCAAGAAAAACAATTACATTTGGTTTGTATTTACTTCTATTAAAGAGGGCGAGTGAGCAAAACATTTTCAGCACAAAGGAAAAATTGGTCTTTAAACACAACAGTTAAAGCAATAAAAGACTCAAGTTAAATTTCGAAATAGTCTGTTATTTCACATTTTAAATGAGGGTGTTTTATTAAAATGACTTATTCAGTTTGATTATCAAGACGAAAGGCGAATAACGCAACACATGCAGATGGCATTTAAACAAAATAATTACACTGAGCGCGCGTAAATGAGCATAATAGCTACACCCTCTCAACATTTGTTTTCCTCGATAAAATTTAAGCGTTGAACGGAAATATTGCTGATATGCACATTTTCCTTCGTCATTCTAAATACTTATTTACATGTAAAACCAAGTCTAAAGATTAAACCCAAAACTTTGGTAGACATTAATTGTATTTGGAATATACCCAGGATTTGAAAAACAAATAAAGTGCAGAGTTGGACACGGATCACATACTGCGTTACAGTGTTTCTGGAACATTGTTCTTAGGCTTTCTCAGACTGTGGACGTGCTAAAGAGCATTTTAACTCTTTCGACTTAATTCTGCATGTGTATCGACTGCTCTGAGGTTCAGACACCTCTAAACCTCGAAAAGAGAACGGAGTAGGTATTTCACCCAATTTGTTCCCTCCTTGCCGCCAACCCCAAAATAGAGCTAATACGGATGTTCTCTACTTTTCCCGCTCCCCACTGTACACCCACGGCATAAAACGGAAGCCCCCCTTTTCTACAGGAGACAATTACACAGTACAGTACAGAACAGACTCCAGAGCAGAGAGTAATGGACATAGTATGGGCAGCAGGTGCTGCGTGTTTCTGCGTTAATGAAGGGTTCATCAAACCGCGGGTGACAGGCGCGGCTTCTGTACTGTGCGAACGGGTTACAAAGTTGTATGTCTCAAAGCCGGGCTGGTGCCCTTGTCCACTGGGGTGACGGACCCCCAGTGAGAGACACCAGCTGTGAAGAATGCCCCCCAGTCGAGGCTGGCCGCGATCATATTCCGGTCACGTGGGAGTTCGAGAATTCTAGGGACTTTGTGAATATATTTATTACCTGATGTGGCATCGTATCCGTGGAGTGGCCAAGTGATTGGACGTCTGTTTTTTTTTTAAATAACTCGCTTTGATTTAATAGACGGTTCAAGTTTTCAGTGTGCAAACCGGCCGGAGTGACAGATATTTATCAGGCGGTTTTACAGATACAAGCGAGTGTCTCACCGACTGGAGATGGCCACTGTAATCTCTTCTCCTGCCAGAAAGCGAAGATGCAATAAATTGTTGCTATAAATAGTTCCCCCCCAAAGAAAAAAGTCATGTCTTTGAGGCTAAGTAGAATCTTTTGAGGTTCGCGTTGACTCGGGAAACGGCTGGTTTACGTGAGCAGTCCTATGGGTGATATGACCGAAGACGATTTAATGCTTGTTATCCATAGTTCCAAGGTTACCACTGGACAGGCAAAACTGGACAAAACCCTTATCATGAGTTTATGTTGTACTTTCAAGAACAAAAATGTCTAAAAATAAAGTTCATGCCTCTGTAAAGCGTTCGGTGCTGTTTTGAGTCTTACATCAAATGTATTAAGTACTTTTCAGAGTAATTTGGAAAGTACGAACGTACACGTTTCGTGTAAGGACAGATTGGATTTTTCGAAAAGGTTAATTTTTCTCGAGTGAGCTTCTGTGGTTACAAAAACCTCTGTGTATTTTCATTCCATCACCAGGAGGTTCGTAAGTTGTCAAATATCAACCCTAAGACAATCTATCTGTACGTGCGTCACCTGGATAAGGCGCTATTGCACAAACCTGTGCAGAAACGCAGGAAGAAAAGTCGGACTGGAGTGTACTGGTCCAGAGTAGGCGCAAAGGCATTGCACACTGCTAATTAAACTGGATGCGGGAATTATGTACATGAAGAGATATGTTTACTCGTCGAATTTGAATCTCAGATAGCAAATGGGAGACCGAGTGTTTGTGCGAGAGTCGGACGGGAGCCCCATTATTTACTCTTAAATGCGAATGAATAAAATATGCGATTGCAGTTCAATCCCTTGAACAAAGATAAAAAAAACCCACTGTGAATAACGTTATCCACGAGAAAGTTACATAGGTTATATTTCTTGAATCCGATATGTATTAATTTACGGATTTAGTTGAGCGCCGTTTCTAATTTAGAATTCGACTAAAGGGTATTAAGTGGTGAATTTCAATTCAAACACTTTCTAATCTAAGCGGCAAAATAATTTATTAAACTGGATTTTAAATCAGTTACACGCCCTTTATTGCCACGATGGTTCCATTTTAAAATGCATAAAGTTCTGAATTACCCGTCAAGTTTACATGGTGGTTACTATACTGTATAATTTTTCATGTTGAAATAAAGACGTTTATATTCATGGAATGAATGCTTATTGGACACCAAGCGAACTAATCGGACTTGGAGGGCGAGGGAGAATCGAACAAAGCCAAAACATTACCCCGAAACCCGCTCAGTCCACAGCACACCAGACGTGGAGTCTCCCCACACAGACAGCCTCTCACCCTGCGACACGCGCCCCGCCACAGACCGTGATTTCACTGTGACTTAAACTCGATTTCGGAAGCATTTCCACATTTCCTTCCACAGGCTGGGGAAGCCGTGCTGTGCAGACGAGCCGCGGTATGCGCCCTGAATTGAGACTGGTGTCCCTCGAGTCTCCGTGGGAGTCGGTGTTTGCGATGCACACAGTTACAGTGATCGTTTTCTCGCGTGGAAGTGCCGTGGACAAGACTAATTTTCCATACAATGTTTTTTAAAATAAAAGGCCAGGAGCTATTTGTCATGGCTTTCTGCATCTACCGCGTCTCTTTATCAAAAGCAATATATAAGTGTGCACCGGCCAACTTCACTTTCTAGTTCACGTGCAAAGGCGATTCCTTAATGTGAGTTGCGTAGAGTAACACAAGTTGGTACTGGGATAGTGTTTCTTGAGGTTTGGGTCTGCAAACGTCCCTGATGTAGCGAATCATTGCGAATTTCATGTTGTTGGGCTGCTCGAATTAAGTTGGAATGAAATATGTGATTTCGTTAACCTGTTTCCCAAAGGAATTACTCACCCTAGACGGGGCCACTAATCGAGTTTGGCGGAATAGAATTTACAATAGTCATTACCTCACTAAATTGAACTGCCTTGGTAGAGATGCCAGTTTTGGAGTTTTTATCGTGTATTTTTGAGGATTTATGGTCTTGTTTTATAGTTGGAATTTTCCGATATTTTAAAAGTGAGTGAAACTCAGAGACGTGTGTACCTTCAGTGACGAGTTTCCAAACTACATTTCCATTTTCCAATATGTATATCGATACATACATTCCGTCCGCCTGCCTTGGTTTAGGTTTCTTGTTATTTCTGTTAGGGAATTCGTGTTCGGACCTTGTCGGCCAGCGTGTAGCCCTTTTATCCGGGTGAGAGGTGAGCGGGTCTTTTCCCTGAGCTCTGAGTGTCGGGACGCAGAACCTTGAACTTGAACTCTGATCTCGTCTGGTCATCGCAAGCCAACTGGTCACGATCCCCCTATTCCCACGACGATACATTTCAAATTTAGTCTGTCTTGCGCTTTTTTTTACGCCGGTATTAAATCAATATTTCGCTATTCCAACAAATCGACAGTCGCTCCCTGTGCAGAGCCCCATGAAGTCTAACTCACGTTTCAGAAGAAAACGGCTGGAGTCGGGTGTATTTTTCAGTAGTACTGTATCCGCAGAGGGCCAGTTCCCTTGTAGAATGCGCTCGGAGAAGAAGCCTGTTCGGCAACATAGCAATGTTTTCGCTCAAATGTAGTGAAATTAAAATGCAAACTGAAATCCAGCGTTTTAAATGATGCTTTTATTAGAATTTCATCTGTATGACATTGCTTCGATTAGGATAGAAAAATACAAAAAGTATTCTAGCTTTTAAAAGTAATAAAGATAACCGTTATATACCAAGCTCTGCAAAGTTGTTGTTTTTTACTCCAGCACGAGTGTGTTAAGGGTTTTCTGTGGAACAGCACAAGGAATGCCCTACTGTGCTGCAAACAATTACTGTTATTTAGACCCTTATTTACTGGTATTGAAGAATAATGGTACTGCACAGATGGGTCACTGCGGGTTTTCTGGTGGCACCGCAAGATAAAATCATTCAAGAACCTGTATGAAGGGGTCTCTTTAAAGTTACTGCTTTTACCACGCCTTAAAGGTAACAAGTTAAGATCGGTGTATCCCCAGTTAAGAGCCCTGAGCGTTGCCGGCGTCTGCGACTCGTGCCCGTGAAGAGCGCGGAGTGGGCGCGGCGCTCAGGTGCTCCTCCAGCTGCCCGTCTGCCTCGCGCACGAACGCCATTCTCCTCGCTCACACCCGGCACGGTCTCCTTCTGGGTTGAACCTTTTACTTCAGTGTGGGGCAAAACTGGACAGCTACACTCTGCGCGCCCTTCTAAAATGAGTTTGTTGCTACAATTATTGTGCTCTAGTTCTATTTTCACGGGTCCTGGAGAATTCGTAACAGACATTATAAAGTTTTTCACATATACAATGAGTTTTTTTGTAAGATTCGAATCCTACAGGAAATGTGCCAATTTAATGGAGGTCGTTTTCTGGGAAATGTTTTTTTTTTAAATATTTTGAAGCCTAGATTATTCAAGCTCCAGGAAATATAATATATTTTTGCCGACAACCGTAATGTAGAATGGGTTTTGTGAAAGATTAAATTTAAAGGAACGATAACTGTATGACACTTGTAACTTTATAAAGCCTAACTAGTTTGAAAATAAATTTCAAAGTAGATAAATGGCAATCAGGAAGAAAAATTTAATTTGATAAATAGGAGTAACAAAGATTCCCTCTTAGGGTTGGCGGTGAGGCAGAACACATTTGGTTAGATATTGAATTTCACAACGAGATGTCTTCAGCACATGTTTTGCATGTGAAAAGCCTTCTTTGGGATACATAGAAAGACCCACATCACGGAAAATAAGCATTTTAAAACAAATGAGGAATTACAGTTAACACGCTTCGCATAATCTGCCTGCTAAAATGTCAATACTAGTATATTTTCAACCTCTTAAAGCTAAACTTATAAACAAGTTAGCGTCCTTTGCAGATTTGTCAAAATCCTAAATGTCTAATTCTACAGGTCTGTTGTGCACGAAGCAGAAATGAATAAGTAGTTAGAATAAAGTCTTAAATATGAAAAATAACATTTTTACACTAGAAAGATCGAATGCGAACAATTTCACCAGCACAGTGCTTTTTTAACATTTCTTTTTTAAATGTTTTTGGGCAGACTCACTGTATTGTTGGAGTATTAGTTTTCCAGCCTGGTAGTCTGTGACCTTTTTGCTCAGTTGTGTCTGCTGTGTTGTGTTGTTGCTGCTCAGGCGCCGGAAGCTCGTGAGCTGCACGAGGAGTCTGGTCTGTCTGCGGCTTTGCCCGTATGACCGTAAAACCAAGACATTTTAAGCCTTGTCGTCTTTCTTTCGTATTCCTCTACCTTCCCCGAAGCTTTCCCTTCTTTTAACACATGCCTTGCATGTAAACTAGAAAATGTTGAAAACATGTTTTTTTGTTCAAACGGGGATAACGTTTTGCGTTATTTCTTAACATGTTAATTCAGAATAAAATACATTTTTTGTGAAAGCGTCACTGTGTGCCGATTTAAATGCTAAATAATTTGGACTCTGAGCTCGAGATGTTCGCCGCGCAGTTCGGAGTGTAACCATGTTTATTTTCCACTATAAATTATTAGAAACATTACCACGCTGTTCCGTCCTCTGTCTGGCTTCTTTTTACTTTACTTAAATTAAACATTAACATATGTTAAGTTGCATATCTTTCTTAATTAATCGGAAGATTAAAAAAACCGTAACGTCAGATTGGCATGTGTGAGCCCATTGTCCTTACAGACTTGCGGTTTAATTAACTTCTAAAATGTTCACCTCTTAATCTTCGAAAATACCAAAACATGGGGATTTATTACCAGAATTCCGAGCACCCCAGTTGGAAAACTGATTAAAAGATTTTACGCAAAATTAAATAATTATAAACAGCCTAATTAAAGACGCGGTTCTGTTCAGTCCAAACCCAAAGATTAACCACAGAGCCTTTTCCTGGGTTTGAAAAAAAAGGATAAATAAAACGACTGCTGTCACTTTTATAGCTATTTTTCAGTCAAAAGGGATTTCGAGAAGACTTGGGAACATGATCCTCTCTTCCAAAGAAGCCCATGCATTTTTTCTTTACGACAATACTTTTCCTGTCATTTTAAGCAACAAAAGGTGTGCATTATGTATGGCCCACCTGTGGCATAGCCAACACGTTATAACAGTTCAGCAAACACGAAAGCGGGGCTCAAATCACCGGTGAACACACACGCATGTGTGGTAATGTTTTCCCGGGGGATTACGTCATGCAGTTAAGAAAGCTCGTGCTGCTGATACAGAGAGCAGTCCAGCCGTGCTGATGTGGACAGCGTCTCGCCCTGGGCGGCGTTTCACCGGGGATCCGGGCCAAGAAAAGACCGAACACTTCGCACTTCGATATCTATAGTCGTGGTTGCTTTTCAGACAACACAAAACGCAACAATTTCAAAATGCCATATTTCTCAAAATCTAAAAAGCACAGGTTAATGGGGCCCACTGTGCACAGTGTAGCCATTTTTCTACAACAAGTCGTTAATAAGCCATAGCCATCTCCTCCTTTGGCTGACCTTACCAATTCCATGTGCCAGAAGTCATTTCCAAACCTTATGGGATCAGAACTGTATCATCTACTATGTGCTTACATATTCCAAACCCGCACAGTGGTTCTGGAGTTCTGGAGGGCCCTGAATGCTCTTACACAAGCTCAGCAGTTTTAGACCAATGGAGAGCTGCAACATGCAGGGTTCTCTGGGGTTTAAGTACCACTGACATTGAGTCTTTTTCTAGGTCACCTCCTGTGACCTTCCAATGGCCAAAATGGTTCCCAAGGATGTGGGTGTTCCAGCCATGCGGGTGCTGCGCTGACATTGTCATTGCACACGCGTCCCCTGAGCAAACCTACTTCCACGTGTCCCCAAGAAAAACACCATCGGGGTATTTACTGCCATTTATGTTGTTTGGGGTCTCCTCACTATTAGGAGCTCCCAAGCACCCACAGTGCAAAACATCTGACCGAGAAGGAAGGTCTGAAGATGGTTAAAGCCTTCGGTTTCCTTTGATTGGTGAAATTGTTGCATGTTTAAAGACAGGATAGAGCCCAACAGTTATGCAGCTTGTCTCCAAAAGAAATGATCAGCTTGGGCTGAGAATGCTTCAATGTTTTCCTTTATACAGCATTTCCAGGAGATGAGCTGTCAATAACATAGAGGATGGTGGGATTCTTCTAGAGAAGCAAAAATCACGAAGGACACATAAAAGGCAAGCTCACACAATGGAGCAAAATGAATTGCTTTCTTGCTATTCACCAATGACTTGATCAGTCGAGTTGCACACTTTGACTAACTGTATACTGCTTTGCCAAGGCAGAAAATACCATGGATCCTCCTTTGCAAACAGCAGTTCCTTTATACATTTTGAACAACTCTGTTATCTAATAACAGGCTCTACATGTTTCATGAATGTGGAGTTCCCCACTGATTGTTCTGTTGAGTTGATCATTTTAGAAAAACAATAAACTGCCTTACACTAAAAGCTTTTGGATTTTATTCTGAAATGGTAATTTAACGTTAAGTCATGAACCATTTGTACTCCACATGTGGTAGCTTCTTAATAGGCCCGATTGTCTCTAGGACCCACAGGACAGAATTTTTTCCTTGCACAGAGTGTAGTGCAAATTTACCATAAGCACAACCCCTCCATTCTTTCTAAAAAAAAAAAACCTCTACATACAGATCTCTCATATTGCGTTTACAGTTTGTAGCTGATGCTAGAAATTAAGCACCCTTCCCCCAAGTAACCCTGGTGATGTCGTGATAAGACCTGGCTGCTTCACAATTCTCAGTACTGTGTTCGTCAAGGGTTTGTCCTGGTTCACTTTCTCCCACGCCTCTGAATCAGGGGTGTCCAACTGCAGTCCTGGAGGGCTGTTACAGCGGCCCGGTTTAGTCAGTACCTGGCTGGTTTAGCCCATTACGAACTGAGTTGGAATGAAAATGTGCGGGCACACCCGCCCTCCTGGACCAGGGATGGGCACACCTGCTCTGATTTGTCCCTGTGAGTCCTGTGCTGTGTGCAGGGTGTAGTCCTGCACTGTTTTGTGCTTCCCAAAAATACTTCAGGTTGCAGCAGTTCTCTCACCAGGAATAAAAGGCTTTCAGACAGTGGATGGACTGAGTACCACAATATACAGCTAATTTTCTAATTTTCCACAAATTCTTTAGTTATGTGGATATGTTCAGGAACCACTACCTGTTAGTACTTACTGTCATTAACCAACATCTTGTTTTGCGATCCACATATGTCAGTTTGCTGTTGGGCTTACAGGGAGTGTTTTAATGAAAATAAAATACTTCCGACTGGGAAAACATTTACAGGCATCCCTTTTTTGCATTTGAGTGATCACCTTGAAATGAGATGATCTGAAATTATGGCTCAGTAGTCTGTATGATGTAGACTAATGTATTTCACCTCTGCAACAGCCTATCGGAACAGGTCTTTTTTCATTGTCACATTTCTGAGGCGAAGCATAGTGCAAACCCCTAGCTAGCTGTTTACACTCAACCAGAAAGAAAATGTGCAAATGACATAATACACTTTTTCAACCTAAACATGTGCTGTAACAAAATACTGCTTTCTGAAAATGCAGCATTTTACAGACTTTTCACTAAAAAAGTGAGCTGCTCCGCTCTCAACATAATTTCTGTGAGCATGCACCAACGGACCTACGTGTGTCAAAATGCATGTCCTGCTTGAATAGGCAAAATATTTTGCATCTTTCATCTGCCTGTGTGGAGTTTGTAAGTTCTCCCTGTGTTTGTGTGGATTGCCTTTGGGTGCTTTGATTTCCTCTTACAGTCCAGAGATGTACTGGTATGTTAATTCGTTTCTGTAAACTGGCCATGGTGTTTGTATCTGTGTCCGGCCTGTGTTGGAATGTCATCCTGTCCAGGTTGTACCCTGCCTTGTTCCCATTGCTTGCTGGGCTCTGGATGGAGTCTTCAGTGATGATGCAAGGACATGGAGATGCATCATTATTAACTTTTAAAATGGTACATATTTAAAAGCTTACAAACTTTTTGTTTCCAACTTGATTAGTTAACCTAATTTGTTTCTTTGGCATTCATGTTATTTAAGGCCTTGTATAGTTTGTTACTTAAATCACTTATGTCAAAGAGGCTTATGTAACAACTTGGAGATTGTTAAGAAATATTAATTATGCAGTTAATTAATTCAACCCATTATGTAAAAGAGTTTGGGTGGAATAAACCCTAGAATGTACTGGATACCCCAGTAATTGAGCCTGAAACCCCCAGTTCAAGGCGTAACTGTAAGTAGCAAACTGACCCTCTGCCACTAAGATGGACCCACGATACAGCTGCCTGATTTCAGATGGAGTTCGATGAAGAAGTGTTGATGGGAATTCTTTCCTTGTAAACTGTGCTCCTAACATTAATGCAACGTGAAGTATATATAGCGGCTTTGGTTATTTTGTAGTTTTTTAATAGGAAACAAAGACTCATTTTAAAAGTACTATATAAACGCCAGTTTGTATCAGTAATGGCAAACGTTGGTTCCAGTGAGCAGCAAGCTCCCAGTTTGGAACCAAGGCCTGGAAATGATGACAACTCATATAGACCGTAATATACTTTTCATGACATGTTATTTTTGTCTTGGAATAATTAATAGCTGAATACCCCTTTTAAGAACTAAAGAAGAAATTCAGCTGCTGAGCAAAAATCACAAGATTGATGTAAAAGCTTCAACAATAACGATAATATAATACTAATAATGGAAAACTTTACAGTTGACTTTACCATTTTGGAAGCAATAAATTATGGGTACACTAATAAGATAGAAGTTAAAATCTGGAAATGCTTAAAATACATTACGGTTATGAATTCATAAATCTAAAAATAATCGCCCTAATGAAAAACACCAGCGGGGTAGGGCTTTGGTTCTGGGTCGGCAGCTCGGCTGGTACCGAAGTGGCATTACAGTGCAGAAACACACCGTATGTTGGACAGCTGGAGTCGGATTACTGAGATTTAGTTACAGCGGTGCTGCCCGCAACTGCATTTCTCTCATTTCCTTGTCAAAATATTTGCTTCACTGGGGGCCCCTGTTGTTATTTTATGTCCCTAAATTACTAAATTATTGCTATAATCCTTCATAAAATATTGTGATTCTTGGGAAGTTGAATAGGGCTTCTGTCGGAGGCGAGGGGAGTGTCAGGTTCAGATTTGAATTGAACAGCAAGAATCAAACTCACAATCGTCAAGTTGCAAGGCGGACTGTGCTAACCGCTCTGCCACACAGCCATACTGAAAAGGGCAGTGTCACCTTAACTGCTGAGGGAGCTAGTAGGGTTTTCTGAGGAATTGCCCACCCTGTCCTGGCTGTGGGACACCCAGGGGTCACCTGCAAGCCCAGTTTGGGGCCTATTAGATGACCCTCCCTCCCCTGCCCCACTGCGTTTTCTGGGCTTTGGGCACCGCTAATAACTGATGAGCCATAGAGCTTAAAGGAAAGGCTTTCAGCCTGATCTACAAAGGGGAACCCCAGTTCACATAGGTACTGTATTTAGGATCCCCAGTTTAAACCTAAAATCAAATATACTTGTCTAAGTGGTAAAAGCTACTATTACTTAGGTTCAAAAAGAGCTGCAGGTGAACATATCTACTGTCTGCTGCTTGAGAGTGGTGATTTTGGATACAGATAGGCTTGCATAGAGTTCCTTCTTGTTTCCAGGGACCCCTGGATAGTTTCTGGACCTGTGTTGAAAAATGTCCTACTAAGATCTCTCTCTTGCTTGCACCTTGAGAAGACAGGGCAGAGCATGTTCCTCGGTGCTGAGTGACTCCTCCCTTGCAGTCCAATCCTGCTGCCAGGTGTTTGGTGTTTGCTTCCGTATCATGCAATGGACTGACCAGCCGACTCTAATTGTTCTTATTGTGGACTGTTAGAATAGTTTTACTGCATTACTTACTTAAGGGCTAAAACAGTGATTGCAATGGATTGCTAATTTGGGGTTCAGTTTTAGCTTCCATAGATCTGTCTGTCCATCAAGTCATCCATCCGTCAGTCTGCTCTGATGGTGGAGGGAGTAACATGGAGGTGTTGCCGATGAGCTAGGCTTTTGGAACACTTCTCTTGTTCGCGTTCAGTCTCTTCTTTCAGGGTCATGTTTTTGGAAAGAAAGGACAGACAGAAGAGTTGAGGAATTGATAATCCATCAGAGTGTTCACGCAGTCTCTAGCACCACTGCCAGAAGGTTTGCTGCCAGGAGGTTTGAGCCTAGAAAATGCCTTTTCAGCCATTCTGGGGGATCAGGTGTAAATTACTGCATGCCTGAGATCATGCAGCATAGGCAATAAGAAATGATAAGAGTGCATCCATATCCTATCCATTTTCTGTGCATGTATTTATGTCTGATATAACCAGCAGTGCTGGGACTAAAGATGGGTAAAGCAAATTGGTTTTTTGAAAAATCTGCATCATAAATCTCCATCTATCTCCGCAACTTCATTTCCGTTTTGCTCTTAAAGCTCTTTTATGATTAATTAGGAAGGATGCAGCGTTTGTCCTCCCTTGCTTTTTAAAAATATATCTTCCTTATAAATGGCCAAGTCAATCAATTTCGAGAAGCACAGGTGTATAATGAAATTGATCTAATAGAATATAATTTAAGCTTTCTGGTGTATAGACAGAATGTGTGCATAGACAGATAGAAGGATATTTGGACAGATGAATATAGTCCACTGATGAAACTTCAAAACCAGTGCATGTCAGACAGATTTCAGTTCCAAATTGATCCTTTCCTGTACTTTTTTCATCCATCATTGGAATGCCATTTATTCCTGGTAAGGGTTGTGGCAACCGAATCTTGGGAGCATAGGGCCCAGCTGGGAAAACACCCTGGATGGGATGCCAGTCCATCATGCAATGCACACAGGAACAATTCAGACATGCCAGACAACACCTGACAAAAATCCATCTGAACTTGGGACAACATGGAATCTTCAGACGCATGGCTCCTCAGTCTGGAATCGAACCAGTTCCTGTGTGACAACAACTCTAATCGCTGTGCCAACGTGCCACCCTTGTTAGGTCAATGCTACAGAAAATAGACACATTTTTCTGAATGATCACGTACTTGTGGTCCCTGTTACAACCCACTCGCTGCTGTGATTTGCGCGATCCTCAGTACTATACTCGTATCTGCTCTCTGAGGTGCTCTTTTATTGCTTTTTAATTTGGAAAAGTTCATTTTTTATATTTGTATGTCCACCAATTGCCAGCAGCCTGACTCCATTTCATGCCTGCAACCCCTGTGCCAAGCGTGGGAGAGAATAAGAACATAGAGCAAGCATCCTGGAGTTTAATGGGAACCTGCACCTGCAAAGTGGATGTTTTGATTGATCTGTTGCAAAAGATCATAATAAAGATCCTGTATAAGTTTAATAAACTAATTAGGTTAATTGACTCTTCAGGTTGGAATGAAAACTATAATTAGGCACTCCAGTAAATGTTTGATCCTATATAAATAATTAATCCTAGATGAAACACTTTGGCACATATATTGAAATTCATCATTGTGAAGGTGTCCAATCCTCGTCCTGAGGGGTGGCTGTGTTTTTCATCCCATCTCTGCTCTCACTGACCTAAATCAGCTCGTTATTGGCTGAATTGTCCAAAAACAGCTGCTCCCGGTTTGTCAGTTGCTGGCACCTTAATGAGATGTGGAATAAAACTGTGGATTATTGGCACTTCCAGGACCAGGGTGTGACATCCTTGTTTTAAGCAATACTGCAACAAGAAGATCCTGTCATCCTGCTTTCATTTCCTTCTCTGATGTTGAAGTTGACACAAGACCTAGTACACATTGATGCCAAAGACTAAGATATTCCCTTTAACAGTCTTTTTATTTTATTTATTTATTTGCAGAGTAAAAAGTCAGAGTGGCTGTTGGATGGATATTGGAACCTCCTTCTGATTCAGGAGCGACGTGAGCAAACTGGTCAGGTACAATTAACCCCCAGCCCGACCCAGTCCCTGTCCTGGTCTCTGCTTCCCCCACTGTCCTGGCCCAGCTTGGTGCAGATTACCAGACTGGCATTGCAGCGACTTACACGCCCAGCATTGCACTTGCGCACCAAGCCCCAGAGCATGCTGAGTTTTGTCCAAATTGCTACGTGGAGAAAAGTCAAAACTCAGTCAGCAGATGTGTTCTTGTCTGGCCCAGTCATTTGTCCTCTCCTTGTTATTCAAAGCTTCACTCTCCAAACCATAACACTACATTACTTGTGTGTATGGAAGCCTTAGACACCACAGATAGGCTAGTTTAATGGAATGTCATCTATCACACTAGGCCTGCTGAATCAATGTCCAATTTTCTGTTAAGATGCCCAATCAAAAGCAGTTGACCTCCTGGCACGAGCACCAGTTTACCTCCACCTTTGAAATTTCGTTTCTGCAATGATCTGTGCAGAGTTTGCTCATTGACCACTCTTTATGAAACAAAAGAATGCACTACTCTTATGACCCAGGCTGGTTAATGATTCACACGTAGGGAGGTAAGAGAAACTAAGGCTGGGGGCAACAATGCCCTGTAGCCTCAGCCGTGGTCCCGTGAGACGTTAGGAGGTGCGTCTGAGTGTTTGACAAAGGTTATACAGGATTGCGAAACTTTTAATGTACAAACATTCAAAGAGAGGTGTGACCCTGAAAGGGGCAATCTAGACAAAACCACTTCTATCAAAAGCACGTTTTAATTGGGGTTACTTTATTTGTTTCTGATTAATCGGATTCTGTTACTTTATTCCATTATATTTGCACAACCATTCCTTCATGTTTCTGTATGCGAAGTTATAGGAGTTTTGTTCCATATAGAAGTCAAAGATCATGCTTACAAGGCTGTGCCAAAATTCCTGTGGGCTTATTTAGACTGGTGTTATGAATAAATCTGATAATGAATGTTTCAGACCTCTATTTCTTTTTTTAACTTGTTGCCTGTGAAGGAGGAAACTTTTTTTTGTTGCATGATGCATTCTGGGGGTTCTGCACAACCTTTATGGTTGTGCCGGAGCAGAGCGCGTTTACGATGTGGATTTCTGAATCCTGCAGGGGCTGGACAGGGCCAGCTCGAGTCTCGCTGGTGACCCGAACCACGTTTACACCCCCTGCCCCTGGGGAGGGGCGGGGCGTTGCAGTGCTCAGTTGAGGAAGCCATGAAAAACCTAATGAATTAACGCCCCACGTGAGACAGGCCCTCAAGGCACCACTCTCGGTGCCAGACATTTACTGCTTCTTTTTGCTTATGGGAGTTTTGAATTTCGTGTTTCATTCTGCCGTAAAATAAGGGGAGTCAGACTGCCATTTAAAGAAGCCTAACATTTCTGAATATAGAAAAGGTTAAGGAAGTACTTGTGTGAGTGCTCCCTTGAATGCACACTGGTCTTGACAATTGCAATCATTCGGCACAACCTCTGGCACATGATGCTAATATTGTCTGGGCTTTCATCACTGGTATTATAATTCTTTAAAGGTTGGTTATTGAAAATGCATATCGTATGAGTCCTCATATCCAGTTCCAAGGCAAACACTGCTACAGAGGTCCCTGCAGTCCCAGACAAAATGTCTTGCTAGCCTGAGTAATTATAGAAGGGAATGGCTTCATACAGGGAGTTTTGGTTGGGGATTGAATGCTTCGGCAAAATGTTTTATTTTCTTGTGGTTGAAAATGCAAACTCAGTACTCATATATATATAAAGATTGTTTTTTTTTACTTATTTCTCCTCATGCAATTTTAAATACAAAGTTCATTTGGTGCACAGCACCCTATTCCATTGAATGCAATTAAAATTGTTGCTGGTTGTCTAATATTTGGATGATACACCTGACTGCGGTAAAAAGATTGTTAAAAGAAGTTGGTTTTTTTAAACAAATTATGGACTTGTCATGCCTCCTAAGAGAAGGAAAATGTTTTACATTTTTGTTTTTTCCTTTAAACGTGACTAAAGCCTTCTGTCTAGTTATTGGGCTCCCTATATATCTTTGCATGTTTTCCATAGAGAGTGTTGTGTTGGAGCATGGTGTTGAGGGACTAATGTCCTTGTCTGAACTCACAACAACCCAGTGCATATGAGGGAATTCCTGAATTGAGATGTTTGCTGGAATTCTCTCAATTGTGATGCAAATTGTTCTTACAAATTCTCTCATTCCTGATCCCTGTGTATGACCAGGTTGGTATATAGGGTATAGTAGAAAATAATTTACATTACAGATGCATGATGTGCATTTTGGAGACCATCCTCTGGGACTGATAACTCAATCGATCTGTATTGTGCAATATTCAGAAAACGTGAAAGTAAGTTTTGGACTGTCATAGGACACACAATTGCTCAGTGATCTTGCAGAGAAACCGGCTGAATGGACCTAAATGGATTGTAGGATCTATGACACCGACACCTTGGCATGTGTAACTGTGCGAAAGTCAGGGCTGGGATGCCCTAGATCACACCTGGGTGAACCTGGATTGTATCTTTGATTTTTTTTTGTATTTTTTTTAAAGCGATTTTCTTTGACACTCTATCACACTACAACAAAGTACTATTTTACCTAAAACTGTTCCGTAAGCGGTATACATCACTCCAGCACATATCCTGCGAGCCCTCGTGCCTCGTGGCTCTGCAGGGAGATGAATTCTAAACTGGCCGCCATCTTTCTCGCGCCGATCAGTCGGTGCATTTTTGTTTTTCCATTGGTTTCCATTGACACCATGATGGCAGTGACTGAACGCGCGATCAGCCAACAATGAAGGCTGTGTTCATCCGCACGTACTGTTCTAAAAAACAATGACTCCACACTGTTGACGGGGGTGTGGGGGAAGCGTGGTGTGTCGGATCATTTGTGTAATAAGGCTTCTGTGCAGGCTGTCAAGACATGTTGTGATTTATGTATTTATTCATCATTGCCTCCCTGTATAAATACTTATTTGTAGTGGTTACCTTTTCATTAGGATATGTAGAGAGCGAAAGTTAATATCGGAATGAGGAAAACGCTTATGATATTGCAATTTGTTAGGATAAACATGTTTTTGTCGCAAACTTGCCTTATGGAATGCAAGAGAGTTAAGGAAAAACAATATCGCAGAAATGATGCAAAGATAACAGGTACTTAATGTGATGAAAAACATAAACACGATGTGCATATTACGTACGGTGTTTAGTGATGAGATTTTCACAAAACCGTCTGTCCCTGTTTTTCGTATTACGATAACATTTGTGCTGTGATACGAATACAAAGACTTTATAATCCTGCTACATAAGACAAACTTTTTTTTTACAGTACGGCTCTATATTGCCTCTCATTAAACTTAAAATATTTCCATTAGTTGTTTTACACGGGAAAGGTGATGTGTTACAAAAAAGGTCCCCGCTGCTTTTCTGAGTTATTTGGGCGATTTTGGTCTTCTATTCGAATGGGAGGATCGTGTCTTTACTAACGTAAGGTGTTTGCACAGTTCGTGATCGTGCCATTCTGACAGGTCGGCTCTGGTTCTGCGACCTGAGCACCGCCGCAGTCGGACACGTTTCATGTAAAACTCGCTCGCTTCACGTTCACGGCCTCCGCGTTGTCGCGGCGTCATCGGTCATGATATGAATCCGTTTTAGAGGATTTTACTCACTTTATTTTTCACAATTATATGTATAAAATCCGCGCGCAGCAGAGGGAAGCCAGTTAATCAAGATTCAAGTAGTCCTGATGATACCTGAAAACACGCATTTCCCGTATATACAAAACTGGACGTGTCTGCCTTCACGGTCATCTGCAAGTCCTCCCCGATTTTTCTTGCGTGAGATGAACGCGTTCACTGGGTCGAATAGTCGGCTATGTATTTTTTCATGGTGTCCTTTTCATTCTGTTGGAAAAAAGCAACCACACCTGCTAAGATCTAGCCTAAAGAGTAGACTAATGTGGTCTAACTAGGCCGGAGTTTCCCCAGTCATAACGTGCTGTATGTCTCGCGATTCCTCAGTATCTATAGTTGAAGTACCCGAACAACTTGAACTTGAACACACACACACCTATATATAAACATAAAAACTGCCTTTTCAGTGAAACTAAGAATAATACTTAACAGTAGCTGCGGGGAGTTTTCAATATTTCCACTTCCACTTCATAACAAATTTCCTACAAGTAATCTGTATAAAGTAATGGTCATTTAGGAGACGGAACAATTCGAAACGAGTCAGCCTGTACGTCCTCGTGCTCAAAGGGGTGCAGGTGAAACCGCCTCGCGAAGTACCTGGGACGGAGCTCGGGGCCTTGAGCCCTGATGTCGGGCAGGCAAAATGAAAGAAAAATCCTTTCTCTATCGGGCACCAGCCTCCTCTTCAATGCAAAAACACACGACGCCTCAGGTTGGACCTTTAAATTGTGTTTTATTTTTAGGGCACAGTTTTCACCCAAACAGGAACCCGTAGAAGGTGGCAATCACAGATCAAGAGTATAAGAAACCTTCAGACCCTCTGGGGGGTTCGGGCGCCACTGCTGGCTCCTACAAGAAATCGCGATTCGATCTCGCAGGAATGTATACAATAACAGCAAGACATACATGCTAAACTGATGAATCGGCGTCCTGTTTACGCCTCAGCACACAGAGATGTCTTAATCCCTGCATTGTGTGAGCTAGTCGTGGAGAGCTGATTCAGGAACTGTTGCATGTATTCGCGCTGTTCATCCGATAATCGGATAACCGTTTTACCGAGACCGAGTAACTTCCTCTCGCTTCACCGCTGCTTGATACTGACACCTTGACCCCACAGCGACAGTGATGGCACCACCTTTCCAAAAGTTCCGCGTTACACCTTTCACAACGCGAAAATGGTTAAACCTCGTCAATGTGTGGCTTTGACAATAATTACATTAATGCGTCATGAAAACATTTTTAAAAATCATTTTTTTCCCTCTCGCACCACAGGACGGTATTGTGTCGAGACATAGATATTGATTTTAGATGAGAGTTTCGCAGTAGTCGGATATATCAGAAAAACGGTGCTTTTATATTCATATTTTTTTTTCCACAGCGTGTCGATTTTGATAAGCTTCCGAACGTCTCTGCCAAAACAGAACATTTCAAATAAAATAATTACCTCTGTCGTCGAATCAGTACGGTCAATGGATTTGTTCTCCCCCAATGTCCGAACTCCAGCCTCGCCGGTCAAAGGTTAAAAATTAAATTCGATTAAAGATCGGCTGCAGCGGCAGTAATAACGCTGCCGAGTAATTGCCCCGAATATTGTCATGAGCGACTTGCCGCTTTTAATAGGATTTAAAGAAAATCTGAAAAACGGAAACCAGGAGCGAGCCAAAGCGCGGTAATTAAAAAGGCCTGACTTTTGTTGTGCTGTCTGGACATTGGTAGTGACCGCCTCTTTTAACTTGAACTTGGACTTCCGACGCGACAGGTCTGTAACCGGGGAGACATTTTGTCTGTCTCGGGAGGCAATTGAAAACCGTGTACCTGCACGTGCTTTCGTCCTCCTTTCTATAAAAGCAGGCAGTCCAGACGCACTGAATGGGGGGGAGTATTGATATACAATGCATTTGTTCTTTTTTTTTGCTTTGTGAAATTTATTTTAATATCTGAACCCTACATGAACACACTCGGTAAATGAACATTAACATGCGGCTGTTTGCTACTTTGTTCCCTTTCTTTGAAGTTGCCATGCCTTTCTGTAAGAATAGTTCCCTTTTCCCCCATTCTCTCTTCATTGGTCAGGGTGTGAGCTCAGACCGAGCCGGGCATAGCAACCGGGATCGCTGGTAATTATTGCACTGAGCCGTGGTAAGAATGTATTGTTTGTTCCAGATTTTGGTTTCGCCTTTTTTTTTCAGTGCAGCCCTGTTGTACGCGGTGCCATGTCGTGTAACTGAGATTGAAAAGCCGTAATTGAAACAAGCTTGTAGTGCGAGATGACCCGCTCTAAGCGGATGGAGTCGAGACGACGCAGGAACGCGTCTAATCAGGCGATATAGCAATTGCGCGTTTTACTAAAATTACCAACTGCTTCAGAGCTCATCGATCCGTGGTAGGAGCAACTCCTATTAATCAGTGTAAAAGGCGATGTCTGCTACATCGTTTACAGTTATTTTTTAATTATATGTAGTGGGCGTGAATTGATAAGCTGTGCATTTCGGAGAGTCTTTATCATGCTGGTCGATTAGGAGCGTGGCTAATGTTATATTCCAATGTTCCCATCTTTTCTCGGCACGTACAGTTGTCCCAACGCCAGCGCCCGGACGTTCACTTAGAAAACCGCGTGTCCTATCCGTGTTTAGTGATTTGATGTCACCAGCATGCAGCTAACGCAGATGAGGGTGTGCAAGCTTTTCTTTAATAGGAAAGTGGACAAAGTGCAGCGACGTGCAACAATTTCGCGTTTTGTAAACGCACGTGTTTCAAAGCCATCTTTTATTTTTAACCGGAAGGCGTCTGACCTTATATTGTTCGGTCACTCTGGATGTTTAAGCGTCCAGCTTTCTATATTCAAGTAAGCAGTGATTTACTCTGTGCAATCACAAAGTGACAACCGTGTACCACGCGAATTCCCGTTGTGGTTAGAAAGGCTGGTGAACTTCGGCACCAGCGCCGAGTTTCACATCACTTAAATACCCTTTATAGGTGACTCGTACAGACGTTTTTCCTTAAAAATGTAAGCTTTACATATAATTTTTGTAATTTAAAAAATAAAAAACTGAATATTCTACGTTATTTTTCAGAGGTATCTAAAATTGATTTGCTTGCTCTCAGCTTTATCTTTTTTGTTGTTGTTTTTAAATAAACTCGTGATCAGAGCATTTTTCACGCTGTACTTCAATGTTAAACAGCACAGAAAAGAAATGCTTTCGATCTGCAAAAACTTTCAAACGTTCAGAAATGCCAGCGAGGTTTTCGAGTATCGATCTAAAAAAGTCCTAAAGACAATACTTTACTCTTGGAGGAGCCGAATGAAATGGTGACATTTACGCCGCACTCACCGCATCCATACCTGATCATACCCAGAACACGTCTTCCATAGGTTTGAATGTGAAATGATTATTAATCTAAATTATTTTCCAAAACCTTATAAACGAGACATTGAATCCAATATATCTTTGTACTTAATGAACCATTACGTGTGCTTTTAGATGTATCTAAACGTGTTGTTGTTGTAAAAAAATAGTTTTTAAAAATAAAATAAATACAAAATATACATAAAGATTAATTCTTAACCCTTGCCATTCTCGTTTATTAAGTTTAACAACGCCTGATCGAAAACACACACACATCCAAAAACTAAGCAGCAATGTATCGATTCTGGTTCTGGATTATTTTAAAAAATTCGTTCTCTTATGGTTTCGTTCCCATGTAGATGATAACTGACTGTCCTGCGGTGACTGTGCAGCACTGACACGAAAAGCGCCTATACAGGTACATGAGTGATCTCGCAGTGTTTGACTCTGGACAGCGGTTCCGGTTTCTAAGCGTCCGGTACAGCAGCTGCGATCGGACTGGTCCAGTTGTGGCCAAAACATCTGACAGCTGAAGTCAGAAACTCTACAGGTGGTCACAGTATTAAAGGCCGACGGCTGCTTGATTTTTACTCAGTGTAGTAGATGATGATAGTGGGAGCGAGTGAAATGGGGATCCGAGCGGTGCTTCAGCTTCAGCAATTTCAGACAGCCGGGACCAATCCCGTTCCTCGACCCTATCGTGTGGCTGCAGGAGCTACTGTCCCCACTGGCCCCAGCTCGCTGCCTTCCTCCGGCTGCATCTGGGCTCATGAAGGTCGTTTGGGGACCGAGCCTTCTCCGCGGAGCCCCCCGTCTCCGGGCACTCTTCCGGACCATTTTTATAAACGCAGCTTCTGCTGAGCTCTTTCAATCTCGTCTTAAAAGTTGACGATGGGCCTTAATCCTTAATATTTTTATTTCCTTTCCTTTCTTACATATACCCGTTTTGTTTTTGTTGTAGAATTTCTGTAAAGTACCTTTGTGTTGAAAGACAGAAAGACACTATATAAGAAGACATTTGATTGATACCGCAGGCTCTGTTGATACGGTGTGTGCAGTGTTACTCATACCAGTATCCGTGGGCCCGCACCTGGATTTCGGGGCTGGGGGGTGGGGGGTGGGGGGTGGTGAAAAAGAGGAAGGGGGTGTTGGAGTGGGGTTGGGGCTCCGAAATGAAATGAGTGTTCTCACAGCCTGAGTGCTAGGTGGGATACTACAATTTCTAACCGGGTGGGGGGAATTCGTCAGCATCAGCCCGAATGGGGGTGGGGTTGATGTGGGGGTCTTTGAAATCACTGGCCGTGCTGGATGCTGTTGAAACTCATGACAGTTTTTGTCCTACTTATCTGCGCGTTTTGATGGGTCTGGTTTATATTATATCCCCATCCTCTCCTTAAGACAAGTTTCATTTCAAAGGGAGCGAAATGTTTTATTGTCCTACTACTTACAGACGGTGTATGGAATATTGTAATATATGTATAATATATATCTAACGCATAGGGAGCTGGTTTGTTGTACATATTGTCATTTTGAAGTAGGCAGGCATGCAATTATGTGCCGCTTTACAATGAAAAGCAGTTTTGCAGTTCAAATCTAATGTCTCTTTTGCAGAAACACGACTGTAATGCTTTATTGTTGGTGTATAAGGAGTTTACAATTAAAGGCTTAGACCTAAAAGGACAAACGGGACAATATTAAAGGGACTTTTACCATACGCCTGAAATTCTGGAATATATTCTGCCTTCTGATTGTATAATAGATACCCAGTCCTTGAAGTGCAGAAAACAACATTAACAGTCTTTTAACACAATAAAGAATTCTTTAATAATGAAAAAACAAGACAGCTTTAACTAGATATTTAGATTTTTCCAGTATTTCTTAGCTATTACTCAGTTTTTGGGTGCTATGTAATTTTTCCGTTCAATTTAAGAAACGGATCAAAGACGACTCGAGAAAAACAATCTGGCACTGGAAAAAGAACAGCGGTTTTATTCGCGTTGAAGTCCACCATGGTCAAAATATGTTTTTACCCACAGTGTTACAGCAAAGTAACAACTTTTGTTAGGGAAAAAAAACAACAAAAAAAGCATTGTCTGTTGGGTCGAATACTAGGTTGCATTGTCCTTATTTGAACCTGTTTTAATTGTTGTTTTGATTCTATATAAAAGGTGTATATATATATATTTAGTGTCCTAGTGTTGACTATGAAATTCTGTATTTCAAGTCGTGCGTTTATTTTGCAATTATTAAATCGTGCTTTTATTTTGTGACAGTTTTGAGGAAAAGACAGAAATCCACCGACTCTAACAGGCTCATACAGAAGCTGTGTCCGTGTTTGTGACGGGCTTGTCCAGCGAGGAAACCTTCTCTGGGATGTCTGAGCTCCAGTGGCTGTAGGCGGAGATCTTATACCTAGACCGACGTGTCCTGCAGACTAGGTCGCTTCTGTTGATTTCCAAAACTCGAACCACTGAAACGCAGGAAGAATGACTTTTTTTCCCAGATCAAGCATGCGTTTACAACACAGAAAAATAATCGCATATGTAATCATAGTAAAAACGAGCTTATCTTTTTTAAAACTCTTCTTTTTACTCTTTTTGTCGTATTTTTGACGACAGCGTCAGCCTGCCTGAGTGTATCGAATAAAAATTAAGTGCAAGGAATCGGATCGTTTATTTTTGCTCATGTTTAATTTGGCTAGATTTTGAATAACATTTGTTGCATTTTAACACCTCAATATGTTATTGGACGCATTGAAGGGCGTTAAATGCATAGTTGAAGTTGACGACTATTTCCTTAGTAGTCTCAGAATTAACTTTTTTAAGGCAGGATTTCACAACCCGGGAGCCAGGCTTAAGAAAAAACGTTATTGTAATAAAATAGTAATTTATGAATAATAGTACCCAGACTGCGGGTATGACAGTTTCGCTACTCGATTTGTACGTATTGGAGCTATTTTGGTCTTGTTGAAAATGTTTTAGCTGGGAACTCATTGAAGAGATGTACGTCTGTACTTCACTGCTTAACATTTGAGTGCAGATGTATTAGTAAAATACTGTTTTCTAAACTAACAGGGTGCCAAGACAGGGACACTGGATAGAGCTTTGGGAGATTTAAGAAAAGGGGTTTTTCGCTTTTTGTCCGACTCCAGAGAATATAAGTCCTCTCTTGCTCTGCGCCACTCCGTGCCCTCTTACAGCATTTAATTAATATAGCGTAACACACCGCAGTGTCTCAGCCTCTGGTTAATATAACACACGGATAAACTGAAGTTTCAACGCCAGCGGACACGCAAGCACAATTGCGTTGGAAAACCCACGTAGTCCTGTAGTAGCATAGTGAAACGAGCAGCGCAGTGTTGAACAACACAGTTTCTTCAATGCTGCACCGTGCTACAAAATGTTAGATTTTAAATGCTAGAAAAGACCATTGCGTTGATATTAACAGAAACCCGTGTTTCTGGATACCACATTGCGTTGCAAAAATTTTTTTCCGTCTATACGAAGAAAACTATTCGGACAAGCCGTGCATTCAGTCTCTGAGGTTCTGTGCCCTGGTACAATGCACTGAGTTGTGCTGATCGTTTTCTCTTGAGCATATCGCTGTTACTTGTTTCAGCTCAGACGGCGAGTGTAAATGTTTCGGGAAATGGGAATAGTAATCTCGTGCAACATCTCTCTTGCGCTCGAATTTACAGCAAGAAGCTGTCATAAATGACATCACGTTCACCAGTTTCTGATTGTTCTAGGCGATATTCTTGCTTAAGTCATTTAAAGGGAAACGCGTCCTTCGCTTTGTTTTTTGTTTTTAAACAAACCAGGTTCATAGTTCATAGTTGTGTGTTAAGTGAGTGATTGGCAGTGAGCGGGTGTTTTCTCTTCCCCGCCGGTCCAGGAGGTGCGGTGTGGGCCTGTCGCGGAAGGCCCCTGCCGAGGGCGCGTTCATAACCCGCACTAACAGGCCTCGCTGCTGGGGAAGGCCGACTTTCCGAGTGGAGCTTCCGAGCTGGAAATGGTGTTTATTCTGTTGAGAGGTGGGGAAAAACAGCCGTCTGGCGTTTTAAGGCGACTCTGCAGAACCTCTGGGTTTAGCGTTTAGGCCTCGAATGCTATCTGTTGTTCACTTACCCGTCAAAGGTTTTGCTAAGAGATGCTTTTTTTTTTGTCGGGAAATTAGATGATGTGTGTGTTCTGTTTTTGTTTTGTCCCACCTGGATGTGGAGGACTGATTCTCCCTACGGCTGTCAGAGCTGGTCGTTATCATTCAGAAAGCTACGAGAGTCGGACTGTGTGTTGAGGGGAGAGGAGTAGGTTACACTGGGGTAATCCGTATTTGCACCCCGAACCTTGGTAATCCAACCCGGGCAGGAAGTCCGATAATGAGACAGACCTGTGTTCCTGCTCGGAGACAGGGCCTCATTACCTACCGTCTCGGCCCGAGAGTCCCGCTGCCCAAGTTCGCAAGTGAGCATGAGTTTCAGAAGCACTCCGCTGTCAGAGCAGCGAGCGTTTCAAGTCTGCTGTTATATCACGAACAAGAATAAATACACCCATACATTAATTTATTAGAAATCTAAGCGATTCTTTTGTAGTGTGACGTAAAACGTTTACCGGACGTAATCCTCTCAGTTTCACAATCAAGCACACGAATACAAGATCAGGGATCAGCCACCTCTTCCTCCGGTCTTTTGTTTCCGCGTCTGGGTTTCTAAAAGCTAGAAGTGACAGGTCTCCCTACAAACCGAAGAGCGAAAAATGACTTAATTGAATTCTTCTGCATGTGGATGTTTTCAAAGCGTGCGATAATTTAATATCTGCAACAGAGTTATAGGGAAAGATTATGGATTTGAATGTTTGAGGTTCGCATTCTCAGGGACTATCTTTAATCATATTAACGTCCTGCTGCGCGCTAAAACGTCTCCCTGTCATTAATATTTTAAACGCAGTTATTAGCAGCCATCTCTCATCGAGGTGCTCTGCATTCCTAGCCAGTTATTCCGAGTAGCAGAAGTGCACATTCTGTTACAAAATGGGGCGCAGGGTAGTTTTGGAGGAATAATTCAAACTGTGCAGGAGTGCGAAACTGGCCTCGGACACTCTCTGACCTGCGCTGCCATGTTGGGCTCAAAACTTCGCCTCCTCGCCTGCAAATTAAGTGAAGATTTTCGCCTCGTACGTTTATCAGAATCCTCGAGGTGTCTCGCGTGACCCAAGACTACAAGAACTGCGATGGAAATGATAGAAAATGACAGCAGATTAGGGGCAGGACCTTAAATCACTGAAATGATAGACGTGAAGTAAAATATATATATTTAGATAATTTGTCTTGCAGTCAGAATCATTAGTACTATAATCCGTAATTGCCTAGTCTTTGGAAACTTCTAAATTGCCCCGTGCAGATTTCGGAAAACTTTTCTTTTGGAAAAAATCAGACTGTTCCAGGCTAACAAGCAAACATCTTTGTAAATTTTCCAAACGAAAAAACTTCTTGAATGCTTCCCTTTCCATATTGTTGATGTTGTGTTGTGGACGCATTGTGCTCTGAAGTATTTACATTTTATTTTAGGAACTGTACCATTTAAAAGGACAAAGGTGCGATTATATGAATACAAATAAACTGGCAGGATTCCATTCTGGATTGTTGTGAGAAAATCGAACTGTTTGGCTATTTTTTCTCGTTTTCATTTTCTCCGAGGCTTGACGTTTTTCTCCTATTCATTTAATTCGTCACAGAACCCGAGGCCTTAACGGATGATTAAACTATAAACAGAGTCAAATACTTTTGTCCTTATTAAAAGGTTCCTTTGCTAAACCAATCCCTGAGTTGGCAGAGGGCTCGTCTGTTTACTCTTAAACTCAACAGCTATATATTATGAAAATAAACTGATTTTGCGATCTGGTTATGACAATAGTAAATCTAAAGCTGGCTAAAATTAAACGTGCCAGCAAGGAAAACGAAGTATGAGTGGCGAAACGCTGTACGGATTTGTTGATGTATCGATTTTCTGACTTAATTATGCGATGGAGCAGGTTTTTCGGACAATTTTGCAGATGTTGCCTGTTTTTTGAAACGGGTATTATTCTTAAATCGAATTTCTCAAATGTGAAGGCGTTCATTAAAGCGTTTAAATGCAGTACATATCTGTTACAATAGTAATACGGTAGATTATACGTGGTACATTAAAACTTATATACACCGAAGTGATGGATGAGTATATTATGACAGTCGATCATTTATCTAAATACACACAGTACCAGTATAGACCAGTTGGCGCGTTTACGGGTTTTTATTGAACGACAAGAGCTCTCAAGCTTATCGGTAACTGAATCTCGGCGGATCTTAAATCCGAAATTGCGTCGTTGAAAACATTGTATTGGCGGGTACTGGGTACGCATTGAGAGTTGTGTGAGAGACTGTGTCTGGTATGGTATACGACTATACATCAGGTTAGATGGGTTTAAGTTCAGCCCCACGATGGAACTGAAACTCCACCATCTTCGACAAGAACAGTAAAAGTGTAAGTAGTGTATCACCTGGTTTTATACGCCTGTATGTGAGCTTTCGGGTTTTAAACACGCTCTCGGCCTTAATTGAGAATTTAACGCCTGTCTAGCCATTTAAATGCAACTGTGTGTAATTTCGGTATTATGTCCAGCGACTGTAAATATGACAGGGGTAGTGTGCAATCACTTCATCGGCAAACTGGTCATATCAGACGTGTGATATGCCTATCGCGTGTGACGCTTACCTGACATAGGCTACATGGAAAAGCTGTAATAAAGTAGACTAATGTGCAGGTTGGTTATAGAGCATTGCAGTCATAACCCATATTTCTGAAAATGGCGAACCTTGTTCCCAGTGTGGCCTATATGCATACGTGGTATGCAAATATCGAGTAATTTGGATGAAATCTGATGTTGATGTTAATAGGGATTATTTTTTCCTAGCTGTGCTGGTCAGGGGCATTGGGGTAGTGGCGGAATTTATGCTACTGCCTAACGTTTTCTCACTCTGCTTCGAATCGATGGCACCCCATCTCTATAAAAACAACAGGCGTCTTTATCTTATGGTTAATGATAAATTAGACCTATACTTCACCTTAACGGCCCCGGTGGCAGGGGTGTATCTAGCATCTCGGACTGTGTTTGAGTCTTGGCTTTAGGAAGTCGGATGTGCTGCTCAAACCCGTATGAGGCGAACCGGCCCTTGAGGAGATGTCTGGCTTCGGCTCAGCTACCATTGTCCGGAGACAATACCTGCAGCCCCGAGAGACAATTCAGCCTGCACAAGGCAGGGAAATTACTGCCATTTTTTTTTCAAACGAATTGATTTTTTGCATGCAGTTCCGCATAAATTCAAATGATAAAATATTACACCATATTGGTTTCTGTAATTTGGTTTCTGTAATTTTATTCAGCAACCGATAACAAATGGTTTCATTTTTCGGACACTTGTGTACAGAGAAGTATATTGTTGTAATTTAAATAATAAAACCTGCACCCATTCGATTAATTGTATCTCTACATTTTCTGTGCGTTTTTTTTTGCCTCCTTTTATTTTATTTTGGTTTACTTGTTTTGTTATAAGCCTTGTCGTAAGGGAGAGAGACATATTAGTGTAGTGTAGTGACGTGTAGTTTTCTCGAATAAATATTCAATTATTCAATAATTAATCCTCTGTACTTACCAGCCCAGCTAAGTACAATGTTTGGATTTGAAATTTAATTTGTCATGGTGAATTCATGAATGTTTTAATGTTTATTATTTTCCAAAGAGATACTGAGTACAAAGTGACCTTTTTTCTGTTTTAACTTTATATTACAGCCATCTTTTCGGTTTCCAGCTGATACATAAACCTATTTCTTTAATCACCCCCGCACCGAGCGTTTTTTCTCCTTTTCGGTAAAGAGACGGAAGGAGCCGGGGGGGAATTAGTGAGGGCAGACCGCCCTATCTCGAAACGACCCTTTTTCAGCGCTTCTGTTCCCCTAATTACGGCGAGTTTGCATGTCCACTCGACAGTGCGAGTGTGAAGTTCATTCTTGTCCGTCTAGACTCTAATTACGACCTTGTTTGTCTTTCCTTTTCCACCTTGACCTTGGACTTCCTCCCAGCTGCCATTTGTAAGAACCATCAATATTTGTCTGTTCTCTGAGCCCCGCTGTCCGAGATGCTGAAGCCAGAGTTCAAAGAGCTTCGGTCTCCGATTGAACCTTCCTCTCCCTTAAGTATAATCGCTTCTCTTTCTTTGTTTCGAAACCCCCTTTTTGTTGACCAAATGCTAACTGAGTCCTTACCAGCACACCTGATGCATTTCCTATTGTTTCTGAGGCCGAAGTACAATCTGCCGTCTTGTCCAGTTATCGCCGTGATCGCCCTGCCGATCCTGTGAATTGTAGTGTCATTAGAAAATGCCGAGACAAATCCATCACCCTGAACTGCAAGCAGTGAAAACACATTTTGGTTGCAACACTAACAGGAATGCATCCTGTACCCCCGGTACATGCACACGCACACATTCATGGCTTGCATTTATTTCAAGAGGGTAGCATTTGGTGCCGCATGAAGTTTACACTGGCCTCTCAATGGGTCGACTTTCTTGCACGGTCGTGTAAGCAATGCACTGCGCGAAATCTCCTATTAAATAACCAACAGGTTTTCGCAATGGCCTGTATAGGGAAACCTGGAGTCTGCAGCGCACTGAATTTCGCAGCACCGTCAAGACTACGGTGAGACTGGGATGAGCACACGGGAATTCAGAAGCGGTACGGGAAACGGCTGTTTCGGCAAAATTGTTATTTTAGCACCTGCTCAGTATATACGCCCTGAACATAGTGATTAAAGCGCCGTATGAAAAACATTTAATGTGCGAATAATATATGAATTGAGCTGCCTGTATCCGATCATTCCTATCACGGTTTTTGTTGTGGGTTGGTTTGTCATGTCTGTGCCCCGCTAAAAAGAGAGCGACCAGCTCCACCCGCCCGTCTGCTCCCTCGGTTTTGTGTTCAACCCCGGCCACCGAGCAGCAGTCCCGCCCGGGCTCAGCCCGAGCGCTGCAATGGAAACTCGCAGATTTTGAAGAGAGAACGAATCATTCGCTTTAAGTAGCTATTTCCCCCCGTAATTAAAAACAATTGTAAACTGATTTTATTTTATTTTTTTAACATTGTAAGAAATTACGCGCTGATGCCCAGTTCCTTTGACTTGGTCAAGAAAAGAAAGAAAAGTTTTTTTTTTTTTCGGTCTTACGGATTCGGGTTTTAAAGGTAAAAACTTTCTTTTAGCAGCGTGGTAACAATGGGATATTTGGAATGTTTTGGAGTTACAGAAGCAGCGCCACATTGATACATATCCAGGTCTATTTAATGTGTGAAACTAATAGGATCGTCTTGTAAATGTGTTTCGATAAAGTACACATTTAACTACACCAATTTTTATTTTTTGGCATTAAGAAATATACAAGTATTTTAAGAGTACACAGAGACATCCAACAGATCGTCTTTTTAACAAATATCCATGAATTATGTGTAATATCGTTACCCACCCTTGCACCAGTGCGCATTAGAAGGCCGGCAAGGCCGCTTGGTGTAGCTATGATTGACAGACCAGAGAGTTTCCAAATAGATTTTAGACAATTTCCTGTCGTCTTACCAGCAAAGTCTGGATGTCCCGCTTTTGGATCTGAACGCTTGTTGGTTTCATTCATCGATATCAGTACTGAATCGGAATTCGCAGGCAAGAGGGTAAGCGTCTGACAACCGTAATTTGAAATGGGTATATTTGCAGGAGGCAGAACATCGGAAATAATCTGACTGTCTGAGTTCGAATACGCAGCATTTTGATGCATCATGAGTTTTTCACATCTAATCCATCCGGAGCGTTATGATTATTTAGCATGATTTAACTGAGTGTTATCTGCAATCGGGGTTTACACTGAAGTCGTGGTCAGTGGATCGGAACGATGTAAACAAAATGTTTACTTTCAGGGCTGAGATTTTCAAAGGTCGGCTGAACAGTTGAGAGTGCATATCCCCCCCCACCATTCGATCACCCAGGGTGTCGATCTTCGCCTTTAAGGTTTTTCTTGTTTAAAGAGACTTCAGCCAATGGGATTATCGCTCCTCTTGAAAAGGCGGTCAAGAAATACGAGATGGGCGCAGTTTAAAGGGGAGGCTGTGGTTTCCAGCCTCTTCCCTGTAGCTCCTCTTCGGCCTCGTTAGCATATCACGTGCCCGCGGCTTGGAGCTTAATGAACTGGACACTCGGCACCCCCCTGGCGCGCATGCGCCGGCGTAAAAAAATGTGCTTGGAAATGAGGTGTCGGTCTTGGAGTAGTCGACTTTTAAAAACCATCGGCAGCCCGTGATATGACGACTTCGCTGGTTCTGCATCCACGCTGGGCGGACACCTTGATGTACGTGTATGAAAAAAGCCCGAATGAGAGCAATCAGAATAAAAATCCAGCCATGGAGGGACTGAGCGGGAATTGCCCCGCGAGCCACTGCAGGGATTTGATCTCGCACCCAGCGCTGGGGCGACATTCCGGCAGCATAGCGACCCCCCAGGGTTCCGTGTACTCGGATATTTCATCTCCAGACACCGGCAGGCAGTGCCCCGCTCCCCAGACTTCCTCCAGCGCCACCCTGGGCTACGGCTACCCTTTCGGAAGCCCCTATTACGGATGCAGGCTGTCTCACTCGCACAACGTGAACTTGCAGCAGAAGCCCTGCTCCTACCACCCGGCGGAGAAATATGCGGAGTCCGGCAGTGCGCTGCCCTCGGAGGAACTGTCCAGCAGGGCCAAAGAGTTCGCCTTTTACCCCAGTTTTGCCAGCTCTTACCAGGCTGTCCCGGGCTATTTAGACGTGTCAGTGGTCCCCAGTATCAGTGCGCACCCGGAGCCGAGGCATGACGCCTTGATTCCCATGGAAGGCTGTCAGCACTGGGCTCTGTCTAACGGGTGGGACGGACAGGTGTACTATTCCAAGGAGCAAACGCAGTCCACTCACCTCTGGAAATCTCCTTTCCCAGGTACGTGAACGTGCATTTTACTGCATAATACACACTGATAAATCTACACTTTTCTTGAACGTTATTAGCTTTTGCATACTCGGGAGCCAGGAACGTAAACAATAGTGCACGCACTGTGCCTGCGCCTGAGATTCCACTTTCGCAAGGAAAGGTCCTGCTCCTTTTCCGAACTACAAAATGTCGCTAGGAGCATCAGGTTTGTGTGTTATTACTACATCCATGCTATATTACCACATCAAGGCACTGTAACGTTAGGTGTAGGAAGTAACTAAAATCGGTACATTTAATATTTAGGAACATCTCCCACGCGTCCTCAGCCATGGATCATTTGCACTGTCTATGCACGACATGGTTCCCGTTTTATCCAGAAAAGTCAAGCTCGCTCGTCTGCTTTTGCATGTCTTCTGGATCTCGAGAGCGGTGATAGTGCTGTGATTATATAACTCTAAAATATGTTGCTTCTGATCTTTAAAACAGCAGTGAAGGGAAAGGAATAAGTTACTGCTTTCCAGTCACCGGGGTTTCAAGACAAAGCAAGATGGTCTTGCTTGACTAGCATAACAGCTTTTAAAATAACTTTGAAATGAGTCGAATCCATTGCAGAAATCACTTTCAGCAGAAACCGAAGGCAAAGGAACACAAAACATCTTAGTTTAAGTTATGAAGTGTCTGAAAAAATTACACGTGCACATTTAATTATAGCATAGCTTTGCATGCACGATGCGGTTTCGAGAAGGCTTGGAAACGAAATCTATCCCACTCGAAGGATGTCTGCTATACTGCTTAAAGTTCACAGTCACGCACACCGAATCAGGGCAAGTCGACATGCCTTCGCATTGCCTGTCTGGTAAAATAGCGGGTATACTGTTTGTGCTGAGCTAATAAATTCTTCTGTCTCGGTTTGTCACAGAGCAGGGTAGCCGAGCTCTGTACCTTGCACAGCTTAGAAATGCTTTGCGTCAGTACGAATTCACTCGAGACGTGTTTGGAAGGGGCTGCATGTGTGAAAGCATCACCCCCGCCACTTTGCATATGATCTTTTATACGCGTAGTCGCTGCGTGCATTATTACAAATGGAATCCACTTCTGTATACAGCATTGAAGTTCATGACGAGTGAATGCACTGGTCACTATTTTAAATGCTCTGTTAACGAAGGGCATTTAATATTTGCGAAATGGCATACCTTGAACCACTGTGCAATATTCTAGCTAAATTACGTTATGTGATTCTCATTTACCAGGGAGGCGTTAGGAAGTTTATAAAATCTGGACATTCATTTCGGACAGTCGCTGCACGTTACTATTTCCACCCTTTGTGTGTGCGCGCGCGTGTTCGGGTCCTCTTCAGTGAGAACGCGCACCCAATTTCAATCATTTATATGACTGCGATGAAGACGGGTTAAAGGCAATGCTTACAATTAACCAAGCGATGTTAATATATTTACATTGTCGAGATACACAGGAGGGGGGAGGCACAAACGGATACTCCGTTTACTGAATCCGTGAATGTGCAAGCCATAGATTGAGGCTCATGCAAATATAATCCGTTGCTTTGTCTGTTTTTTTTTTCATTTTTAACACAACGATGTTAATCTAGAGTTACATTTTTTCGTAGGAAACTGCAGGACAAAATACTTACCTGAACTTTTTTCCCTATAAATAAATTAAAAGTGAGATGTTCATAAAAATATTTAAATATTAGTGCAATTGGGGGTCGTTGAAGAATAACATGTCAAAACAGAATTGACTATTATGTTCATTTGTACTATTATCACAGTTTGACTAGCAATTAGAAGGCGCTGCTCTTTGCGTGGCTACGGAGTAATTCTTCACCTTTCATGTCTCTGTGCTTCAGAAAAAAAAACCCACCTAAAATAAATTAGCACCCTCAAACAAAATACCAGACTTCGGGGTGCAATCTGCGAATTTAGGTAAACGTTAATGGACCACATTCCCAGCGAGGATTATATTTTTCTATTTATTTCGGTGAAATCTCGATGCAGGGTCATCGAGTTGAATCCAGCCTTGTTTCAGGCCGTCCTGCACGGGCTATAGCGCTTACGACCTCGTAAACAACGGCAATTAACATTCTCCAGCCCCGCTGCAGTCCACTGGCCACACACTCGTACAGAACCAAAACCCCAGTCCAACACGCCGCTAATTCTTGAAGAGCTTTTTAAGATATGTATGGAGGCAGAGTGTGATACAGCACTCATATTTCCATGAAAAAGGAGCGTTTTCCCTCCTAATATTTAAAAGCAAGTGTTAAGGAATCTCTGTATACACTAATTTGCTTTTCGTTTGAATGGATATTGTATTGCATAGATAAATACAGTAAGGGAATGCACTCAGTTTTAATTTTCTTTATTACTAGGTGGTACTATTTATCGGCGAGGTTCGTCAGTGTCTGAAATAGCTTTCCCTCACCCATTAAGTGGACATGCACGACAGCGAAAACAACACGGTGTTTTTCAAACAGGGCGAGGTGGTTTCGTGGTAATATCAGCGAAATGTCTCGAGCGAAAACTCAATCCACAGAATTTCTACAGTCAGCACTGAAAACAAAAACGATAAATCTTAGCAAGGCCTCCGCAGCACTGTTTGAAGACTACGTTTTGAGTTAAAATGTCGTTTATAAATACCCCACTCTATTTTTCTTAAAACTACTAATCTATATGAAAGGCGGATCTCTTTAAACTGAACAAGCTTTCACTGACATTGAATCAAACTCACTTTAAACACAGTGGACATTTAGGAGACACCCATCGTATTTTATGAAATATTGCACATATGCCGAGTAAGTAAACGTTATCTATATATCTATGTCTAGTCTATATATATAAAACTATATACACCTAAAGCCACACACTTTCGTCGTGGTCCATCTTTTATCTTTAAGCAACTCTGTACAAGCAGTGCGTTTGATGTATGCAATATTCCATTTAACAAGTTAGTAATCCCATGCATAAAGAGATATAAAGAATTTTGTTTTACGAAGCTGAGTTCAGATATTTTAAAATTAACCTTTGCGCGCGGTCTGTTACCATGCTCTTTTGAATTTAAAACTTGTTTATCGTATATAAACGCCAACAAAATCTAATCCACATTTTACATTTATTAAAATCTTTAGTTACCACTGTGCTTTGGGTAATGCACGACTGCATTAACACCAGTCATTGTGTTAAGCAGTGCTATTGTATTACGGTTTTGGTTACAGGACTGATTTGTCCAGTATGAACGGTCGCGGTGTTTTCTGTAGTTCCATTGAGCTAATGAGCTCTGCTGCAGGAAGTATTTTTCATGCGTTAAGGTGGAGCTCTCCAAACGTTAGTCCATTTAAACATCAAAACCAGGTAAATCCTGGACAATTGTGCACTTTTGTTAATGTGAAACAGATGAAAAATGACTACCGTCAACTTGTAAGGCAGATGCGGGTAGTTGTGTTTTGTGAACTGTAAATAACGCGCGATAAACCTGTAAACGAGACAAAGTTTAACCCACAGAAGCTACCAAGACGGACGAAGGTCTCATTTCCGTCGCATCAGTTTCTTTACTCCCTCCGATTATGATATTGATTAAATTATATATGACACACGTCCGTCTATTCATATTGACAGAGTTTCTCGGCTGTAAGATTTTTTTCGGGAACGCACAAGTTGTCAAAATACGTCCGAGTGGCTTAGTGGCTTAGATTTGACCACAAAACTGTGGTGACTGTATGGGGATTTCATTTTTCATTTTGTTGTGTATATTAAAATGATAATTTCAGCACCCCCTGCTGTCACTGTAGCCTGGCCCGGCTGGTGCGACTTTGACGCATTCGGTGCTCTCGGCCGCACGCAACTGAAACGTGTCAGTGTGCCCTCCTTCCTTGACTGGTAGCCCCGTACAGGGTGATTTATAATTTTAAAATTTAGTCTTAGCTTCACCGTCATCCTCGCTGACATCCTTTGTATTTTTGGAACGATTTTATTGTCATGAAAAATACGAAATGTGCGCGAAGTTAAGGTTTGACCGCCACTTTTGCGTCACGTGAAGCCCCGTCGCGCCTCGAGCTGTAGAAACGCGGACGTCAGAGGACTGTTCGGTCGCCACAAATAAAATAAACTATTAGTTCTCTTGGAAAAGACGCATCGATTTCAAGGAACCGGGATCCAACATGTCTGCAAACATTACACGGTGTTCCAGTCTTTTGAATAAGATACGTGACTTGGTACAATAACGGTGCCATTCCCTCCAGTAACAGTGGAAAATATTATACATCGGCTGGTACAGTTTGGGGGTACGAGAAACATGCTAAAGATACACCCCAGCTGTTAGTGTCATCATTGCATATGGAATTAGGGCGCAAGAAATACCTGACTAAATTAACACTGGCGTAAACGCGTCGCGAATGCGTCTAGCTAACATACAAACTGTGAGATGTTTGCTGACCGTTGACAGAAATGACCTCAGCTCTCTTGTAGCTAGCATTCTGCCTCTGCTTGCTACGGAATTGGCAACCCACATTGATTTGTTTTTGTTTTTTAATTTACTGGGAGACCTTCATGCAAAAATGCTGTTGTCGTGTAACGCTCCTCAGTGTATTTGAGTTAGCTGACGTCTGCGCCACCGCTGTTCACTCCCGCGTTTGCCCTTCTTGTCTCGCAGATGTGGTTCCTTTGCAGCCGGAGGTGAGCAGCTACCGCCGGGGCCGAAAGAAACGGGTTCCCTACACGAAGATCCAGCTGAAGGAGCTGGAGAAAGAGTACGCAGCCAGCAAGTTCATTACCAAAGACAAGCGGAGGCGCATCTCCGCCACCACCAACCTCTCCGAACGCCAGGTCACCATTTGGTTCCAAAACCGGCGCGTGAAAGAGAAGAAATTCGTCAGCAAATCCAAGAACAGCACGCACGTGCACGCGACTTGATGCCCGCCGTCTGTCTTCCCTCCCCCCAGCCTCTCTCCGATCAAAAAACACAAAAAATCAATATTTATCCCACACGCTTGTATTATAACGCCCCCAACCTCACACGTTTTCCTTTCCAGATTTGTTTTGTAAAATTCTATTTAATTCCTAAACGAAACAGCTGTTTTTCCCCCTACATTGCCTTTTTGTGCTTTGGAAAAATGCTCTAAACTGTGAAATCTTATATATAAGTAAAAAAAAAAAATCAGTTCAACCACGCCTTTTCTATGAAATATATAAAAAATATTTAAAGTGATCTCTGTATTTTAACCAGACACCGCGGATTGATTTTTTTCCATTAGTTGACAAGTTGAACGGCAAAAAGTTTTCTCGAAAGTTTTTATTCGAAATATACTTCCCCCCCCCCAGTGAAAACAGGAAAAGAAAATCTGGAATTCGGCTATCTGGAGGCATTTTTATTGAAATCTGATAGGTACCTAGGGTTTTTTCTCTTCGAAGACTAAAAATGTTTAGACATTTTACACTTCTTTGCTTTCAGCCTCCGTTCAACAACAGAATCGACGTTTTTTCAAATTTAAAACTGTTTAAATCGACAAAAAGACTCATCGACTTCGAAAATGACAACAGTTCTACCCGGGATATTTTACTTGTACCTTTTTGGTGTCTATAGGGTATACAAGCAAGGCTGCTATTGCTAAAATGTGTACAGTACATAACATTTATTCTTATTTAATTCTTAAGCTGTGGGTTCCTGCTCATAAGAAGGCTGTAGATTTAACAGTGTTCAGAATTTCATCTTTCTTTCTGCGCCATTGGAGAAAATCGCCTCTTCTGCCACGCAGCTGGAATGATTGTATTCGATTTGAAAATGAAATATTAAAAACGTTAAAAAATGCACAATTCTTTTTTTTCTGTTTTGTAAAATAAGTTAGGTCTTAACTATTTCAACTGTTCTTTCGCTTTGTACACACTTCGTCTGTGCAGTACGTGTTATTGTGGTGTCCGAGTCATACATAATGAATGGAACGTGTTTCGCAAATTTGTTTAACTCAAATTTTTTGTTTCCGGAGGGACTCCTGAAGGTGAATTATTTCGTGATTTCTTCCTGTTGTACAGTTGCTGGAAACCAGAGCGCCCTTCTTGTAAGAATGAAAAACGCAAAGATTATCAAAGACTGCAACTGAAGTCGTCTCGCTCTGTAATCTGATTTTAGCGTTTGCTTCTGGGACAAACAGATTTGGGCTTTCTTCGACGTTTCTAGAAAATTAAAAATTATGCACAAAGACTTGGTCCGTTTTGTATATGGAGACCTATAAAAAGGTCGGAGATGGCACGTCTGATTTCTCTGTATGTACTTCCTGCATACTTACATTTGTTTTAGTCTTAATTCTCCCATTTATTTATAAACCCATTTGACAAGAACAGAATGACTGCCTCGGTTAGCTCGTATCATCGGTTCAGGCATTTAACAGCATTGCTCATTCAAATGTATTTAGTAGATTCTAAATTGCTACCGCTATAGCGCTGTTAACTGTTTTTGATGGAAAGTGCTCTTTGAAAAGTGGGTAAAACTTTTTCTGAGGGGAGGGTGTTGGCGTTCAGACGTAGCTCTTTTCCCTCTATTTTTATTTGTCAAAGATTTTAATTGCCTGATCTCTAATGATGCTTGTAAATTTTAATATTCTGATTGTTAATTTGGTGATGTAGTGTAGGTCCAATTATTTTTCCCTTGTTTCATGCTCGCTGGATAATGTGTGCATGCAATGTTACTATGCAGTAAATATTACAATACAGTAAAAATATATATGCACATCTGTTGGGTGTTTTTGACTGCAGTATCAACACTCCTCTGTCTTATTAGTGACCATGTGAAGATCTTTTGGAACAGTCTTGTTTAAATTGTATGATGTATTTTTATATGTATTCTATCACATGGGGATCTATCCTGCCCGAAGCCTTCCGCTGTGGTTCTCGGTATCTCTGACAATGGAAGGTAAAGGTCGCTGCCTGGCAGTCAGAAATTTAAAGGCCATCTTCAGGCAATGTGTTTCCATTCACTGCTGGTGGCTCTTTGCTGAAATTGTTTTCCCTTGGAAACGTGCTGCCTACATGACATTTGGAGAACTGTACTTGTCTCTCTTGGAGAAGGCGAGTTCCTCGAGTTTTTGGCCCGATTAGGAAATGGTCTTCAGACAACATGCATTTAACCTTTCTTTCTGTTTTTGTGTGTGTGTACGTTCATTCTGAGCATTATTGTCAAAACAGGAAAGCTTAAAAGATGAGTCGCAAAGCGATTTCTGAAATCTGTGTCGAATTTCTCACTGCGTAGTTTTTTCAAACGGTTTGTGTAAAACGGGCCACCTTAAACTCGACTAGTTTAACACACTCCTCAAAGCGGTGACTATATTTAGGCTTTAAAAACATGGGACTGCTCCTCTGGTTAGTTTGCCTACGAAATATAAAGGAAACAATCTTTTATTGTGGAAAATAAAACTCAAACTTTTTTACACAGTTTCAAAATGTCAGTTCATGGCAACATACATATAAATGGGAGACATTGTAGGCCCGCTCTGAACAAAACAGTCTTTGAATCGGGACCATCTCTACTGTTCTATTAAATTTTTGAAAATATTTTCAACTAATATCTGTTAAGAAAACGGTGTACGTAAAACATGATTGATGTGTTTTATTGATTTTAAATCGAATGTATTTTAGAGAGAGTGGACAGACGTCGCAGGACGGAGTTTCTCATGTGGCTAAGGAATGTGTATTCGTTAAAGAATTTCATTTTGCTTAATATACAGTGACGCTGGGTTTGTCAGCGACTGTAGTAGAGTTGTATTCTTAACCGTGGGCTTTAGAAAATGTTGGTGGATGTGTATTTTCTGCCACGGGTTGTACGCACAAACCTTCGAATGTTTAGAGTGTTTATTGTGCCGACTGTAAAATAAGGCAACCCTTTCCCTAACGTACATAGCCAAATCAGCACAGATAGAGCTTCAAATAAAGATTTAGGTCTCAAGAGGTTTGTAATGTTAAAGGCTCTATATAAAGGCTTATTAAGCTTACTGTACGACATGAAAGGCCAGGAATACACAGGGGTGTTTCATTTTCAGAGTGTTATCTCTCCGGCGGGGAGAACAGTAACATTGCTTTGGGTCTGTATAATAAAATCGATACCCCGATTTCATTACATTATATATCAGAGCAGAAGAGGGTGAAGTGAATATCCTCGGCGGCTGGCGTTTATCGCCAGGCGCTTTTTATAAAAAAATACACACATAAATAAATTCCTAGTTAAACGGCCAAATGAGTTTTTGTCGTCGCTCTGCTTAAATAACCAGGTGTCTGTTTTAATTTTCATTGCAAATCACCAGTACATATCTGGAGAAAAAGAAAGCAATTTAGAGAGTATTGATATAAAACGTGTGTGTAGGAGGCAATGTAAATGGTGTATTTATGACGATATGTGTCCACTTGGCGCTTTTCTCGTCCATCTGTCCATTTCCAAATACGATCCGCCTTTAGCGAGAGAAGCTCAGATGGGTGTACAGCAGGCATAATTACGTTTATTAAGTTCCATTTTTGACCATTTGTGTACTAACCGACAGCTACTGTTGCAGTTCTCAAATATTCGGGCCTGTTTGAACGAACAGCTTGTGCATTATTATTCCTCTTAGTTCTTGAGCAGCTGTTCCGCATGGAGCAAAAGTTCCACAAGACGGCTTTGATAAAGTTACAGTATAAATGAAAATGACGAGTATTAAGCTGGCCTAGTCGGCTTCTGCTTGCGAGGGGGGGGAGCACTCAAAAGCAGGTTGCTGCTCCTGCGTTTTCTGCAAGCACTGGAAGTTGAGCCACACTTGTCCACGGCAGCAGGTTATATTAATTGCGCTGCGGAATTGCACAGGACTTTACGGCATATCTGTCCTTGTCGGTGTTGCCCTTCGTACCTCGCTGGGCCTCCCCGCCTCCTCCCCCCATCGGAACCGGGGAGCGCGCAGGTTTCCCCGGGGAGACACGGAGGAATCGGCCCGTGAAACACGTCGCCGCAAACGCCCGGTGGAGAGGAGGTTGGTTGTAGGAACGGAACACGGCTCTCGAGAGATGAAAATACGCCGCTTACAAATGAGACTTGGCCAGTGGAGTTTTTTTTTTTTTAAGAGAAAAAAAACTTGACGATAACATTTCCCCCAAAAAATATACATGGGTCACAGCCCTGAGAGCGAGTTTTAACTGTTCATCTTAAAAAGGAAAGCTTTTCTTTCGAGTTCCCGACAGGCAAGGTCCTTGATCCGGGACGTCTGTAGAACCTCTGCCAGAAATTCGGGTATAAAAATAAACAGTGGGAAAATAAAAATAAAAACCCATTTTTTAATGGAACAATTCCAACCGGCCTGCGCTGTCCCAACGCGCGCTCGACGTCGGCAGGGCCTTTTCGAGCCTCAGAGCCCGTCTCTTATCATCCTGCTCCCAGCTCCGGGGCGCCAGTTTCTGCTCAAACCATTCCGCTCGCACAAACACCTTCGCGATGTGTGTAGTAACGCGGCACCTCTGTCTGGAACGATTATGTTCTGGCAACAGTTCTGCGTTGGGGAAGAGGGCGGCGGTGCTTCAGTTCTGAGCTGCCTTGTTTAAAATGGGGGGAAATGCAAGCGCTTCGTTTCTCGAGGAAGGAACAGGGGCATTTTTGTTTTCAACTTCCTGTCTTCAAGTCCTGTTAAACCCTGAACTCTACCCCGTGCGTTTGTTTGTTTTTAAAGAAGATTAAAACCCGCTTTCTTTCTTTACAAAATGTAAAAACAGCTGGTGTAAATAATAAAATGTTTCCTTTATTATGCCCTTGCCTCTCAATTCAAGTCTGTTCATAGGCTCCGACATTTTAAATACAGCAATTCCTTGCAATATATACATGCAGAGATGTGACTTCCCACCTTTTACATTAATAACGTATTATTTTATCTATTTTTAGTATTAGCGCATTTTCTGGTGTATAGTGTATCATTCTACATCCGTGTTCTATAAGGTAGCCTCCATCTCAACCTGTTCGCTTCTAATTTGTTAAACAGGAGATAGTTACAAATGTTAAGGGAAAAAATACAAAATCAGCTCTTGTTAACAGCAGAGCTGGGAGGAGAAAGTCACCGGATTTACAGGAAGACCAGTTTTCGCAGACGATCAGTTTAACGTCATCAGATAGTTAAGGCGTGCATCCACGCACGTGGCTTTTTCTTCCTGTTTTGAATGCTTTACAGTAACATTTCCATTCAAACGCGTGTTTGTTCAACCTATATGCGCGGTGGTCCTGCTACGTGTCGTGAATTCACCGCAAAACTCACGTGAACGGATACATTTAAGTATTCGGAGTTCGTCTCGTGAACAGTTGCAGCACAATCTTCTGGTAAGTGAAAAATGTTTATTATATGTATATTGTAATACGAATTTATTGTCAACAAAAAGGCAGCGTGTAAGTAGTGAGGACCACATCTGTAAGTTATGGCATCCGTATCGTCGGTGAATATGAACGTTCTTCAAAACCAGAACGACCACATCTCGGTAGCCTAGGTTTTAGGATGGTAAATACGGCGTCTGTTTGTTCTTGTTGACGTCTTTGTTCTGACGTCACTTCTGGGTTACCCTTGACCGTGACTATGCAGTCACTTTGACCTTGACATCACAGCCGCTCGTGCATAGAAAGTAGTAGTGATGGTGGGGGGCGACTCGGAAGCTTTCTGTCGGTGGGGTTGCTAATGCGCGCGGTTTGTTTGCAGCTAAACAAGGTGCTGTTTCCCCGTCTAGACAGCTCGGGTTAATGACGCGCCATAAATGAATAAAGAGAGGAAGCGCGCTATTATCCCCTGGTCTTAACTTCTTTTCCCTATCCTGTGTCTTCCATGAAAAAAAATAAATAACGTAAAGCAAAACTAATATTGCCTTTCTTTTCTTTTTCTAAAGATATTCTACATTTCAATCAAGTGAATTCTGGGAACACATTCCCCTGCTGATTCCCTGCTCTGTCTTAATGTTTTTAAATTTTCTTCGATCTTTTCAGTTTCTTTTTCCTTGCAGGTGTGGGATATTAGGTTAGCCAAGCACAGGTAGAAACGTTGGCGTAAACGTTTTAAAATCAACGAGCTTTTAAGATGTCTAAAGCGATCATCGGTATTATTCAGTAAAAAATGGCCGTTTCTCCTTCTTAAAAGAGAGCTGACGTCGCCTGTACACACACATTCCGAGGTATGTGTTCTCGACTGCACCTATTAAAAACACAAAAATACAAAAATACGTGTTTTGTACTCCAGTGACACACTTGGTAGGTGTTTTGGTAGGTGAGTGTGGACAGTCAATTTCGTTCAATCAAGCCTATTTCAAGTGTCGGTCCGCTACACACCAAGTAACCGGAGTGTTGTGTCATTACTGGCCTGTAGCTCACGTGTTGGTTTATTTTTTTTGGCAACTTAATCCTAATTTACCCAAACACAGATCCACGTTACATAAAAAAGCTTTGCGGTTCTAAATTACAACGTTTCAAATCTTGTTCTGGTATAATGTGTTTATGTTTTTTGTATTGCTGTGGGGAAAGGCGTATTATGAAATACACGTTACGTGGCAAAACCCACAGCTCGAGCACAGAAAGGTGAATAAATCGGAAAGGCTGTGATGATTCAGACAGGTCCGTTTATCATCAGTAGCCTGCACAGTTTATCTCGCGAATGCCATTGTATCATCTGCCCAATTAAAGGTTTTAACGCTGGTGAGGAAACATTTTCCATAATTGTAATTGATTCGCTGCACTGAAAAATGAATAACCAAAATCATAGTAACACTACATTTATGGATAAGGTAACGGCTTAAAATTCTGGGATTTTTTAAAAGTGAATTTTATGTTTCTGACAGTTAGAATCCGAGTTTTTACTCTTCTCTCCTAGTTTGGCCGCAGTCTAGAGCACCATTTCTGTTTAGCATCAGATGTGTAGATGGATATACAGCGGATATGAATTCAAAGTAACTTGGTCAGCTGTCCTGATTTTTTATATAAATAAATACATCCATAGGTTTACATTCGTGGAGACACAGTATAATACAGAGAATGAAAGTAGGTGATATTTCGCCAGGATACTGCACTGTATTGCATTTATATCCATGTAAGCATTTACAATCTTTGTCTAATTGTACTCATTTTACTGTATACCTCTGAAAAAGGATATGGTCAGAGTCTGCAACAAAATAGTTATCATAATCGGAATTCAATTTGTATTGGTGATATTAGCAGTAGCTGTTGTAATTTGGGTGGAGGAAGAGTCATGGTTGTTGCTAGCTGTACTGTGAAATGTTTATTCCGTAATTCCTGCTCAAACTTTATTCGATCGGTTCACCTATCTGCGTCCCCTTACGCATGTCAGGCTTTCCTGTGTTTTCACAATGAGACTACAGTGGATCTTCCCGTCATAATAATAGTTCTGTTTATTCACGCAATTCAAACATTCAGATATTTCTGATTTCTGAGTCAGGGAGGCATTTTGCCGCGTTGCCGTTGGTAAAGTACCTATATTTTGTCGGCGCCTTCATCTCCTTAGGATTCAGAGGATTCAGTTTATAGGTGCAGTTGTCAATTTAACATCTTCAGACTGAATTATTAGTATTATTAGGCTAAAGTTTGTGAAGCGCTTTTTGATCCCAAAGCTTGGTACAACAAGCAAAATAGTGGAATTTTAATTTCACCTTCGGAATGGGCGGGTGTACAGGGTTGTGAGTGTATGTTGTCTACACATCGATTGCACACAAAAAACAGACATTAATCCATAATTACATGTGTTTATCTTACGTATAAAAGAAGAAGGCTTCTGAATGCGGTAATGTATTTGTACGATATCCACACTAATGTCATTTGTCTTTATACAAGCATATAATATTTATTGATTGATAGATTAATGGATTGCTTCGAAGAGGTTACCCGTGTTTAAATACGTTTTAAATAAGGATTATGGGAACATCAAGTGCACATGGAATTTATTCCCAACAGTGGCTGCAGATAACAAGCATACTTGACATCGTTTAAAAATAATTTCCAGGAATCTTAATTATATCCGGGATGGTGAAGCGGACCATATTTTTCACAGTCAATCGGGCATTTGACGCATGAGCCTCTATTCTGAACACGACGGGCTGGAACCGGTTTCTTTTGGAAAAGACACGGGAAACGGGAAAGCAGGTAAGCGCGGTGGCCTATCGCCGCGTCCACGACGGGTCCGCGAGGTTCCCTCTGCAGAATCCCCGCGTGGGGCAGCGTCGGGTGGCGGCCGGTGCCTACGGGCGCGCGCGGGGCTACCGAGCGGATATCACGGTAGAGATGGGATCAGTCTGCAGACCCGGGCTGACCCGGGACCGGCGTGAGCCGCGAGCGGAAGGAGAGAGGAGATGGAAAGGAGTCTGCTAGCCTCTGGTGGCGGCAGAGAGGAAGTGAGTGAGGAGAGAGCAGAGTTACAGCATATCTGCGCACGCACAGTACACGGTTAACAATAACAGGCCTCGTCATTTCAAAGGAGACCTGTCTTCATGTATGTGCGCTGCATTTGCTGTGTTTGTAAAGCAGATTTTATGTATGCTAAACATTTAAATGTAAGCTTAAATAACATTAATATAACTTATATTAATACACTCTTTTTCTGTGGAAATCAACTTAATTTGGTTCGAATTTGGTTCCGCGATTGGTGTGTGCTCACTGCAAAATCCGTGTTGTTGAATTCTGGACGACTGCACCGACGCGGCCTACAGTTCCCGTTTCCAGCCCGTCCCACCTCGAGCATGAGGCCGGCACCAGCTGAAATCATTTTCCACTGGAAACCTAATAGAGATAATAACAGACGACAGAGAAATTTCTGCATGTCTGCCCTTCGTTAGGAACGTACGAGTTTTCTTTCAGCTCAATCAATCAGAAATCAGAAGAGGGCTCCCTTCCAACAGAAAGACTGTAGATAAGAAAAATTAAATTGCTCTGTAATTGTAGTCATGAGGTCTTTATTCCATTCACGGGTAGACTTTTATGCCTCTAGTGCCTTACGGTGATTTACTACAAAACCCCAATTCAAATTGCATATTTGTGGCCACTTGATGATAAATACAGTATATCTTTGTCTAAAACTAAAATACTAAAATGCAAAACGGAGCTTTCGAACGATATGTACTTAGAACCTCACTATCTTCCAGCGTTTCTTTCGTATGAGGGAAATGTCTACGTAACAGAAATAGATATAATTTCAAAATCAGCTCTTCAAGCTCTGTATTCACACGAGACACACATGTCAGTGTGGCACAGAGAAGCTTTCATAACACAGATGGTATCGCCACTGCCTGGATATGTATGTCACGCGGCATTTTAATTCCGTTACTTCCCGTTGAAGTAACGTGAAAAACGGAGAACTCTCTATACGTCATTTTTTAAAAATTTGAATAAAATGCATTTCACATATTAAAAAGAAAAAAATAACCGAGAAGGTTATTGTTTTGTTTTCCTCAATTTCGATAGGCCCTTACAAACATATCTGTTGCTGGCCCTTTCCGAATTACGCTTTTCCAGGTAATAATAGCTCATTATAAACTATAGTATATGCTAATGCAGTAGTGCATGAAAAGCAAAGCATTTGCCATAACAACGTTAAGAGAGAACTAGAACTGGCAAAGACCAAAATCTGTTCCACGGTAATGCGTAATCTGCATTAAGAGTGAATGTGGATTTTAACTTCTTTTTGGGGACCCGCATGTGAAATGTGAAATATGAAACGTATTCAACTAAACGAAATACTTTTAATATATCTTTTTTCCTTTTTATGTAATTCATTTTCCGAGGGTTCCGATATAATTAAAGAAAAAAAATACATACGTGTAAGGCATCTGTTGTATGTAAATGTAGACGCATGCAATCGGTACATTTCGTATCGCATAGCGTACAGTACTGTAATGCAGTTCTGATTATTTCAATTTCATCCGCCGTGTCAAGAGAAAGATGTAATCCCCTTGTTGGCTTTGTGGAATTTCCAGGGAATATCCATTTACTAGCGCACACACCAGAACGAACGAAAAACCACTTATACGTGCTTCTGACGTCTCCTTTTTAACTGCGGTAAGAATGTTTTTACAAAATGCGTGATACATGCACTGCAGTTCATACGCATTTCGTAGATTTAAATGCGACGATTACCTTGCTTTTCTATGGAGGATTTGAATTTAATGCTTCGTGTTTGTAAATACGTTCAAGTCCGTGGATGATTTGTTGATCCAGATTTTCAGACAATTAGCCCAGGATAAGCCATCGATCAGATTTAAATCAGAAATTATTAAAATAAAGGAAGACCTAAATAAAATGGTTGTCGCAGGTGTATGGATATCCACTGTTGAAAAACAGTATAGTTAAAATATCTTTGTACTGTATTTAGATTTCACATATACAGGGTGTTTTATTTAGTAAAAATGTTTTATGTGCACGAGTGCTAGACAGGTAATCTAGCAGAGCCGGGTTTGTAAAAACCTTCCAGTCAGGTGGGCGGTTGGGTTTTTAATTCACGGCGGTCTTAAACTTGAGAAGTTTACTCCAGACGAGTTTGAAAGAGCCCCAAGACAACAGGGATGCCTGTTGCAACAAAACAGCTCCTTTGTTTACCCGCTCGTCCTGTCCGGACGCCGCCGGAGGATTCCAGGGCGGTCATTTCAATAAGGTGCAGACACCAGTGCACTCGACAGTGACCTTGAACTGCCCAAGCGCCAATTGGTCGCGTTTTTCCTAAAAAAAAAATCCAGACGGGCGACTGAAAGAGATGTTTCGCCACCGCTTCACAACTTTGCCCCCCCACTTCTCAGACGAGTTTTTTTTTTGTGAGAGGATTACTCTTTTGAAAAATGCCACCGCTGTTTCCTCCAAACTCGTAGTTGTTGTGGTTCGGGGCGAGTGTGGGGAGGGGGGTGTGTGTGGACAGGGTGTTACTCCTCCGACGGCGACGAGTCGCGCCTTCTGCCTGGCCTGCTTGTTGTGGGGATTGGCACCGCGGCCTACGTCTCTTCATTTTAATCAAAAGGTAATTTTTTTTTTCTGGTTATTAAAGAGCTTTTCGAAATCCAGCGGAACTCGCTGAGTCCCGCCGTGGCTTATGTGTGCGGATACCACTTCCTTGTTTGCAGCCGGCCCGCGCGAACATCAGCTACGACAGGCGGATAAGTAGTTTAGTGCTGGCGAGCGAGACAACTAATTGCGCTCCGAGCTATTGGCAGTCAGCCTGTTATCGAGCCAGGAGATTCAAAAATAATTTGACAAATCAAATGGAAGTAACTGCATAAGGCGTGTGTCCTTATTGAATCTGACTGGGTCCGCAGTGCTTAGAAAAGAAAAAGCTTGTGCCACTGAGATACGGGGGTATTCGTAGAGACTACTGTGGAAGCCCAGGAGAGGTTATATTAAATTAAGATCACGTGACATTTCTGATTAATACGATTCAATTAAACGATTAATTTAGAAAGAATCGTTTTCGCATGTGTCAGGAGTAACCGGAGTTACAGATGGGAGTCTCTGTGCGCGTTGGGAGATCTGCAGATATGTTGTCAATACTTCAGGCTTTAAGGATTTGTCTACGCAGCGTTTCTGAATGCCAGAAATAATTTTATGTAGGGTATATTTATGCTGATGAATTTTTAAACTTGTGTGAAATAAAATATGCATTTGGTTTCAATCAATATTTGTAGTCTTTGCCAAAACGTGCCTAGCATGTCTTTTATAACGAATGATTTATCGTTATGCATCTTTTTATTACGAAGACACACGTTCGATTCTGAAAAATGATCTTTTTTATTCAAAACAAGAACACATTTCGTTTTGTGAGCCGACTTTGCTGTTTATTATAAGACCTTTAATATTTTGTGCGTTAGATTAGTCGACATGCGGTTTTACTGTAGGTGTAATTTGTGGATGTCTGGTGTCCATTGAGGTGTAAACCATTCCGATGAAACCACTGGAAAACATTTTTATATTATTCTGGTCTGTGAAAAGAAACAAGAAGCACTGACATTGTTTATAAAGCCACGTAAATCACATGCTGTAGGGCTCAAACCAGCATTCGGTATTGTTGAGGTATTATTTACACTGAGATATATGTGTTCTGAAAACTGTTTTAAAACAGGCCCACTGTTCTGTATTACAAACGCTGCACATTGCTTTTGTTAGAGTTCTGAAAAATGAGCTTTTAACGCGGAATCGTGCTGGGCCGGTTGATTCTACGTGCCTGTGTTCGGTATACAGCCGGGAGTTTCGAACTCTGTGGAATTCCCTGGATTCAGAATATTTTCTTGTCTGTCCTTTGTTGCGGTTTATGAGCAGTTTAATTCCCCCACGGGGCAGAGTGGATGTGCGTCATATCATAAGAAACTGCAGACATTTCTTACAATGTCCAGCGCTTCAGTCATCCGCCATCACGGGCTGGCCGGTGCTCCCTGCGGTCTCTGTACCCGTCACCGGCACCGGCCAGCGCTCCGGGCCTCTCGGCCTCTGCTGAAACTGCGCTGGCCTGTCACAGCATCCTAACGGACAGTCGGGGGACTCCCCAAGGTCTCCCGTCTGAGAAGACAGCCGGTCTAATTAAAAGGCGTTTTCAGACTCTTACCACGTGTGTTTCATCCGTGAAGAAGCGCGGGTAGTGTTTGTTCCTATGACTGCGTGGTGCTTGTTCTGTGAGTTACTGTTTACTAGTGTGGATACAAAGCCTATTACCAATTGAGAGCGATTATTATTATTATTATTATTATTATTATTGTTATTATTATTATAATCGTTGTTGTTATTATTATTATCGTCGTTGTTGTTTTATTATTGTTCAGACCAATGATAATATTGGATTTAATTTATATATATATATGTTCTTTTGCAAGGCCTCTTGGTATTTGCCTTTGTATATGTATATGAATTCTGTCTTCGTGATGTCTTCATGAATCTGAACAACACCCCCACTAGAGAGACAGATCTGTCACCTCGGTGAGAATTTATAGGTCGGGGGAAGAAGCTGATCTGACGATCGAGGGAAAATGAAATGCTTTCCAGTGCAATTTAACTGAAATAAATTAAGATTCGTGTCACCTCTCTCACCGAGTGCATACATATCTGTGGGTGGATATCACAAATCCAGCTCGTTTCCTTTCTGTATCTTCCGTTCTGAAAATTTCAGGAATCTTTTTCTCGTGCTCGGGACATTTGAGAAATAACTGTGTGTAGCACGGCAAAGGAATTTATAAGCTGTTGGACAAAAGCCTACTCGCAATCCAGGACTTATCATTTTTTTAAGAGCGTGGTAAAATGTATTTCTTCATACCGAATGAGAAACCCTGTCTAACTGGTTGTCTTGAATAACGCGGATTTCTCGTCTTGTCGCCCCTGCTAATGGGAGACGAAATTCGTGCCGCCTCAAGTCGCTTCGTTCAATCCGCAGTACCTCTGTAGATTCCTCTACTCCTATTATTTCTGGACCTGCGCTTATCCGCCTCCTCATAACGAGTTTTAAAAAAGTACCCCGAAGCGGTTTCTTCCCACCCTGCTAATTTTATTCCACGCGTTTGTCCAGACATACCGCTCTTAATTATGTATATCTTTTTTTCACAAAAAAGGAGTCATGATTTTCAGCGGGTGAAAATCTTTTAAATCTCTCGTGCTGCCTTGTAAAAAATGCCAGTAAAATAGACGCAGACTCTGTGGCAGGCTGTCCGGTGTGCGACTCCGCTCGTTTATTGGGGTGTCTGTTAAAGTTGTTCTTGAGGGGTGTGCGGGAGCTTATTATTTGAAACACACGCTCTTAAAACAACCTTATAGAACATCGTCGTACTTTACAGAGCCAGCGTCTTCAACCTACTGACCCTGTTACTGTAAATATGAGAGGAGTGTGTCTGCAAGCACCCGTCTTTACAACGAGCCTGTAAAAGGCGGCTTCCCGTCTTGATATCGTTTTAGATTCAAACGTAATTTACTCCAAAATATTATACGCGTCCGCCCCTCCAAGAAAATAAATGCGAATAGAAAAGATGATTTAGAGACTTTTACTTAGCTATTAAAGAAATTAAACGCGACTAGGGACGATTCTATGTGCTTTCCCATTTTATATACGAATGAATAGTAAACAGCGCAGTTTTTTTTTCCAGCCAGAAAAAAATACCAAACACAGGGCAAGATGTGCTATTTTTAATAAAATGTTTTATAGTATTTTAAAAAGCTTATAAACCCCGTAATACAGAAGTTAATGTTTTGTTTTGTCTGAAACCGACCTGGTGGGTGGCACCTTCTGTAGCGCAAATTGGCCCCGGCACGTGACCCGAAGGTGACCAATCAGGTGCACCTCTAGGTTTAACTATGTTAAATGTCAGATTGCAATAAACTAGAAGCTGTTGGTCGGGCCCGCGGAAATGGGCGAGCATAATCTTCTTAATCCCGGGTTTGTGGGACCGTTGGTAAACATCCACACGGGAGACACTTTCTATTTCCCTAATTTCAGAGCATCGGGGGGCCAGCTGGCGAGTCTACCGTCTCTCTCGTACCCTAGAAGGGACAACGTTTGCTCCCTCCCGTGGAACCCCTCGGAGCCGTGCAATGGATACCCTCAGTCTTACCTTAGCAGTCCCATGTCCATTAACCCTTCAACATTCAACCGCGCCTGCGACATAGCCCGGCCGGAGGAAGGCAAATGTTACTACAGTAACGGCGGCGGCAGCCGGGAAACCTGCTCGGACAGCGCGAGCCTCAAAAGGGAGGAGCGGGCGCGGGACAGTTCTTCCATCGCTGCCGAGCACGGGTTGCATAACGGGATGGGCAGCGGCGGCACCTTCTCCAAATATGACTACGGTGCCGAACCGATGACCCAGGACCCGCCGTCCTGTCAGTCCCTCGAATCCGACTCCAGCTCCTCGCTGCTCAACGAAGGCGGAAAGACCCCCGCGCGCGACCCCCAGACACTGGCATCGCCGGGCAACCACTCCAGCAGCATGGCCGCGAGCGGCGGTGAGTGTCCTGCATGCACGCGCGCCTCTGTGGGTAATATTTATTGGGTAGTATTTGCTTTGTTTGGTTTGGTCTTATTTGCTACCTCATAACTCTGAGCCGGCGGGGCAAGACTGACTGGGCTCCCAGAGAAAATGGGCTTGCAGGGTTGATAGGCACCGCTAGGGGTAGCACTTAAAAAGCTCCACGTTTTCAGGCGATAGTACGGAGCCTTTTACACAGCCACTAAATACTAACAAGACCATAAAAAACATTGTTACTGCTGGGAGTTAATTTTGCTATTTCGGCTGTCCGCGCAGCATATGCATGTGGAGGTTCTTCCTATGCAAAGCTTCCGTCGTAATGGAAGAGCCCGTTTCGAAAAGAATTGGCCCGAGGGTACGGATTGTGCAGCGGTACGGGTGGAATTACTGCGAGATTATTTAAAGGTATTCTCCGTTGTGGATGATTACACCGGGGAGAGCAGTTTTTATTCGTTTTAATGACTCGTAAACAGAATTAATATCGTTCGCTGTTCCCATTTGAAGCCAGTTAATACGCCCCTGAAACGGCAAATAATCCGAAGGTATTTGCAGGCGAGGCTTCATTATCACGTTAATGCTAGGTTTAACTGCAACAGTAAAACCCCATTTGACACGGGCTACTGTAAATTATAGTCTGTAGTTCTGTATAAACAGCACAGGAGACTGTTACAGATTAGTTTACACGTCTCCTTTCTCCCTCCTCCTTATTTATCTTTGATGGGGGTTTTCCTTAAACAAGCCCTCAAAAACCTCTATTTCAGTGCTAATTGGCAATGACATAAAGATCTTAAAAGATACCAGTACTCAGAACTAAAAACGATATATTACACTCAATCCGTTTCGAAGTTTTTTTGTAAATATCTCGCAATACCTAAATCGTTATCGCAAACACTTGACCTCACTGCTAAAAAAAGACAGTATCCAGTTTTATTGTGAGCAGCTAATACACACAGCCTGTATAACCTTATTGAAAGATGATCAAATAATTCTATTAAAAATACCACGTTTGCATGGACTGCACTTATGTTCTGATTCTGCTTTTCCTGGAAATAGTGTCACGCACGCATACGCGTGACAATGTACAAGCACGGCACCGCTAACCACACAGACGTGTCTAAGAATATTTGCAACGCGGGGGAATCTGTCCCCGGTTGCCGGCAGGCAGGAGAAACACGCCTGTGTGTCGCTCCGTGAAACAGTCCGGCTCTTTCCTCTCTAGGCGCGCCCTGGTACCCGCTGCACACCCGGACGCGGAAGAAGCGCAAGCCCTACTCCAAGCTGCAGCTGGCCGAGCTGGAGGGCGAGTTCATGCTGAACGAGTTCATCACCCGGCAGCGACGCCGGGAGCTGTCGGACCGGCTCAACCTCAGCGACCAGCAGGTGAAGATCTGGTTTCAGAACCGGAGGATGAAGAAGAAAAGACTCTTGCTGAGAGAACAGGCTCTGTCCTTCTTTTAAAAAAATAAAAAAATAAAAGAGGCATAACAGCGAAGAAACTACCGGTTAACAGTATACAGTCTAACGACGTACGCTGGTAATTGATCTATTTCAATTTTTATTTTTTTTAAGGCATGTACTCGTTCTCTTCTCCAACCTCCTTAAAAATGCCAGCATGAATGACATAAATACCACTGGGTTCTTAAAAGTAGCACATACCCAAGAAAGCAAATGACCAAATACCAATAAAGATAATAGTTTAATATTTTATATAATGTTCTTTTGTTTCTCGGGGGCAGTCGACGTGAGAAAGTTCGGTTTGTGACAGTCTTTTCCAGTCCTCACAACACAGAAAACGCCGAACAATCACTTAGTGGACAAAAACGTTTCAGCTCTCGGAACAGAGTAACGGAGCGCGATTGTCCACCAATCGTTCAACTGCTATTTAGCTTTGACCTCACGATTTGAAGACATCTTTAATGCTGCAATGGTCTTCGAACTTGAATACAAATGTTTGTCTGTAATTATTCTTGTTGTATATTATCTGATAAATCGTTATGTAGAAGTTTTTTTTGTCTTATTCAGGCGAATGACAGAAGTCATCTGAAATGGACAGAAAGTGATCTTCTTTTCTCTCGTTGCTGCTGCAATCGTCAGTCTTTATCAAGAGTTTAGAATCTGCCTGTCACGTCGCATGACTTGTAGCGTGCAACCAGCAGCACTGGTCACAAATGAACTTCCGCCAGCAATGAATATAAGCTAGAGGATGCTGAAAGGTGCCAAAATACAAAACAACTTTGAAATAACTGAATTTGAAATAACCGTAAGTCCTGGACAATAATTCGCCTTTTACTCTGAGACGCAACCCTGAATGTTTACCGTGTAACTGAATGTATGGCATTCAGTCCCTTTGGTTCTTAAGTCAAATGAACAATGCAGTTAAAAAAAGCTGAAAGTTATTTCATTTGGATAGTTTTTGAGGGCGTTATGAAATTAGAAGTCTCCGTAACGAAACCGAGACAATCACATTAATTTGAGGGCGAGCTCGGGATAAAACTGCGAATTTCGTGCTTTTTCATGCAGTTTTAGTTGCCTTTAGAGGACCGGTAGTCTCCGTGTGCTTTCCGTCACGTGCTCCACCGGACTGTCCAGATCTCGGACACACTCGCCTAGTCTGCTCCGCGGACGGTACGAGACCACTGAAGTCTCCTTGCTGTCGGCTGGTTTCATTTTTTAAATTTTTTTTTTAGATTCTGTTCGTCTTCTCACTCTGTTTTTTGCCCGAAACTAAAGATCTCAAAAGATCTTTAAGAAAATAGTAATGTGCAGTCAAGGATTCATTGATCATTCGACGTTTGCGTACAAATAATATTTCTCTGCAATTATAAACTAGGATTATTTTCTTTTTTTTTTTGGCCATAAAGATAAAAGATACAGATGAACATCTCATCTGTCTCGCGAGGCGAGTCAGTAATAAGGCGGGAACGAGCCGACTGGGAGCGAAACGGTTAGACAGAAAACGCATCCCGGCAGCCCACGAGTTCCGAGAATACGTTTAGATATCCGCGCAAAACAGAGATGTGAAAATAGACGGTTGTTTTCCAGAAGAAGGGATTCGACTCTAAGACAAGCAAGGGGGGGGGGGAAATAAGTGGAAAAGCAAGAGGGCAGTTACAGAGTACGTCCGGACCGCAATACAGAAATAAAGAGCGATCAAACGTCCGCCGATAGTTCTTAAAAACCCGCAGAACAGAACACGGTTCTGCGAGGGCAGTATGACCTCGGCATCCGCTTGCTTTGTAAAGTTCTGTCCAGAATGATTGTAGGTTTGACTTGGAATGACGCTGGTGGAGTGTGCACGTCGCGAGGCTAAAGGCTGTCACAACACCGACTCCTCTCCGCGTCCCTCTCGGAGCGCGTCCACGCGGGCGCGCAGGTAGTCGTTGTTTTGATCCGAGGTACGTTTCTTTTTGATCTATCCTGTGGCATTGGGACTCACCAAATCCTGTCTGTTGGAAATGAAATAATCAGAAGGAAGCGACCGTTTTATTCGAGAAGGTTTTTTTTATTTTATTTTTACTTTGTGGAAATCTTGTCTTCCGAGAGGAACAAGTGTGACTGAACCATTTTAAACACTTTTTCCTTTCAATTCAACAATGGAATTAAGTTGTCGTTCGGAATTTCCTGGGACTATGATATATGCAAAATCCTTTCGATGGACCTGCTTACACAGAAGTGGTGGTGCTGCTTACAAAATGTTTTTTTTGTTGTTGTTCTTGTTCTTGTTCAATGTGTGGAGGAATCCAGTTTTTCAGTCTCGTGTAATCTATTGTCCAAATAAGTAATTACAATAATGATGAATACTGCATCTTCGATTATAATGTCCCTTGTGTGATATACATTGTTTTCTCACCTTTTAGTTCAATATTTCGTGATGCATCTATTCTATTTATGTCGTCTCCAGATGTAGCCAGTCTTCTATGAATATCATGCTATAAGTAAAATGAATGTATTAATGTACGTGTAAGATTTCTGATGATAAATAAAACGTGTAAACTTTCTATCTTAATCACTTTTTGTTAGTGGAAGTGTTGGTTTAAGAAACAAACCCAATACAGTCTAGTCGTCAGAAAGCTGCACTGGTCATTCCGAATTCTAACATTATTTAGGAAACGCTGTATAATACGTGTTTGGGGCTTAATGTTGTGGTGAAATTCGCATTCGTAGTGCGCAGAAGTTATTTTGGATGGGCACAGCCGTTCCTAATATTGGAATATTATGAACTGACAACTCCACTTTCGAGAAAAGGGAGAACATCTAAATATTTACTTTGAAGGTTTCTATTTCCAGATCAAGCTGAACGCTCTCCATATAAATCTGTTTCTCTTGTTGGCTTGAGGATATTCCTGCGCGATTGGAAAACGTTCAAAATGATCTACTGCCCATTTCGTGTTTATTTTTACCACGGTTTTAAAATTGTGATGTTTGACACATCCAAGAGATTCCAAGAACACTTGTCTGTCTCTAAATCTTACTAATAATCCCGAGCAAAAAAGGAGAAAGAAACAGTACTAATTCGGTGTATCATCAGTTTAGAATGCAAAACCTGTAACGGTTTAACACGATATCGTTCTGTGAAGGGGGTTATATTAACACGGGTTAGCGCACACGCTCTGTCCGGTGAAGGGAGATACTCGCAGTGAACTCCTTACCGGACATGTCATCGCGGATCAATTTATAAGGCGGTGGCGTGTGCAATGATAACAATAAAAGTGCTTAGATTTCCCTTTATACCCTGTCCGTGCTGGCTGTGGTTAGCGTTGTTTTTACAGGTTGCAAAGAGGAGGCAATAAAAAACACGAGAAGTCTCCCAATCGTATTCGACTCTTCGAGAGTGTGAGTCCCAAAATCCGAAGGCAAAAGTGTTGCTATTTCACTGTCAGGGGTGTGTTTTTTTTTTAAAACAAAAAATGCAATTAGTAGGTGTCATTATACTGTCTTGTCCCAAAATACGGCGCTCTCATTTGCATCGCCAAACTTACAATATTTAAATATGAGGATTAGGGGAAAAGAAGGTATTATTAAAGATCCAGATGGGGGCCAGGAAAGCAGCCAGCGCGCTTGTATCCTATTTCAGTTATCGAAATGAGACGCTCATGGCAGTGTATTGTATGCCGCTCACTCTCGGGCCTCCTCGCGCCCTGCTGCTCCATCTGAAATGAATGAACTTTGCTGGTTCGCAATTTGGAAGCAGGAACAGTTGTTTTTTTTTAAAAAAAATCAGTAATTCCCGTTTCAACATAAATGATTGTGTCAAATCACCTACATAGCATATCAAATATATATGGCTGTAGCGCGCATGCCTGAGGTACTTTGCATTTCTGTGCTGTGTTTGACAGAGGGCAACTATAAATGTGTGTGCCTCAACCATTATCTGAGCTTTCTAATAACGGCTCACATGTTCAGATACTACAGGCCTATTAGCGCCTGACTCTCTTAATTGCGCATGTGTGAATCTAGCCGGCCTGACTCTCTAATTGCGCATGTGTGAATCTAGCCGGCCTGACTCTCTAATTGCGCATGTGTGAATCTAGCCGCTTGCTGAGGTTTACGAACAAATAAGCGAGGCTGACTGTCGTTTTGCAGTCTGATTTCTTGTAAATCGGGGCTTATGGCTTTGTAATACTTTATTGCTATCGCTTTACTGCATTGTAAAATATTGGACACTATAGAGAGAGAGTGTGAAGAAGGGATGACAGACTAGCTGTAATGTAAAGAACAATTCATATAATGATGATGTTGATGGGACTGTAATTTAAATTCGTGAAGGTGACGACACTTTTGTGCATTGATACCGCAGAATGTGCATTTTTAAGTGCTGTCATAGACAAGGTACATCAAAGGTGCCTTATTTTTCGACTGTGTTGCCTGTGTTGTCGCAATATTGATTCCGGTTTAGTTTTTAAATGGTAGCGAAAGCAAGGAGTGCCTCTTTGGTTTATCGTCCGAAGCCCCGGCGTGTGGACAATTCTGGTGTGAAAAAAATATCTTCACATCTCCCACTGTAACTTTATGGTTAATGACAAAATCATATAACTCGCGCTGCTAAGTGTCCCTTGCTCTATTTTAAAAGGCAGCCCTTCAAAGATATTTATAGGTTCCGCGATTGTGTCTATCGCGCTGTCCACCGCGTGATGTTAATTTGATTGTGTGTGTGTGTATTCCCGAGCCGTGCGTAAACACTCACAATGTCGTAAAAATCCACCAACATCAACAACCACCACTTGCACGCAGACCGGAGTCGGTTCCTCACCGCCAAGCACGGTGGACCGAGGCCAAACCCGCTCAACCCATTCCTGGTGTTGTCCATTTACTATTCCGCCGATGTGGTTTAATCTCCCCGGGAAATTCAGGGCCGATTGGTTTTAGTTGCAGCTCTGTAGTCGAGATAAGAACGCCTTCGAAACTTCGTTCTTTGTCGCACAGAGATGTTGAATTTACTTCGCTACCTGGAGGAGAGAACGCCCAAGGGGAATCCTCTTTAGGTGCATAGCATGACCTCTGCATGTTGCCTGTCAGTCGTCACGCCTGCATGAAGGCAGCTGATGTAACATACTGGCACCTTGATGCGGGCTGGGGCCCATCCGTGCCGCGGCGTGTGTAAGGCGCTTAAACACGTTTGCGCGGCCGCACACGCAAAATAATCTCTTGACTCAGCGGCAGCGTGGAGTGGGTAACGCGACGGCAGCGTGGTGACCGGAGCTGTCGGTGGAGGTGAACCACTTCCTCTCGCAGACGGAAGGGCCTTCCTGCAGTCTACGGCCGAGAACACGACCCATCCCCGTGTCGCTGCGCTGTGTAAACAGGCCGGTACAGAGCCCATTTTGTAAAAGAGGACTAGATACACTGGAGAGGCCGACTTGAGGGAGGACTAAATTATCCCACCAGTGCACTAACCCGATTGCCCAGGCACATAGGCCCCTATGGCTGTATGCTGTGCACCAACCATGTCAGTCAGTTGAATGGCAATACGTACGTACGCATACGCGCCCAAGACCTACAGTCAAGCCGTGGGTCTGTAAAAAGATGAGCCATTTTCTTCAGTGATGATGACGACCTCGACGACCATCGCTGAAAATGAAGCCGTGATTGATAGTTCTACTCCAAGAACGGTTCATGTTAATGTGTGAAAAAAAAGTGAATGTTACCCAGGAGATTCCAGATTGGAGCAGAATTGTAACTGGCGGGAAAAATAATGCTTAGGAACCGACAGGCTCCACTCCAACGAACAACAACAACAAAAAAAAAACAGATACGGATTTATTTCTTTTATTGCGCCGTCGGTGAAGCCAGCCTGAAGGTATATCTTGATCGTTTTAACACCCATTAAACTCGAGAAGCGTCAGCGCCTCTCGCTTGGACGCTCGTCTTAACAGAATCGGAGAACCGAATAAATCACGGCGAGGTGCTGAGGCTGAGGCGGGGAGATCCGCCGGCCTCGGGCCCGGAGACGTGCGCCGGGCCGCAGGCTTTCGTCCCCAGAAGCGCTGATAGATCTGTTCACGTCTGAGCGCCGGTGGCGTGAAGATGCTCCGTAGCCGTGATCCGGCAGCACGCAGCGAGGCTCGGTTTATGGAGCGCATATGCATTCTGCGCACGAAACGGACGTAAATATATGAACACATACGTGACTGCAACCTGACTTTCCCCCCATTACAGACAGACACGTGGGATATTTATAGATGATCTACGCCCAGCCCCGAGGTGTATATCACGCAGAAAGTTAAAAAAAAGACTTGAAAATGCAATTGATTTCAATCATGATTCGCCCACATGCACGCATACTGCAAATACACCACAATAAGACTCGCTCCACTTCATGATAAATTCATGATAAACTTCAGAATTGCATTTTTAAATATTGCCACATTTATCAATTTTATCATTTAGTTCTCCGATCCGTGATTTTTGTTTTTGTTAAAGGTAAATATAGCCTTGAATGCTTAAGCCTTTTTTGTGTCGGAGGTGGATTTGGATTGTTATCACTTATCTCAAATGATTTCCGTTAACTAAGACAATGGCTGGAGCCGCTGACAACTGTGATTGAGACAGATCTGCGCTCTCTCTGCCTGAGGTCTCTGAAAACACTATCTGCAGGTTTATGTTTTATGCGCTTCAAATAAGTCTGACGTATTTCGAAATACAATTCTTTCGAAATATATCCTTAGTTTCATGTCTTGGAAATACGTATTTATAAGCCCGAAATAAAAAAAATACGATTCGTGCAAAACACTTTGGAATACATACAATTTATAAATCAATTAAGTCATTTTCTTAGTACGAGTTAAATGTATTTTAAAACCAAAAATAAAAAATATCCTATCGTGTTTAATTCCGGATGAAAAAAAAAACAGACCGCTTAGAGGAAGCTAAACTTGCTTAAAGGAGTTAAACCCGACCGGTAAAAAGATTCTGGTTCTGTACGTAAACAAGTCGAGCCGGCTCGAGCGTTCCAGCAAAGTCACGGTCAAGGCTTCTCGAGATGCGAGTGAAACTTCTAGAACAAATGAAGAGCCCGAGACCGAACACTGACTTCCGCTATCTCTGGAGCTTCGACCCTTGATGTTTTTCACACTAACCTTCCTGCAAAACTAAAGTAGCACCAGTTCATGTCTTAATGACAGCGAAAGCGTCATTCTTAACTATAGCTTAAATTCTTTTTTCCCCCCGTTTGGTTCTTGTCCTCAGTGAAGAGTTTACAATGGCTGCTGCAGAAGGCCGGCGGGTTTGCCGTAAAGCCGGAGACTGAACCTGGACAAATACTCGATATGGATAAATACGACTACAGATTCTGGGTCTGTTTGTTTGACATCTCATAAAGTAATTTGTGCTTGCACACTTCCAGGTATTACTACGTTCCGTTCTTTAAAATATTTCCAGTTCTCAGTTCGAAGTGGAAAAGTATCGTAACATTAATTTGACAGCTCCCTTCTGAAACTACGAAGACGCTGTAAAATAGTGACGCTCGATCTACAATGCAGAATAGCTCTAACTCTCCCCATTCAAAAAACAAAAGCTGTGTCACAGGATAGTGACACAACGAAATTGCATAGTAGTTTATTTAGCGAGATTGACTTCGTTTTAAATTTTCCTAAAACGCACTACTCCAGCGCGCAGATTTAGAGAGAGAAATAGACGAGTTCGCCTTTTTGCAAACTTGTGTGTGGATTGTTTTTTTTTATCTAGCGGATGCTTGCTTTTATAGTGGGGATAAAGGCGTTTTTCTCCGCACTCCATGTCTACCAGAACTCCAGCCGTGCAGCCCCACTTGTTTAAGGTCCTCGGCGTTGTTGACTTTGAGACCGTCTCGTTGTCGTTTATGGCCGGCTGTCTGTGCGGCTCCGAGGTCAGCGGTCTGCTGCCGCCTGCACTTCACAGAGAACTTGTGGGCCGCGTGGCGTCTCGCGCCGGGAGCGGAGGGCCACCCCGCGGCCGCGCGGGAGTTTGCTCCGCCGCGGAGAGGGGAGAGGAGGCCGGCGGGCCGGGCTCCACGGCGGTGGCCTTGAACTAGGCGGCTGCTTTCTCCTCGTCCTCATGTGTCTGACGGTTTTATACTGAAAAACGTGAACAAACACACACACACACGCACATACACACACACACGAAGTAGGCAGCGTTTCCAGAACAATTCCTCCTGTACTCGAGTTAAACAGCTGAAACCCAAGTTTATACAAATACTGTCTGGTCTTTTCATTTCAAGGGCTTCACGTGTTGCAATTGATGAAACACGGTCTGCAGCTAAAACATTCAATAATATAAAAAATAATGGCATTTGAGTTAATAGAGATCAATGATTAAGTCGAAGTAGGTCACAATCCGTCAGTTCCTGGTTAGTCCTATATTAAAGTCGTTACAAAAACTACTATTGCTTGTTATTAGTAACACTTGCTTGTTATTGTTTTTGTTCTAGATTATACACATACTTCTGAACATCTTACAGAGAAAGCAACCAGTTTAACGAGAGTAACATTATATATATGTAGTATTAGCTGTAGAATTAATAGTAGCAGCATTTGTGGTCGCCGAATTATTTTGCTTAGAAAAATTGGTTTGCGCACCCTCGTGCCTCCATTTTACAAGCAGCAAGGCGCGGCCCAGGGTAAAGTAAGGGCTCCTAGTTCGTGGTTGATGTCGGTAGGATGCCATGCCTTCTGTGGTCCAGAAAACTGAATGGACCGTGAGGTCACCAATTATTCGTCTTAGTTTGAAACTGTGAAAAAAAATAATTGGTTTGAATTCAGAGTTTGACTTGGGACAGAGCTGGCGCAACTCCAAGCTAAATCTTTGAGTATCCGGTATATGCAGGCATTTTAAATACCGTTTTAGTTAATGACCTCTCTGGGATGGTTTTCGTGCGCTTATACAAGCCCTGGATTAATTAGTACCGTGTTTATGCGCGCTCTTAAGCACGCCCAGTCAATGTGTTGACATTCGCTTTCTATATGTTACACTGACTAGTGGGTCTGTGGAGAAGCAATAGTAACACACGATCGTTTTCTGTCGATATGTGTGCTTCGCTGAGCCAGATGCACAACGCGTACATGGGATTCACACCTCTGTCTCCGTGGCACTCGCGAGTCCTTTCACACACGCTCTCTTCGCTCACTCGTGTTGAGGAAAATGCGTGGGTTGGGATTTCAGGGGCTCGCCGCGTCTTCTCGGAGTTCTCTGTGTGTTCCTGCCGTTTTTTATGCGGCATCATATAAAAATTAATCTCTCTTTGTGTGTGTGCGTGCGTATATAAAGCAACACATGTGTGAAGCGGGCCCAGTTTAAGAGTCCTGGAACCTCGCCAGTCTAAACACAGAGGGAATGTGAGCGTGGTTTCCCCCTTAAAAGAAGCCGGAAAAGGTTACCCAAAACCCTCGATTATTTTTTTTAAATAATTATTTTCTTTTCTTCTTCGCAAAAAAGGGGTAGATCCGTTTTCTCTAAGGAAAAAAAACGGCTTTAGATCTAAAAACGCAAACACGCTGGTTGTGTCATTTTCTTTTTGAAACCCTTGTATAATTTTTTTTTAGTTTTTGTTTTGAGCTGTAATGGAGCGTCCGTTTTATCATTTGTCGAAATAAATGCGTACTGCTGATTTATCGAACGCGCGCTGCAAATGAATGGCTTAATTAACAGAGCCAGCTCTCTCGCCGTCACCGGTTCACAAGACCCTGCAGACTCTACCGTAGCTCATTAATATAGTGATTGTCGTCACGTCAATAACTCCATCACGAGGCCAGTAATTCGTGGAAAAGAGAGATGTACGTTTGCATTCATAATTCTGTTTGTTTACGTGTATGTTTATTTATATCTGCCGGTACTAAGACGAACGAAGCGAATTATTGAGTTTCAAACGGTTAATTCTGAAGCCAAGCTTTGATTTAGTTGTAGGACTGACTGACTGCATTCCAGTTTTCTCTGGAGCCCGTTTGTAACTGAAAAACAGAAGACGTTTTTGTGCGCAGACCTTGGGGTGTTCATGCAGACATTTATATATATATATATTTTCAGAAATATTCACTAAGAGTGCAAGACGATTGCCGCAAGATTCTAGCTTCGCATTGTATGACCAAGGAGAAACAGCATTACCTGGGGCGTATGGTACAGGCCATCCTATAAGCACCGAGACGCACAATTCAACCCTCTCCAGCTGACTTCATCCACCTCTGATTATAACAGCTGTAACCTTAGTTTCGGTAGAATATGGCAGGCACAGAAATAAAAAAAAGACGACTACATGTTGTAAATACCCCACAGATAATGGGCAATATGGGCAAGCTGCTCATATTCACTTTTCTTGTGCATGCCTTCGAGACGTTTAGGAAGGACGCTGTCCTAAGTATTTAGGATAGTATTTAGACATGTTTTCTGTGAGAATGTGTGCCAGAGAGAAAGTGTCTGAACAGGCACGCAGGGGTTGTAAATAAAGTCTTAGACACTTTGCAGATGAGGCAGGTACTGTTTGTTTGAGATGGCCTTGATACAGGCAGTAAGATCCACGTGCGTCTCACCATTAGTTCGTATTTCTGGACTCATCACGCGCATACCACGCAAGCAAACACACACACACACACACACCCGAGATGTCTGTGCCGTCTGATGGTCAATACTTGCTATAAAATGGGTCTCCAGGTCCCTTTCCATTTAGACAGGTTTTACCACGTTATCACCTGCAGCTGAGTGCCTGCGAAAGTCTTTCTTTTTTGTTTTTTTCCTACTTTTTAACTGCGCGCGGGGAACTGCGTAACGGGCATTATTACTGCCTAACCTTCTTTCCAAATCTCGTTTGTCTCTCTCTACCTTCTTTTCGTTTACTTTGTGTGTGTGTGTGTGGGAGGGGGGGTATCCCTTGTGTGTTTACTACTGTCTGTGTGGGCGGGGGAGCCATACAAATTGAAGGTCAAGTTAGAGAGCTCCTTATATGGTGTGTCCCAGTGTCCACCATGGCGACTGTTTTGGAGCTGGACGTGAAAGACGCTTTTTTTTTCTAAGTAAAGGGAGAAAAGAGAGGAAAAGAGAGAGAAGCTCTTCGTGACGAGTTACGATGTCGTCTGTGTTTTATTTTGGAAGAGAAAAAAAAGACTGGCTTGTAATTTTGGTGGGAGGAAGGGACGGAAAGGGGGAGGAGGGGGGGGGAGTTTGAGATAGAGCGTGGCGGGAGAGGCGATTGTTTTCCGGGATGAGAATCCAAGATTTGATAGAAACCCTGTGAGATCGGGGATTCCGACATCAAACGCCACAGCGTCTCCACTTGATCCCGAAACGCGACAGAGTCTGAGCCGGGGAAGGAAAGTAAACGTCATAAACAGAGCGTCGTTTAGGCCTTATGTTTTAGCGAGACCGAATCCTGTAGGAAACAAAGGAGGGTAGACGTGGTAAGAAAATCTCGGATACTATTTCCTAACTCGTAAATCTATTTAACATAATATATAGAACAGAGGTGCATAAACACCCTCATTCGGAAGTGAATTGGATTTTTTTTCTACTTCCTTCAAAGAACTACGATAGTTATACGGCAGTATTGACGTAGAGACGTCACGACCTAAACGTAGTCTGTCGGGTTTGTCCTAAACAGAACACAGCGCTCCTGTGCGCTTGAATACTTGTTACATTACTCCTGCCTTCGCTGTCAGGGTAGCTCTTCCCGAACTCATTGCACATGTTGTCTTGAACATTCCCTCTGAATGAAACAGAAAACACGTCCTGCTTGTTTACGTGTGCAGTGACATACAGGTTAACCAGCACAGTGATGCTAGCTCTATCCTAGTAACTGCTGAGTGATTTTATTTTACTGTTGACCTATTTTGAATGCACGTGTACATATCTGTTTCTGTATGCAGGAGTATATATACATACACACACCTACTCACTTGTATACATACGCGAGTGTGTCTGAAACACCAGTTGTGTTTTTTTGCCTTCAAAACAGACTCGTAAATCTACTTTTATATGTATCAATTTTAAAAGGAGTGACATGAATTGTTTTTCCTAGCGTGTTCAGCGTGTGCATATCTGTACGTTTGTATTCGTTTATTTATGGAGGTCTGTGGTATAATTTACTGAGCATTTGGTTACCATCTAACACTCTACATCTGCAACCCAGAGAAGACACTTACGAATCTTTTTCGTGAGGAACAAAAAAACGATTTCTACAGCACGATCAGCTATGAGAGAAATACAGTGAAGCAAAGTAGTTAGAACCCCTGCAGTCTGGTGCCCATGATCTGTGTAGCACAAAGTTCCCTACCCTAAACATGTGCTGAGTCAGACTCATGGTTTTTATAGTTGTAATATTGCGATGCGTAATGTTGTAATATTAGGAAACTGGCGCACTTACTGTACTCTTACAAGGGGAATTAGTCTCTTAATATATAGAAATTTGAATCTTCACAAATGTTAAGGTGAGGTGATGTGTTAAATGGTTAAGCACAACGTTCATATATAGTTAGGGTCCTTTTAGTTAGGCTGCAGTTGGATTAAAATGTTTCGAGTCAGTCATTATGAGGTTTAACTCCATTAGCTGTCGTTGTGTAGCTGTTGATAGTTGCACTGAGAGTTCAAAGGAGTGATTGAAAGTGTTTTCTGTCCTATGTGTTAGTTTCAAAAATCAGTTCTGAGCCTCTAGTTGCAGTTTTGGGGGGGAGTTGTATGAATAGTGAACATCAACACGATCACTGTGAACCAGGCGCAAACGACGTTTGGTCATGATAACCAGGCTTTGCCATCATGTTGCGACCCTGTTTGTAATTTCTGCCTTTTTGGAAAATATTGTTCTGTATTTGAAGGTGAGGGTGCTTTCCGGTTGAATCACGGCGTTTGCCAGTTTGTGCAGACTATAGCAAAATTGGTTATAGATTTGCACTAAAACAATCGAAATGCATTTATCGACCATATAATTAAATTCATTTAATTAAAGGGAATTTGTCATGAATCAGGAATATTGAATACATCGTAGACCTATTTAGGTTTCAGTGTCATATTTGCTGTATGCGTGCACGCACACGTTCACTCGAAGCGTTTGTGGTCTTTATTTCGCACAGACGTTGACATGTCCAGAACCCTGTACTCAAACGTCTGGGACAGGAAAGGAGACGCTGCACGGCGGATGAGGTTAAAGCGAGCGAACCCAAATAAGGGAGTCACGAAGAAGAGATGATTAACGGGGAGATTTGCGCCAACTTGTAATTCTCGCAACGTTTGAGAAATAAAACAAATCAGTACTTGTAAGCTTAAAGAGCTGGTGTATGAGCTCGTATAACCGGTCAGCTGGGCTACAGAATCCTGGATTAAAACCTGGACACGGCCAGAGTTTTCCCGGGTTTCCTCTGGGGTGTCCCGCTTCGCATCGCCAGTACCGGGAAATGAAAGGTAATTCTTCCGTGCTGTGCCCAGTTCGCCCCTTTAATTGTCTTTGGACAACAAAGATGGAAAACAAGACACATGTTAAACTTCCTTAACACGTTCCGGATCTTGTAGAGTGACATGTGCAGACGTGTCGGGTCTGAGTTTTGGGATGACTTTCTCTTGAAGGTGTGATATTTTTTTTTGTAGTCGTTTATCGTATACATCTTCATGTCTGCACAAGGAATAAACATCCTTTGCCGTAAAACTGCAAAATGGCTTTTAATTATTCTGGGTAGGCCTAACTCTGATCTGCTCATAACTGCTGCTCGTTAATTTGAGCTGAACTGTACGTTTAGTTAAATGTAGTTATATGTATGTGGTGAGATTAAATAGGTATCCCAAAAGAAATGAATGCATCTAGTTACATTAATTAAGAAGTTTGCAGTGCTTTTATATCGCCAGAGGTTAATACTTCGCTATATTCGCATTTTACGATGCAACTTCTTCAAAAGTCTCAACTCCCCCCTGAACAAACATATTTTATAATATATTTTCTATGTTTAATTTTACTCTTCGTTATCGTTATAGTTTGTTTCTTTATTTTCTATGCTAAGTTGTCGTTGTAAAACCGATGGGCTTTCGGTTATTTGTTGTAGGATGGAGCGCTTTGTCAAGACTAGTCTCCTTAGGGATGATAAATCTGCAAAACTCTTCTGCAATTTTTTTTCGTTCTGCAACACCGGTTCATTCGCAGTGAATCGGAGAGAGGGGTGTCCACAAAGGTGATTTTAAAAAAAATTAACAGTCACATTCATTAGTTTCTCACACACAGCTTAGAGTAGTAACTTTTTAAACACAGCTAGATTTTACATTTTTCCTATATCTAATTAAGACATCAAATACTATCTAATTAATTCAGTTCCAGGAGAAGAGTTTCGTACTACAGTCTGCATTACGATACCTGAAGACCAGAAGATGATATTCGATATAAATATATAGAACATATATAAAATACAAAAGTTTATATATAACTCTTCTTTCTTTAAGTGAACAATTTTGGGATATCTAAAAAGCTGAGACTGGATTGATATGTGTATTATATAGTCTATAAACTCCGATTAAGATTGTCATATCAAAGTACTTTGTTCTGGACATAGTTATAAATATTCTGCAATAGCATAAGGCTGTTGGTGTAGTAGGAGTCAATGTTTTAGTATTGACAGATCGGTCGGCTTTAGGAGAAAAAGATTTTCATCATACACATGTTCTTCGCAGATGTGATAGAGAACGAAATTAAGTTTTTATTGAGTTGGATGTGTAGTATATTTTCTATTCGACTCCTTATTGCATTAATGTTGGTATCTTATAAACAAACATCTCAACTAGCACGCTGTGATATGCTTGCCTAACTGCATAACCGAATCGAAACAACCCAAAGCGTTTCTGCTGCTGAATGTCACCGAATCTGAACATATACGTCGGTTTAAACTCGGGACGTTGCAAGTGTTTGTAAATAAATCACTTGCATAAATAAACGCGAAACTACTTGATTAGTCCTTATTTGAATATTATCTTAAATTTATAGTTCTTAATATGCATTGTCTAAATGTATTTTTAAATCACTACAATACTACTTCTGACAGTCAATAATAAACCCGCCATGTGTGGCCTACATATACATTCACGTGTATATAATGTATACATACACATAATGTATAACAGAAACAAAAAGTACTGAGAACCTGTTTGGAGGTCTGATTCTGGGGGAAAAAAGTAACTACAAAGTTCCAGCGTAAAACCGTCACAGCTTTGTGTTCATGAAAAAAAAAAATCGGATTTTGGCCTGCTGATTGCAGATTGTAATAAAAGCATTGTGTTCGCCGCGTTTGAACGCCAGCTTGTTTCGTTTTTAATAGTTTGCTCGGAGTGTTTTAATCCCGATATAAAAAGAACAGAGCTGTCGGGCTGGAAAACGTGGCGCACAGACCGAGCTCAGGCGTGCAGTTCCGTCCGTCTCTCATGCGCCTGAGCTAGTCTGTAAAGCTGCCGCTCTCTTGCGGTACGACGCTACATTAATTGGCAATAATAAAAGTCTACGGCGCGAATGAAGCGAATAGTTTACAAATTCTACAAGCCCGCAACATTTTGCGCAAAGAACCGGCATGCACTCGCGACGGGGAGACATTGAAAAACTGTCGAGAAGGTTCCCATTTTAATCGTGACTGCTGTCACGGCCAAACTTTCAGCAGAAGCTGTTTTTCCAAGCCCCGCGTCTGGTGTGCTTGTCCGATCAAGCCAGGGCGGCGCCGATGCGCGGCGCACCATCTCATCCTCTCGCGAAATGTGGGTAATTGCTGGACGCAATTCCGTGATGCCCTGGTGCATTTTTTTTCTCCTTCAATTTCGCGTGAAGGGAAAGTGTGAGCGTCCCGTTGAAAGCGTCAGGCTGATGTGGAGCGTGTTGTGTGTAACTCTGTCATTGCGTACTGTACGTCTGCTTGTGGCTTTTACAGTAAAACCACCCGGTCAGAATCAGCTGATAAACCTGTCTGTCAATCTGAGTCTGTCTATCCACTGGGTTTCTCTTTCGTTTTATAAATTTATATCTTGGCATTGCTGAAAACCTCTTTACCGCCCCACCCGCATTCATATATAATATATTATATAGGCTAATATATATGTAACGAAAAGGCTTTTCAGTTTCAGTGTCTCCCCTTCATTTTAATGCTGCCCCCGGTTTATGGTCGCCAGACGGCTGAGGTGCGGTGCTGCAGACCTCAGTAAAACCAAGAGCCCTTTTTGTTGTTTCTTCAAACTGTTCACAGCTCATACAACCACATTTAATAGCCTGGCTTACATCCACTTAAATTTATCTGGGCCATGAGGGGACAATAATGTTGCTCCTCACCCTTCCTGCACCGACCCCTTATTCGAAACCGGTTTCCTTTTTACTGTCACCGATTGGCCTGACGTGAACTTCGCTGTTACCTGAAGGAGCTTGGCTAGTTTTTGTTCTGGTCTTTTCATTTTCGCTTCCTGTTGTCTTTTTGTCTTTAAAGGGCCGATAAACTTCAGTGGGACTTTTTGGCGAGCCAGTCTCTGAATTTCAGGAAGTTTTACAGTCGTGAGCACAGCTCTGGGGTTTGCAGTGCGTCGCTGAGATTCCACAAACCGAGAGCCGTCGAGCCCTTTCTAGCCTGTGTCCGGCAGTGTTATCTGCAAGCAGAGAGAATGACCAACATTTACAGCACCGTGTTCAAGCTCTGGACTCAGGACACGCAAGAAAGGGGACCATCTCACCTTTGGAATCTACCTGTGCTGGTTAAGACTAAGATTCTACAGACACAGATGTTCGTGCGTGTCTCAAGTTCACAATCGAACTTGATTAGGTTTATGCAGCGAACCTGACAAAGCAGCTAATCGCAATTTGAGATGAAATCGGCTTTAAATAAACATCTTGCATGAACGCATTTCAGGGTCCTTCTGCGAGAGTAACAGCTAGGCCCCGACCACAAGAACATATGTAAGCTTTCAAGAGGCGACGTCAATTTACTTATTTATTTGAAGAGCGCATAATTGTACAGTCATGCTTTTTTTTTCCTTCTGTAGTTTTAACCCTGTGAATACTCTCCAGGCCGGTACAATGGATAGCATGAATAACACAACAGAACCTTAAAGGAATTTGATCGTAAAGTGCACTTTTCTCGTTATTGTGGCTTTTCGCAACGCGGTTTAATTGGTTTTTTTTCCAGAAAGAGACCTTGAGCTTACTTCGCTCTCACTTGCGCCAAGCGGCTTCCAGAACAGAATATTTTTTTTTTATTTTTATTTTTGTTTACGAGTTCTACTGCTCTCCAGGTACAGTTTATGTTCGCGTTGACATCCAATCTAATCTCTTCCCTATGTGACGTGGAGATATAGAGATGTCGTTAAACACCGGCCTTATTTACAGTCCTACTTGCCATGAATATGGAATGCTCTTTCTGTAAATTGTTTCGCACAGTGAGAGGGGATTTCTAGGGCTTTGTGGCGAATTTCTGCATCTTTTATATTCCAATAGTTAATGATCCCTATTTGCACCGCAGTGAAACAGCACCGCTGTTACTCCTATATTAAATCTAGCTGTAATTCAGCGGGAATTATACTTCCTACGGAGCGAAGCCTAATTAACCGAAAATCTATCCCAATTACGAATGCCTGACTGCCTTTGCTCGCTCCTTTATCAATGGCGTTTTTATTCATTTTTTGTTCAATACCCAATTAACCGTTGTATTAAACAAACATAAATGTAATATGTAAGTAAAACCTATCGACTTTGGGTGAGAAACGCAGAACGATCTGATCGCGAGGGGGGCATCAATCGTTGCATTTAGCTTGTTTTTTTTTTTGGGGGGGGGGGTGGGGGTTGGGATATTATGTTTATATATTTTCTTTTTTTACAGCCTCCAACTAAACTTGTCCTTCCTCGCTGTTACTCCGCTTTCCTCTCCTGTTTTCAGGAAGAACAAAGGAATCTCGCCTCAAAGCAGCCATTCGTAGTTTTATGGTAGCCGGGGAAAAGAATTTTAGTGGTCAAATTCAAGTGCTGTGTGTCTGGGCAGCTGTCTGCTTTCTTTTTACTCGATTGTAGGAATCTCCCGGCCTAACCTTTTATCTGCAAAAAAAAATGGAAGGAAGTAAAACTAACTATCCCCGATCTAGTATCGGTGACACAAACCTTTCTCGTTTTTTTTTTAATTTTAAGACTGTGCGCGACCCGTGTTAATACTGACAAATATGTGTAATGCATATTAAATTTAGTGTATATCTCGAATACCACATTCCAGAGAAACACGGCAGGGGAAATGTTCCCTGGAAGTATACAAACTGGAGTACAGAGAGGATTATGAACTAAAACATGTTGTCGTATATACAGCGGTGTCTTGCGAGTACTTGGGGTTGATTTCCTGCCACATAATATTTTAATGAAGAGAAAACCTGGCGAAATAATTAGCCTCGTAAACAATTGCTAGTCTTATTAGTTTTACTTGGTATTAATATTGGTCTATAAAGCGCCCAGTAAAAAGGTCCTCTGACAGTTTAATTAAAAGTTCGCCCCCAAAGCTGTGCGAAGCGATCGAAATTGTGTCAGGCGACAACGCCGAGTCCTGCGTTTCAGAGCATTTATCTGCGATTTCCTTGTTGAAAATGGAGAAATGGGAAGAATCCAAAATCTGATCTGTATTGAATGTTTGCATGCAAGAGCACGGGCAAATCGCTGTATCTCCAGGCGCGCCTTCTATCTCTACCGCCTCTTTTAGTGTGTTGGGTTGAGAGAGTGATTTTGTGTCTGTGAGAGCACAGGTTATATAAATGTCTGCCGCTAAGAAGTCTGAGCTGATAGCTTATTTTATCTGCGAATAAATCAGACATTATTCGGCCAAAATTCAAAACTCTTTATTTTCGCTCGGGTAGTTCTGCCTTTTCTTTTTTTTTTTAAAAAAAAAAGGCAACATTAACATTTCATGCCTTCGGCCACTTGAAATGATGAGAACGTTTTTTAAAATATGTTTTATGGGTTCTTGAACCTGGGAAACACGTTAAGAGAGAACGGTGGGGGCAGGGAGCTCAGTGAGTGTTGCGTTTTAAAAACACCAAAATATGCCTACACTTCACGTGTTTCTCCCAAGACCAATTTTCTGTAAGAATGGAAATGAGACGTTTACATACGTCTTTCGATTGCTGAGGGAAAAAATACACCCAAAACTGACAGAATTATTTAATTATTTTCATTTTTATTTAGTGGATACTCGCTTTCTCTGTTGTCCGGTGTATTTCGCACCGTGTCTGTCCGAAATAGACCGGACAACAGAGTGTATTACACCACCTGACTGCTGTTAAGGCACTGTTGTAATCGTCTGTCGCCGTTTTAATTTTATTTACAGATGTTTAACAAAAATATTCCTTTAAACTCGACCATGGATAATGCGTCTATATTTTGTCTCGTGCCCAGGCGGCATCAGCAGGCCTTTTTATTCTAAGTATGTGTTGTCCTTAGATAACTACTAGCGCAGATTTTTTTGCGATATGCATAACATATATATGTACGAGCGACACACATAGAGGAGAAAGTCGTTCTTCATGTGTCTGCAAATTAATAATATTTGTGCAATGTTGTTTCGCACACCGTAGAGCAAATTAAACGGTTTGTATTTGTGTAACAATCAACTAAAAATGTGTCGTTTACGTGAATCTGGGCTAAAGATTGAGAACGACGCGGCGGACTAAAGGCCTAACACACGTTAGCTTTTAAGAAGAGGCATTTTCATTTCAGAAACCAAATTAAAATCCTCAAGTTAATAGCCGTGTTACGGAAGATAGATTACTTTAATAGCAGTCACTAATTTTATTTAGCATTACAAATAAGGCAGGCTGCATGTTCTTCAACATTGATTGATCATAAAGCCGTGCATTAAAGATTCAATGCGGTACTCTAATAATATTAAATATTTAATAAAAAATCTAGGGAGATTTTTGCAGTATTTATTAAGTATTGACTGGAGTGCTCGGGTTAGTACCGTGATATATCTGCGTGCTGGCAGCACAGCTCATTGGGATGGCTGTAGAGAAGGTGTGGAAGGGCTGTGTGTGTTTTGAGGGGTATGGTGGTATTTTAGGGTGATCAGGGCACCATAACGGCAACACAAACTTGGCAAAGCCTACCCCTTTTGGGGTTGGAGTTTAGGAAGGTGGTAACATTCAATAATCTTCACTTATGCGGCCCCTTTGTATGCGAGAGGATTTAAAGAAAGCCCATTGTACTTTCGTATTTTTTTCAGCTGCATTACAAACACTTCCCAATTAATTTTGACACGAAAATCAAAAGAAACTCGCTCGCTCTATCTATGAAATTCCTTAACATTGTGATGCGTGCTTGTAAATCTCTTTCACTTTGCAACATCGTATTTATAAGGGGGTGTTTTCGCTCTCTCTCTCTCTCTCTCAGCTTTGCTCGTCTCGGGTGCCTGCTAAGGGAGTTGCCTTAAAGAAAATAGGCAGAAATCTGCTATTGATTTTCATAATGCTCCTGCGGTGTTTTGAAACCAATCGTTTGAACCTCCGAGATCTTACCTAAGTGGACCACTCCTACGCATCTAAGTGTTCCAAATTGATATATGACAATATCTACTTTCGATCACGTGTCTCGGGGCGACTTAGACGGATAGCGCGTCATCTCGCCTTCCCAAATTTTCCCCTTCTGCAGTTCGATTCCAAAACATCTATCTATAGAGCCAGGCAACGGGGAGAAAGATGTTTAACTCGGTCAATCTGGGGAACTTCTGTTCTCAGACGAGAAAAGACAGGACTTCCGACTTTGGGGACAGAGCGGGCTGCGCCTCTAATCTTTATCTTCCGAGCTGCACTTATTACGTCCCCGAGTTTTCTGCGGTCTCCTCGTTCCTGCCACAGGCCCCGTCTCGACAAATCAACTACCCTTATTCCACAAACCTTTCTCAAGTGCAGCCTGTCCGGGAAGTTTCTTACAGCTTGGACCCACCGAGTAAGTGGCACCACAGAAGCAATTATACATCCTGCTACTCAGGAGACGACTTGGTGCATAGGGAATGTCTTCCGCCATCCACCGTGACCGAAATGCTCATGAAAAACGAAAGCGTGTACAGCCACCACCACCACCACCACCACCACCCCAGCTCAAATCATCCGTCCACGGGGTTTTACTCCGGCGTGGGGAAAAACAACGTCCTTCCGCAGGGCTTTGACCGCTTTTTCGAGAGCGCCTACTGCGGCGCGGAGCCCCCGCCGGAGAACTGTGTACAGAAGAGCGAGGCGGGCAAGCTGGAGGCTGAGCACGAGCCCGGCGCTCTCCCCAGCGCCGCGGACGCGGAGAAGGACCCCGAGGATGAAGAGGAAAACACAAATTCGGGCTCCTGCGCCTCTTCCTCGGCCACGAAGGACGGCAGCCCTAGCAAAGGGAACCACTCGAGTAGGTATAGAGCCGTAAATGGGAAAGGTTAAGGGACTAGCCCGATGTTTTGTCGGTCAGATTTTATGTGGAGTTTTATAAGCATTCAAAGGATTTTATTATAACCTACAAAGCTCTTTCTTCCAACGAGAAGAATTTTTACGATGGGAAAATCGCTTTGAAAAAAAAACGGGATGTGATACACAGGCGCAGCTATCTCAGAGTCTGTGAAATTTTAAGAGCGCGATATTGTGACAAATGTTAACTTTGATCATGAACTTGCGTTGGGCATTTTAAGGGATTTTCTCGTTGGGCTGTCGAGGGTAAAAACCAATTGGGCAGAACAGTGCTTTTGGCGTCCTGTGAATTCCTGCGATTTTACCTCCAGCCGCCTGAGCGCAAACAAACCCAGAGCAGGAGGGCACAGCAGCGATATCGCACAGGCGAGACCGAACAATAAAATACACAACGTGGTTTTTTTATTGTAATAGAGAATCTACCCCCTGCTGTATTTTCAAAATTACAATTCACCTGCCTAGCTAAATTCTCATTCTATATAAATATGCAAAACCTGCAAACCTACACATTCTTTAAATGAGAGGTGCAGTTTCTACGCTTGTTATTAACACCCAATGCAGTTCCACCCGTGTGTCCTTTACATTACTACGACGTATTTTACTGGGGTATCATAAGTTATTCTCATTGCATTTACGGTCCTTAACCTTTTTCGTTGTTTTTTAGCGATTTCCACGTTACAAAGAAACACGCTTTTAATTTTTTACACTAGAGCGAACAGGCCGAAGCGGCGTGGTGTAGTCTGATTCGTGTAGTAATGCCTATAGGTATTACAAACAATTATAATAGTACAGCTGTACATTCTGCAGTCACTTTGTGTCTGAACCTAAGTTGGTCCATGGTCATTTCACCATGGAACAGTAAGTGCTTTGGATGGGAAAGGAATCGCCAAGCCTAATTTGAATCTACCCATGAGATGGTAACAGAAAGAGCTACAATCTTCGTGAAATCTACTCTCACAATCTTTTTTCAAAATTTCGCTAAATAACACAGTGGTGTCAGCAATGGACACCATACATGTAGTACTGTCAGTAATGCAAAATGAATAAACCCTCTGTCAGTGTTATTATGTTATTCACATATGGTGCAAATAAATACACAACTATAGACGAAACACAGAGAAGCGTTCAATGGAGTCGAAGACTCTTGAATGTGAATCTGAAGACGACCCAAAATCAATCACATTTTCTATGAAAATAGTTACAATAATCGTTTCCCCTCTTGTATTATTTAAAAGGCAGCTGGAGAGAAAGACAGGTCGCACGTCAAATGTCAGAACATGTGCAACTCACATATGCCAAAATAGTGACATTTCTGAGCGCAAATTGAAAACAAGTCAGTCAGTGTGAAAGAAGCGAGGAGAAGCGCGAGACGGGTCTGTCCTTGACTTTCCATTTCCTGTTTGATTGTTTCCTGTGAAGGTACCCCTCGCACGCGGAAGAAGAGGTGCCCATACTCCAAGTTTCAGATCCGGGAGCTGGAGCGCGAGTTTTTCTTTAACGTTTACATCAACAAGGAGAAGCGACTCCAGCTGTCCCGAATGTTGAACCTCACCGACCGCCAGGTCAAAATCTGGTTTCAGAACCGCAGAATGAAGGAAAAAAAACTGAGCCGAGACCGTTTGCAGTATTTTTCGGGCAATCCTTTGTTGTGAACTCTAAGCATACAGAAATGCTAAAAATCATACGAATTATTACTATTATTGGTATTAGTAATAATAATTTTCACAACAGCAGTTCCAGTTACTCCTGTATCAGAAGGAAAAGGAGAAACATTCTGATTTCGTCCAGCCTTGGACTACGGAGTGACCAAGAAAGAGTCGAGTTTGTGTTTCTGCAATAAGAAATTGATCAAGAACCAGCAAAACGGGACAAGAACTCTGAGGTTTTTATTCAGAAAAATGTCAAAAACGACAATTAGGAAAGCAGAAAGAGTGATCAAAGTGGAGACGCAAAATAGACAGATTTTGTATTTAAACAATTTGTGAATATGTGAATATACTTCATTTAGTACAGGCGAGTCTTCAGTTTCCTCCGGGTCCGCCATAGGGTTCATTGTTTTCATTATTCTAAATATTTTTATTTCGCATTTTATAAATATTATCTATAATATTATAAGTGTTGAATGTGCTCAGAACAGTTTTATTTTTTCTTCGATTTTATATGTCACTTCTCCCTTCTCTCTTTCTTTCTTGCCTTTCTTTCTTAGTAAACACATTTGCTAAATGTTTCTATGTTAAATAAAAGCCTTGATCGTTCTTGTATCACCCATTACATTGGAATGAATCCATGCAGCAAAATAAAATCGTGGCAGATCTGTATATTCTGCTATTACGAGGCCAGAACTGTGGCGTGAACAATCTGTAATAAACTCAGTCTTGTGTGGACGCTATGCAAAGTTACGTTTTTGATTGTATTTTGTTTTGGGGGCGTCTTTCTCCCATCAACCCCAAAAACAGATGAAAAAAAAGAAACCAGGAACTGAATGATTCGATCCATTAACTTATTTGTTATTATGCTTGATCACGATATAAGAGGGAGGCAACCACATGTGTTCTGTGCATTTTGGAAGATGATTGAAATATAAACTAAAATAATGTTTGGGTTTCTTAAATAATAAAAAAAAATGTTTGAAACAATAAATCCAAGCACAAAGTTTCGTCTTTTACACATTTCCAGAGGCAGTAAGAACTTGAGTATTCGTGCAAGGCTGCAGCGACAGACCAGGGTTAAAGCATTTCTTGGGTTTTGTTATTTTTCTCTCTCGATTGTTTAATTAGGCGGAATTTCTTTTTGACGATTTGCGTTTTTCTTTTTTCCAACAAAAGAGTGAATCCGTTTTGTCTTCCACTGTACTGCCCAGGCTACTCATATTTCCACGAATCTAAGATGAAAACATAGCAAGGCCGTTTTAAACAAATCGCTTTAAAAGCGAAGGAAGAAAACTACGAACGCCCCTTTCTCTCGGTTCTGTATGTAGCTATAGAACTCTATAAGTGTTCTGATGTGTAAAGGGTTTTATTTTATTGCGTTTGTGTACTGCCTGTGCAAAAATTGTGGGAAAAAACTGCGATCCGGGTGTGGTGTTGCAAGACGAGAGTACAGAATTAAGTGGAAAGCCCTTCTCTCGCCTGAATTCTTGAAACCAAATCATCAAACAACAAAAACGAATAAAGCGCCGTCGCTGGCAAACACTGGAGTCTGGCGGAAAGAGAGACTATACCGCTTTGATGTCTCTGGAAGGGGGAAAAATTAAATAAATATGAGCAAATGTAATCGTATCAAGCGTCGCGGAAACACACTCAAGACTACCACTACGGAGACAGCGATTCCTGACACATCACAGTCTCAATGCCAAAAGCTTGTCAGAGCAATCTTTCCGTTTAGGATGATTACTTACTATTGTTGCTGTTATCGTTGTTAATGTTATTATTAATGCTGTCGTAGTCACTGCTAGGTTGTCGCAGTCTTAACTGTCTCACATATTTTTCTTTTTATTTTCATGAATGACCAATGGCTTCGATCCCACGCAACATTTGCGTTGTGACCCAGTTTAACGTTTAGGCTCTGCATGTGCGTGCCCGTGTGTCCGAACATATTCGAATCTGCAGAGTCAGCTTCGATATCCTTGGCATGTGTTCTCAAGGGAGATCCTGTTTGTGCATAAAAAGAACGGCGAAGGTGTATTTATCCTGCTGTGTTCTTCTGCGTAGGAGGCTACTGGCAAGAACACTAAAAATAGGGAGCTTAAGAATAGAATTTCTGCATGCAGACATTCTTATTGACACTGTTGCTGAAATGTTGCCATTATTTTGTCCGTTTCCCTGTGTGGTGTATATTTACGCACACACACACACTCTCTCTCTCTCTCTCTCGCAGCGAGTTCGCCTTTGTTTTGTTTTGTTTTTTTTCCCCAGGCAGTCTGCAAAGAATTAGGCGAGCGCTGTAATGCTGAATTGGTTTTCGTCCAGGTATGACCTCGATATTAAGGGAAAACACATTGTGTGCGCGCGCAAATGTGTGTGTGAACGGGGAACCTTCACATAGGTGCAACGCGCCGGACGGCGGGCCTGAAAGGACCCCCCCCCCCCCCAAAAAAAAAAAAAAAGTAGGAAGGAAAAAAGAAGGCCCTTCAGTTTTAGTGCCCAGCTAATGTGATCGCCAATGACCATCTGAAGAACTCGTCCAGTCTAGACAAAGTCATAAAGGCAGAGGCACTAAAGAGTTGATTTTTCTCTCCCTCTCTCGCTCTCTCCCTCTGTCTTAATTGCGCCGTCTGTTCGGCGAGTGACTTCCGCAGTAAACAGTAAACAAGCAAGACTGTCCGTCCAACACCAGCAGACCCCCCTCAGCCACCCCCGCCCGCACGCGCACTCCGTCTCGTCCATTCCCCTCTCCCAGACAGCTGCTCCTCACTTTGGGAATGACCACGGCAACTTAGAACTTGGACATCCAGTGCACACACCCCCCCATCGCCCGCCAATCCATTCCCACCCGCGCGGAGCTGCCAGGGACACCCGGGCTGGTGGGACACGTGGGGCCTGATGTTCCTCCCGGGAGGGGGGCGCAGCAGGCAGGGGGCCAGCCAGGACCTGAACTGGGACCGGAGCGGGACAGGCTGGGTGGCAGCGGGGCCGAGAGGGCCGTGCTGGCGGCGGCTCTCATGGTTAAGAAAGGTTGGGTTGCGTCCCTGCCTTTGTGAAGCGTAAGTAATCGGGGAAACGTCTCCACCCCCCCCCCCCCCACACACACACACACACTCATATTCAATAAAAAAAAAGGTTTCAAAGAAAAACATGCTTTCTTTTCCGCGAAAATATGCGCAGCGGAGGCGCGTGTCCGTTTGCTGTGAGTCTGTTCGACGCGTAAAACGTCGAGACAGAATATACCAAAATCTTAGCAAATGCTGCCTTTGAACTTCAATAAAGTCAAGGCCGTCACCTTTCACCCTCCCCCCTCCCTCCCGCCATAAAGCAGCATCAGGGAACGGCGGCTGGAGCTCGCGCGGCTGGGTACCCGGGGCTGCTGCACGCGGAGCGACCTCGCGGGCAGGTAAACCCTCCTGCGGCTGCCTGGGAGATCGCCAGCGCGCCCCGTAAACGCGCTTTATTGTCCCTGTAAAAGTTTTCATATTTTCACGCATGAAAAGTTTTATAACTCGTTTGGCTTGTAATTTTACAAGTCGTGTATTTTCCGCATCTCTCTGTGTGTGTATATATATATAAACAGACAAGGGAAGAGAGGCCTATATACAAATATTAAATAATAGTTGTAAAGGTAGGTTATTCCGTTCTCATGCTACGACACTTAACCTTTGGAACTCAAGCGGTGATGTATTAAAAAAAGTTCACATTTCCTGAGAGAGAGAGAGCGAGCGGGCAAGCTCAAAGCAGGGAGAGGAAGATCAAGGCGGGGTTGGCTCTGATTGTCACACATACACACGCCCGCCCGATATCACGGCCTTTGTCTGGTGACGCAGGAGGCGATCGCGGTCTCCCGTGGCCAGCTCGGAAACGGGGAGAGGAAGCACGTCCCAGCCGAGGTAATTAACAGAGTCGGGCGCGCCGCGCGGCGTGCGGGCAGAGCGGTGTCGAGTGACACGCAAGGTGTGCTGACCCCCGACGCGCCGTTGACGTAAGCGAGAAGTTTGCGGTACATAATCCGGGATGAGCCGGGAACGGCACCAGCGTGAGACAGACAGATAGATCTCGCATCCTGCCGTCTGACCCTTCAGAGCATCCTGCTTTTTGGTGCGGCACAGCTCTAGAAGCATGCCCCGTTCGCTGGCCGCGCTGTGGTGCCGATGGCCTGAAGTTGTTGTCCCGGGCTGCTTCAGGAGGGCAGGACCGCAGGGATCTGTCGCCTTTCGCCGGAGGGGATCATGCGAGGACTGTGGACACAGCGAGATCCCTCCAGGGAATCCCGTGGTAACCGGACCTGGAAGTTTTGGGGGCCGTCGCCGCTCCGTGAGCCTGGAGTCTCAATGGCAAACGTCGCTTTGTCTTTGCATCTCTGTCTCGTTTTAATAAGATGTGACATATGTGTTACATTTAAGATATATAGCCACGGAGACAGACTGATTTATACTGGAGAGCATAAACGTACCCATTACCGCACGTCAAATGCTGTCCAAGCAATAATGAGCCTTCTCCAACTTGTTTATGTGTTTGTGCATGTTTCTCCGTGATGTGGCGTTTATTTATAAAGTGGACGTAGGTGTGATATTATTGAAGGCGTTTCGTTGCGTTGGTTACGTCTATGCCGGGACAGAACCAGCACTACCGCTCGGCAGAGGTAGATATTCTGCACCCTTTGTGTGCCGAGAGTCACGTGAAAACGTGATGTTTTTTCCGCTCTCTCCTGTTCTTTAAGATGGCGTCGATTTGTTGCGTGTGGGGGAGTGTAGAGGTGTTCATGCTTGTGTGGGCTTTGTGGGTGGGTGGGGTCTGTCACCGTGGAACCTGCTGTGGATTACTCACAGCTCTTAACAGGAGGACTGAATGTAAAAGGAGGCCATTCTAGATGAAGGGAAAGCTACCTGATAGCGCGACAGGAGGTGCTGTCCTCTCAGTAGTCGGAATGAAACCCACTAGTGTTCCCTTGTAAATCCGTGGTTGTTTGTGAATGGGTTCTCCCGTTCTGGTGGGTGATCGTGACGATGTGGACCGACCCACAGGGACAGACGAGCCCTTGTGGCGAAAACCATAGGTGCAGAAAGAATACGTGACTAAAATGAACGAAGAATGAGGGGGGCAGTTAAATTGAGAATGTATCAGCAAAACTAATTTGTTTCCCAAAACACGTCTCTTTCTCACCCCGCCGGTGCGGAGACTTATTAAAGACGGCGCTGTGTTCGCGCGCATATAAATGCAGGCCTATATGCAGATATACGCAGCCTCCTATGTAGGTGGTGAAAACGCTATAAATAACTTGTATGGGCTGCGTGTTGGAGTAATTTGTATGGCCTTTGACGATATTTAAATTTAATATAATGCTGACGTGCTTATACATTACAGATGCCTGATTTATAATTATCTTTAAAACGGAACATGCTGTACGCATAAATTCTCTGTTCCGCATTGTCAGGACGCTGCAGTCCGGCGAACTAAGAAAGCGAATTATTTACTACAGATAGGAAGTTCTTCGGGGATGGTGGGGGGGTCTGGTTCTTAGGCACCCCCGAGCTGAAAACGGGACCTGCCCCAACGCCCTGCTGTCAGATTGGTGTCACCGTACCCGGCATGCCCCCGCGGGCGCGTGGGCGGACCCCCGCAGCCGCTCCCGTGCCTGGCCGGCTCGCGGCTGTGCGTGGAAGCCGGGAGGCCTAGCGCGTGACGGGGACAGAGCGTGCTCAATTCTGCCTTCCTTTCTTTAGTTTGCGTTCCGTCGATTTGCCATAACAACTCGCACATACGTGCACTCAGTATAGAAGGGCTTTATAACAGATCTATAGATCGTTTTTTCCACTTAAAGACGTGCAACTAAATTATTATTATTATTTTTACGTGGAAAAAGACTTGAGGACTTTGCACAACGCAGTGTTATTTGATTGCGGCTTTTAAATTCTCATCTAATTCCATGAGAAGTAAATGTACACCACGCAACTAGGTAAATGCGCATGTTATGAATGCGAACATGTTCTTGTGTTATGCAAAGGCTAACCGGAATTCTCTGCGCCTTCTGAGCCCCAGTTGGGTGCAAATAATGATCTGCAGTTAATATATTTGCTATATAGATATAGATAATACATACGTGGTGCTGTCGCTGTCGTAGCTCTTTGGGAGGTTATTTGAAATAATGTATTAACGCCGCAGAATTATGAGTTCCACTCAAAGAACATGAGGGTCAGCGTGTTCCTGCGTGAGAAGTGGTGGCCTGTGGTTTGGACTGGAGAAGGAAAATCCTTCTCTGGCTTTCAGCGCGCACACATTGCATTGGCGAAGGGAAACCCCATCTCTATCGGCTTGTCTTCTTTTGCTTCTTGTTATAACTATTTTAATATGAGGTAGCCGATCGCTGTTCCACCGAGTGGGCTGCGTGACTTTCCCATAAACAGAAGCATTTTTATTGTTTGTATGTGTGCAGTAGATGCGGTTTTCTGATCTGCGACTTAGCTGCAGTGAGCTATTTTGAGATACATTTAAAATAAAAAAATTGAATCACGTTCAACGAACAAAAACGTAGGTTAAACATTTTTTTATATACATTTCGTGATATTTTAAAACTGCTGAAATAATTTATCCAGGATTTTAATGCAGTTCTGTATTTTTTCTCTGCAGCTGAAATCTTCCCATGTAATTGTTATTTTTAGAATAATAACATATTGAGTTATTGCATGATAGAATATTAATAGCAGTAGTGCCAATAACAGTTGTAATGAATAGCTGTTAATGCAGCAGAATGGCAATTTATATAAATTAAACAAAAAAAATA